>NC_142476.1:30007258-31257258 GCF_049115385.1 Moschus berezovskii | reverse complement strand
AGGGGAAACCGCCACTGGCTTTCAACTTGCTAGATGGCAAGGGTTAAATTGAAAATTCACATTGAAAAATCAAATTGCTCATGACTGCCCATTACCAGTGTTTCCAAGCCCACAGGAAGGGCAGCAGTTTGCCAGCCTGGCCCTGTTTCAGTCTCCTGGGGGACTTTGAAAAAGGACTGCAGCTTGGACTACAGCATCCTCCGAAGGCTTTGGTTTTATTGGTCCCAGGTGTTCAGATAAGCTGAAGGGCCAATAACTACTGTGTAAGAAGATAATCCAACTACAGCAAAAACTACGCATTGTGTCCTGACCTTTCTCACCATGAGCTTTATTTATTTTTTTATTTTTTAGTCACATGGCAATGTGGGATCTTGGTTCCCTGACCAGGGATTGGAACCCACATCCCCTGCATTGGAAGCTCAGAGTCTTAACCACTAGCCAATGAAGGAGGTCCCCTCAACCATGATGGTTCTTAAGGGAGGGCTTAGAGAAGGCTGCTGTTCAACTTTTTCAGACTACCTGCTGCCCCCTTCAGCCTGCCCAATTCCTCATCCTTTGCCTCATCTGACAGGGTGCAGTGTCCTCCAGTCCCCCACCACCTCCCACTTTCCCTCTCAAGTGCAGAGACGTGAGCTGCTGTGATGGACTGGGGGGTTTATCCCTCAGAAACACTGCTGTGGGAATAAGAACTTGAGAACCATTGTGTTAGAAAATCGTTATTGTTTGAAAAATAGGGTGGTGATTGACTTCTGCAACCAAATTTTTAATTTTAATTGAAAACACTGGACAGGAGATCTACCCTCAACAGATTTTGGGGTGCACAATACAACATCATTCGCTACAGCCATGATGTTGTACAGCAGATCCCTAGAACTTACTCATCTGAATTTCTGAGGTTTTAACCCCATTGATTGGCAACTCCCCATGTGCCCTAAAATGATTTTAAGTTGGTTATCTGATATCTAAATCCAGGTTCTTTGATCTCCCCAGTGGCACTTTCCCACTCAGTAACGTAAAGACTTAACATGGGTGGTGTGACATGCTGCAGTTACGGTGCTTCTTCCCCCTCTCAAAAAGGACCCAGTGTTGCGGTCCCATGACAAGTGTGGAAAGGACATGCCCAGCTGCTGGAGTCAGTAGTAACTGTCTTACTTTTTGTTAACCAGTTCTCATTTTATCTTGATTGGACAGGAGAAACTGATACAATTGGAAACTTGATATGAAACCTTTACAAAATTCAATTTCCTGCTGTCTTTGGAAGGAATCTATAGCAATGTTGGAGTGGTCTGGTGTCCCAGAAGGCATTAGCTCCGGGTATGTTGCTAAAACTTCTCAGGCTTTCCTTCAAGACCAGACATAGATGAACTTAGAACAGCAGCTGCTAAAATGGGACAGACAGAAAGAGTGAACGTGTGCAAAAACCTTGTGGGAGTTTTAACTTGAGGATTATAAACCCAGGATTTCTCTACCTGAATTACCTCTCAGAGTAGATCTGGTGATGGGAATATTTCACGAAAGCTGGATTTTTTTTTTTTTTTTTAAAGCTGGATTTAAAAAAAAAAAATCTGCCCTGTTTTAAATTAACTGAAGTTCATAGTTCTTCTGAAATCAGGTTTTGCTGTCCCCTCACTGCTAGGTGGCGCTCTGGGACAGGAGTTCTGTTGCCAACCCTGATGCTGAAAATCCTTTCCTTGACATTCTGTTGATGGCATTGTAGAGTTTCAGTGTTGGAAATGGATAGACCTTGGAGCTCACCTTCAGCTACCCTCTCTCTCTTTTTTTTTTTTTTTCTTGAAAAAAACAAAGTGACATAAGTGACTTTGGGAAGTAAGGGTCTTAGAGTAATTCTCATAGGGTAGCCTTACCACAGTTTAAACTTTCTTCTAATTTGACCCGGTAAGAAGCTACCACAGAGCTCTCTTTACAGAACTTGGACTTTAACACTGTATGTACATCTTTATCATATGAAGGTGGAGGGGAAGCTCCAACATAATCACATTTGGAAGCTACAACTACTGATGCTACCTTGCTCCACTGAAAAAATTCTAAGGAAAAAATGTCACCTTTCCATCTTTATTTTGGACTTTCCAAGCAGATATACTTTTATCTCTTTTATAAATTTCTGTTGTTAAAAAAATGCAAAACTTTTACAATTGAAGCACATTTTGAGTCTTTAAAAGGATTTTCTTATCCCAAGGCTTTAAATGTGTGAGTGCAGGTTTTCTTCGGGAAAGTTCCCAGGATTCTTCAGATCCTGAAGAATGATGAAGAATACCTGCAGGAATTCTGCCGCCTGTGCTAGAAGACTGTAGAGGAGAGGGAAAGCAACTGTTGACCCTTGTGACTTTTCACTCTTAGGTGAAGGCAAGCGACTTATCTGTGTGGAGAATGGGTTTTGCTCACAACAAGATCTTGAGTCAATTATAATAACCATCACTTCATCGGGCTTTGCACATTGCCAGGCAGCAGAGACAGCTGCCATCAAAAGTTAACGAGTTTGGATCACATTAACACAAGGATAGCAAATAAGTTCAGCACCCTGTCTCTTCTGGGCAGCACTGTATTTATAAAAGAGGTAGGCCAGCATTCACAAAAGAATTGCATAAATAATAAGAGCTTTATCGAGTTTATGTAATGTGCCACAAGCCATTTGTTACAAATTATCCGCTTTATACAGATTATCTCATTTAATCCTTTCAGTAACACTGGAGTAGGTACTATTTCTACTCCCATTTTACAAATAAGAAAACTGAGGCATGGATAGGTTAAGTATCTTTCCCACACAGAAATTGTGTCATAATAATGTTGATACTAATTTACTAAGTACTTATTATATGCTACACCCAATACATACTTTGGAGTTTCCCAGGTGGTTCCACGGTAAAGGATCCGCCTGCCAATATAGGAGACGCAAGAGACATGGGTTTGATCCCTGGGTCAGGAAGATCCCCTGGAGTAAGAAATAGCAACCTATTCCAGTATTGTTGCTTGGAAAATTCCATGAACAGAGGAGCATGGCAGGCTACAGTCCATGGGATCAGAAAGAGTCAAACATGACTGAGCATGCATGCACATACATATTTTATTTGATTTTCACAGCATCCATATTACTATTCCTGTTTTATAAGAGGAGAAGCTCAGAAAATTAATTTATCCAAAGTCACATCTCATATGAGGCGGGAACTAAATGTCTAACTCCTCCAAAGAGTTGTCTACATTGTCTCCCATCATGTCTCTCCTGTTCTCTCCCAAACCCACTATAATTCCACCCAAACCATTCTATCAAAAGTGCTCCTGTTAAGATCTCCTGTGACCTCCACGTTGCTAAATCTCAGAGTCAGCTCTCAGCACTCATCTTGCCTGACCCATCAGTAGCATTTGATACCCCTTCTCTCTTTCCAGGACTCACCTTCTCTGGGGTTCCCTGCTGCTTGTTGGTCGATGCTTGGCTTCTGCTTTCCTGGCTCCTCTTCCTGCCCCTGACCTCTCCATCCTAGAAAGCACCAGGCTTCACTTTCTTGCAAGTTCCTCCAGTCCCAAGGCTTTAATTACCATCTGTATGCTCCCACGTAGCTACTGCCCAGAATGCTCTCCTGAACTCTATATACTCAAATGCCCACTTGACCTCTCCACTCAGATATCCAAACAACCTCTGAAGCTTGGCAGGTCTGAAATGGAACTCGTGATCTTCGCCCTGTCTTCAGCCAGAACCATGCCTTGTACAGAGTCTTCTGTAACCCCTGTGATTGCAACTCCCTCTGTCTAACTAACTATGCAGGCCCAAATCACAGATGCTTTTCTTTCCTGTCACATCTCGCACCCAATCAGCCACAAAATCCTACTGGCTCTTCTTTCAAAACGTATTCATTGTTTACCTAAAATTCAGATGTAACTGTATTTGCACACTCTGCCAACTCTACCCACAATGCCATACCTGACCTGTGCCCCCTGTTACCTTCTGCCCTCACCCCCACAGCCTTCACCTTTACCTTCTTTTTGTCAACAGGCAACTCCCACCTTTGGCTTTGCCTCAGCTGTTGTCCCTTCAGTATTTGCATCTCCTCCAAGAGTTCATTGTGAAAATTACTGCTTGACCCTACACTCCAGATCCCTCTTACCCTGCTCTACTCTTCTTCCATAGCACCTAACATGTGCTGTGGTTCCCAGATCACTCAGTGGTAAAGAATCTGCCTGCAGTGCAGGAGACCGGGGTTCAATCCCTGGGTCAGGAAGGTTCCCTGGAGAAGGAAATGGCAACCGTTTCCAGTATTCTTACCTGGAGAATCCCATGAACAGAGGAGCCTGGTGGGCTACAGTCCATGGGATCGCAAAGAGTTGGACATGACTTAGAGACTAAGCAACAATAATGTATGATATAACCTTTTATTGTGTATTGTCTGTTTCCAACAACCAGATTATGAACTCCACAAGCAGGCATTTTTGTCCATTTTGTTCATTATTGTATCCCAAGAGGCTTAAACAATAGTACATAGGTTGTTGTTCAATTGCTATCGTGTCCGACTCTTTGCAACCCCGTGGGCTGTAGCCCACCAAGCTCCTCTGTCCATGGAATTCTCCAGACAAGAATATTGGAGTGGGTAGCCGTTCCCTTTTCCAGGGGATCTTCCTGACCCAGGGATCAACTTGCATCTCGTGCACTGCAGGCGAATTCTTTACCGTCTGAGTCACCAGGGAAGCCCTAGCACATAGGTACCAGATAAATGTTTGTTGAATGAATGATCTCAAAAGGACTGTGCTCCTTTTTGTTGCGTTAGACCCCTTCTGTTTCAGCTTGTCTCATGAGAAATCTTTGAAGAACCTGAGAGTGTATAGTTTGGAGAAGAAATGATTGGCCAGCTTGGGGAGTGCACGTACTTCCCAGATGTGACTGTTCTCGGGGACCTTCTGGGTCAAGGCACAGAAATGTCCACATCTCTCTGCCCAGGCAGTGACCATGTCCCCTTCCCTCAGCACCCTACTTAACAAAAAACTTGCTTATTTTCTGTACACAAGGATATGAGAATAAACAAGATAATTCCTACGTAGAAAGACCTTATACTGTGGTAAGTTTGAGGTTCCTGCCTGTTTGGTAAAAGGGAATTGGGCCTAACTGGCCACATTTGCCCCCTTTCCAAAGAAAGCACCGCAGCTTCCAAGTGCCCTCTATATCCAATCACCTCCTCCACCCCCCAGCTTTTTTCCTACTCTGGTAATCCCCAGAGAAAAAGCAGAGCGACTGTTAAGCACAAGCAGTGAGAAGAACATCTGCTCTAACCTCACCATGACCCCGATGCGCTGGGCAGAGATAAATTAAAGCAAGCTCAGGAAGCCTGTTGGCGTCAGCGTCCAGTGACGCCAACAGGAAGGAGGAGCGGGAGAGGGCGGGTGCGTGAGTGCACACATGGGCACCAAGAAGCAGACTTGCTGCTGAAAATCATTTCCTCCCAGAACATCCCAGGAGGGAAGAAAATCGTTACTACTGGGATAATAATGTTTACTCAATAACGTTGTATAAATCTTCAACCCACCTTATTTCTGCACTGTTATGTTCCTGAATTACTGATTAGAGACATCACCATCTTGATTCGCAGTCAATCACTAGAAAATTCTAAAGCGTTTTGCAGAAATGTAGTAGTAACACATCAGCTAGACAATGGAGAAGTATATTTGGGGGAGGATGGTTTTTCTCACTTTCCCACTTCATTCTGGACCTTCAGCTTGTACTGGTCACTCAGTGAGAAGGCTGTCAGTATTCTAATTCAATGAAAATTCACTATAGGCTTGCTTGACATAGACTGTGACACTTCCTGTGTCCACGGTGTTAAATTCACTGAAAGGGCTCATCTTTTATGAAAAGGAGATGACTCCCTAGTGCAAAGGACCAGGCAGAGAGAGGGTAAAACCAAGTAGGGCCTGGGATCAACTATATGCCAGTAGCAAGAATTTGTTCTCTCTTCTTGTCAAAACTGACCAGATGTTAGGCGGAACTCAGGACACCTTAGATGACAGCCCAGGGTTCTAGAGGGAAATCCTAGACCTGGCAGATCTTGAAAGGCAGAACTGGCCCAGCCAAACTGGGGAGGAGTCATATGATCCTCAGCGTCATTGGATTTTCATTGTCAATTCTTCTCTCTCTGACCTTTGTTCACTGTGCCCCGTGAAGGGCCCTGCTCTTCCCCATCACAACACACACAGGCCGATTAAGCTGCCCAGTTTATTTTTTAAATTATGTTTGTTTGTTTGCTCTGGGTCTCAGTTGTGGCACACAGGATCCTCATTGTGGCATGTGGGATCTTTAGCCGTAGCATGTGGGATCTAGTTCCCTGACCAGGGATCAAACCCCAGTCCCCTGCATTGGGAGCGAGGAGTCTTAGCCACTGGACCACCACGGGAGACCCTAGCTATGTGATTTAAAACTGTATCCATCACTCTTAGAAACTATTAGCGTCTTATAGTGAAATCTAGTACCCTGGCTACATCTTCCCTCTTTTTTTTTTTTAATAATTGCACATGTAAAGAGAAGAGACTATGCTCTCTGCATATTTGCTTCAAAAGCATGAAGATTTTCCCATCAGTCCTTTATTTTTGACTTAACCGTTTCTCTGGGTTTTGGTAATGACATCCTACGAGGAAGTATCTTAAACTTGTTTTGGCACTGGGCATCTATCCTTCCTGTCATGTTGATTAAGTGGGAATCTGGGGACCAATAAGATTCAAATTGCAAAAATAACTGTTTAAAATAACTTTACTGGGGCAAATTACATGTTGAGCACCAAAGTCAGAGCACTATTTTCAATCATTTTAGTAGATCATGTCCTGAGAACAAAATGCTCGGGGTAGGACTGGCAGGCTGTCCACAACCGTTGGGAACATTCAGGCTGGAGGCTCAGCACTGTTATTTTCTTTTTTCTTTTTTTTCTTTTATTTGTTTGTTTTGCCATTGCTTTCATTTTAAAGGTTAATAAATTTCCACTGTTACAAAAACTAGGATCTGACAGGATCCACTATCAACTTTATCCCAAACCCAATCTTCTTCCCAGGGATCTTAGCCTTCTAGCAGGGGGATGTGGCGAAAACAAGTCAAAAGGAAAAGCTAAGACTATCAGAGTTCAGATGACCTTTCTTGGAGTGCTTGCCTTTTGGAGGAGCAATGTATGAATGAAGAAAACGAAGATCTAAATGTCCAGGACCAAATAGGCCCTTCTTAGATGCTATGCTTCAAATACTAAGAGAATTAACTATAATTCTGAGACTATATCAAGAAGACAACATTCCGTTGACCCTCCTCATAACTGAGACAACTTCTAGTTATTTTTATTTTTTAACTGAATAATATTTGCTTTATGATGTGTTGTTTTCTGCCATGCAACAATGCAAATCAGTCATAATTATATGCATATGTGTATATATACATATTTATCCCCTCCCTCTGGAGCCTCCCTCCCCCCTCCCATCCCACCCTTCTAGGTCATCACAGAGTGCCAGGCTGGGCTCCCTGGGTTATACCGCAGATTCCTGCTAGGTATCTGTTTTACACGTGATAGTGGATACACGTCACTGCTACTTTCTCAATTCACCCTACCCTTTCCTTCCCCTGCTGTGTCCACAAGTCCATTCCCTACATCTGCACCTCCATTCCTATCAGCTGTTCCCTCTTCCAGACAAATGCCAGTTCCATCATTTCTAATTCCTCACATAAGGCAACATGAAGTATTATTTTAACTATGAAAAGATGTTAAATTTCTTTATCACTTTGTCCAAAAACGTGTGATTCAGTCACATGCAAAAAGAAAGATGGCTGTGAAGGATTTCTTCCAAGACAAGTAAGTCTCCAGGTCTCCCAACTCGAAGGACCCATTTTGAACTGAGGAACTGGCTGCAAGAGGAGACAGGGAAGCCAAGTGTGAATAAGTGCCTAGACTGCTAGTCCTGAATGGCTGAAGCTCAAGCTTCTTCCTTCAGTCAACACATATTTGCCAGGAACCTACCATATACCAGTCATTGTGCTAAATGCTGCAGAAATCCTGTCTTTAAGGATTTCACAGTTTGGTGAGAGAGTGGGCAGGGTGGTGGGAGCTTGCAGATAAGCAGCCATTGCAGGCTTGATGGGCTTCCCTGCTGGCTCAGACGGTAAAGAATCTGCCTGCAACGCAGGAGGCCAGAGTTCGATCCCTGGGTTGGGAAGATCCCCTGAAAAAGTAAACGGCAGCCCACTCCAGATTCTCGCCTAGAGAGTTCCATGGACAGAGGAGCCTGGTGGGCAACAGTCCATAGGGTTGAAGAGTCGGTCACAACTGAGTGCTAGTGATAAAGAACCTGCCCGCTAGTTTTGGAGATAAAAGACACACGAGTTCGATCCCTGGGTCAGGCTCGATAAATGCTCTTTGGAGCATGTTTAGGGATCCTCAGCAGCACAGAAGGCCCGACCCAGCCTAGGGCTGGCGAGCAGTATACACTGCAGAGAAGGCTTCTTTGAAGTCGTCGCCTGTGCTCAGTTTTGAAGGTCATACACCTGTCTGTGGCTTTAGTGCGCAGAAGGTGTTTAAAAACCACTGAAAAGGTATTTCACAAGCACAAAGGAAGGAGGTATGGAAGATATATTCCAGTGGTTGGCGGGGATTTAAAAAATAACTTTAGGGAAAATATCCAAAACTTCTGAAGAAGGTAAAAGATGATTTTATGACCTTTGATGTCAAGCTAAGAGCATTTTCTAAAGAGCCTACCAGATTTCATTTGCACAACTGATTATGGTCTAAACATTTTACAAGTCTGTGAAATTTATAAGGTGATTTTCTTTTCTGCCAATTTAGAGAAGAAAACTCTGAGGTTTGTAGTTTATTGTCCTGTAGGACATTAACCAATTTGAATTAACTAACTTAGCAAATTTATTTCACCTTTCTTTTTTCCACTAATTATAAAAATCCCAGGTTTTCACATTACCTTTAAAAACAGCTTTGCCATCCTGCTGGTTTCATCATTAAAGTAAATAAAACTTTAAAATGAGCATGCTATTTTTTGTCGGAAAATCAGGTTTGTAACATTTTGGGAATTACACTTTGATAGGTAAGTATGACCAGAAAATAAATAGCTCGTTATGAAAACATATACTGCATGCAAAGTGCTTATTAAAGGTTTTGAATTTAGTGATGTTACCCAACCCTCATTAGCGACATTCTCCTCTGTTTTTCCATCTTAAGAAAAATAGGGATATTCAGTAATATTCTAGACTCAGCACTTTCATCTAGGCTGCAGTCTCAACTCTTGTTCTGTCACCTATGTGCCCAAATAGGAACTGTTTTTCACTGTTTCATCTAGGGGCCTTATGGAAATGTTAATTTGTGTTTTTTTCCCCCCTTGTGCTTTAAAAAAGCATATACATTTACAGGGATTAATTGGAGAACACCAGAACTGTACAGAACAATGAACCATGTAGAACAATACACCAGAACCAATAGGCAATAAAGAAAGTGTATGCCTGCCAGGAAACCAGCCTACATCCTGCTAGAGTAGCACAGTACTGTGACTTTCTTCTGAGCTTAGTCATCACAAGATCCAAAACTTTTGACATGAGCTTGAGTAATTTTTAAGTTAGTTCATAGTTAAAATTTGTAAGAGAGTTCTTTTCTTCTTCACTTAATTGCATAAAAATTGAGAGATAGGCATATAGATAAATAAGGTGGAGAGTGAGAATGCATCAAGCAAAGAGACCACATGTGCAGAGGCCTAGAGATGTGGGGATAAAGGGAAGAATGTATTTAAGGAACTCCAAGCAGATCAGTATGACTAGATCACTGAGGAGCAGATAAGGTAATGAAGACATTAAAGCTGCCCAAATAGAAGCCAGATGAAAATGGGCCTTGCAGGCCATGCAAAGGAATGGAGACTTCTGAAGGCAGTAACAAGTCATTGAAGGATTTCAAATGTACTTTATGAAGACCACTTTGATAGCAAATATGAATTATAGACTGAAGGAGGCAAGATTGGAAACAGGGTCACTGGTTAATAGGTCATTGCAATAATCCATAATCCATGTAGAAGTAATGAAAGCCTAACGGAGGACCTAGAGAATGGAGAGGATTAGATTACCTCCCCTTGAAAAGAAAATGGTCCAAAGATCTTATCAGAAAGTATAACTCTTTTCCATGTCTCGTATCCACATCTGTTTGAATGAAAGCAAAGAGATAATAGTAACATTCCAAGCAGTAATTCTGTCTTGAGTCTGTTCCGGGAATAATTCTGCTTCACATGTGGCCTCTCCAGCTGTATCTTTTGCTGTATATACATTTAAGAACTCAGAGTCTATGAAACTTGCCCCACATCCCTCAGAAGAGCACCCTGAGAGGAATTGATCACATGGGAGAAACACTGAACTACAGTTATCTCCCTTCAAGTCTTTTAGAAACAGAAGTTTTTCATTTTCACAATTCCAATGAATCACTTATAACTAATCAAAACTCTCTTTCTTAAAAAAAATGCATCATTTTCTTTTGCTGAAGTTGGTATTTTCTTTGGCATGCAGTGGAAAATTAGATACATTGATCTCTTACACGGGGATAGGATCTCAGATGGTCATTTAAAAATGAGGAAACAGCTGCAGAGCCCGGAACCTAAAACCATCTGGGAAACTGGTGGAGTAAAAATCTCCAAAAATTTTCTCCTTCATAAAAGCAAAGAAAACACTAGCAAGATTATAAGAATCAGCTTGTTCTAAACCCTGGAAATTACCAAAGGCTTGCAGCAATCCAGAAAACGTTGGTTCAAGAAAAACTTGGTAAGCAGAGTAAGCTTTGTGGCATTTTAATTTAATTTGCCTTATTTCCATTCCCCCTCTCCCCAGCATCACAGTGGTCTTGAAACCAACAGTCACTGTGAAAATCAGCTGTCTGGCAGCTACTGTAAGAAACACAATAGAATTGGAACTTCTTCGAAGTCCCATTACCAGAGAACTTCTATTTTTTAAACTGTCTGGCAGTTCCCTGGAAGACTCCATTAGCAAGTATATCTTTTTAAAAAATTTTATGTTGGAGGATAGTTGATTTACAGTGTGTGTGTTAGTTTCAGGTGTACAGCAAAGCGATGCAGTTATGCATAGAGGTATTTTAGGGGAGATATTTTAGGAGGTTGGAATTAACATGCACACTATTTATATAAAATAATCAACAAGGGCCTACTGTACAGCACAGGGAGCTCTACTCAATACTCTGTAATAACTTATATGGGGAAGAATCTAAAAAATAATAGATATATGCAAATATATCTTCACTTACCTTATGTCAAGTTCAACCAGTGCAAACAACCTCTTCTCTGGGTATATTTATTGAGAACAATCAGAGGCAACTGTTTTACATCATGAATGCTGGAGGCAGTGAATAATAGTTGGGACAATTTGTTGTAGATCAGTTGCTAAGTCATGTCTGACTCTTTGTGACCCCCATGGAGTGCAGTATGCCGGCTTCCCTGTCCTTCGCTATCTCCTGGAATTTGCTCAAATTCATGTCCATTGAGTCAGTGATGCCCTCTAACCATCTCATCGTCTACCGCCCCTTCTCCTTCTCCTTAAATCTTTCCCAGCATCAGGGTCTCTGTCAGTGTGCTGGTTCTTCACATCAGGTGGCCAAAGTTTTAGAGCTTCAGCTTTAGCATCAGTCCTCCCCGTGAATATTCAGGATTGATTTCCTTTAGGATTGATTGGTTTGATCTCCTTGCAGTCAAAGGAACTCTTAAGAGTCTTCTCCAGCACCACACTTTGAAAGCATCAGTTGGGACAACAGGTGAGCCAAAAAATCTTAAAAGTGGAAAATGAGATATACATATTTTAAGGTTGGTGTGAAACTAATTTTGGTTTTGCACTGCTGAAATTTAGCATTTGATATTGGAATACATTCTTAAATAAATGTGGTTATGTTATACATCGTTTTAATGTGCACTTCTTGCTTTATTTTTTGCTTCAGTTCAGTTCAGTCGCTCAGTCGTGTCCGACTCTCCGAGACTCCATGAATCACAGCACGCCAGGCCTCCCTGTCCATCACCAACTCCCGGAGTTCACTCAAACTCATGTCCATCGAGTCGGTGATGCCATCCAGCCATCTCATTCTCTGTTGCCCCCTTCTCCTCCCGCCCCCAACCTTTCCCAGCATCAGAGTCTTTTCCAGTGAGTCAACTCTTCGCATGAGGTGGCCAAAGTATTGCAGTTTCAGCTTTAGCATCAGTCCTTCCAATGAACACCCAGGATCGATCTCCCTTAGAATGGACTGGTTGGATCTTCTTGCAGTCCAAGGGACTCTCAAGAGTCTTCTCCAACACCACAGTTCAAAAGCATCAATTCTTCAGCGATCAGCTTTCGTCACAGTCCAACTCTCACATCCATACATGACCATGGGAAAAATCATAGCCTTGACTAGACGGACCTTGGTTGGCAAAGTAATGTCTCTGCTTTTTAATATATTATCAAGGTTGGTCATAACTTTCCTTCCAAGAAATAAGCGTCTTTTAATTTCATGGCTGCAATCAGCATCTGCAGTGATTTTGGAGCCCCAAAAAATAAAGTCTGACACTGTTTCCACTGTTTTTCCATCTATTTCCCATGAAGTGATGGGACCAGATGCCATGATCTTTGTTTTCTGAATGTTGAGCTTCAAGCCAACCTTTTCACTCTCCTCTTTCACTTTCATCAAGAGGCTTTTGAGTTCCTCTTCACTTTCTGCCATAAGGGTGGTGTCATCTGCATATCTGAGATTATTGATATTTCTCCCAGCAATCTTGATTCCAGCTTGTGCTTCTTCCAGCCCAGCGTTCCTCATGATGTACTCTGCATATAAGTTAAATAAGCAAGGTGACAATATACAGCCTTGACGTACTCCTTTTCCTATTTGGAACCAGTCTGTTGTTCCATGTACAGTTCTGACTGTTGCTTCCTGACCTGCATACAGGTTTCTCAAGAGGCAGGTCAGGTGGTCTGGGATTCCCATCTCTTTCAGTTTATTGTGATCCACACAGTCAAAGGCTTTGGCATAGTCAATGAAGCAGAAATAGATGCTCTTCTGGAACTCTCTTGCTTTCTCCATGATCCAGCAGTTGTTGGCAATTTGATCTCTGGTGCCTCTGCCTTTTCTAAAACCTGCTTGAACATCTGGGAGTTCACGGTTCACATATTGCTGAAGCCTGGCTTGGAGAATGTTGAGCATGACTTTACTAGCATGTGAGATGAGTGCAATTGTGCGGTAGTTTGAGCATTCTTTGGCATTGTCTTTCTTTGGGATTGGAATGAAGACTGACCTTTTCCAGTCCTGTGGCCACTGCTGAGTTTTCCAAATTTGCTGGCATATTGAGTGCAACACTTTCACAGCATCATCTTTCAAGATTTGAAATAGCTCAACTGGAATTCCATCACCACCACTAGCTTTGTTCATAGTGATGCTTTCTAAGGCCCACTTGACTTCACATTCCAAGATGTCTGGCTCTAGGTCAGTGATCACGTTATCGTGACTATCTTGGTCGTGAAGATCTTTTTTGCACAGTTCTTCTGTGTATTCATGCCACCTCTTAATATCTTCTGCTTCTGTTAGGTCCATACCATTTCTGTCCTTTATCGAGCCCATCTTTGCATGAAATGTTGCCTTTGAATCTCTAATTTTCTTGAAGAGATCTCTTGTTTTTCCTATTCTGTTGTTTTCCTCTGTTTCTTTGCATTGATCACTGAGGAAGGCTTTCTTATCTCTCCTTGCTATTCTTTGGAACTCTGCATTCAGATGCTTATATCTTTCCTTTTCTCCTTTGCTTTTCGCTTCTCTTCTTTTCACAGCTATTTGTAAGGCCTCCTCAGACAGCCATTTTGCTTTTTTGCATTTCTTTTCCATGGGGATGGTCTTGGTCCCTGGCTCCTGTACAATGTCACGAACCTCCGTCCAGAGTTCATCAGGCACTCTATCTATCAGATCTAGTCCCTTAAATCTGTTCCTCACTTCCACTGTATAATCATAAGGGATTAGATATAGGTCATATCTGAATGGTCTAGTGGTTTTCCCTACTTTCTTCAATTTAAGTCTGAATTTGGCAATAAGGAGTTCATGACTTGTTATTTGCTGTTTATTTTATATGTATTTTAGACTATGGAAATGATGTTAGATAAAAAGAAAATTCGAGCAATTTTCTTATTCAAGTTCAAAATGGCTTCTAAAGCAATGGAGACAACTCACATCAACAGTGCATTTGGCCCAGGCACTGCTTACAAATGTACAGTGCAGTGGTGGTTCAGGAAGTTTTGCAAAGGAGATAAGAACCTTGAAGATGAGTGTAGTGGCTGGCCACAGGAACTCGACAGCGATCAACTGAGAGCAATCATGAAAGCTGATCCTCTTACAACTACATGAGCAGTTGCCTAAGAACTCAATGTCAACCATTCTACAGTTGTTTGGCATTTGAAGCAAATTGGAAAGGTGAAAAAGTTTGATAAGAGTGCTTCATGAGCTACAAATCAAGAATATCGTTGTTTTGAAGTATCATCTTCTTCTGCACAATAGCAGTGAAGCGTTTCTCTATCAGATTGTGACATGCGATGAAAAGTGGATTGTATATGACAACCAGATTGTATATGACCAGCTCAGTGGTTGAACTGAGAAGAAGCTCCAAAGCACTTCCCAAACTTAAACTTTCACCAAAAAATGTCAAGATCACTGTTTGGTGGTCTGTTGCCGGTCTGATCCATTACAGCTTTCTGAATCCCAGCAAACTCATTACATCTGAGAGGTATGTTCAGCAAATCAGTGAGATGCACTGCACTGAAAACTGCAAGGTCTGCAGACAGCATTGGTCAACAGAAAGGGCCCAGTTCTCCATGACAAGGCCTGGCCACACAACCAATGCTTTAAAAGTTGAATGAATTGGGCTAAAAGTTTTGCCTCATCTGATATACTCACCTAACCTCTCACCAACTGACTACCACTTATTCAAGCATCTCAACAACTTTTTGCAGGGAAAAGGCTTCCACAACCAGCAGGAGGCAGAAAATCCTTTCCAAGAGTTTGTTGAAATCTTGAGGTACCAATTTTTAGGCTACAGGAATAAACAAACATTTCTCATAGGCAAAAATGTGTCGATTCTAATGGTTCCTGTATTGATTAATAAAGATGTGTTTGAGCCTAGTTATAAAGATTTAAAATTCAGGATCCAAAACGGCAATTACTCTTGCACCAACCTATAGACTGATGGAAAGCTCTGATATGCATATTGCTGGGAATCTAGAAAGCCATGTATATCTTCAAGGCTGTGCATATGCTCTGGGAAGAGCATATATATAAAATTAACTCAAAATATATCAAAGACCTGATTTAAAAGCTGAAACTATTAAACTTTTAAGAGAACATATAAGCATAAACCTTAGTGATCTTGGATTTAGCAATGATTTCCTGGATATGGGCTTCCCTGGTGGCTCATATGGTAAAGGGTCTGCCTGCAATGTAGGAAACCTGAGTTGGTTCCCTGGGTTAGGAAGATCCCCTGGAGAAGGGAATGGCTACCCACGCCAGTATTCTTACCTGGAGAATTCCATGGACTGTATAGTCCATGGGGGTCACAGAGTCGGATATGACTGAGCAACTAACACATACTTTCTGGATATAACACTGAGAATACTGGCAAAAAAAGAAAAAACATAAACTGGATTCCATCAAAATAATCTTGTGCCTTCAAAGGATACATCAGAAAAATGAAAATATAGCCCCAAAATGGGAGAGAATTTTCATAAATATATTGATAAGGGACTTGTATCTAGAATATATGAAGAAATCTTACAACTCAGAAATAAAAAGGCAACTAGCCCAATTAAAATGAGTAAAGGATATTAATAGACATTTCTCCAAAGAAGATAAACCAAAGGCCAATAAACACATTAAAAGGTACTCAGTTCAGTTCAGTTCAGTCGCTCAGTCGTGTCCGACTCTTTGCGACCCCATGAATCACAGCATGCCAGGCCTCCCTGTCCATTACCAACTCCCGGAGTTTATTCAAACTCATGTCCATCAAGTCGGTGATGCCATCCAGCCATCTCATTCTCTGTCATGCCCTTCTCCTCCCACCACCAATCCCTCCCAGCATCAGAGTCTTTTCCAGTGAGTCAACTCGTCTCATGAGGTGGCCAAAGTATTGCAGTTTCAGCTTTAGCATCAGTCCTTCCAATGAACACCCAGGATTGATCTCCTTTAGAATGGACTGGTTGGAACATTAGCAAATAGGGAAATGCAAAGCAAAACCACCAAGTAATACTTCACACTCACTACTGTGGCTGTAATAAAAAAAGATAGTAACAAGTGTTACGAGGATGTGGAGAAGCTGGAACTCTCATACATTTCCTGTGAGAATATAAAATGATGCAGCTGTTTTGACAAGTAGTCTGGCTAAATACAGAATTACTGTATGACCTGACAATTTTATTCTTGGCTATTTGCCCAAGAGTAATGACAAGTTATGTCCTTATAAAAAACTTGGATATGAATGTTCATAGAAGCTTTGTTCATAATAGAGAAAGAAATGGAAACAACCCAATGACTCATGACGACTGAATGAATGGATGAACAAAATGGGGTATATCCATATGATGGAATATTATTCAGCCATAAAAGGAATGAAGTAGTGATTCATGGTACAACATACGTGAACCTTGAAAATACAGTGGTAAGTGAAAGAAACCAGACACAAAAGGCCAAATGTTGTATGATTCCATTTATATGAAATTTCTAGAATAGGCAAATCCATAGAGAGAGAAAGATCAGTGATTGCCAATGGCTAGTGGGGAGGAGAGAACTGTTAATGGATATGGAGTTTCTGTTTGGAGTGAAGAAAATATTCTGAAATATGGCAACAGTTTCCTAATTTTATGAATAACTCACTGGATTGTGCATTTTAAGGGGCGAATTTTATGGCATGTGAATTATGTCAAAAAGCAGAGACATTACTTTGCCAACCAAGGTCCGTCTAGTCAAGGCAATGGTTTTTCCCGTGGTCATGTATGGATGTGAGAGTTGGACTGTGAAGAAAGCTGATCGCCAAAGAATCGATGCTTTTGAACTGTGGTGTTGGAGAAGACTCTTGAGAGTCCCTTATACTGCAAGGAGATCCAACCAGTCCATCCTAAAGGAGATCAGTCCTGAATATTCATTGGAAGGACTGATGCTAAAGCTGAAACTGCAATACTTTGGCCACCTCATGCGACGTGTTGACTCACTGGAAAAGACTCTGATGCTGGGAAAGGTTGGGGGCGGGAGGAGAAGGGGACGACGGAGAATGAGATGTCTGGATGGCATCACCGACTCTGTGGACATGAGTTTGAGTGAACTCCAGGAGTTGGTGATGGACAGGGAGGCCTGGCGTGCTGTGATTCATGGGGTCGTGGAGAGTCGGACACGACTGAGCGACTGAACTGAACTGAACTGAAAAAAAAGTTAATTAAAAAAAGTCTTTTGATAGGAGCAAAAGCCTCTATCTGATCAAACAGGGTGCTTTTGACTTCACAGACTCAAAAGGAGACTCAGGACACAGTGCTGTACAGGATCTTAATCACAGACATGGATCAGAATCATTTGTGGAGCTTTTAGACCATGAAGACAGCAGGCCCACTTTTACATTTTCTGATTTAGTGGGGTCATGGATAGGACCAAACCTATGATTTTATATATTCCTGATTTAGATGTTGAGGACTGCCCAGTTATTAGAAGACAGCAGGAGAAATTAGGAGTTGGAAAATCCAGATGTGTCGCAATTCTAAGTCATTTTGGTTCTAGAGCGAGATTTCTCTCCTCTATTCTAAGAGTGATTGCTGTCTACTCCTTATGTCTCATGAAGATATTTATAAAGCATATTGGTCACTTACATTTCTTTTCCCAAATTCATGCCAGTATCTCAACTGCGTTAGTTATATAAAAGGTTCTCAATATTGTTAGTGTATTTTTCCTTCATTATATCTACTTTTATCTGAGCCCCCTACAGCTTTAGGAATGAATAGCTTTCTCAAAGAGTATCCTTGGAATCTGGAATAGTAGCTTTGGTAATAATACTTGAAGTATTGAGAGAATAAAAAGAATTTAGATAAGGATTAATATTGGTTCATCTAAAAGGAAATATGAGTTCTGGGGAAGATTAGAAATGTCCTTCATCACTGAATGGTATTCCATATGTAAATCCGTTGCTCACAGCCTCAGTCTTGGCAAGTATTAGGACACGAACTCTCTAGGGCTGTCCCAAACACAGTGGGTCCCAGAAAAAGAAGTATGACTCATGACAAGAACCCTGTGGAGTGCTTCAATCTGTTTCCATGATTTATGATCCCCTTACCCCAGTGGTGACTCCTACCATTTGGTCCAAACCTACAGAGACCTTGTCTGACATTTTGGCAGAGAGAGGGGCATGTACCATCTTGAATCTATCTTGGGCTCACAAATTACCTTTCTTCCCTGCAAAGTTATTAGTTGCTTAATTATAGAGGAGAAGTTTGCATCTGTGGCCAGATACCAGGGCCAGGTTTAATAAAACCTGAAATGGCTCCCAGTTCCCAAGGACAATCAACATCGAAGAATTGCAGTGCACACTTGCCCAGGACTATAGGGTTGATGAAAAGTGCCAGTCTTCCCAAGTATAATATTTTCCCAGATTCCTGAATAGTACTGACGATGTGTAATAAAACAACTGCATCTGGGTTTGAGTGAGATATCAGGAAAACAAAACTATCAAGGTGACCTACAAAAACTCACTTCCCATCTGTCTCCATTCCTCTTCCTCTAAAACAATATGTAGGGCACTTTGCTATGGCCTCGAAAAAGAGAGGGAAGAGGGATGAATGACTTTTTTAAAGAGTCATTCACTTTAACTTCCCATACGTACAATCCTATGCTAGGGGTTTTTGTGAATTATCATTTTTACAGCTAGTAATGCTTTTGAACTGTGGTGCTGGAGAAGACTCTTGAGAGTCCCTTGGACTGCAAGGAGATCCAACCAGTCCATTCTAAAGGAGATCAATCCTGGGTGTTCATTGGAAGGACTGATGCTAAAGCTGAAACTCCAATACTTTGGCCACCTCATGCGACGAGTTGACTCACTGGAAAAGACTCTGATGCTGGGAGGGATTGGGGGCAGGAGGAGAAGGGGACGACAGAGGATGAGATGGCTGGATGGCATCATTGACTCCGTGGACATAAGTTTGGGTGAACTCTGGGAGTTGGTGATGGACAGGGAGGCCTGGCGTGCTGTGATTCATGGGGTCGCAAAGAGTCGGACATGACTGAGCAACTCAACTGAACTGAACTGAATATACACATTGTACAAAACTTAAAAGATTTTAAAAGATCTATGGAAAAAGTCTCCCTCCCATTCATTTCACTTAATCCTCCAGTGTCTTATCCTGACATGGGGGCGATGGGGCAGGCATGGATGGTGCTAGGCAGTGTTTTCGGTCCTGGGGACAGAGCGGCAAACCTAACAAAGTCCCTGGCCTCAATGAGCTTACATTCTAGTGTGGAGAGACACAAAATAGGGTTCTGGTAAGTCCTATGAGAAAAATAAAATAGCCGGAGAAGGACTAGCCTTTGAGGCTCTCAAAGAGAGCTTTGGTTGGCTCTACCAAATGTTGCTGAAATGCTGAGTGTGGAGCTACATGTCGTGATGTGTCTACCAGATTTCCCAACATGAAGTTGGTTGGTGACCTTGACATTGGAGGGTAGGGAGAGAAGCTTGATTATGATGGATGGAAGAATGTGTAAGTGAGACGGCGGCAACAATACTAACTCACTCCAGAGGTTTGCTGTGAGTGGGCAGAGAAATGGCACCCTGGCTGGAATGTTGTTGCACAGGTGGAATGAAACAACGCATGTACAGTGCTGAGACCAACGGCTGGCACAGAATGTGTACAGGGCTATTCTCCGTATTATATTTCCTATCCTTAGTTCTGTCTGTGTCTATTCAAAGCTCTTTTTTTTTCTGAAAGATATTTTCAATCTATGCTTGTCTTATTTGAGTCCTGTGAATGTACAGTGACTCAGAGAAGCATCCACAATTATGAATGATTATATCTCGAGCTACTGTGAATAAGAGTTACTGTTCTGGGAATTGTAAAAGGAAGGGCTTTGTGTTTTAAGTGGTTTGTCACAATACATTTGGTGCTGGCGGGGTGAGGTCAGATGAGAACTCATTTCAGCCTGAAAGAGTGCTTTGAAGGGTGCTGCCAAGTACCAGACTTCAGGCAGTAAGGATCTTTCTCTTTTTCCTTTCTGCTGCTGGGTCCCACCTTCAGTTCAATCACAATACAGATGTGAGGGCACCCAGGGAATTCTCTAGACAGGTTTTCTGTGTCTCTAGACAGGTTTTCTGGCATTTCCTATTTTCTGGGCTTGGGGGCAGTGGGGGAGCTGGGTTTGTGATTTGTCTGCTTTTGGTCTTTTGTTTGAGAAATGTTAGCCATATAGACACATTTCCCAATTGTCACTATTTACAATCACTTAAATGGAGAAATATCAATAACCTCAGATATGCAGATGACACCACCCTTATGGCAGAAAGTGAAGAGGAACTCAAAAGCCTCTTGATGAAAGTGAAAGAGGAGAGTGAAAAGGTTGGCTTGAAGCTCAACATTCAGAAAACAAAGATCATGGCATCTGGTCCCATCACTTCATGGGAAATAGATGGAAAAACAGTGGAAACAGTGTCAGACTTTATTTTTTTGGGCTCCAAAATCACTGCAGATGCTGATTGCAGCCATGAAATTAAAAGACGCTTGCTCCTTGGAAGGAAAGTTATGACCAACCTTGATAATATATTAAAAAGCAGAGACATTACTTTGCCAACCAAGGTCCGTCTAGTCAAGGCTATGGTTTTTCCCATGGTCATGTATGGATGTGAGAGTTGGACTGTGAAGAAAGCTGATCGCCGAAGAATTGATGCTTTTGAACTGTGGTGTTGGAGAAGACTCTTGAGAGTCCCTTGGACTGCAAGGAGATCCAACCAGTCCATCCTAAAGGAGATCAATCCTGGGTGTTCTTTGGAAGGACTGATGCTAAAGCTGAAACTGCAATAATTTGGCCACCTCATGCGACGAGTTGATTCACTGGAAAAGACTCTGATGCTGGGAGGGATTGGGGGCAGGAGGAGAAGGGGACGACGGAGAATGAGATGGCTGGATGGCATCACCGACTCTGTGGACATGAGTTTGGGTGAACTCCGGGAGTTGGTGATGGACAGGGAGGCCTGGCGTGCTGTGATTCATGGGGTCGCGGAGAGTCGGACACGACTGAGCGACTGAACTGAACTGAACTGAAATGGCCATAGGGTCACAAAGAGTGGGACACAACTGAAGCAACTTAGCACACACACACAAATGGCCATAGGGATAGAAAGACAAAGCAACTTGGACCACCTACAACTGAGGCAAACTACCCTAGCAGAAGGGAAAGAGGGCTAGTGGCACCCATCCTAAGCCATTCTTGTCCTGTTCCTCAAGGCACCAGCTCATGTCCCAAGCAGTAGTTCCGTATTTGTTCCAAAACCTGGGTTTATGTGCAGAATGTCAATCCTGTTAAAGTGTCAGCAACCGCAGATTCCAGTATATTCATCTGTTGGTACCCAGCTGGAAGACAAGAACAGTCCTCTCATCTTCCAGGTGCTAGAGTCAGAATGCACCGTTCTGTTTCTCTTCCTAACAGCTGAAAGACTGCATCCTGGAGCTTCTCCTCTTGGAGCTATGGCTTCTTAAAGCTCCCTCCACCCCGACCCCCCAACTCCCAGGGTGTCTCTTCAGCACTGTCACCTTTTTGAAAGCAGCTTAGTGTATGTTCTTTATATAATCCCATGTATTTGTGACTTCAGTCACTGCTTTGTATTAACATATTAGTTATTTTGTATGTCTTATCTTTCCAGTTATAATTGTGAGACCCTTAAATTTCTTTGAATTCTCTTTGGCTGAGTATATAGAACAGACCCTCTGTAAATGTTTTTGAATTAGTTCTAATGCATTTCCTTACCCTCAAGGATCTTAACATTTCACTGGGGAGGGAAGGGATACTCAGGAAACAGCTCAATAACAAGTCAAGACAACAATTCAATGCCAAAGTGGAATGTAGACCTAGGAGGCACAGTGGCAGGATCCCAGGGGAGAAAAAGTCACAAGGCTGAGCCAGTCTGAGAAGGCTCTTAGCTGCCCTGAGACAATAGGTCAATAGTTGGTTTTATAAATAAATCCAGCTAGCCTACTAGTATTACTGCAACTGTCATTTTGTCTCTTGTATACCGATCTCTCTGCTTCCCAAAAGGGATTTGTTCTACAGACAAGCCCACATCCTGGCCCCTAGAAATCTCCCAGCAAACTTTACTCCTGTCCTCTTTTCCCACTTTCAAAGCCCTTTCATCACTGTTCTTTTTTTTTTTTTAACTTCTGTTTCTATGAAAAGATTTATCTCACGGTTCAGCTCTCTAAAAGAAAGAGCCGATAGCTGGAGAATGGGCATAGAGAGGATGTGTATGCTTTCCTGTGCTGCTTTCTGGGTGCTGCACTTGTGCTTTTAATCCTGCTGCTGTCAAGCTCCATTAGGAGGTTTGAGCATCAGCCTCCTACCTTTGGGGCCTGGCCTCCCATCAGCTCTGGCTGGAATGAGGACGGTGTTTGAGACTGGTAATCAAGAAGAAAGACAAGTTGGGTATTTGCAAAGAGCCCTTACTCACCATGCTTACCACCTAGTCACCTTTCATATCACATGGGGGCATTTATCCTCCCATTTGCAAGCACTGACTGCCATTAGGGAAGCCATCAGGATGCCATGTGCTGGCATCCATAGAATCATTTTAAAACAGTAGTAGAGAATCAAGGTTAAGCTTCTGTAACTCTCACATACCTTTGAAAAGGAACGGATTTCTTCTTTCTGGGAACATGGAACAATGCTGAAGGAGCAGGGCCGCCTTCTCCTCCAAAGTAGGCAAAACAGTCTTGATAATCACGGGGTAACAGATGTTACAACCAACAGCCTTCACATCTGGCCTCCGAGGTGACTTCATTGGGTCAAAGAGGCACTTGGACTCTTGCCTCAGAGCACTGGCGGCAAGTTTCTGGGAAGGAAAAGGCCCCCTGATTTCTCTTTCTTTGCATTTGATATAAAGTAAGAACCAGTACCTTAGAAAGAATTCACGGGATCACTGTTTCTCAAGCTGAAATGAACACCTTTATTGTCATCAGCAGAAAATGTTAAGAGCCTCTCTATGCAAGTTATTATGTTGGATCTCAAACCAGAATCTGTATTTTTTTGTGAACCCTTAGTATAAAAAAGGAGTTATTTGAACTCAGTAAATATATGAAAAACTGGATGAAATGCGAAGCTCAAAATCATTGTAGGGAAAACAAACAGAAAGGTTATGAGTGGTTATCCCTGTCTTGTTACCACAGCTATTTATTAAAATAAGTGCTTCTTTTTAAAGGAAAACTCAAACATTTACTAGAAATGTTTTTGTTAAGCCAGGTATTTACTTTGAAATGTTAATTTAATTTATTCATTAGGAATTAAAATTTGCAGAATAGTTGCATATTAATGCCCATAATTAGTTTCATTGATGGAAGTCTAACATACTCATTTTTGAAATGATGATTTGTCCTTCATTAGGTTGAAACAAAAACTTTTCTACTACAATCTGTGAAACAAATACATTTAGTATTAGAGGGCTGAGATAAGTTCAGACAGATTGGCCTCAGAAAAAAGAACGAATATAAATTTATGGGATGATACACCATAAAAGGAGAAGGCAATGGCAACCCACTCCAGTACTCTTGCCTGGAAAATCCCATGGACGGAGGAGCCTGGTAGGCTGCAGTCCGTGGGGTCGCTAGGAGTCAGACACGACTGAGCGACTTCGTTTTCACTTTTCACTTTCATGCATTGGAGAAGGAAATGGCAACCCACTCCAGTGTTCTTGCCTGGAGAATCCCAGGGATGGGGGAGCCTGGTGGGCTGCCGTCTATGGGGTCGCACAAAGTCGGACACGACTGAAGCAACTTAGCAGCAGCAGCAGCAGCAGCACACCATAAAAAGCTATAAATGTGAGTTTGGCTGTGAAGTAGCAAAGGAGAGACTGAAGTAGCAGCAAATGTCCAGATGACAATGACCAACTCACTTCTGGGCGAGCAACACTAACTAAGTATAAAGAATGAGAGCTCTTATTTAGAGAGCAATGATAACAGTAGCAGAGTATTCTCAAAGAAATTTCCAGAGGAAATAGGACAGTTGGCTCTGTAAGATGTGACACATGAGAAAACAACTTATATGGTCACTTTTTAATAATAACCTCTAGTATAAGAAGAAAATTTTGACTTGTGGTGCCCACCTTGGACTGAGTAAACAATGCTCTGGACTCAGGCCACTCCTCCAAGACTCAGCATTGCCTCAACTGCGGTGTTTGAATGGCTTCATCATGAATCCCCCGTGTCTTCACACAGTTTTCCAATTAAGAGAACACCATTCTTTGTTTGTTTATTTTTGGCTGCACTCGCTCTTCGTCTCTGTGGTCGTGAAAGAGTACTTTCCTGTGATTATAATACATTTCAGAACATTGTCTTAATGAGTAATATTTGTACCCCTGCCCCCCACAAATAGACTGAGACATGACAGCAGTTTCACTGGCTGTGAAGTGGCTGCTTAGTCTCATGCGTGGGCCAGTTTTGGCCACCAGGGCAGGTGAGGAGCCAGAGAAGAGGATGTGGACGGAGGCCTCCTCAGAAAGGCTACCAGAGTGTGAAAGAGAAAAGGGACGCTCGATAGTGATGTCAGCACAGAGTGCATGGAGAGGAGTCAGTGGCAACTTTTTTTTTTTAAGATTTATTTATGGTTTTTCCAGTGGTCATGTGTGGATGTGAGAGTTGGACCATAAAGAAAGCTGAGCGCCAAAGAATTGATGCTTTTGAACTGTGGTGTTGGAGAAGACTCTTGAGAGGCCCTTGGACTTCAAGGAGATCCAACCAGTCCATCCTAAAGGAAATCAGTCCTGAATATTCATTGGAAGGACTGATGCTGAGACTGAAACTCCAATCCTTTGGCCACCTGATGCGAAGAGCTGACTCATTTGAAAAGACTCTGATGCTGGGAAAGATTGAGGTCAGGAGAAGGGGACGATAGAGGATGAGATGGTTGGAGGGCATCACAGACTCAACGGACATGGGTTTGGGTGGACTCCGGGGGTTGGTGATGGACGGGGAGGCCTGGCGTGCTGCTGTTCATGGGGTCGCAAAGTGTCGGACACGACTGAGCGACAGAACCGAACTGATTTATATTTCTGGCTGCACTGGGTTTTCATTGCTGTGCACGGGCTTTCGTTAGTTGCAGTGAGCGGGGCCAGCTCGCTAGTTGTGGTGCACAGGCTTCTCACTGCCGTGGCTTCTCTTGTTGTGGAGCATGGGCTCTAGGAACACAGCCTTTAGTAGTTATCGCATGTGGGCCCAGTAGGTGTGCCAGGCAGGCTTAGATGTTCTGTGGCGTGTGCGAATCTTCCCCTGAATTCAGTTCAGTTCAGTTGCTCAGTAATATCAGACTCTTTGGACCGCAGCACGCCAGACCTCCCTGTCCATCACCAACTCCCGGAGCTTGCTCAGACTCATGTCCATCAAGTCAGTGGTTCCATCTAACCATCTCATCCTCTGTCATCCCCTTCTCCTCCTGCCTTCAGTCTTTCTCAGCATCAGGGTCTTTTCCAATGAGTCAGTTCTTTGCATCAGATGGCTGAAGTATTGGAGCTTCAGCTTCAGCATCAGTCCTTCCAGTGAATATTCAGGACTGATTTCCTTTAGAATGGACTGGTTGGATCTCCTTGCAGTCCAAGGGACTCTCAAGAGTCTTCTCCAACACCACAGTTCAAAAGCATTAATTCTTGGTGCTCAGCTTTCTTTTTGGTCGAAGTCTCACATCCATACATGACTACTGGAAAAACCATAGCTTTGACTATACACACCTTTGTCGGTAAAGTCTCTGCTTTTTAATATGCTGTCTAGGGATTGTCCCTTATGAGGGATCAAACCTGTGTTTCCTGCATTGGCAGGCAGAATCTTAACCAAAAGACTACAGGGGAAGCCCTCAACTTTCTATTTTTTAAAGGTGTCTTTATTGCATACTAACTCTGCATAGCCACTGGGCTAGGTGATCTTTGTGTGGCACACTTAAGAGGTAGAGAGTTGGGACTTCCCTGGTGGTTCAGTGGCTAAGACTCCATGCCCTCAATGCAGGAGGCCAGAGTTCGATCCCTGGTCAGGGAACTAGACTCCACATGCTGCAACCAAGAAGTTGCATGCCATAACTAAAGAACCTGCATCCACAATGAAGACCTGTTGTAGTCAGATAAATAAATAAATATTTTTTAAAAAAGTACAGAGAGTATTTATCTCTCGTTCTGTAGCTGAGGAACTAAGATTAAGAAAGATTAAGTAACTTTCCCAAGATTATTCTGGTTGTGAAAACACCGAAACTCGGTTTGTTTGACTATTCGTTTTTGCAATATGATTTAAAATGCAAGACAAGAATTCCTGATTTCCAAGAAGCAACTATAAAACTCTGTCTCAAGAGAGGATTGTACATGCATGGTCAGTCATGTCCAACTCTTTGGACCCTATGGACTGTAGCCCACCAGACTTCTCTGTCCATGGGATTTTCCAGGCAAGAATACTGGAACGGGTTGCCATTTCCTTTTCCAGGATACCTTCCCGATCCAGGGATTGAACCCACATCTCTGTGTCTCCTGCATTGGCAGGCAGATTCTTTACCAACTGCACTCCCTGGGGAGACTCAAGAGAAGACAGATGCTTCATTTGTACTGGGAAGACCAAAAAAGGGAGACAGAAGAAAATGCAAAGTTGAATAAATTTAAATGCAAGATAAAAATTCACACCTTCACAGAGGTAGCACACTCCTTTTTGCTGGGTAATTGGTTACACCTTATCTGGATCTTGATTCCCAGGCTAGAAGACCCATCCCCCATTGTTTCTGGGAGTTTTCCAAGCTCATTTTCTCACGTTTCTCTCTTTCTCTGGGCTTGTATATTCACACATGCCACCTCCTTTCTGACCCACATTGCAGCAGGCACAAAGCCAGCCCTCTTTACCTGTTCTTATACACCCACAAATTCATACAGAGAAAGGCATACTGTTGGTTTAGCAACTTTGCTGAAGATCTGGGGGAAGACGTTCACAGGAAAGGGTGACGTATGTGTGTGTCCACTCTCCTCCTCTCATCTTCCTTGTTTCTTACACCCCAGGAGCAACAAAATCTTCTCTTTGCCTCACAGAGGACAGTTTTTTGAAAATCAATTTCCCCCCTAAATTTAGAAAGGAAATTCGGTGCATATCCTGTGAATTAGCATAACACACCCCTAATTGACCGGAGTGGCATTCAAATACATCAATGTTTTTACAGCAGAAAGAATACATACTGGCACCAAATAAAGATTTTAAATAGCCTCACTGTTGCCTGAGATTTGCTGCCAAATCAAATCAGCTCAGATTTTTTTTCTCAAATGAAATCATTTCTAAACTGAGGGTCATCGATTTTCGAATTTCAAACTGTGGATAAGGGATTGTAGAACTGTGTAAGAAAACCACTGAGCTAGGTTTTCTTTTTCTTTATTTTTTAAATTGTGAAAGTATGATAACACATTTATAGGAGACTTGGAAGATACAGAACAAAGTTACATATAGTTCCACTGTAACAATTATTTTTTTAAGTAGATAAATTAAGATTTCTAGTTGAAGTTTCAATGAGCTAGGATTTATGATATAGCCCTTCTCTGGAGACATCTGTGGCCTTAATCACTGATTAAACAGTACTGGACATCTTTAAAAAGAAAAACTTAAATCCTAGCTTTGATTTAATAGGTAGCTTGAGTGTCTGATTGCAGAGTTGGTCATATGGAAGAAATTAAACTAACACTCCTTTTTTAAACTTTCCCCAGCAAAACCTGTCTAGATAAAAAGAATTTTTATTTCCCCAATTATAATGACAACACCAAGATTACTTTGGGAAGAGAGAAACAACCTCCTCAGATAAAGGAGGGGATGTTTCAACTGGCCAAAGAGACTAGGCTGAGGTGATGTAGTCCTTGTCTAAAGGGTCCTTTTATTTATTTTTTATTTTTAATATTTTTTAATCTGTGGGATCTTAGTTCCTCAACCAGGGATTAAACCCATGCCCCCGCATTGGAAGTGCAGAATCTTAATGAAGTCTCCGGTCCTTTCAATTTACAGTGAAAGCCAATAGAAAAATAATATTCACTTTACAACTTCCTTTACCAGAGTGCATCTAAGAGAGCAAGGGATATGGGTAATTTCCTTTTTTTCCTTGAGGTAGTCCTATAGATTTCTAGCCAAAAGACAGAATTTTTACCAAAATAAGCTCTTTCAGATTAAAACAAAAGCAACACCTTCATGCATGCAACCGAAGATCTTCTGCTTCTGATAGTGGCAGACTTACCCTCCTGAAGGGTTAGCTGAAGGTGAGTAAAAGGTTGGATAAAACATGATTAAAATCTTAAAAGCATTAAAGAGCTAACAATAAGGAATTACTAGCATTAAACTCAACCTGAAGATAGAAATCCAAAGAGATGGAGCCTTACATTTGGGACACTGGGGGTCTTTTGATGATCCTGGTTAGAAGTCAAAAGTTGAAGTGCACTGTTCACCAAAGGTATGAATGCTGCTAAACCACCCTGTTTTGGTTTGGAGTCTTTTAAAGGAGTTACACTCTAGGGTAGGGTGAATGGACGTGCACGTGTACTTGGGTGTGGGCTGGGTTTAGTGACTCATTTCTAACAAACAGTATATGGCAAAGGTGATGCTCTTTCACCACATGAACTTTCATCCCTGTTTCTTTCTTTTTGCGGGGGTGGGAGGTGCATGGCATGTGGGAATCTTAGTTCCGTGACCAGGGACTGAACCCATGCCCCCTGCAGTGGACATATGGAGTCTTAAGTCTTAACCACTGAACCACCAAGGAAGTCCCCTGGGTTTCTTTTAAAAAAATTTTTTTTAATTTAGTGAACAAGTAGTTGATTTACAATATTGTATTAGTTTCAGGTGAACAGCATAAGAATTCAGTATTTTTGCAGATTATATAGGTTATTGTAAGACAATGGGCATGATTCTCTGTGTTATACAGGATATTCTTGTTGCTTATCTATTTTCTATTTAGTGGTTTGTTAATCTCATACCCCTAATTTGTCTCTCCTCTCTTTCCTCTCCCTTTTGGTAACCACAAGTTTGTTATGTATCTGCAACTCTATTTCTGTTTTGTACGTACATTCACTTATATTAATTTTAGATTCCACATATAAGTGATATCATGCAGTATTTTTCTTTCTCTATCTGACATTTCCCTAAGTATTATGTTCTCTAAAGTGAAGATCAACAAGGATGTGGAAGACCTGAACAAACTGTAAAACAGCTAGGTATAGCATACACCTATAGGATGCTCCGCCCAACAACACCGTTCTCTGGTGCACATGACCTTCTCGAGAACAGCCCATACATTAGGTCATAAAACATGTCTCAATACATTTTAAAGATGTGGCATCAAAGAAAACATGTTCTCTAACCTGAATGGAACAAAATTAGATAATACTAATAGAAGGGAATGGCAAACCACTTCAGTATACTTGCCTTGAGAACCCCATGAACAGTATCAAAGGGCAAAATGATAGGATACTGAATGAGGAACTCCCCAGGTCGGTAGGGGCCCAGTATGCTACTGGAGATCAGTGGAGAAATAACTCTAGAAGGAATGAAGGGATGGAGCAAAAGCAAAACCAATACCCAGTTGTGGATGTGACCAGTGATAGAAGCAAGGTCCGGTGCTGTAAAGAGCAATACTGCATAGGAACCTGGAATGTTAGGTCCATGAATCAAGGCAAATTGGAAGTGGTCAAACAGGAGATGGCAAGAGTGAACGTCGACATTCTAGGAATCAGTGAATTAAAATGGACTGGAATGGGTGAATTTAACTCAGATGACCATTATATCTACTACTGTGGGCAGGAATCCCTTAGAAGAAATGGAGTTGCCATCATGGTCAACAAAAGAGTCCAAAATGCAGTACCTGGATACAATCTAAAAAATGACAGAATGATTTCTGTTCCAATGTTTCCAAGGCAAACCATTCAATATTACAGTAATCCAGGCCTATGCCCCAACCAGTAACGCTGAAAAAGCCAAAGTTGAACAGTTCTATGAAGACCTACAAGACCTTTTAGAACTAACACCCAAAAAAGATGTCCTTTTCATTATAGGGGATTGGAATGCAAAAGTAGGATGTCAAGAAACACCTGGAGTAACAGGCAAATTTGGCCTTGGAGCACGGAATGAAGCAGGGCAAATGCTAATAGAGTTTTGTCAAGAGAATGCACTGGTCATAGCAAACACCCTCTTCCAACAACACAAGAGAAGACTCTACACATGGACATCACCAGATGGTCAACATCGAAATCAGATTGATTATATTCTTTGCAGCCAAAGATGGAGAAGCTGTATACAGTCAGCAAAAACAAGACCAGGAGCTGACTGTGGCTCAGATCATGAACTCCTTACTGCCAAATTCAGACTTAAATTGAAAAAAGTAGGGAAAACCACTAGACCATTCGGATATGACCTAAATCAAATCCCTTATGATTATACAGTCGAAGTGAGAAATAGATTTAAGGGACTGGATCTGTTAGAGTGCCTGATGAACTCTGGACAGAGGTTCGTGACATTGTACAAGAGAAAGGGACCAAGACCATCCCCATGGAAAAGAAATGCAAAAAAGCAAAATGGCTGTCTGAGGAGGCCTTACAAATAGCTGTGAAAAGAAGAGAAGCGAAAAGCAAAGGAGAAAAGGAAAGATATAAGCATCTGAATGCAGAGTTCCAAAGAATAGCAAGGAGAGATAAGAAAGCCTTCCTCAGTGATCAATGCAAAGAAATAGAGGAAAACAACAGAATAGGAAAAACAAGAGATCTCTTCAAGAAAATTGGAGATTCCAAGGGAACATTTTATGCAAAGATGGGCTCGATAAAGGACAGAAATGGTATGGACCTAACAGAAGCAGAAGATATTAAGAAGAGGTGGCAAGAATACACAGAAGAACTGTACAAAAAAGATCTTCACGACCAAGATAGTCACGATAACGTGATCACTCTTCTAGAGCCAGACATCTTGGAATATGAAGTCAAGTGGGCCTTAGAAAGCATCACTATGAACAAAGCTAGTGGAGGTGATGGAATCCCAGTTGAGCTGTTTCAAATCTTGAAAGATGATGCTGTGAAAGTGCTGCACTCAATATGCCAGCAAATTTGGAAAACTCAGCAGTGGCCACAGGACTGGAAAAGGTCAGTCTTCATTCCAATCCCAAAGAAAGGCAATGCCAAAGAATGCTTAAACTACCGCACAATTGCACTCATCTCACATGCTAGTAAAGTCATGCTCAAAATTCTCCAAGCCAGGCTTCAGCAATATGTGAACCGTGAACTCGCAGATGTTCAAGCAGGTTTTAGAAAAGGCAGAGGCACCAGAGATCAAATTGCCAGCATCCGCTGGATCATGGAGAAAGCAAGAGAGTTCCAGAAAAACATCTATTTCTGCTTCATTGACTATGCCAAAGCCTTTGACTGTGTGGATCACAATAAACTGTGGAACATTCTGAAAGAGATGGGAATCCCAGACCACCTGACCTGCCTCTTGAGAAACCTGTATGCAGGTCAGGAAGCAACAGTCAGAACTGGACATGGAACAACAGACTGGTTCCAAATAGGAAAAGGAGTACGTCAAGGCTGTATATTGTCACCTTGCTTATTTAACTTATATGCAGAGTACATCATGAGGAACGCTGGGCTGGAAGAAGCACAAGCTGGAATCAAGATTGCTGGGAGAAATATCAATAATCTCAGATATGCAGATGACACTACCCTTATGGCAGAAAGTGAAGAGGAACTCAAAAGCCTCTTGATGAAAGTAAAAGAGGAGAGTGAAAAGTTTGGCTTGAAGCTCAGCATTCAGAAAACAAATTCATGGCATCTGGTCCCATCACTTTATGGGAAATAGATGGAAAAACAGTGGAAACAGTGTCAGACTTTATTTTTGGGGGCTCCAAAATCACTGCAGATGCTGATTGCAGCCATGAAATTAAAAGACGCTTACTCCTTGGAAGGAAAGTTATGACCAACCTAGATAGTATATTAAAAAGCAGAGACATTATTTTGCCAACCAAGGTCCGTCTAGTCAAGACTATGGTTTTCCAGTGGTCATGTATGGACATGAAGAAAGCTGATCGCCAAAGAATTCATGCTTTTGAACTGTGGTGTTGGAGAAGACTTTTGAGAGTCCCTTGTACTGCAAGGAGATCCAACCAGTCCATTCTAAAGGAGATCAATCCTGAGTGTTCATTGGAAGGACTGATGCTAAAGCTGAAACTGCAATACTTTGGCTACCTCATGCGACGAGTTGACTCACTGGAAAAGACTCTGATGCTGGGAAAGGTTTGGGGCGGGAGGAGAAGGCGGCGACAGAGAATGAGATGGCTGGATGGCATCACCGACTCTATGGACGTGAGTTTGAGTGTACTCCGGGAGTTGGTGATGGACATGGTGGCCTGGCGTTCTGTGATTCATGGGGTCGCAAAGAGTCGGACATGACTGAGCGACTGAACTGAACTGAACAGAAATAAATTTGGGAAATTCACAAATATGAAATAAACAACGTACTTCAAGATAACCAATAGGTAAAGGATGAAATCAAATGGAAAATTAAAAATTTGAAATGAATGAAGATGAAAACATAACACACCAAAACTTATGGAATACAGTGAAAGCAGTACTTAAGGAGAGATGCATACCTATAAACAGCCATCAATATATTAACAAAGAAGAAAGATCTCAAATCAATTACTTAAACTTCTACCTTAGGAAACTAGAAAAAAGGGCAAACTAAATCCAAAGGAAGAAGAAGGAAATAATAAAGATTAGGGTAGAAATAAGTGTGATATAAAATAGAAAAACAATAAAGAATCAACAAAGCCAAAAACTGCGACTTGAAAAAAATCAACAAAATTGACCAAACTTGAGCTAGAATGCTCAAGAAAAAAAGAGAGGAGACTTAAGTTATTATTTGTTGTTGTTTACTTGCTCAGTCATTTCCAACTCTTTGCAGTCCCATGGCAAGCTACTATACTCAAGAATAAAAGCTAATCAACTACTGACATTACAGAAATAAAAAGGATTATAAAGGAGTACTATGAATAATTGTATACCAGAAAATTAGATAACCTGATAAAATGGACAAATTCCTTAAAAGATGTGAACTACTGAAACTCACTCCACAAGAAATAGAACAATCTGAATATACCTATAACAAATAAAGTGATTCAGTTAGTAATTAAAAACTACTCACAAAGAAAAGCCTAGCCCCAGATAGCCTCACTAAAGAATTTTATATTGTTGAAAGATGAATTCTTCCTTCATAAACTCTTCCAAAATAATGGAAGAGGAGGGAACACTTCTCAATTCATTCTATGAGACCAGTATTACCCCGATACCAAAATCAGATAAAGACATTACGAGAAAAGAAAACTACAGACAAATATACCTGATGAATATAGATACAAAACATCTCAACAAAATACCAGCAAATCAAATCCAGCAACACATAAAATGGATTATTCAGCAGGCTGCTGCTGCTGAGTCACTTCAGTTGTGTCCGAGTCTGTGCGACCCCATAGAAGGCAGCCTACAAGGCTCATCTGTCCCTCGGCTTCTCCAGGCAAGAACACTGGAGTGGGTTGCCATTTCCTTCTCCAATGCATGCAAGTGAAAAGTGAAAGTGAAGTCGTTCAGTTGTGTCCGACTTCGAGACCCCATGGACTGCAGCCTACCAGGCTCCTCCATCCATGGGATTTTCCAGGCAAGAGTACTGGAGTGGGTTGTGATTCCCTTCTCCTATTCAGCAGGATCAAGTGAGATTTAGCCTAGGAATGCAATATTGTTTTAACATCCAAAAATCAACAACTATAATACACTATTTGAACAGAATAAAAGCCAAAACCATTTTATCACATCAATAGCTGTGGAAAGCATTTGATAAAATCCAGCATTCTTTTTTAAAACAAGAAACATTCAACAAACTAGGAATAAAAGGTATCTTCTTCAGCCTAATAAAGGACATGTAGGCAAAAACCCATAGCTAACATACTTTGCGGTGAAAGACTGAATGCTTTCCCCGTAAGATCAAGAACAAGACAAGGAAGTCAGCTTTTTCCACTGCTATTCAATATTTCACTAGAGTTTCTAGCCAGGACAGGAAATGTGGAATGTGGTAGGCTGACCACAATTAATCAAAGTAGAAATCAATAACAGAAAGATAATAGGAAATCTCCAAACACTTGTAAACCAAACAACATACTTCTAAATTATCATTTCATCAAAAAAGAAAGTCTTAAGGGAAGTTAAAAAAAAAATATTGAATGAAAGTTCAAATACAACATATCAAAATTTATGGGATGCTGAGGAAGCAGGACTGAGAAAAGTTTATTTCACTAAGTGCATGTAAATAGAAAAGAAGAAAGTCTCGAACCAATGATCTAAGCTTTTGCCTCAAGAACCTAGGAAAAAGAGCAAAATAAACCTAAAAGATTAAGAAGGAAGACAAGATTAGAAACAAAACTGAAAACAGAAAAACAGTAGAGAAATTCAAGAAACAAAGAGTTGTTTCTTTGAAGGAATCCATAAAATTTGCAAGACTGACAAAGGAAAAAACGAGATAACACAGATCACCAATGTTTTAAGAATGAAACAGGAAATATACTATAGACCCTGCAGACTTCAAAAAGATGCCAAGGGAACATGGTGAACACACATACATTTGACAACTTACATGAAATGCCAATTCTTTGAAAAATACGAAGTACCACATCTCACCCAAACTGAAGTAGACAATTTTAATAAACTTGTAACTATTAAGGAAATTAAATCTGTAATTTAAAACTTCCAAAAAAGAAACCTCCAGGCTCCAGATAGTTTCACCAGAGAATTCCACCAGCATTTAAAGAAGTTCAGTTCAGTTCAGTTCAGTCGCTCAGTCATGTCCGACTCTTTGCGACCCCATGAATCACAGCACGCCAGGCCTCCCTGTCCATCACCAACTCCCGGAGTTCACTCAAACTCATGTCCATCGAGTCGGTGATGCCATCCAGCCATCTCAACATCAAATCTACATCATCTCTTCCAGAAAATGAAAAAGGAGGAAACACCTATCCATTCATTTTATGAAGCCAGTACTACTGTGATATGAAAATTAGGTCAAGACCATACAAAGAAAGAAAACTTCAGACCAATATGTCTAATGAATATAGACACAAATGTGCTTAAGAAAATATGAGCAAATAGAATTTAGCAACGTATAAAGAGAATTATACACCATGAACAAGTGGGCTTCATTTCAGAGATGCAAGGCGGGCTCAATTTCTAAAAATCAATCAATGTAATTCACCATATTAACAGGCTAAAAAGAAAAATAGTCACACAGTTATATAAACAGTATAAGAATGATTGACCAAATTCCACCCCCTTTGTGACAAAAACTTTCACAAAAATAGGAACAGAAGGCAAATTTGCCAAGTTGGTAACTACAGCTAATTTATACTTAATGATGAAAAGATTGAATGTTCTCTCCCTAATTCTTATCAAAATATCAGGAAGGTTCTTTGTAGATATAGAGAAGATTATTCTAAAGTTTAAATGGAAACGCAAAAGAACTAGAAGATTTAAAACAATTTTCAATAGGAAGAATAAATATGGGTAGAATCAGTCTGCCCAATTTCAAGGTTTATTAGATAGCTACAGTAATCAAAACTCATAATAGGAAAAACTGAAAAATCAGACCTTATTAAAATTTAACACTTCCTCTGCAAAGGGAAAAAAAAGTATCCATGTAAAGAGGATGAAAAGACAAGTTACAGACTGGAGAAAATATTTTCAAACCACACATACACAGAAGGACTAGGAACCAGAGTATATGAAGAACTCTCAAAACTCAACAGTAAGAAAACAAACAATCCATTTAGAAAATGCCCCAATGATATAATCAGACATTTCACCAAAGAGAACATACAGATGGAAATATAAGCATGTGAAAGATGTTGAACATCATTAGCCAGTTGCTGCTGCTGCTAAGTCACTTCAGTCGTGTCCGACTCTGTGTGACCCCCTAGACGGAAGCCCACCAGGCTCCCCCGTCCTTGGGACTCTCAAGGCAAGAACACTGGAGTGGGTTGCCATTTGGAGAATGTAAATTAAAATCACCATGAGCTATCACTGCAGATCTATCAAAACGGCTAAAATCTCAAAAGCAATATTAACACCAAATGTTGGCAAGAATGTGGAGAAATGGGGTCAGTCATACATTGCTAGTGGAATGGAAAAATGGTAAGCTACTCTGGATGGCATCACTGACTCAATGGACATGAGTTTGAGCAAACTCCAGGAGATGGTGAAGGACAGGGAAGCCTGGTGTGCTGCAGTCATGGGGTCCAAAGAGTCAGACACAACTGAGTGACTGAACAACAATACTCTGCAAAACAGGTTGGCAGTTTCAAAAAACCAAGCATGCAACTACCACACAATTCAGAGATTGCTCTCCTGGGTATCTATCTCAGTAATCTGAAAACTGTTTGGACCAAAAAAACCTGTGCGCAAATGTTTACAGCAGCTTTATTTATAATAGCTCAAAAAACTGGGGGGCAGGGGAAGATGTCTCTCAATGGGTGAGTGAATGGTTAAACAAACCATGGTACATTCATACCATCCAATAAATAAACCTGCATGAATTTCCAAAGAATTATGGTCAGTGAAGAAAAAAAATCCAAAAGGTTATGTACTGGACGGTTTTATTTGTATATCATTCTTGAAATTACACAATTTATAGAAATGATAAACAGACACATGGTTTCCAGGAGGGATGGGAAGGGGTACCAGGCGAAAGCAGGTGTGGTTTTATAGGGAAACCTGAAGGATTCTAGTGGTGAGTAAGGATTTGAAAAGGCATTTAACAAAACAGAAAATTTGATTAGTCTATTAACACATGTAAAAGTGAACAACCTCATTTATATTGGGTTGGCCAAAAAGTTCGTTTGGGTTTTTCCACCCGATGTTACAGAAAAATCCAAACGAACTTTTTGGCTAACCCAAATAATTAGGTATATGAAATGAAGATCACAATTTTGATACCATTACATATCCACCAGACTGACAAAAATGAAGAAGTCTGACAATATTATGTTTTGTCAAGGATGTAGAGCAATTGGAACAATCTTCCATCTCTGCTAGGAATGTAAACTTTATGACCACCTTGGGGAACAACCTAGTATTATCTGAAAGACTTAAATGTAAGTATATCCTATAGCTTAGCAATCCTACTCGAAGGTATATACACTAAAGAAAAGTTTGCCCTTGCATACCAGGAAATATATAGATGCATGCAAGAACATTATTGGCAGCATTATTTGTAATAACCCCAACTAAAACTGCATGCAACAAAAACAGATGACCTCATAAACATAACCCAGTGAAAGAAGAGGCCAGACACACAACACAATAGTCATGCTATATTGCTCCATTAACAGAGAGTTCAAAAACTAAACTACAGTGTTTAGAGGGGAGTAACAAGCTGATAAAACTGTAAAAATATATAAGGAAGTAATGACCATACAGTTAGGATAGTTGTTCAGCTTTGGGGGAAGGACTTATGAAAAACAATGGGATCTGAGTTGATGGCAATGTCCTGGTGGTTATTACAAGGTTTGGTGTATTTTTCTCTGTGTGTAATTGTTTTATGAGAAAATAACGCATCTCTTCATATTTCACTGTCTTGACTTTGAGAAGAAATGAGGACGGACGGAGGAATGTAGGTGTGTGGTTTGACTATGTGAGAAAAGGCAGCACAGGAGAGTCTGAGGTCAAAATTTAGAACCTGTGAAGAGAGAGGGGGGAGAATGGAGTGTTGACGAAATGGCAGACCTGCTAGGATGATGACGTGGGTAGACTGCCTATGGATAGTTTTGTGTTTTTTTTCCTCAATGCTTAGGAATAATAAAGTTTGCTCTAAGTGGTAAATTTCTTACTCCCCTCTATTACAAGTTGGACTTGAGCTGAGGGACTATATATATATATTTTTTTTCCAAACTGATATTTGGTTCACCTTAGCTTTGAGAAGGCAATGGCACCCCACTCCAGTACTCTTGCCTGGAAATACCCATGGATGGAGGAGCCTGGTAGGCTGCAGTCCATGGGGTCGCTAAGAGTCGTACACAACTGAGCAACTGCACTTTCACTTTTCACTTGCATGCATTGGAGAAGGAAATGGCAACCCACTCCAGTGTTCTTGCCTGGAGAATCCCAGGGACAGGAGCCTGGTGGGCTGCCGTCTATGGGGTCGCACAGAGTCAGACACAACTAAGTGACTTAGCAGCAGCAGCAGCTTTGAATCCACCGGACTATCCAGGGCAAGAAGAGGAAAACATTTGATGTGGAGCAGAAAGGCTCCCTCCTTGAGCATGAAGTCGGGTGACCCCATCCCTCTCTCCTCCCCAGTCCCCAGTTTAAGCAAGACTGGGGAACAGGGTCAGGAGAAAGACAAACAGACCAAAACAGGTAAAAGTTCCCCAAATTTGGAAGTCCTGGAAAGGGACACTTTCCTTCTGTCTCATTCCGTCAGGTTCTCCAGGAAGATCTCCTGAACTACTGATGTCAGAGTTCATTGTCTGGAAGTACAGCACAGAAGCAACTTTAAAAGCTTTGTATGCTGTGTTGAGTCACTCAGTCGTGTCCGATTCTATGCGGCCCCAAGGACTGTAGCCTGCCAGGGGCCTCTGTCCATGGGGATTCTCCTGGCAAGAATAGTGGGGTGGGTTGCCATGCCCTCCTCCAGGGAATCTTCCCAACCCGAGATCGAACCCAGGTCTCTCGTATTGCCGGCGGATTCTTTAGGTCTGAGCCACCAGGGAAGCCCATCATCTCAACTCTGAAGCACCAGGGAAGCTCCCATAAAAACTTTATAAGAGGATGATTTAACGAGAGTCACGAGGACTCTTAACGTTTTCTCCTTGTGTTGTGGGAAAGAGCTCTGCTTCTTCTTCCCTGCCTTTTCCTGCCAAATCTTGCCAGCCCGACTCTGATCACACACTGACTCCCTCCCTGCCCAGCCCCGAGGACCGGGTACCCCTCAACGGCGGGGACATCAGGTGTCACTGGGCCTTCGGGGACCAGTGCGGGCCGGAATTAGGAAAACAATGAGCCGTTCAGGGGGCTCTCGAGGCCAAGTCCAGTGGACAGCGACACACCCGGGTCCTTAGGACTGCCATTCTCCCAGGGTTTTCCGCGCTGGACCCAGTCTGTACTTAGCATACCGAGTCCCCTGAGCCAGCCTTCCTAAGGCGCCCGACTCCGAGTTTCCTTTTTTTTTTTTTTTGGCAAAAAGGGAAGCCTCTTTGGAAGGCAACCACCTGCGCTGTTCCATCTCTTCGCTTCGCCCTGGAGCAGGCAGCCTCTCTAGCAGGGGATTCTCCCAGGATGCGGGCCAGCGCCAATCAGGACGCTCGGCACCTGCCCCCAGTGCCCGCACCTGCAGGGGCGATGAGGTTCTCGGCTCCGGGCAGGGCCAGTCCTCCGAGCGCCGGGGAGAGCGGAGGAGCCTCACGTGGGCCTCCCCAGCCCGGGGCGCCAGGAAGGACGGGCGCAGACCCCGTGGGAGCCCAACCCCGGAGCCGCCGCCGGAGCGGAGCCGCTCAGCAGAGGTAAAGAGTAAGGCGCTAATCCAAGCAGAGGTTTCCCGAAGGAGGCAGAAGGGAGGGCGCGCGGCGGGCGGAGGACCACGCGGGGCGCCCGGCTTTGCGCCGGGATGCGCCGGGCCAGCGCGTACTTTCGAGGGCGCCTCCGAAGCCGGGTAAGCGCACCCTGGGATCGCCGCCCTCTGCCCATTCCTGTCTTGGCCTTGGCCGTGGCCATGCCCGGCTGGCTCTGGGCACCCGCTCGCCTCTCCCTCTCGGTGCCAGGGCAGCTCTCTCCGAGGAGGTGGGGGCAGGGGGATGTCTCCGGCCTCGTGGCCAGGCCCCCGGGTCCCGCGGTCCCCGCCCCGGGGCGGGCCTTGCCTGGTCCCTGCCCGCGGCCGCGCGTCTGCCGCGCGCCTCGGCTCGGCCTCGCCGGCCTGCTCCGCGGCGCTTTCCGCCCGGAGGGACCCCCACACGGACGCGGCTGCTGCTGCGCCTCGGCGCCCGCGAGCCCCCGGGGACCATGCGGCTGCCCCGGCCCGCGACACGGCTGGCCGCGAGGTCTGGCCGGGCGCGCGTGAGTGAGCGGGGCTCGGGGCGGGGACGGAGGACCAGGGGTGGGTTTTGAACGGTCCGTCCGGGAGACTGGGTGGGTCCCAGCGCGCGGGCGCCCCCGGGCCAGCCTTGCAATTTGGGCTCGATGTGCTGATGGTTTTCCTGAAGTTTTTCAAAATAAGTCGGGCGGAGGTGCGTTCGCGAAGCCAGTTCGGCCTCGCCGGTCCAGGATTGCCGGGGGCTGACTGCCTGCCTCGGGGACAGAAAAATCGGACTGTCACCCGGGCCCGCTGTGCGCCTCGTCCTGGGCCCCAGGGCGGGCGTCCAGCCCCGCATCCCTCGGGCAGCGCGCGGGCAGCAGGGCGCGGCGGGTCTGACTGGAGGCGCCGGCCACATCGGAGCTCCGCTCAGCGGCCGGGAGGAGGGTTTGGCTTGGGTGGAGAGATCCGGAGGTGAGCGGAAAGCAGTGTCGGAGTGAATCCCCCCAGTTCTGCTGCTCGCGCTCCAGTAACTCGGAAGTCCCGCTGGGATGGGCAAGTAGAGCGCCCAGCGCGGAGCCTGGGAGACCCTCAGCGCGGGGTTGGAGGGCTTCCTGGCTGCTCTGCGCCTCCCAAGGCGGCCAAGGAGGGCAGGTGTGGAGAGCTGGCTTCTCTGTCGGTGTCTTTGGGCTATTTACACCATCTATGCTTTTCTGCCTCATCTGGGCGTTGCTTTTCTCTGGGGCCCTTAAAGTTTGCTCCAACTACTTTAATGTGGCGGAGATGCGGATCTGGGGGCCGGTGTCCAGCGCGCAGGCTGGGCCCCCCCGCAATCAGTTGAGGCACTTTCTCTCATCCTTTCCAGTCCGCCCAGCTGCGGACCGGGAGGACCTGGGTTGCGGGGAGCGTGGTGTCCATTAGCAGGACTCCGATCCGACCCTAAGGAGGCTGCAGTGTAACTGGCACGGGTCGTGGTCTACACGGTCTGATCTCTGTGCCCTGTCAGGTCCCCACCACCACCACCACCTCCCGTGGGTCTGAGCCAGACCCACGTTTTATGCCGTGTGAGAGACAAACGATGTTGGACTCCAGATCCAGCAAGTTCACTTTGCCTGCGATCCGCTGGGATCTGGAGTCTTGGGCGAGGGTGGGGGGTGCGGAAGGCCGCTTTATTTCTGTGCGATTGAAATACTTGAAATTACATTTGAATCTTGCCCCTTTCCTTCAGACTGACAGAGGTGGACCCAGAGGGGGGAAAGAGCAAAGGAACATTCTCTGAAAGCAATTGTAATTTCTCAGACGTCTCCCAGAAGGGTCCAGCTCCCATGCAGGAGATCTAAGCCAACAGAATACAGACATGTAGGGTCAGGTCGGCACTCGTGTGGTTTCCTGAGGTTCAGCCGGGACGTTAGACGCCGGCAGCAGGGTCCTCCTCACAGTTCCCTCACTGTCATAATTCCTGCCATCCTGGGGATGGCAGGTAATGAAATGAGACAGGACCTTGTGTGAATGGGGAAAAGTCTCAAGTTCTTTGGGAGGAAGGGGTATTGCATGCATAGATAGAAGCCCAGCTGTGAACATCACTGAGATTCTTGCCAAAGCTAGAAATCTGCATGTAGTTGACCTCATCAAAAATAGTGCTTGGGGAAGCTAAGATGGGGCTGTGCTGCTGATGAGAGCAAGTCCTTCATGTTTTGCTCAAGGATCTCTGTTTTGTCTCTGACTTGCCCATCTGTAATTGAAAATGAGCTCTGCCTAGGCCAGAGAGCCCTCAGCCCGAATACAAACGTCATCTGGCAGCAGAGGAGCCTAGCACAGAAACAGCCCACTCCTCACCCAGAGGCCCTGCAGGGGATTTTAGTGAGCTCTCCTGCTAACTTTGGAAGGAGCCTGGGGTGACTTACAGGAGGAGTTGGGAATCCTCTGGGTGGCCATTTAACAAAAGAGCCTTTTCCCTGGGCTGGGCAGTTCAGGTCCTGTCAATTGTGAAAAGTGCCCTGAGGTTTAGAATCTGGCCTGATGGTTATTAACACTAATGAAAGCTGCTGCTGTTTGTTAACTACCTTCTGTGTACCAGAGATAAGGCTTTGCAAAAATCAGTATTATGATCCCCATATTTCATGGAAATATGAAATTTCATATTTCGGAAAGGTTAAGCAATTTGCTAAGATTGTAACGCTCATCAGTGGCAAAGCTGTGCCTGGAACCCAAGTCTGTCTGATTCTGTCTCTGCTCCTTCCACAGGGCGACTCTCCTCCCTCTAAGAACAGACACACATGTGGGAGCTGAAAATACAGAACGTTGTGAATAAAGACTGTTATTTGTAGGTCCAAGGGATATTTGTGACCCCATTAGACTTCAGAGGACGTGCTGTCCTACTAAAACTGGATGCTCTTTTCTCCTTCTAGGACTCAGGCATTTAACTCATACAAAACAGATTAATTTCTTTAGTATGTAAAGTGTAAACTGCGATGACATGTATTTGCCATTGTTAGCAAACATCAAAAAGATGGATAAACTGCTGATGAGGTTCTGAGAAAACAGGCAGTTTCATATACTGGTTGAAGAGTGAACTGGTAGTACTCCTTTGGAGAGCATTTTGGACGCATTTATCAATATCAGGAATGCCCATGCCATCTGACTCAGTGATTCCAACTTTAGGAATCTAGTTTGCCCTTGTTCTTGCATGTGGCCACACAGACATGTATCCATTATAGTATTATTTGAACAATGAAAGAACAACCTACATGCTCATCAAAGGGGGACTTGTGGTACTTCCAGATAGTGGAATACTGTTCTGTTCATCCATTAAAAAAAAAAAAAAAGATTTAGGAAGCTTACTATTAATATATGACTGAAATAGGACAGTTTTCAAGATAGGGGCTAAGTGGAAAACATGCCTAGTGTGTATAATATGCTACTGTTCACACTATAAAAGAGAAAGAATAAGAAGCAGTTCAAGGTATTTGCTTGTATTTGCATAACCATATACACAAAAGCTAATAATATCTGTTGCCTCCAGGGAGAGTGGCGCTGTAAATTCTTTTATACATTTTTACTTCTGAATCATGTGAATGTGTCAACTATTCTTAATAAAAACCTCTTTCCTTGCCCTGTGTCTGACATAGTCCCTCAAGCTCTTCTCCAGCTGAACAGTGTGGGGCAATATTCCCCCTAGAGTTGCTTGGTTCCCTTTGGTATAAAAGCAAAAGTGCTGTGAGACTGCACAGGGCCCATAGGCTCTGGGCCATCTAAAATTTCTTTGACTTCAGGCAGGTTTTGCTTGGAAAGTTGGGATGAGAGGTGTTTTAGCTTCTCTGAACTGGGTAGGGGAGATATGATATCTCCAGCCTTGAAAACAACATGAAGAAATACCAACTATCCTTTTTACTGCCATATTTGTTGTTGTTTAGTCACTAAGTTGTGTCTGACTCTTTGGGACTCCATAGACTGTAGCCCACCAGCCTCCTCTGTCCATGGGATTTCCCAGGCAAAAATACTGGAGTGAGTTGCCATTTCCTCCTCTAGGGGATCTTCGTGATCCAGGGATCGAACCCACATCTGCATTGGCAGGTGGATTATTTGCCACTGAGCCACCTGGGAGAGCTCTCAGGATGGTACTGCCCTATTGTTCCTTTATACAGGATGAAGCATCAGCACCTGGATAGCATTAAACAAGGGAGGGGAGGAACACTGGGGTTGGACTTCAGAAAGGACAGACGAGGTCTCTCTCTGGTTTGCATTTGGCCCTCAGAAAGGGCAGAAGGGAGATGCGCTTGAAAGAAAAGTTTTGAAAATTGTTCTGGGATCTCGGAATGTATTATTGACCCAGAAGAGGAAGGAAAGATATTGATGCAGTTGTCCGTGCATCAATCAGTATGTCCCCAGAAGCCCCTTTGGGTGCTCCCCATCTGCACAGATGCGCAGTTCAGTTTTCCCCCCCATGAGCCTGGACGCCATTAGATGCACGAAGGTGGTTGGGGGCAGGTATTAGGCACTGACTTCCCTCCTTCAGGTAGGATAGGCTGTTGAATACCAGAAGCAGTGGAAGAAAGGCTTGCTTCTAATCACATGAGAAGAGGCCCTCCCGTACTGTTAGGTGGGAAGCTTTCATTGGGAGATCTCTTTGTTCGGTTACTCTGCTGAGCGCTCTGCCTACATTATCTCATTTAACCTCTTGATCAGGTACATGTGAAAACCCTTTGCCATCAAGCAATGACAGCTTTATGCTCTCTTTTCGATGGCTTTTCCGATCTCTGCACGGTAACCTGCAACGCAGGCATAGCGGCATCGCAGAGGCGCTTGCAGACTCAGTTTGGGTTATAACAGCATGTGGCTGAGCACTCCACGCTTTGATGGATGAGCTGGAATCTGTGCAGGCTGGATAGGTTTGTATAAAGCAGGGTTCAGGGACAAAGCAGTCAGCGCTCTTGGTTTGGACTGTCATCTTTCTTGTTTCTGTCTCTGTGTGTGCATTAGGGCTGGGCTGAGTGGACTGCAAGTGCAATGTTCCCTGGGGATGGAGGGAGGAGGAGGGGTTGCCTCTGCTTTAGTCCAGATACCAGTGGTGTGGAGGGCTGTGAGGATGTGCTTGGGAGGCCCGAGATCTGCAGTCAAGGAGGGAGATGAGCAGAGTGGCCCCTGAGCCCTAGATCTGTGCTGGGAGTCTGTCTGCTGTTTGGGGAAAAAAAAAAAAACAGCCTGAGAGTTGAGAGTCTTGCTCACTGCAAACCTTTCTTCTCCTACGCAGCTCACTGGCTAGGGCTCACCTCTGACTCCCATTCCACTTCAAAAAGAAGCAGCTTGAATTTTTCTCCAAATAAATTCTGGAGCACACAGGCTCCTTCTCTGCTGTGGTTGCCAACAGGGGTGAGAGCAAGAAGCTGGATGGGAGTCTCAGCTAAGGCTGTCGGGACCCAGCCAGAAGGCAGGAAAGCCAGATACCCCATCTATGGATATTTTCAAAAAGTCACCTTATGACAAACACAAAGATGCTATTTACATACATACTAGTAGTGGATGATCAGCCTAACACACTTCAATTCAGAAAATGCCTATTGTTCAAGGCACTGGGGAGACAGAAAGGTGAGCAGAGCCTTGTCCCCAGATCTGAGTTGCCTGCAAGGCAATCTGGGAGAGAAACATTCATGTCAGCAGCAGGACTTTGCAGACAAAAGAAGTCAACGCCAAGCAGAGGAATAGGAAACATGCTGTTACATGCAGGGGCTGGGGTGAGTCAGGCTGCCACGGTAATTCTGATAGATTATGAAGGTCTTTTGGGAGGAGGTGAGTTTTGAACCGAGCCTTGAAGGTGAAGTATGATTTTGACAGATAAGCTCAGGAGAAAGGGCAGAAGTGGCTAAGAGAACAACTTGGGCAAAGGCACAGGATTATGATAGAATGTGGAATGTTTCGAGATACACTCATATCAGTAAAACGTCATGATTTACCCAGCTTCTGCCTCAGGCACATAGCATTTTCAGATACTTAGAGAATAAAACTCTATGTCCCCACTGAATAGGTGGCCACTATGATTTTTCTGTTGTTCTTTTTTGGTGGTAAAATCAACAGGGCTCGATGATGGATTTGATATTAGAAGTGAAGCTCACAAAGACAAGACTTGTAAAGCTATAATAGGTTTGTATCAGATTCATTGTACTTTAAAGAAAATACAGTGGTTGGTATTTTCCATATGTGAAATTTACGTTTCTGTCGTATCACGCCGCTGTGTCACTGAGTTGTTCAATTGGGAGGCAGCGGAGCATAGAAGGAAGAGTATTGGGACCAAGGATATAGTTTCTGTCTCACTATTTTGTTTATTCACTGATTTAGTCATCCATTTATTCCTTCATTCAACAAACATGATCCATGTGCCTGGGCCACGTGCTGGGATCACTGGGGAGGGGTAGGAATGGGGGAGAGAGGAAGGGGAAGGTAAGGAGCGAGCGAGAGAGAAAGAGAAAGGGGAAAGAAAAGGAAAAGCCATGGTCCCTATACCCTCCAGGAACTTCCAGTACATGGAGGAGATCATAGGAAGAGGTGATAAATATAAAAATAGGGGCAAATGGCAATGGGAGAGGCTAGTTGCTAAAATGAATAACCAACCTGATAAATTATATGAGATACCTCCAAGAGAACAAATCAGAAAGCTAAAAACTTTCAGTGGGTCTCAAATACTTGTTCATATAGTAAAACCCATGGGAATCATGGTGCTCTTTAAAGAACCACATGAAATATTTATATAGTAAAATGGCTGAATGTATAATTTTGAACTAAATCTGAGAGCATCCTATGCCAGACTCTATCACAGGCATAGAATTGTAGGTGTCACATTTTAAGAAAACTTTCTGAAACAAAAACTTTAAATTGAGAATATTCTGTCAGCTCATTTTTTCTCCCTGAGAATTGAGGAATGACTGCCAGGTTTCTGTTTTAGTGCAGGAAACCCTCAGTCCAGCTGGTAGAACATCAGGCCTCCACGGGAACATGGTTTTGGCAGTTCGAAGGTTGTGGATGACTTTAACAAGGGCAATTTCAGAGGAGTGACGGGGCCAGAAGCTAGTTAGAGTTGAGTTGAAAAGTGAGGATCGCATTTTTGAGATGTTAACAAGTATTTATTGAATGTCACAGGGGATACCATGTTCAGTTCAGTTGTTCAGTTGTGTCTGACTCTTTGCAACCCCATGGACTACAGCACAGCAGGCCTCCCTGTCCATCACCAACTCTCAGAGTTTGCTCAAACTCATGTCCATTGAGCCGGTGATGCCATCCAACCATCTCATCCTCTGTCATCCCCTTCTCCTCCAGCCTTCAATCTTTCCCAGCATCAGGGTCTTTTCTAATGAGTCAATTCTTCCTTCCAATGAATATTCAGGACTGATTTCCTTAGGATTGACTGGTTGGATTTCCTTGCAGTCCAATGGACTCTCAAGAGTCGTCTCCAACACCACAGTTCAAAAGCATCAATTCTTCAGTGCCCAGCTTCCTTTAGAGTCCAACTCTCACATCCATACATGACTACTGGAAAAACCATAGCTTTGACTAGACGGACCTTTGTTGGCAAAATAATGTCTTTGCTTTTTAATATGCTGTCTAATTTGGTCATAACTTTTCTTCCACGGAGCAAGCGTCTTTTAATTTCATGGCTGCAGTCACCATCTGCAGTGATTTTTGAGCCCCGCCCCCCAAAAAATGGTCTGTCACGGTTTCCCCATCTATTTGCCATGAGGTGATGGGACCAGATGCCATGTTGAGCAGGGACAAAAACCAAAACAGACAAAGCCCCAGCCCCCATGGAGCTTGAAGTCATTGGAGGAAACAGATTTGTCACAACAGCAATATAAAGTGACACGGTGATAAAAGCTATAAAGTAGAGGCACATGGTGGGCTCCCTGGTGGCTCAGTCAGTAAAGAATCCACCTGCAATGCAAGAAACCTGAGTTCAATCCCTGGTTTGGAAAGATCCCCTGGAGGAGGAAATAGCAACCCACTCCAGTATTCTTGCCTGGGAAATCCCACGGGCAGAGGAGCCTGACAGGCTATAGTCCATGGGTTGCAAGAGTCAGACACAACTTAGCAACTAAACCACAACCACTAGAGGCACATGGTACCTTATAAGAGGGTTTCATGGATGATCTGAGGCCACTCAAGGAGGACCTGGGAAGTCATCCTGAGGGAATGCTGATTGAGCTGAAACCTGAAGTGTGAGCAGGAGTTAAGGATGCGAGGGGATTTTGGGAACTGGGAGAGAGTATTCTAGAAATGGGGAAAGGCTGTGGCTACAGGGAACATGGTATGTTAAGATGCCAAAGGCCAGTGGGCTGGGGTGCAGAGAGAGAGAGAGGGACAAGCACATGAGATGGTCAGGAGAGGCAGAAAGCAGGTAGAACATGCAGAGTCTGATTGGTCACAGGAAAGGATTTGATGATGTTTCTAAAGCAGTGGGTAGTCACTGAAGCAGGAGGGCGACATAGTCAGATTTTCCGTTTCAAAGAGATCTCACTGGTTGCATAATGTGGATCGTCTGTTTGAAGTGGTCAAGAGTATATCCAGTGAGATCAATCAGGAGACTCGGGAAGTAGTCCAGGTGCAAGATGACAGTTGTTTAGACTGGAATGTATGTAGTAGACATGGAAAGAAGTAGGCAGATGTGAGAGGTCTAGAGGGTAAAAGAAACAGGAAGTGGTTTGGATATGAGCATTGAGAGGCAAGTATTGTGGATAAGTCCTAGGCTCCCAGTTTTGTGTGGTGGATGGTGGCACCATTCCCTGAGACAGGATGCAGTGGGGGAAGACAAGACTTCAGGGCAAACATCATGAGTTCAACCTCAACCATGCTGTACTTGAGAAGCTTTTGAATCATCTGAAGCAGGAGGTTTGAGAAGTCTGGGCAGGAAATATGCCTCTTGTAAGTCATAAACATCTGAGGGTCATAGAAACCGTGGCATGGATGAGGCTGCCTAGGGACTGAAGATGCGCTCGGAAGAGAAGGCCTGGGACTAACTTCGAGTAGAGTAGGATGATTCTGAAAAGTAAACAGAGAAGGGTGATCCAGAGAGAGAGGATAAAAACCAGGAGGGGAAAACTTCATGAAAGCCAAAAGCAGAGTGTTTCCTGAAGAAAAGAGAAAGCAGATGTGCTGCTGGGAAATGAGTTAACATGAGCACCAATAAAGGTCCATTGGCTTTAGAAACATGGAGATTGTAAGTGATTTTAAGCAAGAACTTCAGTGATGTGATAAACGAAAGTCAGATTGTAGTTGATGGAGGAAAAAGTGGAAAGTGAGGAAAAGGACACAGCTTATATAAATGTCTTTCCAGATGTTTGGCTGTGATGGAGAGAGAGGGTAGTTTCATTGTTTTAGGAGGAGGCAGTTGAGCACATTTAAATGCCAATGGAAAGGGTCCAGTTGAATGGAGAAGTTAGATGTTACAGGAAGGATAATTCATAATGTGAGGTTCCTAAGAAGATGAGAGGACAGCACTGATGTGCAGGTGGAGGGACCGGCCTTAGGATGGAGAGGGACCGCTCTCGGAGGTAACTGGAGAAGGGGAGGGCAGGATTAGAGAGGATGTCAGAATTCTTGAAAGTGCTGGTGGCAAGATAACGATGTTGCCATTGATAATGAGAAGAGTGGATAGAGGGGAGACGGGGGAAGGGCATGCTTTTAGAATGGGTGTGACGAGGACAGTAAAGAGAGGAAGGGTGAGACAGTAGAGAAAGAGGATGGTATCGAAGCACCTATTAGCTGTGTGACCTTGAGCCCGTTTTCTTACCTGTAAGATGAGGATAATAACCATGATGCCTCCTCCATAGAGTTGTGCCTGGCACATAGAAAGTGATCAGTGAATGCAAGCTACTCTTTTCACTTCTATCCTTATTGTCAGTTGTCAGCACAGTAATTGGTTTTCGTATGAAATAGTCATCAATACTCCCAGGTAGGTAGTAGCTCAGAAGTAGATGGCCACCTCTCCGTCTCCTGCTTGTCTCACATCCCATCTCTAAGGCACCCATTTCTTTCTTCTCCAAGCACTTGGAAGCTTTTCTACTTGCTTAATGCTGAGGGATTTGTACATGGTGCTTAGCCAGGGCAGATTCTATTAGGGGATTTAATCATATGGGCAGGGCACGGGGCCAGGGTGAAAAGAGATGAGGTTCAATTAATTCGAGAGCCCAATCTTCTCCAACCTCATTCATATCCAGAGGACAGAGCATCTGCAGAACTCATTCCTTCATTCCTTTCAGAATGTCTATTGAAGCCAACTTCGCATCAGGCCTGCATCCGGACTGAGATACAGAGATGAATAGGAATGGTTCCTGCTCTCCTCCTATTAATCTGATCAGATAAATGTTATAATGACTGTGTCACATGCTGGGAGCACAGGAGAACAGCCCATAGCTGTGCCCAGACAAGGCAGGGAAGCCTTTCCAGAACAGGTGGTGTTTGAGCTAGAACATGAAGATGAACGTCTTTGCAGACAAGGAGGGAGGCCTTGCAGGCAGAGGGAGGCCCGGGAGTCTCAAGAGATGGCAGGAGGAACTGGAAACCGCATATAATCCAGTAATGTCAGAAAAGGAAATGTTAGATTATGAAGATGAATTGAGAGGCTGGATGGAGCCTGGCATGCTGCCTCCTGGGCTAAGGACCTTGACTTGCCCCAGTAGGAGATGTGGAGCCACTGTCGATTTTTGATAGAGGCAGAGTGATTGGTCTGGAGACAGTAGTGGTAGTCTAGGCAAGGGCTGACCAGAGAATAAGTTTCAGTGACGTGGCTCTAAGTTACAGTCACCTTAGTGGATGAGTAAAAAGAAATTAAAAGACATTGGCATTAAGGAAGTCATGGAAATTTGAGGCTAGGCTGTAAGAGAGGTCATCTTCGTACATGTTGAAACTTTCTGGGATGATGGCAGAAGCTTAGATGATGAGGAGACAATTGCTAAAGTCCTCAGTGAGTGAGGGAGCATCAGTGATGGGGCAGGGAATAGAGTGAAGAATAATCAAATAGCATGGAGATTGCAAAGGAATAAGGGTTTTTTGCAAGATGATGGAAATCAAACACTCTAGACTACTTCTGGAGAGCAGAATAGACTCATGGAAGATTTTAACTGTTGCCTGTGTCCAAGATGAGGCAGCCATCGTAAAACAGGACATATTTCCAAGGTGCCAGGCCACTGCTTGAGGACACCATGCAACACTGCAGATGGGTACCCACAGATTCAAGACCTCAGAAATCAGCTGAGTGGTCGTGATGACACCACGAGCCAAGATATTGTCCTTGGTGGAGTCCCTTTCCCAGCCCCTCAAAGAACATTTCCAGTCTCTTTGCTGAGGTCTTGTCCTCCCACTGGGGCATAGGAGTTGGGCAAACTGCCTCCCTCATCTCAAGGTGCTGGCTGTTCAACACCTGTCTTCTCTTGGCAGATGGGTTTCATTGCCGACTTCCTTCTTTGTTGGGCATCCACTCTGTACCTAGGCTGTGCTGGGCACATTAGAGGATTCAGAAAACCACCAGACATGGTCCATGCCCTCAAGAATCACTCTGTCTAATTAGAAAAGTCAGACTGGTACACCCGGAGCAGTAAGAGCAATAGTAAGAGGCTCTGTCCAGACAGTCAGGAAAGGAGGCACAGGTATTGAGCTATCTAGTCAAGAGTTGGTGGCTCAGGTGGTAAAACCTCTGCCTACAATGCTGGAGACCTGGGCTCAGTCCCTGGGTTGGGAAGATCCCCTGGAGAAGGAAATGGCAACCCAATCCAGTATTCTTGCCTGGGAAATCCCATGGACAGAGGAGCCTGGCGGGCTACAGTCCACGGGGAAGCAAAGAGTTGGACATGACTGAGTGACTTCACTTCAAACAAAAATAAGGAATCTGGAAAAAAATCTTCCAATTTTTGGATGAGGGAAGAGGCTTGAGAAGTGGTGGTACCATTCACAAAGATAGGAAATTCAGTAGAGGAAATCCTTGGAGGGGAGATGAAGACCTCTGATTTGGAAATGGAGCGTCTGTGGGCTTATTTAGGTGGGGACAGATGTGGGTTTCATTTGTCTATGTTGATGAAATGGCAAGTTCTGAGCAGGCATCAAGAATAGATGTTTTGTGAGTTCCCTGGTAGTCTCGTGGTTCGGATTCCACGCTTTCACTACTGTGGCCCAGGTTCAATCCTTGTTTAGGGAACTGAGATCCCACAAGCCACGCAGGACAGCCTAAAAACACGAGGAGCCAAAAAGGGAGAAAGGAGGGAGGCTCAAAAGGGAGGGGATATATGCCAGCCTATGGCTGATTCATGTTGAGGTTTGACAGAAAACAACAAAATTCTGTAAAGCAATTATCCTTTGATAAAAAAAAATTTTTAAAACGGAGCCAAATGAAGACACTGGTAATAAAAAGATGAAGAAGGCACATACTTTAGAAACAGTTAAGAGAAAAATGGATAAGATTTGGTGATTGATCAGATATGAGGGAAGAGATTGGGATGACTTACAAGTTACTGGAGATGGGGACTGGGTGGGTGGTGCATGTGTGCTTGATCACTCAGTTGTGTCCCCTTAGTCATAGCCCACCAGGTTCCTCTGTCCATGGGATTCTCCAGGCAAGAATACTGGAGTGGGTTGCCTTGCCCTCCTTCAGGGGATCTTCCCCACCCAGGGGTTGAACCCGGGTCTCCTGCACTGCAGGCAGATTCTTTACCATCTGAGCCACCAGGGAAGTCCAGTTAGATGGTGGTACCATTAATTAGGAGGAGAAATGCAAGAGGAAAACACTTTGCAGAGAAGAGCAGGTAAAACCATAAGGCCTGTTTTGGAACATTCGAATCAGAGATTCCTGTGGAATAGCTAAGCATACAGAGTCTAGGAGCCACTTGGTGGTGCGAGTCTGAAACTCAAGGAGCATTCAGCCCAGGTATACAGCTTTAAGGTCATACTGTCACGCTGCAAGAGAGTCTCTGAGCACCAAGTGATATGGGTTCACAGATGTTGGTATTGTTATTGGACTCTTGATGCCTTGTTAATTGAAAGGTCATATGGGAAAATGTAGCTTGGTTGAGAATGCTTCTTGTAGTATTTTCTCTCTGTCTGTCTCTGTTAACAAATCCTGGATCAAAGCACATGCTGCTTTGCCTTGAGAAAGAACGCTTATTTGGATGTCAGAGCTTTCCTTAATTCAGGTCATCTTCCCAAATATTTCCCTCCTGACAGACAAATAGTAACTGTATCTTCTGGATCTTTTAGATCTAAAAGAAGATATTTTATAGACTTGCCTGGTGGTCCAGTGGTTAAAAATCCACCTGCCAGAGCAGGGGACATGGACTTGATCCCTGGTCTGGGGAGATCCCACATGCCACAGAGTACCTAAGCCCCTGAGCCACAACTACTAAAGCCTGTGCTCTAAAGCCCAGCCTCAGCAACAAGAAAAGCCTCTGCAATGAGAATCCCCCACTTGCCGCAACTAGAGCGAGCTCACATGCAGCAACAAACACCCATCGCAGCCAAAATAAATAAATAAAGGTATTTTACTAAAGGCACTTCCCAGGTGGCACCAGTGGTAAAGAACCCACCTGCCAATGCAGGAGGCATAGGAAACACGGGTTTGATCCCTGGGTCAGGAAGATTCCCTGCAGGAGGGCATGGCAACCCACTCTAGTTTCTTGCCTAGAGAATTCCATGGACAGAGGAGCCTAATGGGCTATGGTCCCTAGGTTCACAAAGAGTCAGATCCAGCTGAGCAACTGAACACACACAGCACATTTGATTAAACTATTTGAGGACAAAAGGTTGCAGTTTCTCTGAAACAGATATAACTCTTAATGGTTTAAGAGGAAAACAGCAGAAAAAAAAAAGGCTAACACTCTCCTTAACCCCATCTTCATGTCTGCTCATGCTTTTACCACTCCCCATGCCTCCTCTTATGAGGTGAGTTTGAGTAGGTGTGAAGGGCACAGGACTCTGACTCGGCAGATGCTGTAAATAGTTCCTTCTGGTCTCTTTCCTTTCTTCAGCTCACTAACTACTTCACCAGTGTTCCTGGCCTTTTGTCTACCCATGACCCTGACTTTTAGCAGGTATATATTGGTAGGGCCATGCAGGTCATTATAGTTTTTATATACTTTTATTTTATATACTTTCCTTTTTATATACTTTTCCTATTCCTCTCTGGAATTCCTTGAGTCCCCCACCTCTGGGGCTGCTCTAGCCTCTCTCTTAAGACTCCCAGATTTCCCCACGGTCCAGCAACCAAAGGGGTAATGTTGGCACAGCAGGGACTCCTCTTCCCAGCCCAGGGCTGCTCTGGACACCAGTGCTGATTGGTCATCAAGGGTCCTACCCGTTGTTTTTCCGGATTGAGGCTTACTGTGTATCAGACACTGGGCCAGGCGCTGAGATACAGGGGTGAACAAGGCAGACAAGGTCCCTGCCTTTGTGGAACCTATAGTCCAGACCAGTGTTTCTAATCTCATCACAGTTGGCGTGGGCCTGATAACCCTTTACTGAGGGCAGCTTTCCTGTGCACTGTTTTGTTTAGCGGCATCCCTGTCCTCTACCCACTAGATGTTTATAGCAATCTCTCCCCTAATTCTGACAACCAAAAATGTGAACAGACGTTGCCAAATGTCCCCTCGAGGCCGAAATATCACTCCTTCCCCACTGAAAGGATAAAAGGTATTATCAAATAATTGATCACAAAAAGAAAAAGACAAAGACAAAGATGCTCTGAAAAAAAAATTAGCAGATACCATGATACAGAATGAAAGGAGACTTTAGGTTTGATTATATAAATCAAGGTCTCATTAATGAAGTATTGCTTAAGCAGAAGTTAAGGAACGCTTAAGGGGGATGAAAAAGTAAAGAGCCTGTTGATGAAAGTGAAAGAGGAGGGTGAAAAATTTGGCTTAAAACTCAACATTCAGAAAACTAAGAGCATGGCATCTGGTCCCATCACTTCATGGCAAATAGATGGGGAAAGACTGGAAACAGTGACAGACTTTTTGCGGGGTGGGGTGGGGCGGGGGGGCTCCAAAATTACTGCAGATGGTGACTGTACCATGAAATTAAAAGATGCTTGCTCCTTGGAAGAAAGGTTGTGACCAATGTAGACAGCATATTAAAAAGCAGAGACATTACTTTGCCAACAAAAGCCTGTCTAGTCAAAGCTATGTTTTTTCCAGTGGTCATGTATGGATGTGAGAGTTGGATCACAAAGAAAAATGAGCGCCAAAGGATTAATGTTTTTGAACTGTGGTGTTGGAGAAGACTCTCGAGAGTCCCTTGGACAGCAAGCAAATCCAACCAGTCCATCCTAAAGGAAATCAGTCCTCGATATTCATTGGAAGGACTGATGCTGAAGCTGAAACTCTAATATTTTGGCCACCTGATGCGAAGAACTGACTCATTTGAAAAAATCTTGATGCCGGGAAAGATTGAGGTTAGGAGGAGAAGGGGATGACAGAGGATGAGATGGTTGGATGGCATCACGGACTCAATGGACATGGGTTTGAGTGAACTCTGGGAGTTGGTGATGGACAGGGAGGTCTGGAGTGCTGCAGTCCATGGGGTCGCGAAGAGTCAGACACAACTGAGCTACTGAACTGAACTGAACTGAAGGGGGATGAGAAAGAGCCAGTCACATGAGGAATAAGGGACTGAACAAAAGGCTTTTGCTGTTTGAAGAACAGAAAAAAAAAAAGACTTGTTGACTGGGGCCTAGGGACCAAAGGGAATAGTGATGCAAGATGAGAGAGGAATGTATATTACCATATGTGAAACGAATCACCAGTCCAGGTTCGAAGCATGATACAGGATGCTCGGGGCTGGTGCACGGGGATGACCCAGAGGGAGGATAAGGCGAGGAGGGAGGTGGGAGGGGGGTTCAAGAAGGGGAACACATGTATACCTGGGGTAGATTCATGTCAACGTATGGCAAAACCAACCAATATAATATTGTAAAGTAAGTAGCCTCCAATAAAAAATTAAAAAAATAAAATAAATAAAAAATTTTAAAAAAAGGATGAGAGAGGAGAGGTAGGCAGGAGCTATATTATGAGAGCCTTATAAACCATGGTGTTCTAAGAGTACCCCCAAATATTTGTGCAGTGTTTTAAGTAGGCAAAAGATATGCACAGGTTAATGTCTGAAGATTATCTGTCTGCTGAGTGGCAGCCAGTTGGGAAATGATGCCAGTGGTCCAGGCATGAGATTGGGGGTGGCCTGGATCAGGGCCATGGAGGTGGAGAGGTGTGGATGGATTTGGGATCTGCCTTGCTTGTTCCTGGTGCCTCATATATTCTGGTCATATCCAAGCTTTGGCAGTACTGGTGCAGGGACCACCTTGCCTTTATTCAGTAACATCTGTCGAGTGCCCGCTGCACACCCAGTGAGTTAAGACACTCATCCAGGCAGTCCAAAGTCTAGTAGGGAAAGAGACACACAATACGATTCCAGAGTGTGGAGGTGACATGACTCTAGAAGCATGGAAGTTTGTGGAGGGGGGAGGTAACCCAGTCTAGGGGGAGGGGAAGAGTCAGGGGAGGACTAGAGGAGGGGACAGCTAAATTGATTTACACAAAATAAGTTAACCAAGTGAAGTGGTGGGTTGGGGAACAGGCATGCCAGGCCTAGCATGACCCAGTGGAAACCCTGGGGATGCAAAGTATGCATGGAAGGGCAGAAGCATAAAAACCAGGGCAGGGGCAGGAGAGAGAGGAGGCTGCAGGGGTTGGCAAGAGCCTGACCATGAATTAACCTTTGGGTCTTGAGGTGAGAACAGGAGCAGATGGGAGGCGTGCGCTCTCCAGCTTCCCATCTAGTCTCCTCCAGTGCATCCCCCGCTTGCTATCAGAGCATTCTCTCCAAAGTCTAGATCTGCTTAAGACCTCTCAAAATTCCTCTCATATTCTGTGTCCCACAGGTGACTCCCAGGTGTCCTCGCCCTACTCAGCTTCTGCCACACCAACTGACTTTTACCAAACCCACTCTCTTCCACGCCATGTGCCCTCATCCACACTGCTCCCTAAATCCTAAACAACAACAACAAAAAGAGAGCACAAGATTATCATCACAGGTAAAATAACTATGACAGAATAAATAAAATAAATATGACAGAAATGTTCACTAATCAGAAATTTCCTCGGTAAACTAGCAGTCACTTAAAATGATGTAGGGACTTCCCTTGTAGTCCAGTGTTTAAGACTCCACCTTCCAGTACAAGGGCTGCTGGCTCAATACCTGGTCAGAGAACTAAGGTCCCACATGCCTCGGGGTATGGCCAAATTTTTTTTAAAAATGATGTAGAAACATATTTGACATGAAAAAATACATATGATCTGTAGCTAAATTATAAAGTGGCATGTACACAGTATAACTCTAGTAAGCATGTGGGTATATGTCAGAATGAGAGTACAGGAAAAAGTCAACAAGTCTTCAAGCGAACAGAGTTACCAGGAGATGTTCACTTTTGTCTTGTGACTTATGTATTATATTTTAAAAATTTCTAATATACAGTTATTACTTTTACGATATGAAACAAACAACAAACAAAGCTGCTCTAGGGACGTGGCTGGCAATGTTCCCAAGGGTGACTGACCTCCGGCTGGTTACCCTGACTGCTCATTGTAGACACAGCAGTATTTTTCTCCAGGAGGACTGCAAGCAAGACTAATTCATTAAGTGCTTTCAGTCCTGAAGATGACAGAAGCCAGGAAAGCATAAAGTCTCGTTATTACGACAGCCAGTAGCCTTGATGTCTGTGTGTTTATTTATTAACAGGACTTTATGTATCCATCCTCCCACCAGTTCCAGAAGCCTCACAGCTGACTTTGATACAGATCACATTTTCAAAATGGTACAGCCCATCCATCAGAAGAAAGACAAGGCTGTCTCACCCAAGGATTAAAACTACAAGAACATGGTCCTTGGAAGCAAAATGAGCTTGAAAGATACTGACAAGGGCTGGTGAGGGGTTAGGAGAATAGTGTGCTGAGGAGCAAACTGGATCCGTGGGTCGCTTTCTTTAAGTTAACGATCATCGAATAATGACTTTACTGTGCAGGCATTGAGTGTGCTTCTGTCACCTTTGCAGCAGTTTTATAAGGAATTATTCCCATTTTAGAGCTGCTGAAACTGAGACTCAGAGAGGATGAAGAACTGGTTAATAAGAGCTTAATTTTTAACACAGCTATTTCTTCAATGAAACACCCATTCCCCCGGAACCCCGCCTTACTTAATGTGGCTTAAAGGCAGGTGATTTTAAAGCTTGGGAAATTTCCTATTGATTTTGGCTTAGAAGTTACTCAACATCAAGTAGATGCCAAATGCTCTTGTTGAATGGATGGATGAAGGTGTGGGTGGATGGACAGATGGACAAAGAAAGAATGGTTTTTAAAAATCATACAAAGGCAAAGAGAAATTATCATATTAGAAACCTATCTCACAGTTTCTACAAATGAACATGACCAGGATACCATAGGTCTGTCTGTTCTCTACCAGAGACTTACAAGTCTATGCCTGTAATGGGAGTAAACATCAGGAGAGACATTTTTCGAACGCTGGAGAGAAATGGGACCCTGCTGGGTATGTGGGTCAATCAGTCCTGTCCCAGCTTGGGGAGGAGAGGTGCTGGCTTGGCTGAATTCGTGAACAAAGCTTAGATGTATGCTGTCCTCCTTTGCAGACTGGTTACCATGGTCCTACTGTGTTCTAGCAGTTTGCCTGCCTTACTCTATTCTCGTGGTCTTGGGACACAGGGCAGTAAGGAGACCCAAACAGCACTGCTTCATAGGAAGCAGAGCTTTATTTTGTCAAGGTGGTACCAAACTGACAGCTTTCTGTAGGCTCAAGTGAAGAGCTGTTTTTCTCCATGTGCATGCTGTCAGCTTTAGGAACGGTTGACATCAGTTACTGGGTCAGCAAGTAGAAAATGAAGGAAGCATTGGTTCACATGTCTTATCTCCTGAGTCATCTTCCTTGCTCTGCGTGGAAGAGGCTCACACCTTCCTTTTCCCAGCTCTGCCTTAGTCAGCCAGCAGCAGGAACGAAGGCCCTTGTATCCAGACCACTGTGGGAGCCTAGAAGAGAAATACTTTGGGCAACACGAAGGTCTTTGTCTTCTAAGGAGTTCACAGCTTCCTTAGAATAGAGTGTCCACCGACTTTAGATCACAGAGAAATGGCATTGGAGTAATGATGAAAAGCCTGTGAGTGAAGGGGCTGCAGAACCCTGGACTGGCTAGTTTCCTCTTGTGAAAAAATGAAGGCAGTTGGGATGGATTCTGCTTTTTCCTATTCTTTTTTGCTCTAAGAATGTGAACTTCTTTAATCACAAACCTAACGAGTTTAATCTGGGAAGACCTGAAGGCGCTGACTTCTGAGAAAGGGCACTTTCTCATAGGACACTTAGAGAACTAATCTGAGCCTGAGAGTAGATGCGTGATCTCTGGTGGTAGGCTGTGGCAAGTACCACTTTACAGATGTGGAAACTGAAGGCCAGACTTCCTCCACATCCCCCCAGAATGGCAGGGAAATCCTAATGCTTGAACCTGTGCAGTGGCTGTAGGACAGGTGCCGTCCCTTGTCGGACAAGAGGCACTTTCCCAGAGGCCTCTCCCAGGTGTATGGGAGAATCCAAATTCCTCTCCTTGATCTTCCCTGGTGCTTCCTTACCAGCCCCATCCAGCCCCAATTTGAATTGGGGAACAGCTTTTAAAAATTATCTCTAAAAGATCACACACCTACACATACACACCAAGTGAGCTCTTTTATTTTATTCAGGAAATAATAAATGACTCTCTGACTGAATAGAAACCTGAACCAATCAAATAAGTTCCCCAGGGGCTCCAAAGAAACAAGATTCACAGAACTGGCTGGCAGCACTGCAGAAAATAGAGCTGATGGAGACCCCCACATGGGTGTGGGGTGACCTTGACAAGGGAAATACTAGCTGGTATTTTGATCTGCCTTCTTTCTCTCGGGACACTGATGCTGTTGGATGCACCTGCAACTGGCTCCTGCTTATTCTCATAATACCTGGGCAGGGGAGATGGGGAAGACGGCAAGGCAGATGAGAGGGTACCCCTGTGAGCCATGGACGGAGAACGAGCCCTGCTGAAATTCCCACAAGCAGGGATTTTCCTGGCGGTCCAGTGGCTAAGACTCCAAGCTCCCAAAGCAGGGGACCTGGGTTCGATCCCTGGTCAGGGAATTAGATCCCACATGCCGCATATAACAGTTTGCATTCCACAAATAAAGATCCCACACATTGCAAAGAAGATCGAAGATCCCAGGTGCTGAGCTAAGACCCTGTGCAGCCAGATAAACAAATAAATAAAAATAAATATTAAAAAATTTCCTATGGACAGGCTTTGGGGTTCCTAAACTAGAAACAGGCTACCCACACTCTGATGGTATTCCAACAGCTCAAATTCTATAATCTCAAATTTTTCCTACTACATTTAATTGTCTTTCCTTCTGTTTCTCTTCTTTTGCTCTTCTGTGGGTGGTGAGCTTATCAGGCATTGGTAGGGCAACCTACTTGCCCAGGCCTTCCAGTTGTAGCACCGAAAGTCTCACCTCCAAGGAACTCCTTCAGTCCCAGGGACACCCAGATGGTTTCTTCTTTAAAGAAACTCCTGTGGAGGGAGAGTGTTTCTCCAGGTTTCTGAGGCGGTCTCAAATGGTAGTTAAAGTGTGGGCTCTGGGCACATGGCCAGGGTGCACATCCTGGCTCTGACTCACATCCATGCCAAACCTGGGGCAAGTCACTGGACCTCTCTGTGCCTCGGGAGCCTCATCCGAGAAATGGGTATAATGGTAATCCATACCTTAAAGCATTGCTATGTGAAATTATACAAAGCAACACACGTAAAGCACTTTTATTTTAAACAGTACCTGTTAGTTGCAGTTATTTTGTTAACGAATGTCAAAGATCACAGGAACTCAGAATCGATGGGAAGCCCTCTTAGATTTCATCTGGTGTGTGCATGCTGTCGCTTCAGTTGCGTCAAACTCTTTGCGAACCTAGGGACCATAGCCTGCCAGGCTCCTCTGTCCATGGGATTCTCCAAGCAAGAGTACTAGAGTAGGTTGCCATGCCCTCCTCCAGGAGATCTTCCTGAGTCAGGGATAAAATCTGCATCTCTTATGTCTCCTGCATTGGTAGGTAGGTTCTTTACCACTCGCGCTACCTGAGAAGCCCAAGATTTCATCTTGGTGACCCCCAAATTTAAATGTGATTCACAGTGTAGCCACCCCAGCCTGTGCCCCTTTTCTCTGTCTCCCCACAGTGGTGACAGCTGCTGCTGGTGGAGGTTAGTTTGTTCAGCCTCTTAGTGGATGCCACTCCGCTTTGCCTGGTGGCACGGGTGTGGGGTGTGATGGCTAAGTGTTGTAACTCTCGACCGGGAGTGTGCACACAGAACACCTAGGGAGCTTGTTAAACCTTGTTAAATGTGGATTCTGATTCAGCTGGTCCAGGTGAGGCCTAAGATTTGGTATTTCTAACAAGCTCCCAGGTGATGCAGCCGATCCAAGGTCCACACTGAGAGCAAGGCCACATTGTATGTCAGCCTGCATGAGTCTGAGCAAAGGCCTATGAATATATTTCCCTGTGCTATACAATAGGACCTTGTTGCTTGTCTATCCTATATATTGACATAATAGTTTACATCTGCTAATCCCACACTCCCAGTCCTTCCCTCCCCTACTTTCCTCCCCCTTGGTAACTACAGGTCTGTTCTCTATGTCTGTTATGTTCTGTAGATAGGTTCATTGGTGGCATATTTTAGATTTCACACATATAAATATAAATATATATAAGAATGTCTATGCATGTATAACTGAGTCACTTTGCTGTATAACAGACAGAGATTGGCACAACATTGTAAATCAATTATGCTTCAGTTAACCAAGCCTGTGAAATTCATGCCCAACAAATTCCTGAGGTTAGAGAATTAGTCCTGTGGTTGGGAAGATCCCTTGGAGAAGGAAGTGGCAACCCACTCCAGTATTCTTGCCTAAGAAATCCCATGACAGAGGAGCCTGGTGGGCTACAGTCCATGGGGTCACAAAGAATCAGACAAAACTTAGCAACTAAGCCCTCAGGCCTGAGGGCTGGGATGGGAATTTTTTGCTTATTTTCAGCATCAGAGCTGGTTCAAGACTACTGCTTTAATCTGACCTCCTCACTCACTTGTGTCCATGGCTTTCCTCTTAAATGGTAGAGTGCCCCACCACTGCCCAGGAATCACACATGGTTGAGTGACACGGGGCTGTAGAAAGGTTCAGAACTACTGGCCTAAAGAGACAGGAGACCCTCAACCTGGGACTCTGGTGCCCCACCCAATACCCGCTCAGTCACCTTTGGGAGGGGTCTAAAACTTCCTCAGCCACCCCAGAACATGAGTCCGGATCTTCCACCTCCACTTTGGATAGAGATCCAAATAGATGGATCCAAGTATCAAAATAAGCATAAACAGCAAGCCCCTCACATTTGAGGAGCCTTTATTCCTTCTCCAAAGCCTTGAGCAGGGGTCCCCTTGCCCTCCGTCTTCCCTCTGAGCCTGTATCAGGCGCCAAGACAGGATCTGGTGCAGTGAATCGGTTCTTTGCTCCCCGCCTCTGTAGATGCGGAAGGAACCTTCCCTGGAGAGGTCAGAGAAAAGGCGCCGGAATACCAAATCTGCCGGCTACTGCCTGGCTTCCCCTAGGCCAGACTTGTGCTAACTTGAAAAATGGCCTTATGATAATGAGCCTTAAAAGCACTCCACAGACCCCGGTGCCCTGGGAAGAGACTGGGGGATTCAGTCTTCTCAGAGCCTTACCCCCCACCGCCACTCTCAGCACCCCGTGCCTTTCATCTCCCGCACGTCTGCCGAGTGTACTACACATTTGTATCTGTCACTTCAGATCCCCCGCATGGCTGCTCCCAGCCAGCGGGGCTTTCTCCTTTCTTCCCAGAATGTTCCCCGAGGACAGCCCAGCCCGTGATCACGGCTTCCAGTTTCTTTTGTTTCTCTTTGGTGAATCCCAGCCCCCCAACTCCAACCTTACAGGACCCAGCCCCCTGGTGCCCCCTACCTTCAGCCTGGTGGGATGCAGCCACATGCCTTTTGAGGGATCCCACAGAAGTGTGGACATGAGTTTGAGTGAACTCCGGGAGTTGGTGATGGACAGGGAGGCCTGGCGTGCTGTGATTCATGGGGTCGCGGAGAGTCGGACCCGACTGAGCGACTGAACTGAACTGAACAGAAGTTCTTAAGTTTTCTAAGTTTCTGAGAGCTCCCCTCTCACCCCATTTCCCTGAGTGGCTCCCTGAAAGAGAGCGGTGGTGTTCTGAGGCACCTCCCAACACAGATCAAAGTAACAGCAATTGTATTATGTGCCTCCATTTCCTGCGACCAGAAGGGACCCCCAGAAGTTGTTGTTTTTAATCATGGTGGAAAATATAACAAAGTTTAAGGTCTTAGCCATTAAAGTAATTTTTTTCTTGGTCCTATGACATTTGAGATCTTAGTTCCCTGACCAAGAATCGAACCCCACACCCTTGTACTGGAAGCACAGAGTCTTAACCACTGGACTCCCAGGGAAGTCCCTGTCTTAGCCATTTTTAAGCGTACAGTTCAGCAGCAGAGTATATTCACACTGTTGTGGAATAGATCTCTATAGAACTTCTTCATCTTGCAAGACTCAAATTCTATACCCACTAAACACTAATTCCCCCTCTCCCTGCCCCCAGCCCTTGGCAACCACCTTCTACTTTCTGTTTCTAGGATTTTGACTACTTTGGATGCTTCATAAGAGTGGGATCATGCAGTATTTTCACTTTTGCGACTGGCTTATTTCTCTCAGCATAATGTCCTTGAGGTTCATCCATGTTGTGATCTGTGAGTGACTTCCCTTTTAAAGGCTGCATGGTATTCCCTTGGGTGTATCTACCACATTTTTTTTTTTAATCCTTTCATCTGCTGATAGACAATTGGGTTTCTTTCTCGGGTTTTCAACTCTTTGTTTTGCAACCGGTCACCCACATAAACTAAGTGACTTGCCCACGACCACACAGCCAATCAGATGTCTGGTTGGTTAGGATTTTATCATTGCCTTCTAGATTTTGGAATCTGCATTTGAGGAGGTCTGGTCCAACCTGGCACTACTGAGATAGACTTAGGATTTTTACAGACTGCCAAGGCAGGTAATGGCATCCAGGCAAGTTTCAATGACTGTGGACCTATGAGAATGTTTGGCTTTGAGTTTGGTGTGGTCAAATGCCCTATGTATATGGACTCTGGATTTTTATGATATTAGGCAATTACTGTTCATTTGTTTTGGGGTGCTAATGTTATTGTGTTATATGTTTTAACAAGAACCACTTTTAGAAATGCATACCAAAATGTTTATAAATTAAAGGCACGGTGATTTAGGGTGTGCTACAAAATAATCAGGAGAAGGTATGCATGGGACAGGCTGGGGGCTCATTATACCATTCTCTCTACTTTTGGTTTCTGTAGAACCATACAGAAACGATGTGTAACCATAGTTTATATATATAAAGTTTAAAGTTTTATTCTTTAAAAAACATTTTTTCCTCTTACATTTGGGTAGGGTGATATATGCCCACTTTCCTGTAACTTAGAGTCTTACTGAAATAGCACTTTTGACTATTTTCAATGGTATATTTGCAGAGAATAAAATACTGCCACCATTGGGCAAATAATGTAAAAACAAACATATAAGCCCTGCAGGTTGTGGCGATGATACCAGAAATAGCGCTGTGGCTGAGGGTCAGTGGCACGAGGAGCTTAGATTTCACCACCAGAGCATCACAGGCTCTAGGCTTTGCTCTTTCATCCTGGATCCGAGGAGCTTCTCCACCAGACCCTTCTGTCAGCAGTCCCCAGCTTCCCAACTTTCGCATATTTGGCCATGGTATGAAGCAGACACGTTAGTCTGTTGTTCAGTTGTTTACACATCCATTCATCTGCCCATCTCCAATTCATTCCCTTTCTAACCACCCACGTCCAAGCAATACTATCTGCGTCTGAGTTTGCCTTCTAAGTATCTTCTATGTGCTCACTTTAACCCATAGCCATGGCCACACCCGTCGTCCACCCCACTGTCATCCTTAGCTCGGTTATTCTAACACCTCTTAATTGCCTTCCTCATCACCACTCTTACCCTGTTCTTTTCCTTTCCATGTGTTCTTCAGATTTTTTCATTCATCCTGCTGAATTAAAACCCAAAAAGTCCTCCCAGTGCCCTTGCAATGAAGTCCAGACCCCAGTGATGCCTTACAGAAACCTTGGGACCTGCTTCTAATTGCCTCTCCAGTCTCATTTTTCGTCCCCACCCTCTCTTTCCCAGTGCCCCAGCCCCCCTGAAATTCTTTCAGCTCCTCAAAGCAGCATGCGTGTTGTCATTTCCAGGCCTTTGCACGTGTTGGTCTTCCTGGGATACTCTCCCTGCCCCCCAGTAACTACCCGGTAACTGTCCCTCATCCCCCAGGTGTCAGCCAATCCTCGCTGCCTCCTGGAGGTGTTCCTTGGCCCAGTCAGATGGTCCTCCTGCTCTGAGCTCATCCTGTAGCTCTCTCATCATAGCACTTAGCGCCACTTGGAGGTGTTCTATAAATATTTTTTGAACTGACAGAACAAATTTGATTTGAAAGAAATGGAAAATATAAAAATATATATTACAACCATGTTGATGTTGGATAGCATCACCGACTCAATGGATATGAATGTGAGCAAACTCCAGGAGATAGTGAGGGACAGGGAAGTCTGAAGTGCTGCAGTCCATGAGGTCACAAAGAGTCGGATACAACTTAGTGAGTGAAAAACAGCAACAGTATATTACAACCAGCAGGTTATTGTATCCCCAGATACTCTGTGATCTCTCAGTCAACCCACAAATATTCCTTGATCTGACATTCCCACAAATACCCCCTGGCCACTGAAAGTTTTCCAGTTGCCTTAGTCCATTGTGCTACCCTATGCTGTCGGGACCTGCTTATTGTGTGGCCTTACCCTCTTCAGATAGTCATTCCACAGAGCCGGTCACCCTCCTCACGTCTAGGCCACTACCACCCAAGACCAGCCCGACACCCTCCAGCCACCCCACCTTTCACCAGTGGAGCTGGACGCTCCCGGCTGGTCTGCCCAGTGGCCCCAGAGCCTCAGCCCTAGTGGAGATTCCTGCCTGGACACATCTCCTGTGCTTATAGCCCCGCCACTGCAGCCACGGAACCTCACCCAACAGTGGGGCCCTTTCCTGCCCCTGAGATGCTCAGATTCCACCAGCCTTCACTCTCTGACCTCTGGGCCTCGTCGCACTGCTTCTGCAAGAGCTGCTACCGCTGTTCTTTCCTTTGCACGGTTTCCCTCCTTCTGTCTTCTCTCTGAAGTATCCCTCTGACCTTAAGCCTCTCCTTCCTCCTTCGGGACCTTATGCCACCACTGCCCTCCTTTTCCCAGTATCCTTGGTCTGTCGCCCTCTCCCCTATGTGCTTCCCTTCTGTCTACACCTGTGCTTGGACTCCACCTCATATAAAATCCCCCACCCTCTGATCCCCATCAGTTAACATCCTGGCTCTCTGCTCCCTCTGCTCACCAGTGCCTTCTCACCATTTCTGTCATCACAGGCCTCCACTCACTCCTCACCCACTCTGGTCCCACCACTGTCACCAAAGCCATTCCTGTGCCCATCTAGCCACAGGTCCTAAGTGGTCACCTTGACCTCACGGCTGCCTTGGATATTGATGACAGCCTCTTCTCTAGGGCACTGTCTTCCGGCTGCCTGGCATGGTCTTGGCCTGCCTTGGCTTCTGTCCTTGACCACACCTTCTTACTCATCTGCTGCCAGGCTCCCATCTTCCCAACCTCTGAATGTAAGTTTTGTTGAGATTCTGTCCTCTGCCTATACCAGCTACCCAGCTGCTCCAAAAGACCCCTGGAAGTGGTCTCCAGACCAAACATCTCTCCAGCTCTTGGTTTCCTTTTCAACTTTGCTGAACAAGACAAAACTCAAACTGCTCTCCTCTAAATGGGCAACTCTTCTGGACTTTCTCTGTCAGCAGTACTGTCATTCTCTGGTCCCCCATACTCAAAACCCACAGCCACCTGTGGTACCTTCCTCTGCTCACATCCAGTCAGCCTCTAGGTCTGCCATTCATGCTGTCCCCAAGGTTCTCACATCCATCTCCTTTGAGTTTTTCCTACCTCACCTTAGTTTAGGTCTCTCTGCCACTGGCAGAAACCGTCGCCCTTCCTACTCCCCTAGATCCTTTTATTCCAGTCTTTATGCCTCCAGTCCAGTGTTTACTCTGCTGCCAAGTTCATGCATTTGAAGAAGTTGTTCTCAAGGTGCAATCCCTGTAACAGCAGTTTCCACATCACATACTCTCAGGCTCTGATCCAGTTTCTCCTGGTTCAGAAACGGTCTGGGTGGGGCCCAGCAACGTTGTGGGCTATTCTGATATATCTGAAAGTTATGTGTGAAAGAACCACTGAGCAAAAACATAGCACTCAGCAAGTTTTTCCTCTGCTGAAAAACCTAAGCATTTTGTTTAGTTAGAATTCAGCCGGATATTACTTTTAAAAGTGGTTTAAACAAGATAGAAATTTATATCTCTCTCACTTAAAAGAAGTCTGGCCATGGATTGTTGTTGCTGTTTAGTCCCTAAGTTGTCTGTGACTCTTTTGTGACCCCGTGGGCTGTAGCCTGTCAGGCTGCTCTGTTCATGAAATTTCCCAGACAAGAATACTGGAGTGGGTTGCCATTTCCTTCTGCAGGGGATCTTCTTGACTCAGGGATCAAACCCACATCTCCTGCATTGGCAGGAGGATTCTTTGCCACTGAGCCACCTGGGAAGCCCCTGGCCATGGATAGTGCAGGGAAATAGCGGCTCCGTGGTACCATCAGGAACCCAAGGTCCCAGCTTTCTGTTTCAACTCCTGGAACATGGCTTTTGTGGTCCCGGATGGCTGCTAGAGCTCTAGCTGTCACATCTGTTGCTTTTGCTCCAATTTCAAAGTGTCGGGTATTTGTTTTTCCACATCAAGCAATTCTCAGACACCAGCTGAGTGTCCTGCAATTCAACCCGATTCTGACACTGTCTATCCAGAGACTGCTGTTATTCAGTGGTTAAGTCATGTCCGACTCTGTGTGACCCCATGGACTGCAGCACACCAGGCTGCCCTGTCCTTCGCTATCTCCCAGAGTTTGCTCCAACTCATGTCCATAGAGTTGGTGATGCTAACCATTTCATCCTGATGCCCCCTTCTCCTTTTACCTTTGATCTTTCCCAGCATCAGTCTTTTCTAGTGAGTCGTCTCTTTGTGTCAGGTGGCCAAAGTATTGGAGCTTCAGCATCAGTCCTTCCAATGAATATTCAGGACTGATTTCCTTTAGGATTAACTGGTATAATCACCTTGTAGTCCAAGGGACTCTCCAGCACCAGAATTCAAAAGCATCAATTCTTTAGCGCTCAGCATTCTTTATGGTCCAAGTCTCACATCCATGCATGACTACTGGAAAAACTATAGCTTTGATTTGATGGACATCTGTAAGCAAAGTGATGTCTCTGCTTTTTAATATGCTGTCTAAATTTGTCATAGCTTTCCTTCCAAGGAGCAAATGTCTTTTAATTTCATGGCTGCAGTCACTATCTGCATGATTTTGGAGCCTAAGAAAATAAAATCTTGCACTGTTCCCACTTTTTCCTCTTCTATTTGACATGAAGTGAGAAGACCAGATGCCATGATCTTAGTTTTTTGAATGTTGAGTTTTAAGTCAGCTTTTTCACTCTTCTCTTTCACCTTCATCAAGAGGCTCTTCAGGAATCTTTGCTTTCTTTCATTAGAGTGGTATCATCTACATGTCTGAGGTTATTGATGTTTCTCTCAGCAATCTTGATTCCAGCTTGTGATTCATCCAGCCTGGCATTTCTCATGATGTACGCTGCAAAGAAGTTAAATAAGCAATATACAGCCTTGACATACTGCTTTCCCAATTTTGAAACAGCCCATTGTTCCATGTCTGGTTCTAACTGTTGCTTCTTGTCCTGAATACAGGTTTCTCGGGAGGCAGGTAAGGTGGTCTGGTATTCCCATCTCTTTAAGAATTTTCCACAGTTTGTTTTCCACATATTAGATACAAAGGAAACTGGGAAATACAGTTTTTGTTCTGGGTGGTAAAATGCCCAGCTAAAAACTGAGGTTCTCTCAAAAAGTTACATACTATATGCTTCAAGTTGTATAATATTCTCAGAATGTCAGAAGTATAGAAATGGAAAACAGAGAATGGCTTCCCAGATGGCTCAGTGGGAATCTTCCTGCCAATGCAGGAGACATAAGTGAGAACTTACAGTATTTGTCCTTCTCTGTCTTATTGCAGTAAGAATACCCTCCAGATCTATCCATGTTGTTGCGAAATTTCATTCTTTTTTATAGCTGAGTAATATTCCTGTGTGTGTGTATACCACATCTCTATTGATTTATCTGTTGATGGACACTTAGATTGCTTCCATATCTTAGCTACTGTAAATAGTGTGGCTCTGAACATTGGGGTACATGGATCTTTTCAAATTAGTGTTTTTGTTTTCTTCAGATATATACCCAGGAGTGGAATTGCTGCATCATATGGTAACTTAGTTTATTAACTTAGTTTATTGAGGAACTTTCTTAATGTTTTCCATAGTGGCTGTACCAGTTTATAGTCCCACCAACAGTGTACCAGGGTTCCATTTTCTCCACATCCTTGCCAACATTTGTCGTTTGTGATCTTTTTAATTTTAGCCATTCTGACAGGACAGGTGTAAGGTGGTATCTCACTGTGGTTTCGATTTTCATTTCCCTCATGATTAGTGATGTTGAGCATCTTTTCATGTGTCTACTGGCCATCTATATGGCTTCTTTGGAAAATTGTCTATTCAGGTCTTCTACCCATAATATAGCCAGATTGTTTGGTTTTTTAAAAAAAATATTGAATTGTATTAGCTGTTTATATATTTTGGATATTAAAGCTTCATTGGACATACCATTTGCAAACATTTTCTCCTATTCAGTAGGTTGTCTTCTCATTTTGTTGATAGCTTCTTTTGTTGTGCAAAAGCTTTTAAGTTTAATTAAGTCCCATTTGTTTATTTTTGCTTTTGTTTCCTTTGCCTGGGGAGACTGAGTCAAAAAAACATTGCTACAATTTATGTCAAAGAGTGTTCTGCTGATTTCTTTTTTTTAGGAATTTTATGGTTTCTGATCTTGCATTTTTTGTCCTTAATGCATTTTAAGTTTAATTTTGTATATAGTGGGAGGGAATGTTCTAATTTCCTTCTTTTACATGTAGCTGTTGTTTTCCTGGCACACCTGTTGAAGAGGCTGTCTTTTCTCCATTGTATAGTCTGGCCTCCTTTGTCATAGATTAATTGACCATAGATGTGGAGGTTTATTTCCAGGCTCTCTATTCTGTTCCATTGATTTATGAGTCTGTTTTTGTGTCAGTACCATACTGTTTTGATGACTGTAGCTTTGCAGTGTGACATATTTTAGAGTGGCATGTCATGAACTCCTTCACTAGGTTTATGTTGTTTGTGTTAAAATATAGAAAGCAGACCCCAAGGGTATTTATGAAGCATTTATCTCTTCACTCACATGATCCTGATTAGAGCCAGTGAAGCAGATACTTTTCTCCCCTTCGGGAGCCTCCATTCTGACAAAGCACCAAAATTCTTAGGTGTGTTGCCAACCTGACAGAATGAAAATGGCTGTTGTCCAATCTCAAGGGGCAGTGAGCAGCAAAGAAGGCCTTTTTTGAGATCTATATGCTGCTATAGTGACTACAGTGAGAGCAGGAAGTACTGAAGCATATTTTAAAATGACTTCTAGAGAATTCCATCCTGTCATCTTCCTCCATGTTCTGGCGCTCTTTCCTAAAGGCATTACCCAGCACCAGCTGCTTTCTCACCCTCGGGCAGCTTTGCTGAACTTGACTGTGCCCCCATGGGAAGGAATTAAGCTGCTTGTCAGGAGCTTCTGCTCAACCAGAATCCTGCCCAGAGGCTTTTCCCAACTGCTTTCTGAACTGCCCCAAAAGGGGCAAAGGAAGGTGCCGAGGAGGGAGTGAAGGAGGAGGGCACAGGGCTTGGAGTGGATCCACCCCACGGGAAAAGGGTGCCTCAGTGGCAGAGGATGCTGAGGAGAAAGAGGGACAGGCACCTCGAGGAAGAATAAAGGGAGCAGGCACAGGCCTGGAGAGTAAGGAGGAGGGATGGAGTCAGGCAGAGGCAACATTAGGCGCCTGTAAAGAGAACCTGGCGGCCTGCCTAGCAGAGCTGTCCTCAGCCCTGAGGGACAAGCACGGTACAAGGCAGAGACCGCCGGCTATGGAGAAGCCTCCTGGGCTACAGGGCAGGGCATCCTGACCCTGAGCCACAGAATCTCAGGAGGGTTTAGGGATGGGCGTTGGGTGTTCCATGAATTCCCTGAACTGGTAGGCATGATTCTGTGTGAGTATATGCTTTTTTTCTTTAGAAAGAGTGTCCATGGCTTACATCAGGCTCTCAAAAAGAGCCATGTGCCCCTCAGAGCCGAGAATGTGATCAGTGATATGAAGAAAGGGAGCTTTGGAGGGAGGAGTTGTAAGGAAGTTGTGGATAAGGGCCAGGTGGAACAGGGAAGGAGCCAGAGCAGAAAAGCCTGTGAGAAAGTACCAGCTGGTGGGAGGGCTCTTGGGGGAGAATGGATATACGTGTATCCATATGAGTATCCATATGAGTCCCTTCGCTGTCCACCTGAACCTATCACAACACTGTTAATCAGTTATCAGTTCAGTTCAGTCGCCCAGTCGTGTCTGACCCTTTGCAACCCCATGAATTGTAGCACACCAGGCCTCCCTGTCCATCACCAACTCCCAGAGTTTGCCCAAACTCATGTCCACAGAGTTGGTGATGCCATCCAGCCATCTCATTCTCGGTCGCCCCCTTCTCCTCCCGCCCCCAACCTTTCCCAGCATCAGAGTCTTTTCCAGTGAGTCAACTTGTCGCATGAGGTGGCCAAAGTATTGCAGTTTCAGCTTTAGCATCAGTCCTTCCAATGAATACCCAGGATCGACCTCCCTTAGAATGGACTGGTTGGATCTCCTTGCGGTACAAGGGACTCTCAAGAGTCTTCTCCAACACCACAGTTCAAAAGCATCAGTTCTTCGGCGATCAGCTTTCTTCACAGTCCAACACTCACATCCATACATGACCAATGGAAAAACCATAGCCTTGACTAGACGGACCTTTGTTGGCAAAGTAATGTCTCTGCTTTTTAATATGCTATCTAGGTTGGTCATAACTTTCCTTCCAAGGAGTAAGCGTCTTTTAATTTCATGGCTGCAATTACCATCTGCAGTGATTTTGGAGCCCCAAAAAATAAAGCCTGACACTGTTTCCATTGTTTCCCCATCTATTTGCCATGAAGTGATGGGACCAGATGCCATGATCTTAGTTTTCTGAATGTTGAGCTTTAAGCCAACTTTTTCACTCTCCTCTTTCACTTTCATCAAGAGGCTTTTTAGTTCCTCTTCACTTTCTGCCATAAGGGTAGTGTCATCTGCATATCTGAGGTTATTGATACCCTGGCACAAAATAAAAAGTTTAAAAAAAGAAGTACTAAGCTGTGGCTTGTAGGCAGTCAGTACAGGCAACACTCATCCTCCCAGTTCCCTGTGGGGATACACGTCCTGACCTGCTCTCAGTCCAGGCAGAAATCACAGCCAGGACACAGGACGGCCTGCTTCTACCTTCAGGCCTTGGGGCAGCCCTTCTCCAGGCTGACTCCTCCTGATCAATTCATTTATCTCAGCAGAGTGAAACCCTCAAGCTCAGGGAGACCTTCCCTGAGAGCCCAGACCTGTCTGTTCCACTGAAAGACATTCCCTAACGCACCCGTACTTGCCTGTCAAAGCCCCAGCACTGGTCACTGTACCTCGTGTCTGTCACTCCCTCTTCAGGGAGCCCTCCTCTTATCCACAGTTGTAGCCCCAGCAGTACCCTGGCCCAGCACGTGGCATATGATAGACACGCAATATTCAATAAATATTAATCGGATGGATGGATAAAAATGTAAGAGTCTGTTGCCTTACAGGTGAGGATATGACACCCAGGGAATAGTTTGAGGCCCCTCACTCAGAAAACTGGCAGAGGCTGAGCTTTAACCCAGCAGGAAAGAATAAGAGAAAGATGAGTCTGACTTTGTGAAGGAACTCCATTGAGGTGAGGCCTAATTCCACCTACAAGATATATCCTGTGGGGCCCTTGGCAGGAAAATTTCTTCTCATTAATTCTTTGCGTTGGGAAATAGATGGGGAAACAGTGGAAACAGTGTCAGACTTTATTTTTTTGGGCTCCAAAATCACTGCAGATGCTGATTGCAGCCAGGAAATTAAAAGACGCTTACTCCTTGGAAGGAAAGTTATGACCAACCTAGATAGCATATTAAAAAGCAAAGACTTTGCCAACAAAGGTCCGTCTAGTCAAGGCTATGGTTTTCCCCGTGGTCATGTATGGATGTGAGAGTTGGACTGTGAAGAAAGCTGATCTCCGAAGAATTGATGCTTTTGAACTGTGGTGCTGGAGAAGACTCTTGAGAGTCCCTTGGACTGCAAGGAGATCCAACCAGTCCATTCTAAAGGAGATCAATCCTGGGTATTCATTGGAAGGACTGATGCTGAAGCTGAAACTCCAATACTTTGGCCACCTCATGCGACGAGTTGACTCACTGGAAAAGAGTCTGATGCTAGGAGGGATTGGGGGTGGGAGGAGACGGGGACGACAGAGAATGAGATGACTGGATGGCATCACCGACTCGATGGACATGAGTTTGAGTGAACTCCGGGAGTTGGTGATGGACAGGGAGGCCTAGTGTGCTGTGATTCATGGGGTCACAAAGAGTCGGACACGACTGAGCGACTGAACTGAACTGACTGAATTCTTTGCATGTTATACATTCAAGAGAAGAAGAGGCTGAATAAATTGATGGGGTGGGGAAACATTAGGGAAATAGTTACATCTGAGGGTGAGTGAAATAGCTGAGTCATGGATTCGAAACAGAAGCCTACCTATTTGTGGTCTAGTTAAGCAGACCGCATTTTAGGATTCCTCATTGTGGGCGGGATGCTGAAGTGATACAAGCGGCATAAACCCAAGGCAGGAGCTACTGGAAGGGAAAGAATCTCCACCTTTACACCCTCCCCTCACGTTCACTGCCTCTCAGCTCTGCCCTACAAGAGGGTGGCGAGTCTTGGCCCTGATGAAGCCCTCTCATTTCCTTGAGGCTATCAGCCCTGCCTTCTGCTCAGTCAATTGTCAAATTGTGAAATGGCCTTTAACTAGCAACGCCAGTGCTCTACGCTTCACGTTTTTCAATTTAATTTAATGACGTGAAATTCACAGAACCATTTTAAAATGTGAACTTCAGTGGCACTTAGTCCATTCACAGGACTGGGTAATCACTGCTTCTATCTAATTCCACATTTCCATCAATCCCAACGAAAACCCAGTACCCACTAAGCAATTTCTCCCCAGTCTGCATCTGTGGGTTTGCCTGTTCTGAAATTTCGTATAAATGGAATCATGCAATACATAAACTTTTGTGTCTGGCTTCATTCATTCACCTGACAGTGTTTTTGAGGTTTGCTCATATTGTAGCATGTGTCAGCATGTCTACTTTTTATGGCTGAATAATATTTCATATTCTGTATATAGAACAATTTTTATCCATTCATCACTTGATGAATATTCAGACTGTTTGCACTTTTTGGCTGTTATGAATAGTGCTGCTGTGAACACACGTGCAGTTGTATCTGAGTACCTGTTTTCATTTATTCTGGGTATATACCTAGTAGTGGAAGCCCTTTAAGTCAGCAGTCCCCAACCTTCTTGGCACCAGGGATGGATTTTGTGGAAGACAGTTTTTCCATGGATCTCGGGTGGGGGGGGGGGTGTGGTTTCAGGATGACTCAAGGGCATCACATTTATTGTACACTTTTTTTCTGACCTTATGTTGCCACTGACCTGATAGGAGGTATCCGTCTGCGGCCCAGAGGTTGGAGACCCCTGTTCTAAGTTTTTGCTCCCAAAGTTAAACATGAATTTAAAATCTGCTGGCAAATGCTTATCAAAAGCTCAGTGAAGAGAAATATCACTCGTGACAGGTTTTCAAGCTTCAGTTTTTTGATGGGAAATCCTTTTGTCAAACAGTTGACCCCAAACACTAATAAAACAGAAAAGCAGAGATGCTCTGTGTGAGCCAGGTGAGACCAGAGGCTCTGTGAGATCAGCCTTCATACAATACAGCGCCTCACCCACCACCCGAGACCCAAGGAGGCTCCCCGGACCTCCTAAGCCCTGGACAGCCACCATCAGTACTGTGGCTCCAGAGGCTCTAGGCTCCAGATCAAGCTCCCCCTTCAGAGAGCTGGAGATTTAAACACTGACACCTGTAGGCTTCCCTGATGGTTCAGATGGTAAAGAGTCTACCTGTAATGCAGGAGAACCAGGTTCAATCCCTGGGTCAGGAAGATCCCCTGGAGAAGGGAATGGCAGCCCACTCCAGTATTCTTGCCTGGAGAATTCCATGGAGAGAGGAACCTGGAGGCCTACAGTCTGTGGAATCACAAAAAGTCAGACACAACTGAGTGACTAACACCTTTGGGTACATTCTCTTTCAGAGAGTTGTCCCTGGATGTTAGGAGATACGGTAAGAAGCTGCTTTTTAAAAAAATTTTTTAATTTATTTGGCTGCGCCAGGTCTTCCTTGCAGCACACAAGATCTTTAGTTGTGGTATGTGGGATCTAATTCCCTGATCAGGAATCAAACCTGGGCCCCCTGCATTGGGATCACTGAGTCTTAACCACTGGACCACCAGGGAAGTCCCAAGAAGCTGCTTTTTAATACATAGAGTGAGGTAATAACAGCCTTCCCCTCTAGATCTCAGCCTCCCCTTTAAGAGGGTCCTTGGAAGAAACTCCTCTCAAGGTTTAGTGGAAACACAAGCTGAGATTTGTTTTAACTCTCTCGTTTCCCTTTTTGCTTTGGTTGCTAGGAAGCTCAGAGGTAAATTTGCAGTCCACATCCAACAATTCCATGTATCAATTTTATGATTGGTCAGGCATTGTTATGCTAACCCTTCTTGTTGTCTTTATTTAATATTTATTCAACTGGATGGTATGCATTTCTGAAGCACTTAAAATCATTTGGGGGTTGAGGTTAAGACGTAGCCATTTTTTCAACTTGGTAGTCAGGAGTATACATGTCCTCTGGTCATTAGAACCCCAATTAGATCACAAGGAGGCCACAACAGCTCCCTTGCACCCCACTGCCCTGACTCCAAGGAGGAGAAGCCCCCCCAGGACAGATCAGGTGAAGGTGGGTGGGCCCAAGGCCTTATACATCATCAGTTTCTGTTCAGCTACCCCTGTGCAGCTGCTTGTGAGCAGCACTTTATGGAATAAAAGACAACATAAGGATGATCTCAGGCCACTAGGAATTCTAGAGGGCAAGACAGAGTGGGCATTAATGACTGTGGTTAGTAGTTAGAAGTGGAGCAGAGTATTATATGCCCCAGGAGTAAGGGGAGGAAGAGAGTTTTCTGACCATGGGATCTAAAAGAATGATAATTTGTTCTGGGTTTACTGACAAGTGGTGGTTGGAAGGATAGTAGCATTCTAGGCAGTGGGAATACTTGAGCAGAGGCTTATAGGCAGATGTGGATGAATCTATGTAGATCAGTGTAACTAGACGCACAGACTGTAAACTCAAAGGCTTGCAGGGATGTGCAGTTAACATGCATGTGTAAGGTGTGTGTGCGTGTGCGCGTGTGGTAGAAAGTGCAGAGGGGCTTGTAGTGGAGCCAGGTACCACCCACTCCACCTAGTAACACTGTCCTTTCAAACACTGTGGGGCAGAGCAACCAGCAAGACACACGTCTGATGGCTGTGTGATTCAGGCTCCAGGCTAGGGTCACATGGCGTAGGCAGGAGGTTCATAAGGAGACATAAGATGGACCCAGGAAGGCAGGGGATGTTTAGGTTTTATCTTAGAAGCAGGAGGAGCCTTCTAAAGATTTAGGCAGGAGGGCAATATAGTTGTATTTTAGAAAGTAACAAAACAGTGCTCTTAATATACACTCATGTGTTGAAAACGATAGAAAAATATTAGCAGCAATTATTATCCCAGATATGAAGAATCTGGGCAGTTTTTATTTTCCTTGTACTTTTTAATCTTATGTTTATATTATTAGAAAAGGAGTAAATAAAATTTACAGCAAAATTAAGCTTTTAAACTATTTTTAAAACTTTTTTTAAGAGAAATTTTATTTTTGAGATTTTTTTTTTAATGTGGATCATTTAAAGTCTTTATTGCATTTGTTACAATATTGTTTCTGCTTTATGGTTTTTGGGGTTTTTTATTTGGCTACGAGGCATGTGGGATCTTAGCTCTACAACCAGAGACTGAACCCACACCCCTACACTGGAAGGTGAAGTGGTAACCACTGGATCATCAGGGAAGTCCCTAAAATATTTTTATGGGTGATAATCTGTGAGGGGTCACAAGGCTCTGAACACCAGGACATTGGTAGCAGAAGTAGAAAATAGTGGGTGGATGTGAGCCTTTTTTGAAGTGGGAGTTAGCCTAGCTGAGAGAGAGAAAGAGTATGAGTGGACAGGGGCTGGAGCGGACAGGACCAGCCTTTCCTTTGTGGAAAAAACAGCCCCTGGAGAGCCCAGGGGCCCTCCTGGCCCTCCGGTGTCCCTGCTTCCCTGGGACTTTAATGAGAATTACTGGGGTTGGGGATTGTGGTGCCTCTTAGCTGGCACAGAGAGCCGCTTCCTTCCAAAGGCCTTAAAAGCCCCAGTGGGACTTGGTTACTGGATCTCAGAGAAGAAGCCTGGGCAGTGATGAGATGATGTTTCAGCTAAATGAACAGACTGAGATATTCCAGGGAACATACTCATGCATTCCGAGCATCTGAGACTAAAAATCATGTACTAACATGCATTCACATTTCCTGCTTCTCTGCTCCCATTGCTTTTTGCTCTCCTCCTGTAGATAAACAGATTCTGTTGTTTTCAAGTGGAGATCCCAAGGCCTTCTTAATGACAGGTGGAGTTTTAACTCTGGGAGTCTACATGAATGATAAGGCAATGATATGTGTAGCTGCCATGACCTTGTGTAGCTGCCTGGCTTCACCACTGGCTGGGGGTCTTGGGAAAATCATCTCAGTAAATGGAGTTTCAGTTTATTTTTGTGTTAAATAGAATAATAATGTCATTCCTTATGTTGTAAGGTTGCTTGAGCTTTACTGTGTGTGTATGTGTGTGTTCAGTTGCTTTAGTTGTGTCTGACTGTTTGTGATCCCATGGACTGTAGCCTGCCAGGCTCCTCTGTCCATGGGACTTTTCTGGCAAGAATACTGGAGTGGGTTGCCATTTCCTACTCCATGAGATCTTCCTGACCCAGGGATTGAACCCAAGTCTCCTGCATTGCAGGTGGATTCTTTACAGCTGAGCCACCAGGGAAGCCCTTGAGCTTTACAGTAGATGATGTGAAAATACTGCATAAAGTATAAAGAGCCATATATAAGCATGTGTTTGTGTGTATGTGTGTGTAGTTACTGTTATGAATATTATTGTTTCTTCTCCGAATATAGTTGTTTTTACAAAGAGTTCAGTTCAGTTCAGTTCAGTCGCTCAGTCGTGTCCGACTCTCCGCGACTCCATGAATCACAGCACGCCAGGCCTCCCTGTCCATCACCAACTCCCGGAGTTCACTCAAACTCATGTCCACAGAGTCGGTGATGCCATCCAGCCATCTCATTCTCCGTCGTCCCCTTCTCCTCCCGCCCCCAACCTTTCCCAGCATCAGAGTCTTTTCCAGTGAGTCAACTCGTCGCATGAGGTGGCCAAAGTATTGGAGTTTCAGCTTTAGCATCAGTCCCTCCAATGAACACCCAGGATTGATCTCCTTTAGAATGGACTGGTTGGATCTCCTTGCAGTATAAGGGACTCTCAAGAGTCTTCATGCCCCTAAACATGCCTAGCCATGACCTAAAGTCTCATCTTCGCTCCATCTCTGAAGTAAAACACCTGAGGGGCTGAGGCTGAGCAGGTTCACGTGGCTGTTATGATACAGGCCATGACACACATCTTCAAAGGAGAGCCCTGGAGATAATGGGCCAAAAGGGGCCCACCAGGATTATGCAAATACATATTTATGTTATGGGTAAACATCTCAAAGGTGACTGTAACTAGTAGGTGAGTATAATCTATAAATTCATGGTCACGCTTCTATTCAGAAAGGAAACTATTTGCTATTTGATTATGCCCTTTGCAAGCATATTAAGGAATGGCTAATCTTGGCTCCCTAGTGTGAAATGGAAAATTCTGACCATAAAACATCCTTATGAAAATGTGAACAATGTTACTCACCAATGGCTTATATTCAAGACAAGATGTCAGCTTAATTAGCTTGAAAGAGTGACATATAAACAAAGCCAGATGCATGAGATGGCTGGTTCTTCTTCTTTGCTATGGCCGTTACTTGATATTGAGGTGGAAACCATGCCCATACTGTATCAGCTGTTCTCCAAGTGTGTCCTGGTCAAGCAGCATCAGCATCACTGGGAACTTATTTTGTTGTTGTTGTTTAGTCCCTAAGTCCGACTCTTTGTGGTGACCCTAGGGACTGTAGCCTGCCAGGCTCCTCTGTCCATGGGATTTCCCAGGCAAGCATAGTGGAGTGGGTTGCCATTTCCTTCTCCGGGAAATCTTCCCGACCCAGGAATTGAACCTGCCTCTCCTGCTTGGCAGGTGGATTCTTTACTGCTCACCCACCTGGAAAGCCCTTTGAGAACTAATTAGAAATGCACTATCTCAAGCCCCACCCCAGTCCTGCTGAATCAGAAACTCGAAGCCATGCATTGTAACAAGCTCTTCAGGGGATTCTGATGTTGGCTAAAGTTTGTGTGATTCCTGTACAAGTACCAGCCCCCAAACAGTTGGTATTAATTATCTTTGTGGTTTCTTGTGTTTCCTTAAAATGCCTTATTCTTCATGCCAAAATAACTGAGGTTTTCCACATTGGTTAAACTTCTAACACTAAGGGTACATCTAGGCTAGAACTTTATTTCCAGAGTTACACCAAAGAACTAGGAGGGCAGTGGTGCAAAGACAGAGGGACTTGTCAATTGCAATGTATGGCCAGGTCCCTGCAGCATGTAAGTGCCTTGAGACCTCAGAAGTAAAAGCACCGATGTGCCTCATGCAAAGGTCTCTTGGTATCCAGTTATGAAAAAATATGTAGAGATGGGGAGGATGTGTGCAGGATGGCTCTTAAACCCAGTGATTTAATGGAGACAGAAAGTATTGATAGATCAGTGATTTTCCAGGGCCTGGAGAAAAGAATGGTAGGGGGTTTCTTTTGGAGGGTGATGAAAATATTCTAGAATTAGATAGTAATTCTAATGATTGCATAATATTGTGACCTTGCTAAAACACCACTGAATTATATATTTTTAAATTGTTAAAATTTTAATTTTGTTATGTGAATGTTATTTCCAAAAATGTTTTAGAAACTGGTGGTTTGAGTGGAGAAGTAATGATCCTTCTTTTTTATTTTCCCTTCTCCCACATCCAGCTGCAGTTTGACGCAGGGCACTTAGAAGATGCTCAGAGCTGTTAGTTGACTGACTTCTCTGACCCCAATGAAAGGGGTTCAGAGGAGCAGGCACCAGGGGATTTAATGTGGTTGGGCTGTGGTCCCCGAGGCAAGTGTACCTTTTCTTGGAGTAAATCCTCACCTTTAGTTCCAGAGATTCCACTGCTATCATTGTGGGGAGGCGGGGGGAGGGATGGGAGGAGTGAACAAAGGTTAAAGAAAAATGACATTGCTTTGAGAGCCAAGTTGTTTCCGGTTCCCTGTGGGGAGCACAAATCTGTTTATGCCGTCAGAGGCAGGGTTTGAGAGGCCAGCTGCTGCGCCGCCTTGACGTGGAGAAGGCGCCTCTCCTGGGCTGAGTCCTGCCAGCCGCAGACAGCCCCAGGGAACCTGGCGGGATGAGCTCAGGGGCCTGGGTGGAGCGAACATCGCGGACGAGGACCAGGCCCCTCTGCTCGCAGATATAATCAGCTTTGATGGTCAGAGGCCGAGGCGTTTTTCCAATTAGGGCTGTTAGAGGCTTCTGGCAGGGGCAGCAGTGGGCTTAATTGAACAGACCCGCACTCATTGAATTAGCCGGTGGAGGCGGGGTGAGACGGGCGCTGATGTGAGTGATGCCGGAGCAAGAATGGAAAAGGGGCGACGGGGCCCGGAAGTGGGGAGGTCGCGGGGACACACCGTGAGGCCTGGCCGTGCGGTCAAGGGGCTGCGTTTCAGCGTGGCCTCGTTTGGGAGAAAGCTGCGCGAACAGGCCTGGCGGTGGGGCACAGATCCACCTCTGGCACCGACAGGGCTGCCTGGGGTGGGGGTGCGCTGCGTGCTCAGCTTGCAGGAAACTGGATTCTCAAAGGCTATGGCCGGGGTTTGGGGACACTGTCCTGTGCCCATCTGCCTTCGGAGGGACCTGCAGCTGCTGTCATCTGCTCCTTTTTCTAGAACCCCCAGTTCTAGGCCTGTACCACCAGGCAGCCTTCTTGCTGGTTTGAGAACATGAGCGTCACTGAGCTCCTTACAGGTCCTGAGTCCACACCTTCCTTTTACAGAGGAGGAAACTGTTTCCTAGAGAAGTTTGGGAAGTTGCCTGAAAGACCATGTAGTTCATGGAGTCTGTGAAGAGTTGCAGTCCAGGCCTCCCTATTTCTATCTTTCCTATTCCCCAACGTTCCATTGAAATAATAGAAGAAAAGGGAAGAGATAATCCTATTTGTCTTTCAGTCGCTCAGTCTTGTCCGACTCTTTGTGACCCCATGGACTACAGCACACCAGGGTTCCCTGTACTTCACCATCTCCTGGAGCTTGCTCAAACTAATGTCCATTGAGTCGGTGACGCCACCCAATCATCTCGCCCTCTGTTGTCCCCCTCTACTCCTGCCTTCAATCTTTCCCAGCATCAGGGTCTTTTCTAATGAGTTGGCTCGTCACATCAGGTGGCCAAAGTATTGGAGCTTCAGCTTCAGCATCCGTCCTTCCAATTAATATTCAAGATTGATTTCCATCAGGATTGACTGGTTTGATCTCCTTGCAGTCCAAGGACTCTCAAAAGTCTTCTCCAACACCACAGATCTAAAACATCAGTTTTTCAGCTCTCAGACTTCTTTATGGTCCAACTCTCACATGATTACTGGAAAAACTATAGCTTTGACTAGACAGACCTTTGTTGGCAAAGTAATGTCTCTGCTTTTTAATATGCGGTCTAGGCTGGTCATAGCTTTTCTTTCAAGGAGCAAGTGTCTTTTAATTTCATGACTGCAGTCACCATCACCATCTGCAGTGATTTTGGAGCCCAAGAAAATATAAAGTCTGTCATTGTTTCCCCATCTATTTTCCATGAAGTGATGGGACCAGATGCCATGATCTTCATTTTTTGAGTGTTTAGTTTTAAGTCAGCTTTTTCACTCTCCTCTTTCACCTTCATCAAGAGGCTCTTTAGTTCCTCTTCACTTTTTGCCATAAGAGTGGTGTCATCTGCGTATCTGAGGTTATTGATATTTCTCCTGGCAATCTTGATTCCAGCTTGTGCTTCATCCATCCCAGCATTTCACATGATGTACTCTGCATATAAGTTAAATAAACAGGGTGACAATATACAGCCTTGACATACTCCTTTCCCAATTTGGAATCAGTCCATTGTGCCATGTCTGGTGCTAACTGTTGCTTCTGACCTGCATACTGATTTCTCAGGAGGCAGGTCAGGTGGTCTGGTATTCCCATCTCTTTAAGAATTATCCACAGTTTGTTGTGATTCACACAGTCAAAGGCTTTGGAGTAGTCAATAAAGCAGAAGTAGATGTTTTCCTGGAACTCTCTTGCTTTTTCTGTGATCCAATGGTTGTTGGCAATTTGATCTCTGGTTCCTTTGCCTTTTCTAAATCCAGCTTGAACATCTGGAAGTTCACGGTTCACATACTGTTGAAGCCTTGCTTGGAGAATTTTGAGCATTACTTTGCTAGCATGTGAAATGAGCCCAGTTTTCAGTAGTTTGAACATTCTTTGGCATTGCTTTTCTTTGGGATTGGAATGAAAACTGACCTTTTCCAGTTCTGTCGCTACTGCTGAAGTTTCTAAATTTGTTGGCATATTGAGTGCCCCACTTTAACAGCGTCATCTTTTAGGATTTGAAAAAGTTCAGTTGGAATTCCATCAGCTCTACTAGCTTTGTTCATAGTGATGCTTCCTAAGGCCCACCTGACTTCACTCCAAGATGTCGATCCTATTTTATAGATGAGAAAAACAGGGCACAGAAAGGCTTAAAAATTTTCCCAAGTTTACATAGATATTAAGTATTAATATTAAGTAGCAAAGCTAGAGTCTGACCCTAAATCCATATGAACCGTCAACCACTGTGAGGGACTGCTATGTGCCTTGCATTTTTAAAATACTTTCCAAATTTTCTACAATGAGCATATAAAAAGACCTAATTGTACTTCCTGTTGGACTAGGCTTGGTGGCTGCAAAGATCATCTCCCTGATTATTTTTCCTGACTCTGCAATTTGCTCAGACATTGGCCATTTTTACCCTCAAGGCCACATTTAGAATGAAAGTCCCTAAAGAGAGATGTGCAAGTGAGCTTTCCACTTCCGCTGGGCTCACTAAGGCCTGACTGTCTATGGAGGAGTCAGAGATTGGCTCTGGTCTGCAGTGACCAGGTTGCAGGATTCCTGGAAGGCTGGGCAGATTTCCCAGGTTTCCCAGGGTGCTCGGTGAACCTGCCTGTAATGCAGGAGATGCCAGAGATATGGGTTCGATACCTGGGTCGGGAAGATCCCCTGGAGGAGGGCACAGCAATCCACTCCAGTATTCTTGCCTGGAGAATCCCATGCACAGAGGAGCCTGATGGGCTACAGGTCATAGGTCTGAAAGGTTGGACACAACTGAAGCGACTGAGCACAGCTCACAGAACCGCTCTATACCCACCAGAACCTTGGGCCTTCCTGAACCTCCTGTCCTCTCCAAAAGTGACCTGGCCAAAGCTATACTTACATGTTTCTGTCCTCCCCTCGGGTCATGCCTCCTCTTTGAGAGTAGTGGTAGAGGAGTAAGTGTGAGATCCAAGCCTCACTGCCAAGTTCACAGCCCAGCTCACTTCCCAGTGGAGTGATCTGGGCGAAAAGTTACTTTAATCCTTCTGAAATGCTTGTATGAACATAAAGACAAATGTGCATCACAGGATTTGTTGTGAGGATGAACTAAATCTGCAGTTACCGCAGTGCCCAGCACATCAAAGCCATCCCTCTGCTGTAACCGTCTGCATAGTCTGTGTCCAGCATTGCCCCAAATACCTGCATACCCAAACCTGAGAAAACATGATGTGGCAGCGTCTCTTGAGGGACTTATCATCTTGTGAAGGCAAAAGAAACCCTCCACATATGAAACACAAAATTAGAAAGAAAACTAGGCTATATGCAGACAATTCTTATTATATGCAGAGAAAGAAAAAAGATACTGTGATGCTTTGATATAGAAGATAGCCCAGAGTTGAGACACTCACAGGGTACAGGAACTCAATGCTGGGGCTTTAGGGCATCCCTTCTGGTCTCCTTTCCTTGTGATTATTTTATTTCACTGATGTAAGTGACTTGAATCCTCCCATCCCTGTCCCTTCAATTCTGCTCAGCAAACTGGACTCTTCTGTTGCTTAGCTACCAGGCAGGTGGTCTCAAATGTGGGGAAATAAAAAGCTACCCAACCTTAGAAATTGGCCACGAACGTCACTGCAGGAGGACAAATAAATATAGAACATGAAGGGGTTATTCATTTAGAGCCCTGCTCCTCCAACATAGCCCTGCTGTGATTCACCAGATCAGTTCAAGATGCCGTAATTCGGTGTGTCAGGGAGGCTGGGAAGAGAACAAATCCAACCCCTCCTGCCTTCCCCCACCCCCAGTCACATCCCCTCCCCCCAACTCCCTCAGCCCACACTGCTGCCTCTGATGAGATTCGCTCCTCCCTTGCCTTGGGATATAAGTTACTACAGCTTGTTTCAAGAAAACCAAATAAGAAACCATAAATGGCGGTTGACTCGGAAGGTCACTGCACAGTCTATAAATACAGGCGTTTCTAACCTGTGAGTGCAAGTCAGTCTGAAGCCCATTCTCTCCTCCACACCCACGTCTTCCAGGTAAAGCTTGCCTCTGATGAACGGAGAGCACCTCCAGGGTCAGAAAGGCACCCGTGGGTTTTCATTCTGCGGCCTGCCAGCTAGAGCAGACCTGAGCTCTGGAGGGACTGTAGGCCTCAGACACCTTAGCTAGACTCCCAGTTTTGTTTTTCTTCATAACAATCATTTCTTCACAGTGCATAAAACGTATATAAGTTCAAGGAAGAAATTTGGAAAATAGTGAAAAGTGCAATGGGGAGATAAGAACCCATAGTTCCACCTCTTAAATCTAACATTTTAGGATATATTATTCCATGCTTTCTCCCCCTTGGCTGTATATTTATAACAAATAAGGAGATATATGTGTATGTATCTCCATATTTGTTTTTCCTCACAAAATGTGTTTAAAGAGTGTCATTTAATGATATTGTTTTGGAGCCTGCTTGCTCAGCAATATTTATGTTGATGATATTTTTCCATGCCTGTGTGCTCAGTTGATTCTTTCCAACTCTTTATGACCCTATGGACTATAGCCCGCCAGGCACCTCAGTCCATGGGATCCTCCAGTCAAGAATACTGGAGTGGGTTGCCATGCCGTCCTCCAGGGGATCTTCCCAACCCAGGGATTGAACCTGCATTTCCTGCATTGCAGGTGGATTCTTTACTGCTAAGCCACTATTCCAGAGAAGGCAATGGCAACCCACTCCAGTATTCTTGCCTGGAAAATCCCATGGATGGAGGAGCCTGGTAGGCTGCAGGCCATGGGGTCGCTAAGAGTCCGACCCGACTGAGCGACTTCACTTTCACTTTTCACTTTCATGCATTGGAGAAGGAAATGGCAACCCCCACTCCAGTGTTCTTGCCTGGAGAATCCCAGGGACAGGGGAGCCTGATGGGCTGCCGTCTATGGGGTCGCACAGAGTCGGACACGACTGAAGTGACTTAGCAGCAGCAGCAAGCCACTATTCTGTGTGTGTGTGTGTGCGCGCACGCTCAGTCGTGTCTGACTCTTTGCAACTCCATGGACTGTAGCCTGCCCGGCTCCTCTGTCCTGTCCTTGGAATTTCCAAGGCAAGAATACTGGAGTGGGTTGCATTTCCTACTCCAGGGGATCTTCCTGACCCAGGGCTAGAACCCATGTCTCTTGTGTCTCTTGAATTGTCAGGTGGATTCTTTACCACTGCACCACCTGGGAAGCCCTGGTATTCTCTGTGTACCAGAATGTATTTAACTTTCTCCTGCTGTTAAGCATTTAGATTGCTTCCAGATCATCCCTCATATATAATGCTGCAGGTAACATTATTGACTTAAAGTTTGCATAGAGCTTTAATGACTTCTTTTGGGTAAATATGGAGAGTGAAATTGCTTGACCTGTAATTTTTAAGACTAGTACATGTTACCAAGTTGCCTTATGGAAAAAGATTGAACCTGTTTCCACTTCACCCACATATGCTTGTGCCCACTTCCCCATACCCTTGCCCCTTACCCTGACTATTGATAGATATCTTTTTAAATCTTGACTACTTTGTATGGTTGAAAAAAGATGTCATGTGGTTTTAATCTAAAAGCCAATTAGCACCTCCTAACACCTCATGCGATGAGTTGACTCACTGGAAAAGACTCTGATGCTGGGAAAGGTTGGGGGCGGGAGGAGAAGGGGACGACAGAGAATGAGATGGCTGGATGGCATCACCGACTCTGTGGACATGAGTTTGAGTGAACTCCGGGAGTTGGTGATGGACAGGGAGGCCTGGCGTGCTGTGATTCATGGGGTCGCGGAGAGTCGGACACGACTGAGCGGCTGAACTGAACTGAACTGAACACCTACCTCACAGATGCTCCCAGCACCACCAGAAACTTAGCCTGGAGTGGATGCTTCTTCCTCCCCACTTTGGTGAGGTCTTCAGAGGTCCTCACCCACAGGAGGGTGACAGTGACAGCACCCAGGTCCCAGATTCCCCCGGACAGATCCCGAGCAGGGAGCTGAAGAGTCCCAGTCCCAGTCATCTCAAAGAAAAATGATGCGCCGGAGCCAGCCATCCACCTGGGCTGCAGGCCTGAGAGCCACAGACACAGAGAAGCACAGATCTGAATGGGAACGTAACCGAGGCCATGGGCTCAGGCCCAGGGCCGGCTCCTTTGTTTCCCAGCAGAGCCTTCTGTTTGGCAGCAAAGAGGGGTCTTGGGGCTCAGTCTCATCAGCCACATGTGTGTGCAGCATGTAACCATCTGCTAAGCCCTTTGACATATTGATAACTGTGTCATTTAATCCTCAAGATAACCCCTGAAGGAAGATACAAAAACTATCCCCATTTACAAACGAAAACATCAAGGTTCAGGGACTTCCCTGGTGGTCCAGAATCCACCTTCCAATGCAGGGCACTCAGGTTCAATCTCTGGTCGGGGAACTAAGATCCTACATGCCATGGAGCAACTAAGGCCATGTACAGCAACTAAGATCCAATGCAGCTGAAAATAATTACGTAGTTTTCTTTTTTTAAAAAAAAGAAAATATTAAGGTTCAGAAAGATTGAGCAATTTTTCTGGGGTCAAAAGGAGAACCAGGATTTAAATTTAGACTTTAATACTAAACATTTCCAGCGTGACCTATAACACGTCTGGCCCCTGACATTTCTCAGCCCAGCATCACTGCCCTCATTCTTACGTGTTTGTCTTTCAGGACCCAGGAACTCTTTCTTGAAGGTCTGGCTGGGAAAGCAGGGTGCCTGAGCCGTCGCTGGCAACCCCCTCCCCTGCCAGCTCTGCTTGCACCCCAGCCACATCAGGCCTGCTGCCAGGAAAAGGGAGGGAGACCTCCGTAACCATCGGGGCTGTGAGAGGATGAATTAGATAAAGTCCATTAGGCGAACCTAACATCCTTTGACTTACAAAGCAATATTATTAATAATGTTTGAAATGAGATTATCTCAGAAACATTAAGTGCTCATGGAACAAGTGGTATCAAACCCAAAGCACAGTCTTGCAGTTCCTAAGCAATGGCTTTAGCCCAAGGCTCCTCTTAATTTGTAGTAAATACAGTAAGCTATTTAGCTGTGTGATTAGGTCTTTGAGCCAGAAGAACTCATAAACATATCTATTCTTGAAACTTGCTTGATCTAAGACAAATGTAAATGACAGCTCAAGGTACCTGCATGCATGTATATATTTATTCATTCATTCAATTGGTGTTTATCGAGCCCCTGCCATGTGCCAGTCCCTAATCAGGCATTAGGGATTCAGAATGATCAGGCACAGCCCTTGTACCAAAGGCTCCCTCCCCCACATTCTTGTGCAGTTCAATGTATCTGTAATCAAATAACTCTATAACCCCAAGAGCCATGCTAATAGAAGTACACAGCACCTACTGCATGCCTGGAACTCAGGAAACACTTCACAGAGGAGCTTTGCGGGAGGAGTGGGGTGAGGGTGAGAGTGGGGCCTGGACGCCCACTCTATAGCTCCCCCAAAGTTCCAGGATGTAGCCTGAGGGAGCTGGAAATGGAAGCAGGGGAGGGACCTGATCAGATGGGTTTTAAGGAACTCAGTCTGGCAGTAGAGTGGAAGGGGGACTGGGAAGGGAAGAACTGGGGACAGGAGCCCAGCAATGCAGGGCCCAGGTGAGAGACATGGGCGGCAGTGGCCAGGCTGAGATCAGAAGCGTCCAAACCCAGCTCTCCGTGGGAAGCCTTGTGGTTACATTTAACCATGCACCTGAGGAGTTCTGAGTCATTTGGTCTGGATGGAATCTGGGGACCTGGGTGGGACCAAAACTTTCCAGGTGACACTGGTGCCACTTTGGGAACTACTGGCCTGTGTGTCCTCCAGCTTGGAGATTCTAGGAGATAAGTTAACATGCAGGCTTTGTAAGCTGTAAAATGACGTGCAAACATGAGCAATACATTTCTCAGGATTTTCTGTGTAAAAGTAATTTTTACCAAATACCACCATCTCACTTCTCTTGGTGTGAAATCAGGGGCAGGCTTGATTTTCAGTCTCTGGCACTGCATCTGTTTCTCTGGTCCTCCAGGCTGTAACAGTCCAGGCAAAAAAAGAATTCTTCTCCATCCAAGGGATACAAAAAGGGAACCACTTTGACAGTGAATAATCCTCTCTTTCCCACCACCGACTCACCTGTTCATGTATTTGGGAAATTCAAATGATATTCCTCTGCTTTTAAACAAGACTATTATTATACTCTCAGACTGCTCCTGTTAACCATTCAGAGTCCATTTACCTCCTCCCGGGGGACTTCCTTGACCTAAGCCTCACGGGAAAGCCTGCTGTGGCCAAGACTTGCTCTTCCACTGACCCTATTACTGTCATGTACCCGCCAAAGCCCATAAGATCTCTAAAGGGCTGAGTCCAGATAAACTTGATGGGGTATGTGAGGTCCTTTCTCTTACCAGTGGCATGTATTTGAATGGGTAAATTTAAACTTCTGACTTCAATTCCACCATCTCTAGAATGGGGGAAACAAGACCTGTATCCCAGGGATCATGTAAGAATGGAATGAAGTGATACATATCATGTGCAGGAATACGGAATTACAGAGTTGCAGCTTTGGGGAAGAGAGATGTCACAGTAAGTGAAAAGGCTCAACAAGTCTGCAGACAAAGCAGTCTGGCTCTGCCAGTGCTTTCCCAACAAGGCCCAACCCTTCACCCTGACAGCATGGTCTCCTTGTAGACATTTATGTCACCAAAACGCCCTCTCTGAGCCCAAAGATGGCTCTGGTCAGTCATCAGATCAATTTAAAATAAGTGAAAACTTCCAGTTACTTCATCTCAAACATCTTCCAAGGCATTCCTGGGAGAGGAGATCAGATTCTTCTCTCTCCTCTCCTTCTACCACCCTCTTTTTTTCTTTCTCCTCCTTTTTCTCATTTTAAAACATTATTAAGTCCTGAGTTTGACCAGCCAGCTGGAAGGAAGTTTACCTTGAGTTGTCTCTTACGAAAGAAGGACAGAGAGTATCCTGGACGAGACCTGCATGGGCTAAAAATTTAATATTTGCAGAGTGATTTAAATTTACAAAGTGCTGTCACATTATCTTAGTTGGTCCACACCGCTGCCCTAGGAGGAAGATAGAGTCATTCAGTAACAAAGGTGTATTACTACCCTTGTTCTACAAAGATGACGACATGGGCTTGAAAACAGTTAAGAGCCCTGTCCAGAGTCACACAACTGATAAATGGCACATACGGGATTTAAACCCAAGGTATCTGCCAGCAGAATTCACCAAAGTGGCTTGAACTGAAGACTCCTATTTTAGATGATGGGAAATAGTGGTGAAAAGGAGACTGGGACTACATTCTAGAGGGCTGGACAGGCAAGTTGTGTTTATGTAGTGGGCAGTGGTGAGCCTCAGAACTCTTTAGAGGAGAGAAGAGACATGACCGAAGAATGCTTTAGCAAAGTGAATGGAGCAGCACACAAAAATTGATGGAAAGGAGGGATTGGTAGGAAAGGGACAAACTATTTGATTTCTTTCTTTAAAAAAAAAAAATTGAAGTATCATTGATTTAGGCTTTCCTGTTGGACAGTAAAGAATCTGCCTGCAGTGGGGGAGACCTGGGTTCAACCCCTGGGTCGGGAAGATCCCCTGGAGAAGGGAATGGCTACCCACTCCAGTATTCTTGCCTGGAGAATTCCACGGACAGAGGAGCCTGTAGAACTACAGTCCCATGGGGTTGCAGAGAGTCGGACGTGACTGAGTGACTAACACACATACACATAGTTGATTTATAATGTTAATTTCCGCTGTACACCAAAATGACTCAGTTTTACATCGATATATATATATTCTTTTTCATATTCTTTTCCATTTTGGTTTATCACATGATATTGAATACAGTTCCCTGTACTATACAGTAGGGAACTACTATTGTTGTTTATCCATCCTATATATGAGTTCGCTAGTGTTGTTGCCTGGAGAATCCCAGGGATGGGGGAGCCTGGTAGGCTGCCATCTATGGGGTCGCACAGAGTCGGACACGACTGAAGCGACTTAGCAGCAACAGCAGCAGTCCCAAACTGCTAATCCTTCTCCCTGTCCTCCCTCCCCATTGGCTACCACAAGTCTATTCTCTAAGTCTGTGAGCCTGTTTATGTTTTGTAGATGTGTTAATTTGTGTCATATTTTAGATTCCACATATAAGTGATATCATATGACATTTGTCTTTCTCTTTCTGACTTGACTTCACTTAATGTGATCATCTCTAGGTCTATCCATGTTGCTGCAAATGGAGACAAACTATTTGAAATGTGACCCTCAACTCAGATTGTGATAGTTGACATAAAAAGGAAGAGACAGATTAAACACAAGAGACAGTTAAAGGATGTCAGAAATAATACCAAGGCTCCAAGCTTTGGGGTGGAACGAGTACCATGAATAGAAGTAGGAAGTATTATTGATAACAGCTTACCTTTTTTTTGAGAAGCTGGAATCTGCTGCTGCTGCTGCTTCTAAGTCGCTTCAGTCATGTCCGACTCTGTGCGACCCCATAGACGGTAGCCCACCAGGCTCTGCCATCCCTGGGATTCTTTCGGCAAGAACACTGGAGTGGGTTACCATTTCCTTCTCTAATGCATGAAAGTGGAAAGTGAAAGTGAAGTCGCTCAGTTGCGTCTGCCTCTTCATGACCCCATGGACTACAGCCTACCAGGCTCCTCTGTCCATGGGATTTTCCAGGCAGGAGTACCGGAGTGGGTTGCCATTGCCTTCTCCGTGGAATCTGCTAGCCACTGCAAAATTAAGAAATATTTTTGTGAATTTTTTCATTAAGTCCTCCTAATGGCCCTGTCACATAGTTAAAATTATCATCCCCATTTTAGAGATGGAAAAACTGAAGCCCAAAGTGATTATGGAGCCCAAGATTACAAAGCTAATAAGCTGTGGACAGTATTTCAACCCAAGTTTAGCTCACCATCTCTAGAATCCACATTCTTAACCCAGCACTGAACAGCACTTTCCACCCACCTGCAGATATAAATGGGGGTACGAGGACAGTCAGTTTGGTGAGCAGGCACACCTGGCCTCTGTGCCTGCTATCACCACTAAGAGAGCAGGTTTACCCTTCTGCTGATCAGACCGTCATCCCTCAAGGAGATTGGGTTTTCTGTTCAAGATGATTATTTTAGGAAAGGTCTAGGCAGGATAGGTGGGAGGTGGAGAAGGCAACTCTAGTTCAGATCCTGGACAGACTTGGAAAGGTGGTGGCCTTTGGAACGTTAGAGAATAAGGAGAGGATGCAACTAGAGATTATCATGCTAAGTGCGGTAAGTCAGAACGAGAAAGTGATATCATGTCACCATATGATATCATTTATATGCGGAATTTAAAATATGACACGAACCTATCTACAAAACAGAACTCATAGACTTAGAGGACAAATTTGTGGTTCCCGAGGGGTGAGGGGAGGGAGAGGGATGGACTGGGAGTTGAGGGTTGGAAGATGCAAACTATTACATTTAGAATGGATGAACAACCAGGTCTTACTTATTGTATAGCACAGGGAACTATATTCAACATCCTGTGGTAAACCATAATGGAAAAGAATATAAAAAGAGAATTTATATATGTGTATAACTGAGTCACTTTGCTGTACAGCAGACCTGGGCACACATTATAAATCAAATATGTTTCAATTTAAAAAAAAAGAATAAGGAGAGAGATCAGTGGAAGAAACTTGTAGGATAGAGGAGAAAAATACTCAAAAGCCCAAAACATTTGATAAGTAAAGGACTTTTTATGGGCAGCCAGGCAAGAAGAAAAGTGCAAAAACAAAAGGAGATGAATTTATTTCCACCAGTTATTTTGTCTGGGTTTCTCCAGCAGTATTTCTTTTTAGGCTGTTGCACTCAAAGTCTAACATCAATAGAAAAGCTTCCCTAATCCCCAGCTCAGAATTTTCCATCCTAGATATCTTTGTCCCAGACAGAGGATTTGGTCTTAAACTCAGATAATATAAACATCCAAAAGGAAAGACCCGAGGAACTTAACATCATGGAACTCTTATATTGGAAGAAGCCCTTAGACCAGGCAAGAGAGGCCCCCGTGCTGGGTTTCCTCGGCCATGCCATCTCCGATGAGCGGACAGGTCTGTGGGGTCAAAAGGAGGGGCCTGTGCCTTCTCTTTTAAACCTTTCCTTTGCCCTTTCCAAACGGCCCTGAGCTGCTTCTGGGACCTGTTCAGGCCTCTTCTCCCTCGTCTGTTCTTCCACAGATATGCATCCTTCTGTGCAGGTGACCACGATGGGGACAGTGGATGGAGCCTGGGCTTTCAGTCTGGAGAGTCCACACTCCATGTCCATGGGGCCCCTCATGGGTACAGAGCAGGTCTGCAGTAGAAAGAGGAGGGGGCTGGGCTGCAGACTGGCTACTGGGCCAGCTCTCTGCAGGCTGCCTCATTTCAGTGTGAAGTTCCCAGTAGTCTTGGCAGTCTCCAATTGAGCCTGGATGTCCAGGTGTTACAAAGTATATTTATCAAGGCTGCTGCTGCTGCTGCTAAGTCGCTTCAGTCATGTCCGACTCTGTGCGACCCCATAGACGGCAGCCAACCAGGCTCCACCGTCCCTGGAACTCTCCAGGCAAGAACACTGGAGTGGGTTGCCATTTCCTTCTCCAATGTGTGAAAGTGAAAAGTGAAAGTGAAGCCGCTCAGTCGTGTCCGACTAGTAGCGACCCCATGGACTGCAGCCCATCAGGCTCCTCTGTCCATGCGATTTTCTAGGCAAGAGTACTGGAGTGGCTTGCCATTGTCTTTTCCGATTTATCAAGGCAGGAGGATAGAAACTTTTTATTTCACAGGTGCTAGCCTGATTTTTAACTTTGAGATATTTAGACATATAGTCTGTGACCTCCATTTGTCATCTTGCCCTGGGCCCCACAAGTGTTAGGAGGAGGAACTAGGATAAAAAACCATCAGTCAGTTCAGTTCAGTCACTCAGTCGTGTCCGACTCTTTGCGACTCCATGAACCACAGCACGCCAGGCCTCCCTGTCCATCACCTTGGGTTCCCATCAAATGCTTGAACACCTCCAGTCATGACTGGTTTATTGGTCTCACTGCCTCCTGAGTCACTAGACTGCTCTGTTTCAGCAGCTTCTCACTTCCAAAAAGCGCCCCTGTGTGAAAATTCCATCAAAAGCCCATCTTCCTGTTCCAGAAATAATGTTTCAGTTCAGTTCAGTCGCTCAGTTGTGTCCGATTCTTTGCGACCCCATGAATCACAGCATGCCAGGCCTCCCTGTCCATCACCAACTCCCGGAGTTCACTCAAACTCATGTCCATCGAGTCAGTGATGCCATCCAGCATCTCATTCTCTTAGTCCTAAATAAAGGCTTACCCTGACGAGCAGTAATGTGATAGGTTAATGAGCTTTGGGGTCACATAGACCAGGGTCCAAACCCTAATTCTGCAGTTAGGAAATGTGTGGCTTTGGGAAAGTTTCTTAGTCTCTCTGACCTTCAGTTTCCTCATTTGTAAGATGGAAATAATAATTCCCACTTCAAAGGATTGTCATGGGGAATGAATATCTGTGGTCAACATTATCCATTCCTTTTTCAAAGTTAAAACTGTTGTATTATACTAGTTTCAGGTGTATAACATAATGATTCTATGTTTGTACACAGTGTGAAGTGATCACCACAAGCAGTGTAGTTCACATCTGATACTACACATGGTTATAACTTTTTTCTTGTGATGAGAACTTTTAAGATCCACTCTCTCTTAGCAGTTTTGGAATATACAGTATTATTTTTCTATAATTAAATTTATTTATTTTTAATTGAAGGATAATTGCTCTATAATGTTGTGTTGGTTTCTGCCAAACATCAACATGAATCAACCATAGGTATACACGTGTCCCTTCCCTGTTGAAGCTCCCTCCCACCTCCCCATCCCACCCCTCTAGGTTGTTACAGAGCCCCACGTTGAGTTCCCTGAGTCACACAGAAAATTCCCACTGGCTATCTATTTTATATATGGGAATGTATACGCTTCCATGCCACCCTCTCCGTACATCCCACCCTCTCCTTCCCCACCCTGACCCCGTGTCCGTAAGTCTGTTTATGTCTGTGTCTCCATTGTGCTTAGTCACTCAATCGTGTCCAGCTCTTTGCGACCCCGTGGACTGTAGCCCGCCAGGCTCCTCTGTCTGTGGGGATTCTCCAAGCAGGAATACTGGAGTGGGTTGCCATGCCCTCCTCCAGGATATCTTCCCAACCTAGGGATCAAACCCAGGTCTCCTGCATTGCAGGCAGATTCTTTACTATCTGAGTCACTAGGGAATCCCCATATGTCTCCACTGCTGCCCTGCAAATAGGTTCATCAGTAGTACTTTCAAATTCCATATATACGCGTTAATATACAATATTCATTTTTCTCTTTATGACTTCACTCTGTATAATAGGTTCTAGGTTCATCCACCTCACTAGAACTGACTCAAATGCATTTGTTGTGATGGCTGAGTAAAATTCCGTTGTATATACATACCACAGTTTCTTTATCCATTCATCTGTTGATGGATATCTAGGTTGTTTCCATGTCCTAGCTTTTGTAAACAGTGCTGCAATGAACCCCAATGCAATGGGGTATGTGTGTCTTTTTCAATTATCATTTTCTCAGGGTATATGCCTAGGAGTAGTGGGATTGCTGAGTCATATGGTGGTTATATTCCTAGTTTTTTATGTATTCTCCATATTGTCTTCCATAGTGGCTATATCAATTTACATTCCCACCAACAGTGCAAGAGGATTCCCTTTTCTCCACACCCTCTCCAGCATTTATTGTTTGCAGATTTTTTGATGATGGCCATCTGACCAGTGTGAGGTGATATCTCATTGTAGTTTTGATTTGCATTTCTCAAATAATGAGCAATGTTGAGCATCTTTTCACGTATTTATTAGCCATCTAATATGTATGTGTTCTTTGGAGAAATGTCTGTTTAGGTCTTTTTCCCACTTCTTGATTGGGTTGTTTGTTTTTCTGCTATTGAGCTGTATGAGCTGCTTGTATCAGTCAGTTCTGTTCAGTTCAGTCGCTCAGTCGTGTCCGACTCTCCGCGACCCCATGAATCACAGCACGCCAGGCCTCCTTGTCCATCACGAACTCCCGGAGTTCACTCAAACTCATGTCCACAGAGTCGGTGATGCCATCCAGCCATCTCATTCTCCGTCGTCCCCTTCTCCTCCCGCCCCCAACCTTTCCCAACATCAGAGTCTTTTCCAGTGAGTCAACTCGTCGCATGAGGTGGCCAAAGTATTGCAGTTTCAGCTTTAGCATCAGTCCCTCCAAAGAACATCCAGGATTGATCTCCTTTAGAATGGACTGGCTGCTTGTATATTTTGGAAGTTAATCTTTTGTCAGTTGTTTTATTTGCTATTATTTTTTCCCATTCTGAGGGTTGTCTTTTGCAACACAGTATTAACTTTAGTCACCTGCACCACATATTCATCTCCACAGCTTATTTACTTTGTAACTGGAAGTTTGTCTTTTAACCACTTTCCCCCTTTGCTCCCACCCTGCAACCCATGCCTCTGGCAACCGCCAATCTGTTCAGTTTCTACCAGCACATTATTCAGTCTTGCGACCTTAACCGAAGGCCCAGTCCCAGTGAGGAGGGACATGATTAGTGCCAGTAAAGAGCAGCTTGCTTGTTGTTATTATCTTTTTCTCATAGGTAAGAAGGTGGCATTCAACCTAGAAGGCCAGAGAAGTTGCCTGTAACACTGCTTACTAGTGGTGTGGCCTTAGGGGAGTCACTGCCTCTGAGCCTTGGTTACCTCATCAGTGAAATGGAGTTGATGATGGCCCCGTCACTTCACAGAGCTCTGATATTAAAAACTCCTATCACTTATTCATCCTGTGACCATTCGTGAAAGATCTACTCTATGATAAGTGCTGAAATAGGAAAGTGTGACCCAGCCCCTACTGTGGTGCTGGAGAAGACTTTTGAGAGTCCCTTGGACTGCACGGAGACCCAGCCAGTCCATCCTAAAGGAAATCAGTCCTGGGTGTTCATTGGAAGGACTGATGTTGAAGCTGAAACTCCAATATTTTGGCCACCTCATGCGAAGAGCTGACTCATTTGAAAAGACCCTGGTGCTGGGAAAGATTGAGGGCAGGAGGAGAAGGGGACGACAGAGGATGAGATGGTTAGATGGCATCACCGACTCAATGGACATGAGTTTGGGTAAACTCCAGGAGTTGATGATGGACAGGGAGGCCTGGCGTGCTGCAGTTCGTGGGGTTGCAAAGAGTCGGACATGACTGAGCGACCGAACTGAACTGACCCGGCTCCTGCCCTCTAGGACCCCACACTCTAGTGAACAAGACAAAGAGATAATAATAATTTTTTAAAAAAGAATATAGTGTGATAAATTCTGGCAGTCCGATGGAGGAGACAACTGGCTGTATCTCAGCAAGGTTTCATGGAGGAAGTGGCACTTGAAAGAGATGGAGGCAGTAGGGAGGGGAATATTATGAAAAAGAAAGTGTGAAATCACATCGTTTAATGGAAAAAATGCAGCACAAAAACAGGTCTTTAAGAGACATGTCTTCAGATATTGACAAAAAACTATCATAGCCTGTCCTCTCCTCCTTTCTCCAACACCTTCTCCTAGGCAAACTCGACAAGCCCAGTGTCTTCAACCATTGTTTGCTTGGTTGGCTGTGAACACGGTCCATTCTCCTTATGCCCCAATGGCTTACAAGTCTACATATGTCACATAATCTCTATAGCCAATTTATTAACTATAGCATAATTAATACCTTATTTTAAAGCCATTTATACCCTCTAAAATCCCAGGAGTCTGTAAGCTACACTTATGAAGTCTCATTGTCCATTCACACAGTGATGTATGGGCTTGTCTCATGGACATGGAAAAAGTATGTCTGTGCAGAGTATAAGGCATAGAAACGTTTACATGCTCGTGCAGAGATTCTGTGGACTACTGGTTTAATGTTATTAGGAGACAGTGGAAACCTCAGCTCCAGATGGTGTCTGATTAAATCTCAAGGGATCCTGGTGGGTAGGTCAGAGACTAGGTCAGGTATCATTTTTTAACTCTCTTAGGCTCAAAGTTCTCAGAACTGACTTTGATGGAACTGAGTGCTTTCCTGTGATTGTAAATTAAAAGGAAAAGCAAAATGAACAGAAGCAAAGTTCCCCTGGAAGGAAACAACAGCCCAGCCACAGGAGTTGGACGTTCTGCTGCTTAAATACCACACTGGGCATCGGGCAGACGACAGAGCCTCACCACACACTAGGTGGCTATTGTTGGCCCCAGGCTGCTGACTGCTGTTCATTCTCACTCTTGAATATGGGGCATTATTTGGATGAATGAAGTCCTCTTTAAAGCCCCATCTCTGGGTGAAAAGAGCCTGGGCCTTGAAGGATCGCAGGAGGGGGACACTGGCACCAGGGCTGTCAGTTTCATTCACGGTGGCCACAGCCAGCATCTCTTAAGGTAGCGGAGGGCACTGTGGGCCGAGACCCACCTGGGACACCAGCTGTCCTCGCTCTTGCGCTCTCAGTGGTCTTCTGCTTCTGCCGAGCACACTGCTAGTAGTGTAGCCACCTGCTCAGCCTGTTGCTTCAGGACCTTGTCCTTGTTGCAGCCCACTAGGGAATTAAGGGAGGGAAGATGCCTAATTTCCACCAGTGTTGGGAAAACTGGATGAACACATGCAAAAAAGGAGAAAAGAAACCGGACCACTATCTTATACCATACGCTAAAGTTAATTCAAAATGAATTAAACTTAAATGTAAGACCTGAAACCACAAAACCTCCTAGAAGAAAATAGGCAGTAAGCTCCTTGACACAGTCTCGGAGATGATTTTTTGAATCTGACACCTAAAGCAAAGGCAACAAAACCAAAAATAAACACGTGGGATGAAATTAGACCAAAAATAGACACATGGGATGAAATCAGACTAAAAAACTTCTGCACAGCAAAGAAAATCACTAACCAAATGAAAAAACAACTATCTGAGTGAGAGAAAATATTATGAAATCGTTTATCAGAAAAGGAGCTGATATCCAAAATATAGAAAGAATTGTACAACTCAGTGGCAAAACAACAACAATCCAATTAAAAGATGGGCAGAAGATCTAAATAGACATTATTACAAGAAAACTTACAGATGGCCAACAAATACATGGAAGTATGCTCAGCATCATTAATCATCAGGAAAATGCAAATTGAAAGCACAAGGAGATATCACCTCACACCTGTTAGAATGGCTATTATCAAAAGACAAGAAATAACAAATCCTGGTGAGGATGTAGAGAAAGGGATCCCTTGTAACCTGTTGGTGGGAATGTAAATTGGTGCAGCCACTATGAAAAATATATAGTAGAGTGGTTCTTCAAAAAATTAAAATAGGACTACCGCATGATCCAGCAATTCTAATTTCTGTGTATTTATTCCCAAAGGAAAAACACCTACTTGAAAAAGTATATGCACTCCTATGTTCATTACAGCATTTTTTTCAATAGCTAAGACAGGGAAATATGTCCATCAATGGACAAATGGACAAATAAATTATGATTGGTAAGTAGATTTATAGATGGATAGAGAGATGATTCATCCATAAAAAAGAATGAAATCTTGCCATTTGCCACAACATGGATGAGCCTTAAGGACATTGTGCTGTGTGCTGTGCTAGGTCACTTCAGTTGTGTCTGACTTTTTGTGACCCCATGGGCTGTAGCCCACCAGGTTCCTCTGTCCATGAGATTCTCCATGCAAGAATACTGGAGTGGGTTGCCATTTCCTTCTCCAGGGGATCTTCCGGACCCAGGGATTGAACCCAGGTCTCCCACATTGCAAGTGGATTCTTACCAGCTGAGCCACAAGGGAAGCCCCAAACAAACAAAACCAAGCTCAAATTGATGGTTGCCAGAGGTTGGGGGCAGGAAAAAATGGGTAAACTGTTTTGTTCTGTTTTTTCATTTAAATAAATTGAATAATTTAAAATTATACAAACAATTGATAAGTAAATAAACAGTAATCCTTTGCTTTTATGAAGGACTTGCATGGTGCTTTTATATGTGTGACTTTGATTTAACAAATATGAGTACCCACAATGTACCTTTCTAGATGCTGTGGGAAATACAAGATAAATAAGATAGTTCCCTTATTTATTTGGACAGCCACCAAAAGAATTTAAGTCTGAAAAGAAATTCAGACAGGTACTACATGAAGTGAACTCCAAGTAACAAGGAAATGTTGAAGAGAAACATTTACACAACAGTGTTAACAGTGCAAGTAGGAAGGGCTTTACTATAAGGATATGGGAAATGGGGATTTCAAAGAGGCTAAGTGACTTATCTAAAGTTTCATTAAACCAGGAATCTAACCTGGGCCTTCTAGCTCAGGCCTAAGCTCTTCCCCTCATGCTCCACATGTAACCATGGACACTGTCCTGCAACCCCAAAGAGAAGCTTGCACGTGATAAACAATTGGTGAGGTGGCAAGAAGGGGTCATGGGAGAAGATTATCAGAGTGTCTGGAGTTACTGAAAAATCTAATAATTAATCTAAAGAGGATTTATAGAACAAAGGGGAGTTTATAAAAAATGTACTATAAAACAGAATTACAGAAAGTTATAAAAATAAAGGGGAAAAGTATCTGTAATCCTTAACACCACTTCCACTCCCAATCCAGAACTGTGTAGTCCATTTCATTGTTCTTGCACATTCAATTTTTTGCCGGGTTGTTATCACATTTTGCATGAATTGATGTCCAAGTCTGTCCACTTAAACATTTTTCCGTAACAGGATAAAGTCTTCATAATTATAGCGATAGTTTTACAATGTGTCATTGTTGTTCACTCACTGAGTTGTGTCCGAGTTTTTGTGACCCCCATGGACTGCAGCACATCAGGCTGCCCTGTCCTTCACCATCGCCTAGAGCTTGCTCAAACTCACGTCCATCGAGCTGATGATGCCCTCCAACCATCTCATCCTCTTTCGTCCCCTTCTCCTCCTGTCCTCAATCTTTCCCAGCATCAGGGTCTTTTCCAGTGCCCTGGCTTTTCCCATCAGGTGGCCAAAGTATTGGTACTTCAGCTTCAGCATCAGTCCTTCCAGTGAATATTCAAGGTTGATTTCCTTTAGGAGTGACTGGTTTGATCTCCTTGCTGTCCAGGGGACTGTCAAGAGTTTTTTCTAGCACCACAGTTTCAAAGCATCAATTCTTGAGCACTCAACCTTTTTTTTTAATCTTTTAATTAATTTATTTTTAATTGAAGGATAATTGCTTTAGAGAATTTTGTTGTTTTCTGTCAAACATTAACATGAATCAGCCATAGGCTCAGCCTTCTTTATGGTCCAACTCTCACATCTGTACGTGACTACTGGAAGAACCATAGCTTTGACTAGATGGACTTTTGTCAGCAAAGTGATGTCTCTGCTTTTTAATACGCTGTATAGGTTGGTCATAGCTTTTCTTCCAAGGGGCAAGCATCTTTTAATTTCATGGCTGAATCACCATCTGCAGTGATTTTGGAGCCCAAGAAAATAAAGTCTGTCACCATTTCCATTGTTTCCCCATCTGTTTGCCCTGAAGATGGAACTGGATGCCATGATCTTAGTTTTTTGAATGCTGAATTTCAAGCCAACTTTTTCACTCTCCTCTTTCACTTTCATCAAGAGGCTCTTTAGTTTCTTTTCATTTTCTGCCATAAGGGTGGTGTCATCTGCATATCTGAGATTGTTGATATTTCTCCTGGCAATCTTGATTCCAGCTTGAGTTTTATCCAGCCTGGAATTTCACATGATGTACTCTGTATATGGGTTTCCCGGGTGGCTCAGATGGTAAAAAATCTGCCTGCAATGCAAGAGATGCAGGTTTGATCCCTGGGTTGGGAAGATCCCCTGGAGAAGGGAATGACTACTCACTCCAGTATCCTTGCCTGGAGAATTCCATGGACAGAGGAGCCTGGCGAGCTATAGTCCATGGGGTCATGAAGAGTCGGACATGACTGAATGACTCTGTATGTAAGTTAAATGAGCAGGGTGACGGTATACAGCCTTGACGTACTCCTTTCCCAATTTGGAACCAGTCTGTTGTTCCATGTCCAGTTCTAACTGGTGCTTCTTGACCTACATACAGGTTTTTCAGGAAGCAGGTAAGGTGGTCTGGTATTCCCATCTCTTTATGAATTTTCCACACTTTGTTGTGATCCACACAGTTAAAGGTTTTAGCGTAGTCTATGGTGTAGATGTTTTTCTGGAATTCTCTTGCTTTTTCTACGATCCAATGGATGTTGACAATTTGATCTCTGGTTCCTCTGCCTTTTCTTAATCCTGTTTGAACATCTGGAAGTTCTTAGTTCACGTATTGTTGAAGCCTAGCTTGAAGAATTTTGAGCATTACCTTGCTAGCATGTGAAATGAGCCACCCAATTGGTAGTTTGAACATTCTTTGACATTGCCTTTCTTAGGGATTGGAAAGAAAACTGACCTTTCCCAATCCTGTGACCACTGCTGCATTTTCTAAATTTGCTGGCATATGGAGTGCAGCACTTTAACAGCATCATCTTTTAGGAGTTCAGTTCAGTTCAGTTGCTTAGTCGTGTCCAACTCTTTGTGACCCCATGAACCGCAGCACGCCAGGCCTCCCTGTCCATCATCAACTGCCGGAGTCAACACAAACCCATGTCCATTGAGTCAGTGATGCCATCTAACCATCTCATCCTCTGTCGTCCCCTTCTCCTCCTGCCCTCAGTCTTTCCCAGCATCAGGGTCTTTTCAAATGAGTCACCTCTTCGCATCAGGTGGCCAAAGTATTGGAGCTTCAGCCTCAACATCAGTCCTTCCAATGAATACCCAGGACTGATCTCCTTTAGGATGGACTGGTTGGATCTCCTTACAGTCCAAGGGACTCTCAAGAGTCTTCTCCAACACTACAGTTCAAAAGCATCAATTCTTCAGTGCTCAGTTTTCTTTATAATCCAGTTCTCACATCCATACATGACCACTGGAAAAACCATAGCCTTGACTAGATGGACCTTTGTTGACAAAGTAATGTCTCTGTTTTTTAATATGCTATCTATGTAGGTCATAACTGTCCTTCCAAGGAGTAAGCGTCTTTTAATTTTATGGCTGCAATCACCATCTGCAGTGATTTTGGAGCCCAGAAAAATAAAGTCAGCCACTGTGTCCACTGTTTGCCCATCTATTTGCCATGAAGTGATGGGACCGGATGCATGATCTTAGTTTTCTGAATGTTGAGCTTTAAGCCAACTTTTTCACTCTCCTCTTTCACTTTCATCAAGAGGCTCTTTAGTTCTTCTTCACTTTAGGAATTGAAATAGCTCAATTGGAATTCCATCACCTCCACTAGCTTTGTTTGTAGTAATGCTTCCTAAGGCCCACTTTATTTCACACTCCAGGATGCCTGGCTCTAGGTGAGTGACCACACCATCATGGTTATCCAGTGTGTCATTGAGTCCCTGTACTATGAATAAAGTAATGAATAACGTAATGATTCCTGTATCATTAGCAATTTACTTGTTTCCATTTTTTCTGTTATAAATAACACTATGGTGAATACTTCTCTGATTCCAATTTTTCCTTGTTCTGTTTCATTTCCTTCTGAATATATTACCAGAAATAGAATGTTGCATTAAACAAATGAACATTTTCAGATGTTAATTTCATGCACACAATTTTTAATATGAATGGAGTCTTACTCTACCTCATTCTCTTTAACAACTTCATAGTATTCCATGGAAGAACTGTAATTCACGTAACGTGTAATTCAGCTTGGGGTCCAAACAAGTTCATAACTCTTATTTCTCTAATGAATTAATTAATCAACCCCCCTCAAATATTCCTATTAGCAAAAAGTTCATTATCACTCTCTTGAGACCTCTTTACCCTCTCCCTCCAAATGTTAGGGGTCTTATTTAGCCCAGAGGAAGCTACTACTGTTTCCAGGTACAACATTGAGAAAGAAACTTAGAAATTCTGGTCAGTCTGCTTGCATTTGGTTGGTGCTATGTAGTATGGTAGGTATTCCCTAGTTGCTCAGCTGGTAAGGAATCTGCCTGCAATGCAGGAAATCTGGGTTTGACCCCTGGGTTGGGAAGATCCCCTGGAGAAGGGAATGGCTACCCACTCCAGTATTCTGGCGTGGAGAATTCCATGGGCTGTATTGTCCATGGGGTCGCAAAGAGTCAGACACGACTGATCGATGTTCACCTTCATTTTCACGTAGTGTGCTATTGAATGTTAACTCTGGCACTGTCTGATGGACGTATTCCTCCATTGCTATGGATGTAATTCACTTAACATTTCCTCTACTGATGGATATTTATCAAATCTTTGCAATCACAAATAATACTACAAAGAATATACTTGTATCTGTGCATATGTGTATTTCTGGTAGGAAAACTTCTCATCATGGATGTCTTCTCTGCCATCTGTTATGGGGCCGTGGGTTCTTGGTGTTCACCGTGAATCTGCCCTCAACATTTTCTTCTCATACAGACGCTGCAGTTGGAGGCACAATTTTCTGATTTTTCAGGGCTGCTGTAAATGTGTTTATTGTTTCTTATTATTTCAACAGGATGTTGTGGGGGTAGGAAAGATAAATACAGATTTTGATAAGCCATTGAAAACTAGAAACCTTTGCTATATACATTTCTAAAATAAATATTGCCAAATATTTTTCCAAAGAGTTTTACAAATTTTCACCTAGCAACGAAGAGTATTAAACCCCAAACTGATCAACACTTATAATAATTTCCTATAATTTAGTAGAAAGAAGAAATATGTCTCAGTTTCCATTCCTTTGACTATTAGTGAGGTTGGATAATTCTACATATATTTATTAATTCATCTTATTTCTGTATTTTGCTTATCTACCTATTTGGTAAATCATCCATTTCTGTATTTTGCTTATCTACCTATTTGGTCTTAATATATTCCTTTATCATCTAAATAAATTCTCCTTATTTAGATGATAAGTAATTCCCCAATCTATTACTTACCTTTTAATTAATTTTTGTCCTGGGTTCATGTACACATAGAATTTTAATTTTGAATGTAGTTAGGTTTTTCTTTTGTGCATATAACTTAGGCAGTTTGGGGTACAAATAAGTTCATAATTCTTATTTCTCCAATGAATTTTTCAACTCCTCAAAGGTTCCCATTACCAAAAAGTTCAGTATCTCCCTCTTGAGACCTCTTTACCCTCTCCATCCAAACCTTAAGGATCTTCTTCAGCCCAGAGGAAGTTACTCTTGTTTCCAGGTACAAAGCTGAGAAAGAAACTTAGAAATTCTGGTCAGTCTATTTATGTTTGGTTGATCTACATGATGTGCTACTGAATGCTAGCTATGCCCCTGTCACATTTGTCTGCTGCTCTCACAGAATCTTCTCTGCTGACATGGTCCCTGGACAGCCCATGGTCCTAGGTTAAATATCTCTTGGTGCTCACACAGCCATTGCTCCCCAAAGCCCCACACTATGCCAGCCTGGTGCTCTGTGTTGATCTAGAGGGGTAGGATAGAAGTGGGGAAGGAGGCTCACGATGAAGGGGATATATATATATATATATATATATATAATTATGACTGATTTGCGTTATTGGACGGCAAAAACCAACACAACATTTTAAAGCAATTTTCCTCCAATTAAAAATTTTTTTAAAAAGAGAGAGAGACTTCTGGGAGCTCCGCTCAGAGCTTGGTGATGACCTAGATGGGTGAGATGGGAGTGGGATGGGAGGGAGGTCCAAGAGGGTGGGGATATATGGATACATATAACTGATTCACTTTGTTGTAGCAGAAAGTAACACAACATTGTAAAGCAATTATACTCCAAAATAATAATCATAATGCTGAAATTAAAAGAAGAGGCATCTGACTCAAGTCACATGACAGGCCAGAACCAGCCATCACCTTGACAGGTACCCTCTGCTCCCCTGGAGTTCTTTACTTCCAGCAAATCTTGGTCAGGGCTCCTCCCCAGGATTCCCTAAATTAGGATCTTAGGAAGGAGTGGAAGTCTTGGTCTCTGCCCTCTCAGAAGGCTCTTAGGATCCTTACACAATTTCATACATTATTTTGCAGCTCTGTGCATACCAAATGGTCTCAAGAAGAGAAATACAGTTTTCATCAAGCCACAAAAGCTCTGGATCACCTTTCCTGGAGGTCAGTGGGTGCCTGCTATTACTGGTCAGGTTGCAGATACTAAAAGTCACTCTACCTATCTTTTAAATTACTTTTTTCTAGTTTTTATTTTTGTTTCATTTCATTTCAGCTATGTTAAGAGTAAGTATATTTGACACAGGGGATTAGGTGCTTACAAGTCTTTGGAAGATCTAAGGGGCAGACTCTAGGCTGAGCCCCTACAAATGACCCCTGAAACAACAGAACTGTGTCAGGAAGCTGAGGGATCACAAAGCTAAGACTGTGGCTACTGGCCTTAGGAACACATGGCCTCAGCTGTAATCTAGAGGTCTACAGAGCTACACAGATCCTGCTAGATCCACTACCCCCACACACACACAAACACACACAGACATCACTAGCCCTGCCTCTTGACAGTCACTGAGACTTCTGCTAACCCTACTACAGAAAGTTCAACATCTCAGTAACCCTATTTGCCAACATAAAAGCAGCTTCTGCATTCTGAATCTCATGCATCTGATTTGTTTAGTCGCTAAGTCATGTCCTACTGTTTTGTGACCCCATAGACTGTGTAGCCTGTCAGTTTCCTCTGTCCTTGGGACTTCCCAGGCAAGAATACTGGAGTGGGTTGCCTTGCTCTCCTCCAGGGTATCTTCCTGACCCAGGTGAACTTGCGCGTCCCAAACTGGCAGGCGGATTCTTTACCACTGAGCCACATGGGAAGCGATGCATCTGATTGGCCCCACTTAAATCATGACCAGAACCCCGGCCACAAAGGGAATCTGGACAATGTTGCTTTTAGAGTTCTAGCCTCTGCAATGCAGTAAGACAGGCAAGAGGAGGAAAGACTAGATATTACACTCCAACCCACCATACCAGTTGTTTCTAATTACATGACAAAAAGAGGCTACACAAGTGATTCCCCTGCTAGGAAAGAAAGTCTGTGGCACAGTGACAGTCCCTATCTATAGACACAGAAACATCAGGAATAAATTTGAAAACCCCACATAACCCAGCAGTACTTACACATCTAAACTTAATGCCCTTCCCCTTCGATCTTTAAAATGTCCTATCAGGTGGGATGAATCTTGAGAGGAATATTAGATGTGCACGGCTCAGGGAGGAGGGAAGTATTCTGAGAGGAAAGAGGTGACTATCACCATAGCTGAGGCCCCGTCCCTCGCCGGCCATGAATTTTGCCACTGCGCGAGGGGGCAAAGCCAGTCCAATGAAGCCGGCACTAGTCAGTTCAAACCCAGAGAGCCCTATTCAGATGTGGGGCTCCCAATGTGATGATGAATTCGATCAACTGGAGCTCATTCTGAAGACAGGGAAAAGGATAATAAAGAGATTCAAAGCCATGCAACTTGGGGAAAGGTGAAAGGAAATGAGAACATTTAGCCTGGAAAAAAGAAAACCAGGGCAGACGCTGTCTTGTGTTCATTCAATCACTAAATGTTTACTGAGTCCTTTTTGTCCCAGGCATTCTGCTAAGCGGGTGCCATTCCTGCCAGATCTGGGCTTGCAGTTTAGCAATGGAGACAGGCCCACTGCAAAACAATGATAAATTATGGATTATAAATTATGCAAGTGCAACAAAGGAGGGATCCGTAAGGTAGAGTATGAGGAAATGTGAAGCCTGCCTAGAGGAGTTGTGGAATGCCCAAAGGGGCAGGAACTCTTCTCACGCTGAGTCCTAAAGGAGTAATGAAAAGTTGCCAAACAGATACAGGTGGAAAGAAGGTGGCCTAGGATGAAGGAACAGTATATATAAGGATGAAGAGATATAAGAGAGGATGGCTTAACTAGGGAAAGTATTACTGGAGCAAAAGTGCAAAGAGAGAATGCCAAGGACTAGACCTGGACTAGAAGTAGGGGCTGTAGCAGAGATGACTCTGCTCTATACAACCAGGTCCTCCTCTTTCCCGGGCACTCAGCCCTTTACATCTCCCAGCTTCCCTTGCACTTAGATGTGGCCTGAGTCTGGCCAATGGCATGGGAGTAGAAGTGATATGCACTCCTGCAGGTCTGACCCACAAAACCCTTCCTCCCATGATCCTCCACGCATCCTCTGTCTGATGGCTGGAGGCAAAGATGCCCAAAATGGGAGGATCCTGGGTCCCCCACATGCAAGTCTCCCTGCCCAATACCCAGGCCCCAGGTTTGGGGACTTCTCTTTCATGCCAGCTAACTGAGCATTGATATATGACATGCTCTCTGTCTTGAGATGTTGAGAAGACTATCTTCAGAGAGAGATCCATCAAATGATGGATCAAATGACCCTTGAAGGCAAACCAGCTTGAACAGGTGAGAGTTACACAGAGGCAGCTTTCCCCTCATCTCTTCCTTTATTATTTATTACCCAAGTGTCATTTTTCTACCTCTCCCCCATTCCTCCTCACTCCTTCTCCAGAAAATTTAAGAAAACAAGGAAGCAGGCCATATCTGATCATAAATCAGCTGTGGGGATCAGCATGCTTATTTGTATGCTCCTTCTCTTCCTCTCCCTGCCACTCTCAGCAACGCTTTGGTTGTTTTTCATCTGGGAGTCCCTGACCTTCTAGTTGGATGCTGCCCTTTTTGCATTAGCCTCCAATGAGCAGTGGAATAGAGAAATCATGTTTACCTTTAGTGGCCCAGTTCTCCAATCTCCCATCCCTGCGAAGACTTGTGCATGGAACAGGTTTGATTGGCAGGTCGGCAATAATTAGAGGGGTGTATTCTGCCAGGAGGAAGAACTGGATATTGAGCCTGGTCAGTCCTATAGCATCAAGCAAGACAGCAAGTGAGTTATCTCCCTTTTCCTCTTTTTCTTCCTCGCTTTCTCAGAGGGGACCATTCTTGGGTCCATGACCCACAGGCTTTGTTTGTTCCTTAGGATCTGCCAGCCTTGTCTCTCCGTGGCAATGCAGGGGACATGGTATGCTAGCAGTCCATTTCCCAGCATCTGAGCTCACCAATCTAGAGTCACCTAGGGCATTTGGGGGAGGGAGAGTCTTCACCATCACAGGTCAGTTCAATTTGACTTTGACCGTCCCTGTCTGTCTGTCTCTCTCGCTGGTAATCTGATGTGTGGGTTTGCCTACTGCGGTTCTCCAGAGGGTTGGTGTTGGTTCGAGCATGTGTGTGCACACGCACATTCATACCACATGTCTCCCGAGGTCAAATAATTCTGAGAGAGTTTAGTCTGAATCCAAATTAAGGAAAAGTTTTCCTTAACAGAGCATTACCCATAAAGGTTTCCCTGTCCACAGAAGAGCACTCACTAGACAGCATTACGCAGGGTGGCTTTGATTTGGAGTGGGATGTCCTCCCCTGAGGGCTCTCTGCACAGAGAAAGGAGCAGCAGCCCCTGCACCCACCCTCTCAAGGGGCCTGTGTCCCAGATCCTCCTGGTTCCACCACCTGGACAGTGGAGTTTGAAAAGGGAATGGCCCAGCGCTTCCTGCTGTTGGTGATAAGAAACTGAGAGACTTCAGGCTTCAGTTGCTTTGCCTCTTTGCTCATTGACAGATGACACGGTTCGGTTCCCTTTCCAGGTGGGAAAGCTCTGGGGCAGAAGTTCACATCTCTCTGTTCATCATGGTCCAGCCACAGCAATCTTCTCCACCTTGGCTTCTGGTTATAAGGCCCTGAGCCACTCTGTAGGAAGCTATAGCCCAGGAGCCAGCAGCAAAGGGGCTAGTGGTCATGAGAAAGTCTACACGCACATGCCAATCAACAGAGCTCTGCCCAGGAGTTGAAGACAGACCCGTAAGCCAGAACCCTAAGGGAGACTTCTAGGGGGCAAGTTACATGGATGTGTTCACAGTGAGAAAATTTGTGCCCTTTCTGTATGTGACACAGACTTCCTTAGTGACTCAGATGGTAAAGAATCTGCCTGCAATTCAGGAGACCTGGGTCAGAAAGATCTGCTGGAGAAGGAATGGCTACTCACTCCAGTATTTTTGTCTAGAGAATTCCATGGACAGAGAAGCCTAGTGGGTAGGTACCCACGGGGTCACAAAGGGTAAGACAAGACTGAGCAACTAACAGTTTCACTATATGTTACACAGTAATGAAAAGCTAAAATGTAGTCTTACCATATGGAAGCGAGCTAAGTGTCCATCTACAGATGAAGAGATAAAGATGTATATATATATATATACACACATATATATATCTATACACACGTGTGTGTGTTGGAATACTACTCAGCTGAAAAAAATAGTTTGCCATTTGTAACAACATGGATGGATTTGGAAGATTTTATGCTAAGTGAAATAAGTCAGATAGAGAAAGAAAAATACTGCATGATGTCACTTATGTGTAGAATCTAAAAAATAAGACAAACCGGTGATTTTAACAAAAAAAGAAATAGATTCACAAGTATAGAGAGCAAACTAATGATTACCAGTGGGGAGAGGGCAGAGGGCAGGGGCAAGATAGGGGTAGGGGATTAAGAGGTGCAAGCTACTGTGCATAAAACAAATAAGCTACAAGAATATATAATACAACACAGGGAATATTGCCAATATTTTATGATAACTGTGATTGGAATATAACTTAAAAATTGTGGATCACTGTTGTATACCTGAAACATATAATATTGCACATCAACTATACTTCAATAAAAGTATATATAATCTTACAAGTCATTAAAAATTTATGATAAATCAAGTTAATTAAAACAGTGGGGCATAAGAATAATTGTGGGTAAGTAGAATTGAATAGGGAATTTAGAAATAGAGCTGCACATCAAAAGATCTGAAATTAATATGTACTAAAGACGGCACTTTAGTCTAAGGCAATTCGGCTCACCCGGAAGAACTGGCTTTCTATCTAAGGAAAAAAAAAAACTAAAACTGAAACCCTAAGAGCACAAAAACAGATCCCTGCAAGATGAATAATTAAATTTTTAAAGTGAAACATTTCTTACGTAACCCTGTGTACAAAACTTCCTAAGCCAAGTAGGGAAGAAAATGTGATGAAAGATTTAGCTCCCTAAAAGTTTAAAACTTTTACACTGTAAAGGAAATATTTACACTGGGGAAAATATTTACAGTAGTTTTGACACCACAAGTGTTAATGTGCCTAACTGGTAATAGTCAAAGAGATTGATAAGAAAAGCACCAAGTTACAAGTAGAAAAAGTGTATAAAATTAAGGAGTGGTCATTCAAATAAGAGGAGATTTTTTTAAAAGCATCACCATGGCCCTCCTGGGTCAGAGACCCAGATGCAGGCTTGGCCATAGCCTGGAGCTGATGTTGGCTGGTCCCAGAGGGACTACTTACTAGGAACATTTTGGGGAATTGTTTATCATTCGTATTTCCTACCAAATCCCTACCTTCTCTGTCTTTATACTTAGGAAGTTCATAGGTACTAATCTCTATATCTCTTTCCAACTTGACCTAAATTGGCATCCTCCCACCCCTGAGAGTTACTGGTGAAAGTGAAAGTCACTCAGTCGTGTCCGACTGTATGCGACCCCTTGGACTACAGCCCATTGAATTCTCCAGGCCAGAATACTGGAGTGGGTAGGCTTTCCCTTCTCCAGAGGATCTTTCCAACCCAGGGATCAAACTCAGTTATCCCACATTGTAGGCAGAATCTTTACCAGCTGAGCCACAGGGGAAGCCCAAGAGTTACTTGTTCAGTTCAGTTCAGTCAGTCGTGTCCGACTGTTTGAGACCCCATGGACTGCTAGATCTCCCTGTCCATCACTAACTCCTGGAGTTTACCCAAACCCATGTCTATTGAGTCACTGACATCCAACCATCCAACCATCTCATCCTCTGTTGTCCCCTTCTCCTCCTGCCTTCAGTCTTTCCCAGCATCAGGGTCTTTTCAAATGAGTCAGTTCTTTGCATCAGATGGCCAAAGTATTGGAGTTTCAGCTTCAACATCAATCCTTCCAATGAACACTCAGGACTGATCTCCTTTAGGATGGACTGGTTGGATCTCCTTGCAGTCCAAGGGACTCTCAAGAGTCTTCTCCACCAGTTATCTTTCTTTGGACAAGTCATCCTCCTTTATGATGATAACCTGTGAAAGAAAAGGAAAAGTTGCCCTGTGGGCTTGGTCTCCTCAAGGTGTCTTATTTAAACTCAATCCAATATGCAAAACCTATGTGGAAAGGAATGTAAACATTTATTGAAGCTTTTAGGAAATCCCAAGGGAATAAATTTCATTCATAATATATAAAATACTCAAAACTCCTCTTTACCTTGAGAGTCCCTTGGACTGAAAGGAGATCCAACCAGTCCATCCTAAAGGAGATCAGTCCTGAGTATTCATTGGAAGGACTGATGGAGAAGCTGAAGCTCCAATACTTTGGCCACCTGATGTGAAGAGCTGACTCATTTGAAAAGACCCTGATGCTGGGAAAGATTGAGGGCAGGAGGAGAAGGGAATGACATAGGACAAGATGGTTGAATGGCATCACTGACTCAATGGATGTGAGTTTGAACAAGCTCTGGAAGATGGTGAAGAATAGGGAAGCCTGGCGTGCTGCAGTCCACGGGGTCGCAAAGAGTCAGACACAACTGAGCGACTGAACAACAATTTCTCTTTCCTGTTTCCGCCTCTCCCAGTGTCTCAGGCACATGGCAGCCTCCTCAAGTCTCCTCTGCTTTGCAGTCTCTCCAGAATGCTTTTCAAGTGCCTTTCATGCCAGCTCTTGAATTTCTCCTCTTCTCCTTTCATTGTCTAAGCGTATTCAGGTCAGGTCATATCTATTCAAATAGAATGGTGTCTCCCGACTTACCTTTTACTCTCCAGTCCAGATGAGCTGGTAGACACAGATTAGCAGAAAGCAGAGGAGGGGGAAGCTATAAATAGTGTATGTTTCCCTATTATGCAATATGTTTTCCTATTGCACACACAAAAAGGTGTAAAGTTGCTCTCTTGTAACCTGTTTTCTGAGAGAGCATGGCTTATCGGCATCCTGTCTGTTCTGGAGGTTTTCCTGATGAGTAATCTGGCCACAAGCAGTTTTCATCGTCTTCAGCCCTCAGGGACCAGTGGATGAAATGGGACTCCTATCTCCATCTCCACTTCTTGGGGGGTAGCTGGAAGCCCCAAGGTTTCTTGGGGAAGCCTCCCTACCCCATCTACAGGGTGCAAAGTGATAAAGATTCAGCTGGAAGAGCCATCCCAGGCCACTCCCACGGCCAGAGAAATCAGTGCATGTAACGCAGATAGAAATCCAACTCATCAAGATACAAACAGTGTTTCCTTAGTTCTGCTCCCTCTGCACAAGATGATATTGACAAATCATGTAGGTCAATTTTTAGAAAAGTTTAACGGAACTCCACAAAGACACCCAAAGAATTACCTGAGAATTAGCAAACCCAGAATATGAAATAGGAACAATATGCATTGTGGCATGCAGTTGACTTGAGTGTGTGTGAGTGTGTGTGAAGTATTAAGAATAGGAGGCATATATGGATTTAAATTTCCCATTCTGCTCACTAAGCCCACAGGATTCTACCAGGAGCTCTCCCGTGGTTTCCATGAAGTGTTGCCCCACCTGCAGAGGTAGCAAAAGGCCTGCTGCCTCCATTGCTTTATCACCTGCAAATGAGCTTTAAATATATATATATATGGTTTCTTTCTTTTTCTTTTTTTTTGCTCTGGATCTTTGTGGCTGCGTCTGTGCTTTCTATAGTTGCAGTGAAAAGGGGCTACTCTTTAGTCACGGTGCACGGGCTTCTCATTGCAGCGGCTTCTCTTGCTGTGGAGCACAGGCTCTAGCCAGACAGGATTCAGTAGTAAAGGCTTAGGGGCTCTAGAGCGCAGGGTCAGTAGCTGTGGCACATGGTCTTTGATTGCTCTGCAGCATGTGGGATCATCCCAGACCAGGGATCGAACCTGTGTCCCCTGCATTGGCAGGTGGATTCTTAGCCCCTGGGCCACCAGGGAAGTCCTCCTCAGGGCCCTTTTGCCCATTTTAGAATATTCTCATTAAAGTGATTAAGTATCCTGAATCAATCCTGGTGCAACTGTTAAGCCCCCCAAAACCAGAAGCTGCCTCGTCCCATCTTTGCTGTATCCTCACCCTGGCCCAGTCAAACCCAACTGGCAGCACGAATAGGCCAGGTCTCTAGACTTGAGCCAGGAGAGGGGGGAACTCTGTAATGCTCCCCAAGCCTTCCTGTGCAATGTAGGTTGACAGATTTCAAATCTCACTGTTACATTTGTTTGTGTCCTGTGAGATTTGCCTTAATTTGGTCTCCTTTTATCCCATTACTTCACATCTGTCCCCTTGGATGCCTTGAGCAAGTGTCCCCTTTCCTGCTACTCTGAGTTAGATGGCTCTGTGGTCCTGAAACCCGTCCCTCAAACAGCTTAGCTCCTTCTGGTCACCTGTTAAGCCTAGTGCCTTGCCTCTCCTTATTGCCATCTGGCCTCAAACTTTATATCCTTTCAATGGCCTGGGTTCTCACCTGGATCTCTTCCAGACTGCTGACATCCTACCAGCAAGAAGAAACAAACCCCACAGATGCTTCTGCCTTTCCTAACAAGCCTGTTCATAGTCAGCGGGCTGGAGGCCTGCTGCCTAGGGATCTCGGAACACCTCCCAAATGCCAGTAGAGATCAAATACAGATGGAGAGAAATCCAAGTGAACCGTATAGACCAATGCATCTTCCCAACCCACAGGCCATGGTGCCCCTGTCCCTCCTGTGAGTGGTGAGTCAGGAAATAGAACGTGGAGTCAGAAAAGCTGGGGTGACACGGATATGGGACCATGGCACAGGGCATGTGTTCCTTGCAGAGCAAGAACTACACTGGGCATGGAAGAATGGTGAGGGCAGGATGTCCTGGCTGTCCCCCAAAATAGCTGTGTGACCTTGGCTGAGCCACTTTGCTTTTCTGAGCTTTATGTTTTCTGTGAAATAAGAAAAATAAAAAAACTGCCATGTCTGAACATCAAACAAGATGCACACAGAAAAACTCTGTCAGAAGTAACGAATGTTGTTTTGAAAGGCAGAAAGGGAGAGTTGAGTCCAAGGTGAACCAAGCCTTTAACACACTTGCTGACCTCCACAGGCATATCTCTGAAGCAGAGAAAACAGGCCCATAATCGGGAATCCTGACCCCAAGAGCTGCAGAGACAACTGTCATCTGCATAAAACAGCCCATGCTCTGCATGCAAAGCAGCTTCCCCATTAAATCTGCCATCCCACAGTCTAAAATGTGCAGAACTCTGGAGTGGAGCTTTATGAAGACACAAGATTTCAGTGCCCTTAGATGGTCTGTCATTTAAGAAGAAAACAAAATACACCCACTTGACCCCAGAGTGGCAACAATACAGTTACCTGAGAACAGATAGGAAGGTCAGATAGAAGTGTGCAGCACGGAGAGCCTCCTGGGGGTGGTGAGAGACCCCTTTCCTTTTTGTTTGGGTTGGACCTCAGATGTAGAAGGTTAAGTTAATTATACTCCTCAGTATTACTTCTCAGAGAGTCCACAATATGACTCATCACTGGTCTGGGCAAGGCCCTTCTCTATTATTTTTTTTTTCTCTTTTATTCTTATTCCTATTTTCATTCTCCTCCTTTCACAGTCAGCCGTTCTATCCTATTTAATGCATATACATTTTGGGGTATGTATTCTGGATTTTGTTTTCATTTGTTGAGGTAAAATTGACAGATAACAGTGTATTGATTTCAGGTATACCACATAGTAATTTCATATTTGTATACACTGCAAAATGATCACCACAATAAGTCTACTTATCACCCATGACCAGTGGTCAAAAAATGTTTTTGTTGTGATGAGAACTTTTAAGGTCTACTCTCTGGCAACTTTTAAAGGTACAACAGAGTATTATTATAGTCACCATGCTGTACGTTATTTCTCCATGACTTACTTATTTTATACCTGGAAGTTTGTACCTTTTGACCCTCTTCATCCATTTCCCCCACCTCCGCTACCTACCTCTGGCAACCACCAGCCTGTTCTCTGTGTCTATGAGCTTGGGCGAGGGGGTTGTTTTTGTTTTGGCATGTGTTCCTTTTTTTAAAGCATAGTTTGGTGGTTGTGGGATCTTTTCTTTTTTCAGTTTGATTTATTTTTGGCTCTGCTGGGCCTTCATTGCTGCTCAGGGTTTTCTCTAGTTGCAGTGAGCAGAGGCTGCTCTGTAGTTTCGGTGTGAAGGCTTCCTATTGTGGTGGCTTCTCTTGTGGGCTCTAGGGCCTGAGGGCTTCAGTAGTTGTAGCACATGGGCCTAGTTGCCCCACGACATGTGGGTTCTTCCTGGACCAGGTGTCAAACTTGTGTGCCCTGCATTGGCAGAAGGATTCTTAACTCGGTTTCTGGACCACCAGGGAAGTCCCAGTACATGTTCTTGAAAATGTAAATTGTTGGTCTATGTGCTTGTATTTTAAATTTGTATAAGCAGTATTATACATCTAATTCTGTCTTTTGCTTGTTTTTTAACCTAGCCCTCTGCTGACATCTATCCCTGTTGCTTTGTGTTACTGTGGTCCGCTTGGTCCATTGCTCTCAGCAGCTGCGCTGTCCTCTGAGGTGCACGTCTGCCTGACTTTACCTCTCCACTCTCCAGTGATGATGGCTGAGCTTGCTTCCAGTCCTCTGTCACCATAAAAAGCACAGGGATGAACATCTTCACACATGGCCCCGTGTGGATATATTGAGAAATTTGGGGGACATAGACCCAGGAGCAGAGTTGCTGTCTCATGGGGTCTGAACTTAATACGACCAAGTAGTGGCAAGTCTCTCCCTGAACAGCTGTCAAAACTATGCCCAACCAGCAGTGCCCCTAAATCCCCACCAGTTTTTGCTAGTCTACCATTGTAGAGGGATACCTCACTATGGTTTCCATTTGCGTTTCCTAGATTATGTTGAGTTTGGGCATCTCTTCATTTTCTTGTTAGCCTTTTGATTCTGTTTTATAAACCGCCTGTTTAGTATCATTCTTATATTGAGGTTCTCTTTTCCCTTGATGATTTGCTGAGTTTCCCTGTATCTCTCAGAGGGTCCCCTACTCAAGCAGCACATACCGCTCTGCTGCTCCTCTGGGGCAAGGGGACCAGTCTGACCACCAAGGCTTCCCACCCTCATCCTGAGAGTCAGGGCTTGGTAATGGCCATAAGCACAATCAGAGTAAAAGGAGCCCCTTTGTCTGATTCCCTCCGCCAGCCATGCCAGAGCATTGATGTCTGAGGAGACAGGGAATGAGGGGAAAAAAAACTGTTCTTCTCAGGAGCTGCTAACATGCTGTGTCAATTTCATGAGTTAATAAATGACTGGAGAAGGCTTAATTGCATCAGAAGAAATTGAGATCAGCCGGTGCTTAGGCCCTGCTCAATTAACTTGGGCTCCAAAGGGGGCCAAGCAGGGTGCAGGGGGCAGCTGATTGTTAATTACATGTGCTGGTGCCAGCTGCGGCAGGAGTTTCCTGTCAGTGTTGGTCCAGGCGGTGAGGGAGATGACCCCGCCTCTGGGTGCGGAAGTCACTAAGGGCAGGGATCCTTCAGAAACAGCACAGACCCCTGGCCCTATGGAGACTGGGAAACCCATTTCCAACACATTCTATATGGGAGGCTATTATTATTGTTTTTTTTAGTGGGGTTGCTTTACAGTGTTGTGTTTCTACTCTTCAGCCAAGTGATTCAGCTATGCATATACATGTATCCCCTCTTTTTTGGATTTCCTTCCCACTTAAGTCACCAGAGCACTGAGGAGAGTTCCCTGTGCTGTATACAGTAGGTTCTCATTAGTTATCATTTTTATATGTGGTAGTGTGCGTGTGTCAATCCTAATCTCCCAATTCATCCCACCCCTTCTTTCCCCCTTGGTATCCGTACATTTGTTCCCTATGTCTGCATCTCTATTTCTGCTTTGTAAATGAGATCGGATCAGGGTGGCTTTTATGTTCCCCCAGCCTTCACTAGAAGAATGGCCTTAAGGTTCCCCATCCTGGCCTCTATTGGCTCCATCCCACCCAGAGACACCGTGTTACCTTTGGTTCTCCTCGCACCCGCCTCGTCCTCCTTCTGGCCTGTTTGCCCTGAGGACACAGAATCCAGATCCAGCCTTGTTATGGGCAGCAGATGATGCCACAGGCTCCGCAAGGTCACCCACCTCCCCTGCTGCCTCCAGCCTGAAATCCTCCCAAAGACCTTCATTCCTGCATCTTTTCCCAAAAGGGCCAGATGGCAAGATTCAAACCTGTTAAAGACGCAGATTCTGGGTCCCTCCTCTGGAGATGCTGCTTCAGGAGGTCTGGAGTCTCTGCCTTAACGTGTGGCTCAGGTGGATTGTTACCATCAAGCCAATGTGCGAAACCCAGCTTTAGGGACACCTGAGCTCCTGGTGAGATAAGGGCAGATGTGCTGGGAGGACAGACAGCAGGGGCCAGGAGGCTTTGCTCCCAGTGCCTCTCCACTTCCGTCTCTATCTTGCTGTGTGTGGTTAAGTAAGTAACTTGTCCTCTCTGAACTTGATTTCTTCTTCTAGAGAAGTAAAGATGTTGGGGCAAATCTTTTAGAGTTCTTGCATTTCCACGGACCATTTTTCTATAAAGTAACTGGTTAAGCAAGCATGTTACATGATTTATGCCCAAAAAGCAACTTTGATTTTTTTCCTTCAAATATTCCTTTACTTTTTATTTTATTTTTATATTTTTAGTGTACCCCTCCATTTATTTAGGAATCTTTAAGTCTGTCAGTTAAATTTTTTAAGATTTTTTAAAAATCCCTATATTGTTGTTCAGTTGCTCAATTGTGTCCAGCCCTCTTTGCAACCCCCATGGACTGCAGTATGCCAGGCTTCCCTGTCTTTCACCGTCTCCTGGAGCTTGCTCAAAGTCATGTCCACTGAGTCAGTGATGCCATCCAACCATCTTGTCCTCTGTTGTCTCCTATATAGCTTGTGTTACGTGTGTGTGTGTTCTCGGTTATGTCTGACTCTTTGAGACCCTCATGAACTGTAGCCTGCCAGGTTCTTCTGTCCATGCAATTTCCCAGTCAAGAATACTGGAATGGGTTGCCATTTTCTCCTCCAGGGGGTCATATACATCTAGGCCTTAATAATTTTCTCATTATTTTATATGGTGTCTTTACAGTTACGTTTTCTGTTTGTTGCTAGTGAAAAGTGATAGTAAGATGACTTAGAGTGTTTCTTCTTTTTCTGTTCTTGGAATGCTTTGTGTAAGATAGGATGATTTCTTTATTAAATGTTTGGTAGGTGTTTCTGGTGAAGCTTTCTGGGCCTACGTGTTTTCTTTTTTCTTCTTCATCTTGAAAGTCAACTTTTGATGATGTGATTTCTTATAAAATCTGTCAAGTAAGTTACTTCTTCTTGACGAAACATTGGTAGGTTACATTATTCCATAAATGTATTCATTTCATCTATATTTTTAGATTATTGGCATAGTTGTTTTCAATACCCTTTAGTTTCCTTATGCTTGCAGCGTATGTGGTAATATTCCATTTTCATTTCTCCTAGTCTGTAACTTAAGTTTTATCTCACTTTGATTGATCAAAATCTCCTGAGGTCTATCACTTTATTTTTTTTTAATTTCTGTAGGCACATTGTTGGTTTACAATGTTGTGTTAGTTCCTGCTGTTCAGCAAAGTGAATCGGTTGTTTGCTGTTGTTATTGTTCAGTCACTAAGTCATGTCCAGCTCTTTGCAACGCTTTGGACTACAGCATGCCAGACTCTCCTGTCATCCACTCTCTCCCAGGGTTTGCTCAGAATAGTGAAGGACAGGGAAGCCTGGTGTCCCACAGTTTGCAAAGAGTTAGACTCAATCTTATGACTGAATAACAACAGCAACATGTCCATTGAGTTGGTGATGCTACCCAACCATCTCATTTTCTGTCGCCCCCTTCTTTTGCCTTCAGTCTTTCCCAGCATAGGGTCTTTAGATTCTGTTCATTACAGAGTATTAAGCAGAGTTCCCTATGGTATACAGCATGTTCTTATTAGCTATCTATTTGATACATAGGAGTGTATATATGTCAATCCCAATTTCCAGTTTATCCTCCCCCCACGTCCCCTGGTGACCATAAGTTTGTTTTCTACATTTGTGACTCTGCTTCTGTTTTGTAATTAAATTCATTTGTATGTGCTCTTTTAAGAACATTATATATACAGACGACATGGTATGATACTTGTCTTTCCGTGTCTAACTTACTTCACTCTGACAATCTCTAGGTCTACCTGTGTTGCTGCAGTGGCATTATTTTGTTCTTTTCTGTGGCTGAGTAAGGGCTTCCCAGGTGACTTAGTGGTAAAGAATCCGCCTGCCAAGCAGAAGACATGGGTTCAATCAGGAAGATCCCCTGGAGAAGGAAATGGCAACTCACTCCAGTATGCTTGCCTAGGAAACCCCATGGACAGAGGAGCCTGGTGGACTCCATAGAGTCTCAAAGAGTCAGACATGACTTAGTGACTAAATAACAACAACAAATGACCGAGTAATATTCCATTATATATGTACTACATCTTCTTTATCCGTTCCTCTCTTGGTGGACGCTTAGGTTGTTTCCATGTCTTGGCTATTGTGAATAGTGCTGCTATGAACATAGCAGTGCATGTATCTTTTTGAATTATGTCTTTTCTCTGGGTATATGCCCAGGGGTGGGATTGCTGGGTCATATGGTAGTTCTGTTGTTTAGATTTTTAATACTCTCCATATTGTCCATAATGGCTATATGAATTTACATTCCTACTAACAGTGTAGGAGGGTTCCCATTTATCCACTCCCTCTCCAGCATTTATCATTTGTAGATTTTTTGATAATGGCCATTCTGGTTTATGTGAGATGATGGTTTTGATTGTAGTTTTGATTTGCATTTCTCTAATAATTAGGATGTTGAACCTCTTTTCATGTGATTCTCAGCCTTCTTGTATATCTTCTTTAGAGAAATGTATATTTAGATCTTCTGCCCATTTTTCAAAAATTTATTTATTTTTGATTGGAGGATAATTGCTTTATAATATTTGTGTTGGTTTCTACCATACATAAATACTGCCCATTTTTTGATTGTGTTGTTTTTTTTGATACTGAGTTGCATGAACTGTTTGTATATTTTGGAGATTAATCCCTGTTGGTCAATTCGTTCGCAGATATTTTCTCCTATTCTGTGCGTTGTCTTTTCATTTTGTTTATGGTTTCCTTTGCTGTGCAAAAGCTTTTAAATTTAATTAGATCCCATTTATTTATTTTTGCTTTTAGTTTCATTACTCTGGGAAGTGGATCAAAAAGATCTTGCTGTGATTTATGTCAAAGAGTGTTCTGCCTATGTTTCCCTCTAAGAGCTTTATAGTTCTGGCCTTACATTTAGATCTTTAATCTATTTTGAGTTTATTTTTTGTATGGTATTAGAGAGTATCCTAATTTCATTCTTGTATTTGTAACTGGCCAGTTTTCCCAGCACCACTTGTTGAAGAGACTGTTTTCTCTCCATTGTATAGTCTTGACTCCTTTGTCATAGATTAGGTGACCATAGGTGCATGGGTTTATCTCTAACTTTCTATTATGTCCCATTGATCTAATTTCTGGTTTTGTGCCAGCATCATACTGTTGATTACTGTAGCTTGTAGTATAGCCTGAAATCTGGAAGCCTGATTCCTCCAGCTCCATTTTTCTTAAGATTATTTTGGGTTTTCGGGGTCTTCTATTGTGTTTCCATACAAATTGTAAAACTTTTTGTTCTAATTCTGTGAAAAATGCTATTGGTAATTTGATAGGGATTGCATCTGTTGATTGCTTTGGTATAGTATAGTCATTTTCACAGTATTAATCCATCCAATCCCAAAACGTGGTATATTTCTACATCTGTTTGTGTCATCTTTTATTTCTTTCATCAGTGTCTTATAGTTTTCAGAGTACAGGTCTTTTGTCTCCTTAGGTAGCTCTATTACTAGGTATTTTATTCTTTTTGATGCCTGGTAAATGGAATTGTTTCTTGTATTTCTCTTTTTTATCTTTCATTTTTAGTGTATAGAAATGCAATAGATTTCTGTGTATTAAGTTTGTAACCTGCAACTTTACTGAGTTCATAGATGAGTTCTAGTAGTTTTCTTGTAGCATCTTCAGGATTTTCTATATATAGTATCACATCATCTGCAAACAGTGACAGTTTTACTTCTTTTCCAATTTGAATTTATTTTATTTCTTTTTCTTCTCTGATTACTGTGTCTAGGACTTCCAAAACCATGTTGAATAAAAGTGGTGAGAGTGGATATCCTTGTCTTGTTCCTAATCTTAGAGGAAATGCTTTCAGTTTTTCACCCTTGAGAATGATGTTAGCTATGGGTTTGTCATATATAGCTTTTACTATGTTGAGATATGTTCCCTCTGTGCCCACTTTCTGGAGAATTTTTATCATACATGGGTGTTGAATTTTGTCAAAAATTTTCTACATATACTGAGATGATTGTATGGTTTTTATTCTTCAGTTTGTTAATGTCATGTATCACTGTGATTGATATATGTATATTGACAAATCCTTGCATCCTTGGGATAAATCCCACTTGATCATGGTGTACGATCAAGTATCCCTTTAGTTTAAAATGTCTTCAGTGGGCGAAGTCTGCCCCTGCCTCTAGAGTAAAACTTATGCCAGGCCCATTGCTTTTTCATTCCCTCCTAGGTGATAGTCTCATAGTCACTCTAAGTTATAGGCGCAGTTTCAACTCAGAAATTAGAGTGTCAGTCATGAGTGATAATCAAAATACTCCCCACCCAACAGCAGTACTCTTCTCCTACCCTCCAGTTTCGATCTGCTGCAGTTGGGGCATTGGGCAAAATCCCTCACTGTCTACATTCCCCCTGCTTTTACCCTCCCTCCCACTGTCCTCAAGAGCTGCTGTGAAATGGAGAATTCTTACCGGTTAGAGAGCAGAGAGTAGCTTTAGATTGGGTCCTGCTTTTGTGAATGCTTTCTGGGGCTCTTCTGAGGTTCCCTGATGGTCCCTTAACCCAGGCAAACACATCATCTCTATTCTTGGCCTTCTTGGCAACTCCTTGCTCAGCCCCTGAGGCATCTGGAGGCCACCTGTGGCCTCCTCAATTGGGTCTTCTCACACCTCCAGGTGGCACTATTGGGCAGGACTCAAGGCAATGAGCCCTGCCAGTTCCATGGCCCTCCCACCTCTTTCGCTGGTTGGAGTGAGAGATTCATGGCTCAGCAACAGCTCTTGCCAAGGAAATCTTCCTCACCAAATCTTCACCAGATTTTTGTGGGATTTACTCAGCGTTCAAATGTTCTTTTGTTGATTTTGTTGGGGGGAAAGTGGCCGCCCCGTCCTATTCTCCGCCATCTTCCTGTGCTCCTGTGGAAATCTTCACCAGATTTTTGACCCATCTCTCTTTTACAAAGCACTCATGAATCCTGACTCAATGAACATGAATCTGAGCAAACTCCAGGAGACAGTGAAGGACAGGGAAGCCTGGTGTGCTGCAGTCCATGGGATCACAAAGAGTCTGGCATGACTTAGTGACTGAACAACGACATGAATCCTGAAGCAGATTTGCATCCCCATGTATATTTCCCCACACATGGCCAGGGAGGAGGGACCTAGTCCAAACTCACTTTAGTCTTCTGATGTCAACCCATTGGCATCTCAATCAACACTTAGGTGGGAAGAGTCCCACTCTGACATCCAGCTACATACGACATACATTTTCATGTGAGTGAAAACATCTTTTGGAAGAGAAAGCCTGAGTGTCCAGAACATCCAAGGCAGGCACTGAAGACATTGTTAAGGCCTAGATCTAGAGGGAGGTGAAGGCGGGGATGGAGCACTTCTGCAGGTGACCAACCGCCTCCTCAACTTCTCTGGAAGCGCTGTTCACGAGACCTGCTGAACTCAGATGGGTGCCGGTCCTTGAGGCATGAAAATGTCTGTGCTCTGACCTCCAGCTTCCTGCTGAGCCAGAGATCCTGGAGGTTGTCAGCCCTGTCCCTGTGGAAGGTGGCTCAACACATCCCACTCCTGGTTAGGTTCCCTCCGTAATAAAAACACACACCCAGTGGGGCAGGCTCTCCTCGGGACAGTGAGCAGCAGCCCAGCATCACCATCAGGGGCGCCCTTCCTCTCCCCACTGCCCCCAACACCCCATTCCTAGGTTGGGCCCTGATGCTCCTCTAAATAAGGTTGAGTGGATAAAGAATTTTGGCTTGAAGGGATGCCCAATAATTTGCCTACACTGGATTCCTCGGTGGATCTCACCTCCTCCACCTCCATTAGCATGAACTTATCCATCCAAGTGTCTGGTTGGCATGTTGGCCTGAGGAGTCGGGGTATTGGAGTAAGAGAAAGGTGTGAGCAGCTCTGGGCACTGGGAATACAGACAGTTCCAGGAAAGAATGGGGTAAGGGGATAGGAAAGAAGTATATGAGGCCAGAGTGAGAGGGATCAGCTATGCAGCCAAAAGGGACACGTCCACCAGGGGACAGGGCAGCATTCTCCAGTAGGAGCATGAAAGAGGAGCTGGATTCCCTTCCCCCGTTGAGGCTTGCTTCCCAGAGCAGGAGGTTGCTCTTGTCCTGATGCTGCATTGGGCAGAGGGTTCCAGGCAGTGACACTAAGGGAAGGAACAGGATGGGATAGGATGCGGCCTTAGAGGTCTGAGCCTAGGTTCTCAGGCTGGGGGACCTCAGGCCAAGGCAGTCATGGAGGTCAGGAAACAAGCCCCCTTGGGGGTGTCCACTCCAGAGTCCTGGGGTCACAGCCAGGTGCCAGCGTGTACCTGTCTGTCCTCTCAGCCTCCCTCGCCAGCTCTCACTGACCTTCTTCCCCTCCCTTCTCTGGCAGGAACTGATGCCCTTGGCCATGATGTACCCCCAGCTGCTGTCTGCTCACGCACAGCCGGCGTGACTGGGCTGTCACTGGTCCAGCTGGTTCACGTAAGTGTGAGGCACGGAAGAAGGTGCCTGGATCCTGGGTGGAGAGAAGTGCTGGTGGAGAGGGAGCTCCAGAAAGTCCTGGTCACAGAGGGTGGGCCCGGGGCTCTGCAGTTGGCAACAGCCTTTGTTCTCTTTGGCTGCCCTCAGCCCCTGAGTTGGTCCCCACTGATTCCATTCTGTCCAGGCCCTGAGAGGGTACATAGGGACCTTCTTCTCAAAGCCTTAGGAAATTGATCAGGCAAGAGATGTGGCAGAAACTCCATAGCACTGGCCCTTCAGTCCTGACTTCAGTCCCCATTCAGACACTTGCTATTATATGACTTTCGGCAAATCGTCATGATGCTGTTAAAGTGCCGCACTCAATATGCCAGCAAATATGGAAAACTCAGCACTGGCCACAGGACTGGAAAACGTCAGTTTTCATTCCAATCCCAAAGAAGGGCAATGCCAAAGTATGTTCAAACTACCACACAATTTCACTCATTTCACACACTGTCATGCTCAAAATCCTTCAAGCTAGGCTTCAACAGTATGTGAACTAAGAACTAGATGTACAAGCTGGATTTAGAAAAGGCAGAGGAACTGGAGATCAAATTGCCAACATCTGTTGGATCATAGAAAAAGCAAGGGAATTCCGGAAAAACATCTGCTTCATTGACTACACTAAAGCCTTTGACTGTGTGGATCACAAGCAACTATGGAAAATTCTTAAAGATATGGGAGTACCAGAACACCTTACCTGCCTTCTGAGAAACCTGTGTCCAGGTCAAAAAGCAACAGTTACAACCAGACAAGGAACAACGGACTGGTTCAAAATTGGTCAAGGAGTACGTCAAGGCTGTATATTGTCACCCTGCTTATTTAACTTATATGCAGAGTACATCATAAGAAACACTGGGCTGGAGGAAGCACAAGCTGGAATCAAGATTGCTGGGAGAAATATCAATAACCTCAGATATGCAGATGACACCACCCTAATGGCAGAAAGTGAAGAGGAACTAAAAAGCCTCTTGATGAAAGTGAAAGAGGAGTGTGAAAAAGCTGGCTTAAAACTCACCATTTAGAAAACAAAGATCATGGCATCACTTTATAGCAAATAGGGGAAAAATGGGAACAGTGACAGACTTTATTTTCTTGGGTTCCAAAATGACCTTGGACAGTAACTGCAGCCATGAAATTAAAAGACTCTTGCTCCTTATAAGAAAAGCTATGACCAACCTAGACAGTATATTAAAAAGCAGAGACATCACTTTGCCAACAAAGGTCCATATAAGTCAAAGCTATGGTTTTTCCAGTAGTCATGTTCAGATGTGAGAGTTAGACCATAAAGAAGGCTGAGCACCGAAGAACTGATGCTTTCACACTGTGGTGCTGGAGAAGATTTTTGAGAGTCCCTTGGAAAGCAAGGAGATCAAACCAGTCCAACCCAAAGGAAATCAACCCTGAGTATTCATTGAAAGGGCTGACACTAAAGCTGAAGCTCCAATACTTTGGCCACCTGATTCAAAGAGCCAACTCATTGGAAAAGACCCTGTAAGACTGAGGGCAGGAGAAGAGGCGACAGAGAATGAGATGGTTGGATGGCATCACTGACTTCATGAACATGAGTCTGAGTGAACTCCAAGAGATAGTGAAGGACAGGGAAGCCTGGCGTGCTGCAGTCCGTAGGGTCACAAAGAGTCAGACACAGCTTAGTGACTGAACAATAGAGAGAATTGAATCCAGCAACATCAGGCAGGAGGGAAATCGCAGCCTGCCCTCCATCTCCTACTGTTGACGGTCCTTCAGCTCCACCGTCTCCCATCTCCTCCCCCTCCTCCAGTCAGTAATCTCCTTGCCTGTTCCGTAAATGCCAGCCCCTGAATGCCAGCTGTTTACTACTGTAGTTTTCAAGGTACTGTAGTTTAAGATTAAAAATGTTTTGTGTTTGTTTTTACATATTATTTGGGCTCGACTTCCCTGGTGGCTCGGACGGTAAATCGTCTGCCTACAATGCAGGAGACCCGGGTTCGATCCCTGGGTCAGGAAGATCCTCTGGAGAAGGCAATGGCAACCCACTCCAGTACTCTTGCCTGGAAAATCCCATGGACGGAGGAGCCTGGTAGGCTACAGTCCATGGGGTCTCAAAGAGTTGGACACAACTAAGCGAATTCACTTTCACTTTACATATTATTTGTGTGAAAAGTATTATAAACCTATTGCAGTACACTACTATATAGCCAGTTGTGTTAGTTGGGTACCTAGGCTAACTGTGTTGGACTTAATGAACAAATAGGACTTAATGATCATGCTCTCAGAACAGAAGGCATTCATACATAGGAGAAAAGACAAAGAAAGAAGTGAAGTCACTCAGTCGTGTCCAACTCTTTGCGACTCCATGGACTGTAGCTTACCAGGCTCCTCTGTCCATGGGATTTTCCAGGCAAGAATACTGGAGTGGGGTGCCATTTCAGACTTAAGGTAAACTGTAGAATGAAAGCTGTTTAGGTTCAGGGAGTTATTGTGATTATTTACATCTATTTGCAAAGAGAAAACAAGCCCACCTGAAACCATAAACACCCGTGGGGGGCAGAATTGAAATGCTAAGTTGCACCACCAGGACCGGACCCTCCAGGGGGCTGGCGGGGACCTGGCTAGTTGACTGCAGGCACTTTACGTGTCCCTTCTTGGTTTATGACTGAGGCCAGACTTAAGCGGTCACAAAATGTCTGGGTCTCCCTTTTCTGCACAGCTAACCATGTTTGAAGGGTATCTTAGAGTTTACAAGGGGCCATTGTATATGTGAATCGTTTTATTCACAGTCATACTAGTAAGCTGCGTTTTTTCGTAATCTCTCTTGTACAAATGAAAAAGAAGGCCAGCTTCCAAAACGGGGTGCCTGCTAAGAGGCACATTTGGGCTTTGAATGGGCCTTCAGCCCCATGGCTCCACCTGTACTGCCGTGCTCCCCTTTCCAGGCCACTTCTGCTGTGCAGCCTTCAAGGTGCTGAAAGAGGGAGGCCAGGCATTGAGGGCAGAGAAGGAAGGACGCTCTCTCTGTATGGTTTCATAATTCCCTGCTTCCTAAAGCAGCCTGGGCATATCCCGGGGGACCAGGCCAAGACTTTCAGGAGAGTGGGCCACTGCTGGCTCCTCCAAACTCAGGTCGCTAGGGTCTCTCTGTCTCTTGAACCATCTCAGGGGTGAGCAGGACAGTGAAGCAGGAGAAGGAGTGATGTTGTTGTGATGGTGTATAAGTCCTCCCAAGGCTGAGGTGCACCTTCTCACCCCAACTCCCAACAAACGCCCCAGTGATCCCTGAAGCATGCCTCACCACACATTTCAGCAGTCAAACCAGTTTCCAAGATGCTCTGACTGCAGCTGAGACGTGAGTGGAGAGATACACTGCCCTCTGGTGGTCGATCAGGGTCATTACTGCCAGGCCTGTAAAAGAAACGCTGTATGGGGAAGGATGTATATATATGTTAGTCGCTCAGTTGTGTCGGATTCTGCCACCCTATGGACTGAAGCCCGCCAGGCTCCTCTGTCCGTGGACTTTTCCAGGCAAGAGTACTGGAGTGGGTTGCCATGCCCTCCTCCAGGGGGTCTTCCCCAACCCAGGGATCGAACCCAGGTCTCCTGCATTGCAGGCACATTCTTTACCATCTGAGCCACCAGGGATGCCTATATGGGGAAGTGATTACTTTTATTAAGTGCCTGCTGTGTGCCAGGCACTATGTATAAAGCTTCAGGATAGGACAGAGTATAACATGCAACTCCTGACCCGAAAGGACTCATAATTTAGGGCAGGAGTCACAATGTTCCCACACGAAAGTTGACAAGCATTGCACCAAGATAGGATTTGCAAAGTGGCACATGGAAAGGCATTACAGAAGTGCAGAAAGAGAGACTGCATCACGATGAGGCGGTTGGGCAAGGCTTCTCAGAGCCTTGAAACAGATGGAGAAAGTGAGAGATTATGGTCTCCCCTACTGAAACCCTTCAGGAGCCCCCATTGTCTCCTTAAGCATTAAACCCCACGTCCTTGCCTGCTTTACAGCCTCTCCTCTCATGCCTACCCCCAGCCTTCTGGATCCTTACAGTTCCTGAGAACTGCATGTTACCTCTGTGTTCTTTCACACTCCTGGACTGTGCATTCTACCCTCTGCACTTTGTCTGCTGGACAAGCCCCCACACAGCTTATAGAACTCTGCTCACGGAACATAACGTGTTCTCTGGAACGTTTCCCCAAGTAGGTAGCTGGCCCCTCCTCTGTGTTCTCATAGCCCCTGGTCTGTGCATCTCTGGTTCATAAGGTTTATTAAGTGTCTTTTCATCACTAGGCAATACATGTCTTAAGAACTGGGACTATCTGATGGGCAGAGGATTCCTGTGGGTGGGGGTGGGGTGGGGAGGGACAATGGGCTGTGAGAAGGGAAAAATAAATTGGTGGTGAGCATGCAGGGAAGTCGGGGAGGGAAAAGTCACTGACGCTCAGTCTAAATTAAGTCTGCACCCAGATAAATGTGTCCTGAAGGCAGCGCGGTGCCAGAAGGGCTCTGGAGTAGGGGCATAGTGAAGGGCTGACTGTAGGTGATGTGAAGACAAAACCAGTGCAGTTCTTTAGGAACCCATTGCACCAGTGCAGGTATGCAGCATACAGTCATAATTGGTGTGAAGAATAGGAGACTAGAAGAAGCCAAACAATTGGAGGATTTGAAAGCCTGGGCAGGGACTTCCCTGGTAGTCTAGTGGTTAAGAATCCAGTGCAGGGGACACAGGTTCCATCCCTGGTCCAGGAAGATCCCACACGCCACGGAGCAGCTAAGCTTGTGTGCCACAACTGAGCTGAAGCTCATGTGCCTGGAGCCCAAGCTGTGCAGTAAGAGAAGCCGTGGCAGTGACAGCCTGTGCACCGCATCAAAGGGGAGTCCTCACTCACTGCAGCTAGAGAAAGCCTGGGTGCAGCAACGAAGAGTGTTTAACATTTATTTTAAGCATTAAAAGTAAATGCTTATTGATTTATCAAAAAATAAACATTTTAAAAGAAGAAACTCTGGGCACTGAGGGGAATGCGCCACAGCCTTGTCAAACTCCAGTGTGCAGATAATCACCTGGGGCCTTGTTAAAACACACCTTCTGACTCCTTCGGCCAGTGGAGGGACCTGAGATGCTACGTATCTAACCAGCTCCCAGGTGCTGCCTGGACTGGTGCACAGACCACACTTTGAGCATCTTTGAGTGAGTTAGAAGCAGTGCCGTGTGCCTGCCGGGCTCCAGGAGCACGATGGTGAGGAGCAGATGGAGGAAACCTGCCCCTTCCCCAGGTGAACAGCGGGGCGCACGACTTCCTGAGCAGCTGGTGTTCCAGCCCCCGCTTGCCCTTTGCGAGAGAGACAACCTGTAAAATGCTTTGTGGCAGCTCCAGGAGAACTGGTCACTCAGAGGTCGGCAGAGGTGGGGGAGCCCGCTGGAAGACAGGGTAATGACTTGGCCTGTCGTAATTGGGTCCAAGCTGCAAGCTGGAGACTCAGATCTGGGGCCAGTGGGCCTGCTGATGACAGAGCACATGGCGGGAGAGCCGGGGGAGATGTGGCGGAGCCCTGCAGTAATCCAGCCCTTGGGGCCTTTTTCAGGATGGCCCTCGTCTAACATCATCTCCTCTCTTTTCTTGTCTTGCAGGCCACCGTTCCCTTTATGAACGTAAGTGCTTGCGGCCATTCTGTCCTCCAGATGCCAAGTCTCCTCCCACCCTCCTGCTCCATTGGCAGAGTCAGCCTTGGTCCCTCTGTGCCTGGGGGATCGAGGATCTTTGTTCAGTGACCCGAAGGGGGAGTCAGCCCTCAGACAGCCTCACATCTGGAGCATACCCTGCCCCTGCCCCACCCAGCCCCCTTAGCAATTCCCCTCTCCCTAGCCTCACCCCAACCTTCCAGGAGCCGGAATGTGCCTGCCGGCTCCCTCTGAGCTCACCCTGCCCTGTTTCCCGTATGAGTTAGAAAGAGAGGACAGATGCCACCCGAATAAGTGTGGGTTGGAGCCAGGGCAGAACCAAGTGGAAATTCTGAGGCTCAGACCCTGTCCCTCCACCTATGTCAAGGGCTCGGGGACCATGGGTGTTTGTGTTTGTTTTGTTTTGTTTGTGTTTGCGTTTGTTAATTACGCCCCAGAGGGCGTAATTAAGAGCCTGGCCACTGGGGGTGAGCCAGGCTGGGTGGACTGTCAGCCAGATGAAGTAGAGCCTCAGCTCATTGTGAGTAAAGCAGGGATAATTAACAACTATCTCAAAAGGTGATCTTGAAGATTAACTGAGATGACCAGGGCTATGCTCAGCACAGTACCTCACACAGGCTAAGCCCTCAGAAACAGAAGCTATTAATTCTCTGTGTCTTGGTCCCATGGGGTGGGGAAGGACCAAGGTGGGGGGTTGAGCATGATGTGGGGAGAGGGGCGAGGAGACTTAAAGCAGAAAGACAGCAAGAACCTTTGAAACTAGATGGAAACGGGGAGCAGAATTACACCGCCAGTCAGCTCTCTGCCGCCTCTTCCCTCCCATAGCTGTGAGCCCCCCAGGTTAGGCTGGCCTGGCCGCTCTGTCCAGGAAGTTCTTGGCATCCCACCCCTGGGGCCCTCCCAGCTCTCAGGTCCCCCCCTCCCCACCACACCTCCAGCTGAGAAAGGTCAGCCGCCCTCACCTCTCCCCACGCCTCTCTGCAGAGTTTGATGGGGCGTCGGGCGGATGACAGCGGGAACGGTTGTGATCACTGGCGGAATCCTAGCTACGGTCATCCTCCTCTGCATCATTGCCGTCCTGTGCTACTGTAGGCTCCAGGTCAGTGCCCGGGGCCCGGGGCCACAGGCCACCAGCAAACCACCTCCCCGGCGTGGAGGCGACAAAGCCCCAAGTCCAGAAAGCGGGAGGCTTAAGTGAAGGGGGCTGGACCTTGCGGGGCAGTCAGAAGGGAGCTTTCCCTCACAGCCTGCACACTCTGGGCACCCAAGAGAGTGAGCCGGGAAAGCACCGTCCTGGTATGGTGTCCCCCGCAGGTCTGAGATTTCAGGATTAGTGGGAAGGACACCACTGTGGGGAGACTGAAAGCAGCTCCCGGCACCCCAGTCTGGGCTCAGGAGAATCTGTATGTCCTTCCCTCTCTGCCTCCCGGCCTCTCTCAACCACGTGCGTGCTAAGTCACACAGTCACGTCTGACCCTTTGCAACCCCATGGACTGTAGCCCACCAGGCTCCTCTGTCCATGGGATTCTCCAGGCAAGAATACTGGAGTGGGTTGCCATTCCCTTCTCCAGGAGATCTTTCCCACCTAGTGATCGAACCCTCATCTCTTAAGTCTCCTGCATTGGCAGGTGGGTTCTTTACCCCTAGCGCCACCTGGGAAGCCTCTCAACAGTCATCTGGAGTTAATACACAGGACGTAGGTGGAGGAAGTGAGAAGAACTGATCTTGCGGGGCCGGGAGGACTTCGCTGTGGACCGTGGGCGCCTGGTGTTGACTTGTGTCTCCAGGGTTGACCCAGGGCCCCGTGCAGGGTCCTTGGCGGAGCAGGGGCACAGGTGTCTGCGCATACCCGGAGGGGGGCACCCCGCCCTCAGGCAGCCGTCCCCCCTCTCCCCTCAGTATTACTGCTGCAAGAAGAGTGGAGCGGAGGATGCAGACGAGGAAGAGGAGGAGGAGCACGACCTGCCCACACACCCCAGAGGCCCCACCTGCAATGCCTGCAGCTCCCAGGCCCTGGATGGCCGAGGCAGCCTGGCGCCTGTCCCCGGCGAGCCCTGCGGCCAGCCGTGCAGGGTGGCGGCCGGCCACTGCACCGCCTGCTCCCCATACAGCTCCCCCTTTTACATACGGACGGCTGACATGGTGCCCAACGGGGGTGGAGGCGAGAGGCTCTCCTTTGCTCCCACCTACTACAAGGAGGGAGGACCCCCATCTCTCCAAGTGGCAGCGCCCCAGAATTACCCGGTGACGTGGCCAGGCTCTGGGCGCGAGGCCTTCACCAATCCAAGGGCTATTAGTACAGACGTGTAACCCCTTTCACCCCCAACCCCCCCCAACACACACCAACACTGCTGCCCCCGGCCCAGGATCATCAGTGGGGACAGCAGATGACCCCTTCCACAGCCTGCAAGGACCTTCTCAGTTTTTCTGGCTCTCCTTGCCCCACAGTGGAAGGCTCACCCAGATTCAGGCTATCGAGGGCATTGAGAACCAGGGCAGGGACTGGCCCCACGGCCCAGAGGAAGGGGGCCTGACAGGTCGTGTTGGCAGCCTGGCTGGTTTCTCTGTTGGGACTTTCCAGCATGGCCACAGCCCTCGCACTTCCCTCTGTCCTCTGGCTTTGCCAGACTCTGAGGAGAGGAGCAGGAGCACCAGGGGAAGCTAAGCAAAGGCTCTGGAAGTCTCCCAAGTCCTTGGGGGACGAAAGGAGAAAGTGGAGGGTGAGGGCAAGGGGAGAGGCCAGACCTGAGGCTTTGGCAGAACTCGAGAAGGGTGGGGAAGGATTGAAGGGCTTTTTCAGGACTTGCTTGCCGCAATGAATCCAAGAGCTAGTTCACCATCTAGTTTTGTACTTCAGCTTCCTAGAGACTGCAGTCCCTGTAGCTGTTCCAATACAGATGTTACTTCCCAAACATGCTTGTATTTGCCCCCATCCTCACCGAACATAGCAACTGGACTTTAAAGGCCATGGCATAAGGTTATTCGCAGGGAATGCACTGAACGTGGATGTCTAGCCTTGTCTCCCCCCAAATCTTCTTTCTCTGCCTTTGAAACCAGTTGTCCTGGCTGTTGAAACTTTTCCAAGTTTTGTTACTAGAGTTTGAGTAGCTTAGCGAAGGAGAGCCTGCCGATGGTGTCTGGGGCCCTGGTCCGCCACGCTGAGTGTGGTGCCTCAATGCGGCCCTGCAAGGACCTGTGCATTCCCAGGCGTATACACACACACACATCTGTCACCACCTGGTGTGTGCACACACACATACGCCTGTTACCACCAGGTGTGTGCACACACCATCACCACCAGCGCTCACCAGGGCTCTGCCACCTTCAGGAGCCACAGAGCAGAAGCGTGATGTGCCAGCTAGAAAGAGAAGTCTGCCTCCAGACAGCAGGAGTGACAGGTGATCAGGGTGGTGGCCACAGCAGCCAGCTGATGGGTACAGGAAGCGCCTGCGGAGTCTCCCGTGAAACGATGCTGCCGCGTGGAAGCCCCTCCGGAGACCCGGTGTCCTACCTGGGCATCCAGCCGTGAGGCCGCAGACCAGCGCCCCGTCTTTCCACCAGGGACGGCAGCGCTGGCTCCAAGGATGGGGGCAGATTTGACTCGGCAATCAGATTCCACGCTGGCCACCATCCCTCAGCTGATCCAACCCTCAGTCTCTGAACGAGGACCTGTTTATTGCTGGGTCACGCCGGCCCCAAGTCCAGATCCCAGATATAACTCAGCTGTGGCCTTATGCTGTTTGTGTGACTGCATCTGATGAGTGTCCCAGTTGCCGTAAGGGGTGGCTGTCCACCCCCTTCTAAGGGCATTAGTAACCCCCAGCCTCTCTTGAGTCATTGCAGTGTGTGGGACAAGAAGGGAGCAGGCCCCTTGGCCGATTTTTGCTGAATTTTGATTTTTGCATCTGAGAAAGGGAGGGTGCTGCTGGGGGAGTGGTGAAGGGGAAGAGAATTCGCCATACCTTTGCATCCCTCTGGGCACTTCTCACCTTGCATCTCAATCTGGAATCGAGGCTCACTGGATTGAGAACCAGAGGACCTGGGGTCTGGTCACATTTGGGTTACCCTGGGTCCTCTGAGGACCAGTCCCTTATCTCCTCTGAGACCCCATTTCCTACAGGGAAATGGGACTCACCCAGATGGACTCTGAGGGCCATTTAATGCTCCAGGAAACCAGGATTCCCAGAAAAGTCCTGCCGGCCAGACCACTCTCTCTCTCTCTAGCCCTAGTCCTGGCAGGGGGCTGGATACACTTTCCAACTGCCTGATCCTGTGTGCACAGATGCATGTTGATGGATCCAAGACCACAATACTTTGCAGGATTAGCTGGCAAAACAATTTTAACATCAGAAAAAAGCCAACACGTTTAACCCTCCTACTGGGTGACTTCGAGTTCTCTGCTACTGGGAAGCAGTGATCAGCTCTGTCTCCGAGAGCCCAGAGGGATCAGCTTAGGGACAGTGGCTTTCACATCCCCACACCCATCCCACTGCCAGCCCTTCCTGGGCTAAGCAAACCCATTGATGTGAGCTGCTGGGCCTGGCCACTCTATCTGCCTCCTGATGACCAGCCCCAGTGCCTTGCTGCCCTGGGATTCCACAGTTGCACAACCACATCAGGGGCTATCTCTCCTCACCCCAAAAATTCCAGTACCTCCCACCTCCAGAGAAGTCAAGACCCAGTCAACTCTTAACATGCTTCTTGGCCCTCATCTATTGAGATCCTGGAGTAAAAAGCATCTTCGTACAGTCCCTCTCTTCTCCCAGAGCTTCCCAGCCTCAATCAACCCACAAGTCAACATCTGAGTTTGGGGCGTTGGAGAGATGGTGGCAATGGCTCCCCCTGCCCCAACCGCCCCACACTGCTCTGGGCACAGCCTCTAGGTTGCCCGCCGGCCTCCCAGCAGCTGCGAGGACCTTGCCTGTGGAAGAGGAAGCTCACGCCACTCCACCGCACTGTACTTTTTAGCCGCCAAGTCTGTGCTCTGGGACACTGTTCGGACACTTTTCAAACTGCACCCTAAAGAGGAAGCGGAGAGGCGGGGACCCCCTGCTCTCGCCGACTTTTCTCTCCACTTCACTGCTCCCTCTACAGAGTTCTTGCCCTGCATCTTTGATAACTTGGAGTCACAACCAAGCAAATGTCCAAAATAAAGGAGAAATTTGAAATAGAAACCCCCGCAGGGTCCTCCATGCTTTACCTGGGGGAAGGGCAGCGGGGCACGGATTGAAGGGTGAATGCCCCCTTCTCAGCGCCTAGAGTGTCCTTTCTCTGTGCTGGTATCTGCCAGCTTCCTCTCCCTTCCAGCTTCCCTCTGCCGTGCCCCCCGCCAACCCCCATCCCTTTTCTTGCCTCAGTCAGAGCTCACTTCCAGGAGGGATGTGTCATGTGTTGGGAAAGGGGATTAAAGCGTAGCTGCTGCTGCCCCCTGAGGTGGAAGGAGCCTTCGCTGATGGTGGGGAGCCTCCCTGGGGAGCAGCCTGCCCCCCAAGCCTCACTGTCCAGGCCCCGGGTGCCCCCCTGTAGTTTGCCTTAAGTCCCCAACTCTGAGACCTGAGGAGACCCTGACAGCCTGAGGAGGGAAGGCCAGAGAGTCTGGGGACGGGCTCCTGAGCTCAACAGGGATGGTGTTATCAGGAGAGGCCTGCGGCGAGGACCAGCGACCCAGGGCGGAGGTTCTGGGCGAGAGGGAGTGTTCCGGGAGGACGAGGGTGCAGCTGGGGCTGTGCGCGTGCCTGTGAACATGTGTGAGAGAAAAAGGGAGACACCCACGCCTCGTCTCAGCACCACACAGCCCTTGGGGCAGCAGGCAGCCTGGCCCGAGTCACGCAGCACCCAGGCCCCTGGAGTCAGGGTGCCCCGCCCCGGCAGGCCTTTGGGCCTCAGCCAGGAGGCAGTTGGCTACAGCTCTGTCACCAACCGTCCCCTGGGAACAAAAAACCTGAGGCAAATCTCCCTCATCCCTGCACCCACCCCAGGCTTGAGCACCTCCTCCACTCCCCACAGAGCAGCCACACACACCCTCATCCACCCCCAGCCTCTCCCCCAGCACCTCAGGCCACAGGGTGGACTTTTCGGCGTCTCAGTTTCCTCATCCATAAAATTGAGCTTGTGATGCCTACCTTATCCCATTGCTTTGAAAAGTAAGTGAGCCTGGCGCACACGGTAGCCATTGTCATTAGAAGAATTTGGTGGGGACTCAAATTGGAGCTGTGGAGGCAGCTGGGATCGCTCAGGCATCAGGGTGAAAGGCTCCTCTGGGCTCGTTTTCATCTCTGCTCCCCGCCAAGACTTCTGAAGCCTCTCCTGCGTTGCCACCTCTCCCTGCCTCTTCCAGACACTGCTGGACCATCTCTCTGCCCATCACTGCCTCTCCCTTCATTTGGAGCTTCCCTCTCCATCCTGCCTGTGACTCTTGGAGGGACCCAGGGTCCCATCAACCTGTGCTGTGCTGTGCTTAGTTGCTCAGTTGTGTCCAACTCTGCAACCCCATGGACTCGCCCGCCAGGCTTCTCTGTCCATGGGGATTCTCCGGGCAAGACTACTGGAGTGGGTTGCCATGCCCTCCTCCAGGGGATCTTCCCAACCCAGGGATCAAACCCAGTTCTCCTGCATTGCAGGCAGATTCTTTACTGCCTGAGCCACCAGGGAAGCCCAAGAATACTGGAGTAGGTAGCCTATCCCTTCTCCAGGGGAACTTCCCGACCCAGGAATCAAACTGTGCTCTTCTGCATTGCAGGCGGATTCTTTACCAGCTGAGCTACCTGGGAAGCCCCCATCAACCTAGGACTGCCTTTTGGCCTCACATTTGCCCCAGTAAACTATACAAATAAGGGAAAGAATATTCATACATACAACAGTTCTTCTCTCAGTTGGGTTCTGTGCTTATTTCACTGGCTTCCAAGTTCAAGTTCAAGGCTTGGGTTCAAAACTCAGGTCAGAAAGGGACCAGGGGACCCCTCCAGCCCTTCCTCTTGAGCCTGGACTCCCTAAATTGTCCACCCCTGGCCCTGCTGAGTCTCACCCAGAACCTGTTAGACACCCTGACTGTCGAGGAGTGGACGAAGGCCTCCAGGTGTTCGTGGGGAGGTGAGAGCAGGAGGAAGAGTAGAGGGAGGGAGTCCCAAAGTCTGGCTGGGAGGGACAGGAATGCGCTTCTGTAGGATTCCATCTGTATTGTCACAGAGCTGGGAAACCAGCGGAGAATGGGACCTGCCCCATCCCTCTTGCTCTTGCAGTGGGCTCTATAGGACCCACCTCCACTCGGCTCTGAGTCCCCCTCCTTGTGTTCTGCCTAAACCCACAGAGAACAAAGGGAAATGATGGCTGAGCTCTACAACATAACCCACAGGCCACGAAGGACTCTATTTCCCTGGCTAACCACCATATCATCACTTCTAATCCCTCCTATCTGGGGGATGGGTGGGGGAGAATTTCTAAGAAATAAAATCAAAGTCCTCTTTCTCTTTTTAGCTTCCGAAAGGCTAAGCCAACTCTGCAACCCTGCTGTGCTCCTGGTCATCTGTTTTTGTCATAACACTTAAAGTGTGACTTTAGGGAAGTTTTTCATGTAATTCTAAGTTATTTGGGGAAATGTATCCATGGATTTGTTTCCACTTCAAAATGAGCTAAGGCGGCTTGACTAGCACTAGGAGACTGAGAGCTGGGAAATAAGACTCCGGGACCTAACTCTACTAGTTCTGTAAAAGTTCATCAAACCATTCCCATGCCCCGCTTCCACATGCATCCTTACAGGGGGGTGGCCACCCAGATCCAGTCAGCCACCAAGCACCACCCACCCACCTCCTGCCCCGCCTGCCTTCATCCCTCCTCTGTGTCTTGCTGTGGATGCAAGTGGGAGACGGCGTCATCAGGTCAGATCATATTGCTTCTGCCTTTCCTCCCTTTCCCTTTGCTTCAGTTAAGTTCAGTCGTTCAGTCCAGTCGTTCAGTCGTGTCCGACTCTTTGTGACCCCATGGACTGCAGCATGTCAGGCTTCCCTGTCCATCACCAACTCCTGGAGCTTGCTCAAACTCATGTCCATTGAGTCGGTGATGCCATCCAACCATCTCATCCTCTGTCGTCCCCTTCTCCTGCCTTCAGTCTTTCCCAGCATCAGGGTCTTTTCCATTGTCTTTGCATCAGGTGACCAAAGTAAAGCAAAAATACATCCTTTGCATCAGGGGCTTACAATCCTGTACCTTTTATCTTTTTTTTGGATGTGGCATGCAGGATCTTAATTCCTTGCTCAGGAATTAAACCAGCTCTCCCTGCAATGGAAGCACAGAGTCCTAACCACTGGATCAATAGAGAAGTCCCTACAGGGTGCTTTTAGATGGGAGGAAAGAGAACCTATGAGTGTAAAAATGTGAAAGTGTTAGATGCTCAGTCGTGTCCAACTCTTTGCAACCAGGTGGACTGTAATCCACCAGGCTCCTCTGTCCATGGAATTCTCCAGGCAAGAATACTGGAGTGGGTAGCCATTCCCTTCTCCAGGTAATCTTCCCAACCCAGGGATCAAACCTGGGTCTCCTGCATTGCAGGCAGATTCTTTATCATCTGAGCCACGAGGGAAGTATGCTGACGCTTTAATCATGAGTTCTGTTCTGGACCTAACTAAACAACTCAAGGTTAAACAGAAGCCTGACCCTCCTCACAAAGTTCTCTGAACTCTTCCCAAACATAGGACCCAACCAGGGAATGGGTCTTCTCCAGATAAGCAGTCGGTGCTGTTACCCGCAATATCAGTGAAGAGAGGAGGCCATGACTCACTCCCCAGGGAGGGAGTCTCTTGAACTGTCCTTCTGGCAGGAACCCTGAGCAGGGCAGGGCCCTGGTGGAGGGTGGAAGAAGGGTGGAGAATGGTACCTCCACCTTCTAATGTCTAAAAGGCAAGATCGTCAAAAGCAACCACACGCAGGCTATGAAAAATCTCAATGTTCACCAAATCTGTGAAAGCATTGTCCAACAAAAAAATTCAAATACATCCAGGAATAACACACTTCTCATGAATATTCTTAAGGATAATATTTTCTGCCTTGTAATCCATTTGTTGGGCAGCCATGAACTCTTCCTGAAGCTTAGGAGATGAACATCCATCCAGGGTCCCAGCCCTAAACATGGCAGAAGTCTCCCTTCTCCAGAAAACTGCCCCCCACAATCTGAAGTGAGCCTGCTTCCCAGGATGGTCCTTTTTCAAGGGTGACTGGTCTCTGGGGGACGATCTGCCCAGGCCTCCAGGAGAGCACTTAACTCCCCAACTTCCTCTCCATCCCATCATGAAGCAACCCCCGACTCCTTCTGACACCACCACTGCCACCAGCAAGGAACCCCAGCCATAGCTTGGAGCTTGCAGGTAGGCAAGGCAGCCATTTCCCTGAGCTCACTGGTTCCTAGGCCTGCTCCACCCAGTGGGCAGGACAGGTCCAATCTTCACAGGGTTGAAGGTCCAGAAACTGGGTGACTGGACATCTGAGATCACCTTCCCCTCCAAGTCTCCACAGATGATGACAGGGCCCAGCCAGCCCTGGCCATTGGCACCTGAGGCCCTGGAGGCCCATGGGGCTCCAGTGCTGGCCTGCCTGCAGGAATAGTCCAGGTCCCACACCCACGCCAACCCATCACAGTATCTATATATCCTCCTGGGCTGGGTTTTACCTTAAGCCAGAGATTTTCTTTCTGTCCACTGGGAATTACATCCTTATTCCTAACAAAAGATCTTTCCCCTGAGAAGATCCATGTTCTGGGTCTAATCAAACCTCCTAAATTCATTATTGAGTCCTGACCCTCCTCACAACATCTGAGTTCTTTCTGCAAACATGTAGGGCCCAACCAAGGAATCTAGAATGATCAGAAGACCTCAAACCCCAGACCCCTACATAGAGATCAAGGGTCTCTCCAGCGCCCTCACACTCCACTTCCTCTGCCTCCCTCCCACTGCATGTGGTCCCTTGTCTTTGCATCTAAGAAGGAGTCGTGAGCTGGGGTCAATGAATGAGGAGGAACCCAAAAGAGAAAAATTAAGAATCAAGAATTTTCGAAGAGGGAAAAAGTGGTAATATAAAATGTCTGACACTGGAAGAATACACACACACACACACACACACACACACACAAAGAAAAATGGCTTCCTGTTGGAAGGGAGAGGGGAATTGGTGAGGTGAAGGCAGAAACAAAACTTTCCAATATATGCACATGCTAGGTTGCTTCAGTCGTGACCCACCCTAACCCTAACCCTAGGGTAGCCTCCAGGCTCCTCTGTCCATGGGATTCTCCGGGCAAGAATACTGGAGTGTGTTGCCATGCCCTCCTGCAGGGGATCTTCCCGATTCAGGAACCAAACCCATGTCTCTTATGTCTCCTACCTTGGCAGGCAGGTTCTTTACCACTAGCGCTACCTGGGAAGCCTCTTGGAATATATACCTGTTACGTTATTTTCCTTTGGTGACTTTAAATTTTGAAAACTGTTTTCTCTCAGTTAAATCATACCAGACTGTGTCTGAGAATAGCAAGTACTCTCCGGGCAGTCATACACAGGTACATAACTGGCTACCAGCAGAGCCCTTGGGGCAAGTCTGCTGAGGCCTGTGCTCAGATCTGAAGAGATGCCAAGTGGTCAGGCGTCTCTTCAGATGTTGCCGCGTTTAGACTCTCCCAGCTCTGGGGCTGGGTCACGGCTCGTGTGTGCCCACTCTCCACAGGCAAAGGGGCTTCTGTGTTACAAGTTTGGAGTAATTTTCTTTCCACAAGACCAGCGGGCAGAAGACTAACGGGAAAAACAGTGTCAACCCACATAGGTTCATATCAGATAAATACTTTTTTAATTGCTTTCTGTTGTAGTAAATTATCTATAACATAAAATTTACAGTTTTAAACATTTCAAGGTATACAATTCAGTGGTGTTAGTTCAATAGTGGATTTATTTATTTACCTATTTATTTGAGATATAATTGACATATAATATTGTATTAGTTTTAGGTGTACAACATAATTTAATATCTATATATTGCAAAATGATCACTGCAATAAATTTAATATCCATTACCACATATGGCGACACATTTGTTGTTTCTTGTGATGAGATTTTAAGATCTATTTTCTTAGCAACTTTCCTGAATGCAATACAGTAATTTTTAAAATACTTATTTGGCTGCACTGGGTTTTTGTTGTGGTATGTGGGATCTAGTTGCCTGACCGGAGATTGAACCCGGGTATCCTGCATTGGGAGCGCAGAGTCTTAGCCACTGGACCACCAGGGTAGTCCTCAGTAATTTTTTAAAATACATAATTATTAACTGTAGTCACCATGCTGCACATTACATCTCTAGAACTTTTTATCTCATAACTGCAAGTTTTACTTTTTTAAGTTGATGACAAGTTCAAATGCATTCTGAAGCTCCACCTTTTTATCCACCCCCTCTCACCCTCATATGCTATATTTTTTGTGATATTTTATTTTAATTAATTTATTTTAATTGGAGGCTAATTACTTTATAATACTGTAGTGGTTTTTGCCATACACTGACATGAATCAGCCATGGGTGTACATGTGTCCCCCATTCTGATCCCCCTCCCACCTCCCTCCCCATCCCATCCCTCAGGGTTGTCCCAGCGCACTGGCTTTGAGTGCCACATGCTATATTTTTGGTGTCACAGCAGGTTCTTTTACTGCTGTGCTTCTCTAGTTCGTTTGCCAGGTTTCTCCCCAAGAGAGGGCATTGGGGCCAAGGGCGCAGGATCTAGGATCTGGTCTCAGTTTTGCTCTAATAAACACATAGCCTTAGTCCCTCAGTTCCCCCGTCTGTAAAATGAAGGATTTAGACAATTTTTTAAATTTATTTATTTTTTAAATTTATTTTATTGGAGGCAAATTACCTTACATTAATATATTGGTTGGTTTTGCCATACACTGACACGAATCTGCCCCGGGTGTACATGTGTTCCCTTTCTTGAACCCCCTTCCCACCTCCCTCTTCCCCATATCCTCCCTCCAGGTCATCCCCGTGCATCAGCAGCATGTATATTATCATATGTGACCAGTCCAGGTTCGATGCATGATACAGGATGCTTGGGATTTAGACTATTTAGGCTATACAACTATTTCAATCATTTCATTTTCGTATTTCACGTCCCCTTTTTAAGCAGATTCTAGACAAAGAAACTCAAAGCCAAAGTGGAAGGAACTTTTTGGTTATTTAAATACAATCAAGTGAATCCATATTTCAGCAAAGACAAAACTTCCTGGTTGTCAGAAATCTGACACATGTGTAACTTTCAGAAATCGGTATGTTGCAGAAAGTTCTAAATGAAGGCAAGGGGCCAGAAACCATCATTCTCTTGGTGAGCCAAGTGCTTCCCTCTGCAGCCATGTCCATAGCTTTGAGCCGTGTGACCCAACTCCAAGGGTGAACCAAAGTGCTCCCAAGCTGAGCTAGGCGGGAAGAAAGCACAAATGGAGGAAAATAGTCATGAGAGAGCAGGGCTAACATAGGCAAAACTCTTCATTCAACTACCATATGCTGGGGATGTAACACTAGATGCTAAGCATTGTGCTAGGAGTTAGAGAAATAGAAATGAAAAGTACCACCCTTGTCCTCAAGCGGCTTATAGTCTAGGATGGAAAATTAACACATATTTCACAGGTAAAATACTAAACTTTCCAGGTATTTACTCGCCCTTAACTAAAACACAGAGTGGAGGGACTTCTCTGGCAATCCAGTGGTTAAGTAAGACTCCATGCTTCCAATACAGGAGGCATGGGTTCAATCCCTGGTCAGGGAAATAAGATCCCACATGCTACGTGGCATGGTCAAAAAATTAAAAAACAAAACAAAAAAACAGAGTGGATACTCAAAGAGTAGAAGATGGAGTCCATTGTCCTCAGATTGGCATGATCAAAGCCAGGGGCAGGGGGGGTCCATCCACCTGTCAAATGTGACATCATTATTTTAGGAAGTAGATACCAGCCTCAGCGTTTCTTTCCTGCCAGATTTTGTCCTCATGTTAGAAAGAGTGAAATTGCTAAGAACAGTGTCTTAGCTCAGGCTGACAAATTACCATAGATAGGTAGCTTAAACAGTAAACATTTATTTCTCACAGTTCTGGAGACTGGGACATTCAAGATCAAGGTGCTGTCAAAGTTGATGTCTGGCGAGGGCCCGCTTCCTGGTTCATGGATGTCCATCTTACACTGTGTCCTCACCTTGTGGAAGGAACTAGAGAGCTCTCTGGGGCCTCTTTAATCCTATCAGGAGGGCTCCATCCTCATGACCTAATCACCCCCTAAAGACTGTGCCTCCCAATATTATCACACTATGGGTAGAATTTCAATATGTAAAATTGGGGGAGACAAAAGCATTCAATCCATAACAGATGGGTCCCAGGTCCCTGGGGCAGAAACCATTAATAAAAGCAATTTTTAGGTGGTAAACGCAAACTGAAATTCAACCAGAGTGGGCAAAGATATGAAGATGATGTGCTAGAGCCTTGAGAAGATGGAGATACATAATGTGGTAATTTAAAGAGGGAAGAAAAAAGATAGACTGGAAGAGTCAATACCTTTGTGAGGATCAGAGTCCTAGAGATAGAGGGCAGTCAGAGGTCACAATCACCCTCACCTCAATGTACTGTCAATGCAAATAATCAATAACCAATCTAAAAATAGAGGGGAGTTTTATTCAAGCCAAACTGAGAATTATAGCCCAGGAGACAGCTTCTCAGTAGTTCTGGGAATTACCCTAGGAAGCATGGTTTTCAGCAGTTTTATATCTTATCAGAACAAAAAATATCAAACATGACAAGGGTGCATTCCTTCAAGTTTAAAAAAAAAAAAGAAAAGACAGATTAGCACATCCAGTGAGTCAGTATGACCTTGGTGCCGGGAAGGGAGCCTTATCATCAAAGGAGTACTTGCATTGATGTCCCAGGAAGGGGGGCATTTATCTCTGTCTTCAAAACAGACATTCTTTACTTCTGGACAGCACACCCTTTTCTTTAATGGTTAGAGCATCTGTACAGTATACATGTAATGGACCACAGACAGAATGTCCTAACTGGCATAAAGTTCAAGCCAAATCATGTACAAACTAGAATGACTTCCTCAAATCTCAATATGTGAGAATTTCTTCCATCAACATTAGAAACCATCTGGCAGGGAATACTTCCCTGGTGGTCCAGTGATTAAAAATCTGTGATTCCACTGCAGGGGACACAGATTTGATCCCTGTTTAGAGAACTAGGATCCCTCATGCTGTGTGGTACAGCAAAACAAAATAAACATGCAAGCTCTTTGGGTTTCCCTGGCAGTCCAGTGGTTAGGACTCCACGCTTCCACTGCATGGGGTGCAGGCGGAAATGCCAACCCACTCCAGTATTGTTGCCTGGAAAATCCCATGGACGGAGGAGCCTGGTGGGCTACAGTCCACGGGGTCGCAAAGAACTGGACACGACTGTGCAACTAACACACACATACACACAGGGAACGAAGGGGCTTCCCAGGTGCTGCAGTGGTAAAGAATCCACCTACCAAGCAGAAAGCGCAGGTTCAGTCCCTGGGTTGGGAAGATCCCCTGAATGGCAAGCCACTCCAGTACTCTTGTCTGGGAAATCCCATAGACAGAGAAGCCTGGCAGGCTGGGGTTACAAAGTTGGACATGACTTAGCAACTAAACTAACTCTTTAGGAGAATAATAGTTCAGTTCAGTTCAGTTCAGTCGTTCAGTTGTGTCCGACTCTTTGTGACCCCATGAATCACAGCACGCCAGGCCTCCCTGTTCATCACCAACTCCCAGAGTTCACTCAAATTCATGTCCATCAAGTCGGTGATGCCATCCAGCCATCTCATTTTCTGTCATCCCCGTCTCCTCCCACCCCTAATCCTTCCTAGCATCAGACTCTTTTCCAGTGAGTCAACTCTTCCCATGAGGTGGCCAAAGTATTGCAGTTTCAGCTTTAGCATCAGTCCTTCCAATGAACACCCAGGATTGATCTCCTTTAGAATGGACTGGTTGGATCTCCTTGCAGTCCAAGGGACTATCAAGAGTCTTCTCCAGCACCACAGTTCAAAAGCATTACATTCTTTTTAAGAAAAACACAATGTAAATAATAGTGAGGAAACATTAGTCAAAAGGTACAAACTTTCAGCTATAAAATGGAAGTTCTGGAAATCCAATACAGTATGGTGACTGTAGCTTACGCTACATTGTATATTTGAAATTTGCTAAAAGAGTAAATCTTGAGTGTTCTTAACACAAAAAAGGTGAATATGTAAAGTCATGAATATGTTAATTAACTTGATTGTAGTGATCATTTCACATATACATATATCAAATTATCATGTTGTACACTTGAAATATATATAGTTTTATTTGCCAATTGTACTTCAGTAAACCTGGGAAAAATGTAAGTAATTCAAAGCAAATAAGAGATTAGATATCATAATTCTAATATTCTATCTTCCTATGATTATTTGGGGTGCTTTAGTTAACAACCTAGTCTTTAAAAACTACATTTAATTTTTAGGTATGTAGTAGGGAAGAACCTTTGTGTTCTCTTATAAGCTGATCACTAAGGGGATGTTGCCTATAAGCTTAAATACACATAATGGCCCAACTCTGGGAACCTTGCCTCCCAGGTAATGAGCATTAAGCTAAAACACCTTTGTTTAGCTCAGAGGAATCATCCTGACCAGGTCCACGTATGAGTGACTGCAGGGAGGAAGAAATTAACACATCCCCTCCAGAGGCGGATTCGAACCAGGAAGGGCTTGACTTTACGCCCTCCCTTTTTAGTATAAAAGAAGCCTGAGTTCTAACTCAGGTAAGATAGTTCTTTGCCATGTGAGTTCGTTATCTTAGTCTGCTGGCTTCGGGAATAAAGTCACTATTCCCTGCCCCAACAGGTCATCTCTCAGCTTATTGGCCTGTCGTGCAGCTAGCAGTCTGAAGTCAGACGATAACAAGTATTCATTTCCATTTAGGTCAAGAGTTTTTATTTTTTAGACTTACTAAGAATTTTTCACAGTGTTAAAAATAAGATGTCAACTTTGCTACATTGAAGTATTATGGGAAGGAAATAATCCCAAAATTATGTATAAAATACCTATGAATCAGATATAATAAAGGACAAATTATATGACGAACAGAAGTACAATATACTACACTTGATCTTAGCCAAAAGGCCGAGAAGCAGTAGAAGTACAATATAAATGCTAACTCATTTAATAATACAAGGGGACATTTGGTCGTATGAAAAGAACCGTTAGTGGTTTTGACATCATGGTGGACTGACTGTGAAGTCTGTGCTTCTGCTTTTCTTGCTTTCTGAGAAATTTCTTAGGATTCCTGATCTCACTCAGGAAGCATTATGGTAAAAATCTGATTGAAGAAATATGCATTTTATCTATGCTGGGTTGTTTTTTTTTTTTTTTTTGTAATTGGAATGGCTAACCTCCCTGGAGAATCCCAGGGACGGGAGAGCCTGGTGGGCTTCCGTCTATGGGGTAACGCAGAGTTGGACACGACTGAAGTGCCTTAGCAGCAGCAGCAGCAGCAACCTCTTGGTAATTCTGCCCCAGACTTTCATCACTAAATAAAACCCACAGAACTGATGGCTATTCTAAAGGTACTTTCCTTCTTTGTTTAAATTTGCTAATTCAGGCATGAAGTTTAAAGACAACTCTATAGAAAGACTATTACCTTGAGTTCACATGGAGTAATTGTTGAGGGTAATATTCTTTAATTAAAGAAAGAGAATAGTTTTTCTTCCTGTACCTACCAAGAATATAAATTTTTAAAAAAACTGGCACCAGCTCCTCTATTGTGGCTCCTGTATATTTTTTGTTTTTTTTTATAAACTTTTAAAAAAATTTTTATTTAATAAATGGTACAAAGCACAATGCCAAAAACATTAACAGTTAAAATTTCACCAAATGAAAAAATACTATAGAATAAACAGTTGTGGGGAGACGCCCGGCTCCGGCGGCGCAGACGCGGGAGACGCCCGGCTCCGGCGCAACCGACCACGTGCGGAATCGTGGCTGAGATGAGCTACCCCGCGCCCAGGGTTAGGGCTGTGGCCGAGAGGAGCTGTACCACATTCAGGAGACGGTGGCTGCTTGGGCACCGGAGGGCCGAGAGGAGCTGATCTACATTCAAAGCAGGAGGCACGGCCTTGAGGAGATACCCCTCCTCCAAGGTAAGGTACAGCGGCTGCGCCTTGCTGGAGCAGCTGGGAAGAGATACTCCACGACCAAGTGGAATATAAGGATCCAGTGTTCTGGGGAGGAAGGAACAGATGGCGGAGGGATAAGATGGCAAGACCACTTTCTCCCCCACAAATTCATCAAAAGAACATTTGAACGCGGAGTAAAGTCCACAAAACAACTTCTGAATACTGGCAGAGGACATCAGGCTCCCAGAAAAGCAGCCCATTGTCTTCTAAAAGAGAGAGAAGAAATCCAGCTCCACCCACCAGAACACCGACACATGCTTCCCTAACCAGGGAACCCGGACAAGTCACCTGTCCAACCCCACACACAGCGAAGAAACTACGTAATAAAGAGAACTCCACAAACTGCAAGAAGAGGGAAAGGCCACCCCAAGCAAAGCAATATAAGCAAGATGAAGAGGCAGAGAAATACCCAGCAAGTAAAGGAACAAGATAATTGCCCACCAACACAAACAAAAGAAGAAGATATAGGGAATTTACCTGATAAAGAATTTCAAATTTTGATGGTGAAAATGATTCAAAATCTTGAAAGCAAAATGGAGTTACAGATAAATAACCTGGAGAAAAGGATTGAGAAGATGGAAGAAAGATTTAATAAGGACTTAGAAGAAATAAAAAAGAGTCAATATACAATGAATAATGCCATAGATGAGATCAGAAACACTCTGGAGGGAACAAACAGTAGAATAACAGAGGCAGAAGACAGGATAAGCGAACTAGAAGATAGAATTGTAGAAATAAATGAAACAGAGAGGAAAAAAGAAAAACGAATTAAAAGAAATGAGGACAATATTAGAGACCTCTGGGACAATGTTAAACGCTCCAACATTCGAATCATAGGAGTCCCAGAAGAAGAAGACAAAAAGAAAGACCATGAGAGAATACTTGAGGAGATAATAGTTGAAAACTTCCCTAAAATAGGGAAAGAAATAATCACCCAAGTCCAAGAAACCCAGAGAGTCCCCAACAGGATAAATCCAAGGCGAAATACTCCAAGACACATATTAATCAAATTAACAAAGATCAAACACAAAGAACAAATATTAAAAGCAGCAAGGGAAAAGCAGCAAATAACACATAAGGGGATTCCCATAAGGATAACAGCTGATCTTTCAACAGAAACTCTTCAGGCCAGAAGGGAGTGGCAAGACATACTTAAAGTGATGAAAGAAAATACCCTACAGCCCAGATTACTATACCCAGCAAGGATCTCATTCAAATATGAAGGAGAAATCAAAAGCTTTACAGACAAGCAAAAGCTGAGGGAATTCAGCATCACCAAACCAGCTCTCCAACAAATGCTAAAGGATCTTCTATAGACAGGAAACACAGAAAGAGTGTATAAACTTGAACCCAAAGCAATAAAGAAAATGGCTACGGGATCGTACTTATCAATAATTACCTTAAACGTAAATGGGTTGAAATTTTCAAAAAGGCTAGGAAACAATTCTCATAGCCATCAATAGTTCAGTGTTGAGTTCATGAATAGTTTTTAAAGTTTGGGACAAACTGTAGTATTTGCTATTTGAAGTACTATTTGTAATTGGCATATTACGATGTAACATTGGTCTTCATTTCCAACTTAAAATGCCTAACAGGTTTTTAGATTTGTGAATTTTAGTTGAAATGTATTTTATGATGTTACTAAACCTGCAGAAATATTGAAATATTTCAGAGAACTTATTCACTGTACATTTAATTTATTTTATTTATAAAAGTTATGAACTGTAGAAAGTTTTACTTGTTGGGTCAAATGCTTGTTGCTTCAAATGCTTGTTGCATTTGAAGTGCTAGTTACAAGAAAATCAAATACCTTCAATGTATAAATGCTATTAAGTTTTTAAAGGACTCTGGAGTATAAGTAAGTTTGTTTAAAGAAATTTAGTCTGTTCAACTTGAAAAAAATAAATAAAATTGGAAAAAAAAAAAGAAAACTATCAAAATAAATGTACATAAAAAAAAAATAAAATTCACTAAAGTTGGTAAAATTGTATTAGGAACATGTGTATTAAGTTTCAAAAAGTGAATACTGTTCTCTTTGATGTTATTTTAATGGAAACTGTTTTAAACTATCAATATTTGACTTTAAATACATAAGATGCTATTTGAAAATAAAAAAAATAAATCCCAGGTCATCATGAAATGTTAAAAAAAAAAAAGAATAAACAGTTGTAAAAAGCTACATTAAGTTATTTTACAACTGCCTCAGGCTGCAAAAAGAAAAAAAACCCAATGCCATACCTAAGTTATCCCTCTCTCAAAATAATGCCATTTATGTTATAAACCATGAGCACCCCATCAAAAGATGGGAACTGCTTTTGTTAATTCATATAAATATATATATATGACTGTATCACTTTGCTATACACCTGAAACAAACACAACACTGTAAATGAAATATAGTACAATATAAAATAAAAATAAGTAACAGACCTTTGGGGCTTTACACAGTTAGAGTTCCTATCAGAGGGATAACAGCACCACAGCTGTACTGAATCCTCATGAAGGAGGCACACGAATGACTGGATTACAAGAGTTACAGGAATGAGAGCTGCTCACTTCCCAGAAACTACAGCTCATAGAAAACCAACAAAGGCACGAGATACAGACCATTTACTTATGAATGTGTAAAACTCAAGAAAGTCCACATTATTCCTACAACATGTTGAAAGTGCTTCAGAATTCACACAATACTAATTTTCTTTTGGTTCTGGTTAAATTATATATACCAGTTTATAACAAATGGTAAAATCTGTAACTCTGTTCAAAGTTTTAAGGAAAAGATTACTTAAGAATGGTTTCTCACCTTTATAGTTCTGGTTTCTCATTTCTTAATTAGTAAATTCAGTGTGCAGGTTCTATCCCAGGCTAATTTATACACTTCCAGAAGGAACAGCTAGTTTTTCTTCCTGTACCTACCAAGAATATAAATTTTTTAAAAACTGGCACCAGCTCCTCTATTGTGGCTCCTGTATATTTTTTTGAAAAATGTATTTATTTGGCTGTGTTTGGGTCTTTAGTTGCGGCAGGTGGAATCTTCCCTCACAGTGTTCCAGATTCTCTCTAGTTGCGGCATGGGGGGCTGGCACAAGAGCTCAGTAGGTGTGGTGTGTTTGCTTAGTTGTCCTGTGGCTTGTGGGATTCTGGTTCCCCAGCCAGGGATTGAACCCACGTTCCCTACATTGGAAGGCAGATTCTTAACCACTGGACTACCAGGGAAGTCCCAGCTCCTGTTCATTCTTATTGCTGCTGTAGAAAATTTTCAAATGTAATTGTGGAAATGTTTGTTTTGTTACTTTTTCTCTAGTTTCCAGCAAACATATTGACATTCTTCTAAAAACCATTTGCTCTAGATTTTACCTGGGGAATATTCTACATGTGGTTTACCATCTCTGTGAAACTCATAAGTAAATGAATGAAAAATTGATAAAATGTCATGCAATATCACTGACAACAGACCAGGACAGTGATTTAGTAACCAGAAGTGTGTGGTTTTTGTTCACACTGTTCAGTAATGTGTCTGATGAATAATTATAGCCCCACATCAAGTAATGAAACTACTGGCTATAGTCAGATAGATAGTGGGGCCTCTAAATTAACTTTCTCCAGCCAAACTATGTGGAATATAAGAAATTATGAAACTGACTTGCAGTACACTTACAAGATACATTCAAACAAGATGTTCTCTTAAAAAACTGCTTGAAACAAAGAATTACTGAATTTTGTGGGTAACAATACCAATTTTGCAGGGCTTGCCTATCAGCTGTCTTGTTTATATAACTAAACTGGTGTGCCTCACATGGGGCACTTGGTTCTAAGCACCCAGAAGCCTCTGCCTGACTGGATGCAGGACCCAGCAGGCCTGTGGCTTCAGCCTCACTTACCACTTTGTTTTTACAGTTTCTGATCCTCAAAGGTGCATGTGTTGTTTTTGAACCTGGCTTTTTGTTTTCTAATTTTATTGATGTATTGTTGATTTACATTGTGTTAATTTCTGCCGTGTGGCAAAGTGATTCAGTTATATATACATTCTTCTTCATATTCTTTTCCATTATAGTTTATCACAGGTTATTAAATATTGTTCCCTGTGCTATATAATAGGACTTTGTTGCTCATCTATCCTATATATAACAGCTTATATCTGCTAACCCCAAACTCCCAATCTTTCCCTCCCCCACCCCCTCCCCCTTGGCAACCACAATTCTGTATTCTGTGTTTGTGAATCTGTTTCTGTTTTTCGGATCATGTTATTTTGTAATTCACAGGTGAGCATGTGGTATTTGTCTTTCTCCGTCTGATTTACTTGGCTTAGTATGATCATCTCTAGGTCCATCCATGTTTCTGCAAATGATGCTTCATCCTCTTCTATGGCTGAGTAGTATTCCATTGTATACATCTACCATATCTGCTTTATCCATTCACCTGTCAGTTGACATTTAGGTTGTTTCCAAGTCTTGGCTATTGTGAATAGTGCTGCTATGAACATAGGGGTGTAGGTATCTTTTTGATTTAGTTTTGTCTGGGTATATGCCCAGGAGAGGGATTGCAGGATCATAAAGCAGCTCTATTTTTAGTTTTCTGAGGAAGCGCCATATTGGTTTCCATAGTGACAGCACCAACTTACGTTCTTACCAACAGTGCAAGAGGGTTCCCCTTTTTCCCACACCCTCTGCAGCATTTGTTATTTGTAGACTTTTTAAATGATGGCCATTCTGTGTGGCGTGAAGTGGTACCTCATTAAATTGTTATGATTTGCATTTCTCTAATAATTAGCAATGATGATGGCTCTGTTTTTTTTAAAGTTCCCTTGAGCTTATTTTTATCTATTATTGTTACATGTTCGGAGTTACAAAAAGAGGGTAAAGTGAGAACTTAAAATGGCATCTTTGGTGTTATAATAAAAGGCATTACCAAGTTGAGGGTTCATCTTAAGTACTGCTTTGTATATTAGAAAATTAGAGATCCTAAAAGGTGTCAGGCTACAAGTGAAAAAAAAAAGATGTGTCTCATTTGTAGTGTCTGTGTGTATGAAGGCCTTCTGCAGGCCCTAAATTCATATATCATGTGGGTGGATTCCTCAGTAAAGAGTACCCTGCACATATATGAAACAGGATTTGTTCCCTTTTCTTAAAGTAGCTAAGGACTTCAGTTGCTAAGTTCCTTCCCTAGTTTAGTTCGATGCAGCTACTTGTTAAAGAAAAAATATTCAATGAGATGTCTTAAAAATGATAAGGCAGATTTCATTCAGGACGTTAATGCTGGTATAGGGACAACTGCAGTGGGATGTTATACTGTGGAGAGACCAGGTTCAACTCCAAATCCAGCTCGCGCAAGACGGAATTTAGAGCCCAGGAGCAGGGATAGAAAACAACGAAGAGGAAACCAGGGATAACAGGGCTTCTGGTTAAACTGACTTATCAGAATTCTAGCTGAAGGCAGGCCAGGGTGATAAGACATCACCTAGGGCAGGTGTCCCCAACCCCCAAGCCGCAGACCCGTACCTCCTATCAGATCAGTGGTGGCATTAGACTAGAAATAAAGTGCACAATAAATGTAATGTGCTTGAACCATCCCCAAACCACGTCCCCACCCATTGTCTGTGGAAAAATTGTCTTCCATGAGAGCAGTCCCTGGTGCCAAAAAAGGTTGCAGACCGCTAAGGGATGCTGAAGGATGAGGAACCAGTTTAGATATTGAGGGTGGAGGGTCAGTTTAACACTGAAACACTTTCAGTTTAACACTGAAAGATGTTAAACTGGGATTCTTGTGAAAACTTTATTTTCTGAAGTACACAGATAGGCCTAGGAAGATATTCAGGAGCCTGACGAAAGCTTGGGCAAGCAAAAAATCACTATCAGCTTCTGTATCAAATATCCCATGATCCAGAATGCAGCTTCAGACTTCATTTTTATAGTATACTCTTTAAAATTACAATTTCTACAGTAACCAAATAATTCATAGCACCTCTTGTCCTTATTAAACAATTTTCACAATACCGAGGCCTCAGTCTGTTCCAATGTATTTGGAGAAGTATGTTAACATCCTCTAGTGGTGAGTTTATGAATAAAAAATCATGTTGCTGCAAACCCACTGTGGGTGTTTGGAGAACTGAATGTTCTCTGTCTTCAGGCTCGACTTATCCTTTGTCTTTAGCCCTTTCCATGGAAAGCTCTTAAGACATGCTGATTCCCAAGAGTTTCTATTATTCTGAACTGAAAGAATAAATCTCAGATTTTCAAAACTCAGTTCACCCAACACACTGAAAGATGTCTGCCCTTAAGAGTAACACAATTCCCAATCAGCACACCAAGGTTAGGAGCAATTCCCGGAGCTCTACTTATTAAGCCAAGTCCTGTTTCTCTCCTACTCAAGAAAGCCTTGTTAAGTAAAAAGCACACGGAGAATGCCCAATGAGGCCAGTAACTGATGGCCAAGTGCCACCTGACATTCACAGGATTCTTTGGCTCTTGAACTTACTACCAAATGAGGGCGGTTTCCCTTCCCATCATCAATGACAATATACCCATTTCTATAAACTCGCTATTTTGAGAATCAAGAATTAGTCAACAGAGAAAAATTAAGGAGATTTATTTTTGGTAAAACCACACAACTAATTTGAATAAGGCACATTCGTCAACATCTATGAGAAACAAATGCAAACACAATCATGGTTACATAAGGAAGAAGGGGAATACCCAGAATTTTGACAATACGGGCAAAGCCCATTTGTGTTTGTTTAGTAGAAAAAAAGCAAAATGCGGTTGTTTGAAGGTCAACGTGTACTTCTTTTATGACAGGGATGACAAACAGGTTTTAATCTCCTGTAATCTGACCAACCAGAAGCAAATGCCTGGAGCTCTGGGCTGAGAAGGCAGAGGCCAGCGTGGGCACAGGAAGAAGGCTCTGACTGCCGTGGGCGGGGATGCCAAGTGTCACATCTTCCTGCCTACCCAGCCCGCTGCTTCCCAAGTCCAAAATGTTCTTTCTGGTTCAGGTGACTGCTCCTGGGCAAGGACAAATTTAGTTTATGAGCCTCAATAAGGAGAAGTGGGAGATCATTTCTCAGTATAGGAACCAATCTATGGATTTTTAAAGCCATCAAAACAAACTGAAGTAAACAGAGCATTTACCCTGGAAGGAAAGGCATTGAAGACTAAATTATTTGTATCTTTACCAATTATTTACAGATGAGGGGATACTGGTTGTGTTCTCAGGGCGTTTAGACAAAGGCTAGTGCTCTTAACTAGTTAGTATATTTTTTAAACCAGTCGAGGAGCATTGCCATATATAGATCTGATAGGGCAGTATTTTGGAAATGAGTTTCAATAGCCCAGACTCTGAATGAGGAAAATTTAGGCCCCACATCATCAGCTACTTTACAGCTTAAAGCCTAAAACTTAACATAATAGGAATAAGGGATATTTTAAAGACATCTGGAAAAACTGTTTTACACAGATATTTTTAGTTTGTTCTCTCTAGAATTGGTAATACCTTCTTTGTAAATGTATTATTCAAAACAAGTATTTCCCATCTGGCTCACATGCTTCAGTATTTCATAAACTCATAGAACCCTTAGAAATATTTTAAAATACTCATTTCATCATAGTTCTATGGATTATAGTATTTGTAATCATTAATAATAATCATAATACACATATAAAGGCAAATATCAACAGTCCCATTGAGCAAGTGATATAGTATCCAAGGTATTTTAATTCTGGAAAAACACAAACAGAAAATGGAACCACTATGACTTTTCAATAAATAAATTTCAAAGTGAAATATATTATGCTCAGATTGACAAAATATTAAGATGAAGATTAGTATTTAACTACATATTCAATATGACATATAGATTAAAAACTGCTTTTATAAAATGATATATTGAAGGCTTTATAAAGATGTCTTACTTTTATAATTATTTTTTATTTCCAGATGATAAAAATAAGGTGTCAGGTTCCTATCTGAAAGTCCTTCTCTATCAATAACCTGTATATAGATATAAGCTTTATTCCCATTAAATGATAATCAGATATAATGATTACATCTTCTGCTTAGGTTTTGAAGTACTAGACACCTGATTATGCTGCATAAAAACTGGTCAGATGTATGCAAACACAGTCCCAGTGAAGACCACCTTGCTAAATTACCACTTTCACATGCTGAATTTGTTGTATTTTTAACATCATTGTTCCTTATGCTTTCTATATAAATCAAACAATTAAAAACTGTGAAAGGGACAAAACTACCTCAGCAGCTATCACTGCTTACCTGGGTCTTTACCTGGAGGATGGTGGGTCACAGGCCTGCTGCACCTTACTCACCACATAAGCTTGGCAGGTTTCAGATGAAATAAATACTTGATTGATTTAAAAATTAGAATTAGAAACAACAGCATTGCTACCTTTGGTTTTATGAATCCCCTAGAACTTCACTGCTAACCCTTGGGAACTGGGAAACTCAAAATTTACCCCATGGGGAAAGACACAAGTCTAGAGATGGTCTATAGTTCTACCAGTTGCTTCCAGAACTCTGGTATCACTAAAAGAAGTGACTTACATTAATGTATAACATAATGAGAATTGTTCTGTGATAATAATTAAACGGCGATGCTTGGATATCATGCATGGTTATTGTATGCCCACATGTCACTGTTCTAAGTCAGGCAAACTATCTATTACAGTAATGAAAGATGAACATAAAAGAAAATTTGGAAACTTGAAAAATGTAAAAAAATAAGTACAACTGAATAGAAATTAACGAGTACATAATAGATTTTATTTGTATATTAAAAAAATATGAAGTTTTATGCTTTAAGAATAAATCATTTTATTCATGAGGAGACCCAGAGCTAACATACTGCTTCTTTTAAAAATGATTTTTGAAATAGTGGACAGAAAACTGACAACAGTTTCAGCTGACTGCACTTCCACATTGAAGGAGACTTTTTTAACGAAGTCAGTGAGTGAATGAAAGTCACTCGTCATGTCTGATTCTTTGTGACCCCATGGACTATACAATCCATGATTCTCCAGGCCAGAATACTGGAGTGGGTAGCCATTCCCTTCTCCAGGAGATCTTCCCAACCCAAGGATCAAACCCAGGTCTCCCACATTGCAGGTGGATTCTTTACCAGCTGAGCTACCAGGGAAACTGTTTTTAACAAAGAAAACCAAAGAGTTTAAAAAAAAAAAAAAGGGACATTTGGAAATGTTTTTCTAAATTATACTGAAAGGAAATGAGGAAACACCATATTCAACTGAATGAAGAAACAATCTTTGTCTGTGATCTGAGTCACTGATGACACGCGCATATTCCACGCTGGTTCCTTATAGACCCGACGTAGCACAGGTCAGCAGGCACCAGTTCTACAAGGCACCACTGGTTTTGTGTAATGTAATGCTAGCATCTGAGATCTAGAAATATTGAAAAAAAAATTGAATATGGTATATAGATTTTCCTTCCATTTCTATTGATTTTATACTGTATTGATACTGATCTTATATACACTATGTTTTAACTTTTTGTTCAGGAAGTTCTCGCCTCAAATCTAGCAGAAGAGTCCTTCACAAAGGCCCCAGTGAAAACAGTTCCTTTAGGTATGTGGCCCTATGCTCAACTGAGCACAGTGTCAGGTCTTGGTTAGAAGAGATTTATATGTTTTTCCTGTGACAAACACTTTCATATAGATTCTTCCTCCCATATCTTTATTATCTCTCTATAGGCATCGATAAAGACGCCTATATCTTCTTACAGTTTTTGAAAATCCTTCTATCCTTTAGTCACTTGACTTTAGAGGTCAAAACCTAGCTGAAATATTCTAGGTTCATGGTGATAGTTCCTAGGTATGGCATGTAATGGGTTAGATCCTTCACTAGGTCAAGATCATTTTACTAAAGTTTCTGCTTTAGGGGTTGAAATGCAAATCAATAATCACTGTCTCTGTAAACACTGTTCTAGAGCTTTCTTACAATCACAGAACATGATCCAACAATTAATATTAGCTGTTAAAACCTCTTAGAATCTACCTACCATTTCTACTTCCTCTCACTAGGTATAATATCTCCTGAGCTTTTCTAATTGTTAACCTACTGGTACTTCTAACTAGAAGGTCAAGAAATGAGCTGCATTGTATAATGTTCCATCACTGTACAATAAGTAAACAGTATGGTAAAGTTATGCCAATGTACCCATATAAAAACCTACTATTCAACTGGTTATTAAAATCAATTCTGCATAAAGCATTCAAACTCATCTTAGACAATTACAGAATTTCATCAGGAGAGACAGAAATGCGGAGTAACAGAAATTAACAAACGCATAGAAATACGCTAGTAAATATGAGTTTACACATTCTGCAATTCATCTGTAGGTCTTTATATTCTTCATAAATAGCAAGTCTCTATGATAAACTTGTATTTCATCTTCTACCTACTCATGAGTTTTAATTCATTTCTTCCTACCCATTTCCTATCTTCCAAGTTGTCTTTTCCCTTAATCAGTGATTTTCAAACTTATCAACAGAACTCTTTATTCCAATTAAATCTTATATAGGATCCCAATATGTAAAATGGGCAAAAGCAGAACCTCCTTCATACAAAAGGGAGAGAGGTCAGTAGACAGCTTGGAAATCACTGCTCTATATCAGAAAATTGAAGCAAAGGTACAGCTGCTGCTGCTGCTAAGTCGCTTCACTCGTGTCCGACTCTGTGCAACCCCATAGACGGCAGCCGACCAGGCTCTGCCGTCCCTGGGATTCTCCAGGCAAGAACACTGGAGTGGGTTGCCATTTCCTTCTCCAATGTGTGAAAGTGAAAAGTGAAAGTGAAGTCGCTCAGTCGTGTCCGACTAGTAGTGACCCCATGGACTGCAGCCCACCAGGCTCCTCTGTCCATGCGATTTTCTAGGCAAGAGTACTGGAGTGGCTTGCCATTGCCTTCTCCGAAAGATACAGCTAGTTACAATTTATTCATTTGCAATGATTATAAACAGTTCCCCATCATTTCCAATATTTAAGAACATTTCTTGAACACAGGCTGCTTTTCCCTTAGAGCTCATTAATGGAAGAAAAACATATAGTATTTAGGTAAATAAGTATTTGAATTCTTATTTCCTTTTTCATACTATTCAAAAGTGCAAAAAAGCATAAGATGTAGTCCTGCAATTAGGTTATTAAAATGACTTTTAAAAATATTTAACATGTAATAGAAAAATTTAAAAAATTTTAACTGCTTTATAACTGTAATTACTTTAATCCGAGTCCAAATACTATCCAAAAGGCTCCTTAGAGTCTCAAGAAAACAAAAATCACTCTGTAGTTACTGTGAGAAGATTATCTTCCCATTTAATCATTCTGTCGCTCTATTTTTGGATTGGAAAAAATTCCTCAGTTGTATATACCTGATTCACTTGAAAGGCGAGAGTCAGGTCAACTTTTAGCTTTGCCAAGCTTAGATTAGAAAGATTTTACAGAAAGTAAAAAAATGAAAATTTCTTTCCTAAAATAAGCTTGTTTGTGCTTTCCAGGCATTTCCTCACATTCATCAACCTCCTTCCACATAAAAAGGCTTTTCAACTGACTTTTTAATAATCCCATGCTGACCATAACCACCTCTGTGCTTAGCTTATACAAAGCAGCCCCGTTCCTCTATGCTCTTCACTGGCTGGACAGGCAGCACCAGGTGGGAAATACGGCTCCACAGCCCACTCAATTTGTCTGAATCCATGTGGCTGAAGGAGCTGGGAGTGTTAGAGTTGGTAAACCTCGCCCAGAGTAAATCTCGTACTTTCTCTTCGGTTTCCCTTGGGCTGACACTTGCTTCTAATGTTTCCTCCTCCAGTAGGACAGTCAGGACCAGGGCCACATCTTTAAAGGCAGCGTTCTCATGGTCACAATACTTATAGAAGATCAAGGTGGAGCCTGCAGGAAGGGATTCAAAGCGATGGACCACTGCTGCCTTCTGGCCCTTCTCAAATCCAGAGCTCAGCTCTGTGTCAACTGAATGCTTGACCTTATCACTGTCCTGCAGGGTTTTCCCAGCCCCATCAATATGAATGGCAGAGACCTTCTGGGCAGATGTGTAGGCATCTGCGACATGGTGGCTGAGGCACTTCAGGGTCTCTCTCCCCTCTTGGGCTGCTGTGAATATGATGGTGGCTGGCTCACTGGGGTGTGAAGCGTTGAGGTGCTTCTGGAGAAATTTACGTCCTCTCTGCCACAGAAAGGAACTCTGGCCTGGAAATTTATCCTTCAGTTGGCTAAAATGAACCAAGAAAGCCTCCACAGCTGGATTTTTGGGGACTGGCTGGGCTGGAGACGAATAGTAGCTATTAACAGAACTTAGCAAAACTATGGTAAGAACCAGGAAGCCAAGAAAGATGGAGCCTGTCAGAGAAAGAGAAAATAAAAGACAAAATTAGAGAGAATGAGTCAGAAATAAAGCCTGTGGCAAACTAAAAAGAGGCAGGTACACTGTCAGATTTTACTGACTTTTGCCTGCTGCTGCTACTAAGTCACTTCAACTGTGTCTGACTCTGTGCGACCCCACAGACGGCAGCCCACCAGGCTCCCCTGTCCCTGGGATTCTCCAGGCAAGAACACTGGAGTGGGTTGCCATTTCCTTCTCCAGCCTAAATCCTTATAATTTTTAGCTGTTGAAATCTACCGGAAATACTTCTTAATTTCTTAAATTATTTAAAGATACAATATCTTTGTTAAAAGGTAAAATCTAATTTATACATTTTTTGCTATATCTAATGATGTGATTTAGAAATGAACTATCAGCATATTCTTCTATTAATACCTTCTCAGAAGTATCTACTACCTACAGGCCATTTTTTCCTAAATAGTCAAAATGTAAAAATGCCACTTCAAAAGTTAATACTTTCGTTCTCACTGAAAAGGCAGCTTTAATAGGAAGCTATATTGAATATCTTTAATAGACTATAATAGAAAATAATATGAAAAAATATACATATATATAACTAATCACTTTATTGCTGCTATTGCTGCTGCTAAGTCGCTTCAGTCGTGTCCGACTCTGTGCGACCCCATAGACAGCAGCTCACCAGGCTCCGCCATCCCTGAGATTCTCGAGGCAAGAACACCGGAGTGGGTTGCCATTTCCTTCTCCAATGCATGAAAGTGAAAAGTGAAAGTGAAGTCGCTCAGTTGTGTCCGACTCCTAGCGACCTCATGGAGTGCAGTCTACCAGGCTCCTCCGTCCATGGAATTCTCCAGGCAAGAGTACTAGAGTGGGGGGCCACTGCCTTCTCCGAATCACTTTATTGCCCACCTGAAATTAGCACTACATTGTAAATCAGGTTTACTTCAAAAAAATGTTTTAGTTTCTTGTTTATGAAAAGACCTTCCTCCATTGGGAATTTCCATTTTGTTAAGGATGGCAAAATATTGGCTAACACACCTAAAGGAAAAATCCCTAAAATTCAATTGCTCTATTCTCATATTACTATCAAACATTAAAAAAAATATTAAAACAATGCTAAAGCTGCTAAATCTGCTAGTTTTCTGGGTATTTCTCTGAGAATTTCTGAATGTGAATTACTGCAATTAAGACCAGTTTTGTTCTCACCATAGCTCAAAAAATCCTTTTTATCCGTCCTTCTTATGGTATCCTGTGCATTCTTCTCTATGTTTTCTTCCAATTCTTGTGTTTCTTGATGTCTCTCAGCCTCTGGAAAACCAAACAAAACATTATTATTAGACAGTACTCTAATGAGAGTGTGCATTCCTTTATACTTCTTATCAAAGCAAAGAATTTGAGGATGCCATACTTCATAAAATTTTGTTTTGTACAAAGCTAATTATTCTTCCTGTGTTTTACTTAAGGCTCACTATTCGACTTCATTCTACTTAGAAGAATAAAAAAGTTGCTGTGAAATCACTTAAGGATACTGTTGTTCCATCCACAATTCTTCACTAGCCCTTATATCAAGGACAAAGAAACAAGATTGCAGCCAAACCTATCTAAAATGTGATTTGACAAAATGTACAGAACTAAGAAGGAATTTAAGAAATGTTAGCTATACACAAGACTCAACATCACGGGGCAATGATGCTCTAATTTCAGTATTTATACATCAGAAGGTTCCTCAATTCCCAAATAAGCAAATAATAGACACTAAGTTTAAAGCCAGAAGAGATTACTATACACTAATAGCTTACTTTGAAAATAGATTACAAAAAAGCAAGCCTGAAACTTAATGAGTGAGGTATATGAAACAAGGACTACGAGGTTAAGAAAATTTATGAACTACGTAAAAATGCAGGTATGCGGTGTGATAGCAATCTGAAAATGTGTTGGTGAAAAGCAGGCAGTATTTTGTAGACTCTGAGCTAAGTCCCTCTAGAGTCAAAATGTGTGCCTGACCCCAGCCAGGTACCTCATATAACAATGACAGCTGAGTACTGCCCATAATCCTTACTAGAGAAATAATTCAAATAGCATACTCTACTAAAAGTAGAGTCATCTCTACATAAAGAAGTAGAGTCATCTTTACCTATAAAGAATAGTTCATTTAGTCAGATCACACCACAATTTGAGTTTCTAAAATATCATGTCACAGAATTTAAGGACTGAAAGGATCTGTAATGATCACCTACTCTAGCCTCCTACCTTACCTACTGTGACAAAAGGTCCAGAGATGTCAAGGGCTTTGACCAAGGCCAAGCTGAGATTAGAAAGAGGTTTCTTATCTCCTAGATGAGCTCATTCCATTATATTAAACTGCTTCTCACACATTAAACTGCATTTTTAAAACGATGTTTTCTTCCCCTACTCAGTGAACCTGCATACCACTGAAATTGTGATGGCACATATCAGTCCATATACAAATCCTATCATTTGCTCATTTAACAAATATTTATAAAGTCACTTTTCTGTGCCAAGAGCCACAGAAACACAATGAATGACACATAGCCCTTGTCTTCACTCAAGTTAACAGTAAACTAATGCAATGCATATTTGATACCAGTCATTGACTTACACTGAAACATGGAATTCTAGCCCGCAGTCAAGTCCAACAAAAACAATGTCTTACATTTTATATTCTTTTGCTCTGGCAAATAGGTATTTCAGGCTGAGCTTTCAGAGTACTTATAAAACACAAATCCACACAATCCAACTCCATAATATCACAGAAGGTAAAAGCTGGAAGAAACCAGCTGGATATCATCTTGTTCAACTTCTTCACTTCTACAAATAGGAAACTGAAGTACCAGGAAGTTGGGAGATTTGCTTAAAGTCGCCCAAGTTAGGAAGGGATAGGGCTGCAACTAGAATCTATCTCTCTTTAGTTCCAGTTAAAGACTTGCCACACTGCAACTATTCTTCGTGAGGAAAGACAGCATGCTGTTCTCCTTAATATACAAGTGGGGAAAATCAGGTATAGAGAAATAACTAATTTGCTCAAAGTCCTATAAAACTGAAATATGACTAAGTTAAGGGTACCGGCTCAGATGGTAAAGGATCTGCCTGCAATGCAGGAGACCCAGGTTCAATCCCTGGGTTGAGAAGAACTCCTGGAGGAAGGAACGGCTACCCACTCCAGTATTCTTGCCTGGAGAATCCCATGGACAGAGTAGGCTGGCAGGTTACAGTCCACGGGGTCACAAAGAATCAGACACAGACCCTAACACTTCTCTTCAAGGGTACTGTACCACTGATGCTGGTTTTTAAACATACCTATCTCTTGATTCATGTAGCATTTAGATTCCCCCAAAGTAAAAGATTTTAAAAAGTGAAAGGGAAAATATGCTCATACGAAATAAAGAAAAGGCCAGGGGTGCATTTTTTAAGTCATACCTGTAAAAAGTAAAAAAAAAAATCATACATACAGTAAATAAATAGAAACTGTTAAAAAATGCAGCTTATGTGTAAGTGGGAAGCATCTTAATGTAGTGAGCAGAATGAGCTAGCTTGAAAGTGAAAGCATTAGTTGCTCAGTTGTGTCTGATTCTGCAACCCCATGGACCATAGCCTGCTAGGCTCCTCTGTTCATGGGATTCTCCAGACAAGAATACTGGAGTGGGTTGCCATTCCCTTCTCCAGGGGATCTTCCCAACCCAGGGATCGAACCTGGGTCTCTCACATTGTAGGCAGAGCCTTTACCTTCTGAGCCACCAGGGAAGTCTTAGGAGATGAGAAACCTCATTTAATTTCAATGCAGTCATATCTCTTTGTGACCTTGGGCAAGATGCAAAGGCCTTAATCCTATGAAGTAAAGAGAAGTTCTCTGAAAAGAAGGGCACCACTTACGCTGTGTTCCCAGCGACAGAACGGTACCTAACAGGACAGGCTCAGGGCCTCCCTCACCTGGTGCCAGCAGTCGCTTCCTCAGCGTGTGCTGACTCTCCAGCCCTGCACTGGAATGGCCAGGGCTCTGCGCATCCGGAGGGTCAACGACTGGTGGCTCCTGAGATGCTCCAGGTCCATCACTGCTGTGCTCAGGGAGGGCTGCAGAGCTGCCCACTACGTGTGCGTCTGTTTTTCCTACCTCGTCACTTGGAGAACACTTGGGTTCTGGATCCACAGGGTCTTCACTCAGACTCTCTGAAGGTTGCTGATGGCCTTGTTCTCCACCCTGAAAACTCTGGCTGTTCTCACCTTCTGTATCCTTTAGGTATTTCCCACAATCGGTTTCATTTGGGTTTTCTGATTGAGCATCTGTATCTGTACTTCCTGGGCCAATTGTTTCTACCTCTTGGTGGCCTTTGTTAAGACCAGGGGCAGGGTCTGGGGTCTGAGCTTCCGCAGTGGTACTTGTAGTGACTGTAGTCTCCTGAGTATTTAGTGATGGATCATTTTCCAAATCCTTTTGAGGGTCTATTGAGACAAAAATTTATAATTTTAAAAATTTCCCTATATTTTTTATTTCAACAAGGTCCTTGATTAATAAAAATATTTATATAGATTTTTATGGCTTAAGAGGCACTCTTCCTAAACATTATTTCTCTTGACTTTCACTGAAGGTGACTGATTACCCAAATTTATTATCATGCTAATCTAACAAATAATATTAATTGAAAACTATTTTGAATGGCAAACCAACTTTTGGTAATATTAAATACATCCTCTTACCTAATGAAACAACAGATCTGGGCAATAATAATCAATAGCAACTGAAACCATTCTTTGAAAGACTGAAGAGGAATCTTATAATGAATGAACCTGGTTGACAACTCCTGAACCCACTGATGAATCTTAATACCACAAAAAGAAGGAAAATCAGACACTCCTAACTTACCGAATTCAATGCAATAGGAAGTACACTATACTACCTATGAGGTATTCTTGCCAAACTGAAGTAGAATCTGATCAAGCTTCTAGAGCTAATTACCAGTTTCCAAGAAACACAGGGATAGAGGGATACATTAAATTATGCCTCAGGAATGTAATCAGAAAAACCCAAAATGATTGAAATTCTGAGACAAAAGACTCTCTTTAGTAACAGGAAGAAATAAAAATAAATGGCAAGAAAAGATAAAAAAAGGAGGGGTGACCTATTGATAAGATACTTGAGATGCATCAACAATGTGTGGACCACATTACAGATCCAGGGTCCCACAGACCAACTGTTAAAGAAGTATTAATGAGACAATCAGGAAAATCTGAACACCAGCTATCTGATGAGACTAAGGAATTACTGGTTCATTTTCTAGGTATGATAAAGGAATTGGGGTAATGTTTTTAAAAAGGAATCTTTACCATTTAGAGATAAGTGTTCAAGTATTTTGGCTAAAATTATATGATATCTAGATTTTGTTTCAATACAATGATACGGGTATAAGGAGAAGTAAGAGTATAAATGAAACAGCGTTAACCATATGTTGACAGCAGATGAAGCTGGGTCACGGAATTCATTTCATCTCTCTACTTTTACATATATTTGAATTTTCCATAATAAAGTTTTTTTTTTAAAAAAAAACAACAACTGAAAATATGTATCAATGAAATGCAGTCTGTGACTCAAATATAAAGAAAAAAAAAATTAGAAACCCAACTGTGAAGAAAAAGAGATTAAGAGACAATTGGGGAATGTGAATACTGGCTGTATATATGAAGAACAGTGTGGAATAACAATTTATCTTTAGGTGTGAGAGTGCTATTTTGGTTCTTTTTTTTTTAATGTAGCTTTAAGAGATATAAACTAAAGTACTAACAAATAAAATTATATCATGTCTTGGATTTACACTTAAATATTTCAAGGCAGGTAACAAGAGTAGCATTACGTAGGTAAAACAAGTTAGATGTTGAGTACATGTGACTTCGTTATACTGTGCTATTTTATATACTGAAAAATATCCTTAATAAAATATTTAAATATGCCCTTCTCTTCCAAAAAAACTATTTCATATTTTGCCTATATTTCTTATATATACATTTAAGCAGGACGAAGAATTTAAATTTCATCTTTCCTTATAATTGAAAGATCCTGCTCTAAATATATAGCATATCACAGATAACTTGACTTTTAGAAATATAACTCTAAAGATCTGTCTACCATCTTTTTTAAGATGTATTTTCCCAATTCTACAGGAGTCTCTAAAACTTAACCTTCTTCATAATTAGGGTCTGGTATGATGGTAAAATTCAGTAAATATCAAAGAATAAGAATCATAATAAATCAAGCTATTAACTTCTTTTTTACTTCCAAACTTCAGTTTTAATCACCAGAGACTTTCTCTCTTAGCACAGCCCTAGTTTCCTACAGCACAAACTTCGTGCTGTACAAACGAGTCTTACCCTCTGGAGGATCCCTAAGTCCTCTGTCGGTCATATTTGAGTTCTATTTCTTCAGACTTTGGGGTACTTTCTGTTAGTATCTGGATTTCCTTGTAAAGATGTCTTGGTTTCTTCTTGTCCCAAGTCCCAACAGGCTCATGCTTCCCGTGGACCCAGGAAACAAGGCATATATACAGTGACTAAAACAAAATGAGAAGAATTAAAATGATTTTTTTATTCATACATGGGAAAAATGCCTAGTTCAGCTTTATTTACTAAATCTGTTTAGTGTAAGTACTATTTCCTCTCTGAAACTTTTCTAGTGAAGAAAAAATTTTTCTGGCTTTCATGAGGCTCATATTCCAAATCCTAGACGATAAATAGAAAAAAAAAAGCTTCAGATTATTAACCCTTGTAAAGATGACATAACCTCCTAATACATTCTAGTATGTCTGGAAGGATGTAAAAAGTAAGAACAAGTGACCAGAATCTTGAAGGAAACACTTTTGAAACTGAAATTAAAAGTAATTCCAAGAGTAAAAATTTAAGTCACTGCTGCGTTAATCACTGAAGATTTTCCTTATGTCTTCAATTTCTGTCCCATATAAATTTCTCAGAGTTTGCCTACCAGAAACTTCCATTTATCATTAACAAGGAACATGCACAGGGGTGACCTACAGATGAAGATGGCTGTCTTGGTATTAGGAACAGCAAATACACATTTGGAGTTTCGTCACTAAGAGTGGTTTTCTTACAGTATTCTTTTATAAAATACTTCTATACACTGCTTGGAGAAGTTGTGTTTGTTACTCAGTCATGTCTGAATCTTGGCAACCCCATGGACTGTAGATCAAAGAATATATATAAATTATTAAAAGCTGTGTACAAAAGGAATCAAAACCAGAGGTAACTTATAAGCAATAAAAACTCAATTATAACTTATATTCAGTTGGTGTAAAATGTAATTGCAGTTTGGGTCTTTGAATTTTAAATCATTATAACTAGGCTTGAATACCCCTTAATTAATCAAAATAGGAACCATTACAATCAACACATTTTTGCTAATGAGAAATAAGTTTCTTTATTCCTGTAGCGTGAAAATCTATGCGTCATGATTTGACAAACTCTTGGAAAGCATTTTCTGCATTCTGTTGGTTGTGGAAGTGTTTTCCCTGCAAAAAAGTTTTTGAGATGCTTGAAGAAGTGGTAGTCAGTTGGCAAGAGGTCAGGTGAATACGGCAGATGAGGCAAAACTTTAAAAATAAATAGAAAATCCAGCGAGAGAGGAGTCTGGTGGGCTACAGTCCATAGGGTTGCAGAGTTGGACATGACTGAAGCAACTAAGCATGCATGCATGTACCTCATAATAAAAACTAAACGGAACCTAGTAATAAATCTATAACACATATGTAAGGACTTTGGAGCAGGGTGAAGTTTATGGTACGTAAATTATACCTCAATAAAACTATTTTTTAAAAAAAGAACTTTTAGGGAGAAAAGTATTAAAACTTTACTGAAGAACATAAAAAGGACCTAAGTAGAAAATATACTGTGTGTATAGACAATAAGATTCAAGGCCATTTAATGCTAACTGTACTCATCTCACACACTAGCAAAGTGATGCTCAAAATTCTCCAAGCCAGGCTTCAACAGTACGTGAACTGTGAACTTCCAGATGTTCAAGTTGGATTTAGAAAAGGCAGAAGAACCAGAGGTCAAACTGCCAACATCCGCTGGATCATCGAAAAAGCAAGAGAGTTCCAGAAAAATATCTACTTTTGCTTTATGGACTACACCAAAGCCTTTGACTGTGTGGATCACAACAAACTGTGGAAAATTCTTAAAGAGATGGGAACACCAGACCACCTGACCTGCCTTCTGAGAAATCCGTATGCAGGTCAAGAAGCAACAGTTAGAACTGGACATGGAAAAACAAACTGGTTCCAAATCGGGAAAGGAGTATGTCAAGGCTGTATGTTGTCATCCTACTTATTTAACTTATATGCAGAGTATATCATGAGAAATGCTGGACTGGATGAAGCACAAGCTGGAACCAAGATAGCCAGGAGAAATACCAATAACCTCAGATATGCAAATGACACCACCCTTGTGGCAGAAAGTGAAGAGGAACTAAAAAGCCTCTTGATGAAAGTGACAGGAAGAGTGAAAAAGTTGGTTTAAAGCTCAACATTCAATCTGGTCCCATCACTTCATGGCAAATAGATGGGGAAACAGTAGAAACAGTGGCTGACTTTATTTTTGGGGGCTCCAAAATCACTGCAGATGGTGACTGCAGCCATGAAATTAAAAGACACTTGCTCCTTGGAAGAAAAGCTGTGACCAACCTAGACAACATGTTAAAAAGCAGAGACATTACTTTACCAACAAAGGTCCGTCTAGTCAGAGCTACGGTTTTTCCAGTAGTCATGTATGGATGTGAGAGTTGGACTATAAGGAAAGCTGAGTGCCAAAGAATTGATGCTTTTGAACTGTGGTGTTGGAGAAGACTCTTGAGAGTCCCTTGGACTATAAGGAGATCCAACCAGTCAATCCTAAAGGAAATCAGTCCTGAATATTCATTGGAAGGATTGATGCTGAAGCTGAAACTCCCAATACTTTGGCCACCTGATGCAAAAAACTGACTCATTGGAAAAGACCCTGATGCTGGGAAAGATTGAAGGCGGGAGGAGAAGGGGATGACACAGGATGATACGGTTGGATGGCATCACTGACGTGATGGACATGAGTTTGAGCAAGCTCTGGGAGTTGGTGATGGACGGGGAAGCCTGGTGAGCTGCAGTTCATGGGGTCGCAAAGAGTCAGACACAACTGAGCAACTGAACTGAATGCCAATTCCCTCCAAAATAATCGGTAAGTTCACTGCAATTTGAAACAGCATCTTCAGACAATTTTTTTATTGTTCTATGTTTCTTATGGAATGAATGAGCTGATCCTAAAATTCACAAAAAGCAGTAACGAATTAAGAATCAAGATAATTCCGAAGGAATAAAAAAGAATTCTGAAAGAGGGAAATCTTTACCAGATATATCAAAACATTAAAAATAATAGGGCACTGGCATTAGAACAGAGAAACATAATAGCACAGAACAGACAGCCAAGAAATATGTACATACTTAAGTAAAGGAAACTGAGTGACAAAGAGAATGGATCAGTCAATAAACAGTTTGGGGACAACTGATTTTTCAAATGGGAAAAAAACGAGATTTCTACCTCCACAAAAATCAACTGAAGATTAGAGACCTAAATGTAAAGTGCAAAACTTTGAAATTTTCAGAAGTGGGGAATACCATTATAACTTCAAGGTTTTCTTAAGCCAAATATAAAAGACATACAAACCATGAGGGGAACAAATGTGATGACATTAAAAAAGTTAAATCTCTATACAAATCATCAAAATCAAGGTTAAAAGATAAATTCACTGACTAGAAAACTATCAGCAACACATATAATCATCAATGGAGTAATGTCTAGAATATACAAAAACTACCCCAGATCAGTTAAGAGACAAATACTGCTATTTTGCTTTTTAAGCAGGCAAAAGAGATGAACAAGCAGTTAAATAAAAAGAGGACTCTTATGAATTGCTAAGAAATGTAGGCAAGGAAATGCAAAAATTAATGATGAGATACCATTTCACAACCACCAGATTGGGTAAAAAAATGTAATACCAAGTGCTGGTGAGGATTTGGAGATACCCAGACCTGTACTGAGGAGAAGGCCATGGCAACCCACTCCAGTACTCTGGCCTGGAAAATCCCACGGGCGGAGGAGCCTCGTGGGCTGCATTCCATGGGGTCTCGAAGAGTCGGACACAACTGAGTGACTTCACTTTCACTTTTCACTTTCATGCATTGGAGAAGGAAATAGCAACCCACTCCAGTGTTCTTGCCTGGAGAATCCCAGGGACGGGGGAGCCTGGTGGGCTGCCGTCTATGGGGTCGCACAGAGTCGGACACGACTGAAGCGACTTAGCAGCAGCAGCAGCAGACCTGTATTGACAATGAAGCCACCTGTTGTTACAACTTGGGAGGGCAATATGGCAATACCAACTTGACACACACATTCTACAAATCAGCAATTCTGCTTTCAGACATGTACCTTACAGAAACTTTTCCTAAAGTGCCCAATGGTGTTTGGGCATTGTTAAAAAATTTGAGGAAAAATTGAGAAAATCTTAAATGTCTATAAATAAGGAACTAGATTTTTTAAATTGTGGCATATTCTTTAAATGTAATATTATATACAGCAGTTAACAAGTTATGTATCAAAAATTCATAAATGCACAATATTAAAGCCTTTATATAAAATTTAAGATGCATAGAATACTACATGTGTGTATGGGGTGTCTGTGCTCAGTCCTGTCCAACTCTTTGCAATCCCATGGACTGTAGCCCACCAGGTCCCACCGTCCAAAGAATCTTCCAGGCAAGAATACTGGAGTAGGTTGCCATTTCCTACCTCAGAGGGTCTCAATCCAGGAATCAAACCTGAGTCTCGTGTGTCTCCTGTACTGGCAGATGGATTCTTTACCACTGTGCCACCTGGGAAGCCTATAAATACTAGAGAGCAATTCAAAAATAATTAAACAGAAAAAAAAATGAACTAACTACTGATACATAAGATGGATGAATCTGAAAAATGTGATGAGGGAAAAAAGCCACACACAAGATTATATGCCAAATGACCCCATTTATATGAAGTTCTAGAATGGCCAATGGTCTACAGCGATGGAAAACAGAGAAGTGGTTCCAAGGGTAAGGACTACTGACTGGAAAAGGCCAAGAGTAAACATTTTGGGGCAATGAAAATGTTCTGTATTTTTACTGAGGTGGTTGTTGCATTTACCATCAAGGTTAAAATCTGTGCATCTTATCGCATGCAGGATATCCTCAATAAAATTTATTTCATGTAAACCTAACTGAATGCTTAAAAAAAAACATATTACTTGGAAACTAGGTTGCAGTCAATAAGCAATCTGCAAAGGAACACCAGAGATATATCTATAATCTTACAAGTGCTCAATATAAGCCTTTCTTATCACAAGGCACACATCATTTCTGTAGACTATTTCACTCAGACCCTTTGACACACACTGCTGTTCATAGCTGAACCAGTATTCCCTCAAGGCTACAAGGAAGAAATGGTATAATCACAGAACTTCTTGATGTATCTTCAGAAGAAATTACATGGTGTGGTATCTGGGAGACCTGGAGGCAGATTCCAGAGGCAGGTCAGTTTTTTTAACTGTGTCTAATCTATACCAGGAAATGCGTGCATTAGAAACCTCTGGACTGCAAAACAGAATTGAGGTAGCACCTCATTCTGATGGAAAATGGACATGTTGAAAACTTTTTGCAGCTTCAGGAAAAACCATCCATGAGCATCTCAACAATAACAACAGCAGCAACCTATCTTTGATGGTATATCTTGAGAATCCCTTGTACTGCAAGGAGATCCAACCAGTCCATTCTAAAGGAGATCAATCCTGGGTGTTCATTGGAAGGACTGATGCTAAAGCTGAAACTGCAATACTTTGGCCACCTCATGCGACGAGTTGACTCACTGGAAAAGACTCTCATGCTGGGAAAGGTTGGGGGCGGGAGGAGAAGGGGACAACAGAGAATGAGATGGCTGGATGGCATCACCGACTCTGTGGACATGAGTTTGAGTGAACTCCGGGAGTTGGTGATGGACAGGGAGGCCTGGCGTGCTGTGATTCATGGGGTCGCGGAGAGTCAGACACGACTGAGCGACTGAACTGAACTGAACTGAAAGAAAAAACAAAAACTGATGAAGACCTACATGCTTCATTTAGCACAGAGGATGTTTGCTTTTAGTGACTCCCTTACACGTTCAATTGTGAAATAATGGTTTTCAGTGCCCCATTTATAGAGGTTACAATGATTCATTTTTACACTTAAATAAAACTTAGCCTTATCATTGGTAGGTATCTTTGCTTCCCTGTGATCCTGAAATCTGCCTCAAAAACTGTTTTCCTTTAACTGTCTCCATGAGGGCTCAAATCAGGTTCAAGCAATAAGATTTTACTGTCTATGGAGAATATAACAGGGAGTAGGCTGAGGGATGCCTTCCTTAATTTCAATATCCTGGGACCTCCCTGAAGAGGGACACAGATTTGCCTCACTGCTGCTGCTTCTGTTGTGGATGCCCCGGCTCTTCCTTTTATATATTTATTTGGCTGCACTGGGTCTTAGTTGCGGCATGTGAACTCTTAGTTGTAGCATGCAGGATCTAGATCCCTGACCAGGGATTGAACCTGGGCTCTTTGCTTTGGGAGTTTGAAGTCTTAGCCACTGGACCACCATGGAAGTCCCCTGGCTTTGTCTTTTAAGGTGCACCCTTTCTGCTCCATCTCAATGTACCAATGATAATGCTTTGACAACCTGGTAGGTGTTCATTGTTTGGTACATAGAATGATCTCTGCACTGCAGTAATAAAACCAAGTTTAGCAGCCTGGAACACACAAAATTAAAAGTTGTAAGAGTGATTTTACAAATTGATGCATAACACAGTTTATATACAACTGTTCAGTTCAGTTCAGTCGCTCAGTCGTGTCCGACTCTCCGCGACCCCATGAATCACAGCACGCCAGGCCTCCCTGTCCATCACCAACTCCCGGAGTACACTCAAACCCATGTCCACAGAGTCGGTGATGCCATCCAGCCATCTCATTCTCCGTTGTCCCCTTCTCCTCCCGCCCCCAACCTTTCCCAGCATCAGAGTCTTTTCCAGTGAGTCAACCCGTCGCATACAACTGTTACTGAGTAATAAAATGTTGAAAGTGTTCAACTTTTTAATTGCAATGTACATTGTTTAAATGTACATAAAAATTAAACACATGATCAGAAAAGATACTAGTTTGCTTCTGTGGAGGAAAGGGTAGGAAGAGGATGAGAAGGAGAATGAGTTTCAACTGTCATCTGTTAAGCAGTTTTTAAAAAATGAGGTATACGTGGCAAAATGTTAGTATACTTTATCTATTTTTAAAATTACAGTTGATTTACAATGTGTTAATTTCTGCCATACAGCAGTGATTTGGTTTTATATATATATATAATATGTATACACATTTTCCTTTTTACATTCTTTTCCATTATGGTTTATCACAGGATATTGAATAGAATTTCCTGTGATGGACAGGGAGGCCTGGCGTGTTGTGATTCACGGGGTCGCAAAGAGTCGGACACGACTGAGAGACTGAACTGAACACAGTAGGAGCTTGTTGTTTATCCATTCTGTATATAATACTTTGTATCTGCTAACCCCAAACTCCCACTCCACCCCTCTCTCTACCTTCCCTCTCGCATTGGCAACCACAAGTCCACTCTTTCTCTGTGAGTCTTTCCCCTTTATAAGTTCATTAGTCATATTTTAGATTCTACATATCATCTTCCATCCATGGACATTTACACTGTTTCTATGTCTTGGCAACAGTCTTGGCGCTATGAACATACAGGAACATGTAACTTTTTGTTTTTGCCATGCCAAGAACCTTGCAGGATGCTCCCCCCTAGGGATTAAACCCAGTCCTCAGTAGTGAAAGCAAAGAATCCCAACCACTGACCCACCAGGGAATTCCCTATCTTTTTGAATTATAGTTTTGTCTAGAGTGGGATTGTTAGATCATATGGTAATTCTATTTTTAGTTTTTTTGAGGAACCTCCATACTGTTTTCTGTAGCGGCTGCATCAACTTACATTTCCAACAACACTGTAGGAAGGTTCTCTTTTCACCACACCCTCTCTGCTGCTGCTGCTGCTAAGTCACTTCAGTCATGTCTGACTCTGTGTGACCCCATAGACGGAAGTCCATCAGGCTCCCCCGTCCCTGGGATTCTCCAGGCAAGAACACTGGAATGGGTTGCCATTTCCCTCTCCAATGTATGAAAGTGAAAAGTGAAAGCAAAGTCACTCAGTCGTGTCCGTAGCGACCCCACGGACTGCAGCCTACCAGGCTCCTCCATCCATGGGATTTTCCAGGCAAGAGTACTGGAGTGGCTTGCCATTGACACCCTCTCTAGCATTTGTTATTTGTAGACATTTTTTCTAAGAAGTGTTGCTTTTTCTAACACTTTTATTTATTTTCAGCTGCACTGGGTCTTTGTTGCTTTGTGGGCTGGGCTTTCTATAGTTGCAGAGTGTGGGGGCTACTCTTCCTTGGGATGTGTAGGCTTCTCATTGTGGTGGCTTTCTCTTGTGAAGCACAAGCTCTAGGGGGCGCAGGCTTCAGTAGTTGCAGCAAGTGGGCTCAGAAGTTGTGGCTTGTGGGCTCTAGAGCTCCAGCTCAGTAGTTGTGCCACGTGGTCTTAAGTTACTCCTCAGCATGTGGAATCCTCCCAGACCAGGGATCAAACCCATGTCTCCTGCCATTAGCAGACAGATTCTTATCCACTGTGCACCAGGGAAATTTCATTTGTAGATTTTTTTAATCTTGGCCATTCTGACTGGTGTAAGGTGGTACCTCATTGTATTATAGTCTTGATCTGCATTCCTCTAATAATTAGTGATGCTGAACATCTTTTTCATGTGCCTATTGGTCATCTATATGTCTTCTTTGGAGAAATATCTGTTTAGGTCTTCTGCCCATTTTTCTTTTTTTCTCTTTCTTTTCATAATTACAGGAGATTTGGAAAATACAGAACAAAATTACAGATATTTCCACTATTTTTTAAGTAGATAAATTTTTTATTTGGAGCTTTAATATAAAACTCTCAAAAATTATCAAATGAATATACAGAAAAGTAGAATACAGTAGATCTGAAAGCACCATGAACCAATTCAACATAATTAAGATTTATAGTGTATGATTTTAATCTTTATTTCATGAAATTTTGCAACTGTTTTGTCCCTGTATATGTTTCAGCGTCTCCTAGTTTATAGAAACTTGAATAGAATTTGTATCCTACTATTGCATGAAAATTGCCCATTTTTTAATTGGGTTGTTTGTTTTTCTGTTGTTGTTGAATTGTATCAGCTGTTTGTAGATTTTGGAAATTAAGACTTTGTCAGTTGCATCATTTGCAAATATTTTCTCCCAGTATGTGTTGTCTTTATGTTCATGGTTTCTTTTGCTGTGCAAGAACTTTTAAGTTTCAGTCAGTTCAGTTCAGTTCAGTCGCTCAGTCGTGACCAACTCTTTGAGACCCCATGAATCACAGCACGCCAGGCCTCCCTGTCCATCACCAACTCCCGGAGTTCACTCAAACTCATGTCCACAGAGTCGGTGATGCCATCCAGCCATCTCATTTTCTGCCATCCCCTTCTCCTCCCACCCCCAATCTTTCCCAGCAGCAGAGTCTTTTCCAGTGAGTCAACTCTTCGCATGAGGTGGCCAAAGTACTGGAGTTTCAGCTTTAGCATCAGTCCTTCCAATGAACACCCAGGATCGATCTCCTTTAGAATGGACTGTTTGGATCTCCTTGCAGTCCAAGGGACTCTCAAGAGTCTTCTCCAGCACCATGGTCCTATTTATTTTTGTTTTTATTTCTATTGCCTTGAGAGACAGACCTAAGAAAATATTGGTATGATTTATGTCAGATGTTTTGCCTATGTTCTCTTCTAGGAGTTTTATGGTTTCATGTCTTATGTTTAAGTCTTTAGAACATTCTGAATTTACTTTTCTGTATGGTATGAGAGTGTGTTTCAACTTCATAGATTTACCTGTGGCTGTTCAACTTTTCCAACATCACCTGCATTAGAGACTGTCTTTTTCCCATTGTATATTTTTGGTCTCCTCTGTTGAAGACTGATCACAGGGGTGGGGGTTTAATTTTGGGCTCTCTATTCTGTTCCACTGACCCATGTATGTCTGCTTTTCTACTAATACCATGCCATTTTGATTGCTGTAGCTTTGTAGTTTTGCCTGAAGTCTGGAAGGGTTATGCCTTTTCCTTTGTTCTTTTTTCCGTAGGATTGCTTTGGCAATTCTGGGTCTTTTATGGTTCCATATAAAGTTTAGGATTATTTGTTCTATTTCTGTGAAAAATGCCATGGGTAATTTGATAAGGATCACATTACATTTGTAGACTGCTTTGGGTAAGTATGGCCATTTTAACAATAGTAATTCTTCCAATCCAAGAACACAGGACATCTTTGCTATGTTAATGTATTTTAGATCTGGGTGCATAGGTGAATACTATTTTCAGTACTTTTCTATATGATTGATGTTAATAAGTTTTTTAAATGAGTAATAAAATGTAATGTATTAGCTTCAGTGAGGACAAGTTTAAGAATCAAAACAAAAAACCTGTAAGGGCTAACTCTGAGCCCACACACAATGAACTTATGTTACAAAGGCACACTTCAACAACAGTTTCCTATGCATTCTGTCACAACCAGCTGAGAGGAGCCAGGACAAAGGAAAGCTACTCTGAAGAATAAAACTGGGGCTGGGAGAGCAGTAGGACCTTACCCAACCTCTATTCCACCCTGGAAACTTCAATCTTACAATGTACGGACTTAATATCCCTTCTATTTTACAGATGAGGAAACTGAGACAGAGAAAGGTTAAGAATCTTACCCAAGAACACGCAACTAGTAGAGGCAGAATTAGGATTTGAACTCGGGTGACTTGAACTCAGGTGATTTGAACTCAAATATTCTGACTGTGGGACCCTAGCTGTTAACCATGATACTAAAACAACAACAATAAAATCACACACTACTACTACTACTATGAGGCACTCCAAATCTAGGTTTGAATTGTGACTCTAGCTCATATGACCTGGGAAAATTTACACACATTCGACTTTTCTCTAATTGCTTTTTTCAGCATTGTGTAAAGTCTCTGGTGATAATAAATCATATAATAAGTTAGCTATATCTACCACAATTATAACTATCCGTTCATAAATAGGCCTCAAAAAATGTGACAAGGATCTGCCTTGGGTCATTCATCCTCTAATCCTCTTAATCTTCATCTCAGACCACGTGACTCATACAACCACAGGCTCAGTGGAGCTTAATATGGCTCACATCATTCAAAACAGTGGATCATCTGTCATGAGAATTAATAAGATAAATCTTGTCCTTCATCAGAAAAGATTTAAGACATTTTTGATAATTTAGCATCCAGTTCTAACAGCTGGCCTTAATCCTTCTTCTAAAACTGAGACTCTATCTTACCCCTAGTTCTAACTTTTGCCTCATTCTCTTGTACCTCTCCTCATCCTAAAGACTTACTGTGGTGCTGATTGATAGACATGTATCATATTTAAACCTCACAACAGTATGAAGGAGGTATTATTACACAACTTACTTCACAGATGAAACTGGACAAAGAAAGGTTAAAATGCCCAAGCTCATTTAATAATGTCAGAATTAGAAGATAAACTCAGGTCATCTGGCTGCAAGGCCATTATTTTTCCTCTATAACAAGCAGTTTTCAAGCTGTGTTCAGAACACTGCATTGAGACTCAAGGGCTGCCAGGGGAGACTCCAGAGATAGTGGGGTATGGCTCTCAACTCACTTTTACAGACACGTGTATTATGATTGCCACCTACTCTTTGGATGTCATGGAATTCTTTGTTGCATGTGTGATTGCCTGGACTATGTTCTCCTACAGCTTAAGAGATGAATCTTAAATCGGTCACCCACAACCCAAGATAGTCTTCTCTTTAGTAGATACTTTCCATTAAATTTCTACTCCTAGATCTGCATTAAAGTAACAGGAAGTAGTTCTGGAAGTCATTTTAGAAATGGCCACAATTACATGTAAGTAATATTATCAACTCTCCCAGAGGATGGAAGTGGAGCTTAATATGGCTCACATCATTCAAAACAGTGGATCATCTGTCATGAGAATTTTAGGAATACACTTATACTTTCAAATTCATTATTCATAACCATGAATGAGTATTTTAGAATAGTCTGCAATGTTTTAAACCCAGTGAAGTCCTACTAAAGACCTAAGTTGAAAAGCTATGAAGTTTCCTAAATTTTCTCCCTTGCTCCATTTTACGACTTCTACCACATGATGTTATTTCTGAGTGCTGACTGTATCAGGTATGTGATAATAATCATGCATGAAGGCAAAGTACCCTTCTTAATGTAATATTAAAATTAGTATTTTTGATTCCTTTCTCTTGCCCATATACTCACAAAGTTTATAATGACACCCTACAGAACTGTTTAAGGGCTACAAGAGAGCCCTCTCCACAAACAGTTGAGAAAAATGTGGCTGAGTTATGACCTGAAATATCAGCAGAGTCCTTCAGTCTGCTGTGAAACCTCTTTATATGTCACTGGCAAAGTACAATAACTACCATTATCTTACAGTATTATGAGCACTCTCAGTTTCTAGTCTTTCAAGCTGCTGCTAAGTCACTTCAGTCGTGTCCGACTCTGTGTGACCCCACAGACGGAAGCCCACCAGGCTCCCCCGTCCCTGGGATTCTCCAGGCAAGAACACTGGAGTGGGTTGCCATTTCCTTCTCCAATGCATGAAAGTGAAAAGTGAAAGTGAAGTTGCTCAGTCGTGTCCGACTCTTAGCGACCCCATGGACCGCAGCCTACCAGGCTCCTCCATCCATGGGATTTTCCAGGCAAGAGTACAGGAGTGGGGTGCCATTGCCTTCTCCGAGTCTTTTAAGCTAGATAACTAAATATGATGGATATGCTGCTATGGTATTTTTCAAGGTATGGTTCATAGAGCATCTGCATAAGAATCTTCTGAGGCACTATTAATAAAATGTAGATTCCTGGGCCCCATAAGAAACCTTGGAAATCAAAACTTCTGTAAGATCAGGAAATTTGCATTTTTGACAAGCTCACTGAGGCACTGACTTGAAACTCAACTGTATAGATAAATCCATTTAATGTCCTACTGTTTAAGAATGAGATTGGTTAAAACAAAAACAAAAAGGCCTTTCTCTATTCTTTAAGTGAAGTGAAGTCGCTCAGTCATGTCTGACTCTTTGCGACCCCATAGACTGTAGCCTACCAGGCTTCTCTGTCCATGGGATTTTCCAGGCAAGAATACTGGAGGGGGTTGCCATTTCCTCCTCCAGGGGATCGTCCCAACCCAGGGATCGCCCAGGTCTCCTGCATTGCAGGCAGATGCTTTACCCTCTGAGCCACCAGGGAAGCCACTATTTAAGAATGAGATTGGTTAAAACAAAAACAAAAGGACCTTTCTCTATTCTCCTGAATTGAACATAAGTAGTGTTTTTTGGTGTGTGTCTAAAAAAGTTTAGGAGACAGTAATATTGACTACAATACCATCCTCAAAAGCAATACCTCAAAGTAAATTTTCACTTTTTAGATAAAGCTTTAGGATAGTGTAGTTCTTAACCAAGGATTAATAATAAACTAATTAGTCTTCACTCAGTATAGCAGTCCACACACAATTTATTCAGCAATAGAACAGAAGAGAACGTCAATCATGACAGACATAAGGCAGATACAGGGTAGATCTCTGGGGTACATTCTTTATACAGACTAACAAATGACTTTTAACAACATGTGGCAGGCATGATTTGTTACATACCAACAGCCATTCATTCCTCACTTCTTCCTAAAAGAGCCCTGATTTTATTAGGGGAGACAATGTGTCCTATCCAGGCAATGTCAACTCCATTCCCCTCTGTCAGATTTCCCAGGCTCCCTTGTGAATCAAGGATGTAAGGGGAAATCCCTGATGTAGTGAGATGTAAGGAAAAATCTGAGGGACTTTTGAGAGAAAGATTTTCTTCCCAAATAAAAAAGAGAGACTTGAAAGGACAAAGCTTTTTGCTCCCTCCTTCCAGCCTTTGAGAGAGACTGAAATGTCTGGAGCACTGACAAGCTACACTGTACTCACCGAGAAAACAACCATGAGGACAAAAAGCCAACACAATGAGGATCCCAGAGGGGAAAGACAGAACGAACCTGGGACCTTGAGAACAGTGTTGAGTTGCTACATAAGCAAGGGATTATTTAGCATCTTAAGTGGAATTTTTAAATTGTTAAGTGGACTCTGAGATGTTTTCAGCTGCTTTTTCCAAGTTTCTTAACTCAAACTCTGGTTCCATGATTCTTATGAACAAGTGAAGGCCAGAATGAGGCCAATGTCAGCTAAGTCCTTCTTAGTTCTAAGAAAAATGCTTCCCCTAAACTGTTCATAATCTATATGGAGTCAAGTTTGATAACTCCTTCTGTCACCTAGCTCCTAATACAGGTACTTCTCCATTTCCAGAGGAGGGCATTCTAAGTTCAGTCACCACAAAGAGAGGATAGTCTTTGCTTACACAGAGCCAAGTAATTAGATAGTGGCATTTCTGCATATTATTCTGTAACGTACATAGGTGTTGCCTGATTGAATGTGGTTTCTCTGACAGTGACCAGTTAATAATGTCAAAGCCACACTGAGGATAAACCAAATAGAGCAAATGATGAATATTTGGTTAGATATGAATAAATTTTACATAGATATATATAGTTATCACTGATTATATATAAGAGGTGGAATTTAGAACAATATAGATTCTTATTAAACGTCTAATTGTTTTACCGGAATAATCTAGAATTCAGCTACAAGGATGCTTTCCCACAAAAGTTATTACTAGAATATAATTAAAGTACACACAGCATGAGGCTTCTCCTCCAGGACTACCTTGTCATAATAACATCAATGATTAGGCTGTGGAGATTTTGAGGAGGAGCAAGCTAATTCCAAAACATAGGAAATATGGATTAGTCAGGTTCCAGAGGAACAGTCTGGCTTGGACTATTAATTAAATTCATGCTGAACAAGAGATGCATAGACCCTGGAAGCCGATCCAACAATTTAAGCCATTTCCCAAAGCAGTGACAGTCTGGATCAGATTTAGAAAGGAGTCATTTTTCCATCTTCCTTGGGCTACTAGTACAAAACCCTCTAGAGTCTCCATGATCTTGACTGTTTAAGAAGTTATTTGCTTTGGCCAAGTTTTTTGTTTAAGGTTTTGTCTGTCCTCGTCAGGATTAACTGTAGTGCAGGGTTAAAACCAGCGACTCTAGAGTCATGTATTCTTTTTCTAACCAGTGGAGGACCCAGAAGAAATGGGTGGCAAGCTTTTTCAAAGGTCCACCTGGTAAGATTTTGAGGAGCCCATTCAAGTGGGAAAGACCAAGGAAGAACAAGGCTTCTATTAGCAGGATTATCAGGATAACACTCAGGGCAATAATCAGCTCTGTTAATACGGTCTAAGAAGACTTGGTAACATTCATTCTCAACCAGTTCAGTTTGGTACAACCAATGCCCTAGTTCTAAACTAGGGAACCACTGCTGCCCACAGTCAGGGCAATGTGAATTGTCGGAGAACATTGGGACCTGGAGAGACAACACAGAAAGCAAATGTGACAGTGAGAGGCAACAATGATAATAAACAGACACACCCACGTAACCAGACCTGCTACAGTTTCGGTTTAGCACTTTCTCAGTCCAACCACCATTACTTGGAGAGAGTAAAATCTGGCTTGCACCTCCGTGCAATTCTTCAAGATTTCGTTGTCTATTTTTCACTCACTCGTAGCCAGTCTCCAAACCCAGGGACTGATCCAGCCTATGTTAACAGTCACTACCAGCAGCACAGATGTCACAACAGCGCCTTTAAATCTCAGCTTCTTAAGACAGGGTTCTAGTCTGTTATTTTTTCTTATGTGTTATCAGCTGGTGGTATTTGCAGAGGCACTTGGCTTACTCTGCTTTGCTGGTAAGTTATTAGTCTGTTTGGTGAAACAGAAGCTGACAGTCCAATGAGTCTTTGGTGGGTGCTGGCACTCTTGCCGTTGTAATACAAGTACCCAAGTCTTAAGGCCTTAGCACTTTATAGCGAAGTAGAGGGGTCAGGAAAACTTGGCAGTGTCCTCTTGAGCGTGGATCCAATGAAGTCTTTCTTGGGAGGACCTTAATCAGGACCCAGTCACAGGGAAGTAGCTGCTGTTGAGTTGGTTGAACGGTTCTGGGAATGCTTCACATACCTGTAAATAATAAAACTTCAGACAACTCATATGGGCTTTGAGTTGCTCACAATATCATTAGAAACATGCATTTCGAAATCACTTGGGTCAGTCAAGGTGCATAAGAACTGTCTCATGGGATTCCCCATGACAACTTTACATGGGTTCAAACCAACTTATCTGTTGGGAGTTATTCTTATGCTCGACTGGGCAACAGGGAAGATTTTGGTTCATTTAAGATTTGTACTAGTCTCATTTATTTTTTAGGACACTGTATTTATTTTTCCTACTCCTTCTGCACTTTGGAAATAATATGGTCTGTATAACCATATACATGGTAAAACTTTGAGATTTCTCTATCCTCCATAAAATGGGTGCCATATATAGTATTACCATAATGGGTGGGATAATGTTAACAATTGTGACAGTCTTCTAAAATAGACTTCAATGCAAGGAAAACCTAACAAAATTATTAGATAATATTCTTAATAACCAACCATAGAAAGCTGGGTGAAATCCTTTTGAAGGCTGGAAAAGAAACCACAAGGGACATGACTCACTGCCCACATCCATCTTTATAGGCTTATACACATTTAAGTTTAATCCAATTAAGGCACAGTCCTGAACTATTCTTGGGACATATATAGTAAATCAGTTGGGATTTAGAGACACTTTCACCATCTCTGTACTCCATGACATTTAAATGCAACAAGTCAACAAGGTGGGGTAAAGTAAGATGCACTGAACAACTAGATGGCCACCTGCAGTGCGCCACAGACCATCAGAATACATATACAGCCTGCCTTGCTCCCACAATTCTTCTGTGAATTCTGAGGCCTGATTCTGTGAGAGCACTACGGAACACTGGGGAAGATGGGTGTCCCATTTACACAGGGTTAAAACTGTATTTTTGGGGTCCAAAATCACTGCAGATGCTGATTGCAGCCATGAAATTAAAAGACGCTCACTCCTTGGAAGGAAAGTTATGACCAACCTTGATAGTATATTAAAAAGCAGAGACATTACTTTGCCAACCAAGGTCTGTCTAGTCAAGGCTACGGTTTTTCCCGTGGTCATGTATGGATGTGAGAGTTGGACTGTGAAGAAAGCTGATCGCTGAAGAATTGATGCTTTTGAACTGTGGTGTTGGAGAAGACTCTTGAGAGTCCCTTGGACTGCAAGGAGATACAACCAGTCCATTCTAAAGGAGATCAATCCTGGGTGTTCATTGGAAGGACTGATGCTAAAGCTGAAACTGCAATACTTTGGCCACCTCATGCGATGAGTTGACTCACTGGAAAAGAATCTGATGCTAGGAAAGGTTGGGGGTGGGAGGAGACGGGGACGACAGAGAATGAGATGGCTGGAGGGCATCACCGACTCTGTGGACATGAGTTTGAGTGAACTCCGGGAGTTGGTGATGGACAGGGAGGCCTGGCGTGCTGTGATTCATGGGGTCGCGGAGAGTCGGACACGACTGAACGACTGAACTGAACTGAAAACTGTATAAAGATATAGCCTGAAAAGCAGAGCAGTTATATCCTTAGCTGTGATCAGCCAAAGCATTTTCCTTACAGACTATCAACAGTAGCTGTGATTCTCAGATTTTAAAATGGAAACTTTAAAAGATAACTGAAAGCCATCTCTGACAGGGCTGCAACATGGAGCGAATATTTTGGTGGGGGCTCCAGATGGGGTGAGATAGAATCAGAGTCGATACACTGATGTGTTTTATGAGGTTAGGTGACAATGTGTGAAGGCTACCAATCCAGCCCCTCAGGCAAGAGCGAACACAAAATAGGATTTCTGACCTTTCTGGTGGCAACATAGGGGATAGCAGATTTTCCTGAGGGTCTACTGTCAGGAGCCACTACAGCAGAAGTTTCACTAGCTGAATCAGGAAATCTTGGGTACATGAAAGAGATGATGAATAAAACCCACATGATTGTGGGATTTAACACGGAAGTTAGTGGTAAAGTTATATGACTAAGTTTGATGTTGAAAAGATATAGAATTTTGGAATTTCTAGAGTAGAAAGGGGAAATGCAATTAAAACCACATGATACCATATTTCATTTTCACCAGACTGGCAAAAATTAACAAGTCTGACAATTTGGGGTCTATACACCCTAGGCAAGACCTTCCCTCCCCCAAGACTCCACATCTCTGCATAGCAGAGTCAAGAAGAAGTCCTAAAGCTCCAAATGCTCAGGATAAATCCACCCTTCTCCCAACCTTCGTTTCTCCAACTTCAAGGGTTAAGAAAGCACTAGAGCTCCAAGTGCTTATGTTAATTGCTTAACTTATTTGCAGAGTACATGATGAGAAACGCTGGGCTGGATGAAACACAAGCTGGAATCAAGACTGCCAGGAGAAATATCAATAACTTCAGATATGCAGATGACACCACTCCTATGGCAGAAAATGAAGAACTGAAGAGCCTCTTGATGAAAGTGAAAAAGTTGGCTTAAAACTCAACATTCAGAAAACTACTAAGATCATGGCATCCAGTCCCATCACTTCATGGCAAATAGATGGGGAAACACTGAAAACAGTGAAAGACTTTATTTTTCTGGGCTCCAAAATCACTGCAGATGGTGACTGAAGCCATGAAATAAAAGACGCTTACTCCTTGGAAAAAAGTTATGACCAACCTAGACAGCATATTAAAAAGCAGAGACATTACTTTACCAACAAAGGTCTAGTCAAAGCTATGGTTTTTCCAGTAGTCATGTATGGATGTGAGAGTTGGATTATAAAGAAAGCTGAGCACCAAAGAATCAATACTTTTGAACTGTGGTGTTGGAGAAGACTCTTGAGAGTCCCTTGGACAGCAAGGGGATCCAACCAGTCCATCCTAAAGGAAATCAGTCCTGAATATTCATTGGAAGGACTGATGCTGAAGCTGAAACTCCAATACTCTGGCCACCAGATGTGAAGAGCTGACTCACTGGAAAAGACCCTGATGCTGGGAAAGATTGAGGGTGGGAGGAGAAGGGGACAACAGAGGATGAGATGGTTGGATGCCATCACTGACTCAATGAACATGAGTTTGAGTAAACTCTGGGAGTTGGTGATGGGCAGGGAGGCCTGGTGTGCTGCAGTCCTTGGGGTCGCAAAGAGTCGGACACAACTGAGCAACTGAACTGAACTGAGAGCTCCAAGTATTCCTGAACCAAGAGAACTCTAGTGTTCCATATGACAAAACCAACCCTCCCTTGGTCCTCGAAACCACTACATGTAAGAGGGGGGAGTTAAAACGGGGCTCCAGAGCAATAAATGCTCAGAATAAGATCACGTACTGCCAGCCTCCTAACTCATTCCCAGCCTTATCACTGGAAGAGTGAAGAGGCCTTCCCCTAAAATACTCCTGGCATGATTCTCAAACCTTTCCGCTTCTCGCCCTCACAAGTTCACTACCATTATCTGCTTGAAAATATGAGGACCAACCAATCCCATCAAACCTGTACCTCTGTTTATGTAAATCACCACATGGAGCCCAGAGCTTCTTGATTATACTTCATCCCCTTAGTCTCTAATCCCCTAAGGCTCTGAGCACAGTGAAACAATATTCCCTCTCCTTCTTTACTTTTCCTCCCCATAAATCATATACCATATTTAATATATTGATATATTAAATATTTATCAGAGAACATAAGAGTAATTTGAATTCTTATACCCTAATGACAGGACCATAAATTAGTATAACTGTTTTGGGCAGTATCTAATAAAGTTGAGAATGTGCGTTTCCTATAATTCAGTAACTCCACTCTTAGGTAGCTAACCTAGAGAAAATTACATGTTTATTTAAAAACATGAATAACAATATTCATGGTAGTTCTCTGTATAACAGCAAAATAACAGCTAAAATGTCCACAAACAGTAGAACAGCTAAAAAAAAAAAAAAAACACTGCCGTAGTCTCATAAAAAGCACACACTCACTGTCTCTATGTAACAGTTTCTATTTACATAGTCTCAATATATTACTTAGGAATAAATATGCAATAAAGCTAGAAAGAAAAAGACAAGTACAAGGATAATTACTACCTTTGATGGGAGAGGGAAGTAGATGGGGTCAGGAAAGGTATACAGAGTATTTCAAAGTATTATTATAAACACTTTTTCTTTGAATGGTTGGAGCTGTATGAATGGTCACGGTATCACAAAGCCTAACAGTTTACATAACCTCTATTTGGTATTTTTTTTTCTATCTTCATTTTTATATTTTAAATAATTTTTCCTGGAGTATAGTTGATTTACAATGTTGTTAAGTTTCTGCCGTACAGCAAAGTGAATCAGTTATACTTAAACATATATCCACTCTTTAGAGAAGAGCAGAAAATAGGAGTGGGCTAGAAAAACAGATTAATAGGCAAAACCAAACTTTCACACTGTGGACAAGAAGATCAGCAGCAATTATTCTGTTCAGAGGCAAGATGGGTGACTGAGGAAGAGGAACCCTATAGAAAGACACGCATCTGTGTCTGCAAGCAGCTATCTCTTTCTAGAAACAAGGTAAAAGAAAATATAATATTGTAAATCAACTATTTGTTGTTGTTGTTCAGTCACTCAGTCGTGTCTGACTCTTTGTGACCCCACAGACTACAGCCCACCAGGTTCCTCTGTCCATGACATTCTCTAGGAAAGAATACTGGAGAGGGTTGCCATGCTCTCCTCCTGGGGATCTCCCCAACCCAGGGATCTAAGCCAGGTATCCCACATTGCAGGTGGATTCTTTACTGTCTGAGTCACCAGGGAAGCCCAAGAATACTGGGAATGAGTAGCCTATCCCGTCTCCATAGGATCCTTCCGACCCAGGAATCAAACCAGGGTCTCCTGCATTGAAGGCGGATTCTTTACCAGCTGAGCTACTAGGGAAGCCCTACCTAATGTTAATTAATGGAATTAATTTCTCCATTAGCTACCTAATGAAAAGGAAAGTTTATCTTGGCATATTTTATAAAGGCATGCACCTACGTGCAACACTCTTTTCATATGGTGCCTTTGTGCAGATAAGAAAAGAAGCACTCTCCTTCCAGGCAAGATGAAGCCCAAAGAACCTTGACTGGCCTCACCTGGCCAAGCATTCAACAGTAATCCTCCATCTGTGAAATAATAATCCTTTTTTTTTTCCTGGTCACACAGCACGGCAAGTAGGGATCTTAGTTCTGCACCAGGGATGCACCCCCAGGAGTGGAAGAAGGGTTCCTTCGCATCCTAAGATTCAAACAACCATAGACTATGGAGTACCACACTATTTATTGTTGAAAAAAATCTGCATGTAAGTTGACCCACACAATTCAAACTGTGTTGTTCAAAAGTCAACTGTACATACATTTTGATTCCCAAAGGAACCTGAAATGGTTCAGAACCACTGAGCAGGAAGGGTTGCTTATCATTTCACTATCAAAGGCAATTTTTATTTGTAGGCTCCCCCCTCAGATCTCACTCTGGAAGGATGCTAGAACAACTACCATTCTTGTAATGATGTCATTTTCTTATTTTATCAATTAGACATGTAACTCTGCCAGTCAGAGTTACTTCTAATAAAACAAGTAAAAAACCAGTGTTAATAGCCCTGCTTTAAAAATTTTCAATACTTTAAATGAGAGATAATATTCAAAGCACCTGTAACATAAAGTTGGAAAGACTGAGACATTCTGGATTTGTTTCCTTTCTCAACACCATTAGCTTAAGTCAGAAGTGGTTGATTTGAGGTGAGTATATGATAACCATTTTTGCATGCGTGCACAGTCGTATGTGACCCTTTGTGACCCCCATGGACTATAGCCCACCAGGCTTCTCTGTCCATGGAATTTTCCAGGTAAGAATACTGAAGTGCATTGCCATTTCCTACTCTAGGGGATCTTTCAGACCCAGAGATCAAACCCACATCTTTACCTCTGCACACCATTAGGCTTGTAGAAATGCTGAAAATACCCGGGGAACAACCAGTACTCGACTGATTATTGTATTGTTTAAGTTACTGAAGAAACCCATGTACTAGGCACAATGCTAAATATTATAAATACAAAGAGAAAAACCTTACAGAACTTCTAGATGTCCAGGGAATCCAGAGTGGAACCAACGCTTTACGTAAAGGTCTTATAAGGGCTTTTGAAAGTGAAAGTGAAGTCACTCAGTCATGTCTGACTCTTTGCGACCCATGGACTGCAGCCTACCATGATCCTCCATCCATGGGATTTTCAAGGCAAGAGTACTGGAGTGGGTTGCCATTTCCTACTCCAGGGGATCTTCCCGACCCAGGGATCGAACCTGGGTCGCCTGCATTGTAGGCAGACGCTTTTACTGTCTGAGCCACCAGGGTGGGTTTTAAGGGCTTTTAGATAGATATAAAAAGATTACCTACAGAAATCACAGAAAATTATGGAAGGCCCACAGAAGTAGTTGGAATGTTTTTATTTTCAAGAACCTTCCAGCCAACAATAGTGAACAAAAAACAAAGTTTAAAAGGCTTCTCTACCACATAAACTCTATACAGTCATCCTATATAAGTGGGGGGTTCAATCCAGGATCACCCAGAGATACCAAAATGCACGGAGGGATGAACACTCCAGTCCCTTATATAAAATGGCATAGAATTTCATATAACTTATGAACATCTCAAGATTACTTACGATACCTTATATAAAGTAAATTCTAAGTAAATAGTTGCCAGAGCACAGCAAGTTCAAGTTTTGCTTTTTGGAACTTTCTGGAATTTTTTTTCACAAATATTTTCTATTCATGGTTGGTTGAATCCACAGACATGGGACTTGTAGATACAGAAGACCAACTCTACAAAAGAAAAATACAAATCAAGTTTTTGGTTTTTTTTTTTAACTGCACTGTGAGGCTTAGTTACCCAACCAGAAACTGAACCTGGGCCATGGCAGTGAATGTGCCCAGTTCTAACCACTGGACCACCAGGGAACTCTGTAAGTCAAAATTTTTGTGTGTGAGATGTTTTCTGCAGCTTTATTAGAGGAAAATTTAGAAAACAGTACTTTAACATCAAAATAGAAAATGCAGTTCTATTTAAACCAGTGAAATTTACATCTACTAAAAAAAGGCATCTCAACATATAATAATCATCTCTAAATATTGTGACTCTATATCATGAATCACTATTTCCTAAACGCATGTTAGTTAGACAGCTCAAATCTGCCTTTGATAGACGAAAACTCCCTTATTCTCTTTAGGCTGCATAATATGTTTCAGATTGAGTAGAGTTGGGGTGACTTCTCTAGGCAAATATATCATTTCAGCCAAGTCCGCAAATAATACAGAAAACCAAAAGACAGACACGGAAAAAATACAAATGCTCTAAATTTTCTTGAGTTTCCATTTTAAATATTTTCTTCCATAGAATATTTTATTCTAAAGTTAATCAATAAGCAAAACTATTTTTTGTATGAGACAGTTTCTCTAGAAGTCTCATGCGTGTGTGCTCTGTCGTGTCTGACTCTTTGTGACTCCATGGGCTATAGCACGTGAGGCTCCTCTATCCATGGAATTAACCATCAAGAATAGTGGAGTGGGTTGCCATTTCCTACTCCAGGGTATCTTCTCCTATAAGTCTCACATATAAAGTGAAATCTCAAAAGCTTCATATTTCATTAACCAGTTCTGAATTTACATGTTGAGAGTTAAGATGTAAGGCTTCCCAGATAAAGTGGTAAAGAATCTGCCTGCTAATGCAGGAGACGCAAGAGGTGCCTCAATCCCTGGGTTGGGAAGATCCCTTGGAGGAAGAAATGAAACCGCTCCAGTACTCTTGCCTGAAAAATTCCACGGACAGAGGGGCCTGGTGGGCTACAATCCAAGGGGTCACAAAGAGTCGAATACAACTGAGCGACTGAGCACACACGTCACAGATTAAAAAGTATGAAAAAAAAGAATTCCTGTTCTTTTTAAATTCACATTATCTAAAGTAATTCTTTGCTTAAAATACATTATGAAAATATATGCTCCTGAAAGTTTTCAGTCTGTTTTGTGAGGAATTACTTTTAATTTGGCAAAGTCTTGAGATCACAGAGAGAAAGCACATTCCAGCACTATTTGGCACACACACTATTCCCTCTTCAAAAGAAGGTAAGCTGAACAAAATATATCCCGAGTAGCACAGGAATTAACACAAAGAGAATTCCCCTGGTGGTCCAGGGGTTAGGACTCTGGGTCCTAACCAGAGTTAGACCTGGGTTAGAGTGGTTAGGACTCTGAGCTCTTAATGCCGAGGACCAGGGTTCAATCCCTTGTTGGGGAACTAAGATCCCACAAGCCTCGAGAGGCGCAGTCAAAAAAAAAAAGAACTGACAAACATAACAGGTGTGTTCGTGCATTGCTGGCATTCCACAAAGGGGAACAACTGGTTTAGACATTTACTGGTGCATTTCAATCTACTTTGCCCTAATGGACACAAGTCCATGGTTCATATTCTGCCTACAGTTTCAATTTAAAACACCAGGAGCCAAACTTTTAAAGTTAATTTGCAGTTTTCAACAGTGAGACCTAGTAGCGCTAAGGTTAGGTATTTCTGAATTTGTACCAGTAATTTGGGTTTCCCTGGTGGATCAGTGATGAAGAATCCACCTGCCAATGCGGGAGACTCAGGTTTGATCCCTGGGTCAGGAAGATCCCCTAGAGAAGGAAAAGGCAACCAACTCCAGTATTCTTGCCTGGAGAATTCCATGGACAGAGGAGCCTGGCAGGCTCGTCCATGGAATCCCAAAAGAGTTGGACTAACTGAACAACAAGCAACACCATGCAAGTCTGTGTTGAAAACTAAGTACCTAAGTCTTGCCCACTCCTCTGTACCACATCCATTATCATAGTAAGTTAGGATTACTATTTTCACAATTTAAAGTCACTGCCCAGTGTTTTCCCTAGGTAGTACTTATCCCATATTTTTAAAAGGCAAGTTGAGAAAGTACTGAACACTAGAAACAAAAAGCACTCCACTTACTTCCCGAGGGAACTGTTTCTTTTCAAGGGCCTGGAGCAGTTCAGATATAGACTTTTTCTGAGTACAGAAAATCGTCTTTTCCTTCTTACCCTTCGTTCTACTCCCTCCCAACTCCTCTGATTTGTATCTTAGGTTAGGATGACTCATATAGAGGCAAAAAGCAACGCACAAAGGTTCAGAGAGTTTGCTATGATTCCAACAGTGAGCAGCACAACTGATTCCCAGTGTCAGTTCAACTCCACTAATCATCTTAGGTATCTACATGAAGCCAGCACATTTTATTTTGAACTAATTTTATACCTGTTATAAAACCAAGACATGGTACAAGTCAACTAACTACAGACTGTTAGAATTTTGCCAGTTTCTCCACTAATGTTCCTTTTCTGTTCCATGGTTCCATCTGGGATCCCTCATCGCATTTAGTTGTTAATTCCCCCCAGTCTCCAATCTGTGATAGTTTTTGTCATTATCTTTTGTGACTTTTCCTGGTCTTTGTAACCTTGATACGAAAAATACCACTTGGTTATTTTGTGGAATGTCCCTCAATTTGTGTTTATAATGTTTTCCCATGAGTAGAAAAGGAGAAGGCAATGGCACCCCACTCCAGTCCTCTTGCCTGGAAAATCCCATGGACGAAGGAGCCTGGTGGGCTGCCGTCTATGGGGTCGCACAGAGCCGGACACGACTGAAGCGACTTAGCAGCAGCAGCATGAGTAGAAAGATAAAGAGGTTATGCGTTTGGGGCAAGAATAATACCAAAGAAATGATGTGTCCTTCTCAATGCATCGCATCACTGGGTTCACGATATCCATAAGCCTATTTCTGTGGAGATTTTAACCTTGGTCAGTTGGTTATCACGGTATCTCCACTGTCAAGTTAACTAATAATTATCTTGGGGAGACACTCTGAGACTGCTCAAATATCCTGTATTTCCTCAAACTTTCACCTACCAGGATTACAGGCACATTTTGTTTGCGATAATTACTATGCTGCTGTTTTGCCTAATAGTGATTTTCTATTTCCTTCTTGCCATGTTTATTCATCGGAATTCTTCTATAAGAGCGAGCTGTCCCTTCTTGAATCCTATTTATGTACTCAGCTATGTCAGTATGACCTGTGGCCACTTATTTGAGTTAAAATCCAGTACCACCATTATGCATTCTATTACTCAAGTTGTTCCAACTCTGGCAATCAGGAGCTCCTTCACTCTTGTGTCTTTTCAACAAGCTCCCAAACCATTTCGAGCATCTCCTTAATTTCCAGCACCACTAAATGTTTCAGGCTCCTCTTATATTTTCCTGCCCATGCCCTAGATTCAAGAGCTTTCCCCCCTCCCACCACACCCAAAAAACTCCTGGTTCCTTTTATTAAAGGGTAGTGTTTTAAAACAGGAGCTGGGTGCTCAATGCTTCTGAGGTTTCACTATCAGGCCAATAATCTGGACAACCACCACTAATATTTGTTTCCTTACTAAACTCATTAGCTGGAAATCATTAGCATCACCTGGGAACTTATTAGAAATGTAAACTCTTGGGCCCTACCCTAGACTTATTAGACCAGAAACTTTGAGGGTGTACAGGAATCTGTGTTAAGAGGCTCATCAGATGATTCTGATGCTCCTTATCAAGTTTAAAAAACACTGTTTTAATGAAGAAAAGGTAGCTCTCATTCACTGTAAACCTTGTATTTACTTTAAGATGTTTATCTCTAACAAAAAAAAAAAGGGAAAATTTAGTCTTAATAACTTGTCTGGTGTATAAATCATATTTTTTACTGCCACAATTATTAAAACTATAGGTGAATGCCTCAACTGTGAAGACACTAAACACCTCCCTTCTCCTGTTTTCCCACACATTTTTTTTTACATGTGGTGGTCTTGGTTGTTGTAAGGTACAAACACTGTTTGTTATTTTTACACAAAGAACTTGTAAGTCAGCCTCCAGGATCATCTACATACACATACAACTTGACATCCATATAGTGAATCTATAAATAGGAAAGACTGGCAGCACAGTCCCCTAAAGTCAGACTGCCTAGGCCTGAATGACTGCCCCAGCACCTGACTTGGTGAACTCTTCCTGTTTCTCTGGTTTTCTTAATAACCACAAAACAGAATAACAGTACCTACATGAAAGAAGCATTATGAGTGTTAAAGAGATAATGTGCAGTCCTTACCACAAAATAAGTCTCAGAAAGTGTTTATTATTAGTCTAACTATTAAGTGAAAGTGCAACCAGACATTTATTTTTCGGACTGAGGAAAACAAGTAGAAACTGTGCTAAAGGAAAAGTTCTGCTCTTTCATCACTAGTACATCAGAGAGGCATAACCAGAAAGCTCTATTCATATAATTAAGACAAAATCTTCAGAAGTTTACAAACTAATGTCTTAAACTCGCCTATTTGCAAAAATGTTATTTACGTCATGTATATCCATGAACGGAGACTAAAGAAGATTATATAAAAATTTAAAATTTTTGATTTGTTGAGGTAGTGGAATTACAGGTAAATTTTCCTCCACTCTATTTTGATTATCAGGACCACATGCCACTTATTTTAATACTAGTAAAGAGAAAATTGGCCCAATTGGCAATAACTGTTTCCACTTAGGTCCTTAAACTATCCCATTTAATGTTCCAAACAACTCTAAATCTCCGCTTTCATGGGCTCAGAGTGATAAAGTAACCTGCCCAAGTTACAAAGTGACAGGACAGGAATTTAAATTCAGCTGTGACTCCAAAGTGTATGCTCATAACCAATGTGGGAGCCATCTTTCTTTACACACAAATGCTTAATTTGCTGTCCAAACCTACGATAAAGTATAATCAGTGTACTGAATTATCTCTTCTTGGGCACAACAGTCATAAAATATTGACTAGCAATGAAATTTTAACACAATTAAATTTCTAAATGCAAAATGAGAAACAGCATAAAGCCTACCAAGCTTCTCTGAGCAAACTTTCCTTCAGGAAATTCAAGCTGCACTTCAGAGGAATGTGGATTCTCATTCAGTTTTCAAAACTACTTCCATGGCAAAAACAGATAACATACAAGACACTATACATTATTAAAATACCCAATAACCCCCAAATAATTAGATAAATTCTTGTTACTTTATTTGTGAATTACAGACACTCTCAGGCTAGTATTATCTCTACATAAGTTTAAAAAAAACAAGTGAAATATTGCTTAAATGAGTCACTTACGGTTACGTGATAAACCAGAAGCAAAACTGGTAATCAAGTCCTGGACTCTGCGTTCAGCATAAAAAATATTGCTGAGGAGACGCTTTCAAAGTTTTCAGAGCAAAAGCCAGTTTTCCAAACTATTCTAATCCACATAAAGGCTTCCAGGAACATTTTCAGTTCCTCTACCATTAAGTTCCTTTTAAAATTATTTTCCACTGGCCAGTTACATACTAATCCTGTGCTCGAAAAACAAAACTGGACTGATAGATATGGAGAAGAGTCACAGCCCTAATTCTTAACAAAGAGAGACAAGGAAGGAATCCCTTATAGAGATCCAAAATAAAATATTTTAGAACCTTGAGAGGTAAAATTGAAATAAAAAGTGTATTGAATCAGATTAAAATTACTGATTTTTGTATCTTGTGTATAAAATATTTCAATTAAGCACTACTGATTAGGTAGGCAGTACATTTTTTTGAAGGAAAGAAAAGGGGATAAACTTTCTCCCCCGGTATGAAATACAATTGGGAATACATATATAATACGTAATGAATTGGTAATTGCAGGGTCTCATTAAAACTTCAAACTTTGCTCTTTTTAGCACCATTAAGGCTAAAAGGCAGGGGTGGGGGAGTGAGGGGCGGCCGGGCACTACCTTACAAGGATTAAGAAGATGAATGATGGGATCCAGTCAAACGCGGAGGTAAGGGAGTAATCAACACCTGCATGGTAGATTTCCCTTTTACATTTGAACCTTAGAGGAATTCTGCTTCTCGTCTCAAGGTCCACACTAAACATTTATTCTCACCTTCCTGTGTTAATGTTTATGCGATTCTGTTTCTTTCTCACTCCAAAACAAAAATATACCTCCAACCTGCTCCTTTTAAGGTTTTTGCGGTAAGGAGGTGGGGGTGGGGAGGGATTTTTTCTGAAAGATATTTAAAAAGAAGGTATCAGATCAAATATTAAAACATGGAAAAGTTGTACACCTATTTTACTTACAATGTCTAGCGAGGTTTTAAACCGTCGACTGTCAACGTCAGGAGAGCCCTTCGAGCGTTCTCTCTGCTTCACAACGCGGGGCTGCACCCCTCGGACGCCACCGAACTGCACGTCGTCCCGACTCTCCCACGTGACGGCGACCTCCGCGGGGAGGGCGGGAGCCCGCGGAATGCTGGGACTGGTAGGCGCCGGCCCCGCCCCCTCCTCCCCCAGGCACCACCCCCGGCTGCACTCCCCCGGCCAGCCTGAGGCGGGGCGGGAGGCCGGAGGCGTGGGGAGTGAAGGGCCGGAACCGCACAGCCTCTCAGCGTTCTCGCTGTCGCGCTGCTCTCTGACCCGAAGGCAGATATCTCTGCAACATAGTGGAGGGCCCTGGGGTTAGTGAATGGCCAGGGAAGCCTGGCGCAGCCCTTGGGGTCGCAGAGTCGGACACGACTGAGCGACAGAACTGAACTGAGCCCTTAAAAAAACCTAAAGCGCATAGGCTTGAGGAACCAATGGAACCAACGCAGTGAGCCGCACTAGCCAATGATAATGGCAAGCACCAGTCAGGCTTGATTTGGAAACCGACTGCCACCTTTATGAGGTGCGAGTCCCCATGTTAAATGCGGACAGCGCTACATACATACCTCATAAGATGGTTGTGAGTAAATGAGATAATGAACAAAAGTGTCGGCTAAATGGATAAAAGCTCTATTTTCTTCATCTATTAATGTTACAGAACCGAAAATTGACAGATGGAAAACATTTTACCCAAGAACACATCATTGGTTAAGGGCAACTGTGAAGTCAGTCTGAAAGTCCTGTTCCTGAACTGGGCCAATTCAAGACAACAGAGAAGAAATCTGCTCACATAAATCTCACTTACCCTTTCCTAATTTTTTCCCATAAAACTCCTGATCAATATACTATTTTACTTACATTGATTTTTATGACTCCCATAGAATATAAAATCCCGGAAGAGAGGATTGTCTAGTACATAGCACAAGCTCAGAATTTTATTGGGTTAATGATCCTTCATGTAAGTAACTTCTTTTTCTGGCGTCTTCACCTCTCAACCATCCTTTTTTGGCAGAAGCTGCAGGATTTGGGAACATTTTTAGATGTTTAATTGCAATTTCGAATTAAACAAAGAATAAATGGAAGGCCATTTATTGTAGTCACTTCATTTCCAGCAAGACATTTTCATTTATATTAACAGTCTTCAAAATATTTTCTATCATTTGTGAGAATGTGGAATAAGTGTGCTGGCTACTATGTCTTTACTTCCTCTTATTTAATATTTTAATCTTTTTATTAAAAATAACAATGTTACCTTTTTCTCCTAAGATATAACCCCAAAATTATTCTGACCAAAATTGTAGACACTATGTACAATGAATTGATAAATGCTTTCTCACTAAATAACAGTATTTCTGCTTACCCTGAACAAAAAACTCCAGGAGATAGTGGAGGACAGAGAAGCCTGGGGGCTGGAGTCCATGAGGTTGCAGTCAGACATGACTTAGCGACAGAACAGCAAACGAAAAACTCATGTACAAAAATTATTTTATTAAAATAGCTGCTTTACTTAGAAATCCAGTGTCAAGAACATTAGATTTCTAGACTGAGGTCTAATAGGTATTTAAATTAATGCCAATTATAATTTCGTATGTATCTGTCTTCCCTAATATATGGCAAATTCCCTCAGGGTAAAGAATACTCTTAATTGAATTCATATATTTATTAAGCATCTATTCTGTTTCAACACGTTTAATAAACACATGAATTAATGAGTCTATTCTTTGTTCTAGTTATTTCTTCTCTCGTTCTCTTTTGATTCACTGAGTTCCTCCACAGATCTCAAACTCCCACAATAACTGTTTAACATTCAGAGCTCATGCTTCCTCTTGGTATTAGCAGCCTAGCAGTTCCCTTATGCTATTAGCTGAGTCTACCGTCTCTGTAATGTCACCTCTTTTGTGCCATCATTGGGTTTGGAAAACATCTACAGCAGAATATCTGGTTTGACAAGGGTTTAGCTTTACCTCACAGTTGGTAATGAAAGTTGGTATTTGTAAGGTTGCTAACTGTGGGAGGCACGTATGGCAGAGCTAGGATTCAGTTCAGTTCAGTTCAGTCACTCAGTCGTGTCCGACTCTTTGCGACCCCATGAATCACCTAGACAAAAAGAGGGAAAACCCTAAAAAAAGTATGTTTTAATGCTAAAGTTACCATTCCTCTGATTTTGCGTCAAGCTTCTCATGATTTTGAAAACCATTCCTAAGTTCTTCAAGCATTTTTAATTACATGATGACATAGGTGGCACTAGTGGTAAAGAACCTGCCTGCCAATGCAGGGGACAGAGACTTGCAGCTTCATTCCCTGGGTCGGGAAGATCCCCGGAGGGGGCATGGCAACCCACTCCAGTATTCTTGCCTGGAGAATCGCACGGACAGAGGAGCTGGTGGGCTACAGTCCAGGGGCACACAGTCTCGGACAGGACTGAAGCAAATTTGCAGCAGCAATACACGTACTAATGTATTGAATCTCCTGTCTTCTTTAATACATCCCCCCAAATCTGTTTTACAATCTGTATCCAAGTTTCTATATAGTTGTCATCGTAACTGTTTTAAAGAGCTTCTTATGTATTAATATTACCACTATAATATGAACTTTATTAATACTACTTGTATAAAGTTTTATATCCTTTATTATATCCTTGAATCTATTATATCTTTTCATCTATTACAGTACTTTTACTGTTACAAATTAATAGAGTAATATAATAGGTATCTTATAAAGCACTAGTTAAAACAAGTAAAAGCCAGATATTAACCAAGTATCAACACTTCTCAGCATTTTGTCAGAGAAAAGTCCCACAAATTTTCCAAATATACTAACTCACTCAGGCTGACAAGGGAGAACATGCTTTTAATTTTACCCAAGATAGAAGATTCTTTAAAAAGTAGCCTCTTTCATGTTGCTATTCCTTCAGTTTCTTTGGCTATATTGTATATAATTAAAAAAAAACAAAACCAGAAAGCTGAAGGAGAGCTTCTATCAAGAAAAACCTAGGTGATTCTAAAGCATGTGTCTGTGGCCAAATTTATGGACTATTAGTGAAAACACAGGACATCCTTAAGATTTCATTAAAATGAAATATGTGCCCAGTTTGAACAAGGAGTTGCTCAACAACATTCTAAAGTGATTTAAAATACTTGAAAGAGTAAACACCTTTGTGACTCAGCTGGTAAAGAATCTGCCCACAATGCAGGAAACCTGGGTTCGATCCCTGGGTTGGGAAGATCCCCTGGAAAAGGGAAGGGCTAACTCTAGTATTCTGGCCTGGAGAATTCCATGGACTGTACACCATGGGGTCCCAAAGAGTCGGACATGACTGAGCGGCTTACTTTCACTTCACTTCAAAATTTTCAGGCCCATTCAATGTAACTGCTATCCAAATTGTAATTTTTAAAATCTATTCACTAAAATCAATTATAGAAAATCGTCCGAGAAGGGTGTGTGTATGTGAAAGCAAGATTAACCGTTTTTTCAATAACATTCCCTCAGTGTGTCTAAGTTTAGATATTTGCAGATTTTCCACATCTGCAAATACGGTACACAGAAGTGAAACAAATGGATTTGTCATGCTTTCTTATTCAGTAAACTAAGCGCAGAAAAACCCTGTATCAAATGCAGTATATCAAGTCATGCTCAGAATCAAAGTGAAAATAATGGATCACAACTGAAAATTACAGTTCTGTCTTTAATCAAACTATCTGTTCATTTCTCTCTGTCCATAAGACTAACAACGTCTCTGAACAGTGTTGCTGAAGTAGAGCCTTTATACGAAATCAGCAGTAATACTGTTTGCTGTGTACATTTTGTAAACGGAAATCAACCCTAGTAAGCCTGTAAATCCGATTTCGTACACTCAACAAGTGACTTTTAAAACCTAAAGCTGGTAAACTGCCTTCCCAAGTAACTTGAAACTAAAATTTTCCCCAGGGAAAGGTGACACCTGCGACTATGTCTTGTCAACCCTGCAAAGGGACACTTGGAAAGGTACGGCGAAGGCAGGAGTCGATCAAAAAGGCTGCGGGAAAACTGCGCAACAGCCCGGGGCTGAGGACCGAAACTTCTCCTCCAACCCCGTTTCACTCCGCCTTTCCCAGCGACTCTGTGATGGGGGCCAGGCCGGGCGCCTCTAGCGAGCAGGCAACAGTTGCCAGGAGCAGCAGGACTGAGGGCCGGCAATTTGCCCAGCCACTTGTCCCTTCTCCGTCTTCCCTCCCTCCCTCCCCGAAGGCCGAGGACAGCGACGCCTCCTCGCTCTTCTCCTCCTCTTTGGTGCCTTCAGCCAGGAGGCGGGAGTGACCCGCGGCAGCTGACCCAGCACAGGCACTGCCTCTCCCACAGCCCTCGGAACACACCATGGGCCCAGAGGCGGGTTTGCAGCACAGCAGCGACGACGCAGGCGGCAGCCCCGGCGACGCTCAACTGCCTCCCTGACCGCCGACACCACCGCCCTACACCCCGAAAAACGATCGCCACCAACGGCACGAGACTGAAGGGCACCGCAAAACACCTTCGCGATCGACTCAAGCTACGTCAACAACTATGGCAGGCGAGGGGCGGCGGGCGGAGCCGGAGAAGGAAAGCTGGGCGCTGTACGTCACGCCCAGGGCCCCGCTCCGCGACGGAAGGCCCCGGCTCGCCCCTCACAATGGCGGCAGCAGTGACGTACCTGCGTACGGAACTCCTACGCCGTCGCGCCACGGCCGGCGGGAAGTGAGGTTCTCGGAAGAGCCGCCCGAAGTGTACGGCGACTTCGAGCCCCGGGCGGCCAAAGAAAAGGCCCGGGTGGGAAGACAGATTCCGCTAGAAGGGTTCCGGCCCGATTCGGCGAAAGAGGAAGTGAGAGAAAGCGCCTATTACCTTCGGTCTCGGCAGCGAAGGCAGCCCCGACTCCGCGAAGCCGAGGAGATGCAGACGCGGAGAGCTGCTCGCCTCCAGCAGCAGCCGCACTCGCCGCCGCCTCCGATGCGACCGTCTCCGGTTACGACCAGAAGGGGATTACGGGACTCCCATTCATCCGAAGGTGAGACAGTCTGAGGTAACAGCGTTAGCCGCGAGTCGGGGAGGGAGTGCCGCGGGCGGGCACGCGCGAGGGGTGTGCGCGCCTTGGGCGGGCGTGCGCCTGCCTTGAGCTCATCCCCTCCGAGCTTCTCCGGGATGGACCTGGGCCCCCACCCCGGGCCGCCCCGTCGGCTGGCGGGAAAGTGGCAGGGTGGGGGCGCCGGAAGGAAAGGCGGTCGTGCGTAGTGACCTGAGCAGAGTCGAGGAGCCGCGTGCTTCCCTGGGCATCAGTTTAGAGGTGTCAGGATTGCCTGTTTCCTGCAGGCCTGCACGTCGGGGCGGCGAGTTAGGCAGAAGGCAGGACACTGACTCACTCAGAGTTCAGTTTCACATCGGTTCTCTCTACCCTGCGGATGTTTCTGCCAAAGCCACTTCCATTTCCTCCTTTAACTCCGAGACCAGAAGTCCTTCAACGAGAATTTTGGTCCTCATCTAACCTTCCAGTCTTTCCCCGTCACTATCCAGGAGGGGAGAAAGGAAGGGGAATTTAGTGAGTGGCCGTTTTGAGGACTAGCGTAGTTAATGAATTGATTTGAAATCCTACCCACATGTTTACACTGAAATGGGGTCAAGGCAGTCATCCTGAACCTGAAGCTTCCCAGTTTGTGATCAACTTGAACTGATCTCTCTTTCTCTACTGTGGTGGTCTCTGCCAGAAATTCGCATGTTGGGAACCGTCAGTGTAACCTCAGTAGTTAAGTAGTAGCGTGACAAAGCAAGACTTTCATTAATTTTCATCTAAATGGGCCACAGGGTTACTGACAAACTGATTGTGTAGTTTTAGGTAAGTCACAGATGAATCAACGGCCACACTGCCCCTTCTTCCCCGTCTAACACTGAGTCACAGATGGAGTTTCATGTTGGCTCCAGGTAGGGCACCTACGAGGTAAAACCAAAGGGTTTGAATCATAATGGGATTACATAGTTGGTGATAGACCATTGGTGGATATGATGAAGAGGAGCTGGATTTTCAGTTTAGAGCTGAGTAATAGACTGCACAATACCTGCTGAAGCCAGAAGTGCTGACACAGTAGAAGTGTTGATTTTTTGGGGAATTATGTTAAAGATATATGAGTTACTACTGGAAGTAGCAATTCAAGACCGTTTAACCCCTATACATGTTTTATCTCTCTTTTAAGATTATAAACTTCTGAAGACAAAGATCCTACATATATATTTGAGGGACCATGTTATACTTCAGTGTTTATGTTCTTTCTGTATCTCCAGTAGCTAGAAGAATGCTTTGGAAGACAAAGGAAATAGGCTAAGTTGTATTGACTCTCCCACACAGGCCAATGCAATTGTATAAGCTAGGTTTTTTTTTTTTTTTAACGCACAAAGGATTTACTTCTATTTTTAGTAAATCTATGAGAATCTACACGTTTTTCATTCTTCCTCTTTAGCCCATCTTTTGAATTTTCTAGAGTAATATTTCTATATTTTTTTGTAAAGCATCATTGGTGAGTAGTTTATTTTTATGTTGTCCAGAAAGAGTAGTTCTTACTAGTTCCCAAGTTTTGGTAAACCTAATTTTTTATTGTTTCAGTTCAGTTCAGTCGCTCAGTCGTGTCCGACTCTCCTCGACCCCATGAATCACAGCACGCCAGGCCTCCCTGTCCATCACCAACTCCCGGAGTACACTCAAACTCATGTCCACAGAGTCGGTGATGCCATCCAGCCATCTCATTCTCGGTTGTCCCTGTCTCCTCCCACCCCCAACCTTTCCCAGCATCAGAGTCTTTTCCAGTGAGTCAACTCATTGCATGAGGTGGCCAAAGTATTGCAGTTTCAGCTTTAGCATCAGTCCTTCCAATCAACACCCAGGATTGATCTCGTTTAGAATGGACTGGCTGGATCTCCTGGCAGTACAAGGGACTCTCAGGAGTCTTCTCCAACACCACAGTTCAAAAGCATCAATTCTTCGGCAATCAGCTTTCTTCACAGTCCAACTCTCACATCCATACATGACCACGGGAAAAACCATAGCCTTGACTAGACGGACCTTTGTTGGCAAAGTAATGTCTCTGCTTTTTAATATACTATCAAGGTTGGTCATAACTTTCCTTCCAAGGAGTAAGCGTCTTTTAATTTCATGGCTACAATCAGCATCTGCAGTGATTTTGGAGCCCAAAAAAATAAAGTCTGACACTGTTTCCACTGTTTCCCCATCTATTTCCCATGAAGTGATGGGACCAGATGCCATGATCTTTGTTTTCTGAATGTTGAGCTTCAAGCCAACCTTTTCACTCTCCTCTTTCACTTTCATCAAGAGGCTTTTGAGTTCCTCTTCACTTTCTGCCATAAGGGTACTGTCATCTGCATATCTGAGGTTATTGATATTTCTTCCAGCAATCTTGATTCCAGCTGGTGCTTCTTCCAACCCAGCGTTCCTCATGATGTATTCTGCATATAAGTTAAATAAGCAAGGTGACAATATACAGCCTTGACGTCCTCCTTTTCCTATTTGGAACCAGTCTGTTGTTCCATGTCCAGTTCTGACTGTTGCTTCCTGACCTGCATACAGGTTTCTCAAGAGGCAGGTCAGGTGGTCTGGGATTCCCATCTCTTTCAGAATGTTCCACAGTTTATTGTGATCCACACAGTCAAAGGCTTTGGCATAGTCAATGAAGCAGAAATAGATATTTTTCTGGAACTCTCTTGCTTTCTCCATGATCCAGCGGATGTTGGCAATTTGATCCTTTTCTAAAACCTGCTTGAACATCCGGGAGTTCACGGTTCACATATTGCTGAAGCCTGGCTTGGAGAATTTTGAGCATGACTTTACTAGCGTGTGAGATGAGTGCAACTGTGTGGTAGTTGGAGCATTCTTTGGCATTGCCTTTCTTTGGGATTGGAATGAAGACTGACCTTTTCCAGTCCTGTGGCCACTGCTGAGTTTTCCAAATTTGCTGGCATATTGAGTGCAGCACTTTCATAGCATCATCTTTCAAGATTTGAAATAGCTCAACTGTAATTCCATCACCTCCACTAGCTTTGTTCGTAGTGATGCTATCTAAGGCCCACTTGACTTCACATTCCAAGATGTCTGGCTCTAGGTCAGTGATCACATTATCGTGACTATCTTGGTCGTGAAGATCATTTTTGTACAGTTCTGTGTATTCTTGCCACCTCTTCTTAATATCTTCTGCTTCTGTTAGGTCCATACCATTTCTGTCCTTTATTTTTTTGTTGCTTAGTGTCCCCTAAGTCGTGTCTGACTCTTTTTGCCACCTTATGGACTGAAACCCACTAGGCTCTTGTGTCCATGGGATTACCCAGGCAAGAATACTGGAATGGGTTGCTGTTTGTTTCTCTAGGGGATCTTCCCTACCCAAGGGTCAAACCCGAATCTCCTGCATTAGCAGGCAGATTCTTTACCACTGAGTCACCAGGGAACCCCTTAATTACATTTCTGAAGGGATTGAAACTGAGTGGGTCCCTGTGAGTCTCCCCATTGTTTGGAGGCAGTACACCAGCCATTATGACCTTCTCTGAGTTCCAAAGGGCAGGTTCCAACAGTTGCTAATCAAGGGAAGAACAACCAAGAAGTCTCCTGATGCAAGATTAAAAGGCCCAGATTAATCATCAGGATTAGGAGACTGACCACCTGAGATGAGAGTAAGGAAGTGCAAACCCTGCTCACACCCTTATCTTGTCAGACATCCCACCTTTGACCCACTTATAAAAACACTCATGAAGTCCTCTGAGGATGGGACACAGTTTTTCAAGGCAGAAGCTATATACATAATCTCTACTCACTTTGCATATTCTGAATTTTACAATTGTTATGTCTATTCTTTAGAGGATGAACCACCTTCACAAACTGTTTTAAGCCAAACGGTCACAAAGAAAGCTATCAGGAGAACACAAGAGACTCCAGGTAAGAAGAGTTGAGTTTGTTTTTTCCTAACCTATCAGCTTTTTTTATGTATAGATTATAGCCTTTAATTATTGGGTTATTGGATTATTGGGTCAATCAGGGGTCCCAAATCATACCTCATTCAAAGTTTCAGTGAATCTTATTTTTAGGTTGTTAAATTGAATTAAGCAATAGTAGCATGTGTCAAGAAAAGACAGGGTGCATACTTGAATACCTTCTAAGTACCGTATACTTGGTATATGTTAATTCATTCACATAACTATGCAGGATAGATGTACCCACTTTTTTGGTGAGGAAACTGGAGCTCAGAGTAGCTGACTTTTCTCTTAAGATTACTTGCTATGTAACTGAGCCAAATTCAGACCTAGGCTTGTCTTCTCCAAAGCTCCTTCACTTGCCCCAAGTACCTTACTGTCACTCTCCTGTGGAATAATTAGTTGTTCAGTAAAGCTTGTTAAGTCTTGAATGAATAAATGAGTCACGTAAAATGGATTAAATGACCTGCATAGTAAAATCATGACACAATATAATCAATCTCAATTTGATATTATATTTTATTAAATCTAAGATCTCATCAATGGCAAGCCACTCCAGTACTATTGCCTAGAAAATCCCATGGATGGAGGAGCCTGGTAGGCTGCAGTCCGTGGGGTCGCTAAGGGTCGGACATGACTGAGCGGCTTCACTTTCACACATTGGAGAAGGAAATGGCAACCCACTCCAGTGTTCTTGCCTGGAGAATCCCAGGGACGGGGGAGCCTGGTGGGCTGCCGTCTATGGGGTCACACAGAGTTGGACAGGACTGAAGTGACTTAGCAGCAAGATCTCATCAGTTGTAAGATACATCTTCTTCTTGGGCTTCCCTGATAGCTCAGTTAGAGAATCTGCCTGCAATGCAGGAGACCCCGGTTTGATTCCTGGGTCAGGAACATCCACTGGAGAAGGGATAGGCTACCCACTCCAGTATTCTTGGATTTCCCTGTGGCTCAGCTGGTAAAGAATCTGCCTACAATGCAGGAGTCCTGGGTTCTAACCCTGGTTTGGGAAGATCCCCTGGAGAAGGGAAAGGCTACCCACTCCAGTATTCTGGCCTAGAAAATTCCATGGACTGTATAGTCCATTGGGTCACGAAGAGTCGAACACAACTGAGTGACTTTCACTTTGACTTAGGAGGAAGAAATGCTGCCAGTTAAGGCTAATGTGTCCTAGATTGTATAATACATCCCAGTTTTTGAGATGTTAAAGTGTAGAACTGTTTGCACCTTAGTATCAAGTGGCATTAGGCTACATTTGGTAGTACCCATTTTGAAACCTATTTTGAAAAGCAAGGGAAAGGATTCAGTTCAGTTATTAATGCATAGTATCCTTTGATTTTTAGTTCTGTTTATTTTCAGTTTGCTTTTCTTGATATTAGGAAATCCACAAAAATAATGACTGTAGCTATTGAAACTGATCATCTGTGCCTTTTTTTTTAACTCAAATCCTGACTTAACTTCCTTACCCATTGCTGCTAATAAGATTATGCTTTGTAGTTTAAACTATTCTGTTTAGAATAAATATCTGGTTGAGGATCAATTCCAAATAACACACCCTTTATGCTTAATTCTTTGAACAGCCTATGTTCCTGTGTTAAGATTAGAAACTATTTTAGAAAAATGCTTTGAGTGATAGGCTCTATAATCACATTTTTCAGGCCATTTGGGAAAACTATATTCTTGAAATTTTATTTACAGTAGATTCAATTACATGACACTTATGCCTGGAAAAACAAGTTTCTCATTTTTAAAATCTACAGCAAAAATAAATAAAATCTACAATAAATTTATAAAATTTATGGGGTTAAGTAAATTGATTTAATGAAGACTGTTGAGCACCAGCCTATAGACCATACAGACCATTATAAAACTATTCTACAATAGAATGTCTCGTACAGTCTTTTGGAGTTCACATTAAGCTTGTATTTTAGGACTTCTATTGAGGTACATGGTTGCATAATGTTGTGCAAAGAGCACTGGACCTTGGTCATATCAGCTAGCCATGTTGACCCTCAGGCCTTTATCTGTATGACTTAACCTGGCCTAATTCACAAGCTAACTGCAAAAGTGAAATAGTACTTGCAAAATCACTTAGTATACACTAAAACATACGGATATAAGGTGGGGTTTTTTTCTTCACAGCACTTTGCAGGCAGTATGAAGTTCATAAAATTTTGCTTAAGCATTTCTTTTTCTGAGAAAGCTCATGCTATGGTTGATAATGGAAAAGACAAAACATTTCCCCATGTAGATGGTAGATTGATGGAACTCATGCACATATTATCTGGAATATACTGTGCTCAATATAACTAAACATAAAGATATGTGCATTTTGGGGAGATTTGAGATACTCTGGGTTCTTTTACTATAAAAGGTACTTTTAAAAATCATACTATATCTAGTAGTTGTCTTGCTCCTCTGTCATTCCTCTTAAAAAAGGAGAATGTTTGGGAAAGTCATTAAGTGAATGCTTGTAAAGTACTGAATATTCACTGGAAGGACTGATGATGAAGTTGAAACTCCAGTACTTTGGCTACCTGATGTGAAGAACTGACTTATTGGAAAAGACCCTGATGCTGGGAAGGATTGAAGGCAGGGGGAGAATTGAATGGCAGAAGATGACATGGTTGGATGGCATCACCGACTCGATGGACATGGGTTTGGGTGAACTCTGGGAGTTAGTGATGGATTGGGAAGCCTGGAGTGCTGCAGTCCACGGGGTCATAAAGAGTAGGACACAACTGAGTGACTGAACTGAACTGAAAGTCTGTCTAGCAGAGGAATTAGTTAAACAGGAGACAGTTTGATGGAAAACTACTTTAAGTGCAAGTTTAAGATAGGCCCCTCCTTGTTTGAGGGAATATTAATTGGTACAACCACTATGGAAAACACTTGGAGGTTCCTGAAAACTAAAAACAGTTGCCATATAATCCTCCAATCACACTCCTGGGCATGTATCAGGAGAAAACTCTTAATTCAGAAATATACATGCACCCACAGGTTCTTAGCAGCGCTATTTACAATAGCCAAGACATGGAAGCCACCTAAATGTCCATCAACAGATGAATGGAATAAAGAAGTGAAAGTGGTATATGTGTGTGTGTGTGTATATGTGTATGTATGTGTATGTATATGTGTACACACACGTGCAAAATGGAATAATAGTCTTAAAAATGAATGAAATACTGCCATTTGCAGCAACATAGTGCTGTGATTCATGGGGTCGCAAGGAGTGGGACAGGACTGAGAGACTGAACTGAACTGAGAAGGACCTCGATGTTATCATATTAAAGTGAAATAAGTCAGAAAGAGAAAGCCAAATATATAGTATCACTTGTATATAGAATCTAAAATATGATACAAAGAAACTTATTTACAAAACGGAAACAGATTCACAGACTTAGAGATTCACAGACTTCACAGGGGCAAGAGGGTCAGTTCAGTTCAGTTCAGTCGCTCAGTCGTGTCCGACTCTCCGCGACCCCATGAATCACAGCACGCCAGGCCTCCCTGTCCATCACCAACTCCCGGAGTACACTCAAACTCATGTCCACAGAGTCGGTGATGCCATCCAGCCATCTCATTCTCCGTCGTCCCCTTCTCCTCCCGCCCCCAACCTTTCCCAGCATCAGAGTCTTTTCCAGTGAGTCAACTCGTCTCATGAGGTGGCCAAAGTATTGGAGTTTCAGCTTTAGCATCAGTCCCTCCAATGAACATCCAGGATTGATCTCCTTTAGAATGGACTGGTTGGATCTCCTTGCAGTATAAGGGACTCTCAAGAGTCTTCTCCAACACCACAGTTCAAAAGCATCGATTCTTCGGCGATCAGCTTTCTTCACAGTCCAACTCTCACATCCAAGAGGGTAGAGGAGGAATAAGTTAGGAGTTTGGGATTAGCAGACATAAACTAACAACAAAATTCTACAGTATAACGTAGGAAACTATATTCAATATTCTGTAATAAACCATAATGGAAAAGAATATGAAAAAGAATATATATATGTATATATATGTAGAACTGAACCACATTACTGTACACCAGAAACTGTTAATAATACAACATTGTAAATCAACTATACTTCAGTTAAAAAAAATATATAGGCTCTTCCTCCTTCTTGTAGAATCACAGACTTTCAATTCAACTTTGGTGTTCAAAATTGTGCTGTAATTGTATATAGGACCACTGGTGTGGTCTGACAAAACTTTATCCAAAAATGTCGTTGAAAATGATGACCAAGGGACTTCCCTGGTGGCTCAGCTGATTAAGAATCCACCTGCACTGTGGGAGACCTGGGTTCGATCCCTGGGTTGGGAAGAACCCCTGCAGAAGGGAACGGCTACCCACTTCAGTATTCTGGCCTGGAGAATTCCATGGACTACAGTCCATGGGGTAGCAAAAACATAGGTGAGTGACTTTCACACACACACACACACCAAGGGATCACTTTCTAAAACATCCTAGTAAAGACAGCCACATCATTTGTCATCCTGTTTTGGAAGTCATGAAAATGTTGATTGTATTAGTCTAGAGTAGCTTACTGTTTGAAGTTTCAGAATTGCATTATTTTCGCATTAAAATAGCGATTAGGTTGTTCTGTCAGTTTCGTTCATATATACCTATATAACTTCTTCTATGGCCAGATTCATTCATGAAACTAATTTCATAACCTAAAAATATAGTAGGAAAATTTTAGTAATTTTTCTTAACGTTAAGTATTTTTAGTAGTTATGGTTTCTAGTTAAATAATTATTGTTAAATATTTTTAATGCCTTCTGTTTTAACATGAGGACTTCCCTGGTGGCTCAGGAGTAAAGAATCTGCCTGTCAATGCAGGAGTCACAGGTTCGACCCCTGGATCAGGAATATCCCTTGGAGAAGGAAATGGCAGCCCAATATAGTATTCCTGCCTGGAAAATCCCGTGAACACAGGAGCCTGGTGCGCTCCATCCAGTCCATGGGGTTGCAGAAAAGTCAGACATGACCGAGTGACTAAACAACATTTTGTCATGAACATTTGATTCTCTGACTGCTGTAATTACAGCATTCATTCATTCTCCAGATCCAGATGTTTATTGAGCACCTACTTTATACTAGGTATACTTTATGCCGTTGCTAGATTCTGGGGATGCAGTGGTGAGCAAGAGCAGCCAACAAGGGAAGGAGATTGCTACTGAAGAAGAATCCTTGTTATTTTATTCTCTGATATCCCTCTCTGCTATTCTCTCTCCTTCAACCCCTCTTACATAGGGCTATGTATTTGGTAGGGCGTACAAGAAAAGCTTAAATGAAAAGATGGGGGTCTGAAATAGTAATTGATATCTGTAGATTAAAGTTGAGTTTTAGGTTTTAATTAAACCTGCAAAGGATGGGAATATAGAGGAAAAAAAGAGGAAAGTCATTGTAATAATAAGAGTAACGGACATATGTGATATTTCTTTTTATGTAAGTTCTAAATACATGCTGTGTAGAATGCTAACTAGCAACTGATACATTGCGTAGAACCTTAGAGCTGGAAGATTTAGGAGAGTCATGTATTCAGGGTTTCTATCAGTGTGGGTATCCCTCTGTTAACATCCATTCATGCACTGTTGATCATCTGCAGTGATGTGGAAATCACTCCCTCACCATCAGTTCTGTTTTGGAGACAACACTAATAATTTGGTTGCTTTTGTTTTTACCATTGAACTAAAAGCTACTTTGCTGTAAATTTCTCTTGATCTTAATTCTGCCTTTCGAGCTACATAAAATCAACTTAATTCTTTCTCTACATCTCTGTCTTTAAGATGTACAAAAACATGCTCAATAAGTATTTTTAGAGCAAATAAATGGATATCCCTTCAGGATTTCTCTTCTTGATACTGTGAAGAGGAAATGTGGTTAAGTCAGTTTTGTGAGAACAAACATAGGCAGCCAGTATAATGGAGAGGGGTCAGTGATGGCTGGTTCAGAGTATGGTTTTTGCACTTCTCACGCAGAGCCAAACGTACTGCTTTTTTTATAGATACAAATGAAGCTAAGTGTAATATAATCCAAATTTAAATATAGATTGGGTTTTATATTATGTTGTACGAGGCTCTTTGAGGACATACACCTTGGATTTCTAGGCTGACATTAATTTATTATTTAATGGGATTGGCTTCCTCATTAACCCTGTGCCATTGAACTATTGACAGTCTGAAACAAATTATGGCTAACATTTAACATTTATTTATTTATTTATTTTTTAAATTTTTATTGGAGGCTAATTATTTTACAACATATTTTTTTAAATTAGAGTTTGTATTTGCTGAAACACACAAGGTTAAATAATTGGAGGGAGTGTATTAACTCTTAGGAAGTTAACCCTCACATCAAAGTTTGACGTAAATAATCCAGTGAGGGTATGCCACAATGGAATAGATGATTGAGTTGGTGCTACGGTACAGATTTTGGTTCTTAATTGAGAAATTTAGAAGTTTTATTTGATACTCCTTTCTTTTTATACAAATATGGTCTGGTGAGAAAAACTGCCAAATTTTACATCAAGCCCATGTATTTTTTATGGCAGCAAACCTTTCTCTAGTTCACTATTGTATTCCCATACTTAGCATAATGGAGAGCTCATAAGAAAACTTTGCTGACTAAATAGGTGATTGTATAATCTAATATCTTAGACATTTTATATATGTATTTTATTGTTTTCTCTTCACATGTTAGTGATGAGTGAAGATCCTGTAATCAGCCTGTGTAGACCCCCTCTAAGAAGCTCAAGATCTGGTAAGAGATTGTTTTGTCTGTTGGTTCAGCTTTCTCATATTTTTAAATAGGGTATTTAACATGTATTTATATGGTTCGAAATTCAAAATTTCTGTAAATATACGATGGAAGGGCTCCCAGCTCCCTTCGTTGTTTGTCCACCCAGTTTCCTTAAGCAACCAGTGTTGTCAGTTTCTTAGGTAGTCTTCCAGAGATATTTTATGGAGATAAAAGGGAATTCATGTATAAATCATCTTTTCCTCTCTTTTTTAACCCACATTTTAGCCCAATAATTACTCTTTTCTGTACCTTCTTACTGTTTATTTTTACTTAAAATCTATTGAGACATCCTTTCACATAAGTGTATAAAATAATTTCTTCATTCTTTTTTAGAGGTTGTGTCCTTGTATGTTGCTATGATTCTTTTTGTTAGCAAAATGGTTTTAAATTAATGTCAGGGACTTTTTATTCTTCCCAGTATAATGCTAATAAAAAATTGAAGACTGAGGCTTTGTGGCTCAGGGCTATAAATTTTTCCTGCCTTAACTGCATTTCTTCCCTGTGGCTCAGCTGGTAAAGAATTCGCCTTCTATGCAGGAGACCTGGGTTTGATCCCTGGGATGGAAAGATCCACTGGAGAAGGGAAAGACTACCCACTCCAGTATCCTGCCTGGAGAATTACATGGACTGTATAGGCCATGGAGTCACAAAGAGTCGGATATGACTGAACCACTTTGACTTTAAGACCTTAGAAGAGTATTGCCCTTAAATTGATTTCATGACTATGAAGGAAAACTAGGAATGTCATTCCAAGAGATCTACTTCTACTTCATTTTTAGAGTTTCCCAGCCCATAAGGGTGCTTTATTGTGGGAACTAAAAAGGAAACATTTAACTTCACATGAGGTTTCTACTCAGTTATTCTCTTTTAAAAGAGTTAGGTTGATTTTTTTTTTTTTTTTTCTGATAGATGACTGTCCTTTAAGTGATAAAAATCTGTTAAGGTTTTGATGATGAACCTGTGGTAAAGAAGCATATGATGCATTTCCTTTTAAGCACTAATCATTTTATTGCTATCTCTCTTGCAGATTCGGCACACAAAACAAATGGAAATACTAAAATGAGTGAATTAGGTTTGTTTATATCTAATTTTTATAGGTTCTCTTTGAGATTTCTAATTATCAGTGGAATACAGGAGTACTTTCGTTTGGTCACTGGCTTGAAAATATTACTTTGTTGATTATTTCAGCGTGAGGAACACAGTCTTTATGACCAGTAGTCTTGGTTTTTATTCTCTGAAATTATGTCCTTTGTTATATTATTGTTTAAGTTCACGTAAGAAAATGTCATAACCTATATTTTAGTTTTTATTAGCAGTTGTTAACACTATCGCGAGAAAAGAGATAGCAACTTAGCAATTAAGTTTTTTCTTGATTTAGAAAGTGAACTGGAAATGTTTCTGTAGTAGATTGTGTCCTTTGCCATGTTTATAGTTTATATTCTTTTCAGGATTTGCCTTGATATAGGAATTGAGCTACCAAGATCTGTGGCTTTAAGTGAACTTAACATTGATTGTGGTTGGACTTAGTCTTAAGTTACAAATTTTCTAAACTGGGAGATGAGTCAAAGGAGAGAAGCTTCATTTTTATTTATAAATAGTTGCAGCTTGGTTTAAATTTGTCTTCCACTTAAGCTCACTTTTTTTTAGAGACTTCAGAATTTATAGTGTCTGGGCACTGAAAATGATCCTTGTCGTATGCAACTTATCGTGTACTTTTACCCACCAGTTTCTCAAATGCTCTATGTAAAAAGTTAAAAAAGAATTTTTTTTTAAGTCATAGAGTCTTAAATAGAAGCAAACTTGGGGCTGAAATAATCTAGCACTTTTATGTTCTTTCTATGCTAGATTTGTACTTTTATAATAAAAACTAACTTTACAAAAAGTACTTTCCAGCTTAAAGGAAATTTCTGTGAGATCAATAAAGAATGACACCCCTTTTCTTTCCCTAATAGTAGTGCTAGTAAATCTTGAAATGTATAAAATGGCTGTTCATGGCACTTGAACGTTTGTGATGTTTCCAGACTATTCTGTATTCTCTTCTTGCTGCTCCACTCTTTTGTTCTCCAAAGCATGATTGGCGTTGAATAGTCTTAAAAGGCACCTTTCTTAAAGGTATCTATGGCGGGGATCCCCAGAATACAGCCTCTGAGTGAAATCTGACCTGTGGTCTTGTTTTTATACAGCCTGTAACCTAAGAAAAATTTTTACATTTTGTGGAGTAAATATATATATATGTATACACACATATGACAGAGACCTTATGTGGCTAGAGAAGCCTAAATATTTACTATTTGGCTCTTGACGGAGAAAGTTTACCCATCTCTAATTACATTAATGGCAGACCTAAAGACAGCAAATCACCTAAATTATCATTGGTTCTAAGAATAAATTCAGAGAGTTAAATAACTGCCTGGACGTAGATTTATGTCCACACATAGATTTAACATTCCATGCTAGGTTTTACTGATAACACAAAAAGGAGACACAGTGACTCCTGTCTTCTCTTTGAAAAAGCATGATTGTCTCACTTTTGAATATTCATGCCTTTGTCCCCAGACACAACACAATTATGAAGTTTGTATTTCCTTTAATACCCTACACACCTCACACCAACACATTCCATAAATCTCTTGGAATAAGAAGGCCTATAGTAGAAATATCCTGGGACTTTGTAAGTGAACAGAAATTGATACAGATAATGGTTGATGTCCATCAGAGGAGGTGGTTTTAAGTGATCTGTTCTTTATAACAAACAGAAAGACCTTATACTTCTGAAAGTACCTTTTCTTATTAATGGTTGAAATTGTTAGAAAAGTGACACCTCCTTAATAGCACATTTAATTATTGTCATTTGTCTAAAAGCCACAGCCTTTGTAATTTTTTTAAATAACCTTTTTTTGGTTAGGGTATTATTGCTCCAAATATTATTTTAATATCTTGAAAGTTTTCGCATGTGTGTAGGAAAGAGTAATCGTTTTTTAAAAAAAAAATTTTTTAATGCTTTAACTTCCCCCATGTAGCAGCCAAGAAGTTTAGAATAAAGGAAGCTGAATGACAAAAGAGGGAAATGAAACTAAAAGCTATATAGTCATAGATACTGCTGATTCGTCATCAGATTGTATTTGGATATTTATCTATACATTCTTTGCAGCTAGGTAAAAAGATTGTTATAAGTATTAAAGTGGTGGTATATGTATATGGTCGAGAAGAGCCCTACTCTGTGGAAGAGGTCAGGAAGGTTTAATGGCGATGGCATTTGAATTTTGAAGGATGCAGAACAGGCAAAATGAGAAGGAAAGTTATAAATACTACAGTTTGTCTTGTAATAGAATGTCACTCTTTTACGTTTAGAATTCAGGCAATATGAGAAACTCCTTTACGTTAGAAACAACACTTACATTAACTGCAGCTCCTTGAACTATCTTATGGTAAATGATTTTCAGAATCACATTCTCAGTTGGTAAACTTGAGTTTCTAGAGTGAGAACTATGTTTTAAAATGTGTATACAACCAGGACAAAAGCCTATTACAGTGAATAGTACTTGTCAACTATATAAAATGTATTATTATTTAAGGTGTCTTAGTTCATAAAATACTACTGGATTATAAGGCACAAAATAATACTGTTTTTTTGTTCTTAGTGATGTTACCATGATAGCCTTGCCTGACAAGTTATTATTTATGTCTTATATAGTGCTGATAAATATTTACTGTTAGGAACATGGAATTCTAAAGAAAGGATTTTTAGACCCTATATTAAAAGTCTTAAAAGTGTTCAAAAATAGATTAAATCCATGATTTATTTATTACTTCATATTAAAAGTATTAAAAGTAAGTGCAGAACTCCCTTATAGAAGCTGATTTAGAAATACTTCTAAATCCTCCATTATGCTAATTAAAACTAATTGACATAACTAACATAAACAGAAAAAAGGGAGATTGAATTGTAGGCAACCTGGTATAGGAAGGATTGATTATTAATTTGCTCTAGACAATTGACATAGATTTGCAAAAGTATTGTGGAAATACATTTTATCAGGATGAAAAAAGAGGGATTACTGTACTATTTGTTTTTTCTGATAGTTGGGTGAATGAATGTAAATTTTCAACATACTTTTCTTTCCATTAATACAGATTCAAAAATTAGTTCAGCCTTAAATTTTGCTACAACAAATAATTTTTGAACTATATAAAACATAATGCCCTAATATAAATGTGATTTTAGCAAAGCTACTGTATTACATTTAGGTATTGTTGGAACCTCTCATTTTAGAAAGAATTCACTTTTCAGCTTTCCCCCCATTCATTCATTTACTCAAAAAATTATTGAGGGAGACTTTTTAAAAAGGTTCCACATGTAAGGAGCTTGGAAGTCACCACTTTAGCCTAATAACAAGTCAGAAACTGACAACTGAAAAATCAATAACTCTTCTTAGATCCATAAGAGAGGAAATGACACTGGTCAAATCACTGCTCCCAAGGTTGGAGAAATGGGCAAATATAGGAAGTCATAGCTTGCTGGAGCCAAGACTCAAAAGTGGGAGCCTCTGCGGGAGGTAGTGCTGAGTAGGAAAACCTGAACTGCAGTTAATGAATTGTGGGATGTTCTGTGTGGACAAGTCTGAAGAGTTTAAAATTTCAAGAGGACCTAGTCTAAGGCGGGCCCCTGCTGTGTTGTGAAATTTACCTCCAGAGGCTCAGCCAGGCTCACATTAAAAAAAAAAACAAAAACCCTTCATACTTCTGCAAGGTAGAGGGAGAAAGGCAGCATTCTGAAATATGCCAGGGTATTCTGTTCTTAACAAGACAAGCCCTCAAGGAAATCTTGTTAACTGGAACCTGTCTGTCTAGTCAAGGCTATGGTTTTCCAGTGGTCATGTATGGATGTGAGAGTTGGACTATGAAGAAAGCTGAGCACAGAAGAATTGATGCTTTTGAACTGTGGTGCTGGAGAAGACTCTTGAGAGTCCCTTGGACTGCAAGGAGATCCAGCCAGTTCATCCTAAAGGAGATCAGTCCTGGGTGTTCATTGGAAGGACTGATGATGAAGCTGAAACTCCAATCCTTTGGCCACCTGATGCGAAGAGCTGACTCATTTCAAAAGACCCTGATGCTGGGAAAGATTGAGGGCAGGAGGAGAAGGGGACGACAGAGGATGAGATGATTGGATGGCATCACTGACTGAATGGACATGAGTTTGGGTGGACTCTGGGAGTTGGTGATGGACAGGGAGGCCTGGCGTGCTGCGGTTCACAGGGTCCCGAAGAGTCAGACACGACTGAGCAACTGAACTAAACCGAACTGAACCTACTATATCAAAGCCCAGCTGACTTGAGAGATGGGAAATACCCAACTCCAGACCATTCTGAGCATTCTATTCCACCTAAACAGGAAAGGGAAAAACTTTAAACTGTTGTGAAGTTCATGGTCTTGAGGCATAAGCTTATTAAAAAGTGGACACCTAGAGCTGTAAGATACTTCCCTTCTCCCAGGATACTGCCCCTCCCTCAACACCTTACCACCACTTTACTAAAGACCTATTTACAGCAGTGTTCTTTTTACCCAGTACATCCAAGAAAAAATTTATAAAACATGACAAAGTGCAAAAAAGCAGTTTGAAAAGATAGAGCAATCAATACCAGATATGGCATGGATGTTAGAATTATCAGATCAGGAATTTAAAACAACTATGATTAATATGCTCCAGACTCTAGTGGATAAAGTAGACTGCATGCAAGAACAGATGAACAATGTCAGCAAAAAAGTAGAAATCCTAAGAAAGAATCAAAAAGAAATGCTGCAGATTAAAAAAAACACTGTAGCCGAAATGAAGAATTTTGATGGGCTTCTTGGAGTGGACATGGCTTAAACTCTGTAGCAATAGAATATCGATAGAATTCTCAAAGAAATGATAATATATGACATGATTTATTAGCTAGTGCTATGATGATAATCATACAGCAATATACAAATGTATCAAATCAACACATTATATACCTTACACATAACACAATGTTAAATATCAGTTCTATCTCAATTTAAAAAGCGAATCCTTGAAAACCAAAAAGCAAAGAGAACAATGACTAAATAATACAGAATATCGTAGACTGTGCAACAGCTACAAAAGGTGTAATGTATGCATACTGTGAATAACAGAAAGAGAAGAAAGGAACAGAGGAAATGTTTGAAATATTAATGACTGTGTGCACGTGTGCTCAGTTGCATCTGACTCCTTGTTACCCCATGAACTATAGCCTGCCAGGCTCCTCTGTCCTTGGGATTTAGGCAAGAATACTCGAGTGGGTTGCCATTTCTTCCTCCAGGGTATCTTCCTGGTCCACAGGATTGAACCTGCATCTACTGCCTCTCCTGCATTGCCAGGTGGATTCTTTACCACTCGAGCCACCTGGGAAGCCCAGTAATGACTAAGAATTTCCCAAGTTAATGTCAAAAACTAAACTCAGATCCAGTAATCTCACAAACACCAAGAAAGATAAATGCCAAAAATAAAAATACACTTAGGCATATCTTTGTTAAGCCAGAGACAGTCAAAATAAAAAAAGAAACCTAAACAAAGCCTGAGGAAGACAACACATGACCTGTAAAGGAATAAAGGTCAGAATTGCATCTAACAGAAAGCATGCAAGCAAGAAGAGATCAGAGTAAAAGATTTAGAGTGTTCAAAGAAAAAAATCCACCAACCTGGAATATTGTACCCTGCACACCTATCCTTCAAAGGTGAAGCCTCTGCCCAAGTTAACTAAGAAAAAAAGGAAAGAAGGAAAAAAATGAAGGGGAATAAAAGGTAGGATGCAAGTTACTAATATCAAGAATTAAAGAGGGGACACTGTATATCCTATGGAAATTAAAAGGATAACATGGAAATATTATGAACAACTTTATGCCCACCAATTTGATAACCTAGATGAGATGTAACTGATTCCTTGAAAGATATAATCTGCCAAAACTCACTCAAAATGAAATAGGTGATCAGAATAGCTCTATATCTCTTAAATAAATTGAATCAACAGTTAATAACCTTCCAAAATAGAAAGCATGAGGCCCAAGTGAGTTTCTTAGTGAATTCTATCAAACATTTAAGGAAGAAATTATGCCATTTCTGTACCATCTCTTGGAGGATGGAAGCAGAGGAAATACTTTCTAACTCATTCTGTGAGGCCAGCATTATGCTAATACCAAAACAGACAAAAACATTAGAAAAAACTATAGACCACCAGCATCAGAAACACAGCAGCGTGAAACATCTACTTTGTCTCTCCCCTTCACTGTATAACCAGTGAAAAATCCACAGCTTAACAAAGGTGTCTCTGCTCAAAACAACAGGTTGCTGGAGAATTCCACACATCTGTGCATCTACAGGTGGGTGAATTATAACCCTTAGTGAAAGGGGAATTGTGGTAATAGTGGCAATGGGCTGCAATTTGGGTCCTTTGATGGGAACAGCAGAGCCCAGAGACAGAGAACCCAGAAACAGCAAGAAAGGCTGTACACATGACTCAAATGAACCAACCAGACCGGCACCCAAGGCCACAAGTAACTGGTCAATGGCAGCAGTGGGGCCTGGGACCGCAAATCGACAGCCACCAAGGTGCCCACACCCACATCACCCCCCATTCACAGTGGCAGAGCCTGCGAACCTTATAACAGACAAAAGGTAGAGTTGCCTGTGCGACTCCAGTCCCTCTGCCCCTCCATCGTCTTCCCCCATGGTGGAGCTTGTGTCTCAGGGGATCCCAGATGCAAGGAAAGAGCCCGCCATCCTGGTGATAACAAAGGCTCTAGCACAAGCAAGGAGCTATGACCCTGGTGGCACAAAAAAGCACAACAAAGGCACCGTCACACCTCTTACAGAGAAGGGGGAGTCTGTAAAATGCCATTCAGATAGATGTAACCAGTGGCAGCTTAGGTAAGAAAAACAAAACTCATGTGATAGTGCCACCAACTGGAAAACAAAGGAGTCTAACTTCTAACCTATCATTTAATATCAAATGTGCTGACAGAGGAACAGTTTATCATCAAACAACACGAAGAACCACAATAACAGTATACCACAAAAAGAAAATGACAGTTCTCCAGAAACAGAAAGTCATGAAATACTGTAATCTGACTGTTAGAGAATTAAAAAGTTATCTTGAAGATACTCAAAGGTATAATAAAGATATAATACTCAAAGATATAATAAAACTCAGTTTAGTGAGCTCAGTGATAAAACTAATGGGCAGAAGGAATACATTACCAAGATATTAAAATTCTATAACAAATTCTGGAGCTAAAGAACACAATAAAAAAGATGAAGAATTCGTTAGAATGAAAACAGACCACATGAAGAGAGTTCTGTTCAGTCGCTCAGTCATGTCCGACTCTTTGCAACCCCATGGACTGCAGCACACCAGGCCTCCCTGTCCATCACCAACTCCCGGAGCTTGCTCAAACTCATGTCTATCACATCGATGATGCCATCCAACCATCTCATCCTCTGTCATCCCCTTCTCCCACCTTCAATCTTTCCCAGCATCAGGGTCTTTTCAAATGAGTCAGTTCTTTGCATCATGTGGCCAAAGTATTGGAGTTTCAGCTTCAGCATCAGTTCTTCCAATGAATATTCAGGACTGATTTCCTTTAAGATGGACTGGTTCGATTGCCTTGCAGTCCAAGGGACTCTCAAGAGTCTTCTACAATACTACAGTTCCAAAGCATCAATTCTTTGGCGCTCAGCTTTCTTTACAGTCCAGTTCTCACATCCATACATACAACTGGAAAAACCACAGCTTTGACTCAACAGACCTTTGTCGGCAAAGTAATGTCAAAGTAATGAAGAGAGAGGTAGTGACGTCTGGATAGAAATCTAGAAATAATACAAGTAGATGAGAAAAGAGAAATAAGATGTTTTAAAAATGAAGGAGTCCTAAATACTTGAAATTCAATGACAGTATTTTAAAGACAGCCAGTAAAAAAATGGTGACCTACAAAGAAACCCTCATTAGGCTACTGGTGAATTTCTCAGCAGAAACCCCACAGGCCAAGAAGGAATAGAAGGACATTTTCAAAATACTGAAAAATAGAAACTGTCACACAAGAATACTCTATCCACCAAAGTTACCATTCAGATATAGAGGAGAAAAAGACTCTCCCAGACAAAAACTGAAGGAGTTCATCAACACTAAACATGCTTTGCGAAATATATTGAAAGGGGCTCTTCAACCAGAAACAAAGTGGCTAAAATGTGCAAAACTTTGAACAAGGTGTTAAGTAGAGCCAGAAAATTACAACTATCTATCAAAAAAGGTTTTTAAACTGTCTGTTATCGCATAAAGATTAAAGGGAGAAAAAAGCAGAATAATAAATAGAGCTATTTCACTTTGATAACAAACTCACAACTTAAAAAGGGATAATTTAAGACAACAAAAACATAAAAGGAGAAGAGGAAAAGGACAGAACTTGTATAGATGAATGGAGATAAGATGCTATCAGGAGAAAGTGGACTATTTTAACTGAGATATTTCATACGAAACAGGATAAATATTAAGCAGAGACATAAAACATGAGAGGAACCTGTGGAAATTTTCTTGGAAAATCACCAAACCAAAATGGCAACAGAAATACAAAGAGAAACAATGAAGATATAGATCAACCAGAAAAAAAAAAAAAAGATATAATAGTAGTACTGTCCTTATCAACCAGTAATCACCATAAATATAAATGGATTGTACTCACCAGTCAAAAGACACAGAGTGGCTGGATGGGTTGAAAAACAAGTACATGTTGCCTCTAGACGTCAGCTCTAAAGACAAACATAGGCTAGAAGTAAAGGCATGGAAGATAATACATGAAGCAAATAGCAGCCAAAACAAAGCTGGTATCTCCATACTCATATCTGAAAAAATAGACTTCACACCAAAAAAGGTAGCACGATGTAAAAATGAACAGTATATAGTAATGAGACAGCCCATCAAGAAGACACTACAATGATTATCATATTTGCATCTAACATAGGCACACCAAAGTATATTGAAGCAATTGTTAGCAGAACTAAAGGGAGAAAGTGACAGCAACATAATAATAGGGCATTTTAACACCTCATTTTCATCAATGAGTAGATCTTTCAGATGAAAGTCAAGAAGGAAACACTGACTTTAAATGAAACATTAGACCAGATTGATTTGATAGATTTTTAAAGAACATTCCATCCAAACGCAGCAGAATATGCTTTCTTCTCAAGTGAACATAGGGCTTTCTCAAGGATAGACAATATGTTGCGGCATAAAACAAGTCTCAGTAAGTTTAAGAAGATTGAAATCATATGCATCCTCTCTGATCACAGTGGAATGAAACTGGAAATCAACTACAAGAAGAAAATTGGAAAAGTCACAAATATGGAAACTGAACAACTATTGGGTAAATGATGAAACAAATACAAAATTTAACAAGTGAGATTACATCAAACTAAAAAACCTCTGCACAGCAAAGGAAACCATCAAGAGAATGAAAAAATGACCTACTGAATGGGAGAAAGTATTTGCAAATGATATATCAAATATGGGGTTAATATACAAAATATATGAAGATCTCATTCAACTCAAAATTTAAAAACCCCAAACAACCTGGTTAAAAATTGGACAGAGGAGCTGAATAGATGTTTTTTTCTAAGAGACATACAGATGGCTAACAGATTCATAACTGATTATTAAGGAAATGCAAATCAAAATCACAGTGAGATATCACCTCACACATGTCAGAATTCTCAAAAAAGGAAAGATAAAGCAAGTGTCGGCAAGGATGTGGAAAAAAGGGACTCTTCATACATTATTGGTGGAAATGTAAATTGATACAGTGACTGGAAGACTATGAAAATTCCTCAAAAAATTAAAAATAGAACTACCATATGATCTAGCTATCCCACTCCTGGTCATTTATCCAAAGAATATGAAGATACTAATCTGAAGTGATATCTGCATCTCCACTTACCTCCGTGATCATCACAGCGTTACTTACAGTATCCAAGATACGGAAACAACCCAAGTGCCTATCAACCGATAAATGTGTAAAGAAGATGTGGTGTATATATATATACATACACACACACATATATATATATAACATATATACAGTGGAATACTACTCAGTAATAAAAAGATGGCATTTTGCCACTTGTGACAATGTGTATGGATCTTGAGGGCATGATGCTAAGTAAGATAAGTCAGAGGAAAGACATACATATGATTTCATTCATATGTAGAATATATATAAAAAGGTAATATTTAAAATAAACGAACAAACCAAACAAAAGTAAGCATGTAGATATAGAGAACAAAGTATTGGTTATCAAAAGGGAAGGAACAGTGGTGAAGGGGAAGTAGGTAAAGGGGGATCAGATATTTGATTGTGCGCACTTTGTAGGGTATATAGATGCAGATATGTAATGCTGTATACATGAAACTTATAGGTCAGTGTTACTTAAATATTTGAAACTGTTTTACAAACTACAGACTAATATTTCTCATGGACACAGACACTAAAAGTACAAGAAGAATACGCTACAACCAAATAGGATTTATCCCAGGTGTTCAAAGCCTGATTTAACATTTGAAAATCAACTCATATAATCTATCACATTAACAGAGTAAAGAAAATCATACAATAATGTCAGCAGATGCAGAAAAAAGCATTTGATAGAGTCCAACACCCACTCATGATAAAAAATTCTCAGTTAGGAATAGAGCTAAACTGTCTCAACTTGATGAAGACTATCTGCTGAAACTACAGCTAACATCATGTATAATGGTAAGGAACTGGAACCTTTTGTACTAACCTCAGGTACAAGGCAAAGATGACTTTGCTCACCACTTTTAAACATCAGGCTGGAAGTTCTAGCTAATGCAGTAAGAGAAAAGGAAATAAAAGTTATAGAGATTGAGAAGGAAGAACTAAAACTGTGTTTATTCACAGATGATATGACTGTCTATGTAGAAAATCCAAAAGAATGGACCAAAAGCCTCCTGGCACTTAGAAGCAGTTATGCAGGTTTGTAGGATACAAGGTTAATACACAAAAGTCAAGCAGTTTCTTACACACCAGCAATGAATGAGATATTTGAAAATTAAACGGTATAATTATTAGCATATCCCACAATGTAATACTTAGATATAAATCTAACAAAATATATACAAGAACTATATTTTAAAAAACTACAAAACTTGATGAGTAAAATAAAAGAATTACTAAGTAAATGGGGAAATGTTCCATGTTTATGGATAGGAGGACCCAATATAGTCAAGATGTCATTTCTTCCCAACTTAATCAGTAGATTCATTGCAACACTGAACAAAATCCCAACAAGTTAACTCATGGATTTCAACAAATCGGTACTAAAGTTTATGTGGAGAAATAAAAGACCCCGAGTAACTAACAGAATATTGGAAGAATAAAGTAGGACAGAACTCCAAGCTAAACTAAACCTAAAGCTACAATAACTGAGACAATATGGTATTGTCAAAAAATATCTTTGAAGTAGAGTACAGAGCCCATAGGTAGAGCCATATATAGTCAACTGATCTTTGACAAAGGAGTGAAGGCAATATAATGGGACAGAGAGTCTTTTCAACAGATGATACTGAAACAACTGGACATCTACATGAAGGAAAAAGAATCTGCACATAGACCTTAACACCTGTCACAAAAATTAACTCAAAATAGATCACAGACCCAAATGTAAGCACAGAGCTGTAAAACTTGTAGATTACATAGAAGAAAACCTAGATGATCTTGGGTTTGGTGATGCCTTTTTAGGTATAAACCAAAAGCAGGATCCATGAGAGAAATAACTGATAGGCTAAATTTTGTTAGAATTAAAAACTTCTGCTCAGCAAAAGACAGTGTCAAGGGAATGAGAAGGTAAGCCATAGATTGGAAGCAAATATTTGCAAATGATGTATTTGAGAAAGTACTGTTATCCAAAATATACAAAGAACTCTCAAAACTCAACAATAAGAAAACAATTTAAAAATGGGTCAAAGACCATAATAGATACCTCAGCAAAGAAGTTAGATGGCAAATAAACATACGTAAAAATGCTCTCCATTGTATGTCATCAGGGAAATGCAATTGAAAACAATGAGATACCACTTCATACACTTAACAACACAAAATGCTGATATGAATGTGTAGCAACAGGAACTCCTCTATTTGTTGCTGGTGGGAATGCAGGGTGGCCCACTTTCAGGTTACTTTTATAGTTTCTTAAAAACTAAACATACTCTTAGTATGCAACCCAGCAATCATACTCCTGGATATTTACCCAAAGGAGTTGAAAACTTAGGTCCACACACAAACCTGTACACATGTGTGTGGCACCTTTTTATTCATAATTGCCAAAACTTAAAAGCAACCAAGGTATCTTTCCATAGGTGAATGGCTAAATAAACATCCAGACAATGGGATAATATTGTATTAAGAACTATCAAGTCACGAAGAGACATGGAAGAACCTTAAATGTATCTTACTAAGTGAAAGAAACTAATCTGAAAAGGCTGCATACTGTATTATTCTCTCTATATGGCATCCTGGAAAACACAAAACTCTTGAGACAGTAAAAAAATCAGTGATTGCCAAGAATTGGGGGTAGGAGATGGGGGAGCAATGAATAAGTCTGGCACAGAAGATTTCTAGGACAGTGAAAATACTCTGTATAATACCATAATGGTATTATACATGTCATTGTTCAGTTCAGTCACTCAGTCGTGTCCGACTCTCCACGACCCCATGAATCACAGCACGCCAGGCCTCCCTGTCCATCACCAACTCCCGGAGTTCACTCAAACTCATGTCCACAGAGTCGGTGATGCCATCCAGCCATCTCATTCTCGGTCGTCCCCGTCTCCTCCCGCCCCCAATCTTTCCCAGCATCAGAGTCTTTTCCAGTGAGTCAACTCATCGCATGAGGTGGCCAAAGTATTGCAGTTTCAGCTTTAGCATCAGTCCTTCCAATGAACACCCAGGATTGATCTCCTCCAGAATGGACTGGTTGGATCTCCTTGCAGTCCAAGGGACTCTCAAGAATCTTCTCCAACACCACAGTTCAAAAGCATCAATTCTTCGGCGATCAGCTTTCTTCACAGTCCAACTCTCGCATCCATACATGACCACTGGAAAAACCATAGCCTTGACTAGACAGACCTTTGTTGGCAAAGGAATGTCTCTGCTTTTTAATATACTATCAAGGTTGGTCATAACTTTCCTTCCAAGGAGTAAGCGTCTTTTAATTTCATGGCTTCAATCAGCATCTGCAGTGATTTTGGAGCCTCCAAAAATAAAGTCTGACACTGTTTCCACTGTTTTTCCATCTATTTCCCATGAAGTGATGGGACCAGATGCCATGATCTTTGTTTTCTGAATGTTGAGCTTCAAGCCAACCTTTTCACTCTCCTCTTTCACTTTCATCAAGAGGCTTTTTAGTTCCTCTTCACTTTCTGCCATATGTACATTTGTCTAAATCCATAGAAGGTTCAGCATCAAGATAGAACTAAAAAAAAAAAAAGAAAAGAGCTGTAATGTAAATTATGGTCTTTGGGTGGTTATGATGTATCTGTGTAGGTTTATCAGTTGTAATAACTGTACCACTGTGATAGGAATGTTGGTAATGGGGAAGACTATGCATGTGTAGAGGCAGGGAGCATATGGGAAATCTCTCTCCCTCCCCCAATTTCACGAATCTTAAACTGCTTTAAAAAATTAAAAATAAAATTTTTTAAATTACTGAGTGCTTACTATGTGCTATTATGAACAAAGCTGATGTAGTGGTAGAATAGTAGACTTGAAATCAGAAGGGTCTATTCAAGTCCTTTTTTGTCACTTGTTAGTCTTGACAACGGAGAAGGCAATGGCAAGCCACTCCAGTACTCTTGCCTAGAAAATCGCATGGACAGAGGAGCCTGGTGGGCTGCAGTCCATGGGGTCGCTATGAGTCAGACATGACTGAGCGACTTCACTTTCACTTTTCACTTTCACACATTGGAGAAGGAAATGGCAACCCACTCCAGTGTTCTTGCCTGGAGAGTCCCAGGGACGGTGGAGCCTGGTCGGCTGCCGTCTATGGGGTCACACAGAGTCAGACATGACTGAAGCGACTTAGCAGCAGCAGCAGTCTTGACACCCTTAGACAAGGCACTTGATATCTTTGAGCCTTACCTATGATAATGTTCTCTTATGATGTTATAGGAATCGATTAACGCATGAAATTTTTTGAAAACTAGCAACATGAAGATATTAAGGATTTACTATTCTTAAAATAACTAAGACATGACCATTGACTCTTAAAATATTTTTTGTATGCTTTGTAAATAGTTGCATAAATGAATAAGGCAAAACTGCTGTATAAAAAAGAAGTACTGTTAATGGTTATGAATTTAGAAAATAAAATTTGAAAAAGAGGGCAATACCTTTTAATGTGAATGGAAATATTAACATTTTAATAGAATAGCGGTAAGACAAGTTTGACTTTCCAGTTTTCTGCTTGAGAAAAAGAAGATAAAATGAAAAGACAGTCTTTCTAAAGAAAGAATCCTGTGCTGTGCTTAGTCGTGTCCTACTCTTTGCAAATCCATGGACTATATAGCCCACCAGGCTCCTCTGTCCATGATTCTCAGGCAAGAATACTGGAATGGGTTGCCATGCCCTCCTTCAGGGGATCTTCCTGACCCAGGGATTGAACCCTCGTTTCCTACAATGCAGGTGGATTCTTTACCTCTGAGCCACCAGGAAAGCCCAAGAATACTGGGGTGGATAGCCTAACACTTCTCCAGGAGACCTTCTTGACCCAGGAGTCGAATCTGAGTCTCCTGCATTGCAGGCAGATTCTTTACCAGCTGAGCAACCAGGGAAACCCAAAGAAAGAATTGCATAGTATTAATTAGCAGTTTTCTCAGAGTTAATTTTTTTTATAGCAAAAAATGTTGTCAAATGCTGATTTGCACTTGCCACTATTAAGTAAAAGTAGTTTGGCTAGTATTGATGTTATACCAATCTAATTAAACTGATTTTTAAAAAGTATTTCCACATTCATAGTACGATGGGTTGGTAGTTGCCTTCTACAATACAATTCTTTTTTCTTTTGAAAAGCAAATAGGAGTTACAATCAACAGAGGAAGATCTGAAAGGAAACAAATTTTCATTCTGGTTCATTCTGTTCTCATTTGATCATTCAGCAATATTTTAGCCCAATTGTGCAGTGCTTACATTTGGGTATATCTTCCTTTATTTAAAAAAAAAAAAATCAGGAAATTCCCTGTGGTCCAATGGCTGGGACTCTGCTCTTCCACTGTCAAGGGCCCAGCTTCAGTCCCTGATTGGGGAACTAAGATACCACAAGCCAAGTGACACGGCCAAAAAGACCCCCAAAAAATCAGACTAGCCCATGTGAAAATACTGCATTTCTTTGACACATTTTACTCATTTATCTTTGTCCAAATTCTCTGACTCTGAGAATAGTGGTGTATGTGGACCTGCTGGAACTAGGAGCGTTTCTTTATCTTTCTTAAAATCTCTTTAGACACACCAGTGCATTAAAACACTGGTTTTTCAGCTCCGCTTGTGTGGTTGGCTTTTTCAAAGGAGTATGGGAAATCTAGCAGATATGAGAAAGAGAATACAGTCCTATTTACCAACCTAGGGAACTCTATTTATCAACATAGAGCTTCACATTTTCTACAAACACAGGTTACATTTTATAATACAATAGACTTCTCAGTGAGGAAACAAAGTTTCTGATTCTAGTTTGTAGCACCTTTATTCCTGAAATAGTGTAAAGGGAAATAATCCTTTCTTTTTTATGATTTGACAGGGGAAAAAAAAGTTTAATTGGTGTGATGTAATATTCACTTTGCTAAATTAAATGTTTTTATTTATTCCTGAGCTTTGGCTTATGATGTTATATACAACATGTATGCTTTTCTTTTCTAGAAGCTGCCAGTGTCCAACAGAAGGTCAATTTCTTGGAAGAAGGTATTTTCACTTAAAATACCATGCAGTATTTTCTAAATCTTTTTGTTGTTAAGATTAGAAGCAATTTTGGTAGGCATTTAAGAGAGAGGACAGAAAAGAAGGCCTTTTTCTTCAAGAAAAAAATATTCATGCTTAAAATCTGAACTGTTAAATGGACAGGTAAAATAGGATAGAATGCGTGATGATGGCTTTTATGTATATCTTAAGCGTCTTTTGTCGAAATTAAGCAAAGCTAATATTTTCCATTTCTGTCATATGCTAGCCTTTGATTATGGTATTAAAATAACCAGTTTTCCAAACCTTATATTTGAATAGTACAGTAAAATTTAGTGTGTTTTTAAAATTTTATTTATTTTTTAATTGAAGTATAACTGCTTTACAGAATTTTGTTGTTTTCTGTCAAACCTCAACATGAATCAGCCATAGGTTAGTCTGTTTCTAAGTTCACCATAATCTGAGATTAGTCCCCTGCATACTGAAATGTTTGCGTATGGGTGTATGTATACACACACCCTGTTCGCAAACATACACACGTATATGCAAACACATTAGTGCGTATACTAATCTTGTATGAATTTGTACACTAATTGTATGTACTTTTCCTCACCATAAGGTAAAACTTTCCTTCTGTGTAATGTTTATTTGTTTACTTTTTTACTCTAAAACCTTAGAATATAATCTTACTGAATATTCGTTTGGGATATAATTATGTACTTCAGAGAACATGAAATAGATGAGCTCAATTTTAGCTTATTTAGAACTTTGTGACTCAGGATAGTAAGCATAATAAATAGCAATTCTATATCTGATTATTTAAAAGGCTTCATTTTAATGTCAGATTGTTTTTATTTTTATTTTTTTAATCCAGATCTTTTAAGATGTAGAATAAAGACTATAATAGTGTGTTTTTATTTTGTTTTAGGGGAAACTGAGGAAAATGATCAAGACAGCTCTGACAGTGATGTTACTGTTAAGGTCAGATCCGGGGATTCTGTTGAGTCTGAAGGTAACATTGCTTTATACTTTATGACTCTTATCTTAGGAGCTGTAGTTCTAGGTGGAGTATAAAGTATTCTGTGAATTTGCTTTTTTAAAAAATATTTTAAAGTATTTAAACTACTTTTTAAAAAGTATACTTTTAAACATTTATGAAAATTACTGATTCCACATACGTATCTGATTAGTAATATAATATCTAAACAAACAAATCACTTCTGCCTTGCCTTGTTGTTTGTGGAACATATTTTTTTGCACCAAAAAAAAAGTTATTTGTGGTTTTTAAAAAACTTTGATAGAGAAACTGATCACACTGGCATAGACTCTCTATACTGTCATGAGTGTTAGCTAGCTTTTAGGAAGTTTTAGTAAACTTAGATTACTGCTTTTATCTCTGAATTGTTCAAATTCACACCAAGTTAGCAGTAACAGTTTCTGATTGTTCATAAAAATTGATGTTTAAATTTATTCAAGGAAAAAATAAACTGAAGGGAAAAGAAGTACGAGCTTGAGGCCTAACGAGAGTGCTGATCAAAGTTGTAAACAGTGTAACTTATGAGTAGTTTTATTTATACTTTAGCCCCATTAGCAATAAAATCTCTACTTACTCTTCCCCACCTTTTGAGCATTTCTGTAATTTATTTATGTTTTACTTAATCATTCTACTTTCAAAATGAGCTCAGAAGCCAGTTTATGGGCATTTGATATTCTTTATATTTCCCACCCTTTGTCATTTTTCCCCATGCTTTCTTGACACATAAATTCCAACAGAGATGTGCATGACTCTAATATAGTGGTTAAGATCATGGCTCTTGAGTTTCACTGAGTTTCATTCTTCCAGTACTAGTGATAGATTTTGTGCCCTCAGGCAATTGCTTAACGTTTCTGTTCCTCGGTTTCCTCACTGGTTTGTCCTGAGGTTAAATTACTCAGAGAGTGCCTGGCAAACAGTAAACACTCAAATTATGTGCTGTTGTTAGTTTTCATATATGCCTGCACCTGTGCTCTAAAACTGAGACTGATGAAGCCATTCACATAGCCGCTAGCTCGATACCATTGCCACCAGTGCTACTCTTTGAAACCGCATAAACCACAGGCTCTGTAACCCCTTTTGAATTCTAATAAATTCTTATTGAACCACATATATCCCATGCAGAAGAAAACTCTAGCTAAAGACAAAGAAGTGAAGCATATTAGAAAGAATACTGATCTTTCTAGATTCTCTTCTGGGCCTATTATCACCACAGAGGTGGGAGAAAATCCACTGGAGTGCAGAAGGAAAATATTAGAATTTAGTGTATTACAGCTTTTATTTCATCCATTTAAAATGTCTATTTTAGTTTGTTTTATAATATGTACATTAGTTAATATTATTTTAGTAATGCTTATATATAAATTAAAAATATATTTTGGAGATTGATGCTCAAAAGTTTTTTAGTTATAGGAGTACACTAGCAAAACTACTTAGTCACTGCCTAGATGTGTCAAATACTTTTGCTCCCAAGATAGCAATCTGATTGCTTTTAAACATAATTTGTTATAAATGCTACTTTTAAATGAAAAAAAAATTTGAAGATTTTTAAGAAGACTAAAATATATAACATATTGATCACTTACAAGAAAAAGCAAAATGGATGGTAATGATTCCAAGAAGATCCATTATTGTAAACTTTCAAGATTTTCCTCCATTCACAGGTATCATTATTTCTTTTATCTCCTGCCATGTTCTCTATCTTACTTTTATCTTTAAAAAGAAAAGACAGATAATTAATTTTTCAGATATGACATGACCCTTTAGAAACTATTTTTTTAAATGAATTATACATTCACATTCAAGTGTTGAATTCCCTGAGGTTTATCTGAATAGTTTTTGCTCTTTTGATTATTCATTATTTTCTCGTAAATGTGTACTTAGAAAGTTAAGTGTGCTTTATAATATACTATATTTCTTTTTTGTTTTTAGACCAAACCACCAGATCGCCAAGTCAATATAAAGAATCACTTTGGCAGTCATCACAAAGTAGGTAAAACCGTAATTTACCCTTAAAAGTCTAGATGTGATTGTGGTCAAATGCTGTTCTTATTTTTGAAGATTGTCTTTGCAGTTTAGTGTAAAATGTTCCAAAAGGGTATGATGCTGCTGCTGCTGATAGTGAATGCTAAAAAAAAAAACCCTCATCTTGCATCTTGAATTTGCTTCTTGTACTCTGTACTCAACCTTTATTTTGAATGAAAAAAAAAAAAAAACTACTGCTTTCTGTGGCTTGTTGAATGTCCTTGTTTGCAGTACAAATTTGTTGATAAATCAGGTATAGTAAAGTTCATGGTACATTAGTTGGTGTGTGTATAACAGTCTTACAGCCTTGCTCCCAACTTTGAAATTTTTCATAATAAAATGTTGAGAAAATGTAACACAGATTGGGAGGTAATATGAAGATGCTAACAATGATTTGTTCAGGACAGTAAAACCGTTGTTGACATTTTTCATTTTATCTATATTTTGTAGATTATCTACAATGAGTATGTATTTCTTAGATTAAGCAGAAATTACACTGTTTTTTCTTTTTCCATTTTTAAATAAAATCCCAGAATTCAAATTAATAATCAATCAAAAATATCCTGGAATGCAAAATCTTCAAGGACTTTGTTTCCCTCCCACATAGCCATTTTACAAATGAGACTTTTTATATTTTTAAAGAAACATATTTTTTAATATATGTAATTTTATTTATTTATTTATGACTGTGCTGAGTCTTTGTTGCTGCACTGACTTTTCTCTAGTTGCAGAGAGCAGCAGCTACTCTCTAGTTGCAGTGGCGCAGGCTTCTCAATGCAGTGACTTCTCTTGTTGTGGAGCCTGGGCTCTAGGGTACGTGGGCTTCAGTAGTTGCCACCGTTGGGCTCTAGAGCACAGGCTTAATAGTCGTGACACATGTCTCCTGCCTTAACAGGCAGATTCTTTACCACTGAGCCACCAGTGAAGCCATGTGACTAGCCATGAGACTATTTTTATAAAGAAAGGCTTTGGAAATCTGTTTTATAATCACAATGTTCATAGAATTCCACTTTATATATGTGTGTGTGTATATACACGCCTACTCTACATGTATTAGTTTTTAGTAGATTCTGGGTTTGGAATTTAAAGCAGCTGAAACAAAAATCAATCTTTTATGGAAAATTACTCTCTTAATCATCTTATATATTTGCCCTTTATTATTCTAAGTCTTTAATCTTTAGAAGCTCTGAAATGTGTCTCCCTATATTAATTATGCTATACTTATGCAATGGTATACTTTTTAGTTATGGAAGATGAGTTGTTTGTATACAGTTAGGTGATCAGTATATATTTCATTGAATGTAAAATGTAAAAGCTATGGCTTTTACATGTCAGTGAGAAAGAAAACCATCTAGTTAAACTGTCATACCATTGATTGTAAGATATAGCCCTAACGCAAAGGTGTTTTTTAAAAATTACTTCATAGAATCAATGAAAGACACTACAAAAAAGCATGTGTCTACTTTTTTGAAGTTTTTTGTTAGTATAGACTGAAAGCAAATCTGGAATATATGTCTGTCTGTATTATTCATCATAGTTTTCGAAAACTACAGTGTTTTACACATAGTAGACACATAATAGATGTTAATGGATTTTTAGGTTATGCATTTCTAGAATGGTGTGTTTGTATTACAGCCAGCATATATATTACATTTATAGTCAGAAAAAAAAATTACATTGACCATAAATTTATATTGATGCTTGTATCAGTAGGTAGCAGTAACTTGTTTCTTCAGGGATGATTTGGAAATGTACCACATTAACATTGTAATATCATTTTCTAATTATCCCCTTGTATCATTTTATAGTTGTCCTTAAATACCATCCCAAAACGTGAATTAACATCTTGCACTACTTTGCTTATATGGTGTTCGCAAATTTGCTTTGTAGTATATACTGTTATATATCTGTTATATATGAACTACTGGGTTTATATCTCAGTCCTACTACCTTTACATATTTAATCTTGGGAAATTTTTCAGTTTCCTTGTTTGTGAAATAGGAATAATAGTATCTACCACATAAAGTGTGAGAATTAATAAATTTATACTTAGTACTGGTAAGCAATCAGTACATTTAACCATTATTTTGATGGTGTTCCTCTTAAAGCTAGCTTCTTATTATCCCATTCCTGAACATTTTGAAGTTTAGGAAAGGAAAACACATATAGGTTATATATGTTTGGGACTGATGACAGAAAGGTTTGATTTTTTTGTTTGGTTTTGGTGTCAGTAGTAAACAAGCAAAATGTCTATGCATCCAACCATCTTCATTTTTTTCCCAAGGTTCCTATGACCTTATCTCTCTTTTCTGCTTCAGGTGGAGACTTCACAGCTTTTGATAAGCAACCATTAATGCTAAGTAAGTGGTTGGTTGTCTATTCTTTATCAGTTAACCAAGTCTAACCCAGTCTTATTCTGCCAACAAAAATTTGAATAGGATTGAAAGTCATTTTACCCCCTTTGCATTTTAGTCCACCACAGACTGGTACTATATGTAATATTGGTACTTTGTAATGTAGAAATGTGTTCAGGACTACTTTACCAAACATAATTTATTTACTAAAGTAAATGGTTAGTCTTTCTCTTCTTAATTAACACCAAAGTGTTGATGAAATTCAAGTGTGGATAATCCCATTCTCATAGACCATAGCAAAGGACTTGTACATAGTTTTGTCTGTTAGGAGATTATGTGTTTATTTGTTGCCTCTTTTGCTGTGGGAAGTAATTCATCCTCATTGATGTTATCTTTCAACGTTATCGTTTACTTCTGAACTTGTTGCTTTTGTTTTTTCCCTTCCTAACTTTGTTTTACCTTTCTGATAAATGTCCCTTATAACACTTAGATACAGTATACATTTTCAAAGTATGTGCAGTGATATCTTGATATGTCGCAGGCTCAGGATATCAGAAAACTCCACATGAATGGGTCGAACAAACCACGAGAATAAGGACTAGGATGCGAAGTAAGTTGATAAATCTGTACGTGTTATTGAAGTATTTTTAAATCTCTGTTATTGAAGTAATTTTAAGTTTATTTGCTGTTTTCTTGATTATTTAACAGATAAAGCTGTTTAATTCTTCAGATAAGCATTTGAGTTGTTTGTGATCTCATTAATAAAGAACATTTATGATTGCTAGTGTAGTTATTTCTATTTGGACTGGTAAAAAAATGTAGATAGTAGTGTGAGAAAACCAGTGGATGATATGTCTGTACTTGACAAGTTGTCAGTTCTATCCAGCAGTGATACAGTCTGCACATGAAAATGAAATTCTGATCTTTTGACAATATCTGGGTTTTTTTATATTTAACAATTGTTTGTGTGAAAGTCACTCAGTAGTGTCCGACTCTTTGCAACACGGTGGACTCTACAGTCCATGGAATTCTTCAGGCCAGAATACTGAAGTGGGTAGCTGTTCCCTTCTCCAGGGGATCTTCCCAACCCAGAGATCGAACTCAGATCTCCAGCATTGTAGGTGGATTCTTTACCAGCTGAGCTACCAGGGAGGCTACCAGGGAAGGTAAACAGTTGTTTGATGCTGCTAAGTCGCTTCAGTCGTGTCCAACTCTTTGCGATCCCATAGACAGCAGCCCACCAGGCTCCCCCATCCCTGGGATTCTCCAGGCAAGAACACTGGAGTGGGTTGCCATTTCCTTCTCCAATGCATGAAAGGGAAAAGGGAAAGTGAAATCGCTCAGTCGTGTCCAACTCTTAGCGACCCCATGGACTGCAGCCCACTAGACTCCTCTGTCCATGGAATTTTCCAGGCAAGAGTACTGGACTGGGTCGCCAGTGCCTTTTCCGAACAGTTGTTTACCATTATGTAAATAAACACTTAGACCAGCTTTGCATACCCATTATTTTAAGTTATAAATGCTGAAATCCTCAAATTATATTTTCATGTTTAGGTTTAGGATAGAGTAGATGTCATAGAGGAGAAGGCAATGGCAACCCACTCCAGTACTCTTGCCTGGAAAATCCCGTGGATGGAGGAGCCTGATAGGCTGCGGTCCAAGGGGTCGTGAAGAGTAGGACACGACTGAGCGACTTCACTTTCGCTTTTCACTTTCACACATTGGAGAAGGAAATGGCAACCCACTCCAGTGTTCTTGCCTGGAGAATCCCAGGGACAGCGGAGCCCGGTGGGCTGCCATCTATGGGGTCGCACAGAGTTGGACACGACTGAAGTGACTTAGCAGCAGCAGATATCATAGAGTTTAAGAAATATTTATTTAAGAAATAAATAGGTACTGTAAAACTTTGAATTCAGTGTCTATAGTAACATCTATCGGAGAAGGCAATGGCAAGCCACTCCAGTACTATTGCCTAGAAAATCCCATGGATGGAGGAGCCTGGTGGGCTGCAGTCCGTGGGGTCGCTAAGGGTCGGACATGACTGAGCGACTTCACTTTCACTTTTCACTTTCACACATTGGAGAAGGAAATGGCAACCCACTCCAATGTTCTTGCCTGGAGAATCCCAGGGATGGGGGAGCCTGGTGGGCTTCCGTCTATGGGGTCACACAGAGTCGGACACGACTGAAGTGACTCAGCAGCAGCAGCAGCAGTAACATCTATAGCAATGTATCCCCATTAAGCTTTGTATTAAAAAAAATCCATGCCATGCCTTAAGCTAAATTGATAACTCCTATATAGTATATTCTCTGTTTGCATTTCTACTTTGTCTTCAGTTTGTACATTTGTTATGGGTTAAACAGTTGTATGCTAATTGATAGCCATCTACCGTATATATAGGACTTCCAGAATTAAATAAAAATTATGTAGCAGAAGTTTGCACATCAAGGTGCAGATAACAAAATTTTTTAGATTTTTGACTGCACAAGGACTTCAAGATAAAAACAATAAACAGGAAGAATGTTCAGAGTAGAAGACTGCAGTGGTTTCCAGGCAGCCTTGTAGATTTCTCTTCAACCTAAGATCATTTGAAAAAACTTTTCCTTAGGTTTCCAAGTTTCATATCTCATTGTCTTAACTCTGCACTTCTGCTTTTTTGAGAAAAAAATACTCATTTTTAGATTTAGGTGAACTTGGATTTCAGATTGTTATTATTCTTTGTTAGCCCTGGCTTCCTGGGTAGACAGGTCCCAGTTCAGGTTTCTGCCTGTATCCAAACCTTTGGGGAAAGATGGAGCCACTGTCTTTACTTTTGGTGTTTCCCAGGTGATAAAATAGCGAGAGTAAGGAAGACTGTCCATGGAAAGTCAGGCCTCTAAGTCTATGCTTCATCAATATACACTCTTTGGAACCTGCCTCTGAAAGTGGTATAGAGAAAAGAGGAGAGCTTGGAGTTAGAGTTATTGGGCTGTGGTCCCAGATCTATTTACTAATTGAGTGATCTTGGTAAAGTCACTTAACTTTTGTCAAACTCAATTTTCTTAACTTAAAAGTTGGGACAGTAGTACCTATAACTAGGTTATTCTAATGAGCTAGATATGTGAGCACATTTTTTAAGTCTTAGTGTATTAGTTGCTCAGTCATGTCCAACTCTTTGACCTCGTGGACTATATAGCCTGCCAGGCTCCTCTGTCCAATAGATTTTCCAGGCAAGAATACTGGAGTGGATTGCTATTCCCTTCTCCAAGGGATCTTCCCAAGCCAGGTTTCCTGCATTGTAGGTGGATTCTTTTACCATTTGGGCCACCAGCGTAGCCCAGGTCACAGTGTATCACATGAAAAGTGAAAGTCACTCTGTCTGACTCTGCGATCCCATGGACTATACAGTCCATGGAATTGTCCTGGCCAGAATACTGGAGTGGGTAACCTTTCAGGGGATTTTCCCAACCCAGGGATCGAACCCAGGTCTCCCGAATTGCAGGCAGATTCTTTACCAGCTGAGCCACAGGGGAAGCCCCATGTATCCATAATTAATACTTATTTATTGTTAACCGTATACGTGTAATAATCAGTAGTAATAGCTATGAAATATTCATGCCCTCTGCTTTTAACTTTATAGAGTGATTTATTGTTACCTACCCTTCATACTAAAAAAAATTCTGAGTTTTATCTTTTTAAAAAGATCTTTTTTAAAGGAATTTTTATTACTGTCTCTAAAAATATTTTTAATAAGAAAGATAGAGTTTACCTTTTAGACAATGTGCTGCCTCAACAGTATATGCCCTGCTAAGTTTGTGTTCTTTGAATTCTATAAATAAATATTTCATACAGTGTACAGTAAATGTTATAGAAAAATTTCATAGTATATAGTAGCTATTGTATATCTTTAAATCATCATAGAAGGGTGCGTTAAAAACATTTTTATGTGTTGTCGCATTGGATCTTTGCAACCATGGATAATCAAGGTAAACATCTTAATGGATTTTCTTCCTTTTAAGAATATTTTATTTACATATAGTTGATTTATTAACATTGTGTTAATTTCTGCTGTACAGCACAGTGATCCAGTTTTTTTTATATATATATATGTATATTCTTTATCATATTCTTTTCCATTATGGTTTATTACAGGATATTGAATAAACTTCCCTGTGCTACACACAGGGACCTTGTTTATCCAGCCTATACATAATAGCTTGCATCTGCTAATCCCAGACTCCAATCCATCCCTCCCCCACCCTCACCCTCTTGGCAGGTCAGCCTGTTCTCTATGAGTCTGTTTCTGTTTTGTAGATATGTTCATTTTGTGTTGTATTTTAGATTCCACACATATGATATCATATGGTATTTGCCTTTCTCTGACTTACTTCACTTAGTTTGATAGTCTCTGTGTCCGTCTAATGCAAATGGCATTATTTCATTCTCTTTTATGGCTAATATTCCATTGTGTATGTTTGTGTATATATATATGCCACATCTTTATCAATTCATCTGTAACTGACATACATTTAATGTATACAACTTATGTATTTAATGTATACAACTTGATGAGTTTGGACATAAGTATACACCTGTGAAACCATCACCATAATCTATGCCATAACATCTGTATCACCTCCAAAAGTTTTTTCCCACCCTCTTTATTTATTGTTATGTGTGTAAGATAAGAACACTTAACATAAGATCTACCCTCTTAGCAAGTTTTTACTATATAGTACAATAAATACAGGTACTGTACAGTAGATGTCTAGGATTTATTCATCTTATTTAACTGAAACTGTGTACTCTTTGACTAGTATCTTCTGATATCTCCATGTCCCAGGTCCTGGAAACTACCTGCTTCTATGAATTTGACTATTTTAGATTCCTCACATAAATGACATCATGAAGTATTTACACATCTGTATCTGACTTATTTCGCTGGAATGATGCTTTCCATGTTGTCAGAAGTGGAAATTTTTCCTTCTTTTTAAAAGATGAATAATAATTACATTTTGTGTGCATGTGTATCACATTTTATCCATTAATTTGTCAATGGACATTTAGTTTGCTTACATGTTTTGGCTATTGTGAATATTACTGCAGTTAACGTGAGTGTGCATATATCTCTCCAGGGTCCTAATTTCAACTCTTTTGGATATATATCCAAAAGTGAGATTGCCATATCATATGGTTGTCCATTTTTATCTTTTGAGGAACCTCCATAATTCTTTTCCTAGAGATTGTACCAGTTTATATTCCCACCAACAGTGTATAGGGATTCTGTTTTCTCCACATCTTCTCCACATACCTTGCACTTTTGTGTTTTTGATAATAGCTACACAATACATTTGATAATGTGAGGTGATATTGTGATTTTGATCACATAAGTCATTGTGCATTTTTAAGTTCAGTGTAATCCCGTGGTCTATTTTTACTTTTGTTGTCTGTGATTTTGGTGTCATAACCAAGAAATCGTTGCCAACGCCAACTTCAAGAAGGTTTTACCCCATGTTTCTTCTGGGAGTTGTATTATTTCAGTTCATAGTTTAAGTCTTTAGTCTGTTTTGAGTTGATTTTGGGGTGTGGCATATGATATGGATCCAATTTCGTTCTTTTATATGTGGATATCCAATTTCCCCAACACTATTTATTGAAGAGACTACCTTTTTTCATTGCATTTCTTGACACCCTTATTGAGGATCAGTTTACCACATCTTAGGTTTATTTCTGACTCTATTCTCTTCCATTGGTCTATTATGCCTATCTTTATGGCAGTACCATAATGTGATTAGCTTTGTGATATATTTTGAAATCAGGAAGTGTGGTCCCTCCAGTTTTGTTCTTCTTATTCAAAGTTGTTTTGGCTATTTGGGATCTTCCGTGGTTCCATATGAATTTTAGGATTGTTTTCCTTTTCTGTAGAAAAGAAATGCCATTGGAATTTTGATAGGAATTGCACTGACTCTGTAGCTTGCTTTTGGTAGTGTGGACATTTTAAGAATATTCTCTAATCCATTACCATGGGATGTCTTTCCATTTGCTTATATCTGCTTTAATTTCTTTCATCAGTGTTTTAGGAGTTTCAGTTATAATTCTTTTACCTCCTCGATTAGTCTTATTCCTAAATATTTTCTTCTTTTTGATGCTGTTGTCAGTGGGAGTTCTGTTTGTGTTAACTTTGTTTTCTTAATTCTATGTTCTATGAGTTATAAATGTTACATATGTTTCATAATAACTAATTTAGCTATTCTTCGTTATTAATATCATCATGTACATCACAGACTTTTCATATATTATCTCATATGATCTTTGCAGTCATGGAGTAAGGTATTTAAGATAAACCTTATCTAATGGAATTTTAATTCTAGTGACCTAACTTTGAAGCTTCTAAATGATGACATTTCCATAAATTGCTTTGCAATTATTAGTTTAGAGTTAAGGTTGATGTCATTTTGTTTCATTTGAGGTTTTTTGTCATATGACCAGAAATAAGGCTATTTCTCTTTTAAAAAGCAACATAAATTAACAGTGCTAATTGTATTCCTCCAGTTTAGTCCAGTGTTTCTCCAATGAAAACTGTTGGAAAATACTAGAAAGATCACTTATACACATAAAAGCTAAAAGCTCCAGGGAAGTGATAGATGACAGTATTGGTAATGTAGATCATACAAATGAATAACTTAGCCTCTTCACCTTCTGAACGCTGTCTTTCCATTTCCTTTTTCTTAGATGTTAAAATCTGTCACCATGCCAAAAAAGATGGAGGGGAACAGGAAAGAGCTAGATAGTTTTTTGTTTTCTAGAGTAATGGTGGAAATAGAGATTTGATGGAGCTGTGAGAAAATTATTTTTGATATCTATTGGTTAACTAGCCACAAAGGTAAAACAGAATTACTTGTTTATTAACAGAAATAGTGAAAAGTTTTTTAGTGTAATTTCTAAAATATTACTGTTATTTGTAATGGTCAGAAGCACCAGAGGCAGTATTGAATCAGTTTGAGGTGGAAAATAAGATTTAAGTTGAATTTTACCTTAAAAATCCCTCATCCAAATAGCTCAGTAATCCATAATCCATATTTTGTCCTTCTTTCCCTCTTTACAGCATCATCACCAGGCAAGCGTTCAATATATGGCAGTTTTTCAGATGGTATAATATGTTTCCTTTTATTATAGTTGTACTTGTTTTCTTTGTCTTCTTACCTTTGTCCCGGAAATTTCACCACTCCCATTAAATAATTTGGTTCAAATTCAAGGCTTTCTCACAAAACTAATGTATTAAGAGTATGCTTTGTACTAGACTCTTACATGCCATGAATAATTATGAAAGAAATGGGTCTTGTGTCTCAAACAGCTGTCAATCTATTAGACACCTGAATCTTCTGCTTTTTCTTCTGTTTCTGGCTGATCTCTCATTATTTTCTCTTGGTGAAATTTGTATTTTCTTTTTTCTATTGGAAATACTGAAATTATGAAACATAAATTGATCATCTTTGTTACTCCTATCATTAGATGACAGTGTTCAGAAATCAGAGCTTGGAAACCAGTCTCCATCAATCTCCAACCAACGTAAGTTTGTCTGTTCATCTTTTATTAAATGAGTCTCAGTCTCAATACCACTTTCCACTAGGAAAGTTAATAAGTATCCCTAGAGACCTTTGAGAAAAAGAGGGTTATACCTGTCCATAATTACCTAGAGATTAAAGCTGAAAAAACTTTTTTTAAATGTTTGTCAATTATTTTTAAATAATTTTGTGTTTTCTCTAATCTCTAATGCCTGGTTTAATAAAGTGCGCTGGAATTTTATTCTCCTTCCGTATTCAGCCTGTTACAATATATTATTTTGGTTGAGGTATCTGCAAAAATTTAGCTTTGTACGGATATGTAATGTTTTAATAGTCTTTAGACAGTTGTGAATATTCTCTTTTGATACTCTCCCAAACTCAGATAACATTAGTTTCTAAATGTTATTTGAAATATGAAATCTGAAGCCATATTAATGAACTTTTTGTATTCTGTTACATTAAAACCCATTGGTCTTTCTTTTACTTTGAGTATCATGCACTGTTCATTTGGAAAAGGTTGGTTCACTAAGTTATATAGATCTTCCAAATGCTGACATGTTTTTAATACGACATAAAAAGATCACATTTGTTAAGATCACCACCAGTCTCAAGACAAAGAAGTCTTAAGTATTGAGAGCTGTTAAATTCATGATGGCAGATATCCTGCAATTCTGATTTTCACTTGAAACCTTGAATTTTACCACTGGGAACAAAGATTGTCAGTTTCCTTGAAAACAAGAGGCTCACTTTGTTCCTTTTCAAGAAAATGTCTCCCAGATATGAAGTCTGACTAGCCATAGTTTGTCACTTGTCCTTTCCAGTAAAAATGCTATCAAAAAAAGCACTAGTTCAGCTCACAACTCAGTTGCACAAAGTGCTTTATATATACTTCCCATTTCTTCACATAGAATATTATACTCAAGGATTGAGTTTTAATAAGGTAAATAGCTTTAAATGCTTCATGAAGGATGTTCTTAGGTGAAATTGATAACTTTGAATACATGGCCATGAAGAATACAAAGACAGTCCTAGTATTGTTTGGTGCCACTGCCCTGTGATTCATCTAAAGCGTCAGTTGTTTTTCCTACCACGACTTTTTACACCATTGGTGCAGATATCAATATGGCGGGGAAAAGGTGAATAAGATCTTAGTGTTAGGAGAACACCTTTAACCTCAAAGATCCCCTTGAGGAGATCTTGAGATAGCCTACCAGCCGTACTTTGAGACCTGTTAGTCTACAGCGTCCATAAATAGACAGTAAAAATATTATTGCTGTCATATTTAAATGGTTAAATTGATATGGTATATGAGAAAATGCTTTATAAACTGCAGCTGCAAAGCACTAGGTAAATATAAATTTATATCATTGCCAATAATAATTAGGAGTGAGTTACAAACGAAGTTTTGCCAGTATTAACAGCTGCATGCCACAAAAGATAGGCATCAGTGCAATTATATGGAAGATTTCATTTATAATGCATCCTTTGGTTTATCCCTTTTTATACTTAAACGTTCTGCGTCGGAGAATAATCCATGTTAGTTTCTAAATTTAATTTGTATAGTGTCTTCTAATATTGTTTAACTCCCAAATATTAGCAGTAGTAATGATAGCTCTGCTTTATAAATTGTATTCTTTCCGATTTGCATATGCCATTTCATATACTTAAATTCTACTTTCCTTTGAGACTTCCTATCATTTTGATATTGAAGAGACATATGCATACTCATACATATGTAAATACATAACTTAAAATACATGTGTTAAATTATTTCTTTAAGAAAGTAAATTATCAGCTCCCTTCTTTAAATTCCTCCCTTTCTTATCTAATGTTTGTAAATATTAATATGGGCTTTAAAAGTCACTTGCTGTTGAATCTAAGAAAATAATATTTTTGCATGTCATTTTTTTTTTCCTGAGCAGAAATGACTGGGCAACCCAAAAGTGAATCTGCTGTCAAGACAAAGTGGTATTGGCCCCTTGTCGTGATCGCTGCTCTTCTCTTTGGGAGTTTTTGGTACACTCGTCCTCCTGAAGCAGAAATCACTGCTGTTCAAGAATTCCAGAACCAGATGAAACAGCTGATGAATAAGTACCAAGGTCAAGATGAGAAGCTGTGGAAAAGGAGCCAAACATTCCTGGAAAAACACCTCAATAGTTCCCAGCCTCGGCCTCAGCCTGCGATTTTGCTGCTCACTGCAGCCCGAGATGCTGAAGAAGCACTCAGGTGTCTGAGCGAGCAAATCGCTGATGCCTACTCCTCCTTCCGTAGTGTTCCTGCCATCCGGATTGATGGGGCCGGCAAAGCTACTCGAGACAGTGATACTGTCAAAGAAGAAGTAGATTGGGAACTGAGCAATGGATTCAGAAATGGCCAGAATGCAGCTGTGGTCCACCGCTTTGAGTCACTGCCTGCAGGCTCTACTTTGATCTTCTATAAGTATTGTGACCATGAAAATGCAGCCTTCAAAGATGTAGCCTTAGTTCTAACTGTCCTGTTGGAGGAGGAGACGCTTGGAACCAGTCTAGGCCTAAAGGAAATTGAAGAAAAAGTGAGAGATTTCCTCCAAGTCAAGTTCACCAACTCTGACACACCCAACTCCTACAAACGTATGGACCCAGACAAATTGAGTGGGCTCTGGAGCCGTATTTCTCACTTAGTCCTGCCTGTACAACCCGAAAATGACCTGAAAAAGGGCATCTGCTTATAAAGGAAGACAGAAGAGAAAATCGTCTCAAGTGCTGAGAACTTTTTCAAACTGTCTAACCAGACAGCACTCAGAGCTCTTTTTGAAAGAACTGATTTCTTTTTTAAAGGAGGTTAGGTTCTTAGGTAAACATGGAACATCTGTATTGTTTATTCAGCCTAATTATCTGCTACCTGAGAGACTCATTTCCCACTGAGATCTGTGTTAATGATATCTACAGACTATATATACAGTCCCATAGAGGATCTACTTAGATTCCGGAGTGAATCATTATTGCTGTGGTATGACCAGTGGAGGGATTTGGCTCCTTCCTATAGATCCTCCCCAATTTTTTAACTTGGATTTTTTTCACAGAGTTTGTTATTAGTAAGACAGCTCCCTGAACACAACTGTGGGCTTTCCTGTTTTGTTCTTTTTTTACATCATTTAGATGTGAATTCCTTAGTCAGCTACTCCTTATAGGAACAAAAATAATGAAGGGCCATCTGAGTGTTTGTTTGGGTGTTTCTTTCTTTTTTTCTTTAATTTTGGAGGGCAGGGAAAAGAAGACCAGGGAAAAGTTGTGGAATGGAGGGAAAGTCTTCAAGATGAAATATTAAAATAAGTCACTGGGGGAATTCCCTGATGGTCTAGTGAGTGGGACTCCATACTCTCACTGCCAAGGGCCTGGCTTCCATCCTTGGTTGGGGAGCTAAGATTCTGCAAGCCGCCCCATGCACATTCAGAAATTAAAAAAAAAAGTTACTGTCCCCTGGGTTCATCAAACATAGCCATATGAACTCCATTCTCAGTGAATTCTGTTGCGACTTTTTATTTTCCTTTAAGAAATTTTTACTCATCCCAGGGATTCTGAAGCATGTATATGATGAGGTTTAGTGTATTTGTTCACTTGGCTCTTAAGAATGGGCAAATTCAGTCAGTTTATTTTGTTCATATCCTGAAAGTTTTGTTAAGAAAGATAATCTCAGAAATTGGTAAACCGTTTTGTCAGCCACCTCTCCTCAGTGACTGAAGAGGGATTTGATTTTCTGCATGTCCATTTGTTGCAGTCTAAGTCCTTTAATGACACTCTTGTAACAAGTATAAAGATTTACTATGCACGTGATAAATTCTATTGAGTGCCTCAAGCCAAAAAGAAAGTGAAGTTTACTATATATGAAGGATGTTAAGATGTACTGCTGTACATTACTGTACCATAGTATTTCAGTTTTAACTTTGCATCTCTTAACAGCTTTCTCATCTGTCAACAGCTTTGGTTTTCTTAGAATCTTAAAATTCTGGATCAACTTTATTTTTTTATTGTCTACAAACCTTTAAATGACAATATTGTTTTTAGAATACTAGAGCCTGTCAGTGGCTTCTTCATTTACCTTTTGAGGATCCCATAACTGATGGTAGAGTATGGCCTTATTTCTTCCCACTAGGACTACCAGTATTCGTAAATTTATACTCCTTATTATAATTTGTTCCTGACACTGTCAGAAGTCAGATATTCTTGATTTATAGAGGATTCTAAAACAAGAATTTTTGAAAAGGCTTATTTTATGCATATATGTATTATATGGAGAAACAGACGTTTTTATTAACTGTTTCATTGACCAAAATTTTAAAATAATTAATATTACTTATATAAGGAAAAATAATTGTAGCAGCTGATCGGTAAGTGACTTTAAAAGCTATTTTAGTAATTTAAATAAATTTACTTTTTTGGTTTGTACTCTGTGTGTTGTAAGTTTAATGACTCGTATCCCTTTTAAAAAATTATTCCTAGGGTTTTCTTTACACTTGAACAATTTTAGTGACTTCTGCTTGGAGAAACAAAGGGCACAGAGAAAACTGGAACTGCTCACAAGTATGTTGGTAGAAAATACAATCACTGTGGTTTTCTGTTTCATTTGGGGATTTTGAATTATCATGAAAGTTGAATTAAAGTATTCCTCACTTGGTAAAAATCTACACCATGTTTCTCAAATTTTTCGTTCTCACCTCCCTAAGGAAGCTTTTTAGATTTTTTTTTTCCTAATCTTCTACTCCCATGAAATTTTAATACTTCATACAGACTGTGAATCATATACATATTTTTATGCTTTATACACATGGAAGGTAAGATTTTGTTGCCCTCACTAAAAATGTGTGCTCAAGAACATCTGTGTTTTAGATCATTGATGCCTGAAACTTTGTTTTGTTCATGTTACCATAATACTTTTGGAGGGGAAACTGTAATAAATCATTGGCTTGAAAATAGGAACTTGGGCCTCTAGAAATTAGGCCATTGTGACTTTGGGTGACTACATGGGCCCAGGGAAAATCGCAGTGCAATACTGACCTTACAGATTTCTGTAAACATAATTTGCTTCCTGTCATTTAATGACTTTCTTATATTACTTGTAAAGAAGTTTTCTTAATCTCTAATCCTCAAAACAAAAACTGGAAGTAAACCTGATTTTCATTCTATGAAGAGAATTTAGAAACTTAGAATTTCTAAGAAATTATAATTTGTAACTTAGAATTTGCATATTTAATACCTAAACTGAAGCTGTAAAGCCAAATTTACCTTGGATCTTAGATCATCAGAATGTGGACTTGATGTTCACAATATAAAGAAGCATTTCTCATTGACTGCAAAAAAAAAAAAAACCAGTGAACTTTTCTACATTGTCCTTATCAAGGCCACAGAGTAAAATCTTACAAAGATTTTTACTGATCTTAACAACCTGGGATGAAAGTGTAGGTCCTGAGCTTGGGCAACCAAATTGAGAAGTCTTCCATTGTTTGCCATTGACTTGGAAAAAGGGGAAACTCCTGCTTTAAGCTTGTCTTTGGCCTAGATTCAGAGAAGTCCTGTTGGGCTTTCAGGTTCTTTTGGATGGTAAGGGAAATATAACCCATCATCTGAGCATAAACAGGAGAAACCTTTGGCAATTTGCAAATTGTAGTCTTTTTGCATACTCTTCCGAAATATTCATATATCTTGCCTTCTTTCTTTCTTGTCTCTGCTAATTATGCTCTGCTAATTCTTACTTGTTCTGAAGCCTTTATTTTTTTAGGCAGAAATTTACTGAAACCTTCTTTAAGTCCCTACTCTGGAATACTGGTGCAGGTGCCTCTTTATGCTTTTGTTCACCCTGTATTACTCCTGACATCACAGTTAGCACATTCCCACTACCATATCTGTTTTCTTGTTGCTCAGTCATATCCGACTCTGTGATCCCAAGGACTCCAGCACTCCAGACTTCCCTGTCCTTCACCATCTTCTGGAGTTTGCTCAAATTCATTTACATTGAGTCAGCGATGGCATCCAACTGTCTCGACCTCTGTCTTCCCCTTCTCCTGCCTTCAATCTTTCCCACATCAAGACCTTTTCCAATGAGTTGGCTCTTTGCCAGCTGGAATCAGGTGGCCAAAGTCTTGGAGCTTCAGCTTCAGCATCAGCCCTTTGAATGAATATTCAGGACTGATTTCCTTTAGGATTGACTGGTTTGATCTTGCAGTCCAAGGGACTCTCAAGAGTCTTCTCCAACACCACAGTTCAAAAGCATCAATTCTTTGGTTCTCAACTTTCTTTATGGTCCAACTCTCACATCCATACATGACTACTGGAAAAACCAAAGCTTTGACTATACAGACCTTTGTCAGCAAAGTAGTGTCTCTGCTTTTTAATATGCTGTCTAGGTTTGTCAGCTTTTCTTCCAAGGAGCAAGTATCCTTTAATTTCATGACTGCAATCATCAACAGCAATGATTTTGGAGCATAAGAAAATAAAGCCTATCATTATTTCCATTGTTTCCTTATCTATTTGCTATGAAGTAATGAGACCCAATGCCATGGTCTTAGTTTTTTGGAAGTTGAGTTTTAAGCCAGTTTTTTCACACTCTTCCTTCACCTTCATCAAGAGGCTCTTTAGTTCCTCTTTGCTTTCTGCCAGTAGGGTGGTGTCATCTGTATATCTAAGGTTATTGGTATTTCTCCCAGAAATCTTGATTCCAGCTTGTGCTTCATCCAGCCCAGCATTTTGCATGATGTACTCTGCATATATAAATTAAATAAGCAGGGTGACAATATACACCCTTGACATACTTCTTTCCCAATTTGGAACCAGTCAGTTGTTCCATGCCCGGTTCTAACTGTTGCTTCTTGACCTGCATATAGGTTTCTAAGGAGGCAGGTAAGGTGGTTTGGTATTCCTGTCTCTAAGAATTTTCCGCAGTTTGTTGTGATCCACAGTCAAAGGCTTTACCATAGTCAATGAAGCAGAAGTGGATGTTTTTACACCTCTTTTTAAAATAATTGTATTTACGATGAAATTAGATTTATAATATTGTATTAATTTCTGCTGTACAGTAAAGTGATTCAGTTAGGTATGTATATAGTCTTTTTTCATGTTATTTTAATTATGGTTTATTATAGGATATTAAATATAGTTCCCTGTAGTTATACAGTAGGACCTTGTTGTTTTTCCATCCTATGTATAATGGTTTTTATCTGCTAATCCCAAACTCCTAATCCTTCCCTTCCATACCATTCCTCCCCTATTGGCTGCCACAAGTCAGTTCTCTGTAAATGTGTTTCTGTAACATGGATATATTCATTTCAGTTCAGTTTAGTTCAGTCGCTCAGTCATGTCTGACTCTCCGCGACCCCATGAATCACAGCACGCCAGGCCTCCCTGTCCATCACCAACTCCCGGAGTACACTCAAACTCATGTCCACAGAGTCGGTGATGCCATCCAGCCATCTCATTCTCTGTCGTCCCCTTCTCCTCCCGCCCCCAATCTTTCCCAGCATCAGAGTCTTTTCCAGTGAGTCAACTTGTCGCATGAGGTGGCCAAAGTATTGCAGCTTCAGCTTTAGCATCAGTCCCTCCAATGAACATCCAGGATTGATCTCCTCTAGAATGGACTGGTTGGATCTCCTTGCAGTATAAGGGACTCTCAAGAGTCTTCTCCAACACCACAGTTCAAAAGCATCGATTCTTCGGCGATCAGCTTTCTTCACAGTCCAACTCTCACATCCATACATGACCACGGGAAAAACCATTGCCTTGACTAGACGGACCTTTGTTGGCAAAGTAATGTCTCTGCTTTTTAAAATACTATCAAGGTTGGTCATAACTTTCCTTCCAAGGAGCAAGCGTCTTTTAATTTCATGGCTGCAATCAGCATCTGCATTGATTTTGGAGCCCCCAAAAATAAAGTATGACACTGTTTCCACTGTTTTTCCATCTATTTCCCATGAAGTGATGGGACCAGATGCCATGATCTTTGTTTTCTGAATGTTGAGCTTCAAGCCAACCTTTTCACTCTCCTCTTTCACTTTCATCAAGAGGCTTTTGAGTTCCTCTTCACTTTCTGCCATAAGGGTAGTGTCATCTGCATTTATGTCACTTTAAATTCCACGTATAAGTGATAACATGGTATTTGCATTTCCTCTTTTTTTTTCCTATACAATTTAATTTTTATTTATTTTTGGCTGTGCTGGGTCTTTGTTGCTGAGCAGGCTTTTCTCTAGTTATGGTGAGCAGGGGCTACTCTTTAGTTGCAGAGTGTGGGCTTTGCATTGCAGTGGCTTCTTTTGTGGGGAGTCCAGGCTCTAGGGCTAGTGGGCTGAGTAGTTGTGGTTCCTGAACTCTAGAGCACAGACTCAGTGGCACATGGGCTGAGTTGCTCCACAGTAAGTGGGGTCTTCCGGGTCAGGAATTAAATGCACTTCTCTTAAACTGGCAGGTGGACTCTTTACCGCTGAGCTGCTAGGGAAGCCCTTATTTCTCTTTCTGACTTACTTCACTCAGTGTAATTCTAGGTCTATCCTTGTTTGCACTATCCTGCAAGTGGTATTATTTTGTTCTTTTTAATATATGTGTATACTCACATCTTCTTTATCTCTTTTAGGTTGTTTCCATGTCTTGGCTATTGTAAATAGCTGGTATGTACATAGGTATGCATGTATCTTTTTGAATTAAAGTTTTCTTAAAAGAGCTAGCAAGTTTCCTTACATCTTTTCATGTTGCCTAAGAGGGTAATTATAGCCTAAATAAGAGATGGCTATTCATGTGGAGAGAAGATAGATAAGAAAAATATTTGAGAAGTAGAAATGATAAGATTTGGTGGTTGAATGTAATATTACAGAGAAAAACACCTCATAGAGGACTCTTCAAAGTGCTGTACTACTAAAAATATCTCTTCAGTCTATTTAGCTCATCTGTCTTCTCCCCAGATACTAAGTACACAGTGGTAGACTAAATTCTTATCTCTACATATCTTTCTGTTGACTTCTAGCATTTTGTAGTAGAGACTCATGTAATCAGGAATTACTTGACTGTTAATAAAAATCCTGTCTAATCAACAAAAGAGAAAAAGAGGGGTAAGGTGGATATTATAAGAATACAGATCTCAGACTCCAAGGTGGGAAAATATGGGAACTGTGAGGACTGTTCTGCATGGAGACCTCATGGACGTTCCCTCTGCCTCTCTACTTCCTGCTTGCTACGCCTCAGCAACTTCCCCCTTGTGACTTAAACACACCAAGAGAGTGAACCTGATTGGCTTGGTCCAGTGTGTGGGATGATCCCTGAAAAGAATGTATAATTAAACATAGCTGCCTAGGTCACCCCTTTAATAGGGTCTGTGGGCTGGGGATAGAGTTGGACAGTCTTCTGAGGTCAGGCCAAGGAATGGGCAGATACAGTTAAGGGACAACTGAATACATCCTCAAATTTATAGGCCTTCATATAATGTGATGCTATCCTTTTTCATTCATTTTGCCTTAAAAAAAAAAATCAGTGAAAGGAAATTACAGGTAGTAGAAACAACAATGAAGTTTTAAACTCTGAGTCCTGGTCATGGCTCTTTCTGATAAATTTGACCTAAGCAAGTCCTTTTTGTAGCTCTGCTACAAATGTGTTCTGGTTTTCCCCCATTGCTTCTGTGTAGTGTTTCCTAGGAGAAGGCAGTGGCAACCCACTCCAGTACTCTTGCCTGGAAAATCCCATGGACAGAGGAGCCTGGTAGGCTGCAGTCCACGGGGTCGCGAAGAGTCAGACACGACTGAGCGACTTAACTTTCACTTTTATGCATTGGAGAAGGAAATGGCAACCCACTTCAGTGTTCTTGCCTGGAGAATCCCAGGGACGGGGGAGCCTGGTGGGCTGCCATCTATGGGGTCACACAGAGTCGGACACGACTGAAGCGACTTAGCAGCAGCAGCAGCAGCAGTGTTTCCTATCCTGAAAAAAAGAATGACAGTAAGAAAAATTCTAGCTACTACTTTAATGTATAATGGCTATCATTAATTTGTTCTAAGTCCCTCACAAGCACACTGAGCTTTCTTGTTTTCAGTCTATTTCTTGGGCAAGTGAGGTAGGAAATGACCACGTACTCCTGATTGAAACTTGATTTTTTTAAGAGTTTGTTTTCCCACTTTTAGAGAGCACCATTCTTAGGCTAAACCCAAGAAGAGAAACACTCCCGTCTATATAGCCCATAAGAGAACATTTAAATATAGTAGTTATGTCCTTTTCTTGATGAGCAACTCTTTTTAATGTGCTCTCAATATCTCAAAATTTAAATGGACTTTCTTTTACCTTGTCTGTAACGAAGATGGAAAAGATCTATATCAAGATTTTTGTATTTGAATATGTATTAAGTTTTCCGTCATTCTTTTCTAGTTTTTGTTAACTGTTGAGTGCTTATTAATGCTCCAAACACTGTTTCAACAGCCCTGTATGTATTAACTGATTTCTCACAATAACCCTGCAAGGTGGGTTCGTTTCTGTTCAGTTCGGTCCCTCAGTCATGTCCGACACTGCAGCATGACAGGCTTCCCTGTCCATCACCAACTCCTGGAGCTTGCTCAAACTCATGTCCATCAAGTCAGTAATGTCATCCAACCATATCATCCTCTGTTGTCCCCTTTTCTTCCTGCCTTCAATCTTTCCCAGTCTCAGGGTCTTTTGCAATGAGTCAGGTCTTTGCATCAGATGGCCAAAGATTGGAGCTTCAGCTTCAGCATCAATATTCCAATGAATATTCAGGACCGATTTCCTTTAGGATTGACTGGTTTGATCTTGCAGTCCAAGAGACTCTCAAGAGTCTTACTCAACACCACAGTTCAAAAGCACCAATTCTTCAGTGCTCAACTTTATAGTCCAACTCTCACATTCATACATGACTACTGGAAAAACCATAGCTTTGACTAGATGGACCTTTGTTGGCAAAGTAATGTCTCTGTTTTTTAATATGCTGTCTAGATTGATCATAGCTTTTCTTCCAAGGAGCAAGCGTCTTTTAATTTTATGACTGCAGTCACCATCTGCAGTGATTTTGGAGCCCAAGAAGATAAAGCCTGTCACTGTTTTCATTTTTCCCCCCATTTATCTGCCATGAAGTGATGGGACCAGATGCCATGATCTTCATTTTTGGAATGTTGAGTTTTAAGCCTGCTTTTTCACTCTCCTATTTCACTGTCATCAAGAGGCTCCTTAGTTTCTCTTTGCTTTCTGCCAGTAGGGTGGTGTCATCTGCTTATCTGCGGTTATTGATATTTCTCCTTGCAATCTTGATTCCAGCTTGTGCTTCATACAGTCCAGCATTTCACATGATGTGCTCTGCAAGGTGGTACTATTACCCCAACTTTATTGACAGGAAACTGAAACACAGAAAAGCTAAAATGACACTTCAGAATACCCAAGTAAAAAATATTAAAGCAGAGATTTGAACACAGGCAGTCCGTGTTTAAAACTATCATTAATACTGTGCAGAGAGTCTAAAACCACGTATGTGATGTTTTCCTCCAGTTTATTCATAATAGGCTCTATACCAGTTGGAGTATTTCAACTCCAAGTATTTTTGTATTTCAAAAATACAAAGTATTTTTCCAACTTTGTAGAATTTTTTTTCTATTGAATTATAGTTGATTTACAGTATTTTGTTAGTTCCAGATATACAGCAAAGTGATTCAAGTATATATTTTTTCCGATTCTTTTCCATTATTGATTATTACAAGATATTGAATATAGTTCCCTGTGCTATACAGTAAATTTTTATTTTTTGTCTTATTTCATATATAGTAGTATGTATCCCATACTTCTCATTTATCCCTCCTCTCTTCCTTTCCCCTTTTTTAACCATATTTGTTTTCTGTATCTTGAATCTGTTTCTGTTTTGTGAGTAAGTTTTTGTATCCTTTTTTAGATTCCACATATAAAAAATGATATCACATGATATTTGTTTTTCTCTGTATGATAATCTCCAGGTCCATCCATGTTCTGCAAATGGCAATATTTCATTCTTTTTTATGGCTGAGTAATATCCTATTATATATATATATATATATATATACCACATCTTTATACATTCTTCTGTTGTGGACATTTGGGTTGTTTCCATGTCTTGGCTATTATGAATAGTGCTGAACGTCTTTGTGTCTTTTCAAATTAGAATTTTTATCTTTTCTGATAAATGCCCAGTAGTGGAACTGGGGCGTCCCATGTGGTTCAGTGGTAAAGAATCTGCCTGGCATTGCAGGAGACCCCAGTTCAATCCCTGTATCAGGAAGATCCCTTGGAGGAGGAAATGGCAACCCATTCCAGTATTCTTGCCTGGAGAATCCCGTGGAAAGAGGAACATGGCAGGCTACAGTCCATAGAGTTGCAAAGAATCAGACACAACTGAGCATGCATGCACATGGTAACTCTATTTTTGGTTTTTTAAGGAACTTCCATACTGTTCTCCATAGTGGCTGTACCAGTCTACCAACAGTGTAGGAGGGTTGCCTTTCTTCTCCATCCTCTCCAGCATTTATTATTTGAGACTTTTTGATGATGGCCATGCTGACAGGTGCAAGGTGATACCTCATTGTAGTTTTTATTTACATTTCTCTAACAATTTGTGATGTTGAGCATCTTTTCATGTGCCCATTGGCCATCTATATGTCTTCTTTGGAGAAATGTCTATTTAGGTCTTCTGTTCATTTTTTGACTGGGTTGGGTCTTTGATATTGAATTGTTTGCCAACTTTGTAGATTCTTAGTTGTGATTTTCCTTTAAGCCATTTTCTTTCTTGCCTTCTTGCTCAACTTCATGGAATCCAATATTGCACACACCAAGGATCTAAAGAATTCTGAGTAGAGTGAGACAATCACACAGTCCTACCTGTTGACTCACATTGGCATACGTTGACATCATGCTTTTTTAACTGGAAACCTGAAGTGTTGACTCACAGTTCATCATTTTCGAAATACCTACATGCAACTGAGTTGTTAGCTGTCCCTGCATACCACAGAGCCTTTGTTTTTGCCTGCCCTCAGCCTTTGATATCAGACAGCACTTCTTGAAATTCCTAAGGAAGAGTCCATTTGCTTTAATAGCATTGGTCATTTGGGAATTCCTTGGCAGTCCAGTGACTAGGCTTTCACTGCAGGATGAAGCGGAGGGTGGCCCAGGTTCAATTTCTGGTTGGGGAGCTAAGATCCAGCAAGACATGCAGTGTGACAGACAAAAAAAAAAAAAAAAATTGGTAATTTCACAGAAACTCTTGGAAAAGGATGATTAAGAGCACAGACCCTACAATGCCACTTCCATACTTTTTTCAATGAGTGACACTGGCAAATTACTTCTCCGTGCCTCAGTTTCCTCATCTCTAAAAAGGTTGGGGGTGGGAGGAGAAGGGGACGACCGAGAATGAGATGGCTGGATGGCATCACCGACTCTGTGGACATGAGTTTGAGTGAACTCTGGGAGTTGGTGATGGACAGGGAGGCCTGGCGTGCTGTGATTTATGGGGTCGCAGAGAGTCGGACACAACTGAGCTACTGAACTGAACTGAACTGAATATAACTACTCAATGGTATTGTGAGGATTAAATCAGTTATACATGGAAAGCACTTAGAAAGTGCTGAGCACATCAACGGGTACAACGTTAGCCACTTTCATTCACCTAAATTCTTACTAAGGATTCTCCTCTTCCCCTCTGTGTGGCATCCACTGTGGCTGGTTTCTATTTCCACCTCCTATGTGATCCTTATTACATAGAGTATGTGGGCTTCTTTCCAGCTTACCGCTCCATCACAAACCCCAATCCATTGCAATGTTCATTAAACAAAGGGCTTCCAGTTACCAGAATTCACCCTCCCCAAAAATCTGGGAGATTATGAAGAAGGAGAAAGCTTTCCATCTCACACGTATTATTGATAGCTCTTTCATATTTCCATGGCTTATTCAGCTTCAGTGTCCTCGAATCCTTAAAGACCTTACTATTACTCAAGTAACTGTAGTTTATTGAGATTATTTTCCAAGTGCTACATAGACCACCCTGTGTTAAACACAGAGATGTGCCACCAAGGCCCCCTTACAAGGAAAAAATTTTGTGTCAAATGCTGGGAGTGTGGCCAATGGACAACTTCACAGTCAGCCACTTCATAGATTGCTTCAGCTGCAGTCACTTTACCCAAGGTTATGCCAGGGGAGTGGGAGGGGGTGCACATCCCATGGCTGATTGACAAAATATATATAGACTGAGCTTTCTCAGCCCAAGACAATGGAGTTTGGACTGGGCATTTGCATCCAGAGCTCCCCCATGAGCTTGGCTGAGGCTATAGCACTGTATCATAGTGTGACATCCTGCTTCCTTCCCCATCCTTCCACAGGTGTTCATTCATACCCAGCACATTCCCTGGTAAACACGCAGCATACTAAGTTTTGTTTCATAGTCTGCTTCTCAGAGACACCCCCTCCTGTGTCATGCTCTAAGCTTAGTGTAGTCCATAAATGGAGCAAATAATAGCTAATGTTTACTGAGCATTAAGTATGTGCCATACACCATGATTGGAGAAGGCAATGGCAACCCAATCCAGTACTCTTGCCTGGGAAATCCCATGGATGGAGAAGCCTGATAGGCTACAGTCCATGGGGTCGCGAAGAGTTGGACAGGACTGAGCGACTTCACTTTCACTTTTCACTTTCATGCATTGGAGAAGGAAACGGCAACCCACTCCATTATTCTTGCCTGGAGAATCCCGGGGACAGGAACCTGGTGGGCTGCTGTCTATGGGGTCACACAGAGTTGGACACGACTGACATGACTTAGCAGCAGCATACATCATGATTGACACTGTAAATATATTGGGTTGGCAAAAAACTTCATTCAGCTTTTTCCATAAGCTGGCATTAGTAACAGTTATCTTTAACTTCATTCAAAGGAATTTTGTTAGATTGCATTGTAACAATTGTCATTAAAAAAAAAAACTAAGTTGGCGATTTTTTATGTAGCCATTTTAATATTGAAGATAGAAGGAAAAAAGCGACATTTTCAGCATATTATGTTTTATTATTTCAAGAAAGGTGAAAATGGAACTGAAATGCAAAAAAAAAAAAAGATTTGTGCAGCGTTATGGAGAAGGTGCTGTGCCACATCGAACATATCAAAAGTGGTTTGCAGAGTTTTATGCTGGAGAATGCTGCGTGGTCAGGAAGACCAGTTGAAGTTGATAACAATCAAATCTAGACATTGAGAGCAATCAATATTATACCACTCAGGTGGAAGCTGACATATTCAAAATATCCAAATCAAGCCTTGAAAATCATTTGCGCTAGCTTGGTTATGTTAATCACTTTTATGTTTGGGTTCCACGTAAGTTAAGCAGAAAAAACAACCTTCTTGACCATATTCCTGCATTTGATTCTCTACGTAAACATAACAAAAATGTTCAGTTTTTAAAAACAAGTTGTGACAGTCATTGAAAAGGGGCTATTGTACAACAATGTGGAATGGAAGAAATCATGGGGCAAGCAAAATGAGCCACCCACAACTACACCAAAGGCCACCCTTTATCCAAAGAAGGTGGTGATGTGTGTGTGGTAGGATTGCAAAGGAGTCCTCTACTATGAGTTCCTTCCAGAAAACTAAACAATTAATTCCAATAGTGCTGCTCTAAATTAGGCCAACTGAAAGCAGCATTCCATGAAAATCAGCTGGAATTAGTCAACAGAAAACACATAATCTTTGATCAGGATAACGCAAGACCGCATGTTTCTTTGACAACCAGGCAAAAATGGTTATAGCTTGGCTGGGAAATAATGATTCATCCACGTGTTCACCAGATGTCTCACCTTTGGATTTCTTTTTTTTTTTTCTTTACAAAATTCTCTTGATGGAAAAAATTTCAATTCCCTGGAAAACCGTAAAAGGCATCTGGAAATGGAATTGTAAAGTTCCTGAAAAATGGCAGAAGGTAGTGGAACAAAATGGTCAACACATTGTTCTATATAGTTCTTGATGAAATGAAAAATCTTTTACTTTAAAACTGAAGGAACTTTTTGGCCCACCCTATATTATCTCTAGATAGCATATTAAAAAGCAGAGACATTACTTTGCCAACCAAGGTCCGTCTAGTCAAGGCTATGGTTTTTCCCGTGGTCATGTATGGATGTGAGAGTTGGACTGTGAAGAAAGCTGATCACCGAAGAATTGATGCTTTTGAACTGTGGTGCTGGAGAAGACTCTTGAGAGTCCCTTGGACTGCAAGGAGATCCAACCAGTCCATTCTAAAGGAGATTAATCTTGTGTGTTCATTGGAAGGACTGATGCTGAAGCTGAAACTCCAATACTTTGGCCACCTCATGTGACGAGTTGACTCACTGGAAAAGACTCTGATGCTGGGAGGGATTGGGGGCGGGAGGAGACGGGGACGACAGAGAATGAGATGGCTGGATGGCATCACCGACTCAATGGACATGAGTTTGAGTGAACTCCGGGAGCTGGTGATGGACAGGGAGGCCTGGCGTGCTGTGATTCATGGGGTCACTAAGAGTCGGACACGACTGAGTGACTGAACTGAACTGATAGTATCTCATTTAATTTTCATAATCCTTTGAAGTAAATAGTACTACTATCTCACTGTTATAGATGAGAAAACAAAGATACAAAGCTATATTGTTAGTAACCAGTAGAGATAAAATTCGGAGAAGGCAATGGCAAGCCACTCCAGTACTCTTGCCTAGAAAATCCCATGGATGGAGGAGCCTGGTAGGCTGCAGTCCGTGCGGTCTCTGGGGGTCGGACACGACTGAGCGACTTCACTTTCACTTTTCGCTTTCACACATTGGAGAAGGAAATGGCAACCCACTCCAGTGTTCTTGCCCGGAGAATCCAAGGGACGGGGCAGCCTGGTGGGTTGCAGTCTATGGGGTCGCACAGAGTCGGACACGACTGAAGTGACTTAGCAGCAGCAGCAGCAGAGATAAAATTTGATGCAGATCATCTGACTCCAGAGTCTACATTTTTAACCACCATGCTACATTCTATCCCATCATAATACCTATTAAACTATGTCTTACAAACCATAACATATAGTGGATATAAGTTAGGAAAAACATAATGCATGACCTGTAAGATTACTTCACAATCTGATGAAATTTGTACCTCTCTACAGACATAAGCAGAGAAGGCAACCACAACCCACTCTAGTTCTCTTGCCTGGAAAATCCCATGGGCAGAGGAGCCTGGTACGCTGCAATCCATGGGGTCGCTAAGAGTCGGACACAACTGAGCAACTTCACTTTCACTTTTCACTTTCCTGAATTGGAGAAGGAAATGGCAACCCACTCCAGTGTTCTTGCCTGGAGAATCCCAGGGACGGGGGAGCCTGGTGGGCTGCCCTCTATGGGATTGCACAGAGTCAGACACGACTGAAGCAACATAGCAGCAGCAGCAGGACAGACATAAAACCTGGTTTAAAAAATTTTTTTGAAACTCAATTAGGAAGAATACTTTTCTAAACTAAGGCCTACTGTGCTTCTGATTTCCAAAATCTTAATGTAGCTTGAACTAGAGGTGCACGTGTTCAGTCGCGTTTGACTCTTTGTGGCCCTATGGACTGCAGTCTGCCAGGTTCCCCTGTCCATGGGACTTTCTAGGGAAGAATACTGTAGTGGGTTTCCATGCCTTCCTCCAGGGGATCCTCCCAACCCAGGGATCGAGCCTGCGTCTACTGTGTCTCCTGCACTGCAGATGGATTCTTTACCCAGTGAGCCACCTGGAAAACCTGAACTACACGTAAGTTGAACTAAATCTCTGTCAATGCTGATTCTATAAATTTGGCAAAGGTTATGACTTCTGAAAATATTGTAAAGTCCAAAGTATTTTGCTTGATGTCACCTCTGAAAGAGTCTTTATCTCTTGTAGTGCATAATCTATCCATTGTTCAACAGATGATTCAAGCTGGGTTTGAGTGGTGTCATACTTGCCGCTTGAAATACAACACCCCAAATTTACTGGGCAAATTCCAGTAAAATCTTTCCCTTTGGAAACTGTCCCAAAGGATTAGATTTTCTGTTAAGTGGTGGATTCCAAAGACCAAAGGTTTGCTTCTCTGACACATTTTTATTAGCCTTGAATAAGCATGTTGACAGACTCAGAGGGAATGAAATACTTTCATGTTCAGGAAATTCAGCCAACTTCCTATCTCTATCTTCACCTCTAAGTTTTTATTGTTACTGAATCAGCAAGTCTGCTCTTTGAGTCACGTGGGTTATTCCTGAAGGAGCCCCTTTATTCTTGCCATTTTTCCTGAGATCGATATGTGTTTGCTGGTTGGACTATAGGTTTAGCTCAGATTTAGTTCTAAGTGGCTAATCTTTTGCCCTTACAGCATGTTATCTTGTTTCTCTAGAAAAGGTACACACACATCAAAATTTACAGCCATCTCAACATCTGCCTTAAATCTTTCACAGAGTATACAGGAAGGACTATATATAACTGTGCTAAAAATTCCCTTTCATTATGAAATAAAATGCAAATAATGCAAATAAGAGAGATAAATAAAGCTCATATAACTCTCATAACTATAGTTGTCTCCTCTAATTAGAAAGTTGTTCAAGTACTTTTTGATTTGTTTCAAATCTTAAATGTAAGCATATGAGTTTACATAAGTGAACACACCGAACATAAAACACTTTAAATCATGGTTTCCTCAAGGCATCAACTCTCCTCAAAACAACACAAACAGCACAATGAAGTTAAAATGCATAACGAGTATAAAAAGAAATGAATGAAGCTGAAAAGCAATTGAACAGGAAAAGCTTGGAAGTAAGGTGCTGGGCTAATCAGCAATCTGTTGAAGTTCATTTCTTCAGACAGTATGAGGTCATGCCTCAGATAACAAAATACTTCTGGCGCCTTTCATCTGAGTTCTTCAAGTGCTTTGCTGACATTATCTAATAGCAAATATTATTATCCCCATTTTATAGGAGGAGAAACTAAGATACTAGGAGATTAAATAACTTGCTTAAGCATACACAAGGAGTTGGTGATGGAACCAGGAATTTATTTCAGGAATCTAATCTACTTTTCTGTTCATATCATTAGGTCAGCTTTCCAGATACCAAAAGACATTTATTGGTGTAAATTTGTATTAAATGTACTTTTATCTTCTGTAAACAAGTCAGTGAAGATGCTTTGGTTGTCGGTCATGGTTGCTTTTTGTAGAAGTTATTTGAGAGGTGATTTAAAAACAAATTCTCCCAGGTTCAAGAGTATCCACATTAAGTTAAGGTTACTTAGTAGAACCCTTTTTTGGGTATCTAATACAGACCCATAATGAAATTGTGTCAGTTAATATCCAAAGACCTAATAATTATGTGTGTGTGTCATACATTATTTTTGGTGATGAAGAGCATGAACAGGAAAGATCTAGGAATTATTCCATACTTCCTAACCCTACTCACCTCAGAATTGCCCCTGAAAATTCTATAATCTCTATGGGAACATATTAGGGGGAGAGGGGTGGTTTTTGTTGTTGTCCTTTCTCAGGAATGTTATTCACTCTTTATCTCGTCTTAATCTCCAAGCTCCCGTAGATCTTTTATAGTCTGCCTCACGAACACAAAACTTTCAGTGTGTAATACTGACATTGCTACTTCGGACAAGAATCACAAATATAAATTACTTATATTCTACTACTATCAAATACTTGTGCTAAAAGTAAGCTGTTCACAGGACAAAAATAAAGCTTTATAGTATTAACTGCATGCAAACTCTCACTACATTGCAAAATGGAAAACTAATAAACTTCTCCTTCATTTTGGCCTTAACTCAGGATGAAAGTTACTGACAGGCTGTCAAGGGCAGGGTGCTGCATATGAACACGCAGGGATACACACTTCCGTTATTACCTGTGTGTGCTGGTCCAAAGGTGGCTGAAACTATACTTCAATTTGAAAAAAAAATAATAGGTCACCAAAGAGTGGCAAGAAAGAGAGGGATCATGAACCCAGCAAATAGAGCTGATTTTCACTTAGTCACTCATACCCTTTTTATTCAGCCAAAGCACAGAAATCCATATCCCAGTGTTCTTTCCAAAGAGCATCTAACTGCTTTGAACAGCCATACTGTGTAGTAGAACAGGAATACATTCTGGATCTAGAAGAGGGAGTTTCCAGTGCCATCTCTAGCACTCTCCAACTTGTGTCTGAGAGCACCCCACTTCACCTTTGCTCATCTCTATGACACAAATGCTCCTCAGGTTTTCATGAGAATTACACAAGACAGTGTGTGAATAACAGGTTATTGGAGGTTATGCAAGAGTTACTTATATAGTATATACTATGTAAGTACATATATTAGTTATATAAAATAAATATGTAATAGTTGTATGGTTACACTGTAACCACTTATATGTGTAAAATAATTGTCAACACATGTTCAGTTCAGTTTAGTTCAGTCGCTCAGTTGTGTCTGACTCTTTGCGACCCCATGAATCACAGCACACCAGGCCTCCCTGTCCATCACCAACTCCCAGAGTTCACTCAAACTCATGTCCATCAAGTTAGATCAGTATATATGTTTGCTTGACACAAATTTTTCAATTCATGCTTGATATATGCAATCATTTATGTTTCCCAAAGCAGCTACCTATTCACTGTCACTCTCATTTCTGTCTGTCATTTTTTCTCTCAGACAATTCCAGCAGCTTTTTCCCTCTTATAATATTTTGTGGGCCTTCTGTTCATGCTCTAGGATTTGTAACCAAATGCTCACATGTTCTCATTTCTTGTTCAACAGGTGGGGAGCACTCGATCCTGGGATTCCAGGAGTGTTTTTAGTGGCTGATAAACCTCATTAAAACCTGTGGGTCTTCTTCCCAGCTGCCTTTTTCTATTTTTGGAATGGCCACAGAAAATGTCCTGTCAAGAGCTTAAAATTTTCCACTGTCTGTAAATAGGATGGTTTATCCCTTGCAAAACTTAACCTGGTTTGGTTACATACAACCTCATTCAGACTTACCGTCTTCGGTTTTGTTTTTTGATTGCACCTGTCTTGCTATCAGATGTTTCATTGCACATTTCATTTGTATAATTAGTTCATAAACCAGCTATGAAACCAAGAGATTCTCTTAACAGAGATGGTCTACTCTCTGAGTGTTCTAGAAAACAGGGCTTGCCTTTGTATAGTAAAGGGATTACCATGTCTGTTAGCTAAGCTATTTACAAGCAATGCCAGTAGGTAAAATACTAAAAAGAAGGCACTCAGCAAAATAGAGGCTAACCTTTGAAGATTCATGGAGATTAGATACAGGAAAATACAATTTTTAAAGCTTAGAAACATTTCAAAATCACATGTTTCAGAAGTACTTTTGTTCTTAACAAGTATACAATTTAGTTTGGGGAAAATGAGAAAGACTTAGTACTTAGATTTAAACATACTAGTTGTCTCACTCATAAATCTTGTTGAGGAAAACTAAGAAGATAAAAGTAAATCATAGAGATAAAATGATCAAAAGCCAACCTCACCTAATCCATACCTCCTCCCCAATGTCAGAGTTTTTCATTTTTATATATTGTTGCATATTTGTATATACACATGTACCCACAGAATAAGTATGGAATCATTTTGTTTTTTATTTACATAAAAGTCAGAGTTCAGACATCTGTTCAAGTAAGTTGCTTTTTTACACCCAACAACGCTTTTATTAAACAATATTTTTGAGACACACCCATTGTTTCCAGTGTCTCATAATTGTCACGATAAATGAATCTATGGTTCTAATCCTGTATATTAAAAAAAAAAAAACTATCAGCTTCAGATGTGTGCTAAATCCTGGTTTACTTTTGACCTTACCAGAAAGTGAGGAAGGAAGAAACTCTCTAACCCCATTGCCTGGCGCTATGCCAAGAGTACTTCAATATTCATCTTAAGAGAAGGATTAGTCATCAAAAGTGAAATGTGCGTTTGAAGCAATTTTCCAGATAATTCAGTCTCCCAAAGCTACTTTGATCTGAACAAGAAGATACTTAAAAAAGGCTTTGTTCTCCTCATCTGCTTCACTAAAGGAATGAATTCATCCATCCATCCATCCAATGAGTTTTTATTAACTGTTAGAACTAAATGCATAGCACTATGTTAAACAGGTCTGCATTTTTTTGTGATTGCAAAGAAGGGCAGGCCCTCTGTGAAGGGCGTGTTTGTTCTTCTCACGTCAACTTTACACACTACAGGATGTACTTCCTTAATCCTAGCTACCTTTCCCAACCACTGTGAACCAATAACTCAAAAACAGGATGGGAGAAAGTGTAGGTCCTACCACAGATTTCACTGCTCTACAATTTCATCACATCTTCAAGTCATATCCTATATCACAAAAGTAGAAATAGACCCTAAAGCCAAAATCCCTGCTAACACTAGGTCCATCCAGGTTAAATTCCTTGTTTTAGAATCATAGGGCAAGTCTGTGTGAGTAGAAAGATTGGAATCAGACAATCAACAATGCCCTGCTATTTAAAATTTCAAGTCCTTGTAAACCCTGAGGAATTTTATCATAAGGCTTTTATTCTCAGCAACTGGTTTGTGCAAAATCAATGTTAAATTGTATCTATAGATTATTTGGAATGGGGATAGTAAGATCCTTTTTTTGGTCTGCACTGTGTGGCTTGTGGGATCTTGGTTCCCCAACCAGGGAATGAATCCAGATCCGCACAGTGAAAACACTGAGCCTTATCCACTGAACAGTCAGGGAATTCCCATTAAGATATTTTTTAAAGTTCAAAAGTAAATTTCCAGACCATCCAAAAGTAAATCTGAGCCTATTTGGGTTTTTTGCTGCTACACTCATTTAGCTGCAGCATACATTGGAAACCTCTCATTTCTTTCTGAAGCGTGATGTCTCATTTTCCCAGGCAGGGTTAAATCTTTCCTTAGCAATAAGACAGAAATAATATTTTAACATTTACTCAACAAGAGGTTGTAAGTAAATTAAGTGAAGGTCTCTGTTTTCATTTTGCTGCTGCTAAGTCACTTCAGTCGTGTCCGACTCTGTGTGACCCCATAGACGGCAGCCCATCAGGCTCCCCCGTCCCTGGGATTCTCCAGGCAAGAACACTGGAGTGGGTTGCCATTTCCTTCTCCAATGTGTGAAAGTGAAAAGGGAAAGTGAAGTCGACATTTAAGAAGAGTGAGTATCCTGAGCCATGGCTAAGCTCAAATCCTACGTCCTTTTTTCACTGAGATAGACAACACTGCTGCCTTATTGGTGTATTTTGTGACTTGAATGGCTGAATTCTCAGAGAACTCAAAGACATATTCTTACATGATGTATTTCCAATCAGCAATAGGCCTCATTGTGTGCCCTTTCACAGAATCTCAAAATCCCAGGGCAGTTCCTCTGAGCTGAGTCAAGGTCTCAGGACTGAGTGGCATCCACCATGAGAAACACAATGCATAGACTTATGCCTACCCTTTTGTCCAGTGAAAAAGGGATTCTGCCGAGGTGACCCAGTGGATTCTTACCAAAGGCAAATTCTTGCCATGTATTTCTTCTAGGGCCGTTGGGATCATTAAACAAATGGGCCAAAGCCCACTGAAAACACTACCATAAAGTATTATACCTAATTCTCAGCTGATGTCTAACTAGTCTGCACTAGTTTAGTTGTTTAAATATTAAAATAGTTTTGTATGAGTTGTTGTAAAACTGCTGCCCCTCAATAAACTGATTCATAAGATCTAACAACTACGGAGCTTATTATCCCCATCCAAAAGAGGTGGTGGTGGTGGGGGCTGTGACCCTGCTGCATTCTTATTGGCTCTAAACCTGACCGCACATTATAAATTTTAGGGTCACTCTCACCTAAAACAAATGTAAAATAAAAATGAATGATAAAATGAACTGAATTTTTCCCTGGGTTTCCAGCCTATCAGCCTACTCTCAGATATTGGACTTGCCAGGCTCCATGGCTATGTGAACCAATCTCTTAAAATAAATCTCTCTCTCCATATATAAATAAAATATGCCATTTCCTTCTCCAGGAGATCTTCCTCTCCCAGGGACTGAACCCTCATCTCCTGCATCTTCTGCATTGGCAGGCAGATTTTTTTAACCACTGTGCCACCTAGGAAGCCCCATTTTTTTACTTGAACTGTTACTAATTTACCCCCAATGAAGTTACTGTTGCTTTTTCTTGGACATAAATTCTTTTCTTGGCTTAAACTCTGATGAAAAGAATGACTGTGCTTTTCTGTCCAGTGTTGAAAAGTTGAAGAGCTTCTTGAGCCCCAATTTTGTAAGACACCATTTCTACTGAGTGAAATTACATTTTTGTGCTGTTCTTCCTCACATTCCCCATGAGGATTTTTAAATTGCTTATTTTTATTTTTAACATGTACTATTTAATATTTTAATTTCATGGCTGCAATCAGCATCTGCAGTGATTTTGGAGCCCCCAAAAATAAAGTATGACACTGTTTCCACTGTTTTTCCATCTATTTCCCATGAAGTGATGGGACCAGATGCCATGATCTTTGTTTTCTGAATGTTGAGCTTCAAGCCAACCTTTTCACTCTCCTCTTTCACTTTCATCAAGAGGCTTTTGAGTTCCTCTTCACTTTCTGCCATAAGGGTAGTGTCATCTGCATATCTGAGGTTATTGATATTTCTCCCAGCAATCTTGATTCCAGCTTGTGCTTCTTCCAGCCCAGCGTTCCTCATGATGTACTCTGCATATAAGTTAAATAAGCAAGGTGACAATATACAGCCTTGACGCACTCCTTTACCTATTTGGAACCAGTCTGTTGAAATTAAAAGACGCTTACTCCTTGGAAGGAAAGTTATGACCAACCTTGATAATATATTAAAAAGCAGAGACATTACTTTGCCAACAAAGGTCCGTCTAGTCAAGGCTATGGTTTTTCCCAGGTCATGTATGGATGTGAGAGTTGGACTGTGAAGAAAGCTGATCGCCGAAGAATTGATGCTTTTGAACTGTGGTGTTGGAGAAGACTCTTGAGAGTCCCTTGTACCGCAAGGAGATCCAACCAGTTCATTCTAAGGGAGACGATCCTGGGTGTTCATTGGAAGGACTGATGCTAAAGCTGAAACTGCAACACTTTGGCCACCTCATGCAACGAGTTGACTCACTGGAAAAGACTCTGATGCTGGGAAAGGTTGGGGGTGGGAGGAGAAGGGGACGACAGAGAATGAGATGGCTGGATGGCATCACCGACTCTGTGGACATGAGTTTGAGTGAACTCCGGGAGTTGGTGATGGACAGGGAGGCCTGGAGTGCTGTGATTCATGGGGTCGCGGAGAGTCGGACACGACTGCGCGACTGAACTGAACTGAACTGAACTGATTTAATATTTTGAATATAAAAGTGTTCGAAAGAATAATAATAGCACATCTATATATCCACACCCAGCTTGAGAAATAAAACATTATCAACACAGTTGAAGCTTCCTGTTTTCAGCCCATCACATACTGATTCTTCTTCTGCTCCCTCAGAAGTAATCACATTTCTGAATTTGGTATTTTTTATTCCTTGATATTTGGGCTTCCCTGGTGGATCAGACGACAAAGAATTCACCTGCAATGCAGGAGACCTGGGTTCAATCCCTGGGTTGGGAAGATCCCCTGGAGAAGAGCATGACAGCCCACTCTAATATTCTTGCCTGGAGGATCCCCATGGATAGGGGAGCCTGGCAGCTACAGTCCATGGGGTCGCAAAGAGTTGAACACAACTGAGTGAACAAGCACATACATTCCTTGATATTTAAAAATATTTCACTACTATTGTGTGTATTCCTGAGAAAGCTATACCAAAATTGCACATGTTCTTAAGTTTTATGGGAGTGGTATTATGTATATAAGGGCTTCCTCAGTGACTCAGTGGTAAAGAATCTGCCTGCCAATGCAGGAGATTCGAGTACAATCCCTGGGTTGGAGAGATCCCCTGGAGAAGGAACTGGCAACTCACTCCAGTATTCTTGTCTGGGAAATCCCATGGATAGAGGAGCCAGGCAGGCTACAGTCCATGGGGTCACAAAAGAGTTGGGCATGACTTACTGATTAAACAACAACAACAAATTATGTATATACCCTTTTTCAATTTGCTTTTTAAAACCTATATTTGTGAGATTCATCCTTTAATTTAATTTTATTGCTGCTTAGTATTTTATTGTATGACTATTCCCCAGCTTCCTTACCCATTCTCCTACTAATGGACCTATTATTTCCCATTTTTGAGATTATAAACAATGCTTTCATAAAATCTTTTGTACTTGTCTGTACACTTGGGTTGGAGAAGGCAATGGCAAGCCATTACAATACTCTTGCCTAGAAAATCCCATGGATGGAGGAGCCTGGTAGGCTGCAGTCTGTGGGGTTGCTATGGGTCGGACACGACTGGGCAACTTCACTTTCACTTTTCATTTTCACACATTGGAGAAGGAAATGGCAACCCACCCCAGTGTTCTTGCCTGGAGAATCCCAGGGACGGCGGAGCCTGGTCGGCTGCCGTCTGTGGGGTCACACAGAGTCGGACATGACTGAAGTGACTTAGCAGCAGCAGCAGCAGCATACACTTGGGTTTCTTATAGAAGTTAACACAAGTTTGACATAAGGAACTTGTATCAGAATATAAATCAATGTAACATTTCTTTCATCAAGAAAGTTTTATTGCCAAAAAAAAAAGGTCAGCTCACCTAGGCAGTGTGCTTAGTGATGCAGTTGACATATCCTTGCACAAGCTTTTGGGGCTTCCCTGGTAGCTCAACTGGTAAAGAATCTGCCCGTAATGCAGGAGACCCCAGTTCAATTCCTGGGTCAGGAAGGTCCCCTGGAGAAGGAAATGGCAACCCACTCTACTATTCTGGTCTGGAGAATTCCATGGACAGAGGAGCCTGGCAGGCTACAGTCCATGGGGTCACAAAGCATCGGACACCACTGAGTGACTTTCACTTTCACACGCTTTTTATCTTATTGTGGTTCAGTAACAGCAAGTTTGAGAATGTGGGCCACTTTCAGTGAAATTGCTGGTTCATAGGGATATCTTCAACTTTACTGCCTATTTCCAAACCATTCTTCCAATCACTGAATCAATTTACACAGCTATCAGCAGTGAATAGAAATCCCCATTGCTTCACATCTTTGCCAGCATGTGGTATTATCATCTTTTTAAATTTTTGCTGATCTGGTGATGTCATATGGTTTCTTATTGTGGTTTTATTTTGTCTTTCCATAATTGCTAGTGATGTAGAGCATCTCGCCATTTAGAAGAATCTTAAAATTATTTTTATTGAGATATAACTGACATATAACATTGCATTAGTTTTAGGTAAGCAATGTTACTATTTGATACTTGTATCTGTTGTGAACATATAGTATTTGTCTTTCTCTGTTTGATTTATCTCACCTGGCGTTATGTCCTCAAGTTCCATCAATGTTGCAAATGGCTGCCACTTTTAAAAATTGGTTTTCAGTTGTTTTTTTTTAATCACTGAACTTTTCTGGACTATTGCTACTAATCTTTCTTTTTTTTATTTAGTTCCTTTTTCTAAAGATGAACTATGTCAGCTATTGCTTTTTCTTGTTTTTATTTATTTATTGATTTTTTGATGTGGACCATTTTTAAAAAGTCATTATTGAATTTGTTACAATATTGCTTCTGATTTTTATGTTTTGGGTTTTGGTTCTTTTTTTTTTTTTGGTTGTGAGGCACGTGGGCTCTTAGCCCCTTGACCAGGGATCTTAACTGCACCACCTGAGTTGAAAGGCGAATTCTTAACCACTGGACAACCAGGGAAGTCCTCCACTATTGCTTTTTAAATCTCCTCCTTCTCTTTCTTTCCCCACTGTCAATCATTCCACTCTTGCCTATGGAATATTACTGATGCACGTATGACAGACTTTCTGCTTTTCTAACTCTTTGCTGGCTCAAATTCTCTCAGGATCTATCTCCAATTGTAAAGGTCATGTAACTGCTCAATAAGCAAGACTTAGGGGGGCAATAATAAAAGCAGCATCATTCTTGCCTTCTCAACCTATTCTGTGAGGGAAATCCTTCTCTTACTCCTAGATAAAGCTCAGGAAGTTCTCATGACTTTTCTGATCAATTTTAGTTAATGAAAGTCTTGTAAAATCATGTAAGCTGGCAAACAATGTTAATTCAGTAATAAAACATCCAGTCCAATTTATGAATCAACATTTCTATCTTTACTCAAAAGTATGACTTCTACTTCCCTCCTATCTAGGGCTTCCTGCATTTGTGCTGTCTCCTTCCACAGAGGGAGTAAAGTGCTTTTCTTTTTCTATCTGGACTGTCTCCCTTTCCTCAGGTTTGCTGCTTAATCAGGGGAGGAAGGCAGGAAGTCAAGGAGGCAGCAGGGAGCTGTGAGGCTTAGGAGAACATTCTCACCTGACTGGTACTGTCCTAAGGTAAATGTTTAAAGCCAGTCCTTTCTCTTGGAGTACTTCCCTGGCTTCTTTAAAGGTTCCTCTGCCTGGTCACCATAGCTGCAACTCCCTGGGTGGGTGTCTTGTGTCCCCTTCAGCTGAACACTCCCAATATCCCCTCATCTACAGTTCCTGGACAAATACTCTTCTTTTTCTCTGGATTTCAGGCTGCCCTCTTGGAAGGATTCCTTCACTTTACTTTTTTTTTTTTTTAAGGAAAATACTATTCTTTATTTTAAAATATTGGGTTGGCTGAAAATTTTGTTCAATTTCCCCAGAATATCAGATGGAAAAACCTGAACAAACATTTTGGCCAACCCGATATTTGTTTTTTGAATGGTTAGTACATTCACATTTTTTACTGACAAGTTGCTTTAGTAACCCAAAGAAGTGAAGGAGAAAGCAGCTGCCTCACTACCCAGATATTGATTTGTTCAGATATTTCAGTGCCTCCTGATACAATAAAACCATGAAAATTTTCTTTTAAAAAAAGTTCAAAATTAAAAAACTATAAAGGAGTGCAACTGACATGTCTCCCTCTGGCTCCCTGTCGTTAGTTTCCTTCCACATTGACAGTGGTGCACTCTCCTCTGCACCTCTGTAAATAGTTTATGCTGCTGCTGCTAAGTCGCCTCAGTGTGTCTGACTCTGTGCGACCCCATAGACGGCAGCCCTGGGACTCTCCAGGCAAGAACACTGGAGTGGGTTGCCATTTCCTTCCCCAATGCATGAAAGTGAAAAGTGAAAATGAAGTTGCTCAGTGGTGTCCGACTCTTAGCAACCCCGTGGACTGCAGCCCACCAGGCTCCTCCGTCCATGGGATTTTCCAGGCAAGAGTACTGGAGTGGCTTGCCATTGCCTTCTCCGAAATAGTTTATGAGTGTGTAAGCAAATGTATATCCGCCCCCCTTTTCTTAAGTCGATTCAGTTCTTAAATTGAATAGTGGAATACTAATGACATGGGTTTCTACTTCAGGTCCCATCTCTGGTTCCTAGGGTTCACTAATCTCTGACTCCGCTTTCAGAGCAAGGAAAACTTCATTTCACAAGTAGCGTCAGATACTCAGACACAGAAGCAGTTGTTCTTTTTTCAGGCCCGATTCCAGCCTCAGGCTACTCTGGCGTCCAAATTCTGGAGCACATGTGGCTCTCCATGTTGTCTCCTCAGAGCTCCTCTCTCACTAGCCTGAGGTAAGGAAGAAGCTACCTCTGCAGCCCACTGACTGTTTTTTTCCCCAAAAATCTCTCCCTCAAAGCCTCTGAATCTATAATCTCTGAATTCCTTCATATCAGTGACCAAGTTGAAGGCTCTTTGGTGAAGTTATATGAGGAATCATAGTACTCCTTTGAAAATATGCTTCTTGGAGGCCCGTCATGGAATTTACTCTGGTTGTTGCTATCAGTTTACCTTAGGGCTTCAGTCAAAAATAGTAACTTCACATTTTTCCAAAGAAGACATGCAGATGGCCAACAAGTACATGAAATGATGTATCACTGATCATCACGGAAATGTAACTCAAAACCACAGTAAGATGGCACCTCACCCCTGTTAGAATGGCTGTTATCAAAAAGAGATAGCAAGTGCTGATGAGGATGTGGAGCAAAGGGAACCCTTGTACACTGATGATGAGAATGTAAATTTAGTGCAACCACTACTATGGAAAATCATATGGAAGTTACTCAGAAAGTTAAAAATAGAATTGCCATATGATCCAGCAATTCTACTTCTCAATATTCATTTGAAGAAAATGAAATCACTTAACTTGTATAGATATATGTACCCCCATGTACATCACAGTATTATTTATAATCGCCAAGGTATGGAAACAAACAGTTTATCAACAGATGAATGATAAAGAAAATGTGATATATATCTATATCTATCTATATATGTACAATAGAATAACAGCCATTGAAAGAACAAAATCCTGCCACTTGTGACAACATGGACGAGGACATTATGCTGAGTGAAATAAGTCAGACCAAGAAAGATAAATACCACATGATCTTACTTAGAAGTGGAATATAAAAACAAAAGGAAAAGAAAAACTAAACTCATAGATATAGATCTCTGGTTGGAGGCCAGAGATGGGGAAGTTGGGGTGGAAGAAATGGGTGAAGGCAATCGAAAGGTACAAAACTTCCAGTCATAAAATAAATGAATCATGCAGTTGTAATGTAGCGCATGGTGACTGCAGTTAATAATACTGTATTTCATAATTTGAAAATTGTCAAGAGAATAAATCTTGAAAGTTTTCATCACAAGAAAAAAATTCTGGAACTATGTATGGTGATGAATATTAACTAGATTTATTGTGGTATCATTCTGCAATATATACAAACATCAAATCATTATGCTGTACACCTGAAACTAATATAATGTTATTTTTCAATTATATTTCAATTAAAAAGAAATGAAAAAATTAAAAATTGCAATTTAATCCTGTTAACAACAATCATATATGGTTACAACCTCCTTTTATAGATATTCTTATTCTCCTTTTGCTCTCTGGATTTGGTGTCAAATGACTTCTCTGACCATTATTACCTTGGCTCATATATACATACTCACATATGCATAACTATTTATATATATGAATATAAATGACTATGTTTTCTTGTCAAACTTCTTATTGATAAATTTTAGTTTTTTTAAAATGATTCTGCACATCAGAACACCAAGCACTCTAAAATATTCAAGACTAAGCCAAAAGACTGAATCTAGAAAAAGCAAGTAACTAGAAAACCCATCCTTAAATTTGCACAGTTTGTTAGAATTGAAGGGAGATTTGCAGTCTGAATGGTTGAATTTATTATTGAAAAGGTGTGGACAAGATTACAGGTCAGATGTGACACCTAGGCTTGACATTTCAATAGAAGTGTCTTTAGCCAGTCCTGACACATAATTTCATTCAGTTAACCTCAAACAGTGAATGACGCCACCATAGCTGTGTCTCTCTGTTTCTCAATTTGTTATGTCTAGAGATCGTTGTCAAAATTTACATTCTCAGGAGAGAACACATGTAGTGATTCACCTCAAACTTAATTAAATCCAACAAACATTCAGTTTAATTCAACAAACACTGAGTGCCTAGTACATGCCAGGCACATATTCCCCTGATAAAAAAATAGTAAAAATAGCTAACGTTTTTGAGCATCTACTGTACACAGAGTACGTCCTTTATTTATTATTTATTTTTGGCTGCACTGGGTCTTCGTTGCTGTGTGCAGGCTTTCTCTAGTTGTGGCGAGCGGGGGCTACTCTTCATTGCAGTTCAAGGGCTTCTCCTGCAGTAACTTCTCTTGTTGCACAGCACAGGCTCTAGGGTGCTCCGGCTTCAGTAGTTGCAGCACGTGGACTCAGAAGTTGCAGCTCTTGGGCTGTAGAGTTCAGGCTCAGTAGTTGTGATGAACAGGCTTAGTTGCTCCGCATGTAGAATCTTCCCAGAGCAGGGAACGAACCTGTGTCCCCTGCATTGGCAGGAGGATTCTTCTCCACTGTACCACCAGGTAAGTCCTATGTCCCTTACATGTGTTGTTTCTTTTGAAAGTGATACTGTTAGTCGTTCAGTCATGTCCAATTCTTTGCGAACCCATTTCCTTCTCCAGGGCATCTTCCTAACCCAGGGATCGAACTTGGGTCTCCTGCGTTATAGGCAGATTCTTTACCATCTGAGCCACTAGGGAATCCATACAAAACCTTATGTCAGGAAGATCCCCAGCAGAAGTAAATGACAACCCACCCCAGTATTCTTACCTGGAAAATCCCATGGATGAAGCAACCTGTGAGTGACTAATACACAGGAACTATTGCAATCTCTACTAGACAGATGCGGGAATTGAAGCACAAACAGGTTAAGTATCTGACCATAATTATTTGATTTAATCCAGGCCTGCTGCTGCTGCTAAGTCGCTTCAGTCATGTCTGACTCTGTGCGACCCCATAGACAGCAGCCCACCAGGCTCCTCCATCCCTGGGATTCTCCAGGCAAGAACACTGGAGTGGGTTGCCATTTCCTTCTCCAATGCATGAAAGTGAAAAGTGAAAGTGAAGTCGCTCAGTTGTGTCGGGCTCTTCGAGACCCCATGGACTGTAGCCTACCAGGCTCCTCCGTCCATGGGATTTTCCAGGCAAGAGTACTGGAGTGGGTTGCCATTTCCTTCTCCAAAGTTTATGCTTATAAGTAACTATGAAGGAGAAAAAGGGCTTTACAGTCTAATGTGATGGAGATGTGTAAGCTAAATGCAGAATTATCTATAGCAGATAAGCCCTAAGGAGGTACACAGCACTGTGGAGTTCAGGGGTGTGCTCAGTACTGCAAAAGATGAGCAGTCATGGAGTTTTTCCTGCAGTACATAGCTTTGGAGCTTGTACTTAAGGAATGTGGAAGAAATCACAAACCAGAGTGATATGTGATCTAGGTTATAGACAAAAGTCTATAAATAGGAATGAACAGGCCATGTCTGATATCCAATTTGACTTGAACATAACATTCAGTTAGGGAAGTAATAATAACCACTGTTTATTACTCTCTTTTATGTGCAGGTTCTTGACAAATGTTATTTCTAATCTTTAAGGATTTCCCAGGTGGGGCAGTGGTAAAGAATCCGCCTGCTAATGCAGGAGATACCAGAGACACAGGTTCGATCCCTAAGTCAGGAAGATCCCCTGGAATAGGAAATGGCAACCCACTCTAGTATTCTTGCTTTGAAAATTTCATGGACAGAGAAGCCTGGTGGCCTACAGTCCATGGGGTCACAAAGAGTCAGACATGACTGAAGCGACTACCATGCATACACAGACAATAAAATGAAGGTTTTAGAGGTCATACGGCAAGTGATAGAGCCAAGATTTGAACTGAAATCTTCCTGACACCACACCCCTGCCTGTTTTTTTTTTTTTTTTAATACTGCCTTACTTTAGGAAGATAGAAAGCTTGGCTTGTGTCATATTGAGAAGATCTTAATGACTGAGGTGAGGAATTTTTATTTATTTTGGCAGGCACAGGTAGGCAGGGGCAACACTCAAGCTGAACTCTAGGAAGACTGCTGAAATTATTTGGGCAATAGAAATGAGAGCCTGAATTAGAAGAGCAGTGGTGCAACTGGACAGAAAGGATGAATTACTGGTATTTAGAGACAATAGTTGTTTGAGTATGAACAAGGCATAGAGAAGAATACATAATATTTGAATACTTTTGATTCTCTCAGTTCTCAGAAGCATGTTTGCAATGATCATTAACAGAGATACAGGGCAGGAGGAGGATCTGACTTTGTGGAACTGAAAAGAGGGGAAACAATAAATTAATTTGGGAGTTGGAGGCACTGATCTGTATCTATGTGGAGATGGGTAAGACAGTTGGAGATTCAGTCTAAGTTTTAGGGCTAAGATCCAGTTCTTCAAGAGAGTTGAGAGTCAAAGTTAAGTTCAGAAAAATTTGATCTTGGTGTCTACTAAGAAGTAGGAGAAAAAATGGAGCTGCATTAAATACCTATTATGTGCCTAGCACTGTGGAAACTCCTCGGAGGTTAATATTTCCTCATTAAGCTTCCAATCTTGTTCAAGAGATTAGTTACTCCTATGAAGAGCAAAGAGTATAAAAGTTAATATACTCAGGAGCCAATCTGTAGGGTATAAGCAATAGGAGTTAGGAGATGTTGAAAAGGAAAGAGCTTGATTTGTTTATGGGGCTTCCCTGGTGGCTCGGAGGGTAAAGTGTCTGCCTGCAATGTGGGAAACCCAGGTTTGATCCCTGGGTCGGGATGATCCCCTGGAAGAGGAAATGGCAACCCACCCCAGTGTTCTCGCCTGGAGAATCCCATGGACAGAGGAGCCTGGTGGGCTGCAGTCCACGGGGTCGCAAAGAGTTGGACACAACTGAGCGACTTCACTTTGATTTACTTACAGTATTTTCAAGGTGAGGGAGAGGCCAAAGATCAGTACAAGTTGGAAGAGGTGGAAATTGAGGATAGGCTGAAATGAGGGTAACGTTGCTCCCCACAGAGTGACAGGAATTTTTGGCGTTTTTCTCTGTTGCCCAGGGGATAGCATGGGGATGAAAAAAATATAGTCTTTGGATTAAGGAGACCTCAAATTCTACATCTGCCCTTTATTAATGGTTTAATATTGGGCAAATTACATAGCTTTTCAGAACTCATTTTCTGTTTTTTTTTTTTTAAGTAAGTATAATACTCAATAAGATCATTGAATACATTCAGAAAATAGCATGAAAAGCATCTATCTCTTTGTTTTATATAAAAAAGCTGGGGAAAACCTAATGAACTCTTTCCTTCTGTTGTTTTTCTTGCTACCACTTACACCACTGGGATCCCCACATTTCCTGTTCTTCCCTCCAGCACAGCTTCCTGGAGACAGAACAAATTTTACACATGTGCAGGAATTTTGTACATTCATTTACCTCCTATTTAGGCACAGCTATAAGCTGAAACTCCAATACTTTGGCCACCTCATGCGACGAGTTGACCCACTGGAAAAGAGTCTGATGCTGGGAGGGATTGGGGGTAGGAGGAGACGGGGACGGCAGAGAATGAGATGGCTGGATGGCATCACCGACTCGATGGACATGAGTTTGAGTGAACTCCCGGTGTTGGTGATGGACAGGGAGGCCTGGCATGCTGTGATTCATGGGGTCGCAAAGAGTCGGACACGACTGAGCGACTGAACTGAACTGAACTGACTGATAGGCCCTACATAGAGGGGACAGTTAACTGCCTCCTGCTTTTACTAAGATCCACTCGACAAGTATTTATTGAACACCCACAATGCTCCAGTTACTATGCTAGAACCCGTTGGGGTAAAGGATAAAGACGGAAACAACCTTTGGATATACGAGTTCAGAAGGTGGAGGAAAGTGATGGGTGGAGAGCTTATGTGCAATGAGCACCTAGCAGGTGGCATTATTTGCACAACAGTTGTCATTTAAGCTAAGTCTTGACAGATCATAGAATTCACCATGCAGAGTCTGGGGAGAGGATAAAAATGTTAGACTATATGGTGATCAAAGGGTCTCTTGAAGCACAGTTATAACAATGCCAACACCTAACGGGAGAAAAGTCGATTTTACTTGCTCTGGAGTCTTAAGCCACTAGACAGAGCGCACGCTGAACAGAATTGTAACCCTCGCGAATAAAACGGCCACAGTGACAGCAGTGGGTAACTGCGGCAGCCGCAGAGCCGCAATTACTCTGAAACTGACTGGGGTACAGATTTATTTGGACAACTGGTGAAACATCGTAAACTCTGAGAAGCTGCGATTTTCAGACTTCCAGTTCATCCTTGTCACAACCCCAGCTTGGTTTTTCTTTCCACCCAGGGTGAAATCCGCAGTCAGAGGCCCAATTAGCTTCTGAAGAAAGAGGGCGGGGGATGGGAGTAGGGGGGGAGACCAACGGGCAGGGGGGAGGTCTCCGCTGCGGATCTACTTTGGCTCCTCCCAGGTCCTGCAAGGCTCAAACTTCGCCACACAAAACATGGCGCCCTCGAGGTTCCTCTCCTCGTTTTATCTCACATTCGCCTCTTGGCCACACTCAACATGGCCCTAACCGAAGGTTGCATTCCTTTGGATCCGACTCGGGGCAGTTCTCGCGAGGTTTGCCCGGACCCTGACTGCTCCCGCCCTGCCTCGCGCCGCCGCCACAGCCACTGCCGCCGGCGCCGCTCCTCCTCCGAGTCAGTTGTTGGGCTGTAATGGCGACTGGGCCGCCGCTGCCGAAGTGACTCCCGGGCGGGGGAGCCGGGCCAGACCTGCGCCAGAGAGAACTGCAGAGAGCCGCAGCTCAGGGGGTGGCTTGCTGTGGGGGAGGGGAGGCAGCCTTTCTGCCCCTCCTTCCTTCTCTGCAGACCGGCGGATCCCGGGAGCCGGTGCGAGGCGGGCAGCCGGTGCGTCCCCGGAGCGGGGAGGCCAGGCCGGGCAGCCCTGGGGCCGGTCGGGGCGGCGTCCCTGCACCCTCCGCCAGGCCCCGCGGGATGCACCGTAGGGGCCGAGCGCGGAGGCGACACTCTCAGGTGAGCTGCTGGGGGACCTGGCTAGGACCGCGGATGCTCGCTGAGCCTCCGCTGCCTCTGTCCGCGGTCCCGGGTCCGCGGCGGCGGCGAGAGAGGCGGGGCTGGGCTCAGGGAGCCCTGGCCCAGCCTGGCGTCCCCCTGAAGGAACCTCCCTGGGTCCTGAAGCTTTGCTCGGAGGGCCATTCTGAGACCTGGGTTTCAGGTCCCACCGGTGCCTGCCGTGGACGAGATTTCCTTCTTTACTTGCCAGTGCCTGCGCCCACCTCCCGCCCCCTCCTGTCTTCTGCAAAAGATGTGAGATACACTCTTGCCTTTGGTCTCAGGAGAAGTGTCCCTTCTTCATTTGGAGATCAGGCATATTTGGGGAAATTCCGGGGAACTGTCTACAGTGGCAAGGATGACTAGTTTCTGTTCCTTTTTGGTGGGAATAAACGTTCTCAAGTATAGGGAAAACTTTGATCTTCTGCTTCTCTGGCAGCTGCTGAATGTAGTCTATTCATTTATTCACAAGTGGTGGAGGGGGAGATTTAAAAAGCTTGTACGCTTTGTAAGTTGTCAGTATTCTCCCCCGCCGTCTTTTAAGTGTAGCCTAACGTGCTAAGTGACATTTAACTAATGTCACAAATATGGGTTGGATTTTGACTGGCTTTTCGGATAGGAAGTTTGCACATAGGTGTAGATTTTGATGTGGTTTTGGTGTAGCAGCAAGTCCTCCATATAGGAAAAAAAAATGCGTTGTCAGGAATAGTGATCAGTAGCCATGTCTGTACTCCACCTGATTGTTTTGTTTTGATGGTGATCCTTGTTTTGGGTTTCGAAAAGTCGTTAATGGTTATGTTGCCATGTTAACGAACCTCCTTCAGTCCTGTCTTTTAAGGGTTTTAAAAGAATGGCTATTTTAGGCAGATCTAGTAACTGGAAAAGGTTTGTGGAAGCAATGATAAACCACTCTCCAATAAACATTTTCGTAGTTTAAAATATTGTTTTGAAACAAGGCAACGTGCTGCTATTAATCATAACGTGAGATTGTGACTTTGGGGGATTGTTTGTTAGACCTGTGGTAGAGGTTGCCTTAAGCCCATGGGCATGTAATAATTAGTTTTGGTGTGCTAAATTGGCAAACTACGTTCAGTGTAATAAAATAAATCTGAACTGTTGAACTGTCATTGCATTCAATTTAGGATATAATCAGAAAAATAAACACAAAACTAGGATACACTGTATGTGTGTTTAAATACATGTGTATATTTGCATAGTGACTAGCAGGGCATGTGTTTGTAATGGTGGTTAGTTATAATATGTAAAAATTTTCGTACATATGTAGAAGAATTTCTCTGATTCTCTAAGATATATTGGAGTATAGTGTTATGTAAGAGTGTTAATACTTGAACAACCAGCCTCCTGTTGGGTAATCAATGAATTATGATGTTTAGAATTTTTTTTCTGATGCTCTAATTGCTAGTCTTTTGTCTATTTTAAAACACTTTCACTGAAGAAAGGAAGATGAAGTCACTATCTAATAAATTTTGTTAGTTAAATAGCTGTAAGTTACTGTTGGAGCAAAAAGAAGCTGCTGCTAAAATAACTTACATCATTTTTTGGTGTGCTTCCACATAAATTATTTTATTTAGGCCTCATAGCAACTTTATGAGGTAGACTTGACAAATGTCTTTATTTTGCAGTTGTGGAAATTGACAGGGAATAAATAAATGAACAAGAAAGTTCATTTATTTATGTGAATGATGCTCTTATTTCCACAGATGATCAAAGGCTTTAAAATTTTTATTTACTTCATTGAGGTATAATTGACATATTAGTTTCAGGTGTATAACATGATTCACTCTTTGTATATATTGTGAAGTGATCATAAATCTAGTTAACACCCTAGGATTAGTATCACCTAAAATTGAATATTAATATAGATATTTCTGGAATTTGTTTTCTTTTTACATCTAAAAAAAGTTTATTTTTTCTTCCTTTTGGTAAGTCAGAAGTTCCTTATATTTATGACTGTCAGCTCTTTAAAAACATTAGTATTTTCGTAGCATTAGGTTAATTAGTAACAAGCCATGAATTATTGTAGTGAATTGCTTTACTTCTATATGTACTTTTTGGTAGAACAATTTTCTTAAGAAATTGTAGTTAATTTGTCATCTTTCATTTTGTTTGGATACTGAGAGTTATGTCATTTTTAGTATTTCAGATAATTTATGTTTTTGTTTAGTTGAAACAAATATTTAAGCACAAGCAGCATAACTGAAAAGTATTGACATCTTGGTGATTTTATTATAGAATCGATGATTTAAAAACTTGCCACCTGTACTTGTGATTGCTAGTTTTGCCAAGTTGTGAAGTAATTTTCTTTATTGACTTTTTTTCCCATATCAATTTCTAATGTCACAAAATAATCTCCCAAACCTGAATTATCAAAAGATTGCATAGTCTTTTTTTGTGTGTTAATATTTTTTTGTTTAGTGAGCAAGTATAACTGCATATTTGCTAGTGGTTTCTTTGGGTTATTTGCCTTTCTTATCTAGTCTGTAAGTTCCATGATGGCAGAGATTGTCTATCAGCTATTGTGCATCCAGTGCCTAGCACACAGAAAAATAGTGAATATTGGCTGAATAAACTGACTAGAGAGTGGTGTTGGTGTTGTATATAAACTAAGTAAAACGCTAGTTCATGGTTCCTAGGCACACATCGACTCTTCTTAGGATACTACACAGGTAGATTCAGCTTTGCTAGGTAGCAGGGGAATGATAGCCTGGGATTAAAAGATATTGAAGGGAGGTGGGAGGGGGGTTCAAGAAAGGGAACACATGTACACCCGGGGCGGATTTGTGTCAGTGTATGGCAAAACCAACCAATATATTAATGTAAGGTAATTTGCCTCCAATAAAATAAATAAAAAAAAAAAAGATATTGAGAATAAGCCACAGGTAGATCCTGAAAACTTTATTGACTATTTTAATGATTTGCCTAGATGTTCTGGCAATAGTTATTGTAATTTAAAGGAAATGGGAGCTTTAAGACCCTGACCTGTTACACTAGTACTGTAATTACGGGCTTTAATAACCTTAAGTCACTTCTTAATTACAGCATTGGGAGTTTTAAATCTTAAAGGCCAGCTAGTCCAATTCCCACGTTTTATACATAAGTAAATAGAGGATCATATAGAGGAAATATCTCACCCATAGTTGATTTCATAACCGAAGACTCCACTATGCAGACTCTACTACATTTGTTTAATGTGAAGATAATTGTCAAATCAGAGCATAATTGTGATCAGCCAGCAATCTCTTCTCTATAAGAAGAAATTGTATTAGTTAAAAACTCAAAAGAGGCCTCACTTTTCATGAATCAAAAATATTTTTTAACTTAAATATGAATCTCAGCCCTCTTCTCTGTCATTGGGACTGTAACGTGGTACAGCTGTTTCTGGAAGGAAATATGGCATTACCTATTAAAATTAAAACTGCACCTGTTATTTGGTAGAGTCATTTCTGTTTTAGGAGTTTACAGAAATTTTAATACAAAAGCACAAGAACACATCTATAAGAATGTTCATTTTAGTATTATTACAAATAGATGTCTGTAACATTTATAAATACAAAAAAATCCTAAATGTCCATTGGTAAGGGAATAGTTAAAATTATAGCATATTTATGCTGTGACGTACGATGCACTTGTTAACAGATTGAGGGAGAGCTATACTTACTTCATGAGAAATAACTGAGTGTTTCTTTGAGCACAAGGAGCATGCCGCCTACTTTCTGGGATCACATCCTAACCATTTATTAGCTGTGACCATTAGCAGGTTACTTAAACTCATCTGTAAAGTAGATATAATTGTAGTTCTCACCTGCCAGAGCTGTTGTGAGAATTAAATGAGATAATGTTTAAGCCCTAAGTAAGCACGAAGAACCTGCCTGCCAATGCAGGAGACATAAAAGGCATGGGTTCAATCCCTGGGTCTGGAAGATCCCCTGGAGGAGGGCGGCATGGTAACCCACTCCAGTATTTTCTGGAGAATCCCCATAAACAGAGGAACCTGGTGGGCCACAGTCCATAGGGTTGTAGAGAGTCAGACATGACTAAAGTGATTTAGCATGCACGCATGCAAGCCCTCCATAGGTATTTGCAATTACTGTTATGTTCTGACAGGGAAGAATGTTCATGATATAATATCGAGTGAAAAAGTTGCACTAACTGTGGAATGTGATTCAGTGTAAAAACAAAAACATAGGCAAAGAAATGTAGTTTGATTTTGTTTTGATTTTGTATGTGCATAGGAAAGGCTCTGTAACGGATAGACATTAAACTATTAGCCATGTTTATGGCTGGGAGAGTAGATGACTTTCTTTTTTTTTTCCTTTAGACATTTTTGTGTTGTTAACTGTAAGTTCCACTTTTTATCATTTTTGAAATGTTTTTCTGAAAATAATATTGAGGCAGAATTTTTCTCTATTATACAATCATATAAATGTATTTTTGAATATAATTTTTCAGAGCTACAGAGTTCATTCACAGAATATCACATGATTAGATTCTATTTTAAACTATTATTAATGGAAAGTTATAATTAATCTGTGAAAATTTCTAGTGAGTATATTTTTTTTTTCGCATCTTGTGACCTTACATATTATTTCTTAATTTACAAAGTAAACACATAGAATGGATCAGTGTTTCTTAAACCTTGGATCCCCAGGCCATGCCGTGATGCCATGAGGTACCTGAGAGCACTGTAGTAAACTTTCATGGGCACAGTGGGATGTTTCTAAATTCTTGAGGGAAACAGTTACACTTGACAACTGTGGGTTCAGTTCAGTTACTTAGTCATGTCCGGCTCTTTGCATCCATATGGACTGCAGCACGCCAGGCCTCCCTGTCCATCACCAACTCCTGGAGTTAACTCATATTTATGTCCATTGAGTTGGCAGTGCCATTCAACCATCTCATCCTCTGTCGTCCCCTTCTCCTCCTGCCTAAATCTTTCCCAGCATCAGGGTCTTTTCCAGTGAGTCAGCTCTTCGCATCAGATGGCCAAAGTTTTGGAGTTTCAGCTTCAACCTCAATCCTTCAATGAACATTCAGGACTGATTTCCTTTAGGATGGACTTGTTGGATCTCCTTGCAATCCAAGGGACTCTCAAGAATCTTCTCCAACACTACAGTTCAGAAGCATCAATTCTTTGGCACTTAACTTTCTTTACAGTCTAACTCTCACATCCATACATGACCACGGGAAAAACCGTACCTATACTAGACAGACCTTTGTTGGCAAAGTAATGTCTCTGCTTTTTAATATGATGTCTAGGTTAGTCATAAGTTTTCTTCCAAGGAGTAAGCGTCTTTTAATTTCATGGCTGCAATCACCATCTGCAGTGATTTTGGAGCCCCCCAAAATAAAGTCTGCCACTGTTTCCACTGTTTCTCCATCTATTTGCCATGAAGTGATGGGACCGGATGCCATGATCTTTGTTTTCTGAACGTTGAGCTTTAAGCCAACTTTTCACTCTCCTCTTTCACTTTCATCAAGAGGCTATTTAGTTCGTATTCACTTTCTGCCATAAGGGTGGTGTCATCTGCATATCTGAGGTTATTGATATTTCTCCTAGCAACCTTGATTCCAGCTTGTGCTTCATCCAGCCCAGCGTTTCTCATGCTGTACTCTACATATAAGTTAAATAAGCAGGGTGACAGTGTACAGCCTTGACGTACTCCTTTCCCAATTTGGAACCAGTCTGTTGTTCCATGTCCAGTTCTAACTGTTGCTTCTTGACCTGAATACAGATTTCTCAAGAGGCAGGTCAGGTGGTCTGGTGTTCCCATCTTTTTAAGAATGTTCCACAGTTTATTGTGATCCATACAGTCAAAGGCTTTGGCATAGTCAATAAAGCAGAAATAGATGTTTTTCTGGAACTCTTTTGCTTTTTCGATGATCCAGTGGATGTTTGCAATTTGATCTCTGGTTCCTCTGCCTTTTCTAAATGCAGCTTGAACATCTGGAATTTCACGGTTCACATATTGTTGAAGCTTGACTTGGAGAATTTTGAGCATTACTTTGCTAGCGTGTGAGATGATTGCAATTGTGCGTAAGTTTGAACATTCTTTGGCATTGCCTTTCTTTGGGATTGGAATGAAAACTGACCTTTTCCAGTCCTGTGGCCACTGCTGAGTTTTCCAAATTTGCTGACATATTGAGTGCAGCACTTTCACAACATCATCTTTGGAATATTTGGCATCTGTGAGACCACTGATCAAATTATTAGTTTGAGATACTGTGTTTGAGGTTGTGCTCCTTTCCTTTGGTAGTCTTTTGAAGACAATGTGTCTTCAAAAAGCTAGAATTTGCTGTATGGCTCAGGAAACTCATGCAGGGGCTCTGTATCAATCTAGAGGGGTAGGATAGGGAGGGGATATATGTATACCTATGGCTGATTCATGTTGAGGTTCGACAGAAAACAACAAAATTCTGTAAAGCAATTATCCTTCAATTAAAAAATAAATGAAAGCTCGGTTTTGGTGGTGGTTGTGATTAAAAGAAAGTTCTGTGCAGGAATCGGTGTGAAACAGTATCATAGTTGCTGTATCCTGAGTGATTTCAAGGTTTGAAAAATTATGTATTATCTATTAGGTGTACACATCTCATTAATAGGTAATTGTGGTTATTTAGTAATTAAAATATTTCTTTTAATTTGATAACATATTTTTCAAGCGCTACTAAGTTGTTAGGCTATAAATACTTATTAGGTTGTATGGACCTAACTGCCTAATAAATGGGACTATTTCCATTAAATATGTTTTTTTTTAGCCTATGGGCACTGTGAAAAATAACTGAGACACTAGATTCTGTGAACTGAGAAAGCTTGGAAACCTCATGAACTCTTTGACTGGGACACCCACAGTATAAAATAGATTTTCCATGGGAACATAATATACATAGATATATATATAGATATATATATATGTAAAATGAAATGGAAGCTTCACTTTAAAAATCCAATACACTCTGATATTTCAATTTAGTTTTATTTGGTTTCAAGAAAAAATTCAAGCTTCAGCCCACCAAATTGATTTCTTTTTGATCTGCCAATGGTTCCATTACTGCATATTTGAAAAACATGAGGCTTGGTGACCCCTGACTTCCAACTCTAATATGCTCTGTTCTCTATAATTAGTTGTAAATGGAGTTGGACTACACTTCTGTAGATACATCTCTGAAAATCTGTGTAGATGCTTCACTTGTTGAAATGACGAAACATTTAAATTCTATACAGAAATAATGATGTAAAGGAGATCTTGTTATAGATGGAAGGATATTTTTGCAACCAGAAGAATTGGATTTATTTTTGATAAGTTTGGGGTTAAGTGACTTTTAAAAAAAATAACCAGTTACCTTTTTTGTTGTTGTAAGTGGACTTGTGACATCTCTCCCTTTTAAAAACTAGATTTAAAGATCATGTATGAGTAATGATAGCACTGGCTTCCTTTATGTTAACAGGCTTCATTTCATTCATGATTTTCATGTCTAAATTAATAGAGTATTTTATTTTAATTTATTTTAGTTTGGGGCTTATTTTAAAATATAAAATATATCTGTATAACTATTATTTTATAATCCTTAATTTTTTTAATATATTACCACGAGAGAAATTTTTTGCTTTCCAGTGGTTAACCTCTTCATATTATATGAAATACCTTTGGGCTTTTTTGTTTTTGTTTTCTTTTGCCCTGTTTGCATTTACGAATTGGATTCTGATACTTATCAATGGGGCCATCATTCAGCAGAGAGGTCTGGGGCATCTAGTATGTGCTGTGTACCGTGCATGGACTAGGGATATAAAGAGGAATAAAACATCATCCCCACAGTCCCATGTAAAAGACAGATATGTAAATAATAGTGTGGGGGTTGGGAGGTAAGAGGAAAGGTAAAGTGCTGTAGATCCACAAAATGGGGGTGACTTCACAGTGTCAAGAAGTCAGAGGCTTCCAATGAAATAAAAAAGTGTTGTATTTGTTTCCTTAACAGCCTCTAAATTAAGTAAATCATTGAATGTTGAAGAAAACTTCTGAAAATTATTTTTCCTTGCTTGTTTCCTCACAAGGTGATAAATGCAATCCTTAGCCAGCCTTCTATACTCCAGAGGCCAGGCTGCTTTAAAAAATTCAAAAGCATATCCACTGGAAAATCTGCTTTCTTTCTCAGACACTCACTCCTTCTCCACAGAGTTAACCAGTGTTAACGGTATCTTCTGTATCAGGGAAGCTTTTGTAGTGACAATTTCATACTTTAGGGGGAAAAAAGAATCCTGACTTGTACCGTAAGGCACTTTTATAGGGATATATTCATTGAAATCAATTTAGAGGAGTAAATATTCAGAATGGATAACTAAATAGTGGGTGGAATAAAATATAGGTTCCTATTTTTAGGGTTTTAAAAATAAAAGAGTAGGGGTACCTTTAGTTAGGCTCTGGTTTAGCTCTTCATTTCATATCAGTGGAGGACATTGCATTCTTTGTAATCCTTATCCAGCCTCTCATATTCCAGAGGCCAAACTGGTACCAAATAATACAGTTTTTTTGGGTTTCCTGGGTTATAGACAGTCATTCTTCATTTGTAAAAGTAGTTGTTGAGGTTTGTATATTATACGTGAGGTGAGGCTAATTCTCAGATCATTTGCTTTTGTATATTAGGGGAGTATTGGTTACTCTGAGAATTTACAGTATAGGAATAGTATAGGTCTGATTTAGAGCTGGAATGTTTTCCACTTTTCCTAGCCTGGTCCTGACTAAATTTGTCCACTAAATTTGTCTTGATACTAGATAGTATGATTATTCAGGGTTGGTTTTCTCAACCTTTCAGGCAGAGATGGTTGTTACACAGGGTCTGATAAAGATGAGAGAGCTGAAGCAAAGCTATGGAAAGTACTCCTTGGGAGAGCCGGAACAAAGTCACATCTTTCATCTTTTACCCCAGTACCTGGCACATAGTTGGTGGTCAGTAAAATGTTGAACTGAATGAGTCTATGTGACTGATTGAGAGCGCTGTCAGTAAATGTGAAAGGAAAATTTGCTGCTGGAAGATACTTGAGAATTGGCTGTTTGAAAGTGTCATATCTTATTTGTGTATGCAGGTGATAAATATGGGCTTCCCAAGTAGCACTAGTGGTGGTTGGGAAGATCCCATGGAGGAGGGCCTGGCAACCTCCTCCAGTATTCCTGCCTAGAGAATCCCTTGGACAGAGAAGCCTGGTGGGCTTCAGTCCATAGGTCGCAAAGAGTCAGACATGACTGAAGCAACTTAGCATGCATACACTCGTGATAGGTACAGATCAGTGTTTCTCATACCCCTTGGTGTCAAGAAGACACGTTATACTGTTGAGTTATTGAAAATTCAAAGAGCTTTTATGTGGACTATATCTACTGATATATATTGTATTAAAATTTTAAACATTTATTTATTTAAAAAGCCATAAACTCATATCATATTGGGCTTCCCTGGTGGCTCAGATGGTAAAGAATCTGCCTGCATTGCAGGAGACTCTGGTTCAGTCCCTGAGTTGGGAAGATCCCCTGGAGAAGGGAATATTAATACATAATATTTTAAAATAAAAAATAGCTATATTTTCCAAAACAAAAAAATTTAGAAAGTGGCATTGTTTAGCAGACACCCTCAAAACAGTCTCATAGACCCTCAGAAATGCCTGGACCATACTCTGAGAGCTGGTGGTATAGATTATAAATTCAGAGGGTCTTAGAGGTCATATAGTATGATTATTGACCTCTGTGGGTATTTCTTGCTTGTGCAACTGGAGTGAGATAAGAAATACCTCGTTTGTTTTTTGGGAATAATCATGAGTTGGATTTTGGAGGTGATGAGTGTGATGTGCTTTGAGATTTCTAAATAAGCAGTTGGTTATATGGGTTAGGCTATCATAGATAAGATCTGACCATAGTTTCAGAAATCAATAACATAGGTTCTGTATCACTATATTGCACTTTCTCTTGCTCCTTGGAAGGAAAGTTATGACCAACCTTGATAGTATATTAAAAAGCAGAGACATTACTTTGCCAACCAAGGTCCGTCTAGTCAAGGCAATGGTTTTTCCCGTGGTCATGTATGGATGTGAGAGTTGGACTGTGAAGAAAGCTGATCGCTGAAGAATCGATGTTTTTGAATTGTGGTGTTGGAGAAGACTCTTGAGAGTCCCTTATACTTCAAGGAGATCCAACCAGTCCATTCTAAAGGAGATCAATCCTGGATGTTCATTGGAGGGACTGATGCTAAAGCTGAAACTCCAATACTTTGGCCACATCATGCGACGAGTTGACTCACTGGAAAAGACTCTGATGCTGGGAAAGGTTGGGGGCGGGAGGAGAAGGGGACGACAGAGAATGAGATGGCTGGATGGCATCACCGACTCTGTGGACATGAGTTTGAGTGTACTCCGGGAGTTGGTGATGGACAGGGAGGCCTGGCGTGCTATGATTCATGGGGTCGCGGAGAGTCGGACACCACTGAGCGACTGAACTGAACTGAACTGAAACTTAATTTTCAGAAAACTTGAGAATACTTTTTTTATTTATTTGATGGATGAGTTTTAGTGTAAATTTTACAGTGAGTTTAGCTTCCATCTTACAGAGAAGTTGTTTAAGTCAAAGCATAAATGAACAATACTGCTTTGTTCAGACTAAAGTCAGATATCACAAGAGCTAAAAAAGAAACTGTATTTGGCAGTTTACTGTATATGCATCAAGCAAAATATAAATGAAAGCTCCAAACAATGGACTCAAAAATGGCGAGTGTGTGTATGGGAAAGGAGAGGGCTGTAGAAGCAGTGGAGTAGTGGTGGGGAAGGAACAGACAGCTAACTTCCAAACAGTAGCTCAGGGTGAGACTAACTTGCCAGTAGAAAATGGAAACACAGTTTCAAAAAAGCTATGATAAATGGTATAAAAAGAATCTAGTTAAAAGTGATATAAATAAAAAGCAGGAAAACCTATAAATCAAATAAGACTGCAACTAAAAAACTATTTGCTTGATAACAATCAATCTAAGGCCAACAAGGAGTTCATACTTCATGAAGCACCAAAATATTGACCTCATAAGAGAAGTAAGTACAGTCTCAGAGAAGACCAACCAGAGCTGAGAAATTTAAAGGAATTACATTTACATTTTATCTTTCCCTCTTACTATGCAGGCTAAGAGTTCATAAATAGGAAGAATGGAAAAAAAAATAGAAAAAGTAACTTTTAGAGGAAAGGGACGGTAAGAATACTTCATCTGTTTCAACATTTCCTCACTCTTATGTTCTCTCAAGAAACTTGGTAACCATCAATTATATTTTCTCTCATATGTATCTCTAGCCTTCTCTTCTCTCTGAGATTCTTCTTATCAGCATTTATACTTAATCAAATCTTGAAAGTGAAAGTGAAGTCGCTCAGTCGTGTCCAGCTCTTTGTGACCCTGTGGACTGTAGCCTACCAGGCTCCTCTCTCCATGGGATTCTCCAGGCAAGAATACTGGATTGGGTTGCCATTTCCTTCTCCAGGGGATCTTCCCAACCCAGGGATTGAACCCGAGTCTCCCGCATTGCAGGCAGACGCTTTAACCTCTGAGCCACCAGGGAAGCCCAATCAAATCTTATTTCAACACAAAAATCCCTCAACACAACACCCTCCTCCGTTACAGCTGCTTTTTCCTTTACAGGCTTCTCAAAAGAGTTGAATACTTATTTTATCAGTGTTTAGAAGACTTTTCAGTCCCTCTCCAAGCAGTTCCAGTGAACTTGCTACCCCCATTTCTCCACATTTAGCTCAGTAAAATCACCAGAGATCTCTTTATCTGTAAACCTAGTGAGCATTTTCAGATTAATAAACTCTCAGCCTGCTTGGCCTTTGGGCAGCACTCATCTCATCTGACCACTCTCTTGACGTTCTCTTTTTCCTTTGGCTTCTGTCCACTGTACTCTGATTTTCTGCCTCCGCTCTACCTTGCTTCCTCAGTCTCCTTTGCTAGCCAGTCCTTGTCTTTCAAATCCTGAGGTGCAGGAGAGTCTGACCTTGGGTTCTTTTCTTCTCTAGGACTGTGTTTTCTCCCTGGTGGCCTTTCCTCTGCCCAAAGCTACCATCTGTATGCCAGTGACTGCCATTATATGAATGACCATTAGTGGCTTTCAGAGGTTTGAGAGAGGGAGAGATCTAGATTTAATTTCCAGTTCTGTCTCTTATTAGCTGAATGACCTTGGACTAGTTCCATTGTCTGATACGATTTCTTCATCAGTACAATGAGTATAGGGATAGTTGCCTCATGAGATTGGAAATTATGTATGGAAAGTAATGTGCTCCATTGGCCCACACAGAAGAAATACGGACTATATTAGCTATGGTTATTTCCTACTAAATTCTCTCATGTTCCTCTGCCGTAGTGTTAGAGGTCTGTGATTTTTGCTTCCTGGTTTAAAATAATTGTTGCTGTCAAGTGTTCTGAAACTTCAGGAGAGAGATGCTGTCAGGTGGCTGGGGAATAGGATTAGTTCTCTCCACTGATGCTCATCTTTATGGGATAAACAAGGGCTTCAGGCTTCAAAGAGTAGATTGAAGATGATTTCTAGAACTGTAGTTCTCAAAGCTCATATGTATTGGGATTTCTGTAGACCTTTAAAAATACAGGATTTTTACTTCTTCTCAGATCCACTGTGGAGAAGGCAATGGCACCCCACTCCAGTGGATTCTCTTGCCTGGAGAATCCCAGGGACGGGGGAGCCTGATGGGCTGCCGTCTATGGGGTCGCACAGAGTCGGACACGACTGAAGCGACTTAGCAGCAGCAGCAGATCCACTGATTCAGAATCTCTTGGGAGTAGAGCCTTGGCATCTGTTTTTAATGTGTTTTTTTTTTTTTATTTCTAAAAAAGAATTTTATTAAAAAAGCACAAATGCAAAGAAATGAACAGAGGAAAATGTATGCGTCGAACCTGGACTGGTCACTTATGATAATATACATGCTATCCAGGTGATATCTCCTCTAGAACTGCTTGAGAAAGTATGCTCAAGAGACAGGAACTCTGCAGCTACTTGGTGAAAGGCATTGCCTGGCTGCTCAGAATCTTACTTATAGTGGGAATGATTGGGAATGTAGAATTTTTGTTATTGGGTTTCAGTATACATCAGGGTTCATATCTGCTGAGGATATACACTCAACAACATCATGATACTTCCAGAATCAGGAAATTTGATTGCTAATAGACATGGAATTCTTTTTTTTTTTAATTAAGTAATTATTTTTTATTTATTTTTGACTGTGCTAGACCTTTGCTGCTCTGCATAGGCCCTCTCCAGCTGTGGTGAGCACAGGCTACCCATTGCTCACCCACTGCCCCCGCCCCAGTTGTGGAGTACAGACTCTGGGGCACACAGATCTCAATAGTTGCAGCATATAGGCTCGGTAGTTGCGGCCCTCAGGCTCAGCAGTTACGGTGTATGGGCCCAGTTGCTCTGTGGCACATGGAATCCTCCTGGACCAGGGATTAAACCCGTGTCCCCCTCATTGGCAGGCAGATTCTCATTCACTGTGCCACCAGGGAAGTCCCAGACATGGAATTCTCAACAAGGCAGATGTGTTTGCCAAATTGTAACCTGACAGTTTGCAATGATGTGTGAATGTTCAGTTGCTAAGTCGTGTCTGACCCCATGGACTGCAGCCCGCCAGGCCCCTCTGTCTTTATTCCAGGGAAGAATATTAGAATGGGTTGCCATTTCCTCCTCCAGGGGATCTTCCCAACTCAGGGATCAAACCTGTGTCTCCTACCCCTCCTGCGTTGGCAGGTGAATTTTTTACCACTGTTCCACTTGGGAAGCCCTCTAGTGATACCCCTTTAGTAATTCCCACCAAGTATCTATTTAGCTGGGACCATACCATTCCCCTCCAAAAAACACTTAAGATTTTTCATGAGGTTGAAACTATGGGTCTAGTAGTTAATATTTGCTCTGGGCGAGTAGCTAGGAGAAATGTCTTCCTTTTCTGAGTAGTTTCTGCTGTTCAGTGAATCTTGATGACAGTGTATTATTAAGTGAAGTGAGAGTCACTCAGTGGTGTCCGACTCTTTGTGACCCCATGGAGTATAGTCCATGGAAATTTTCCAGGTTAGCCGTTCCCTTCTCCAGGGGAATCTTCCTAACCCAGGTCTCCCGCACTGCAGGCGGATTTTTTACCAGCTGAGCCACCAGGGAAGCCCAAGAATGTTGGAGTGGGTATTCCTTCTCCAGCAGATCTTCCCAACCCAGGGAATCGAACTGGAGTCTCCTGCATTGCAGGTGGATTCTTTACCAGCTGAGCTACAGGGATTTATTTCTCCAGTTTAACTGCTCATTACCTTGTACATGTCTGGAGAGTGAACAAATGAGCCTCAAATACAGTTTATACGTAGTTCTTGTACTGTTTTTTGACCTAATTGTAATAAGGCCTTTACTTGATTGTAGCCCGAGCAATAACATTGTCTTTTGCTCCAGTCTTCTGATTCATTGTACATTAATGATGGATGATGTATTTTTATCATGACTCCCATTTTTTCCATGGTGTTGTACGTTTAACTTATTAAATGGTTACCTGTAGCCCTCTTCTTTGCCCTGCTATCAGCAAGGTCAATTATACTTTTTGTGTGTGTGCCTTGTAGTTTATTTTGCCACATATTCTTATAGGCTACTTAAAATTCATGCAATAGTGTATGAATTTCATTCCTTTGTTTCCCATTTCTTTTTTTTTCCCCCACTGGCTTACTGGCTTAGTGATGTAGGTTAATTGTGTTCCTCTTCCTTTCTTATGAGTAGTTTTCTAGCCTGGCTTTCATTTTTTTTTTTTTTTGGCCATGCCTCGTAACTTGTGGTATCTTAGTTCCCTGACCAGGGATCGAAACCAGGCCCTTCACAGTGAGCATGTGGAGTCCTAATCTCTGGACCTGCCAGGGAATTCTTATCCTAGTTTTTCATCCACCTCTTCTGCTTCTGTGATCATGTTGCTTGTCACTTCTAATGATCTACTTCACTCTCTTTCCTATATATCCTTTCACTGGCAGCTCTTTCTTTGATTCCTTTTTGTTTTTTTCTGTTCTATTTGTTTATATGTATGTCTCTCTCACTGAATTGTGAACATTAAGTTCAGTTCAGTCGCTCAGTTGTGTCTGATTCTTTGCGAACCCGTGAACCGCAGCATGCCAGGCCTCCCTGTGTCCATTAAGTCAGTGATGCCATCTAACCATCTCATCCTCTGTCGTCCCCTTCTCCTGCCTTCAATCTTTCCCACATCAGGGTCTTTTCAAATGAGTCAGTTCTTCGCATCAGGTGGCCAAAATACTGGAGTTTCAGCTTTAACATCAGTCCTTCCAGTGAACACTCAGGACCGATTTCCCTTAAGATGGACTGGTTGGATCTCCTTGCAGTCCAGGGGACTCTCAAGAGTCTTCTCCAACACCACAGTTCAAAAGCATTAATTCTTTGGCGTTCAGCTTTCTTTACAGTCTAACTCTCACATCCATACATAACTACTGAAAAAACCATAGCCTTGACAAGACAGACCTTTGTTGGTAAAGTAATGTCTCTTCTTTTTATTATGCTGTTTAGGTTGGTCATAGCTTTTCTTCCAAGGAGTTAGTGTTTTTTTATTTCATGACGTAGTCACCATCTGCAGTGATTTTGGAGCCCCCAAAAATAAAGTCTGACACTGTTTCCACTGTTTCCCCATCTATTTGCCATGAAGTGATGGGACCAGATGCCATGATCTTAGTTTTATGAATGTTGAGTTTGAAGCCAACTTTTTCACTCTCCTCTTTCACTTTGATCCAGAAGCTCTTTAGTTCCTCTTCACTTTCTTCCATAAGGTTGGTGTCATCTGTATATCTGAGGTTATTGATATTTCTCCTGGCAATCTTGATTCCAGCTTGTGCTTCTTCCAGCCCAGCGTTCCTCATGAAGTACTCTGCATATAAGTTAAATAAGCAGGGTGACAATATACAGCCTTGATGTACTCCTTTTCCTATTTGGAACCAGTGTGTTTTTCCTTGGCCAGTTCTAACTGTTGCTTCTTGACCTGCATACAGATTTCTGAGGAGGCAGGTCAGGTGGTCTGGTATTCCCATCTCTTTCAGAATTTTCCAGTTTGTTGTGATCCACACAGTCAAAGGCCTTGGCCTAGTCAATAAAGCAGAAATAGATATTTTTTCTGGAACTCTCTTGCCTTTTTCGATGATCCAATGGATGTTGGCAATTTGATCTCTGGTTCCTCTGCCTTTTCTCAAACCAGCTTCAACATCTGGAAGTTCATAGTTCACTTACTGTTGAAGCTTGGCTTGGAGAATTTTGAGCATTACTTTGCTAGCGTGTGAGATGAGTGCAATTGTGTGGTAGTTTGAGCATTCTTTGGCGTTGCCTTTCTTTGGGATTGGAATGAAAACTGACCTTTTCCAGTCCTGTGGCCACTGTTGCGTTTTCCAAATTTACTGGCATATTGAGTGCAGCACTTTTACAGCATCATCTTTTAGGATTTGAAAGAGCTCGACTGGAATTCCATTACTTCTACTAGCTTTGTTTGTAGTGATGCTTCCTAAGGCCCACTTGACTTCACATTTCAGGATGTCTGGCTCTAGGTGAGTGATCACACCATCATGATTATCTTGGTCGTGAAGATCTTTTTTGTTTATTTGATTTTGCCAAATCAGTAAACAGTATTATTAGTACCTCAAGCTCTTCCTTGCTCCAGTTCTTGTCACCCTCCTCCCAAAAGCATACATAAGGCAAAAAAGAAAGAAAGAAAGCATAAATAATGACCATCGTCAGTTCTAACAGAGTAGATTAATTTTGCCTGTTTGATGTTTTATAAACTGTATACAGTGTGTACACTAGTTTCTGGCATTCTTCACTGAACACGTTTGTGATGCTCAACTATCTGGTTGTATGTAGTTGTGATTAGTTCATTCTCATTGTTAGGTGGTGAATATACTATAATGTATTTGCAGGATGAAATTCTGTATAAATGTCACACTCTATATTTAGTCATTGCTTTTGAAGATGATTATTAATAGGGCTGTTATTTTGAAGCAGAAAGATTTTTTTTTTTTCTTGACTGCAGTCTTTGTTGTGACACACAGACTTTCTCCAGTTGCTGTCTGCAGAGGCTTCTCTATAGAGTTTGGACCCTAGAGCATGGGGGCATCTGTAGTTGTGGTGCACAGGCTTAATTGCTCTGCAGCATGTGGGATCTTAGTAGTTCCTTGACTGGGGATCGAACCTGTATCCCCTGCCTTGGAAGGCTGATTCTTAACCACTGGACCACCAGGGATGTCCCTGAAGCAGATTCTTTTCTTTTTGCTGATCTTCACTGTCTCGGCTTTATTGGTCTTAGCTCTTAAGCATAGAGATTTTGGATGTATATGCAGGTTTTGATTATTTAATCTGTTTCTGCTTCCCATTAGAAAATTGATCATTATTATATATTTTAGCATTTATTTTAAAGTGAGGTCTGCTCAAAGAAAACTTTCGTCTAGTCATTGACAGATTATTTAGTAATATAGAATAGTTCATGTTTGTTTCGGAGAAGGCAACAGCAACCCACTCCAGTACGCTTGCCTGGAAAATCCCATGGACAGAGGAGCCTGGTAGGCTGCAGTTCATGCGGTTGCTAAGAGTCGGACATGACTGAGCGACTTCACTTTCATTTTTCACTTTCATGCACTGGAGAAGGCAATGGCAACCCACTCTAGTGTTCTTGCCTGGAGAATCCCAGGGATGGGGGAGCCTGGTGGGCTGCTGTCTATGGGGTGGCACAGAGTTGGACACGACTGAAGTGACTTAGCAGCAGCAGCAGCAGCCACATGTTTATTTAGTTATCATTTGACACTTAACTAGACCAAAAGTATCTTTATGAGAAGGACAGTGAAGTGAGTTTATTTTTCTAACTATGTTGGTAGCTCTGATTAAAGTTTTTATGGTTAGAATAATTTTAATTATTGGCATATTTATTGATTTTTAAAGTTTTACTATTCTATTTTTAAACACCTAGATTGACTTTTCTTAGATTTAGAAAATTTTTGTTTTTGGAACCTTTTTGAAGTTTTTTCTTAAGAAATTTATAAATCAGGATTGTTTATTATAGGTAAAAGTAGCACTCTTAAAAATTAATTATACCTTTAGTTTTTCATGTTTGGACTTAATAGGTAGGCTTTTCCTTTTTTAGGTAAATTAGAGTCTTTAATAATTACGATATTGAACTGCCTTTACAGACATTGAAGAAAATTATTTTTATCAAATATGACAAAGGTTTAATATACTATTTATAATGTAAGAACTCAGCAAATCAATAAGAAAAACTTTAAAATCCTAGTAGGTTAGTGGGCAAAGGACAAGAAAAGATAGTTCACAAATGAAGAACTAAAATTAAGATCTATGGCAGAGTGTTTAGTCCTTCAAGCAGTCTACTAAATTCAAACTAAAGAAACCATTTTCTGGTACAAATGAGCTTACTTACAAAACAGAAACAGACTCACAGATTTCGAGGACAAACTTATGGTTCCCCAGGGGAAGGATGAGGGAAAGAAGAGAGAGAGAGGTAGTTTGGATGGACATGTATGTGTGTGTGCGCTAAGTTGCTTCAGTTGTGTCTGACTCTTTGCCTGCCAGGCTCCTCTGTTCATGGGATTCTCTACAAAGAGTGTTGCCATGCCCTCCTCCAGGGATCTTCCTGACCCAGGGATCAAACCCATGTCTCTCATGTCTCCTACATTGGCAGATGGATTCTTTACTAGCGCCACCTGGGAAGCCCAGATGGACATGTACACACTGCTTTCTTTAAAATGGATAACCAACAAGGACCTACTGTATAGAACTCTGCTCAATGCTTTGTGGCTGCCTGGATGGGAGGGCAGTTTGGGGGAGAATGGATACATGCATATGTATGGCTGAGTCTCTTCGCTGTTCACCTAAAACTATCAATACATTGTTAATCAGCTGTACCCCAATACAAAATAAAAAGTTTAAAAAAAGCCATTTTCTTCCCTAAAAGGAATATAATTAAAATTCCTTAATAATCAACAAAAGTAAAAAGCATAGTTAATATTAAAATATATTAATGAAACTGATCAGCTCATATTATTGTAAATTGGAAAACAGTTCAACATTGGATCTCTAGAGTAGCATGTTCTATATATTCTTTAGTTCAGTTTTTCCTCACTTTGTAGACCCTGTTCTTGTTGAATAATCCAAATGAGCAAACATTCATATATACAGATATTTTCATTACAGTGTTATTTATAATAGAGAAAATGAGTCATATCATTGTATTGATAATCTCTTGTTGTATTACTTCCAGGATGGCTCATTCATATGGCTGTAGGCAGGAACCCTAAGTTTTTTTTGCCACATGGATCTCTTCATAGGGTTGCTTGACTGTCCTTATGATATGGCAGCTGGATCCTTGAGAGAGAACAGGCAGTGCCTTTTGTGACTTAGTTTTGAAAGTCACACGTCATTTCTACCACATTTGATTTGTTAAAAGTGAACCACTAAGTCCAGCCTATATCCAGTGAGAGGAAAATTAAGCTCCACTTCTTGAAGAAAGGAGTATCAAAGAATTTGTGGATGTATTCTAAAACCACTTCAGATGTCTAGCATTTAAATAGGACACAAAATTGAAATTATGTGATTACAGTAAAAAAAAAAAAAGAAAAGTAAAAAGAACAGAAGGGATCTTAATGATTGTGTTAAGGTTTGGAGAGCAGAAATGAGTTTTCCCCTTCTACATTTTCCAAACTGTTTTTATGTGACTTTTACAACAGAATTTTGTCATCAAGCTGTTTAGTTAGCATAAGTAGATCATGATCTTTCTCTTTGAGTCATTATATAATTTTTTCCCCTTTTCAATTTGTTTTTTGTGGTGAGATACATGTAGCATAAAATTTACCATATTAACCATTTTCCAGGATTCAGTTTAGTGGCACTAAGTACACTAATAGTATTATGCAGTCATAGTAACCATCCATCTCTAGAACTCCTTTCATCTTGCAAAAATGAAACTCTGTACCAATTAGACAATAGCTTCCTATTTTCCCCTTACCCCAGCCCCTGACAGCCGCTATTTTACTTTCCGTTCCTATGATTTGGACTATTTTAGGTATCTCATATAAGTGGAATCATATAGTATTTGTCTTTGTAATTGGATTATTTCACTTAGCATAATGTTCTTAAGGTAGCATAATGTTCTCAAGGTTCATTTATTGTAGCATATGTCAAAATATCCCACCTCTTTAAGACTGAAGAATAATGTTTTATGTATATACTGAAAGTGAAAGTGAAGTCACTCAGTCGTGTCCGACTCTTTGTGACCCCCATGGACTGTAGCCTACGAAGCGCCTCCATCCATGGAAAAAATTCCAGGCAAGAGTTCTGGAGTGGGTTGCCATTTCCTTCTCCAGGGGATCTTCCCCACCCAGGGATCGAACCCTGTTCTCCCGCACTGCAAGCAGACGCTTTTACCGTCTGAGCCACTACAGTACATTTTACTTATTTTTTCATTTGTTTATGGACACTTTGGTTGCTTTCATCTTTTGACTTTTGTGAGCAGCGCTGTGAACAAATATCTCTTCAAGACCCTGCTTTCAAATCTTCTGTGCTGGACCATATGATAGTTTTCCTTTAAATTTTTGAGGGACTACTGAGCTATTTTCCATGACAGCTGTACCATTTTACATTCCAACAACAGTGCACAAGAGTTACAGTTTCTTCACATCTTCATTAACACTTTGGTTTGTTGGTTGGTTTGATAGTAGCTATCCTAGTTTGTGTGAGGTGGTTATGATATAATTTTTAATGGTTTAGTTTTCCAAGCAAAAATAAAGTTATTAAATTATCAAGAACTCTTAAGAGAATATAAAGATAACTTTTAGAGATGACAAAATTCTTTTTTGACTTTCACAAAAGGCAGGATAGAGCATTTTCTTCACTGATATTATAATGTTGATTTTCAGTGAATGCTGATGATGTGATTGCAGGTAAATTGGCAGAATGAGGAGCAGCAAATCAAAAGAGGTGCCTTTACCAAATCCAAGGAACTCTCAAAGCACGGATACTATTCAAGGTATGATTTGTTTTTTTTTTAAACTGACCTTTATGCTTTGTTTAGGTCCTGTGCCTAAGATTTTGGGCTATTCAGTAAATGAAAATACCCATATGCTTTGATTTATAACAAATGGATAAATGCTTTTTAAAATTCAGTTTCATTTTAAATATACGATGTACTTTACCTTCAGAGGCACGCAATAGTAAACTGCCTTGCAAAGCAATACATTCTTTTTAAAAAAGAATCAGTATATGTAAAATTAATTATATATAATATCGTACAATAAATTCTGACTTAATGTCAATAAATGATACTATATAGCTCCCAATATAGTTACAGACCTGTAGTGCACAGATAAAAAAATTATAGTCTCATTGAACTTCTTGTTTTTAGTGATGCATGGGGGTAACTTTAATTTAGGACTTGTTTTTTTTGAGGGATTTTGACAAATGAGTACATCTGGAGCAAGATAATTGGGTTCGTGAGGGACCTGGAAATCATGTCACATGAGGAGCATTTAGAGGAGATGAAAATATTTATCCTAGAGAAGGCTGACTCAGGGGAGATATATAGACTCTTTGAATATATACTCTTTGAAGGGCTATTGTCTGAAAGAATGAATAGATATTACCTTTGTTTCTACTAGTAGGTTGAAGTCTGGAGTAGTTTTCTGATTTTTTCATATCATAATACAAAATGCAGTATGTTACTTAATTGTGTATTTGTTCAGCTCATTGGGATAAACTGAGGATACTGCTTATTGTTGGAGATGTAGATGGGGGTATTAGTCTAGTTGTCCTACGGGATCAGTGTCCTAGGGGGATCAGTGCCTAATACAGCTCTAAACCATGTATTGGGAAGCTAGGCTTTACAGGATGGGAGAAGAATCATGTTTTGGCTCAATGTAATAAAGCACTTGCTGGAGAACAGTTCTGTCTAATAAAGTGGTTCTCAAACTTTTGAGTGCATTTGGGAGCTTATTAAAGTGCAGATTTCAAGGTCCACTTCAGAGATCCTAATTCAGTAAATATTAATGTTGCCCAGCAGATATAACCGCACCATGGGATGCACTTTCTCAGACCAAGGCTGCTGTAAGTAATTATAAGTTCCATTTATTTCCTTCTAGTTTAAAATTTTCTGTTATGATTGAGTACATTAAAATTCTTTTTATAGTGCTTTTTTATGAGAAAATAGTTAAACTTTTCAATATGAAAAGTTATATACTATGTTATAAAATAAACTTAGTGACAACTATTAGATAGTAAAGCAGTAATTAGGACATTAAGTATCAGAAACATTAACACTATGGCATATAAAATATTAAACTATTTTGTGTTATTTATTCTGCTTTAATAAATTTACTTAGTTGGTATGTTGAGATGAAGATTTAAAACGTAGAATTTATTAGAGAAGGTAGGACCATGTCTATGTAGGAAGCTCATAGAGCGGAAATGAAAGGGACAGCTTTTCCTTGAGTGAACTGTGAGTCACCTACTGGTTTTTTGTGGCAGTAACAGGCTGTTTTCTCTTAGTACTGCTGAAGAAGAATGATTATGGGCCACCGTTCTCATTTATATTCTGTCCAGTCTTGTCTGGAGTTTAGGAATCCAGATTTGTCAAGTGATACATAGCTCTTTAAAGAGAGACCTTTTCCTTTTCTTTTTCATTTGCTCTCTAGGCAAATTGCTCTTCTAATATATATTAGGTTGGTACAAAAGTAATTGTGGTTTTTGCATTATTTAAATTTGCCATTTGATATTGGAATACACTCTAAATGTGGTTATTTTATACATCACTTTAACGCGCATTTCTCACTTTATGTTTTTTTTGCTAATGACTTATATTACTTGCTGCTTATTTTGTATTTATTTTAGACTATGAAAATTATGTTAGATAAAAAGCAGATGTGAGTGATTTTCTTATTCGAGTTCAAAATGGGTCATTTGAAGCAATAGAGAGAACTGACAACAACAGTGCTTTTGGACCAAGAACTGCTAACAAATGTACAGTGTAGTGGTAGTTCAAGAAGTTCTGAAAAGGAGGAGAAGCTTGAAGATAACAGAGCTTAGTGGCCGGCCTTCAGAAATTAACACGACTAATTGAGAGCCATCATCGAATTGATCCTTATATAACTGTGAGAGAAGTTGCTGAAGAACTCGGTGTTGACCATTCTACAGTTGCGCAGCATTTGAAGCAAATTGGAAAAATGAAAAAGCTCTATAACTGGATGCCTCGTGAGCTGACCAGAAGTCAAAAAAATCGTCATTTTGAAGTGTCTTCTCTTATGCTATACAACATCAGTGAACCATTTCTCAATTGGATTGTGCTACGAAAAGTAGATTTTATATGACAACCAGCGACAACCCGCACTGAGAAGCAGCTCCAAAGCACCACCCTAAGCCAGACTTGCACCAGTAAAAGACTTGCACCACTGTGTGGTGGTCTGCTGCCCATCTCATCTACTGCAGCTCTCTGAATCCCAGTGAAACCACTTCCTCTGAGAAGTATGCTCAGAAAATCGATGAGATGCACCCAAAATTGAAACACCTGCAGCCAGTATTGGTTAACAGAAAGGGCCTAATTTTTCTCCATGACAGCGCCCAACTGCGTGTCGCACAACCAGCACTTCAAAAGTTGAACAAATTGGGCTACAAAGTTTTGCCTCATCCAGATATTTACCTGATCTCTTGCCAACCAACTACTACTTCTTCAAGTATCCCAACAACTTTTTGCAGGGAAAATGCTTCCACAACCAGCAGATTGCAGAAAACGCTTCTTAAGAGTTTGTTGAATCCTGAAACATAAATTTTTATGCTACAGAAATAAGTTTCTCATTGGCAGAAATGTGTTGATTGTAATGGTTCCTATTTTGATTAATAAAGATGTGTTTGAGCCTAGTTATAATGATTTAAAATTCACAGTCTGAGGGCTGCCCTGTTGGGTTAGTGGTAAAGAATTCACTTGCCAATGCAGGAGACACAGGTTTGACCCCTGATCCACAAAGATTCTACATGTTTCAGAGCACAACAGCTGAGTTCGAGAGCCTGGAAACCACGACTCTGGAAGCCCTTATGCTCTAGAACCTGTGCTTCCCAACAAGAGAAGCCACCGGAATGAGAAACCGACACACCACAACTAGAGAATAGCCCCCGCTCTCTGCAACTAGAGACTCAAGCCCACACAGCAATGAAGACCCAGGACAGACAAAAATAAATAAATAAAATTATTTAAAAAAAGGCACAGTCTGAACTGTAATTATGTTTGCACCAACCTTATATATGTGTGTGTATGTATGTATATATATTTATATATTTGTCTTATTTATTTGTTTTGTATTCTACCAGAATTCAAGTCATCTATTTCTTAACAGTGTAAATTTGATACTTTCTGTCCTATAATCTTTTGAACTGATTTGAAAGTCAATCTGGAAAAGGTACTATAACCTAGATTTGGTCATAATGCAGAGTCAGATTTTGGGTCCATGAATGTAGCAGTCAGCATATATTCTCCGTGAGCATTGTACATTTATAATGTAAGAATAGTTTTTATCCCCAATTAAATTTAGAGCTAAACTAACTTAGAGCTGAATTGTTAATAGTTAAAAAAAAATTATTGGGTTTTTAAAAATAATTTTTAGGGGTGATCAATGGTTCATAATATAAATGGTGGAAAGTCTGATGTAGAACTATTAATATATAAAGGATTATTCCAATTTTGTGAGTACATTGCACTGCAAAAATCTGAAAGAAGATAAATCAGAATTTTACACAAAGTTTTTGTCTCTTTGTGGTGGAATTTTGAAATTTTGATTAATTTTTTTTCTATCTTCTTCTGTTTTCTTCATGTTTTCTCCTGTAAGCATTTAAGAGAAAATAATTTTTAAAATCATTGATAGTTATATCAAAAGTCAACTTAACTGTAGTGCTTAGAAACCTGAATTTTATCTTATTAACTTTGTCCTTATTGTGAAACTTATTTTGTGGATATAAAATGATAAAAAGTTGTGGCTATTTAAATAATCCTAAATTTTAGTCTAGAGGAATTGTTCTTTCCTCATTTTTGCATATAAAACACATAAAATATGTAGAAAAGCACAAAATATGTAGCATAATGATATGCAACATACAATGTCAGAAAATTTACTGCTTTTAAAAAACTCAACAATTAAAAAAATACATCAACAGGTCAAATAGAAAACTTGGTATTCTATAGACATTTTTATTTTTGTGTCCAAATTTGGGCAGCATTGGCCAATTGCTTAAGTAGTAAATAATAGAAAAACTATTGTTTTTAGTTAAAGCATTCCTAAAGTTTTTTCTCCTTTGGAGAAAGTTGTTGGACAATATAATTTAAGTAATTAAATTGATGGTAGATGATTTAGAATAGAATTAACCTATTTGTTTTGATGGTGTTTAAACTTCAGCTGAGACACATTGAAAACAAATTGGAAGTAGCCCCTACGAGTACAGCTGTGTTTGATTCTGTCATGGATACCAAGAAATCTTCTGCAAGTGCTACCAGAAAAATTAGTAGAAAAGGTATGTATGAGGTGACTTCCAAAGATACAAATATATTAAATATGAATTTTTGGTGTTTCAGTTTAATTTCTCCATATAGTCCCATGTATTTCCTTGTTCTTTTGTCAGAGACTAGATGCTTCATCAGCATTTTTTTTCCTTTGGTACTGAGTAGTTATGAAGCAGCCTCATATTCAGTGACTGTAGATGACGTTTTCTCCATCTTTTGATCAGGAATTTAGCACCACAGAATCACCTTTGGCAGTGAGTTTTCATTTGTTAGTGAGCATTTGATTTTGAACCTTTAGGGTTATATATGTCCTTTTTAAAAAAAAAATTTACAGGTATTTTAGTTTGAAATTTAGTTGACTTAAGACTTTTGTTTTTTTGATTGGGATTTATGATCAAAATTAGAATATTTGTCTTACAAATACTATCATAAATTGACACTGTCAATATTTTCTTTGGTTACCTTTCATATATTTAATTTTGTGGTTGCATAATTAGTGGAATAAACCTGCAGATTAACTGAAACTATGATTCTTTTTTATAATCTGTGAGTCTGTTGGGTTTTATCTGATGCGTCTTTTTTGGAGTAAGAGCCTTTGACAAAAAGCAATTTTTTATTTAGAATTTTACTTTGCATTGTTTGCTTAGAATTCAGTCTTTCTCTATAGGTTGAGTTACTGTAATAATATAAGCTGAATTTTTTTTATCTACTTGCATGATATCCAGCTTGAGAGTCCAGAAACAATGATACCTAAGTTATTTTCTTAAATGCTATCCACATTCAGAGACAGTTGTATTTTATTTCATATGTTTTCATAGATTCCCTTTTTCCTCAGATGGTAGATACCTGGATGATTCTTGGGTTAATGCTCCAGCCTCCAAATTTTCTAAATCACGAAAAGAGAAATCTCGTAGTCCTCTCAGAGCTACCACCCTGGAGAGTAATGTAAAAAAAGTTAATCGTGTGGAGTTTCGTGACCCTTTGGTTTCTTACAGGTTAGTGTGGGTTTCTTTTTTTTTTTTTTTTTAATTATCTGTAGAGTTAACCTGTAGTATTTGTACTAATATTATAGTTTATTTTCTCAGTTTTTCATCACACTCTGAATCTAGTGTTATTACCTTTTCCATTTTCCAAAAAGGTAAAGCAGAATCTTTTATATCATGAAATGCTAATTTTCTATTCTTTTACAGAGTGAATATTTGGGGAGAAGTAGTAATATTTGCTCCAGACCACTCCACTGTAATATGTTTCCTACAAACAAATTATTCAGTTTCTGGAAGTATGGCTTTCTTCTCCCTTATATCTCAGATTGGGTGTTCTACACAGTGGTCTTCACATAGTTTAGTTTTCTTCTCTTTTTTGAGTTGGAGGGGTGTGGCATTAATCAGTTCCTAAAATTTCTTTCTTCTGAGAATGTGAGCTGGTTTATTGTTTGACTGTGTTGCCAGTGGCTCCCTTTCAACAATTTAGTTACATGTTCAAGATTGATGAATGAATTTTAATATATGAATAGTATAAAATGCTTTGCATTTTTGTTAGCTAATTTAGGATATTCAGCAGATAAAATGAAAGAGTTTTGTATTTGAGGGCCATTTTAACTACTGATAGAAATATGTTCTTGCTGTTAGGATAGCAAATAGTATTAAGTAATAGACACTGAAACTTATAGTTCCTTGTTTCATTTATAATCATTTTTTAGTATTTTAAAGTGTCAATCAGTAAATTAAGGAGTTTTTAACAATGATGCTTGGAAGTACTTAGTTTTTATACTAGCTATTGTTCAGTTGCTAAGTCATGTCTGACTCTTTGTGACTTCATCAACTGCATCATGGCAGGCTTCCCTGTCCTTCACTATCTCCCCAAGTGTGCTCAACCTCATGTCCATTGATTCAGTGATGCCTTCCAACAATCTCACCCACTGTTGCCCCATTCTCCTCTTGTCCTCAGTCTTTCCCAGCATCAGGATCTTTTCCAATGAGTTGGTTCTTCACATCAGGTGGCATCCAGCATCAGTCCTTCCAGTGAATATTCAGGGTTGATTTCCTTTAGGATTGACTGGTTTGATCTCCTTGTTGTCCAGGGGACTCTCAAAAGAGTAGTCTCTAGCACCACAGTTCAAAAGCATCAGTTCTTTAGCGCTCACCCTTCTTTATGGTCCAACTCTCACATCTTATATTTGAGATAAAAAATTTGGGTGATGAAGGTGAATTATGCTTCCCTGGTGGCTCAGCGGTAAAGAATCTGCCTGTAATGCAGGAGCTGCGGGTGATGTGGGTTTGTTCCCTGGGTTGGGAAGATCCCCTGGAGGAGGGCATGGCAATCCACTCCAGTACTTTTGCCTGGGGAATCCCCTGGACAGAGGAACCAGGTGGGCTACAGTCCATAGGGTCACAAAGAGTTGGACATGAGCAACTTAGTCAGTGCTGTGAATATATATGGGAGTTATCAGTAGCATTGAAGTGATAAAGGGAAAAAAATAAATAGAGAAAAGGCCAGAGACTTAATCTGGAAACAAGTGCATAGTTTAGAAAAAGGAGAAAGGGAAAATTTAAAAGAATAAGGAGATGCCTAGAAACGTAATCACTATTAGAATTGAAACTAAATTAATATTTCTATTCTAATATTCTTTCTGCAAATAATGCTACCTCACATTTAAAATTGTGTAAATTATGTGTATTTTAAGAAAAGAAACAAATACCCATAGGATAGCTGTGAATAGAACACCCTTCACCTGGCCATCTCCGTTCATCATCTAAAACTCACCTTTTATCACCTTCTGTATGAAACACTGCTGTATCTGTTTCTACCCCATTTCATTCCCTAGCTTATTCAACCCTTCCTCTGTGCTTCCCGGGTGGCACTAGTGGTAAAGAACCTTCTTGCTAATGCAGGAGATAGAAGAGACTCAGGTTCGATCCCTGGGTCAGGAAGATCCCCTGGAGGAGGGCATGGCAACCCACTAAAGTATTCTTGCCTGGAGAACCCTATGGATAGAGGAGCCTGGCAGGCTGTAGTTCATAGGGTCATAAGGAGCTGGACCAGACTGAAGCGACTTAGTACCACCTGTGCTTCCTCTGTTGGAGCATTTTCATGCTGCATTATATTTTGATTAAATGTGTACCCATTACATTACTTTATGTAAAACTACAAATCTGTCTCATTCCCAAACCATTATCTTATTGCTTGTCATTTAAGTATTCTATAGATATTTTTTCCAGCATTTTATTATGATAATTTTCATATTTATAGAAAAGTTGAAAGAATTGCATAGTGAACATCCTTATTCATAGTAGATATTTAATGAGTGAGTGAGTGAAAGACTGTATGAAATTACTTTTTAAAAAAAAAAAGTTCATTTATTTTGATCTATCTAATTTGGCTCTGCTGGGTCTTAGTTGTGGCATGCTGAGATCTTTAGTTGCAGCATGTGGGATCTAGTTCCCTGATCAGGGATGGAACCTGGCCCCCTTCATTGAGAGTGCAGAGTCTTAGCCATTGGACTACGAGGGCAGTCCCTACTTTACTTTTTTTGGTTAATTTTCCTTCCCTTACGATTAAGACATGTAGGTAACCTACCATTTTATACTTTATTTTATTCTCTTGTTGTTTAGTCACTAAGTTGTATCTGACTCTTTGCAATCCCATGGACTGTAGCTTGCTAGGCTTCTCCGTCTATGGGATTTCCCAGGCAAGAATAGTGGAGTAGGTTGCCATTTCCTTCTCCCAGGCATCTTCCTGACCCAGGCATAGAACCACATCTCCTGCATTGGCAGGTGTGTTCTTTACTGCTGAGCCCCCAGGGATTCCTGTTTTATTCTCTGCATGTGCTGATTTTAGACCTTAATCATTTCGACAGTGAGTTGTTGCAGTCTGGTCAAGATAGTGAAAACAGGTGAATTTAGTCTTGATCTCTAGTGGAAGCTGCAGAACTCAGTTCTCAGCCCCCGTCTCATATAATAATCAGCCTCTTAGAGGAGGGTCTAATTTTTTTGAGTTATGGACACCAGTGAGAATCTGATGAAAGCTATAGACTGTCTCCTTAGAAAAATACACACACTTGTGTACTCATGATAGCTGCAAAATTACCATATTTTGCTGTAATAGAGTCATGACTTTAATAATTTTTGTGATATTTAGAGTTTTATGCCTAAACTGAAAGATTTAGATCAAGAATATACAATGACATCATTAAAGTGAACCACACATATATAATTTAAATATTTTTAGTAGTCATATGCACACACCCAAAGATGTTTTACGGTCTTTATTTTTTAATTTTTCAAAGTCTGGTACGTAATTTACATTACAGCACATCTCAGTTTGGATTTAAGCACGTCGAAGTGCTCAATTGCCACATGTGGCAAATGTCTACTCTTTCAGAATTTGGAGGTCCAGATGATTGTTATGTCTGTTTTTATAATTTTCTTGGGTAGTTTTTCATGTCTTCTTCCTACTGCTAAGGCTTGTCTTCATTAATCTCCCTTTTAATAACTGCTTCTGTTTCTAAAATATAACTTACTAGAATGATACGTATAATCAAAATAGTTTCTGAAGGAATACTTTTGTTAGTGTTTTTGTGAGTAGAGACTATGGACTTTGTGATGTGTGCTTTGGCTGTGTCCAGTCTTCTTTGCCTACTCTGGAATTTCTAGACATGCTTTACATAATTTGAAGCTGCCAAAAAAGTTGTCTGTAGTTCAGAGAGATTTAACTTTACTAACCACATTTATTTGGAGGTGAATGTTTATTGTACTTCCTCTTTATTTCTACTCCCAGTCTGTTAATTTTGTACACTGTTTAGAAGTTATATATGTGAAATGCCAGAATTTGAGAACTTTTTCCCCTAGTTCTTAAGATTTTATGGAGAAGTAAAATGTCCGTTTTGGTAGTAAGTGTTAAGTGAATATCCAAAGTCAGATTGTAATTCTGCTTTCTGGGGTTCTTAAGGAAATCTCTGCATGCATCTTTTGCATAATTTTATAATGTGCACATTAAGTGCTCGCTTCAGCAGCACATATACTAAAATAATATGCACATTATACACATTATGATTTAGATTATTTACCATAATCTAACCTTTGATACCCAGGAGGCATTGAGCATTGAATTTTAATAGTAGTAATCATTATCTTGTTATTTCTAACCTAATAGTGTCTAGGTTTTGGGGTCTCTAATGTTTACTTAGAGTTTTCCATTCAGTTTGTATGACTTGTTTTTGTATTCTTTATTTAAAGCTTATTATTTTTTAATAATAGGGAAGCCCATGGCACACCATCCAGTATAAGTCCCAGCCATTTAGAGTCAAAGCATGTATATTGTGTGGATGTTAATGAAGAGAAGCCTGAAAGTGGGAACCGGTTGATGTGCAGTCGAGAAGATCGGAATATACTTTGCTGTGATTTTGAGAGCTCCCAATCTTCTACCGTTGATGATACAGTTGTTAGGTTTTTAAACGATCGACCAACAATTGATGCATTGCAAAATTCTGAATGTTTGATTAAGGTGGCAGCTGCTGTGAGAAGTGATGAAGAAAAACCTAATAGAACAAAAGGAAATGAGAACACTTTGAAGTCTTCTGTGTGTACCATGGGCCATAACGTTGATCCAAAAGTGTTACGGTTAACTGACTCTTCTCCATCTTCTACTAGTACTTGTAATTCCCAAAGATTAGATATCCTAAAGCGGCGACAGCATGATGTCAAACTGGAAAAACTCAAGGAGCGGATTAGGAAACAGTGGGAACACTCAGAAGAAACAAATGGCCAGGGCCAGAATCTGGGTCATATTGACCATCCAGTAATGGTTGTTAATGTTGATAGCTCAGTGACAGCAAAAGTCAGGAAAGTGGCAACAGCACCACCAGCTCCAACATATAAAGGTTTGTAATCAGTGTTTGCATCTTCTCTTTTCCTGCCTCCTTGTCTCCCTGTTTCCCTAGGATGTATTGGAGTAGAGAGGATCATCTTTAGAATAGGGGGTGATTCTCAAATCAAATGCATAAAAAAAGTAATTCAAAATGCATGCTAAAAATGCATATTCAGATCCTTCAAGAGGTTCTTTTAGTTTGAGACCTACCATATGAATCTTTAATAAGTTGAACAAAAGAGAAAATAAAAATTAGTATAAATTTCAGAGAACTGAATATTGCTCTTACTCTGCCATTGTATTTCTATTGTTATTAGAAATTCTTTCAAAAACAATGTTTGAAAAATGCTTCAATCACTGCTAGTTATATTTGGTTACAGAATATCTTGGCACTGACATTTTGATACTGTTTTGTTAACCTTAGAATTTTGACAGGGGTTTTCTCCATGTTTAAGAAAACAGTAAATCATATTTCCATTGAGAAGATACTTTTCAGAGAGAATTTCTGCTTTCAGCCCAACTCAGGTTTTCATATATGGTGGTTTTAGTAGTTTGCATTTTTATGTTCCTGAAAATATTTTCACAGGGTCAGGGTCATCCATGTAAAATTTTGATTCATTGATGAGGTTAGACTTTTGTCTTAAATTTCCTACCATTCTGGCCTTTCTTTTGCAGATATTTTTTCAAGTTCAGTATTTATAAATGTATGAAGATCAAAATCAAGATTGGTTTATTCTGTTAATTTTAACAGAACAAACTCAACTGTCTACAGTTTGAACAGTTTATCAGTTTTTTGTGATATGTTTTGCTAGTAATATTCATTATGAATTAACGATAGATAATTAGCATTTTATTCTAGATAATTTATGATAAAATTGTGGGTAGTGCCCTTAATAAAATTCTTTCTTATCCTTCTAGTTGTTTGTGTGCCATGTCGAAATTGTCCACATTGCTGACAGGGCAATTAGCAAATGATGGGTTCAGAAGTTCTTGCTGGTTCTAAGATAGTGATTATACAAAACTTTGGCTATATTTATATCAGACCCATTAAATGCAGATTGTACCTTTAAAGTTTGTTCATTCTAGAAGTCAAAGTCTGCAGTTTCAAAAGTTTTTCCACTAAGGCAGAGTTAAAATGGTTGATTTGAATCTGTGTTTTATTTAATAATTTGTAAAAATCTAAAAATTAAGAAAAGAAAGCAACCTTAAAGAATCAGAGTGAAAATCTTAAGTATGAGTTGTGACTAGATTTTGTGTATTCTTTTTATTACTAGTTTTAATACTTTAGTTTCCATATTAAAATATATTATGAATATAACTTTTATGAGGTTAACTAATGAAATATAGTATTCATTTCAGAAATCATAACAGAATATGGTTTCCAATGGTATCCTGAGCAGTGGATTTATCTTTTCCAACAGTGAAGAACTGTTTTTCTGCTAACTTTTTGTCAGTGTAAATTAAAAGTATCTTAATATACTGTATTCTAAAGTGACATTTTAATTTCATTTGTTTAAATACTTAATAAATTCACTTGATTTGCAGTTGAAAAGATGAAAAAGATACATTGAAAAGCTGTATCATTCTTGTGCTCCAGTCACCTGGTCACCTTTCTGGAGGTTACTTGTGTTGACAATTTATGTATCATTCCAGAGATAATTTTCTCTTACACAAATGAGAGAGAGAAAAGAGAGATTTTTCTTTGTCTTTTTATATGGTTGTTAGTATATGAAACTCATTTTAAACACATTACATTTATGTGTGTATATGTTTAAAACTTGAAGTAGTGAACACAGTAGTTCATTCTTGTTTTATACTTAGTGGTTTACATATCTTTTTCTTTCTGGTTTAAATGCCCAAGAAGATTAAGCCTATATTGATCATCTGTATTTTATTTCAAAACTTAGTACAGTGTCTTGGACACAAATGCACAGTAAATTTTTTATTCTATTCAATAAATTGAATTAGTAAGAAAAAATGTGCACAAAGAGAATGGAAATAAAAACTGGGAAACAGAAAGAGAAACTGATGTAGATGCTGGAAGCTGCTTCAAGTTAACTTGTAAGTAAAGATGCAAATATAAAGAAAGGCTCCCATAGAGATAAATGTTTCCTGAAGAGAAGAGAAAGTGATAAGGCTGAATGTAGAGAGATGGAAGGAGGGTAAGAAATGTTGGGAGGAAGATAGGTTTACATGGAATTGCCACACTTTCTTGTTATAAACTGTAGTTTGCAATAGACTAAACACTATAAACTTTTTGTTTATATAGCTATAAGCATAGTTGTGTGTGCCCCGTGGTACAAATTTCAGGTAAAATTAAGCTTATGCTGTTGTCTTAAGAGCTGAATAGATTATTTTCTATTAGACATGTAATTATTTTACCAGTAACATTTCATCTATCACTTTTAAAGTGCTTTTACCAATTTTTGACTCCATTAAATTGATTTAATTTTTAGAAAATATTTAATGGCAATTCTTTGGTAAGTTGAGCCCATTTGAAGATACAGATCTTTTTTCTATTCTGGTTACCATCCATATTCATTACTTTTTTTTTTTTGCAAAGTAGCATTTTAAGTTTAGTACATTTCTTAAGGAGTAGTGATAAATTTGAAGTAGGAAATTAGAATGATAATTTCTAGGAAATAGCACATGTGTAATATTTATTGAGAAATTGAACAAGTATGTTTTAAGGAACTGTTTTCCACACTTTGGTTGTCTGATTTTGCCTGTATAGACAGAAGCTGGTCCATTTGTTTAGCCATAGGCAAAATCAGACAGATGGTAGTGATTAATGCCTGTCGTCAAAGAAAAGAAGAGTGACTATTGTTGTTTCTCCTCAGACTTGAAAAGGTAGTTTGTTTCTCTGATATCCATACTTTATGATTGACATTCTTTTATCATTTAATTTGGTGCTTCTCCATTTCTAGTCTTTTTGAACAAATGTATATTGCTTTGTCTAACTGAAGCTTACTTTTCCAGACAGCACTTGTTAACACATTATGTGGTAGCTAATGATGCATTGCTCTTTTAAAAGCTTATAAAGCTGTTCAACATTTAATTATTAGGAATGCACAGATCAAAACCACAATGAGATACCATTTCGTACCTATGAGGGTGACTATAATAAAAAAAGACAATAACAAGTGAGGATATGGAGAAGTTGCTGGTAGAAATGTAAAATGGTGCAGCTTCTTTAGAAAACATTTGACAGTTCCTCAACAAGTTCAACGTAAGAGTTACCATATGAGCCAGCAATTCCACTCCTAGATATACTACCCAAGGGAATTGAAAAAGGTATATTTAAACACATCCTTGTGCATATATGTTTAAAATGACATTATTCATAATAGCCAAAAAGTAGAAACAGCCCAGATGTTCATCAGCTGGTAAATGGATAAGCAAACATTGATATATCTGTACAGCGGAGTAGCATTCAACAATAAAACCTAAGTGAAAGAAGCCAGACACAAAAGGCCACACATTGTAGGATTCTATTTATATGGAAATGTCCAGAATAGGCAAATCTATAAAGATAGAAAATAGTTGAGTAGTTGGCAGGGAATAGAGGGAGTGGTGTGGGGAGTAACTGCTAATGGGTACAGGGTTACTATTCAGGGTGATGAAATGCTCTAGAATTAGATGGTGGTGATAGTTGTATAACTATCTGAATATCCTAAAAAGCAGGGAGTGATACACTTTAAAAGAGTGAATTTTATAGTATATTAATTTATTTCACTTAAGAATATAACAAAACTTTGAATGCAGTATTGATAAGGATGTTTTGTATTGTTGGTTATATATTAGGCTTCAATCCTTCAGAGACCAAGATTCGAACACCTGATGGGAAAGTGTGGCAGGAGGCTGAGTTTCAAAACATGAGTAGAGAACTGTATCGTGACTTAGCACTTCACTTTGCAGGTGAGAGTAGAGTGTTCCTAGGTTTGAGTGTTTTATCATGCATACTGCCCAAGCTGCAATACTGAAACATAAAATTGTCACCAAACTAAAGTTATTTTCCATTTCTAAATGCATGGTATACTTAAGTAGTGATAGTAGTCACAAGACTCTAAGCTTCTAGGCTTTGCTCCAGGGTTAAATTAGCATATATAGCTGAAAAGACAGAAACTAGGCTATTTTTAAACTAAGGGATGTTCTGAGTGGGCTTGTCGGATTTGAAAGAAACATAGGAGTCTAGTTGAAGTTTACTAGCCCTCTGAGATCTTTGAAATGGTCAGTAATTTGGTTGGAAGCAGATAAGATACAAATGTGAGGGCAAAAGGCAGGAAGAAAAATGAACATTATCAGAAGGGAATAATGTGTGTTAGAGGATTGAAAATAGGAACTTATGGAAGACTGGAAGAGGAAAATAGGAAGATCATACATATAATATTACTATATTGAAACCTTGTATGATTTTGGGCAAGATGCTGCTGGTTACTTAGTCTCCTGAATGTTTTACAGTTGAGGAAGTGTAAGCTCAAGGAGTAATTTTCCCATGGTTGCATAGAGCAGTTAAGAATTGAAGCCAAGGTTTAAAACCAACTCAATCTGACTCTGAAGCCTGAAATTTTTCTGGTAAGCCCTAGTAGAGAGTCTGCTAATAAATATTATGGCATTAAGTGTCCAGTCCAATTTTCCTACTGTTATTTTTGGGACAATATCTTCAGAAATTTTTTCTCATATGAAAAGGAAATATAATGCAATAGTTAAAGAGTGAGATTTCGGAATTAGTTTACAAGTATTCAAATTCTGGCTCTGCCACTTAATTAGCTTTTCATACTATCTGCGTTACATAAACTCTCTTTCTTGGTTTTCTCATTTGTAAAATAGGAATGATAATATGCTTCATAGAACAGTATCAGTAGACTAGTGGAATGATGTATGCCAAAGAACTCTTAAAGAGGTCAGCCTATTATAGGCTGCCTTCTCTTTTGTTTTGGTGGGTCAGCTCTCCTGCTGCTTCTATCTTAAAACCCATCTACTTCTGTATTAAATTCCATTTGCTCTAGTATATTTAAGGGCATTACTACAGCCCTCTTTTCTCTTTCCCATCATTACGTTTTCCCTCTCTATGAGGTCATGCCCATCAACATAGTGTTTGATAACATGCTGTTATCTGGGCCATCATAAAATAACCCCTCTTTTGGCCCTACTCTGCTTTGTTTCTCTCCTTTAATTTACAATGAAGCTTCAGAAAGTCGCTTTATCTTCATAGTCTCCAATTTTTCTCCTCCGTTTTACTCTTGAATCCTTTCTGTTAGGTTTTTGCTCCTACTTCTCTCTGGACTGCTGTTACCAAGGTCATCAGTGACTTCCACATTGCTAAATCCAGTGTGTAATTCTCATTTATTATCCTACTTGATCTCTCAGAAACATTCAGTTCAGTTCAGTCGCTCAGTCGTGTCCAACTCTTTGCGACCCCATGGACTGCAGCATGCCAGGCTTCCCTGTCCATAACCAGCTCCCGGAGCTTGCTCAAACTCTTGTCCATCGAGTCAGTGATGCCATCCAACCATCTCATCCTCCGTTGTCCCCTTCTGGTGCCTTCAATCTTTCCCAGCATCAGGATCTTTTCAAATGAGTCAGTTCTTTGCATCAGGTGGCCAAAGTATTGGAGTTTCAGCTTCAGCATCAGTCCTTCCAATGAATATTCAGGGATGATTTCTTTTCGGTTGGACTTGTTGGATCTCCTTGCTGTCCAAGGGACTCTCCAGAGTCTTCTCCAACACCACAGTTCAGAAGCATCAGTTGTTCCATGCTCAGCTATCTTTATGGTCCAACTCTCACATCCATACATGACTACTGGAAAAACCATAGCTTTGACTAGATGGACCTTGGTTGGTAAAGTAATGTCTCTACTCTTTTAATATGATGTCTAGGTGGGTCATAGCTTTTCTTCCAAGGAGCCAGTGTCTTTTAATTTCATGGCTTCTGTCACCATCTGCAGTGATTTTGGAACCCCCAAAATAGTTTCTCTCAGAAACGTTGGATATCACTAATCACTTCATCTTTGAATTTCTTCACTTGGAATCTTATCTATGATACCATAAGTGCTTAGTTTTCCTTCTACGTTTACGTGCTCTTTTTCGTTCTTTTATTTTTCCTAATCAACTATCTGATCTCTGAACATTGGCGTGTCCTGGTCCCTGTGTTTGGATCTGTGTTTCTCATTGTTTTTCTTTTCTCTTCCACCCCTTTCTTTTTCGTTTATTTTTAAAATTTTTTGTTTATCCAAATACAAACTAGGCAAGCTCATCGAGTTTCAGTACTTTAAATATTCTCTGCTGATGATTCCCAGGTTTATGTCTCTGACTAACTTCTCTGAATTCAGATTCATATCCAGCTGCTAACTCTGCACCTCCCCCTGGATGTATAATAAATTTCTTAAGCTTAATATATCCAAAAATGGAGCTAGCTAACTAAATGAGGTCATGGTTCAGTTCAGTTCAGTTCAGTTCAGTCGCTCAGTCGTGTCCGACTCTCCGCGACCCCATGAATCACAGCACGCCAGGCCTCCCTGTCCATCACCAACTCCCGGAGTACACTCAAACTCATGTCCACAGAGTCGGTGATGCCATCCAGCCATCTCATTCTCCGTCGTCCCCTTCTCCTCCCGCCCCCAACCTTTCCCAGCATCAGAGTCTTTTCCAGTGAGTCAACTCGTCGCATGAGGTGGCCAAAGTATTGCAGTTTCAGCTTCAGCATCAGTCCCTCCAATGAACATCCAGGATTGATCTCCTTTAGAATGGACTGGTTGGATCTCCTTGCAGTATAAGGGACTCTCAAGAGTCTTCTCCAACACCACAGTTCAAAAGCATCGATTCTTCGGCGATCAGCCTTCTTCACAGTCCAACTCTCGCAACCATACATGACCACGGGAAAAACCATTGCCTTGACTAGACGGACCTTGGTTGGCAAAGTAATGTCTCTGCTTTTTAATATACTATCAAGGTTGGTCATAACTTTCCTTCCAAGGAGCAAGCGTCTTTTAATTTCATGGCTGCAATCAGCATCTGCAGTGATTTTGGAGCCCAAAAAAACAAAGTCTGACACTGTTTCCACTGTTTTTCCATCTATTTCCCATGAAGTGATGGGACCAGATGCCATGATCTTTGTTTTCTGAATGTTGAGCTTCAAACCAACCTTTTCACTCTCCTCTTTCACTTTCATCAAGAGGCTTTTGAGTTCCTCTTCACTTTCTGCCATAAGGGTAGTGTCATCTGCATATCTGAGGTTATTGATATTTCTCCCAGCAATCTTGACTCCAGCTTGTGCTTCTTCCAGCCCAGCGTTCCTCATGATGTACTCTGCATATAAGTTAAATAAGCAAGGTGACAATATACAACCTTGACGTACACCTTTTCCTATTTGGAACCAGTCTGTTGTTCCATGTCCAGTTCTAACTGTTGCTTCCTGACCTGCATACAGGTTTCTCAAGAGGCAGGTCAGGTGGTCTGGTATGCCCATCTCTTTCAGAATGTTCCACAGTTTATTGTGATCCACACAGTCAAAGGCTTTGGCATAGTCAATGAAGCAGAAATAGATGTTTTTCTGAAACTCTCTTGCTTTCTCCATGATCCAGCGGATGTTGGCAATTTGATCTCTGGTGCCTCTGCCTTTTCTAAAACCTGCTTGAACATCTGGGAGTTCACGGTTTACATATTGCTGAAGCCTGGCTTGGAGAATTTTGAGCATGACTTTGCTAGCGTGTGAGATGAGGGCAATTGTCCGGTAGTTTGAGCATTCTTTGGCATTGCCTTTCTTTGGGATTGGAATGAAGACTGACCTCTTCCAGTCCTGTGGCCACTGCTGAGTTTTCCAAATCTGCTGGCATATTGAGTGCAGCACTTTCACAGCATCATCTTTCAAGACTTGTAATAGCTCAACTGGAATTCCATCACCTCCACTAGCTTTGTTAGTAGTGATGCTTTCTAAGGCCCACTTGACTTCACATTCCAAGATGTCTGGCTCTAGGTCAGTGATCACGTTATCGTGACTATCTTGGTCGGGAAGATCTTTTTTGTACAGTTCTTCTGTGTATTCTTGCCACCTCTTCTTAATATCTTCTGCTTCTGTTAGGTCCATACCATTTCTGTCCTTTATCGAGCCCATCTTTGCATGAAATGTTCCCTTGGAATCTCTAATTTTCTTGAAGAGGTCCCTTGTTTTTCCTATTCTGTTGTTTTCCTCTATTTCTTTGCATTGATCACGGATGTGACCAGTGATAGAAGCAAGGTCCGGTGCTGTAAAGAGCAATATTGCATAGGAACCTGGAATGTTAGGTCCATGAATCAAGGCAAATTGGAAGTGGTCAAACAGGAGATGGCAAGAGTGAATGTCGACATTCTAGGAATCAGTGAACTAAAATGGACTGGAATGGGTGAATTTAACTCAGATGACCATTATATCTACTACTGTGGGCAGGAATCTCTTAGAAGAAATGGAGTAGCCATCATGGTGAACAAAAGAGTCCGAAATGCAGTACTTGGATGCAATCTTAAAAATGACAGGATGATTTCTGTTCGTTTCCAAGGCAAACCATTCAATATTACAGTAATCCAGGCCTATGCCCCAACCAGTAATGCTGAAGAAGCTGAAGTTAATCGGTTCTATGAAGACCTACAAGACCTTTTAGAACTAACACCCAAAAAAGATGTCCTTTTCATTCTAGGGGACTGGAATGCAAAAGTAGGAAGTCAAGAAACACCTGGAGTAACTGGCAAATTTGGCCTTGGAGCACGGAATGAAGCAGGGCAAAGGCTAATAGAGTTTTGTCAAGAGAATTCACTGGTCATAGCAAACACCCTCTTCCAACAACACAAGAGAAGACTCTACACATGGACATCACCAGATGGTCAACACCGAAATCAGATTGATTATATTCTTTGTAGCCAAAGATGGAGAAGCTGTATACAGTTAGCAAAAACAAGACCAGGAGCTGACTGTGGCTCAGATCATGAACTCCTTATTGCGAAGTTCAGACTGAAATTGAAGAAAGTAGGGAAAACCACTAGAACATTCAGATATGACCTCAATCAAATCCCTTCAAATACAGTGGAAGTGAGAAATAGATTTAAGGGACTAGATCTGATTGATAGAGTGCCTGATGAACTCTGGATGGAGGTTCGTGACATTGTACAGGAGACAGGGAACAAGACCATCCCCATGGAAAAGAAATGCAAAAGAGCGAAATGGCTGTCTGAGGAGGCCTTACAAATAGCTGTGAAAAGAAGAGAAGCGAAAAGCAAAGGAGAAAAGGAAAGATATAAGCATCTGAATGCAGAGTTCCAAAGAATAGCAAGGAGAGAGGTCATGGTACACCCCTTAAACTTATTCATCTGGTATTCTCTCCTTCTTCAGTCAGTCAGTCAGTTCAGTTCAGTCGCTCAGTCGTGTCTGACTCTTTGCGACCCCATGAACCGCAGCACGCCAGGCCTTCCTGTCCATCACCAACTCCCGGGGTTTACCCAAACTCATGTCCATCGAGTTGGTGATGCCGTCCAGCCATCTCATTCTCTGTAGTCCCCTTCTCCTCCTTCCTTCAATCTTTCCCAATATCAGGGTCTTTTCAGATGAGTCAGCTCTTTGCATCAGGTGGCCGAAGTCTTGGGAGTTTCAGCTTCAGCATCAGTCCTTCCAATGAACACCCAGGACTGATCTCCTTTAGGATGGACTGGTTGGATCTTCTTGCAGTCCAAGGGACTCTCACTGGAGAGTAAATCTTATCCTTCTGATTATTCGGGTCCCAAATCCTCGGTCATCCTTGACCCCTTGTTTCTCTAAATTGTCTGAAATACCTCCAAAATATAATCACCTTCACCTACCACCTAGGTTCAAGCCATCCAGTATCAGTCTCCTGACTGGATTACTGCAGCAGCCTTCTAACTGGTTACCCTACCTCTGCTCTTCTAATGAATCTGTTTTCATCATAGCTATCAGAGTAAGCCTGTTAAAATAACATTTAGGTCATGTCACTCCTTTGCTCAATTGCTCATCCTATTCTTGAGTAAAACCTGAAGTTCTCACAGTGACCTATAAAGCCCTATGTAATCTGGCCCTCAGTTATGTCTTTTGACCCTAACTCTGACTGCTTTTCTCTTTCTTCACTTCATTCACATTGATTTCCTTGCTATTTCTTAGACATTAAGTATGCTCCTTCCTCAGGGCCTTTGAATCACACTTACTTCTTTGCTCAGAATGCAGAGCTCTATATTTGTTTAAAGTACATTTATCCAGATCTGTGGTTGAGATTAATTTTCAAATTTATGTGTATAGTCAGTTTATTTCTGCAGATTGGAATTTAAAAATTAGTGAGTAGTAGTTTATATGTGAAATACTTTGACATATTTCAGTAGCCTAATCATAAAAGGGCCTAATTTAGGAATATTGAGTATTTTATACAGTTTTATTCGAGAAGTTCATGAATATTTCAGTTAAGTGGAAATTTTTAAATGAAATAGGAATCTGTGAAAGTGCTTACTTCTGAGATTCTCTAAATGCTGTGATCTAGCTTGGAAAGCATTATTGTAGCTTCTTTCAGTTTGTGAAAACCAGGTGAGTGTCTCAAGGGTTTCCTGAAAAAAAAAAAAAGAATTGAGACCTAACAGTAGAGTAATTGTGATCTCTAGACCTTTCTGTAAGATGACTTGACATTGCAGCTTTTGAGTCAAAGAAATAGCGAAGGTTTCTCTCTCCCTTCCTGAACCATGTATTCTATATAGATTTCTCATACTGGGGGGAGGATGAGTGGGTCAATACCACTCATTATAATATTTGCTATAAATGTTTCTGTTTTTCAGATGATAATTCTATGAAAGAAAAACCAGCTGAAAAAAGTAAAGAGAAGAAAGTGGTCAAGCCAGTACGAAAAGTCCAAAAGGTAGCACAGTTATCAAGTTCAGAATGCAAAACAGGTTGGTTTTCTCAATATTAGGCCCATCTTAAAACTGCATATTAGTGAAATGCCATCTATTCAGAAATAAATGTTCTTATTATTTGACACATACAAAAATTCAGTATATTTTATGTATCATTTTATGTGTGTTCTCTTGAGATTAATTGACATATTTAGAATATATAGTCTGATAAAGCTTCATATATGTATATACTCATGAAATGTGTTCACCATGATACTGAACAGTGCCCCCCCAGTTTTTTCTGTCATTATTTTTTAATAGAAATTAACCAGATTAAAGGTAATGATTTTTATATAGTGAACTTTTATATACAGAGGGATGACTTATGCCTGTAGCTAAGTTTCTTCGCTTATTCTCATGAGTGAATAAATATTGGACAAGAAAAGTCTGGCAGTCTGTGCTAGTAATGGACTGGACGGACTCTGAATCAGTCAAGATGGGGGAAAAGAGAACTTCCTAGCTTTATCGTGATTAACATTTCAGGCTTAATATAGATTGCCTGAGTTTATACGCTGGTTCTGTCATGTCTAACTTTGTTCCTTTGGTAATTGAGTTAATTTTGGTGTCCTTTGGTTTCCCTGTTTGTAAATGGGAAACCACTAGTTACTTTTCTCATAGGTGGTTGTGAGAACTAAAACAGTTAATACCAAAAGTACTCAATATATTACCTGACACATTGTAAACACTCAATTATTAGATGTAATTTCTCTACTACTAATTATTATTTCTAGCTATATTGAAAATGGCTGTTAGTGTGTCATATTTAAGTCACTGAGTAATTTGGGTCAAGGGAGTGGAGAAAGTTGGAAACTTGTCACTTTCAGTTTGGAGACAACTCAGACATTCATTATGCAAATATATTTGCTTTATTTAAGGCACTGGGATATTCTAAGCTTAGGCAGTATAGTGGTAAGCAAGATGCACATAGCTCCTTCCCTCCTGGAACTTAGAACCTTGTCAGGAAAAAAGTAGATATGTAGTTATAATAAAGTGTAATGAATATTGAATAAAGGGAAAGTGTTAGTCACTCTGTCATGTCTGACTCTGCCAGCCCGTGGACTGTAGCCCACCAGGCTCCTCTGTCCATGGGATTCTTCAGGCAAGAATTACTGGAGTGGGTTGCCATTCCCTTCTCCAGGGGGGTCTTCCTGACCCAGGGATTGAACCCAAGTCTCCCACATTAGAGGCAGGTTCTTCACTGTCTGAGGCCGCAGGGAAGCCCCCAAATAATTGGATAAGGAACATACAAAGTCTATAAATACATGAAAATAGAGTGATGGGGCACTGGTTTCTGACCAAGTGCTTGTTTATCTGATCATAGACTAATCAGTTTAGTTCAGTTGCTTAGTCATGTCTGACTCTTTGTGACCCCATGGACTGCAGCATGCCAGGCCTCCCTGTCCATCACCAACTCCCGGGGTTTACTCAAACTCTTTTCCATTGATTCGGTGATGCCATCCAACCATCTCATCCTCTGTTGACCCCTTCTCCTCTCGCCCTCAACCTTTCCCAGCATCAGGGTCTTTTCAAATGAGTCACCTCTTCACATCAGGTGGCCAAAGGATTGGAGTTTCAGCTTCAGCATCAGTCCTTCCAATGAACACCCAGGACTGATCTCCTTTAGGATGGACTAGTTGGATCTCCTTGCAGTCCAAGGGACTCTCAAGAGTCTTCTTCAACACCATAGTTCAGAAGCATCAATTCTTCGGCGCTCAGCTTTCTTTATGGTCCAACTCTCACATCCATACATGACTACTGGAAAAACCATAGCCTTGGCTAGATGGACCTTTGTTGGCAAAGTAATGTTTCTTCTTTTTAATATGCTATCTAGGTTGGTCATAACTTTCCTTCCAATGAGTGAGCGTCTTTTAATTTCATGGCTGCAGTCACCATCTGCAATGATTTTGGAGCCCCAAAAAATAAAGTCTGCCACTGTTTCCATTGTTTCCCCACCTATTTGCCATGAAGTAATGGGACCGGATGCCATGATCTTGTTTTTCTGATCATAGAATAATCAGAAGAGTGCCAAATAACTTACTTTGTGACATCCATTGTTAATTGTGGATGCCATTCAAGAAAGACCCTGGCTGTATACCAATAAAAAAATAAAATTTTGTAGGAACAGGAATTACCTGGGTGTAAACGAAGCTAATTCTTACATTAAAAAAATGTAGCAGTGTTTTTCATGTGATATTGTTGTGAGTGGCATAGTTTGAAAGGAAGTACTGGGACCACTATAACTTGTAAATACTGATCTTGGATTGTATTTATCCAGTTTTGTGGTGGGCTAATTCTGCCATGTGTGTACTGTGGCAGTGACTGCTACAGAGAGTCATTAAATTGAGTTAAAGCTGTTTTAAGAGTTTATAGTAAAATTCTCTTTTTCTACCAATGACTGTATGGGACTATTCCAGAAAGCCAGAATTTAGAAATAACCACCCAGCATATTTGGAAGCCAATATTTATAAATAACTACAACTACCCAGCATATTCATGATTGCTTGCTCTTGATTCAGAAAATTAAGCTGAAATTGAAGAGAAACCTGTTCTCCCATTTTGCTTAAGCACATGAAATATCTTATAAATAGATTGAACAATAGACTTATAACCTTTTAAATATTTTAGATAAACTTTTTAAGGTTAATAGCAAGGTGCAAAAGCATTTCCAAAGTAAATAGTACACATTTATAATTCATGTTTTTAATGATAGATGTTTTCATTAAAGCTACATTCATTTAAACTTTTAAATGGTATTCTAAATATTTTTAAAAATTATAGATGTGATAAAGTAGTATCACAGAAAGCTTGGAAAATAGAAAAAAACAGATTAAAAACCACTGCTCTTACTTAAACAAAGGACTAGTAGTTTTGTGTATTTCCTTACAGTAATTTTAAAATCAGTAGTAGATTATTGTAGTCATTGTATTATAAGATTTTATCTTTTTCTCTTAGCATCTTAGGACAAGAACATATCTGCTATTTTTATAGAAATTGTAATTGGAAATGGCCACACAGTACTCCTAATAGAAGCATAGTTTATCTACTATTCAATATTTAGGTTACTTCTGATATTATAAAAATAATACAGTGAACACTGTCATTTATTTTTTTTTCTTTCTATTGGATACATTTCTGTTACTTCGATTATTTGATCAAGGGAAATGACCCCTTTGACTTGTAATACTATTTTTTAAAAAGGAGACTATACACATTGATATTTTAACAAGCATAGTAAAAGGGATTTTTACTATAATTTTACAAGCTTTGGCTATGAATGTAAAAGTATTTTTTCTAATTTAATTAGGTTTAAAGTATTACTTCATTATTTTCATTTCCATTACATTTTTTATATTGCTTTGTATTTAAACACTTTTGCATATTTGTTTCAGGTTTTTAAAAATGGTTTCTATTTTATAAATGGTCTTTCATGGTATTTTTTGTTTTTTAAGTCACTGTTTTGAAATAATGGTCTAATTTTAACTTTTTTACCATCTGAAGCTAATAAATGAAAATTGTTTCTCTTGGTAAACAGCTGTATTTATTGAAATATACTTTTATTTTTATGAACTTCTACAATGGCAATTTAAAGCATTGATGATATTTGCTTTCTGAGTGTCATTGTTTTATTCATTAAAAAGTAATGTGTAGTAATGTGTTATATGTCTAAAAAATATAATGTTAAATTCTCTGTAATAACCATCCCCTTCAAAGGTAGTCACTATTAACTCTTTGTTATATGTTTCCTTAAGGTTTTTTTCTATGCTTCGCTTAAGTCATTTGCTCATTAAGCAGGCATACATTTGACTGTGTCAGGTACTGTGCTAATTTTGGTAAACCAAACACTTATAGTTAAGACATATTTTTATTCTGTGTTAAAATTGTTGAATTTGGTTTCCTGGTTCTTAAAGTTTCATTAATATTTGGTACTTAACTTTCAAAGCATTTTACACTTAGTATTTGAGGTGTGTGGGTAAATAAAAATTTAAACAGACTACATTAATTGATTTAAAAATAAAATTAGATTGTAAATATTTTGACTTTGGCATAAGATAAGCAAAAGATTAATTACAAATACTTGTATGGTTAAGTAAGAGGTACTTCTTACAGCTAAAATTTAAGTTTTAAATTATACATATGTATATATTTCTTTCTTTTCTTTTTTAGGTAGCAGTCATCTGATTAGTACATCTTCTTGGCGAGATGGACAAAAATTAGTAAAGAAAATTCTTGGTCCTGCACCTAGAATAGAGCAGAAAGAGCGAAGAGCAGCATCAAGTGACAGAAGTGGAAGAGAAAGAACTACTAAATCTGGTGAGCAGTTAAATTAGTCAGTTAAGCTACTTAATCATTTAAATTGTTGAGCAAAGCAATTAAAAGTTGCTTGTGTAAGTACTTTGAGAGGTGAAAATACTCTTAAGAATACTGTTTAAAATTTTGCTTTTTAATTGTGAATGTAGCTTAAAAAAGAAGGCATGTTCTATTGGGCTTGGCTATGGATAATTTCCATATATAGATGTTATGTTGATCCTTATTAAGAATTCTGTTTATGTTATAGTAATTATATTTATCTGTCATTATGAATAAATAGCAAGGCATCATATAATCAAATCCTATTAGACTATTAGGGACCTTTAGGGGATTAAGTTCAATCTGTCTTATCTCCATAGATACAAGTAGAAGTAGACATTCACAAGGTTGGATTTTTTTGTTTGTTTGTTTGACAGATTAGGAAACAGGCCCTGAGAGAGAAGTGAGTTTTCTCAAGGATATACAGTCAGTGGGTGACAAAATTTGATCTAGATCCAGAGCTCTTTAGTTTGACACTCAAGTCCACTCTTCTTTTAAAATGTCATTGAGTGCCATTTGAAATAACTAGTTACTTTTTCATGAACACTAATTTTAGAAAATGAAATATAAATACCTACAAGCCAGTTTTCCTTTTCAATTGAAAAAAATTGCCTCAATTTGAGTTTCTGAAATGGATTCAGTAAGAAATGCTATTTGGTATAGAGAAGTTAATACATATTTTGTATTTGCTCTTTATCTGACTTATAAATAAACTCATACCATTGTCAGTCTAAGACTAAGCCACATCAGCAAACGTTTAGTTGATAAAATGATTGTTTTTCTATATATTTAAGTTTTTCCTGTTATTCATTGGAGAGTTGTGGCAGCCTAACATCATTTTTTTAACAACTGATTGAGGGTTTGGGGAGAGAGATAAATAGTAACATTAAATATGTATATGGGAGAGAACTAGTATCTCTCTATTAATAGTTGATATTGATAATTCTCTGTTAATAGTTAAATATTCACATGAACAGCAAAATTGTCCTTGTTTCAGAAATATTAAAAGATGCACTTTAAAAAACTGCTGAGGAAGTATAGTTTCTATGGAGTATCAGAATTGTTCTGTTTTTCTTTTCTAATGTTCTTTAGAAGACTTTTTAAGATATTTGAATTAAAGTGAAATTTCCTAATTTTCTCCTTAATGCAGTAAATTTTTAGAAATGAATATAGAATTTTCATACTTTGCAGGGGGCCATATTGGAAGAGCAGAGTCGGACCCTAGATTGGATGTTTCACATAGATATCGTCCACGAAACTCAGAACGTTCAAGAAGTAGAGCTCGGTCAGAAAATAATGTAAAGAAATTAGCTCCATCTCTTCCAGATAATAAACAGGAGGAAAATGCTGCCTTAAATAAGGACTTTTTACCTGTTGAAATTCGTGGAATTCTTGATGACCTCCAATTGGATTCAGCAGCTCAGACTGCAAGACAAGAGACAGGAGAGTTACAGAATCAGAAGTCATCAGCATCCATACAAGCTCCTAGAAGTCATAGCCCAATAAAAAGAAAACCTGACAAAATAACAGCTAATGAAGATCCCCCTGTTATTTCTAAGAAGCGTCACTATGATTCAGATGAGGTACGACAGTACATTGTTAGACAGCAGGAAGAAAGGAAGAGGAAGCAAAATGAGGAGAAGAAGGCCCAAAAGGAGGCCACTGAGCAGAAGAACAAACGATTACAGGAGCTCTACCGGAAACAGAAAGAAGCCTTTACTAAAGTGAAAAATGTGCCTCCTTCTGAGCCATCAGCAACTAGGCGACTGCAAGAAACTTACTCCAAATTGCTTCTAGAAAAGTCATTGCTTGAAGAGCCAACTCATCAACATATTATGCAGGAAACACAGGTAATGGTACTGACAGAATTATAAAGGGAGGTAATTCATGGTTAGGAAAAACTTGCTTGCTGTAATATTTTAAAATTACCATTCCTAATATTCAGACATATGTTCAGACAGTATTTATAATAATGATGGCCTTTCATGAAGTTTATCTGCAGAGTAATTTGATAAATGCAATTGAAGATAAGTGCTCAGTTAGTTTCCTAGAGTGATTGTTGAGCTGTCTCATTTCTGGTTAGTTATATTCTTGCCTAGTTTTTGTTGTATTACTGAGCAAAGTTAGACAGTGTTAATAATGAAAAACCTAGTTTTGTTATCTGCGCTGAAATTAGAGAATATTCTATTATAGTATGCTAATTTTATGAGTATTGGTTTTGTTTTTAAGGGTAGTAAGAATAATATTTGAGTCTATACCATGTGCCACTTAACTGTTTTAAAAGCTTTACAGGCTTAAGTTTCAGTAAATCCTCACAACTCTTGAGAAGGGGAGGTACTGCTAGTATTCCCACTTATTAGGTGAAAAAGAGAATTAGAAAATTATTTCCTCCAAAGTACACAGTGAATTGTAGGTGCCCTTGTTGGATTTCAGGTGTAATTTTTGCTGTTAACCATAATGGCTGGTTTTAAGACAAACTAATTTAAATTGGTTTTATTTGAGAGGAAAGCAGCTCCTGCATTTCATGATCTTTGTAAAGTTGAAGTGACTTAATATTTATCTTATGTGCTCCTTGAATGTGTCTTTATGATGGAAGTCAGATAAAAATATCCTTTTCTTACAGACCAGACCAGGGTATCAGCCATCTGGAGAATCTGACAAAGAGAACAAAGTGCAAGAACGTCCCCCAAGTGCATCTTCCAGTAGTGACATGTCTCTGTCAGAACCTCCACAGCCTCTTGCCAGGTATAAAGGGGAGAATGAAAGATACTTAAGGTTCTTTCTTTCTGTGATATTTATTATAGTGGTCTGTGCCCAGTGAATTTTGTTCATTGACCTTCTCTGAGAACAAGAGGTTTATCTAGAAATTGGTTAATATCTTCTGATGGACATTTAAGCATGGTTATACATTTGTACTTACTGGATGCCCTATTTTGCTGTTCAATTCTTCCCTGTTCTTTAATATTTGGTGTAAATATCAGTTCCTCTTGGGGAACTTGTTAAATATTTTTGAAAAGGTGTTTCTGTATTTATTATCATTCAAAATTTCTTCATATAACTCCTGCATCAATATATCTTACCTCTCAAAAGCTGTGTTTAGATACGCATATGAACAAATGAACAAGGACTAAGAGGGGATTTGATTTGAATTCATATTGGTGACTGAGGACTGTTTTACCTTAAATTAAGAAAAAAAGATTTTTTTTTTTCTTGGGCTGTATTGTTTGCAGTAAAGTAAACAAACAAACCCATTTGTCCATGAAAGTTAAGGTGATTTTCAGACTACATGATTATAAATTATACTTTGAAATAATCATTTTTGGAAGAGAAAGATTTTGAAGTTCTTTTTTTGGGAATGCACAAATAAAAATCAAGTCACCAGTGTGGGGTTAATGTACATATGACCCTCTCACCCCTTGCTGACCCCCATGGACCCCCCCAAGAGAATAATAATTTTGATTAAAATAGCTAACATTTATTGTTTGTTACATTTCAGACACTGATCTAAGTACTTTGCATTTAATCCTTGTAAATTCTTTTGAGTTCTCTCAGTTGTTGTCCAGTTGCTACGTTGTGTCCAACTCTTTGTGACCCTATGGACTGTAGTAGCATGCCAGGCTTCCCTGTCTTTCACTGTCCCCTGGAGTTTGCTCAGACTCATGTGCACTGAGTTTCTCAGTTTCTTTTTGCTTAAAAGCACAGCATTTCTTTTCCTTGCCCTTCTTGTTCCATCATTCTGCATTGAAAGTGAAAGTTGCTCAGTTGTATCTGATTCTTTGTGACCCCATGGACTATACCATCCATGGAATTCTCCAGGCCAGAATACTGGGGTGGGTAGCTGTTCCCTTCTCCAGGGGATCTTCCCAACCCAGGGATTGAACCCAGATCTCCAACATGGCAGGCAGATTCTTTACCAGTTGAGCCACCAGGAAAGTATACCGTATTGAACTTTTATTATAAGTGAAGTCGCTCAGTCATGTCCAACTCTTTGTGACCCTGTGGGCTGTAGCCTGCCAGGCTCCTCCATCCATGGGATTTTCCAGGCAAGAATACTGGAGTGGATTACCATGTCCTTCTCCAGAGGATCTTCCTGACCCAGAGATTGAACCCAGGTCTACACATTGCAGGCAGACTCTACCATCTGAACCACCAGGGAATTTCATTGAACTTTATATCTTCGTATTAGTACTTAATGGCATCATGTTTAGTTATTTATTAGTCTGTCATCCCTTTTAGATCTTCTGAAACTGAAGGATTAGGTCTTAATTGGATCAAGTTTATTTCCATTTTTGTGTGCGGCTGTTCTTCTACCATTAAAATTAGCATTCTAAACACTTGAATATAAAGATCTCGGATTTTTACTCAGCAGTACCTTTTTATTTATTATTTGCTTTGTATTTCCATTACTAGTTTAGTTTGGGCACTAATAATTTCACACCTCACATTTGTAATAGTCTGTATTCTGTGGCATAGAATCCATTCACTAGTCTTCTGTAGTCCACTTTCATAGCAGTCCTTTAATATGAAAGACTGCTACAACATAACCTTCAACCAAACTGTGCATGACATGCTTTTCATTTCCTTTCCCTGGTTACTCTCTTCCAGATGGTTTTTTTTTTTTTTAACTTAATTAGTAAGACTTCATATTTATTCATATTTGATTGGTCTGAGGTTGCAGCCTGTCTAAATAACTTTGAATCATAATTTGATTATTTGTTGGGTTAACCATGGCCTCCTAGCTTTCTGTCATCTACAAATTTAATAAGCACACCTTCATGTCATCATCCAAAAATAATGGATAAGGCCAAGGACAAAACCTCATTTTTTTTTTCTCCCCTAAAGATCTTCTTAATAGTTAATACCAGCCTTTAACCTTTGTATATGGTATTCCTTAATATACAGGGAGGTGTCCATAGTCTGGAAACATAAGTGAATTATATAATGTCATCTAGGATATCTTTGTTCTGTTTCTAGTCTCTGTGGAGGGATTATCAGTTTTTCTGAGAATTAGATTGTATTCATCTCATTTCTTCAGAATGCACAATGTTAAAACCTGTTTGATGCTTACTAAATATATGTTGATTAGAGTAATATTATGCCTATAATCTGAAGCATTTCTCTTTTATGAAACATTATTTTTAAAGGGAAAGGTAGAGCCAATGCTGTAAGAAATTTTGTCCATAGAGTTCTAAGGGTTATAAGGCCTTCTCTTTAATTAATAGTTTTAAAAATATGACTTAGTTTTTTAAAAAAATGTCCTAGTGAAGAAAGCTGTTTACAAAACAATATGTGTGATAAAATCTCATTTTTGTGAAATTAACACCAGCAAACACAGCATACATGTAGAAAATGGTTTGGAAAGCTGTAATTCTGAATGAAGTAGAGTTAGCCTTTCTCTCAGTGGTAGCTCTGAGTGATCTTTATCTGTTTCACCCTTTGTTGTGGTTGTCCGCATCTTTTTTTTTTGCAGTGGCTATGCATTATTCTTACAATCAGCAAACGCAAAACTTTAAAAAAGAAAAGGATGGCTTAGTTATGAGGTCCTGTGTTAACTAACATATTGTAACTTTCATTTCCAGAAAGGACTTGATGGATCCTTCATGGACGCAACCTGACAGACTAAGTCCACGAGTCCACCATCCTCAGCCACAACCTCTTGTTGGGACAGCTGGAAATTTACTTTCCCATCTCTTGAATCTAGAGCATGTAGGAATTTTGCATAAGGATTTAGAATCCATTTTACCAACGAGGAAGAATCATACTGTGGCTTCGGGGCCATTAACTTTTACACCTCAACCATATCTGACCTCACCGACTGCTCATCCAGATGCCTTGTTAAAATCTAGTGCTAGCCAATATAAAAGTAAACTGGATCGTATTGAAGCCTTGAAAGCAACAGCTGCTTCTTTGTCCAGCAGGATTGAAAGTGAAGCCAGAAAATTAGCTGGGGCTAACATTAATTATGGGTCAGTATGGAACACTGAGTATGATGTGCAGCGAACATCACAAGAAGATGGACACTGGACCAAGGCTATAAGTCCACCTGTGAAAGAGGATGCAGAAGATGTTTTCTCTGCTCGAATTCAAAAGATGCTGGGAACCTGTGTATCTCATGCAACTTTTGATGATGATCTTCCTGGTGTAGGCAATCTCAGTGAATTTAAAAAGCTTCCTGAGATGATAAGACCTCATAGTGCCATATCAAACCTCAGAATGAGATCTCCTGGACCCAAACCAGAAGGGCTGCTGGCACAGTTGTGTAAGAGGCAGACTGACTCTTGTGGCTCTGATATGCAAGTTTGTTCTCAAGACAAAGCCAAAATGTCTCTTGGTTCCAGCATAGATTCCGTCAGTGAAGGGCCTCTTCTTAGTGAGGGGAGTCTGTCTGAAGAAGAAGGACGTCGAGATGAACAGTCCCCTTTGAAGTTAACAGAGATCTTGAAAGAAAAGGAATTTTGTGCTGGAGAAAGAAATGCTTATGAACCCATCAAAGAGTTTCAGAAGGAAGCTGAAAAATTCTTACCACTCTTTGGGCCTATAGGTGGTACACAAAGCAAAGGACCATGGGAAGAACTGGCAAAGGGGAGTCCACATAGTGTCATTAATATTTTTACAAAATCATATAAGTTGTATGGAAAAGGTGAGAAAAATAGTAACGCTTGTAATATTTGTATGTTATCTTAGGATAAATTATTTCCTGTACAAGATAATACTTAACTAAAGATTTTCATCATTCATTATAAGGATAGTAGAGATATATCATTATCTAAATTAATCTCAATTATCTGCAAGCTTCAACTAGAGTATTGTAATTTAATCTTTAAAAATTTATTTTTTAGCTGTTGTGATTGAAACAATAGTTGATTGATGGTTATGGAAATTTTGGTCTGATTTAGAGAAATTCTTAGGTGATGTTCAAGATTAGTATGTATCAAGTGTATACTCAGGTTACTGTGGCCAGAGTTATATATTTAGATAGAAAATATGTGTATTTCTTAAAAGGGTGATTGTGTGTGACTCATAACAAACAGATCTTTGGGAATATAATGGTCAAGAATTGAGAGGGGCAACTGTAGTAACATTTCTAATATGGAAGCAAATCTGTTATTGTTTGTCTAAACGAATGTTAAAAACAGACTTTGAACAGTAATGTAGCTGTATATTTGGGTCCTAAAATAAAAACTTTTAAGGTGCCCTGGTGATCCCTGAGATCCTGCAATGCAACATTTCCTTTTGTGTGGCAGACTCAATTCCTTCAAGTTCCTTTCTTTGTTCTTCCTACCATAGGTGGATTCTACCCATCTTACGCTAATATCACCTTAGAATTCCCAGGTTGGAGAGTGAGTGAGGCTGAGCCCGAAATTTTTTTTTCATTTCCATTCTACGCAGTGAACGATTTATCTGACAGATGAATTGATTTCATCTTTTCATCTTATGCTTAATTGGGTTTCCCATTACATTTTCCTAGAATTCGTAGTTAGCTACTTCATTTGAACTTGTGCAGACCTATATGTGCCTATTTATCTCTTTTGTTTAACACTTTTTTCTATAAGTGGTCATTTTCAAGTTCTTTGAATATTGAAGTTCTTTTGATTAAAGAAAAGTGCTTGTAAATCAACCCCCTCAATTTTTTTTCACAAGAAGATTAGATTTGTTTTTAAATCCATTAGATTTTCATTAAGATATTATACTGAAATATTTAGAGTTGATATGTTATCTGCTAATTGTTTCAAAGTAATGCTTGAGAAGAATTACAGATGGAGGGAATACGAAGTTTGTGTTGGTATTTGTTAAAGCTGGATAATGGATGCATTAGTTTCGTTATATGACTTTCTGCTATCATATATGTTTGAAAATTTCCCTAATAAAAAGTTAAAAATGTATTATCAGATATAAAGATAACTTGAAGAACTAACAGAAGCAAACTAAAATATCCCTAAATCCATGTCATTAATCCCCAGGTTGTGGAATGTTTTGCTTGTAGTTTTTTAAATTTTTATTTTAAAACACATTTCAATTACTACTTTTGACAGAATTTGAAGACAGGTTGGAAAGAGGAACATCAGCATCACGGCCTTTGAATGCCATCACAACCCCTTTAAGCAGCGTTTCCTATGAAGATGATTTTGTCTCCTCTGCAGGGAGTGGAACTTTGACAGAAAAAAAGGCAGCTCTTGAACCCAAGTAAGACTATGTTAACAGTATGGAATAAAATCTGAAGAGTGAGACAAATGTACAGATGAGAACTGAGGTCTAGATATTAGTCAAATTTTGCTTGTTTAAAGATCCATGTAGAAGCTGCATTGCATAGTAGTCATTAAGAGCATGGGCTCTGGATCCAGACCATGTGGGTTTAAATACTGACTTTACTAATGTTTAGTTGTTTGTCTTTGGGCATGTTGTTTAATTTCCCTGTGCCTCAGTTTTCTTCTCTGTTAAAGTGTTACGAATGTTCAGTGAAATACAAAGTACTTGGAATAGAGTCTGGCACATAATAAACAATATATAGATTGTTAAATCAATCTGTGAATCCCCGGTTGAGGTTGGTATTGGGAAAATTATTCTATGGTGTGTTAATGTGAGATGATTAAGAAATGGTTTTATGTAATAAAATTGAAGATGACTAGCTAAACACTTGGCTCCATGATCCTATTCAGTTCATTTCAGTCGCTCAGTCATGTCCGACTCTTTGCGACCCCATGGACTGCAGCATGCCAGGCCTCCCTGTCCATCACCAACTCCCAGAGTTTACTCAAATTCATGTCCATTGAGTCGGTGATGCCATCCAACCACCTTATCCTCTGTCATCTCCTTCTCCTCTCACCTTCAATCTTTCCTAGTATCAGGGTCTTTTCAAATGAGTCAGTTCTTCACATCATGTGGCCAAAGGATTGGAGTTTCAGCTTCAACTTCAGTCCTTCCAATGAATATTCAGGACTGATTTCCTTTAGGATGAACGGTTGGATCTCCTTGCAGTCCAAGGGACTCTCAAGAGTCTTCTCCAATACCACATGATCCTAAGTAATCAGTAAATTTTTTTATAATTGGAATAGCATCAAAAACTTTGCAAATCTTTGAATAGTAGCAATATTATAATGTTAATATTTATTGAGCAGTTAATGTACAAGGGACTTCCCTGGTGGCTCAGTCAGTAAAGAATCTGCCTGCAATGCGGGAGACCTGGGTTTGACCCCTGGATGGGGAAGATCCCCTGGAGAAGGAAATGGCAACCCACTCCAGTATTCTTGCATGGAGAATCCCATGGTCAGAGGAGCCTGGCGGGCTACAGTCCATGGGGTCGCAGAGAGTCAGACATGACTGAACAACTAACACTTTCACTTTAATGTGTAAGGTACTGATTGGGCTTTACCTGTATGAATTCATTCTTCTAATAGCCTGATATGCTAAATATTTTTGTTACTATTCTTACTTGAGAGAGGAAACTGAAGTCCTAAGGTTGTTACTTGTACAGTGTCATATAGTAAGTGAATCAGATTTCACCAGAGAATTTCCTCTCTAAATTTTGTTACTATATAAAATAATCTGTAATCACTCTCATGCAGTATAATTTTCTTCACACATTTCAAATTGTAATGCACATAAAATTATTGGATGATCTTTTAAAAATTAGTTATATCCGCATATATATGAAATCTAGAAAGATAGTAATGATGATCCTACATTCAGGGCAGCAGAGGACACACAGACATAAAGAACAATCTTTTGGACAAAGTGGGAGAAAGGGAGAGTGGGATGATTTGAGAGAATAGCATTGAAACGTATACATACCATATGTAGAATAAATAGCCAATGGGAGTTCAGTGTATGATGCAGAGAACCCAAAGCCAGTGCTCTGTGACAACCTAGAGGGGTGGGATGGGGAGGAAAGTAGGAGGGATTCAAGAGGGAGGGAACACATGTATCTCTAATGCCTGTTAATGTTGATAGATGACAAAAACCATCACATTATTGTAAAGTAATTATCCTGTAAAAAAAATTAGTCAGAAAAATTAGTTATTAATAAAATAAGTATTATTAAGATTATAGCAGAAATGTAGTTTTAAATTTTGAACTTCAAAGAAAAGGCTTATTTTTTAATCAAGATGTGTAAGGATTTAATTGTGGTAACATTTAATATCACCAATCAATATGACTTATTATATTTTATTTCTGAGTTGAAGTAGAAAATATTAAATTATTATTCCCTATAAGATTATTAGAAGGAAAATAATAAATTATAAATTTGAATAGAAATTGAGGTCACATTTTTCAGTATCCAGCGTTAAATTTTTTTCTCTTATGTGTCTGAATTACCCGTTTTTATTGGTTTCACTTCAGTAAAAAACTGCCTAAGACTTTTCTCAGTAATAAATTGAGCCATAGGGAATAATGCAGGCTTCTGGTACTGACAAGACAAGTGGAAAGCATCTTTGATTATAGTTATATTCTCTTTGTGACTAAATAGATTTTAAAATATCTATAGTTTTAGCTGTGAGCTGAAACTTTTTATTTCGTTCTTTAACCACTGTTACTTATTCTTTGACAGTATTGGTAGTCACAGTTTAGGCATTCAGGAGGATCATTCTAGCAGAAAGTCTGCCTATGATCTCTCCTCTGTGGATGTTACTTCCCAGCACTCATCAGGGGCCCAGTCTGCTGCATCGTCTCCTTCTTCTTCTTCTTCAAAAGGGAAGAAAGGAAGAAAAGAAAAGATAGAATGTAAGTGGAATTCTATGTGATGATCTTTTTCTCTTTACCAGTGACTTTGTGACTGATCTAAAGTTAACGATTTGATTTCATAAGTTAGATAACTTCTTTATGATAATAGTATAATTGACTTTCATACTTATTTATCATTACAATAATACCTTTTGATATATAGCATTATAAATCTTTTGCTTACTATGAAAGGAATACATTAACAATGATAAAAAATTAAAAGTTGTAGAAAAACAATTGTAAACAGTTATGAACCTCTTTTGATTCTTCTCCTCAGAGATAACTACTGTTGATGTTTTTGGTGCCTGTTTTTCCAATATATACATAAAACCAGGCATACTTCCACATGCATTTTAATTTAAAAAGCAGAAATGAAATAATATTATTTTGAAACTACTTTTTAAAAGTGTTGTATCCTGTATATTTCTGAGTGTCATTAAATATAATGGTCAAATTTCCGTATCTATAAAGTGAAGATGATAATAAATGCTTTCTATGGTAATTTTGAAGCCTACATATATAACGTGTACATCTCTGTACTTGCCACAGTAGCTGGCCCTTTGGCATTCTTGACTAATTGAGAATACCTTTCAGTTCCCTCAGTTCTATTCCTGGCTATAATTTGCTCAGTAGGCCTAGTGATGAGAAGATAACAGTCATTAGGCAAAGGCCTCTTAGATTCACAGGATGGTCTCTAGGGAATGATTTTTTTTCCACAATTATTTTTTCTAATGGTAAAAAATTGCTTGTCGAGTTAAAAAAAAAAAGGACTGGGGAGGACGAATGTATAAATATAGAAAACTTTTTAAAAATGAAAAATCATCTGTATTCCCTCCACCTGGAGATAACCAATGTTAATGTCTTTTTAGATTTTATTTTATTTTATTGTGGTAAAATATACATAAAGTAAACCTTATCATTTTAACCATTTTCAAGTGTTGAATTCAGTACTGTTAATAAGCATGTTCGTTGTGTTCCACAACCATCATCATTACCCAACTCCGTAACATTTTCATCCTGCCATGCTGAAACTTGGAACCCGTTAAACAATAATTCCCCTTCCCTCCCTTCCCTGAGCTGCTGCTAACCACTGCTCTACTTTCTGTTGCTGAATTTGACTACTCTAGGTACTTCATATAAGTGGCATCATCCAATATTCTTTTTATGTCTGGCTTCTTTCATTTAGTACAGCATCTTCAGATTTCATCCACATTGTTGCATGTATCAGAATGTCCTCCCTTTTTAAGGATGAATCAGTTCAGTTCAGTCGCTCAGTCATGACCGATTCTTTGCGACCCCATGAATCACAGCACGCCAGGCCTCCCTGTCCATCACCAACTCCTGGAGTTCACTCAAACTCATGTCCATGGAGTCGGTGATGCCATCCAGCCATCTCATCCTCTGTTGTCCCCTTCTCCTCCCTCCCCCAATCCTTCCCAGCATCAGAGTCTTTTCCAGTGAGTCAACTCGTCGCATGAGGTGGCCAAAGTATGGATCTCCTTGCAGTCCGAGGGACTCTCAAGAGTCTTCTCCAGCACCACAGTTCAAAAGCATCAATTCTTTGGCGCTCAACTTTCTTCACAGTCCAACTCTCACATACATATTATTCAGCCTTAAAGGAGCTCCAAACAGTCCATTCTAAAGGAGATCGATCCTGGGTGTTCATTGGAAGGACTGATGCTGGGAAGGATTGGGGGCGGGAGGAGAAGGGGACGACAGAGGATGAGATGACTGAATGGCATCACTGACTCCATGGACATGAGTTTGGGTGAACTCCGGGAGTTGGTGATGGACAGGGAGGCCTGGCGTGCTGTGATTCATGGGGTCGCAAAAAGTCGGACACGAACTGAGCGACTGAACTGAACTGAATATCCCATTATATGGATATACCACATTTCATATATTCTTTGATCAGTTGGTGGGTATATTGGTTGTTTCATCCTTTTAGCTATTGTGAGTAATATGGACATGATCATTGGTGTACAAATACTGTTTGAGTCCCTACTTCTAGTTCTTTTGTGTATATACCCAATTGTAGACTTGCTGGATAAAAAGTCATTTCTATATTTATAGCTATAACAGTTTACATTCTCACCAGTAATGTACAAGGGTTCTAGTTTCTCCACACATATACTAACGCTTGTTTTGTAGTTTTTGTTTTTTTAAGAATAGATACCCCAATGCATGTGAAATGTTAACATTTTTAGTAAGAATACTTCTAGACAATTTGTAGGCATATGTAAATAGAAAATGTTACATATATGAGATCACATTTTATGTGTTTTTTTTTTCTCCTGTCAATGGGTTACAAAAGCCTTTTGCTGTTAGTAAATATGGTTAACCCTTTGTAAGGGCTTCCTTGTTTGTTGTTTAGTCACTAAGTCTGAATCTTTCTGCAACCCCATGGACTGTAGCCCACCAGGCTCCTCTGTCCATGGGATTTCCCAAGCAAGAATACTGGAGTGGGTTGCCATTTCTTTCTCTAGGGGATCTTCCAAACACAGAGAGCGAACCCGCATCTCCTGCCTTGCAGACAGATTCTTTACCACTGTGCCACCCGGGAAGCCCAATGGCTACTTAGTGTTCTGTTATTTGAATGTATTGTAATTTGTTATCCAGTTCCCCATTGCTGGACATTTAGATTCTTTCTTTTTTCTTTCTTTTCTGTAATAAACACTACTGCATTTTCTATAATAAACACTCTAAGGCATTGAATAGCCTTACAAATGCATCTTTACACTTTGATCTGGTTCTTTTAAGAGAAAATCCTAGAAGGAAGATAATGGACAATGAGTATAACATGCTTAAAATTTGGATATATTTTGCCGAATAGCTCTTCAGAAAGCTAGTGCCACTTTATACTTGCAATGTGAGACTGCTTGGAGTGATTTTTTTTCTTTTTCTTCTTAATTTATTTTTTTATTGAAGGATAATTGCTTTACAGAATTTTGTTGTTTTCTGTCAAACCTCAGCATGAATCAGCCATAGGTATACATAATCCCCTCCCTTTTCAACCTCCCTCCCATCTCCCTCCCCATCCCACCACTCTAGGTTGATACAGAGCCCTTGTTTGTGTTTCCTGAGCCATACAGCAAATTCCTGTTGTCTGTCTGTTTTACATATGGTAATGTAAATTTTCCATGTTATTCTTTCTTCCCCTCTCCTCCCCTCACCCCATGTCCAAAAGTCTATTTTCTATGTCTGTTTCTCCATTGCTGCCCTGTAAATAAATTCTTCCAGTTACATTTTTCTAGATTTTGTATATGTGTGTTCAGTTCAGTTCAGTCTCTCAGTCGTGTCCGACTCTTTGCGACCCCATGAATCACAGCATGCCAGGCCTCCCTGTCCATCACCAACTCCCAGAGTTCACTCAAACTCATGTCCACGGAGTCGGTGATGCCATCCAGCCATCTCATTCTCTGTCGTCCCCTTCTCCCGCCCCCAATCCCTCCCAGCGTCAGAGTCTTTTCCAGCGAGTCAGCTCTTCGCATGAGGTGGCCAAAGTATTGGAGTTTTAGCTTTAGCATCTGTCGTTCCAATGAACACCCAGGATTGATCTCCTTTAGAATGGACTGGTTGGATCTTCTTGCAGTCCAAGGGACTCTCAAGAGTCTTCGCCAGCACCACAGTTCAAAAGCATCAATTCTTCAGCGCTCAGCTTTCTTCACAGTCCAACTCTCACATCCATACATTATCACTGGAAAAACCATAGTCTTGACTAGACGGACCTTTGTTGGCAAAGTAATGTCTCTGCTTTTTAATATGCTATCTAGGTTGGTCATAACTTTCCTTCCAAGGAGTAAGCGTCTTTTAATTTCATGGCTGCAGTCAGCACCCGCAGTGATTTTGGAGCCCCAAAAAATAAAGTCTGACACTGTTTCCACTGTTTTCCCATCTATTTCCCATGAAGTGATGGGACCAGATGCCATGATCTTCGTTTTCTGAATGTTGAGCTTCAAACCAACTTTTTCACTCTCCTCTTTCACTTTCATCAAGAGGCTCTTTAGTTCCTCTTCACTTTCTGCCATAAGGTTGGTGTCATCTGCATATCTGAGATTATTGATATTTCTCCTGGCAATCTTGATTCCAGCTTGTGCTTCTTCCAACCCAGCGTTCCTCATGAAGTACTCTGCATATAAGTTAAATAAGCAGGGTGACAATATACAACCTTGACGTACTCCTTTTCCTATATGGAACCAGTCTGTGTGTTAGAATAGATATTTATCTTTCTCTTTCTGACTCACTTCACTCGGTATAATAGGTTCTAGATTCATCCACCTCATCAGAACTGACTCAAATGCATTCCTTTTTCATAGCTGAAGACTCTGATGCTGGGAAAGGTTGGGGGCGGGAGGAGAAGGGGACGACAGAGAATGAGATGGCTGGATGGCATCACCGACTCTGTGGACATGAGTTTGAGTGAATTCCGGGAGTTGGTGATGGACAGGGAGGCCTGGTGTGCTGTGATTCATGGAGTCACGGAGAGTCGGACACGAATGAGCGACTGAACTGAACTGAATATTCCATTGCGTGTATGTACTACAACTTCTTTATCTATTCATCTGTTGATGGACATCTAGGTTGCTTCCATGTTCTAGTTATTGTAAATAGTGCTACAGGGAACAATAGGATACATGTGTCTTTTTCAATTTTTATTTACTCAGAGTATAGGCCTACGAGTGGGATTGCTGGGTTATATGGGGATTTTATTCCTAGTTTTTTAAGGAATCTCCATATTGTCTGTATCAATTTATATTATTACCAACAGTGGAAGAGTGTTTCTTTTCTCCATACCCTCTCCAGCATTTATTATTTGTAGAGTTTTTGATGAGGACCATTCTGACCAGTGTGAGGTGATACCTCATTGTGGTTTTGATTTGCATTTCTCTAATAATGAGCGATGTTGAGCATCTTTTCATGTGTTTGTTAGCCATTTGTATGTCTTCTTTGAAGAAATGTCTGTTTAGGTCTATTTCCTACTTTTTGATTGGGTGGGTTGTTTTTCGGGCATTGAGTTGTATGAGCTGGTTGTATATTTGGGAAATTAATCCTTTGTCAGTTGTTTCATTTGCTATTATTTTCTCCCATTCTGAGGGTTGTCTTTTCACCTTGCTTATAGTTTCCTTTGCTGTGCAATAGCTTTTAAGTTAAGTTTAATCAGGTCCCACTTGTTTACTTTGGTTTTTATTTGCATTACTCTAGGAGGTGGGTCATACAGGATCTTGCTTTGATTTATGTCACAGAGTGTTCTGCCTATGTTTTCCTCTAAGAATTTTATAGTTTCTGGTCTTACACTTAGGTCTTTAATCAATTTTTAGTTTATTTCTGTGTATGGTGTTAGAAAGTGTTCTAATTCATTCTTTTACATGTAGCTGTCCAGTTTTCCCAGCACCATTTATTGATGAGGCTGTCTTTCCCCATTGTATATTCTTACCTCCTTTGTCAAAGATAAGGTACCCATAGGTGCATGGGTTTATTTCTGGGCTTTCTGTCTTGTTCCATTGGTCTATATTTCTGTTTTTGTGTCAGTACCATACATACTGTCTTGATGACTGTAACTTTGTAGTATAATCTGAAATCAGGAAGGTTGATTCCTCCATCTCCATTCTTACTCAAGACTGCTTTGGCTATTTGGGGTCTTTTGTGTTTGCATATGAGCTGTGAAATTTTTTGTTCTGGTTCTGTGAAAAATGCCATCGGTGATTTGATAGGGATTGCATTGAATCTGTAGGTTGCGTTTGGTAGTATAGTCATTTTCACTTTCCTACCCAGGAACGTGGGATGTCTCTCCCGTCTGTTTATGTCATCTTTGATTTCTTTCATCAGTTTCTTACAGTTTTCTGTGTACAGTTCTTTTGTCTCCTTAGGTAAGTTTATTCCTAGATATTTAATTCTTTTTATTGCAGTGATGAATGGGATTGATTCCTTAATTGCTCTTTCTGATTTTTAATTGTTAGTATATAGAAATGCAAGTGATTTCTGTATATTGATTTTGTATTATGCAACTTTTCTTAACCTCACTAATTAGCTCTAGTAATTTTCTGATACTATCTTTAGAGTTTTCTATGTAGGGTTTACTTCTTTTCCAATCTGGATTCCTTTTATTTCTTTTTCTTCTCTGATTGCTGTAGCTAAGACTTTCAAAACTATGTTGAATAATAATGGTGAAAGTGGGCACCCTTATCTTGTTCCTGACCTTAGGGGGAATGCTTTCAGTTTTTCACCATTGAGAATAATTTTTGCTATAGGCTTATCACATATAGCCTTTACTATGTTGAGGTAGGTTCCTTCTAAGCCCATTTTTTGAAGATTTTAATTATAAATGGGTGCTGAATTTTTTCAAATGCTTTTTCTGTCACTATTGAGATTATCATATGGTTTTTATCTTTCAATTTAATATGATGTATCACATTGATTGATTTGCGTATATTGAAGAATCCTTGAAGAATCACTGGAATAGACCCAACTTGATCATGGTGTATGAGCTTTTTGACGTGTTGCTGAATTCTGTTTGCTGAAATTGTGTTGAAGATTTTTGCACCTGTGTTCATCAGTGATACTTTGCTGTAGTTTTCTTTTTTTGTGTTTTCTTTGGCTAGGAGAGGTATAACTCTCTTGCACATTGGAAGTGTTCTTTAAAACAGATTGGAACATTAAACATCATTTTATCAACACTTCTCAAAGCCTGTCTTTTCTTGTGAAATACTGATTCAATGAATAGACTGCTTCATAGGTGTTCTGAGAACAAAAGAACTCCCATGGTTCCACAAACCTGGGAAATGCTTTTAGTGTGAAACCGGCTTCTTTCTAACAGGACTTATCAATACTTTTAATATGCTGATATGGATTATTTAGGATGAGGCTATAGTGTGATATTTTTCAAATTTATTTGACCACAGAATCAGTTCTTCAATCAACATGTTACATACAAATTCAGCAAAATACATTTCAGGAAATGATGATTTTGCTCAGTTTTTTTTATTTTTTATTGGAGGCTAATTACTTTACAATATTATATTGGTTGGTTTTGCCATACATTGACATGAATCTGCCCCGGGTGTACATGTGTTCCCCTTCTTGAACCCCCCTCCCACCTCCTTCCTCACCTTATCCTCCCTCTGGGTCATCCCCGTGCACCAGCCCTGAGCATCCTGTATCATGCTTTGAACCTGGACTGGTGATTCGTTTCACATATGATAATATACATGTTTCAATGCCATTCTCCCAAATCATCCCACCCTCAGTTTTTTTTATTTTGCATTTTTTATGCTTTATTATGTTAGTGTCTCACCTAAGGCTACCAACTAGTTATTGGCAAAGCCTAGATTCTGACTTCTAACTCATAAATCAAGTTTATGTTTGACTATATTGTACAACTTAAGATATCACGATATATGAAATTATGAGCATAAACAATATGATTCAATATAAGTTTAAAAAATTATAATCTAATACTTGATTAGGTGAAATACAGGTAATTTTTTGTGGTTTTCAGTTTCCTTGATTCCTTCTCACAATGCCTTAAGAAAACCCATATATTATACTTACCACAGCATCAACTTAAACTTAGTATCTTATCCCAAAGTTCTAAGATGTATACATTTTGTTGCATATGCTTCCATCTGGGGTGAAAAAGAGTGCATGCTCACTCACTTCCTCAATGTTGATGAAAAGATGAAAGTGGTAATCCTAAGAAAAAAATTATCTTAATTTAACTTTAAAACATATAAATATACTTTCATTTGGAAATCTTTTGAACTAGGGGCAAATGATTTCTTTGCATGTAGGTCCCTCAAATGGAGTTTAGATCTTTCTTTCATAGACCATTGTATTGTCTACAATTTCTAGTTTTTTGAAATGAACAATTTTTAAATTGTGTATTTTCAAAAATAATATATTAAGTGAATGAACTGTTTTTATTCTGTAAGAGTGCATCTTTATTATGGTAAAGTTAGAGATAACCAGTATTAACAGCTTGTTTCTAGCCTACAGGTCATAAATAGATTTTAGATTGTAGAATCCTTTCTAATTAATGGACAATCCTCTAGATTATTTGTATTTTTCTCCCCATTATGATATACTGACTAGCATATTTAATTCATTGTATACATCTTCACATAGCTTCCTAGGATAAATTGCTGTGAGAAATTCCACCATCAAGGGCTTGGCTGGAAAATTATTTTTATGTATTTTTCGAGTTGTCTTTAAGAAAGGATATATGATTCCTTAAAAAACTAGGAATAAAGCTACCATATGACCTAGCAATTCCACTACTGGTCATATACTGTGTGAAAACAGTAAATGAAAAAGACACATGTATCCCAGTTCATTGCAGCACTATTTACAATAGCTAGAATGTGGAAGTAACCTAGATGTCCATTGACAGATGAATGGATAAAGATGTGGCATATACACACACACATACACATATACACACACACAATGGAATATACCCAGCCATAAAAAAAAGAATGAATTTGAGCCAGTTCTAGTTAGGTGGTGAATTTACAGAGTGAAGTAAATCAGAAAGAGAATGAAATATTATTGCACATAAATGGTATCTAGAAAAGTGATATTGATGAACCTATTTTTAGGGAAGGAATGGAGATGTAGATACTGAGAACAGACTTGTGGACCCAGTGGAGGAAGGACAGTGGGACAAATGGAGAAAGTAGCATCAACATATATACACTGCTGTTGCTGCTGCTGCTGAGTCACTCCAGTCATGTCCGACTCCGTGCGACCCCATAGACGGAAGCCCACCAGGCTCCCCCGTCCCTGGGATACCATGTGTAAAATAGATAGCTGATGAGAAGTTGCTGTATAACACGGGGATCCCAGCCAGATGATCTGTGATGATCTAAAGGAATAGGATGTGCAGAGGGGAGGGAAGCTCAAGATATATGTATAACTACAGCTGATTTACATTGTTGTATGGCAGAAACTGTCATACTGTTGTAAAGCAGTTTTCTTCCAATTAATAAGTAAGTTAAAAAACAAAGGATATATGAGTTTGCACTCCCATGAAAATGGTGATGAGTAGTATTTCATGTGTGTGCTGAATGACAGTCAAGGTTTCATTACTTCAAAAATATTTGCTAATCTGATATTGAAAAATGGCATCTCATTGATTTTCATGTCTTTGGTACTTGGGTTTAATATTTCTCACATGGTAAGGCTGTTCTCATTTTTCCTTTTCAAACCAAATTTTGATGAAAAATTGTTACTTTATTACTATCACTACAGAATAATGTAGCTTAATTTTAAAATTTATTTTTTGTGTGACAAACATAGCTAACATAAAATTTGCCATTTTAACCATTTTTAAGTGTACCGTACAGTGGCATTTAATTTATTCACACTGTTTACAACCAAGTTTCACTGCTATCCACCTCCAGAACTGCTTCATCCTCCTGTACTGAAACTCTCTGTACCTATTAAACAGTGATTCCCTATTCCTCCCTTTCTAGCCCCTGGCAGCCCCCATTCTATTTTCTGTCTCTGTGGTTAAGTGTCTGGTTCAGTATCATTAGGTACATTCACAGTGTGCAACTATCACCGTTTCATTCATCTCCACAGCTGTTTCGTTATTCCAAACTAGAACTCTATGCCCACTAAATAATAGCTCTCATTCTCCCCTCTGCCATTGTGTTTCTATGAATTTGCCTGTCTGGGTACTTCATATAGATATGGAATCATACAGTGTGTGTTCTTTTGTGACCAAATGGCTTATTTTACTTAGCATAATGTTGTCAAAGTTCATGCATGTTGTAACATGTGTCAGAATGTCCTTTTTTAAGACTGAATAATATTTCATTATATGTATATACCAGTTTTGTTTATGCAGTCATTATTGAAGGACATTTGAGTTGCTTCTACCTTTTGACTATTGTGAATAATGCTGCTATGAACATGGGAGTGCAGCATAATTTGTTTCTTACTTTTCCATTGTCTTTTGATCTTTAACCATGTTAAAAACCAGATTAAAAAAAATTTAGCTGCCATTAAAATGTGTACACAGTTCTTTTGTGCTTTTTTTTTTCAACATAGCATGCATTTTTCTGTGCTGCTATTGAAGCATATCATCAAGATGAACAATGCCCTAGACTTAGAATCATAAAGCCTGAGTTTATGTCCTATTTCTGCTATCAACCATGATTCCTTAAGTTATTTAGCTTCATAGATCTCTAGTTACCGCATCAGCAAATTAAGCATACAGTACCCACTTCATAATTACAAAAAGCTGTTTCTGTATTCAAGTTACTATTATCTATGTAATATAGACAATTCTATTGCTGGTAATGGAGGTTGAAATTTTTTAAATTATAAAGTTACGCATTGAATGTCATGTACAACTTTTGTTTCAGCAGTCTCCTTAAGATACCCATATAAGTAAAATTATTTTGAGTCAGAGAATAATTGTTCAGAGAATATGAACAGTTTTATAACTCTGACTGTGTAGTTCTTACCATAGAGTTTTTCAAAAGGATTATGTAGTTTAGTTGGCAGTTGATAACCTTTTTCTCTCACCTCTGAGTTTTATCCTTAAAAAATTTGGTGGTGGTTACTTTGTTATAGGGATAGAGTAGTACTTCATTCTTGTTTAATATGCTTGTCTTTTTTCTTAACCATTTTATTTAAAAACAGTTTATTTTTTAATAGCAAGTAGGAGATGTTACGGAGAAGGCACTGGCAAGCCACTCCAGTACTCTTGCCTAGAAAATCCCATGGATGGAGGAGCCTGGTAGGCTGCAGTTCGTGGGGTCGCTAAGGGTCGGACACGACTGAGCGAGTTCACTTCCACTTTTCACTTTCACACATTGGAGAAGGAAATGGCAACCCACTCCAGTGTTCTTGCCGGGAGAATTCCAGGGACGGGGGAGCCTGGTGGGCTTCTGTCTATGGGGTCACACAGAGTCGGACACGACTGAAGTGACTTAGCAGCAGCAGCAGGAGATGTTAATGGAAGAAACGTCACTTTCCTTATATGGAAGTGAAGAATGAACTGCTTTAAAGTCCATTTTAAGATATTCTGGTTTGTGCTCTTTGTTATTTTATTGAAATCTACGTGTTAGTTATCTCTTAGTAGCTTCTAATACTGGGAATCAGTTTTATAAGATATTTACTTTACAGGGCTAGATTCACTCACTGGAAATATTCAGAACTCACTTGTTGATGAAGAAAAAGTACACTCTGGTTCAGAACGTGGCTCTCATCAAGGAAAGAAATCTGGGACCAGTAGCAAACTTTCTGTGAAAGATTATGAGCAGACTCTTGATACCGATAGCACTTTGGAAGAACTTTCTGGGCATTCTTTGAGGTAAAGTAATGCATATTTTATACTGTAATTTGTATTTCATTGAAGTTACAATATCATTGATACTCAGAGAATTCACTTAATAAATTTATGTAGTTTTTATAGTTTTGTTCATAGCTCTAGTCTAGTCTTTATATTATAGCATATACTCATTTCTCACCTAAACTATTACAGCTACTGCCACAGGAATTCTTTGCCTCTAGCACAATCCACCTTTCTATTCCAAACACAATTTCCACAGTTGTTTTCTTCACTCAGTCATTTGACCAAGCAACTCCTCTGCTTAGGGTATCCTGGAGCTCACAGTTATCCCACAGATCAACACTTAGAGCTTAACTTTATTTGAAGTGTTATCACTGGGCTACCAAAGACTATCTTACTTCCTTTGTTTATGCATTTTTTCTTCTCAGCTGTATTCTTCCACTCTTTAAACATAACCACTAGTACCCTTTTGGTATCATCGTTTATTTGTACCTCTGAACTTTTCGCTTATGCTCAACTTATTAGACAATTAGATTTTGAAATCTCACTCTTAAATTGATTGTGTAACTTGCACATTGTAATATCATATATTATGCACTTAGCCTATTGCTTACAAATAACTATTGCTTCATGTACAATTCCTGTTCTGTCTCCATGACTTTTATCTGCTACACTGGTTTTGTTCTTCTGGAAATTTAGGCTCTGAGAAGGCATTGATTTATTTTTTTTTACTTTAAAACTATGTGCTTTTTCCAATACAGTGTTACATACAGACAGTCATTTTTAGTGCTTTCATGGTGCAGATAGTGCCATATTATTAATACCATCATTCCTGTGTCTAAAGTTGAATTTTAATTTGTCAGTGATTTTGGAACTCAGAAAACTTTACCTTTCCTTCGTGGAGAGTCAGACACAACTGAGCGACTGAACTGAACTGAACTGAACTGAAGAGATACCTGATGGTTTAACTGGCAAAATCTACAAAGTTAAACAAACTCCAGAGCCAAATAAGTTGATAAATGTCCCATATTATAGTCTAGACCCCTTCCTCACCTATGGAGATTGACAGTGGATAAAACAATTTAAGGATTGATACAAAGGAATCCAGATTTTTTAAAAAATTATTTAACTTACATTGTCTTATTTGGCTCTAGACACTTTCTGTGTCCACATTCTTTTCCTTTGTTTCTTTTTTATGTTTTAGAAAACTTATTAATATCATTGGAAACAGCTAGTCTAGATAAGTCTCTGCAGAGCAAATATGAATTCGTCTTGTAAATCCATATGGTGAAATTTATCTTATGAGTCAGTTCAGTTCAGTCGCTCAGTCGTATCAGACTCTTTGCAATCCCATGGACTGCAGCGCGCCAGGCCTCCCTGTCCATCACCAACACCCGGAGATTACTCAGCTCATGTCCATTGAGTCAGTGATGTCATCCAACCATCTAATCCTCTGTCAGTCCCTTCTCCTCCCACCTTCAATCTTTCCCAGCATCCGGGTCTTTTCCAATGAGTCAGCTCTTCTCATCAGGTGGTCAAAGTATTGGAGTTTCAGCTTCAGCATCAGTCCTTCCAATGAATATTCAGGACTGATTTCCTTTAGGATGGACTTGTTGGATCTCCTTGCAGTCCAAGGGACTCTCAAGGGTTTTCTCCAACACCACAGTTCAAAAACATCGATTCTTCAGCGTTCAGCTTTCTTTATAGTCCAACTCTCACATCCATACATGACTACTGGAAAAACCATAGCCTTGACTAGATGGACCTTTGTTGGCAAAGTAATGTCTCTGCTTTTTAATATGCTGTCCAGGTTGGTCATAACTTTTCTTCTAAGGAGCAAACATCTTTTAATTTCATGGCTGCAGTCACCATCTGCAGTGACTTTGGAGCCCCCCAAAATAAAGTCTACCACTGTTTCCACTGTTTCATCATCTATTTTCCATGAAATGATGGGACTGGATGCCATGATCTTTGTTTTCTGAACATTGAGCTATAAGCCAACTTCTTCCCTCTCTTATGAGTACTTTGTTTTAATATTGTGTTGAAATTCTTTCAGGGAAATCTATTAGGAGACAGAAGTAATAATAATTCTTTCTATGTTCTGTAAATTGTCAGACTGTTAAAAAAAATATTTCTCTAAACTTCAGAAAATTAAAGGTTACTGGAAGCTAGTGAGTGCCTCTGAAGACTACTTTTATTCAAATTTCAGTGCTGGTATAAGAGAAATTTTTACCTTTGAAAACCATGTCATAGTTTTATTAAAGCTAAAAGTAAGCTTGCTTTAGTATGTTGAAATATGCTAACTGCTAACATGCTTTATGGGATATTTGAGTCAGTAAATAAATCTTTAGTGCAAAGCAACATGCTTCTTGTTATCAGAAACAGTACCTTAAATGAGCGTAATTCATCAAAGAGGGACTTGACCTGTGCCTTGTGTTGAATTAAATGCTTTGAGTTGTTTTAATAAAACTGCTATGAGAGGTTACTTCTTAGAAAGTTCAGGAAAGAACTATAGCATTAAAAAGTGGACAGAAACAAATGGACATATATAAAGTATTTAGAGATGGTTAGTATGAAACTTTTTGCTGTGAATTTTGGTTAATAAAAATAATAACAAAAGTAGTTTTTGTCATTTAAAATTTTTTAACACGAAATGATATTCTCTTTAAAAGACATATTTTAAGGTATTTTTATGAAGTAGGCTTTGCCTTGCTTTTTGTATACGTTTGTAATTTTATTGCTATATAAGATCTTAGTATTCTAGAGGATTTTGCCTGCTACTACAATAAGTGATTCATAGTAAATTACATTGTGGAGGATGGAGTTTAGTCCCAGAATCAAAAGACTCCTTTTCTATATTATTTTGAGCAGGGCTTGTCCCCAGCTTGTTCCCCTCTGTAAATGTAGCGATAAAAGGAGTACTCATAGTCGTTCATTCCGTGTAGCAACTCTGTTAAATGAATAAATCACAGCTTTTTAAAGCTAATGTTAATAAGTTTTGCATGTTGTTCTTATTGTTTAGATGGTTTTTGAAGTAGATTTCCTGTCTCTAATGTCTTTATGAAACAAAACTTGTAGTGTCTCATCAGATAAGGGAAGATCTCAGAAAACTCCAACTTCTCCCATATCTCCAAGTTCTCAGAAACTGTTGCAGTTTGACCTTCCAGGAACTTCATTAGAAAGATCTAAATCCTCCATAGTAGTGACTCCAACAGGGTTTAAGCCTAATGCAGCTTTTGCTGATGTGAACCTGGCTGCCAGCAGAACGACGACAGAGATGGCGTCAACACCAGGCAAGTAGATCCATGCAGCTGTAATTTTAAAAATTGGATGTGAATTTATTTCTAAAAATTTATTTCAGTTAAACCATAGAGGAATGTTACTTCAAGTGAATGCAATTACTATTTGAAGTAGTAAACAAAAATTGTGCCAGAAAATAAACATTGAAAGGCACAAGAGATTCAGTAGTGGTGACTTTTCCCATCTTGCCAGCATCAGTCAAAAGACACTCGAAAAATGTATTACGTATTATGTACACTGGCATGGTTTATACCTACGTTAACATGCATACACACTCAAAAGAAGTAACTGGTAGAATACTATGTACTAAAACATCACTGTCTTTCCTACAAAGGATAGCAGACTTGTTTCTGGACCTTAAAATGAGAAATGAATTTTAGGAATCAGATGTACTTTCACGTGGACTTTTATATCTGACAGTTATGTGCCTTCCAGGCTCTAAGCGCTTTTCTCCTGCTGGCCTCCAGCACCGGATGGCAGCAGAACTGAGTTACTTGAGTGCCATTGAGGAGTCGGTACGTCAGCTATCAGATGTAGAGAGAGTCCGAGGAGTTTCACTTGCTCAACAGGAGAGCGTGTCTCTGGCTCAGATCATAAAGGTATTTGTGGAATTTTCTTTAGCTTTCTGTGTTTTTTTTTCTCTTTTCTTTGCTATTTAAAATGATCTTAATGATGAGTTAAAAAAGAGAATACAAAACTTTAAACTGCTAAGTAGAAAAAATAGTCTTGTCACACAGTACCTATAAATAATCTTGAGAAAAACTGTCATATGCTAAAAAGATAATTAAACATGCAGTATTTGCAACAGAACAGTAATACAGTCATTCTCTTTCAAATACTTCATTTTCCACCTTTTTTTGGCTTATCAAAATTTTTCAATATTTTCTCTTTTGTGTGACAAGTCAGAAATGACTTTGGTTTTGTTTTTTAATACTTTATTTGTACAGAAAAGTTTCTGAGACCTAAGTGTTTGGTAGTGCCAGGATAATAGGACTTTTCCTTAAGGAAGCTAACAAAAATCTTAGTGTTCCTTGGTGGAGATACTATTGATATCTTTAAAAAAAAAAACTGAGGTAACATTTGCATATAATAAAATACACAGATTTTAAGTGTATAATTTGATGAACTTTGAGCATGTAACAACCACTTTAATCAAAATGTATTACACTTTTATCACTCTGGAAGGTTCACCCAGGCCCCTTTTCAGTTAATCTCACCACCCAGAGGCAATTAGTATTCTGATTCATATCACCACAGTTTATTTCTGCCAGTTCTAGAACTTCATAAAATGGAAGTATACTTTGTATGTGTTGTGTTTAGCTTATTTTATGCAGCATAACATTTTTTTTGCATTTTGTTGCATCTATAGTGGTTTTGGTTTTTTTGCTGAGTAACATTCCACTGATGATTGTATCACAATTCATTTCTCCATTCTCTTGTTGGTGTACATTTGTATTATTTCCAGCTTTTGGCTGTCATAAATATTCCTGCCGTGAAATTTTTTTTTCAATTCTCTGTGTACAATACAAAATTTTACTTTCCTTGCTTAAATATCTAGGAGTGTAATTGCTTGGGTTAAGTATATATTTATGAGAAAATTCCATTCTTTTTTCCAAAATAATTGTAACATGTTATACCCTGATGGCACCCCACTCCAGTAATCTTACCTGGAGAATCACGTGGACGGAGAAGCCTGGTGGGCTACAGTCCATGGGGTTGCAAAGAGTGGGACACGACTGAGCGACTTCACTTATACTCTGATGGCAGTATATGAGAGTTCTAATTGTATTGTTTCTTTGCTGTTATTATGTATTCTAGTCATTCTAGTGAGGGTGAGGTAGTATCTCATTGTGGTTTTTAATTTGCATTTCTTTTATGACTGATGAAATTGATCTTTTGGTATATTTATGATTAATCTTATATCTTCTTTTGTGAATATGTGCTCAAATCATTTGCCTCTTTCATAATTGGGATATTTGTCTTTTAATTATTGAGTTGTAGGAGTTCTTTATATATTATAGAACAAATCCTTTTCAGATATATCTCAAATATTGCTTTCCATCCTAGACTTGGGTCTTCCCTGATAGCTCAGTTGATAAAGAATCCTTCAGTGCAGAAGATCCCGATTCGATTCCTGGGTCACAGAGATCCACTGGAGAAGGGATAGGCTACCCACTCCAGTATTCTTGGGCTTCCCTTGTAGCTCAGCTGGTAAAGAATATGCCTGCAATGCAGGAGACCTGGGTTTGATCCCTGGGTTGGGAAGATCTCCTGGAGAAGGGAAAGGCAACCCACTCCAGTATTCTGGCCTGGAGAATTCCATGGACTGTATAGTCCATGGGGTCGCAAAGAGTTGGACATGACTGAGTGACTTTCACTTTCATTCACATCCTAGCCTTGCCTTTTCATTGTTTTAAACTCTGTTTTTTGAAGATCTGAAGATTTTAATTTTGATGAAATCTAGTTTTTAATTTTTTTCTTTTATGGGTAGTGCTCTTTGTATTCCAAGAAATCTTTACTTACCCTAAGATATTAAGATACTCTAACAAAGATATTCTTTTATGTTTTTCCCCAAAACTTTATAGTTTTGGCCTTTATATTTAAGTGTGTGAGCTATTTCAAGTTAATTAAGAATTGTGAGAAACGGGTCAAAGTTAATCCTTTCCCCCCCATTCAGATGTTTGGTTGTACTGGCACCATTTTCTTAAATTACCTTGACACCTTTATCAACAATTAAGTAATCATATATGTGTTGGTCTACTTTTGCATTCTGTTCTTTTCCATTGACCTATTTGTCTAGTACCATACTATTTTACAATAACTTCAGAGTGAGTCTTTTTTCTTCTTTCTTTTTTTTTTTCAGTTAAAATTTTTTTATTGGAATATAGCTGATTTACAATGTTCTGTTAGTTTCAGGTGTACAGCAAAGTGAATCAGTTATACATATGCAGATATCCACTCTTTTTTAGGTTCTTTTCCCATTTAGGCCATTACAGTTTATTGAGTCAAGTTCCCTGCCCTATCCAGTGGGTCTTTATTAGTTATTTAATTATCTGTTTTATATGTAGTAGTGTGTATATGTTAATCCCAATCTCCAAATTTATCCCTCTCTCCCACAGTGGGTCTTGAAATCAGTTTTGTTCTTTCCCAAGATGGTTTCAACTATTCTTTGTTTTTTCTAACTTCTAGAATCAGTTTGTCAGTTTCTACCAAAATTTTTTAAAAGCCTCGTGTAATTTTGATTTGAATGACATTGAATCTGTAGATCAGTTTGGGAAGAATTCACATCTTAACAATATTGCATCTTCTAGTTCATGAACATAATATCTTTCTTTGTTTGTTTAGGTTTTTTAGAAATTTCTCTCAACTGTAATTTTCAGTGTAGAGATGTTGCACTTTTTAAAAGTTATTCTTAAATATTATGTCTTTTTGACGATAAATCTTTCTTTTTTCAATTTCATTTTCTAGTTCATCTTAAAACATCTGTAGATAGTTTTTTTGAGTGGAACTATTCAGCCTTCTTTCACTCCTCCCAATAAATAACAACAGTGCTGTCCATTCATTATGACAGTAAAAGCTCTCCAGACACTTCGAAATGCTCACTAGTGGACAGTGGAGAGGAGCTAATTCCAACTTTGTTAAAAATCACTAGATTTAGAAATGGCCCATATGCATCTTTTCCTTGAAATCTGAACCACTGATACTATGTACTGTTTTGGTGATTTATTATAACTCTGGGTTTCCACATATGGCCAGGGCATTGTATGACTTCATATATAAACTTACCACCTTTAGAGAACCTATATTATTTAGCTCCATTCTAGAAGAGATGATAATATATGTTTATAGATAACATCATATGGAATAATTGTAAGAAAGAGTTAGAAAGGAGATCTTCGGGGGCAGTGTTTTTATGAAGCTGCTTCTTCAAAGTCAGAGGAGTCATAAAATTGTGACTTATGAAGCATTATTTTTAGTTTCACATGTAGGATGTTTTAATGTCCTCCAAAGAGCTGCCTATAACTTTTGTTTTAAACCAGCTTTCTGATATCAGTTCTTAGTTCTGTATGCCTTGGAAATTTTTTTCTATTATATTATTTGACACACAGTAGGTGGTCACTAAATACTTTAGATAAATAATAAATGGTTGATGTCTATGCTATCTACTCTCTTTCCTTTAGGCTCTGATGGGTTACTTCAAAAGATTTGTGTTAGGAAAACAGCTTTCCATTTAATATAATTTCTGCATTCAAATAGTTTAATATCTTAGAATTAATAGTTGATCATTTCTTTATTTCTGAAGGCACAGCAACAACGCCATGAAAGAGACTTGGCCCTTTTGAAGTTGAAGGCTGAACAAGAGGCTCTGGAATGTCAGAGACAATTAGAAGAAACCCGAAGCAAAGCAGCTCAGGTAGCTTCTTTTGCAAATTTCTATCCTTGAAATCACTTTAGATTTCTTTTAATTTTATAGGAGGAAGAAGGAAAGATGTAAATAATAATGTTTTAGTACATTATCCCATAAGTTAATTTTATGCCATTTAACTCTAATAGCTGCCTTGTGAAATTAAGTAGTCAAGTCAAGATTTATCCTCAATTTAGAGGAATGGAAACTGAAGTACATGGTAGTTACTTGTCTACAGACACATCAACTTGTAAACAGTGGAGTTAAGACTTAAACTTCAGCAGTGATTTTAAGATTCCAGATTTTAAATTCTAAATTTTAAGACAGGAAATCCAGATAGTAGTCAAAGTTTGTTTTTTCCCCCCCGCACAAGGCAGTTGATCCATGAAACTGATTTTATGTTAAAACGAATTTGAATGGGATGAGATTAGACACAAAGTAAGTTATCTTCCCCCCACTTTTATTAACAGGTCCATGCAGAATCATTACAGCAGGTGGTTAAGTCACAACGGGATATGACTGAAGCCCTGCAGGAAGCAACATGTAAAATAGCCACTCAGCAAACAGAGACTGCTCGCCTGACCACAAATGCAGCACGCCAGATCTGTGAGGTAAGAGCCACTGACAGCACTTTTCCTTTAGGTCTTTTTAGTCAGCCTGAGTACCTTTGGTCTTAGCAGTAATGGGTCTCTAACATCTAGCAAATGCGTGCGTTTAATAAGTGACTTTCAGCGAGGGCCATACCCTATTGAAATGAGGCATCATTTATTGTAATGTGTTGTCCAGGTGAATGATACAGGGGCAAAAGATGCAAAAGAACTCATATTTTTTCCCCTGACTCAGGGGAAAAAATATGAGTTCTTTTGATACTTTGGCCACCTCATACGACGAGTTGACTCACTGGAAAAGAGTCTGATACTAGGGGGTATTGGGGGTAGGAGGAGACGGGGACGACAGAGAATGAGATGGCTGGATGGCATCACTGACTCTATGGACATGAGTTTGGGTGAACTCCGGGAGTTGGTGATGGACAGGGAGGCCTGGCGTGCTGTGGTTCATGGGGTCGCAGAGAGTCGGACACGACTGAGCGACTGAACTGAGCTGAACTGAACTGAATCTTTTTAAAAAGATTGTGTAATTTATACTAATATATATTTACGATAATATATATATATTTGCAATAAGATGTATCCCTTTTAAGTGTACAGTTTTATGATTTTTGACAAATACGTAGGTATAGGCATCTATGTATATTTCTTATTTATTTATTTATGACTGTGCTGGGTCTTTGTTGCTTTGTGTGGGCTTTTCTCTAGTTGTAGTGGGCAGGAGCTATTCTCTAGTTGCAGTGCATGGGCTTCTCATTGCGATGGCTTCTCTTATTGCCAAGCACAGGCTCCAGGTGCTTAGTCTTCACTAGTTGTGGCACATGGATTCAGTAGTTGTGACTCCTGGGCTGTAGAACACAGGCACAGTAGTTGTGGCACGCAGGTTTAGTTGCTCCATGGCCTGTGGGATCTTCCTGGACCAAGGATTGAACCTATGTCTCTTGCATTGGCAGGCAAATTCTTTACCACCGAGCCCCATGGAAGTCCTAGGTATATTTCTTTATCATATCTCTCTATCCCTATAAATACCACTATAATCAAGAAATATCCAGCACTCTTAAAAGTTCCCTCATGCAACTTTGCAGTCAATCTCAGTCTCCCCAATCTCAGTCCCAGGGAGCCCCACATCTGTTTTGTATGTAGATGTTTCATTGTTATCCGGAGTGATATTAGTGTCTTTTTTTTCCCCTTAATTGTACCAAGTATAAAGCCAGAAATAGTTTTACTGCTGTCTCTGTATAGGATATCATGATCTATACTATAAAGTTTCAGTTTATTTAGCAGTTACTATTTAGGACTGTTTGTGAGATGATTCTGTTATTAAAAAGCCATGAACCTGCTTTATGCTGAGTACATGGGGTTGTGCAAATAAGTATAGAGTCTCTTTTCTCAAGAAGTTTTAGGTTACAATTAACAAAGATTTTAAAAACACTTCAGTTTGTCAAAGCAATGATGGAATTAACACCAAATGAATCGTATATGGCAATAATGGCTAAGAGTAGGGAAAATGTACTTCACATTATTGGTGAGGTTAGAAAATTCTAATTGAGTTTGCTTCTTGAAGAAAGATTTAATTTTTGGTTTTAGTCAGTTCAGTTGCTCAGTCACGTCCAACTTGTTGAGACCCCATGGACTATAGCACGCCAGGCTTCTATGTCCATTACCAGTTACGGAGCTTGCTCAAACTCATGTCCATTGAGTCGGTGATGCCATTCAACCATGTCATCCTCTGTCATCCCCTTCTCCTCCCGCCTTCAATCTTTCCCAGCATTAGTTCAGTCGCTCAGTTGTGTCTGACTCTTTGCGACCCCATGAACAGCAGCACGCCAGGCCTCCCTGTTCATCACCAACTCCCTGAGTCCACCTAGACCCATGTCCACTTAGTCGGTGGTGCCGTCCAGCCATCTCATCCTCTGTCGTCCTCTTCTCCTCCTGCTCTCAATCTTTCCCAGCATCAGGGTCTTTTCCAATGAGTCAGCTCTTCGCATCAGGTGGCCAAAGTATTGGAGTTTCAGCTTTAGCATCAGTCCTTCCAATGAACACCCAGGACTGATTTCCTTTAGGATGGACTGGTTGGATCTCCTTGCAGTCCAAGGGACTGTCAAGAGTCTTCTCCAACACCACAGTTCAAAAGCATCAATTCTTGGGTGCTCAGCTTTCTTTATAGTCCAACTTTCACATCCATACATCACCGCTGGAAAAACCATAACCTTGACTAGAGAGACCTTTGTTTACAAAATAATGTATCTGCTTTTTAATATGCTGTCTAGATTTGTCATAGCTTTCCATCCAGGGAGCAAGCGTCTTTTAATTTCATGACTGCAGTCACCAACAAAAGTGATATTAGAGCCCCCAAAAATAAAGTCTCTCACAGTTTCCACTGTTTCCCCATCTATTTGCCATGAACTGATGGGACCAGATGTCATGATCTTAGTTTCTTGAATGTTTGGTCTTAAGCCAACTTTTTCACTCTCCTCTTTCACTTTCATCAAGAGGCTCTTTAGTTCCTCTTCACTTTCTGCGTATCTGAGGTTATTGATATTTCCCCTGGCGATCTTGATTTCAACTTGTGCTTCATTCATCCCAGTGTTTCGCATAATGTTTTCTACATAAGTTAAATAAACAAGGTGACAGTATACAGCCTTTACGTATTCCTTTCCCAATTTGGAACCAGTCTGTTGTTCCATGTCCAGTTCTAACTGTTGCTTCTTGATGTGCATGTCGATTTCTCAGGAGTCAGGTCAGGTGGTCTGGTATTCCCATCTCTTTAAGGACTTTCCACAGTTTGTGGTGATCCACACAGTCAAAGGCTTTGGTGTAGTCAATAAAGCAGAAGTAGATGTTTTTTGGAACTCTGTTGGGTTTTGATGATCCAGTGGATGTTCGCAATTTAATCTCTGGTTCCTCTGGTTCCTCTAAATCCATCTTGAACATCTGGAAGTTTTCAGTTCATGTACTTTTGAAGCCTAGCTTGGAGAATTATGAGCATTACTTTGCTAGTGTGTGAAATGAGTGCAGTTGAGGGGTAGTTTGAACATTCTTTGGTATTGGCTTACTTTGGGATTGGAATGAAAACTGACCTTTTCCAGTCTTATGGCCTCTGCTGAGTTTTCCAGATGTGCTGGTATATTGAGTGTAGCACTTTCACAGCATCATCTGTTAGGATATGAAATTGCCCAGCAGGAATTCCATCACCTCCACTAGCTTTGTTCATAGTGATGCTTCCTAAGGGCCACTTGACTTCAGGATATCTGGCTCTAGGTGAGAATTCACACCATCGTGGTTATCTGGGTCATTAAGATCTTTTTTGTATAGTTCTTCTGTGTATTCTTGCCACCTTTTCTTAATATCTTCTGCTTTTAATTTTTTTTTGGGGGGGTTTGCTGTGGCCTGTTTTAGACTTAAAGACTTTCTGCTTAGTAATTCATAGATTGTTATAGTTAGGTGAAACCTTAGAAATCCTGTGGCCTACCTCTATTTATTTTATAAAGACATGAAACTTCAAGAATCTAAATGACTTGCCCACAATATGTTACCTATTATGGCAGAATTTGTTGCTTTCAATACAGTGATATTTCCAAGACACTCTTCTCTCTCTCAGTTCTTCTGTGACATTACCTTTTTGCATCTTCTTTGCCTTCTGTCTGTTCATATTTAGATGGCGGAGTTGACTCGAACTCATATCTCAGATGCCATCACTGCTTCAGGAGCTCCCCTAGCAGCGCTATACGATCACCAGCGGCAGCACGCCCCGGACTTTGTGAAACAACTAAGGACAAGAGCTCAAACAGATAGGTTAATATCCGTTCACTCAGCAGATATGTAATGAACATCTGTTATGTCCCAAGCACTGTTGTGGGTACTGAAAATATAGTCTAGTGGGGAACAGAGACATTAATCAAATGTTCCTTTTGATGAGTAAACACTTACAAATTAAGATAAGTATTATGAAAGAAAGGAACACTTGATTTTGAGATATACAGCAAAGGAGTTTGACTAACATGGAAGTCAGAGATTTTCCTGAGGAAGTAAAGCTAATGGTGAGAGCTAGTGGATGAAAAGGAATCAGTGATATAAAGGAGATAAGGAATAGGCAGGTCAGTGCATGCAAAGGTGGAAAAGAAAATGAAAGAAGACAAAAGAGACTGGAAGCAGAGGGCAAAAAGGAGAAAGGTAGGAGATGACGCAGGAGTCAGATCGTGGTAGAACTTTGCAGATCCTCTGGATTTTGCGGTTTATTCTAGGAGCAGTGAAAAGTCATTAGAGAGTTTTTTAGGCAGTGCTGGGTGATGTCATCATGTCTGTGTGTATATTTTTTTACATCAACTTTGACTGTCTCTAGTTCATAGATAATTATTCTATTCACATTCATTGATACTTGAGGTGATTTGTGTTTATTTTTCATAATAAATATTCTTTAATGTGTTATATACTTTTCTATGAGCAAATACGTTTCTCAAATAGTTTGTAACCCATATTTCATAATTTGTATTCAAGACTTTATCTCATGTTAATATTAAACCGTATCTAAAATATTTCTCTTATTTGAGACTTTAAATGTTTTAATCAGTTTTTCTTTTCTTTGTAGGAAAAGTCAGTCTGGTTCACTTTCTCAGAGTAAAGAAGGAACCCTTGAGTCTAAGCATCAGAAATTTTCCCCTTCATATGATAGTTATTCTGAGTCTTCAAGATACAAGAATCGTGATAGAAGGTGAAGAGAGTTTGATTTAGTAAAGTCTGATAAATGGCTTAGACATTGCTTTTTTAAAATTCTTTTATCTTATTTCTTTAAATGAAATAGTGTTTTCCCTTCTGTTCTGGCTTCCCTGATTTTTAGCCAGTTTACGAAATAGTTGTTCAGTGTAATAATATAGCTACCATTCCTTAACAGTCTACTGTACAAGTACTGTAAGAATGATTTTTCCTGCGTTTATTCTTCACAACAACCTTCCAAGACAGATATTATTGTCATTTTATAGGTAAGGGAACTAAGGATCATGGAGATATTAAGAAACTTACCTACAATCACATAGTTAGTAAGCACATCAAGAAATTGAACCATGATGTATCTGGCTTGAGAGTACACTGCTTTGCTGATATCCATATTTTTTTACATTACTGTATGTACTAATTTTTATCATTATGAAAGAAGATTGAATACTGTGTCATTGATACTTGATAACATCTGTAATTTTCAGTTATGGATCTGTCCTTGGATTAAAAAGTTTTAGAGGCTACTTTCCTTCATTCTTAGTGATAGGATACCTATGTTATCAAAGTATACTGAAACCTCAATTTAAAATATTAAATCATGAGACTGAAAAATATGAAAATTAATGGGGGGTAAGTACCAACAGTTATTAAGTACTTACTCTGTGTCTGGAACTATGTGACTTTCATTTAACCTTCACTGACAATTTAGACCATCACCTGAGTTCCTGCAGTGGTCTCCTAATAGGTTTCCCTGTCCTTTAACCTTTCCCTGATCTATTCATTAACCACAAGGCAACCAGGGTGATTGTTCGAAAATTTGCAGCTGATTGGTTATTTACCTCTCTGAAACGTCAGTGTTTCCTCGGAGCCACTTAGTATAGCATGGAAGTCCCTTTGTTATTAAGCCTTTAGTCCATCTCCAGCTCTGTCACTTGGCATTTCCCCTCTTACCATATTTTACTAGTTCTAACTACTTCATTTCTCTAAGAGCCTTGCTCTCTTTGTCTCCTGTGCCATTATATGCTGTCCCTTCTTTCTAGACCCTCCCTACTCCATTTTATTTACTATAGTTTTACTTCCCCTTTAAGAATCAGTATCAGCCCCTCATCTGCTTTAGAGATCCCTTCTGTGTTCACCCACAGCAATCCAAGTGTAACTATTATAGCCATTGCCAGGTTCTGTATTCTTACTCCTTTACTTATTACTTGTAGACTAAACTTGGAGCTCTTTGAGGACTTCATTTTCATCACCCCCGCAATGAAACCCTATACCCATTAGCAGTCAGCTCGTATGTCCCTTCTTTCCCAGCTTCTGGCAACAACTAATCTACTCTTTCTTTTCTGTGGATTTTTGTCTATTTTGGATATTTCATATGAATAGCACCATTCACGGCACCCCACTCCAGTACTCTTGCCTGGAAAATCCCATGGACAGAGGAGCCTGGTAGGCTGCAGTCCTTGGGATTGCTAAGAGTCGGACACGATTGAGCGACTTCACTTTTCACTTTCATGCATTGGAGAAGGAAATGGCAACCCACTCCAGTGTTCTTTCCTGGAGAATCCCAGGGACGGGGGAGCCTGTCAGACAAATAATTAAGTAATATTCTGATAAGTACCATCATAGAAATCTGCACACACACACACACACACAGTATAAACACAGGAAAAGAAGTGACCAAACCCTCCTTGAGAGTAGAGAAGGGGTCTACAAACAGTTTGCAGAAATGCTACTTCAACTGAGTCTTGAATTCATTAAGCACAGATGAAAGGTAGGGCGTGTCACAGGAGGGAAATAGCTTATTCAGGGGACCTTAAAACTTGGCTCATGGTTGGCTATGTATTTATATTTAGTGGATAGATAAGGAAAGCAGAGAGGGAGGAAGGAAAATACTAAACTTTAAAACAAGTTCACTAAGCATTTAGAAACCTGAAGCTTAAAGTTAGGAGAAGGGCAGAGCTAATGATACAGACTTAAGGCTTACTCCAGATGGTAGCAGTAGAAATTATAGATATGCATACGATTGTCCAAGGAGAGTATATAGCATAAAGGAGAAAGAAACCAAAACCCTAAGAAGCACAGTCATTTTAAGAAAAGATAGAAAAATTAAAAGGAAGTGAAAGAAATACAGGAAAACTTGCTAGGGAGGTAGGGAGAGAAGCAGTTGGGAGTAGAGTCAGGGAATATAAGAAAAGAGAGCCCTTTTATCATTTAATTCTGTTATAATTTCAAGCTTACAAAAGCATTGCAAGAATAATACAAGTTTCCCAAATATCTTTCCTCCAGATTACCCTAGTGTGTTAACATTTTACTACATTTGTTAGCAAGCTTTTAAAGGAAGGAGATAAGAGATTCATACTACCTGATGTAGAAAAAGAAATTATCTATTGGATGTGACAGAGTTTAGGTGGAGTTTACAAGAACAGTTCCAGTAGAACAGGTGGGAAATGAGGCAGGCTGCAATAAATTATGAGGTCGATATAAAGTAAGGAAGTGGAAACAGTAAGTAGAAGCCCCTTTTCCCAGTAGATTGATTGATTTTTAAATGAAAGGCAAAAAGGGAGTGAGAGCCTGAGAATAGTGGTTCCCCATCATTACTATTTAAAAGTGAAACCTTCTTTTCTGCTACTCATCTTTTCTAAAATAGTTTCTTCTCAGACTTACGTCTAAGTGGCATTTTTATGTTTTATATCTTTCATTGTTTCAAATCTTGATCATAAGGCACATTTCCTTGGCCAAATAAGTTACTTTGAAATTATATCCATATTTTGTTGCCTTAATTTTTTTTCTCGTTTGTTTCCATAATATGCCTAAACAGGAGTAGTAGTGGTAGCAGCCGTCAAGAAAGTCCTTCAGTTCCATCTTCTAAGGAAAATGAGAAGAAACATCATGGTGAAAAGATAGAGAGTTCTATTGATGAACAGGTTCAGACCGCTGCTGATGATTCTTTTCGAAGTGATAGTGTACCATCTCTTCCTGATGAAAAAGGTAACTTTGTTTGCACATATATGTGTAATTACTTATGTGGGGAGGCTTCTAGAACCCTTTGAGATATTTGTGACTGAGCTAATTAATATAGGTAGAACATGGTGATATTACAGACAGGTTTCATGTCTGATATTAAATGTGTTCAGGTAAAACTGTTTCAAATGCACCATGCCAGTAACCTTGCTAATATTTTACGTGATTGTGTGTCATGATCCTAAAGGGAGGCCAAACAAAATCTAGGAGAATGTGCATGTGAATGGAAAAATATATATTCAATACTGAAAAAAATTACTTTTATCCTATTGTAGGTATGTAACATGACCATAAAAAGGAGAATACATTATTAGACCTTTAAATTTTAAACAATATAGTAAGGATACAGTTTCTTATAAGTGATGATGCCATCAGATATATTAATTAGAATAAATTCATTACCTAACTCCTCCTGGATCATAAACTAAACCTGTACTCCTGTCAAATCATGAATAGTAAATAATACAGCAAAGAAAATAAAATTTGGCAACAAATAGCACCTTTAAGACATTAAGTCAGCAAATTAACTGCCTCCATTTTTAGATATGCTCTTAAATAACTTCATTAAGCAGTGTTTTTGATTGATAGTCTAAAACTGTTCAAAGCAAGATGGGCACGACAGTCTTTGGAAAGTAAGAAGAAAATATTTAAATTTATTCATCCTTTAAATATATTTTTTTGTAAGTTTTATAGTGAGTATAAAATAGGGGTGAATGCTAAGTCGCTTCAGTTGTGTCCAGCTCTTTGCGACCCTGTGGACCATAACCTGAGGGGCTCCTCTGTCCATGGGATTCTCCAGGCAAGAATACTGGAATGGGTTGCCATTTCCTCCTCCAGGGGATCTTCCCAACCCAGGGATCAAAACCAGTGTCTCTTGCATGTCTCTTGCATTGTCAGGTGGGTACCCAGGTAGAAGTGAGGTGCTGCTATACTTTAAGTGTGAAAGTGGCTTTGAAACTGGATAATGAGTAAAGGATAGAACAGTTTTGAGGTTCATGCAAAAGCTTACATTGCCCTGCAGAGGTTATTGGTAGGAATATATATGTATTAACGGTGATTCTGAGGAAGTCTGATAAAGGTGGAAATAAGGAACATCTTGGGCTTCCCTGATGACTCAGTGGTAAAGAACCCATCTGCCAACGTCAGAGGCATGGGTTCGATTCCTGGGTCAGGAAGATCCCTTGGAGAAGTAAATGTCAACCCATGCCAGTATTCTTGACTGGGAAATCCCATGGACAGAGGATCCTGGCAGGCTACAGTCCATGGGGTTGCAGAAGAATTGGACACCACTTAGTGATTAAACAACAAGGAACGTATTATTGGAAATTGGAAGAAAGATAGTCTTTGTTATAAAGCGGCAAAGAATTTAATTGAACTTGTTCTAATGTTTGTGGAAGTTCAGTTCAGTTCACTCAGTTGTGTCCGATTCTTTGCGACCCCATGGACTGCAGCATGCCAGGCCTCCCTGTCCATCACCAATCCCCAGAGCCTACTCAAACTCATGTCCATTGAATCAGTGTTGCCATCCAACCATCTCATCCTCCGTCGTCCCCTTCTCCTGCCTTCAATCTTTCCAAGCATCAGGGTCTTTTCCAGTGAGTCAGTTCTTCGCATCAGGTGGCCAAAGTATTGGAGTTTCAGCTTCAGCATCTGTCCTTCCAATGAATATTCAGGGATGATTTCCTTAAGGATTGACAGGTTTGATCTCCTTGCAGTCCAAGGGACTCTCAGGAGTCTTCTCCAACACCAAAGTTTAAAAGCAGCAATTCTTTGGCGCTCAGCTTTCTTTTTGTCCAGCTCTCACATCCATACATGACTAATGAAAGAACCATAGCATTGACTAGACAGACCTTTGTTGGTGAAGTAACGTCTGCTTTTCACTATGCTGCCTAGGTTGGTCACAGCTTTTCTTCTAAGAAGCATGCATCTTTTAATTTCATGGCTGCAATCACCATCACCATCTGCAGTGATTTTAGAGCCCCCAAAAATAAAGTCTGCACTGTTTCCGCATCTATTTCCCATGAAGTGATGGGACCAGATGCCATGATCTTAGTTTTCTGAATGTTGAGTTTTAACCCAACTTTTTCATTCTCCTCTTTCACTTTCATCAAGATGCTCTTAGTTCTTCGCTTTCTGACATAAGGGTGGTGTCATCTGCGTATCTGAGGTTATTGATATTTCTCCCAGCAATCTTGATTTCAACTTGTGCTTCATCTAACCCAGCATTTCTAATGATGCACTCTGCATATAAGTTAAATAAGCAGTGTGACAATATACAGCCTTGACGTATTCCTTTCCTGAATTAGAACCAGTCTGTTGTTCCATGTCCAGTTCTAACTGTTGCTTCCTGACCTCCATACGGATTTCTCAGGAGGCAGGTCAGGTGGTCTGGTATTCCCATCTCTTTAAGGATTTTCCACAGTTTGTAGTGATCCACACAATCAAAGGCTTTGGCATAGTCAATAAAGCAGATGTTTTTCTGGAACTCTGTTGGTTTTTGATGATCCAGTGGATGTTGGCAATTTGATCTCTGGTTCCTCTGCCTTTTCTAAATCCAGCTTGAACATCTGGAAGTTCACAGTTCACGTACTGTTGAAGGCTGGCTTGGAGAATTTTGATCATTACTTTGTTAGTGTGTGAGATGAGTGCAATTGTGCGGTAGTTTGAACATTGTTTGGCATCAGCTTTCTTTGGGATTGGAATGAAAATGGACCTTTTCCAGTCCTGTGGCCACTGCTGAGTTTTCCAGATTTGCTGGTATATTGAGTGCAGCACTTTCACAGCATCATCTTTTAGGATTTGAAATAGCTCAACTGGAATTCCATCACCTCCACTAGCTTTGCTCTTAGTGAAGATTCCTAAGGCCCACTTGACTTCACATTTCAGGTTGTCTGACTGTAGGTGAGTGATCACACCATCATGGTTATCTGAGTCATGAAGATCTTTTTTGTATAGTTCTTTTGTATATTCTTGCCACCTCTTCTGCTTCTGTTAGGTCCATACCATTTCTGTCTTCTATTGTGCCCATCTTTGCATGATATGTTCCCTTAGTATCTCTAATTTTCTTGAAGAGATCTCTAGTCTTTTCCTTTTTGTTGTTTTCCTCAATTTCTTTGCATTGATGGCCGAGGAAGGCTTTCTTCTCTCCTTGCTATTGTTTGGAACTCTGCATTCAAATGGTATATCTTTCCTTTTCTCCTTTGCCTTTCACATCTCTTTTCACAGCTATTTGTAAGGCCTCCTCAGACAACCATTTTGCCTTTTTGCATTTCTTCTTCTTTGGATGGTCTTGATCCCTGTCTCCTATACAGTATCATGAACCTCTGTCCATAGTTCTTCAGGCACTCTATCAGATCTAATCCCTTGAATCTATTTGTCACTTCCACTGTATAATCATAAGGGATTTGATTTAGGTCATACCTGAATGGTCTATTGGTTTTACCTGCTGCTGCTGCTAAGTCACTTCAGTCGTGTCCGACTGTGTGTGACCCCATAGACGGAAGCCCACCGGGCTCCCCCTTCCCTGGGATTCTCCAGGCAAGAACACTGGAGGGGGTTGCCATTTCCTTCTCCAATGTGTGAAAGTGAAGTCGCTCAGTCGTGTCCGACCCTTAGCGACCCCACAGACTGCAGCCTACCAGGCTCCTCCATCCATGGGATTTTCTAGGCAAGAGTACTGGAGTGGCTTGCCATTGCCTTCTCCGGTTGGTTTTACCTACTTTCTTCAATTTAAATTTGAATTTGGCAATAAGGAGTTCATGATCTGAGCCACAGTCAGCTCCCAGTCTTGTTTTTGCTGACTGTATAGACTTTCTCCATGTTTGGCTGCAAAGAATATAATCAGTCTGTTTTCGGTATTGACTATCTGGTGATGCTCATGTGTCGAGTTTTGTCTTGTGCTGTTGGAAGAGGGTGTTTGCTGTGACCAGTGCGTTCTCTTGGCAAAACTCTGTTAGCCTTTGACCTGCTTCGTTTTGTCCTCCAAGGCCAAATTTGCCTGTTACTCCAGGTAGCTCTTGACTTCCTACTTTTGCATTCCAGTCCCCTATGATGAAGACAACATCTTTTTTGGGTGTTAGTTCTAGAAGGTCTTGTAGGTCTTCATAGAATCATTCAGCTTCAGCTTCTTCAGCATTACTGGTTAGGGCATAGACTTGGATTACTGTTGTATTGGATGGTTTGCCTTGGAAATGAGCAGAGATAATTCTGTCCTTTTTGAGATTGCATCCAAGTACTGCATTTTGGACTCTTGTTGACTATGATGGCTACTCCATTTCTTCTAAGGGATTCTTGTGCACAGTAGTAGATACAATGGCCATCTGAGTTAAATTCACCCATTCCAGTTCATTTTAGTTCAGTGATTCCTAAAATGTCAGTGTTCACTCTTGCCATCTCCTGTTTGACCACTTCTAATTTGTCCTGATTCATGGACCTAACATTCCAGGTTCCTATGCAGTATTGCTCTTTACAGCATTGGACTTTACTTCCATCACCAGTCACATCCACAACTAGGTGGTGGTGTTGCTTTGGCTCCATCTCTTCATTCTTTCTGGAGTTATTTCTCCACTTTTCTCCAGTAGCATATTGGACACCTACCAACCTGAGCAGTTCATCTTTCAGTGTCATACTATTTGCCTTTTCATACTGTTCATGGGGTTCTCAAGGCAAAAATACTGAAGTGGTTTGCCATTCCCTTCTCCAGTGGACCACGTTTTGTAGAAAGTGGAAATTGAAAGTGATGACCCTGGATATTTAGCTGAGGAGAATTCTAAGCAAAACATTGAAGGCCTGGCCTAGTTTCTTCTTACTGCTTATAGTAAAATGTGAAAGAAGAAATAAATTGAAGGAATTATTAAGCAAAAAGGAACCAGAATTTGAAGATCTGGAAAATTCTGCATATTTGTGCATATTGTAAAAAAAGGAGAAAGTGAGTTCTGGAGAGAACACTAAGGCACGAGTGGACAGTTACTTCATAAAGAAATTACCTGTGGATTTAATCAGCCACCTCAGCATGTTCAGCTGAAGCCAGGAATACAGATGGGATTATGTGAGCAGAGACACAACCAGTTTGGATTAAAGGACAAGAGACAGGATGAAAAAGGAAAGCTTTCAGACTTCTGGGATTCTGTGGGAAGAGACATTAGAGCTATCCAACAGTGAACATGCCTATAGAAGATCAAGGTGGCTAGAATTGATGGGGCAACCAAGATCCAAAGAAATTAAAACTTGGAAAAACTAATATGAGGAAGAAAACAAGAAAATATCAAGGTCACTTTGGTTTGGCAATGATTTCTTAAATATAACACCAAAAGTACAATCCATGAAGGAAGAAATTGACAAGATGTACTTTATTAAAATTTTTTAAACTCTACTATGTGAGATTATTAAGATAATGAAAAAAATCACAGACTGTTAAAAAATATTTGTGCAAAAACCCATATTGGATAATAGACTTATCTCCAGAATATATAAAAGACTCTTAAAACTCAACAGAAACATCAGCAACTCAGTTAAAAAATATGCAGAGATCTAAACAAATACTTCATTGAAGAAAACATACAAATGGCATGTAGACATGGGAAAGGTCTTCAATATCATATTGTCTCCAATATCATATATTTATATGGAAATGAAAATTAAAATCTCAGTGAGATACTGTAACCTGCCTGTTGGAATGACTGAAATCCAAAATAACAACAAATTGGTAGCAAGGATCCTGGGCACCAGGAACTTTAATTCATCACTGGTGAGAATGTAAAATGTCATGGTACCTCTGGATGACATATTCACAGTATTTTATAATGACCCAGCAGTCATATGCCTAGGTATTTACCTAGTGATCTGAAAGCCTAAGTCCACACAAAAATCTATATGTTAATGTTCATGGCATCGTTATTCACAATTGCTAAAAAACTGGAAGTAATCAAGATGTCTCATGAGGGGAATGGATAAACAAACTGTTCAATCTATGCAGTAGAATACTGTTCAGCAAGGAACAATTTGATTCATGGACCAACACAAATCAATTTTAAGTGAATTTTACTGAGTGCAGTTAGCAAGCCCCCAAAGCCCCCAAATCATATATATTGTATGATTCCATTTATATGACATTCTGGAAAATGTCATAGGGGTGGAAAACAGATGAATATTTCCCAGGTATCAGGTGGAAGATAAAGTGATAGAATACAAAGAGATGCACAGAAGAACTTTTAGTGTGAAACAGCTGTTACATAATAAGGTATTGTGTGTTCAGCATGTACTGTCTGATGTGCATTTGTCAAAACCCTAAAACTGTACATTGCAAAGAGTAAGCTTTAATATATGCAAACTAAAGACACACACACACACCACCCAGGATGTTGGAATGAGGAGGTCCCAGGATGGAATGCAGTCTGTGACAAATCAACCTAACTGCAGTACAAATAAATAGCATAACCACACTGAAGGGGTGGGCATGGAGGGAAAAGGAGCTGGCCCAGATAAGTTTGGAAAATGGTATTTTCCAGTAGGAATTGTAAGCTTAAATACAAAAGGAATAGTATAAAAACTGTATTCTAGTTGGCAAATTTGTTTTTCACAGATGGACAGTTTACAGTTGTTTACATATCTGCTGGGGTTGAATAGATAAATAAATGGATGTTAAATTGTGGGAAATAGATTTCTCAGTGTTGGAGATAGAAATTATAGACTTACAAGAAAGGAATACTAGAATGAATCCTGAGATACAGGGTTAGAGTCAGAAACATCAGTATAGTTCACGTTTGGATGGGTGGATGGATACAGGAATGTGTGTGTGTGTGTAGACGGGTTAATATACCTGTATTTATTGTTACTTGACTGTCTGCACTGAGAGTGAAGAGAGAAGCTCTGTCCACTGAGAGAGAGTGGAGAAGCAACAATGTCCTAGTAGTTATAAGGACAACCATGCCAACATTATGGTTTCTAAATATTCTCCAATGAAAGAAACCAGAGCTCTTTGGAGAAATGACTGATTCTAGGACTATACAGGGGAAATATGAAGTGAAAAAAAGAAGGGCAGGGGGAATGTCAAAGGCACACAGGAACCAACCTAAAAGAGCTGTTATGTTTTTAATTAAGCTTGGGATTAATGAATTTCTAAACATTTTTTCATTTGCATTTCTTTGACTTCTAGTCATGTTAATCTTTTTTAAAAAACTTAATTTTGGCCATTAATATTTCCTTTGTGAAGCATCACATCATGGCAATTTCTTATTTTTCTGTAGGGGTATTTGTTGTTCAGTTTCTCAGTTGTGTCCAACTCTGCGACCCCATCGACTGGTTTTCTGATTGATTTATAAGAGCTCTTTATATATGAAGTACATTACACTTTTGCCATATTTCTTGTACTAGTATTCTTAGATATTTTAGGTTTTTTTCTGTTTCTTGTTTGTAAAGTGAGTGAATTTTCCATGCCTTATTATTCATGCCTATTAATAACTAGTGTTCAGTTCTTTAATTTGTTAGATGGTCCTGTAAAGATGCAGTGGGGGCTACTAATTGAATATCTACTGAAACTTTACTTTATAACGTATACTTGCTCCATATTCTTTTAGATTCAACTTCTGTTGCAACAGAATATTCCCTGAAATTTGATGAATCCATGACAGAAGATGAAATAGAAGAAAAATCATTTCGATCTTTACTACCTTCTGAGAGTCATCGCAGATTTAACATGGAAAAGAAAAGAGGCCATCATGATGACTCTGATGAAGAAACTTCCCCAGAAAAGACTACACTGTCCTCTGCCAAGGTGTGTTTCAGTTTACCTGTGAAGATACTTCATATATAGTTATGCATATGCTCTCTCAAAGTTATGAAGTATCGTTTGTATTTGAACTCAGTTGTCAGCTACCAAAATATTTTTCCTAAGGTACCAATTTTGGGGTTTTTTTTTGGGAGGAAGGTATAGAATTTAGCTTTGCTTTCCTCATAAAGTAGCTTACAAACATATTCCTCAAAATAATACATAAGACCTTTGAGGATGTGAGCCAAAGTTATGTCTTTAGCTTTTTCATTCACTTCAGTCTTAAAACACTTTATTCCATTTTAAAAAGTTGCATTTATATAATTCTTCTTATTAAATTTTAAGCCTTTTGGATAACGGACAAATTCTTACCATCTTTACATCCCTGGGACAGTGCCTGACTTACTCTAGTTGTTTGTTAAAATTTTATTGAGTGAATAAATTAGCAGTTGAGTGTTACTTTCTCTCTTATGTGCCTTTTTTTTTTTGAAGAATGTTGTTTAACATGGTTGGCAGCCTTTCTATATACATAATTCATTTTTATAAGTGCATACCTCTTTTAATGAGGTTAATTAAGTTCCAAAAGGTATAGAGAGTGATCAAGATGACTTAAACTCTCTGACTCAGGAGCTGAGCATGCCATTCTCAGGAGGACAAGACAGCTTTTCTAAATTTACTATGGAGATGGTTCGACAGTATATGAAAGAAGAGGAAATGAGGGCAGCTCACCAGTCTTCACTCCTGCGTCTCCGTGAAAAGGCCTTAAAGGAGAAAACTAAAGCTGAACTAGCCTGGTTAGAGCATCAGAAAAAGTAAGTTCTTTCAATGAACATAATTTTGACTGTTCATTTTCTCCTTTCATGAAATGCTTTGTTTTTAAAGATGTTTTTGTTTCCTCATTTAATTTGATCAACCCTGTTTCTCAGGCTAGAAGTACAACCGTCATTGTTGAATCATGTTGCTTTCAAGACCTCCTACTCATATAACATTCTCTTTGCATTTCTCTCATCACTTAACTGACTCTTATATTGTTATTTTATGCTTAATTACTTTATTGTGTTATAGATTCGCAAAGCTATTCTATCTTTAAAGGACATAGTCTAAGATTTGCTTATATCACATATCCAATAAAATATTGGTTTGGATAGGAATTGCTGCATGAAGCAACTGTTTTCTACATTTGAAAATGTTAAATGGTTTAAAAACTTTAAGGGGTTGAGAATTCTTGGTATTAGAATATGAATTTAAACTAATTTTGTCTCAATGGGAATGATTGCAGACATCTTCGAGATAAAGGTGAAGATGATAAAATGCCCCCACTCCGGAAGAAACAGCGTGGTTTGCTCTTAAGGTTGCAGCAAGAAAAGGTATGTTAGGAAAAACAAAGGGGACAAATCAGACTGTGAAATCTATTATTTTGCCTAATCTTTTTTTCTTATTATCTCATTGAAGGAGATTTAGTTGGTATTAACCACTCTTTATGCCTACTACTATAATTACAAGAGCTCCTTTATGGCCCACTGTATTTCTTCTAAATTAGGATTGTGCTTCACTGCTAACAGAATACCATATTAAGTCAAACCTTCTGCTTTCATTTGCTGTGTAAAATATTGTAAATATTGTGTTTTGATATGCGTATTTTAAAAATTATATTTGTGAGTCTAATTGGATTAACTTTTTAGTCATTATTTCCCTAAATAGACTTTTAAGATACATGAATTAAAAACTGATAAATATTTAGGCTTAGTGGACCTAGCAAGACCTGGGATTTGAATCCTGGAGAGGCAATGTAGTGTCATGGTTAAGAATCCAGGCTCTAGATTCAGATTGTTTGTTGTTGTTTAGTCACTGAGTTGTGTCCAACTCTTTGCAAGCCCCTGGACTGGAGCCCACCAGACTCCTCTGTCAGTTGGATTTCCCAGGTTAAAATATTGCAATGGATTGCTGTTTCCTTCTCCAGGGGATCTTCCCGACCCAGGGATTGACCCATATTGACAGACAGATTCTTTACCACTAAGCCATCAGGGAAGCCCTAAATTCAGATTGCTTAGATTAAAATCCCAGATCTACCAATTATTAGTTTTATAATATTGAAAAGTTACTTATCTGTGCCTCCATTTCATTTTCTATAAACTGATCATAATAGTAATAACATACTTTGTTGTTGAGAGGAATAAATGAGTAATAGATATAATAAATTTAGAACAGACCTTGGCACAAAGGTAAATGCTCAATAAATGTTAGTTGTATTATTTGAATTCCAGCTTTGCCAGCTGCAAATGTGTAATCATGGTCAAGTTTAAGTAACTCTCTGAGACTTAGTCTTCCCATCTATTGAAGTGAGATTATACTTCATATGGTGGTTGTGAGGCTTAAATGAGGTAACATATATAAAATGTGTTTCACATTATCTGGTAAGTATTTAATAAATTCTAGTTTCCCTTTATTGACCTGTTGCCAGGTACTAGCTGCTATGTTGGATAGTATATGAACTTAATCATTTGAGTTATATATTGGAATGTTACTTAATAGTTTGTTTTTGTTTAACTTAGCCATAGAGGGAATTCCTTGGTGGTCCAGTGGTTAGGATTTGGTGCCTTTATTGCTGTGGTCCAGGTTCGGTCCCTGGTTGGGGAACTAAAATCCTACAAGCCACACAGCATGGCCAAAAAAAAATGTTCACCCGAGGAAGCATCACTGGTCATATGAAGTTGAAAAACTTTTTAACTTTTTTTTTAAAAGAAGTTATTTTTTTAATCTAAATAAAAGGTTTTAAAGTAACTTAAAAGTCTCCCTTAGTTGAAATAAATAACTTTTTACAATATTACGGTAGCTTTCTCTTTGTAAGGCAGGAAGAAACTCAATTTACAAATAATTTCTCATTCCGTGGGCTTGTTTTCACTTTCTTGATGCTATACTTTGAGGCACAGTTTTTAATTTTGGTGAATCTGTTATTTTATTGTATGCTTGCTGATACAAAATTCTACTTTCATTAGTTTGAAGATATACTTGTTTTACCTTCTTTTTTCTTTTCTTCCCATATTTTTTGGCCATGCTTTGTGACATGCAAGATGTTACTTCCTTGACCAGGAATCGAACCCATGCCCCCTGCAGCAGAAGCATGGTGTCTTAACCACTAGACCAGAAGGATATTTTTAACTAGGTATAGGATTATTTTCCCTCAACATTTTTAATAATTTCATTTTCCATTGTCTACCTTACCTTCATTTTTGAAGGATATTTTTAACTAGGTATAGGATTATTTTCCCTCAACATTTTTAATAATTTCATTTTCCATTGTCTACTGCTTTCCTTTGTTCCCATGGAGACACAATTTTAATTCTTCGGGAGATTGCTTTTAAGATTTTTAAGAATTTGTCTAGGGAATTCCCTGGTAGTCCAGTGGTTAGGACTCGGCACTTCCACGGCCAGGGATTGGGTTCAGCCCCTTGTTGGGGAACTAAAATCCTGCAAGTCACACAGTGTGGCTAAAAATAAAAAAAAAAATTTGTCTTTGATTTTACAATGATTTTATATAGATTTACTATGATGCTCCTAGGTGTAGTTTTTTTTTCTTTTAATATTGATACTATGAGAGTTTGCTGAGCTTCTTAAATCTATTATCTGTATCATTTCATCAGTTTTTGAAAATTATCTCTTTAGGGTTTTGCACTGTGATATATACTGTTAAATCTATCCAACGAATTCTTAATTTGAATAATTTTTAGTTCTCTAATATCTGTTTTGTTCTTTTTTATAGATTTTCATTCTTATTGAAATTTTCTACCTTTTCATGTTTTTCTGTATTTTTCTATTATTTTTTGAACACATTATACATAGTTTTTTTAACTTGAAAGAAAAGTGAAAGTGAAGGTTGCTCAGTTGTGTCTGACTCTTTGTGGCCCCATGGACTATTCAGTCCATGGAATTTTCCAGGCCAGAATACTGGAGTGGGTAGCCTTTCCCTTCTACAGGGAATCTTCCAAACCCAGGGATCTAACCCAGGTCTCCCGCATTGCAGGTGGATTCTTTACCACCTGAGCCACCAGGGAAGCCCAAGAATACTGGAGTGGTTAGCCTGTCCCTTCTCCAGCAGATCTTCCTGACCCAGGAATCGAACCGGGATCTCCTGCATTGGAGGAGGATTCTTTACCAACTGAGCTACTAGAGGAGCCCCCCTTTTTAACTTCCTTATCTCCAACTTCATCATTTGGACATTTGTGTGTCTGCTACTGTTGTCAACTATTATTTTTTTTATTATCATATGATCCTTTTTCTTTGCATGCCAGTAATTTTTTTTAATCAATGCTGGACAGTGTGTATAAATAACTGTAAATGCTCCAAATGATGTTATTTTCCCTTAGTATTTGCTTTTTCCTCTGCTATGCATTTTGAGTGGTCAGCTGTTCATTTTATTCCACTCAAGGGCTAAGCTGGGTTGGTATTGGGTTACAGTGTTGGTAAGCCTCAGTCTCCTGCTTTTCATCGAGCCTAGGTTGTGACCCTGCAGGTATTTTAGCTGAAAACCTGGTTAACTATTTTTTACCAGCACAAGAGACTATAGGATTTCTGCTGTGCTGTTGAGAGGTTTCTGGCTTATTTCCTTAGCCTTTTTGTCTATGCTACTTTAGAATTGGCAGATAACTTTGAGGGGAAGACTGAGTTTTCATTCAAATCTGAAAGAAAGGCAATGCCAAAGAATGTTCAAACTACCACGCAATTGCACTCATCTCACACGCTGGTAAAGTCATGCTCAAAATTCTCCAAGCCAGGCTTCAGCAATACGTGAACCGTGAACTTCCAGATGTTCAAGCAGGTTTTAGAAAAGGCAGAGGAACCAGAGATCAAATTGCCAACATCTGCTGGATCATGGATAAAGCAAGAGAGTTCCAGAAAAACATCTACTTCTGCTTTATTGACTATGCCAAAGCCTTTTTCTGTGTGGACCACAATAAACTGTGGAAAATTTTGAAAGAGATGGGAATACCAGACCATCTGACCTGCCTCTTGAGAAGCCTATATGCAGGTCAGGAAGCAATAGTTAGAACTGGACATGGAACAACAGACTGGTTCCAAATAGGAAAAGGAGTACATCAAGGCTGTATACTGTCACCCTGCTTATTTAACTTATATGCAGAGTACATCATGAGAAATACTGGGCTGGAAGAAGCACAAGCTGGAATCAAGATTGCAGGGAGAAATATCAATAACCTCATATATGCAGACGACACCACCCTTATGGCAGAAAGTGAAGAGGAACTAAAAAGCCTCTTAATGAAAGTGAAAGAAGACAGTGAAAAAGTTGGCTTAAAGCTCAACATTCAGAAAACGAAGATCATGGCATCTGGTCCCATCACTTCATGGGAAATAGATGGGGAAACAGTGTCAGACTTTATTTTTTTGGGCTCCAAAATCACTGCAGATGGTGATTGCAGCCATGAAATTAAAAGACGCTTACTCCTTGGAAGGAAAGTTATGACCAGCCTAGATAGCATATTAAAAAGCAGAGACATTACTTTGCCAACCAAGGTCCATCTAGTCAAGGCTATGGTTTTTCCCATGGTCATGTATGGATGTGAGAGTTGGACTGTGAAGAAAGCTGATCGCCGAAGAATTGATGCTTTTGAACTGTGGTGCTGGAGAAGACTCTTGAGAGTCCCTTGGACTGCAAGGAGATCCAACCAGTCCATTCTGTAGGAGATCAGTCCTGGGTGTTCATTGGAAGGACTGATGCTAAAGCTGAAATTCCAGTACTTTGGCCACCTCATGTGAAGAATTTACTCATTGGAAAAGACTCTGATGCTGGGAGGGATTGGGGACAGGAGGAGAAGGGGACGACAGAGAATGAGATGGCTGGATGGCATCACCGGCTCGATGGACATGAGTTTGAGTGAACTCCGGGAGTTGGTGATGGACAGGGAGGCCTGGCATGCTGCGATTCATGGGATCGCAAAGAGTCGGACACGACTGAGCAACTGAACTGCGTTTGAAGCATTAAATCTGAAGTTTTAAGACAGGTTTAAGATTTAACTGTCTTAGGTCTCCAGTTTTTGTCCCTGAAGTTCCCTGTAGCTGGTGAGAGATCCTGAAACTGGTGTAACCCCTTTCAGAGTAGTTTGATTGTATCTAGTTAATTTGAAGACACATATAATCAGTGACTCAGGATTTCTGTGTCTTGGTCTATATCCTTGAAGCTTTTGCACTGTATAGGGGAAAGTGGAAACAACTTATTTCTTCAGTGATAGATGAAATAGAGCATATTTCTGCAAGAAAATATAACAATGCAGGAAAAAGAGTGCACTAGATATAAAACCCATTCAATAATGGTAACATTCTGTATCTCTGCTGTCCAATACCTGGAGAAGGAAATGGCAGTCCACTCCAGTATTTTTGCCTGGAGAATCCCACGGACGGAGAAGCTGGAAGGCTAACATCCATAGGGTCACAGAGAGTCGGACACAGTAGGCGGATTCTTTACCAACTGGGCTATCAGGGAAGCCCAGATAGTAAAGAATCTGCCTGCAATGCAGGAAACCCAGGTTTGATCCCTGAGTCGGGAAGATCCTCTGGAGAAGGGAATAGTTATCCACTCCAGTATTCTTGCCTGGAGAATTCCATGGGCAGAGGTGTCTGGCAGCCTACAGTCCGTGGGGTCACAAAGAGTCAGACATGACTTATGACTAAACAACAACAACAACACACATAAAATAAGCATTTAAAAATGAATATACCGTTAATCATTTTAAAGTGAACAGTTTGCTGCTACAACCTTATGGCTTATACTTATGAGAGATGCAAACATTTCCCCCTTAGAACCCATTAAAAAATTATTTTCTTTCTGCTAGTCGTGGATTGGGTGAAATTATACATTAATTGATTTAGAAACTCGGGCCTAAGCTAGTAGCAGTTTTCAGTAGGTGCTTTGTAGAGCTCTGGGAATCCCTTAGACCTTTTTCATGGGATAGGGAGATCAAAATTGTTTTCATGAGGACAGTGAGATGTGAATTTGCCGTTTTTGTGTATTGATATTTGCACTAAATGGTACAAGATCAATGGTGGGTAAAACTGCTGAGGCCTTATTTAGCACAAATCAAGGCAGTGGCACCAAACTACTAGTAGTCTTTGTATCTTCCATTGCCATACACTTGCAGCGAAAAAAAGCTAATTTCACTAAAGAATGTCTTGATTAAGTCTAGTGAAATTATTTTTATTATGTTGGCGTTTGAGTACTTCTTTTTGTATTCTGCATGACAGGAATGGGAAGCCTACAGTGCACTTTTCCTGGATATTAGGGGAAGGTGATTAGCTCATGGGAAAGCATTTGTACAGTTGTTTCAGCTGAAAGCTGAGCTGCTGCTGCTGCTAAGTCACTTCAGTCGTGTCCGACTCTGTGTGACCCATAGACAGAAGCCCACCAGGCTCCCCCATCCCTGGGATTCTCCAGGCAAGAACACTGGAGTGGGTTGCCCTTTCCTTTTCCAGAAAGCTGAGCTAGCCACATTTTTTTGTGGAATACTGTCCTTACCTGAAAGAGTTATCCAGAGACAAACTATGTTTATTCAGAATAGGGTATTTGACAGTCATTTTCTCAAAAATGAACAAAGTGTGCTTGTACTTCAAAGAAGACAATTGACAGGATTTGTTGCCAATTGTAAAAACTTCTATCTACCACCTAAAACTAAAAGAATTTTTCTTATAAGATCATAGTGATAATAATTGTGATTTTCTTGGTATTGTATAATGAAATATATGAACATTTGGAAGATCTTCATAACTGAGTGAAAAAATAAGGGAAAAACCAAAAAAAAAAAAACAAAAAACATTTTCCAAATAATCAGTGCATGGTGTTTTTTTTTTTTTAAATCAAACCATGCTGGAGGGTGGGATAGGATAAATTAGGAGTATGGGATTAACAGATACAAACGACTAAGCATAAAATAGATAAGCAACATGGAATTACTATATGGCATAGGGAACTATATTCAATATCTTATAATAATCTATAATAGAAAATAATCTGAAGAAAATATGAATCCATTTGCTGTACACTGAGACTAATACAGTATTATAAATCAACTATCAGTTCAGTTCAGTTCAGTCGCTTAGTCGTGTCCGACTCTCTGCAACCCCATGAACCACAGCACACCAGGCCTCCCTGTCCATCACCAACTCCCGGAGTTCACTCTAACTCATGTCCATCGAGTCGGTGATGCCATCCAGCCATCTCATTCTCTGCCGTCCCCGTCTCCTCCTACCCCCAATCCCTCCTAGCATCAGACTCTTTTCCAGTGAGTCAGCTCGTCGCATGAGGTGGCCAAAGTATTGGAGTTTCAGCTCTAGCATAAGTCCTTCCAATGAACATCCAGGATTGATCTCTTTTAGAATGGACTGGTTGGATCTCCTTGCAGTCCAAGGGACTCTTAAGAGTCTTCTCCAGCACCACAGTTCAAAAGCATCAATTCTTTGGCGCTCAGCTTTCTTCACAGTCCAACTCTCACATCCATACATGACCACGGGAAAAACCATAGCCTTGACTAGACGGACCTTTGTTGGTAAAGTAATGTCTCTGCTTTTTAATATGCTATCTAGGCTGGTCATAACTTTCCTTCCAAGGAGCAAGTGTCTTTTAATTTCATGACTGCAATCAGCATCCGAAGTGATTTTGGAGCCCAGAAAAATAAAGTCTGACACTGTTTCCACTGTTTCCCTGAATACACAGAAGAACTGTACAAAAAAGATCTTCACGACGAAGATAATCACGATGGTGTGATCACTCACCTGGAACCAGACATCTTGAAATGTGGAGTCAAGTGGGCCTTAGAGAGCATCACTACGAACAAAGCTAGTGGAGGTGATGGAATTCCAATTGAGCTATTTCAAATCTTGAAAGATGATGCTGTGAAAGTGCTGCACTCAATATGCCAGCAAATTTGGAAAACTCAGCAATGGCCACAGGACTGGAAAAGGTCAGTCTTCATTCCAATCCCAAAGAAAGGCAATGACAAAGAATGCTCAAACTACCGCACAATTGCACTCATCTCACACGCTAGTAAAGTCATGCTCAAAATTCTCCAAGCTAGGCTTCAGCAATATGTGAATCGTGAACTTCCAAATGTTCAAGCAGGTTTTAGAAAAGGCAGAGGCACCAGAGATCAAATTGCCAACATCCGCTGGATCATGGAGAAAGTAAGGGAGTTCCAGAAAAACATCTATTTCTGCTTCATTTACTATGCCAAAGCCTTTGACTGTGTGGATCACAATAAACTGTGGAAAATTCTGAAAGAGATGGGAATCCCAGACCACCTGACCTGCCTCTTGAGAAACCTGGATGCAGGTCAGGAAGCAACAGTTAGAACTGGACATGGAACAACAGACTGGTTCCAAATAGGAAAAGGAGTATGTCAAGGTTGTATATTGTCACCCTGCTTGTTTAACTTATATGCTGAGTACATCATGAGGAATGCTGAGCTTGAAGAAGCACAAGCTGGAATCAAGATTGCCGGGAGAAATATCAATAACCTCAGATATGCAAATGACACCATCCTTATGGCAGAAAGTGAAGAGGAACTCAAAGGCCTTTTGGTGAAAGTGAAAGAGGAGAGTGAAAAGGTTGGCTTGAAGCTCAACACTCAGAAAACGAAGATCATGGCGTCTGGTCCCATCACTTCATGGGCAATAGATGGGGAAACAGTGGAAACAGTGTCAGACTTTATTTTTTTGGGCTCCAAAATCACTGCAGATGCTGATTGCAGCCATGAAATTAAAAGACGCTTACTCCTTGGAAGGAAAGTTATGACCAACCTTGATAGTATATTAAAAAGCAGATACATTACTTTGCCAGACTGGTGTTATCTTTAATATTTTAGTTTTTTATAAAATTTAAGACTAAGAGGAAATATGACAGAATATTAACAGGTGTTAATTTTGGATTTTGGAAATTAGATGTTTATTATGCACTTTTCTGCATTTCCAGATAGTTTCAAAATTTCTCAAACATGATTTAAAGAAATTATAATGTTATTCATATCTTTATTATGCTTACTTTATTGATGAGAAAACAGATTACAAGAAATTTATTATAAAAAAGGATAATTGTTAAATTTTAATGACTATTAATGATGAAATGTGTCATCTTTTGCGCACTCTTAGCAACAGAAATGGAGAAGGCAGTGGCAGCCCACTCCTGTGTTCTTGCCTGGAAAATCCCATGGATGGAGGAGCCTGGTAGGCTGCAGTCCACAGGGTTGCTGAGAGTCAGACATGACTGAGCAACTTCTCTTTCACTTTCCACTTTCATGCATTGGAGAAGGAAATGGCAGCCCACACCAGTGTTCTTGCCTGGAGAATCCCAGGGATGGGGCAGCCTGGTGGGCTGCCGTCTTATGAGATCGCACAGAGTCAGACATGACTGAGGCGACCTAGCAGCAGCAGCAGGAACAGAAAATAATATCCTGTGTGGAGAATGTTTGATGCAATGTTGTCTTAAGTGTTTTCTGTTGGCATTTTATGTGGAGAAAATTCTTTTCTGGAAGCAATTTTAAAAACTGTTCTAAGGACCATAAAATGATTCATTCTCTTTGACTTGTTTGTCCTACTTTCTGGAATCTCTCCTAAAGAACTAACCCATGGTATGAAACAATTATAGGCATTAAAGCATTATTTGGGATGGCATTTACAATAGAATAATGGTTATATTAATTACTTTACATGATATACAGTTATTAAACAAATACCTGTAAGGATTGAAAGGCACTATGGAAAAATGTGAAAGGTATGTTAAGTTTTAAAAGGGGATATGAAGTTATCAGTCTGTTGTGGTTATAATTACTTAAATTAAGGATTAAATCACGTTAAATTATTTTACAGTGATAGAGATTTTTCCTCCTTGACTACCAAAAATTTTTTCAGTGTTATTTTATCTTGAAGTTCTTTATATATGTAGTTTTGTATATGTGGTGATTGGATTTTCTTTTTAAAATATTAGTTTGAATTTGTCTCCTCCAAATTTTAAACCCTCTCCTAAATCTTTAACCCTTAGGCAGAAATTAAACGTCTTCAAGAAGCCAATAAGGCAGCTCGGAAGGAAAGACAACTGATTCTTAAACAGCAGGAGGAGATAGAAAGGATCCGACAGACCACCATAAAACTGCAGGAGAAGTTGAAGTCTGCAGGGGAGAATAAATTGGTAAACCACATGAAATTCTTGTTTGTTTTCTGCCTCATGTTGCTTACTAACACCTAACTCTGCCTTCTTACATGATGGATGTGTGTTCATCCCAACATTATGACAGTAAGGCACCAGGATAAAGTTGTATGTACATGCCTTTATAGAAAATGAGAATTCTAATTTTATTTTCCCCATGGTTTATTCTTTTGAGTGGGACACATAAGTCATATATTAGTTTCAAAATATTTTCCATTTATTAACTTAGTTGGGATAAAGAGCTTTGCTTTTTGCTAATCAATCCAAATACATTCTTCAGAGTTAATGGGAGGAATTAATTTTTTTGTTCTTTATGTGATATCTCTTTCAGCTGTCTAATGTCTTATGTAATGATATAAGGCTTAAGGAGATATCAGACAAAAAAACAAAATTGTACTTATTCTGAAATATTGTAAAGTGTCAGTGTAGTGTTGGAAGATTCAGACTGTATAGAAATATAGTTAAATAACACTTAAATATTCACTACTTTGATTTTTTAAATACACTTTAAAGTTTGAAACAATCTCAATTTTTTAGAAAGTTTCAAACACATGCAGAGCTCTGATTTTCTGAGTGAGAGTTATATTGCTAGCAAATTAATATTGACACATTCAGTTCAGTTCAGTCGCTCAGTCGTGTCCGACTCTCTGCGACCCCATGAATCACAGCACGCCAGGCCTCCCTGTCCATCACCAACTCCCGGAGTTCACTCAAACTCATGTCCACAGAGTCAGTGATGCCATCCAGCCATCTCATTCTCTGTTGTCCCCTTCTCCTCCCGCCCCTAACCTTTCCCAGCATCACTACCATTTAATCTGGAAACACTACTCAAGTTTCTCCAGTTGTCACAATAGTGTTCCTTATTTCAAAAGGTAAGTTCAGAAGCACATATTGTTTTTAGTTTTCATATATCTTTAGTCTCTTTCAGTCTGGAAAAGTTCCTTGATTCTCATGACCTTCACATTTTGGAAGATTACATGCCAGATACTTTGTAGAATGGTCCTCAAGTTGGGTTTGTCTGATGCACCTTCATAATTAGATTCAGTTTATGCATCTTTGGCAGGAATATCACAGATGTGATGCTGTGTTCTTCTCTGCATTCAATCAGGTGGCACCTGATTTCGATATATCTCATTACTGATGTGTGTGCAGGCATGTTCAGTCGCTCCGACTCTTTGTGACCCCATGTACTGTAGCCTGCCAGGCTTCTTTGGCCATGGCATTTTCCAGACAAGAATACTGGAATGGGTTGATGTTGACTCAGTCACAAAGGGAAAGAGGGTAACTGTACAGTGAAGGTGGCATCTACCATATTTCTCTGTATAGTTACCCTCTTTCCCTTTGTGATTAATAAGTACTCTGCATGATGGTATTTTGAGACTACATTAATTCCTGTTCTTCTTCAGAGTTAAGTTTATTCTTTTTATTTATGTCACTATGGACTCACGGATTCCTATTTTACTCAGCATTAAAATCTATTACTATCATTATTTTGATGCTCACTTTTTCTTAAGTTGGGCTGTTAGGAGCCTCTTCAAGCAGGTTTCTGTCTCCTTTTGACATGTACTCATCAGTCTTTGAGCACTTTCATATTTTCTGAAACAAGATGTTTCCGTCATTTTTTACTTTTCCTGCCTCAGCCTTGGTTTCAGCTGTTTCTCCAAAGAGGATACTTACTTAGGAATCAAGGTCTGGTGCTAGGCATGCTCATTGCTATTCAGGTTTTGTTCCTCCTAAGCAACAAATCTAGGGACTGTGTTAGGACATATATATACATTTTACTTGTGTGCTATAATTTTGTCCTTTAAGTAATACCTTAATTTCAGCTATTTTACAAATACTGTTTAGAAGATAAATTCATTTTGAGATGACAGTGTTTAAATCAGTTTGAGATCTTAAATTCCAGTATAACACTTTACCCCCTTTTGTTTGCAGGAGTCTCATAGTGATGATGATACAAAGGATAATAAAGCAGCTAGTCCTGCTCCAACTGACTTGGAGACCCGCAGTCCTTCCCCTATTTCAATCTCCAGCAGTGAAACAAGCAGCATTATGCAGAAACTGAAGAAAATGAGAAGCCGCATGGATGAAAAGTAATTCATTTTTAAAATATCTTGTTTATACTGAAAGTAGTAGCAACAAATAATATTTTTAATATACTTCATTAGATTAGATTGATACAACATAATATTTTATGGCTTCAGTTGCATTTTAGTAGATTAAGTCATCCTGGAAGTCAATTAACTGTAGACCTTATTTATAAAACAAATTTTCTCTATTTTACATACAACCAAGTTTCTTAGTTTAAAACTAAAGTAGTATTTGCAGATATACCCATGATAATGTTTTCTCCTTGCTTTTATTAAAAGTTATGAGTAAGTGTGAAATTTTTATCTTCTCTGAAATCTGAGGACATGTCCACTAACTTGGGAAAACAATTCAGTGGTATAGCTTGAGATCTTATCCTGTGACTCTGACAACTCTTAGGCTTACTCAAGTGAAAGAGTGAACTCTTAAACTTGTGAGTGATTCTGAGTTGCTCAGCTGAACCCATAAAGTCTGAAATTCTCCTGGGATGTTGAATGATTTGGCTATCTACCATTCTTCTAAAATATTTCTAAGTATTATTTTTTAAAGACTCTTGGAGAAAGCTACTACTACTTGGATATAGCTCAGTCATATGCCAGCTTTGACCATACCAATGATATTTACCTGACAGTTTACTTTTTTGCATGTACATTTAATTATAAATACACTTACAAAGTAGCTGCTTATAGACTGTTTTCTACCTTCTTTAAATATGGAAGAGAGGTCCTTTAAAATTTTTGTTGATCGCTGTTTTATGTTAGCAGTTTGAACCACAGATTAAACTCAAATTGATATCCTTTGGCAGTATACTACCCATCACCAAATTTAATGATGTTCTATGTTTATATGTAATATTAGCCTATGATTTAGGTTCTGAACAATCAAGCAGTTCTAAGTCAAATCTTACTTACTATAAGTACAGTGTTGTCCATGGCACTTCATTGCTGAATTGAAATTGCATTTCAGTAACTTAAAATTATCATTTCAAAACTTAAAAATACCTAAATTGATTATGAAAATAAGTTTAAAAAATAAACATAAATTTTTAAAATATTTGCAAATGTTATAAGAATGCCTTTTCTAAGATTTCCATGGACTTGACCAATTAAGACATATTCAAGTAGGAATTATTTCCTCCTTTCCTGACAAACTTTCCAGTAGTCTGTGTGGGCATACTCCAGAGATCTTTAATTCAGAATAATCTATCTCATAAATTTTCATAACTGATTAAACATTTCCTATCTGTCTCTTAAATGCCTTTGGATCATAAATGTTAGAGGGAAAATAGCTTCACGGGAAATTTCTTCATTGATTTCTTGCTTGTCTATACCAGTAAAATCTTCATTGCTGGTCTCTATGAATAACATTATAATAATTTTAATCACATCTGTGGAAGGAACTGCTTATTCTGCTTGTAACATTAGTTAGTTTATGTAGTGTTTATTTCCAATTTTATTAAAGTTTTAAAAATCCAAAATAACAAATTAAAAGTTGAATATATTGACTTTGTTCTAAGTTTTGTCATTTTCTCAGAGCCCAAAATATTAAACACGTAGAATTTTTTGCATCATTGTTCTCCCTTCCTTTGTCAATTACTGCAATAACTTTTTGAGAAATTTGTCAAAGAGAATAGGCCTTGAAGCATTCAGTGACTTCTTGATTGATTGTTTGAAACAATACTTTTGTGTTTATGGGAGGGATGGGGTAAAGACAGCAAAGAAATTAATTTTAATGTTTGGAAAATGATGCTGAAATTTGAGGATGAACAGGTATATTTTTCAAAACTAGCAATGCATTAAAAAGGGAGGTTGTTATGTGATTTTTTTTTTAATCTCTAGAACAATGTACAATTGATCCTTGAACAGTAAGGGACAGAGGTATTAGGAATGTTGACCATCCACATGGTTGAAAATTCACCTATAACTTCTATGATCAGTTCAATCGCTCAGTCGTTTCACACCTCTTTGTAACCCAGTGGACTGTAGCATGCCAGGCCTCCCTGTCCGTCACCACCACCTGGAGCTTGCTCAGACTCACGTCCATCATGTCAGTGATGCCATTCAACCATCTCATCCTCCTCTGTCATCCCCTTTTCCTCATGCCTTCAGTCTTTCCCAGCGAGTCAGCTGTTCACATCAAGTTGCCAAAGTACTGGAGTTTCAGCTTCAGCATCAGTCCTTCCAATGAATATTCAAGACTGCTTTCCTTTAAGATTGACTGGTTTGATCTCCTTTCAATCCAAGGGACTCTCAAGAGTCTTCTCCAACACCACATTTTAAAAGCAGCAATTCTTCGGCACTCAGCTCTCTTTATGGTCCAACTCTGACATCCATATGTGACTGCTGGAAAGACCATAGCTTTGACTATACGTCGGCAAAGTAATGTCTCTGGTTTTTAATATTTGTAATTCCTCCATATATGTGGTTCCTCTGTATCTGCAGTTGTACATCTTCGGATTCAGCCAACCACAGTCATGCAGTACTGCAATATTTATTGAAAAAAAAATCCACATGTAAGTGGACCTGTGGAGTTCAAACCCCTACTGTAATGTGAAAACTAATTTTTTAATGTTATTCAGATTACCAAAGCTTTAGAGTTTGATCTCTTTCAACAATGTTGGGATGTCAGCTCAATAAATAAAATGAGTTAATTTTGTAGTCATTTGCTACAGTAAATAACTAATAACAAAATCATTTAAGCCTTTGCTACTAAGCACTATTATTTGCTTTGTAGATTGGAAAAGGCAGTCTTCCAAGAGATTACTATTTTATTAATATAAAATACCTGTCAGAAAATAGTCAAACTTCTCAATAAGTTAACTTTGGGAGGAACTTTTTCATTATGTATAAACTGCTTATTGTTAACTCTTTGAACTTTGATTCTGTGATAAATATTTTTTCTGAAATGTTGAAACTATTCTTGGCTACAGTTAAAAATTTCCTTCAGTAATGTTTCCCTGAAACAATAATGCCTTTGTTAAAATTTCTAATCTGTCACTTTTCTTGACCTATTTTACAAGTTGACATTTTAGAAATAATTTCCATTTCTCAATATAGTGAAAAGCAAAAGAAATTTAAACTATGGAAGAAGTTAGTTACAATGAAAATATCAGTATGTTTGCAAAAGCCACATTGTCTAGCCCTCAGTTTTTTTTATAATTGTTGGTAAATGAAATCTGAGTTTTGTTTACTGCTGTGAGGGGTATTATTCACAGTATAAAGTTGTGAAACAGATACTCATGGGGAAAAACCATGCAGTTGACTTCCTGTTAAGTTGACAATTCTGTTTTAGGAAAATTATTTCCTGAGCAAATGAAATTCTGAAAGAATGATGTTATCTTTCTCATTAAGTGTTAAAATAGGACATAGTGCACTTTTCCTTTCATTTGTTAACAACATCTTGTTCTTTATTTATTAATTGTATACTTATTCTCTCAGCAATTATTTACTGAGAATTGTGTGAATATAGTAGGTTCTGAGGGACGTGAAGATGAATCAGACATAAACCCTGCTCTCGAAATCTTACTGTCCAGGTGGAAGAAAGAATAAATATCAGATTCCTTTAGTGAAATATATAAAAGTCTAATGCTAAGGAAACTCAGAACAAGAAATTTTTACTGAAAAGAGTACATATCACAGAGATTTTCTTGATGAGTGTTCAAAATTAAATGCTTTGGATTTGCACTATTCATTAAAAAAGACATTTTAATTAAAATTTTAAACAATGTATTAAATATCAGTGCCTAAATTAGATATACAGTTTTCTTAGAGAAAGTTCTAGATTAAGTGTAGTGAATGAATAAATCCTGATAGTCTAATAATATGCTCTTTTTATCCTTTACTTCCTAGATTAGGGATAATGCACCTGTGTTATTTCATTAATTTAAGTACAGTATATGCAGATTATTAAACAATTCAGTTTATTTTGCTGTAGGGAAGATAAACTGTGTTTTCTTTTATGTCAGTACTATCCATATGCTCATTTATTTTTTTGAATATCATTAGAAATGAAGGAATTGATTCATTTTAAAATTAAGAGCACTGTTTCATTTTTACTTGTAACAATATAGAATTAAAGAATTGTTTAGATCCAGAAAAAAAATTTAAATAATTTAAGATATTAGGTTTTGTATTTTGTTTAATATTTTTAAGAATCAGATGACTTTAGAACTGAAAGTTTTATTTAAAATTTAGATCATAATTCTGCTATTTCAAATTGTAACATAGTTTTAGAATCTGTTGGAATACAATGCAATATTAGCTCAGTGGGAAAAAAGGGTTCTCATGTCACATGGTCTAGCAATGTGTTGAGGTATATATTTTTCAAAAAGTGTGAGAAGGTACTTAAATGAAGAAAGAATCATAAAATGTTGAAACTAGGAAATTTTAGGGAAGTCATCTATTATAGTCTCTTGGTTCTACAGGATGAAATTGATGCCAGTAGAGATTGAGTGCCTTGCCCTAGGTCGCACAGGTAGCATAATGGCAGAGCTCAAACTAGAACCCTGCCCTGTGGACTTCAGCCAGCTACAGTGAAAATTAAGTTAGCGTATCTGTTTTCAATTTTGTGACTTTTTTTTTTTTTAACTTAAAGTTGTCTTAGTAGAAATTGACCTTCTAAGTAGTATTTGTTGAAGCTGGGAAAGTACTCAGTGGCTGATTACTAAGGTTCAGTAGCGCATGGCTAAAGTTTAGAGTCTAACATTTTGAATTTCTTTTGAATTTCTTAGGCTTAAGCATTATAGGAACATTATTTCCATACTAGATTAAATCTGTCATATATCTTATCCTCATCCAGTGTTCTGTAACCACCAGAGGCCTTGTTGAGGAACGCCTTGACAACAGCCATAAGGTGTATCAGTAGCATTTTCTATGAGTAGGCATTTGTGTCTCCATCATTCATAATTTTGTTTCTTACTTGTGCAGCATCTTGAAGGATTTTTAGCTCTAGTGTGAAGTGTTACAGCTTTTATCTCAATTTTAATCAACTTTTGGAGGACCCTCTTGAATTCTAGAATATATATAAAGTAAGAAACATGTTTGTGGGAAGAAATGCCAACTTACAACACTATCTCTTATACTGCTTTCTTTTTTTATCATTTCTTTTGTTGTTCATTTCTACCCTAGAGCTTTTGAATATGCTTTAATCTTTGTAAATGAGAAGTAAATGATTAGTATTTGTTCTAAGAGAGAAAGTTATTATTCTCTATATTGATTTGGACAAAAACATTTAATGTGTATATTTTTTTTTTACAGTTTATTTCACATGTTCCCATATTCTACTTTTTCTACTAGGTCATGCATGCTTTTAGCTGTTATATACTTAAGAGGGTGGGTGATATTTGAATATTATGAATAGAATTTTTGAATCTTTTTTGAAGTACATTTGTTTTTGCATAATATTTTGATAATTGGCATCAAAATAAGCTTATTATACATTCATAAAGAGGGGCAAGGAAGAGTGCAGTGTCTTATTGAAAGTTGGTAAAATTATTTTTCCTTGCACTTCAGTGCAGAAAATCAAGGCAATCCAGGAACAATAGCGAGAAGGAAGGGAGAGAGAGAAAGTGAATATTAAGTTGTATGTGGGGAAACAGACTTGAAATCATCTATACATGTAGTTATCTAAAGAGATACATGTAGTCAAGATTCTACATACTTTTTAAATTCCAGATGAGTGACTGGATTCATACCTAGATTTTCTCACTTCTGTGACTTACTGATATATTATTCCTTGCTCTTCCAAGGCAAGAAGTGTTGGCCTTGATCTACAAGTTACTGTGTGCATGTGAGCAGGAGCATGCTCTGTCAAAGAGAATTAACCTTTTTAAACCTATTACTAGACTTATGTATTCTTTTCATATATACAATGATCTATTTAAAAATTTTTAAAGAGAAACTAGTGCTTTTTTCCTACTTTTATAAGCTTAACATATGGCATTTCTTACTACTTTTAACCTTATGATTGATTGAACTGTCCACAGCATGATTTTTTTTTCTTTTAAACTACTGGTAGTAGTTATTGGAACTAGCTTATTCTCTCTTTTTTGGGGTGGGGGAGCCACACCATGTGGCTTGCAGGATCTTAGTTCACCGACCAGGGATCGAACCTGGGCCGTCGCAGTGAAGCAGTGAAAGTGCTGAATCCTAATCACTGCATTCCCAGGGAATTCCTACTTAGTTTATTCTTAATTAATATTCCTAATATTTTATAGAATGGGTATTATAGTCCAGTATTATTGTTTAAATGGGCCTTTGTTAAATATAAAGCAAGATAGCTCCAGTAGGTCCAGTTAGCAGTAAGTTTTATGTTGTAGGTATGAACAAGATATCTTTACTATAAATTGATTTTCTAAACTATATTACCATTTTCAAGCTCGATTATGATGGTGAGTTAAGTAAGGCAAATGTAGTGCTTTTTAAATTTAAATTCAAGTTTAAAATATATGATAAGACAGATATAAAAATTACTTGTTTAAGATTACATATATGTATAGAATTGCTGATATGCTAGGTTCATGGCCATAATTGTTGTACTCGATGTTAAAGCTTATGAGAAAAGAACTTGTTTAGCTTCACACTCCTCATTACTTTACTCACAAGTAAATTTACCTGGAAGTATAGATGATGGTTAAGTAACATCTGAGAAAAAGGCATGTATATTCAGAAATCATTGGTAAGATCTATAAAAGCAAATGTTTTATATGTCACACAAACACTTGCTTTAACCAAGTGGCTTATAATGTTGTTCAGGAAGCATATTTAAAGTCCTGTACTCGGCTCTTATGCTGTCCCTTTCTCATTCTTTCTACTTCTTGATCTCTTGGTTTTAAAATCTTCCTCCTTATTTTGTAGACACTGCTCTCCTGTTCACTACTTCTTCTCTGTCTTTACGTCTCACCACTGGGCCTCTCTCAGTGTCTGTTTCCCCAACCTTCATCCCAAATTCCAGCTGTATATCTACAACCAGTTGGTCAGGTAACTGCACCTTTTTCAGTGCACTCTTTGATAGAGCATGCTCTGTTCTTTTTGCTTGTTTTTATTGTTTTTTTTTCTTTCTTTCTTTTTTCTAACAGCCTAGGGGCCTCTTGTCAAATGTCCCATAGATTTTACCTTTTTGTTCCCACAATTATTTGACATGCTGAGTGTTCAGAAAGTAGAGTGACAGTTCTTGTGCTTTTTATTAAGTGTGTGTTGGATATGTGAATGCATTTTTGTTGATTAGCTGCCACAACAGATCTAACACTTGTAATATGAGCAGCCCACCTTTTATTTAGCTGTGGCATCTGCATTTGAGAAGAGCTTAATAGAAGCTTTTTAACTTCTCAAATAACTTTTCCTAAATCAATGCTATCCTCTAACCCTTTGGAGCCAAGATCTGTTAGGCTATCTAACTTCAGAGATTGGGTTAAATTGAGAAGTTTGAGGATTTGGGGCATCCTTATTTTTTACTCAAGTAAGTAAACAGTTATGTTTTATGCGTAAGGCATCTGACTGTGGTGCTCATTGTTTCTCTCCATGAAAAACAGGTATAGATTATCACTTGACATGGCATCTCCCAGGCAGTGCTTCACTATACCTGAAGCAAAACCAGACTGAATTTGAAATAAAGGTCAAAAAGGGACAAGAATATGTTTTTTGTTTGCTTGCTTGCTTGGGATTTTGGGGGTTTTTGTTGTTGTTGTTTTGGTCTTTGTTGTTTTGAGTTTGTGTGTTTTTTGGTCTGAGCCTTCAGAATAAATTCTTTATACCTTCTGTTATGAAAAAAGAATCGCCTATGAAGAATGAATATATAAGTACCATCAGTCATGGTTGGCTGAATATTCTGAAAAAATTTTTTTCTGAATTTACCACTGTTTTTCCTTTGCTAATCTTCCAAATAGTTAACTTCAAGTAGAACATAAATTCTCTCATTTCCTGAATAAGATCACTTAAAAAGTTTCTGTTCTCTCAAAAACTTTTTTCAGAGGAATATTATGAATGTCCTGTTATTATACAGTTTGTTGATAATATAATGAGTAATAAAGCTCTTTAAGTGATTTCTGCCTATAGATTTGTTTTCTCACTATTCTTCATGGTGTGACCATAGGTTTCTGACAAAACGAGAGCAAAAACTAATGCAGCGGCGACAACATGCAGAAGAGCTATTAGAGTGGAAGCGACGTTTAGATGCAGAGGAAGCAGAAATTCGTCAAATGGAAAAACAAGCTTTGGCTGCCTGGGACAAAGAATTGATAAAACCTAAAACTCCTAAGAAAGAACTGGAGGACCAGAGAGCTGAACAGAAAGGTAATAAATACTAACTGTCCAGACTATATTCTAAAGCCTGACATAAAGATTTGCTTCATTATCTTAAAAAATGTGAATGATTAAGGGTAAAAAAGGTGATACAACCATAAATGCTTCAGAATTGGAAAGATAAGAGAATATTGTAAGTACTTTTATGCTAATATACTTGAAAACTTAGAACAAATGGATAAATTCCATGAAATGGAAATAGGTTATTCTAGGACCAAGTAGGGTTTAATACATATTAAAATTGATAATGTGGTGAAAGATTAAAGGAGAAAAAGTACATGTATCTCAAAGAATCAAAAAACAGTAAAATCCAAAACATTTGTAATAAAACAAATCTCAAATTAGCAATACAAGTTAACTTTCTTTACCCAATATAGGATATTTATTAGCAAAAACAAAAAAACAAACCCGCAACAGACTTCATACTTTAATGATAAAACTTAGAAAGTTTTCCCTTTGAATTTGGAGATCAGAGTTGCTTATTTTCACCTGTAGAATGAAAGGAAGAAGCAAAACTCTCATTATTGCAGATGAGAAGGCTATGTACATAGAAAATCCAGCATTTACATGTCAGTTATTAGAATTAATAAGGGATAGAAAGTTACTGGATGTACAATCCATAAATAAAACTCAATTGCATGTCTATAGATAAGCAGAAATTGGTTACAAAAATCTAATTTTTAAAAGAGATGGCATTTATAAATTTTAAAAAGTATACAAGATCTTTATAGAGAAAAGTTTAGAATTTTCTTAGGAAATATTAGAGAAGACCAAAATAAATAGAACTTTTCCATATTCACGACAGATTCAGTATCATAAAGATGTTAATTCTCTATGAATTTAATGATAGATTCAGGACAGTTTAAATCAGAAGCCTAGCGGGATTTCTTTGCAAGGTTTGACAGCTCCTTTTAAAGTTTATATGAAAAAGCAAAGGACTAAAACACAATGCAAGAACTTAGCAGTTCTAAAAGTCTTGAAACTGCTAAGTTCTTGCATTGTGTTTTAGTCCTTTGCTTTTTCATAAAAATTTCAAAAGGAGCTGTCAAACTTTGCAAAGAAATCTTGCTAGGCTTCTGATTTTTGTTATCAGGGATAGACAAATAGACTGTTAAACAAATAGCCCAGAAAAAGACCTGTGAGTATATGAAAGTTGACTTCTGACACAGATAACTCAGGAGACTAGTGAAAAAAGGAGTGAATCTCCAATAAATTTTGTGAGAAGTGAAAATAAAGTTGGGTCCCTACCTGACAATATGAAAAGATCTATCTCTAGTGGGGAAGAGTGTAAATGTGAAATTTAAGCTGTAAAACTTTTAGAAGACAATATAAAAGGATATCTTTATGACATCAAGGGCATGGAAAGATTTCTTTCACATTATATAAGACAAAAATCATAAAAGGAAAGATAGATAAATTTGACTTTAATAAATTATTTATTAATATACCATAAAATAAAATATTTGCAGTACATACAACAGACAAAGGAATAGTATCAAAAATATATAAGCAACTCCTATGAATCAATAATAAATGACAACCACATTAAAAAAATAGGCAAAAAAGAAAATGGTTCACAAATAAGAAACTCTCTAAACAGTCAGTAAACATATGAAAAGATGTTCAAATTCATTAGGAATCAGAGCATAAAACCTTAAAGAAATACCATTGCCTGCCAATGTTCATTTCCTAGGGCTGCCCTAACAAACTGCCACAAATTTGGTGGGGGTTTTTTGTTGTTGTTCGCTCACTTCCGGAGGCCAGAAGTACAAAATCAGGGTGTTGGCAGTCCTGTGTGCTTCCTCTGGAGGGTCCAGGACACAGTTATTTCTTACGTCTTCCAGCTTCTGGTGGTATGCTGCAGGCATTCCTTGTGTCTGCTTCTAACTCAGTCCCACATAGTCTTCTCCTCCATGTCTGTCTTCTCTTCTGTCTCATAAGGAAACTTGTCATTGAATTTAGGGCCTACCCAGATAATCCCAGATGATCTCATCATGAGATCCTTAATTTCATTACATCTACAGACCTTTTTTCCAAATAAGATTGTATTCACAGGTTTTGGGGACTGAGACATGGACATATTTTTTGGGGAGCCATCATTCACCTCATTGAAAACACCCATCAAACCTGTTGGTTTGTAGGTGGAACAAAGAACTGCTGGTATAAGTGTTAATTGTTAAACCTACTTTGAAAAACAGGTTGAAAGGTGAAGCATTAAAAATCATCAATAAAATAATAAAAATAACAGAGCCAGGTACGTATATCCTGTAATTCAGCAATTCCTTTGCCAAGTATAAATCCTAAAGTATGGTCCATGGTCGCTGAGATCCTTTCAGAAGGCCTGAATAATACTGACATGTTGTTTGCCCCTTTTTACCATGTCAACATTACACTGATAGTATAAAGATAATGGTGGGTAAAATTGCTGATGCGTTAATATGAATCAAGGCAGTAGAGCCAAATCATGTAGTGGTTGTCGTACTGTTCACAACCCTGTACTCACAGTAGAAAGATACCATTCTTACATTTTATGTAATTTTAAATATTTGTATAATTAATTTAAATATTAATTATTGAATCTCAACTTTGCGTACATATCTTTTTAATATTGTGTGTGACCAAATAGAAAATATTCATAAATCATTTGTGTTTGCCAAAGCTTGACGTTTATCTTGAAGAAAAGCTAGTTATTTGATTTGCAAGCTGAACTAGCCATTTTTTTTCATGTGGTACCATTTACTTAAATGACCAACAAACTGTGGTTATTCAGTCTTGAGTATTTATAAGCAATTTTTCAGAAATAAATGAAGCAGCTCTGACTTTTTTAAGAAAAACAATAAAATTAAAACTTTCAAGTAAAGATTAGGGCTTTTAGCAATGCTATTTCCCCTGTTGTGAGCTTGATTGCTTTCCAGACTTTTCTGGTATGAGTGATGATATCAGTCAGTCATCTTTTCATATTATGTGATAAAATGTGCGAATATTTGAAAAGATCTTCCTAATAACTCAGTGAACCAATGTTTTCCAAATGACCAGTGAGGATTAAAAAATCATGTATGGGTAAAAGATCCTATTAAGGTGAAAGATCAGACTGTGGACTTTAATGTAACAGATTATGAAAAGGTCACTGATAATGGTGTAAGATTTCACATTACAGCTAACATTTAAGAAACTGCTAATTGTCCACTTTCGGTGTGGCATTAAAAAAGGATATCCAGTTACCTGTAAATACTGTTAAAATACTCTTCCCTTTTCTTATTATGTGTCATTTGTGTGAAGCCAGATTTTCTGCATACGCTTCAGCCAAATCAACATATAACCACAGATTGCATACAGAAGTAAATATCAGAATCCACCTGTCTTCTGTTAAGCCAGCCATTAAAGATTTTATTTTACTGTGTCAATAAAAGTTTCTCTCCTTTCAACTAAACTTCATTTTTTCAAAAAAAGTACTGTGTTGAATTTTAGAAAATGTAATTTATGTTAACACATAAAGGTTTATTGCCTTTGTTTTTTAATAAATTAAAAATTTTATGGATTTTAATTTCTATTATGGTAAATACTGATAGATATAATTGTGTCTATAACTACATAAACTAAAGTTTTTGGGGGTCTTCAGTACTTTTACAGAGTGTAAAGTTGTCCTGAGACCAAAGTTTTTGGGAACTGCTGTCTTATAGCATTGTTTTTCAAGTTCTGGTTTGTCCCATTAGAGATTCATGAAATCTATTTAGTGGATTATAGTCAGCATTGTTTAAAATTGAAATAGAATAGAAAATATCATTATGTCATATATAGTAAGGATATATGAAATATTATGAAAAAAAATCTTAGAACCACTGCGGTAGAGAACTTTTACATAGATAATAAATTGATGTAAATAAAGTGATCTATAAATACTGATATTATAGAGATATACATATAGATATCTATAAGTATTTATCTATACTAGGAGATATATGTGACATTGTTCATAACAGCAGTATTTGAGATAGCAGGGGCAAAAAAGGAAAGCACCCATATTAAATAGGAAAATGGATTAATAAATTGTGGTATACTTACATATCGTATCATGCTCAGTAAAGATGAAAAAATTACAGTATACAAGTCAACATATAAGAATCTCAAATCACAGAAGACTGCAATCAGTTTGATTTCTTTTATAGAAAATTAAAAGCAAACAGAACTAAATGATATATTATTTAGCTATACATACCAAGTAATATATAAAACTAATGATGTAGTAAGTATAGTTCATCTGTAGTGTTCCTTTTTATCCTTAACAATTTTTATTTAATTTCTTCAGCAAAGGCTTACTTCTGTGTCAGCTTCCACATCCTCATTCTGTAGCCTCAAATTCTGCTAGACTTGTCCATCTTGAAAGGAAATTTAAGAGGACCTAGTAAGCAGATTCAATTTCTCAGGTTTCATCATCGGCTGTAATAGAAGTAGAAAACATTTCCAACTATGTCTGGAGGGCAGATCAAGATTAGTTGTTGTTATTCAAACCTCCATCTGTCAGGAACTGTTGGCCTATATGATCATGGAAAGTGTTATTGGGTAAATGTGATAAATCAAGGACAATTTCAATCTCACCAAATATTGCTTAGGAGTGGTGTAGTTAATGAGCTAAATGACGTAAGTACAAGAAAAATTAAGAAAAAGAGTTGTGTGTACCCATTAGGGCACATTGTTGGAATAACTGAAGTTTACAAGACCAAGCAGAAAAGTAATTTTCTGAAGACCATGTAGTGGTTAATAAAATTTTGAGTTGACTGGAGAGCCAGCTCTACACTGCTGCTGCTAAGTCACTTCAGTCGTGTCCGACTCTGTGTGACCCCATAGACGGCAGCCCACCAGGCTCCCCCATCCCTGGGATTCTCCAGGCAAAAACACAGGAGTGGGCTACCATTTCCTTCTCCAATGTGTGAAAGTGAAAAGTGAAAGTGAAATCGCTCAGTCATGTCTGACCCTTAGCAACCCCTCGGACTGCAGCCTACCAGGCTCCTCCATCCATGGGATTTTCTAGGCAATAGTACTGGAGTGGCTTGCCATTGCCTTCTCCGAGCTCTACACCGAGCTTCTAGAAAAAGTTCTAAAACCACACCAGAGAACTGGCTTGATGAGAAGACTGATCTAGCAGTTACTCACCAGAGCACTAAAGAAAACTACTGTGTCAGTCATTCCCCATTCATGCCGCTTCTGCATCACTTTGCAACCTCTGAAAAATCCACTGTCATTACCAAAAGCCACCTAAAGTAGAGTCCACTTGGAGCCTTCTTTTTCAGGTTATTCACTTTTGTAATGAGATCTTCTACCGGGACACCTAGTTTCAATGCCCAAGTTCCAGTGCCCAGCAGGGAAGCTGCAGATTGACTTTTCTGGCTTCTGTCTTGGGTAACAGGGAACTCATGTGGCAGGAAATCATCAATGAGGGATTAAAAGTAAGCTTGGTGTCTAAGAAGTCTGACAGATGTCCATCATTAAGGAGTTTAAGCCATGTATCTTTCTTTCATAAAACATTATAAAATATTATTCAGGGAAGAACTCTTGAGACTTTTTTCCAAAGCCTGATTTTTTAAATGGCTATTGAGCACTTGAAATTTAGCTGGTAGAACTGAGAAATTGAACTTAATTGCTATTTAAGTGGCAACATGAGGCTGATGGCTACCATATTGGACAACACCTACAGATGAAACATTTTACGAAGTTTTGGTGTGTTTCTGCTATAGTCCATATTTCTTTAAAAGCGTCAAAATGTTGCAGACTCCTATTGAAATATAACTCTTCAAAAGTCAGGGATACAGTGAAATACACACTAACATCTATTAGGAAAGCTATTCTCAAAAAAAAATAAATGTTGACAAGGATTTGGAGAAATTGGAACCTATATGCAATATTGATGGGAATGTAAAATAGTTGTAACTATTTTGGAAATAGTATATCAGTGCCTCAAAAAATTAAAAATAGAATTACTGTATTCCACTTCTGGTACATATATACCAAAAAGAATTGAAACCAAGTTTTCAAAGAGCTATTTGTACACCCATGTTTATAGCAGCATTATTCACAATAGCCAAAAGATGAAAAGCCCAAGTTTCTATCAACAGATAAATAAACAAAATATGGTATATACAGTTTATTAAATGTAATTATGTAAATGTTTATTAAAGTAAAACATTCTTTGGGGTATAGGTATTTCTTTTGTTGGGCTTCCCAGGTGGTAAAGAATTTGACTGCCAGTAGGAGATACGGGTTCAATCCCCAGGTCAGGAAGATCTCCTGAAGAAGGAAATGGCAACGCATTCCAGTATTCTTGCCTGGGAAATCCCATGGACAGAAGAGCCTGGCAGGCTACAGCCCAAGGGGTCGCAAGAAGTCTGACACGACTGAGCACATGTGATAATAATAGTAACTGATGTCAAATTTTATCAGTATTGAGCCAAAGTATAACTTAATCCTTGTGGGGCATTATATCCATGATGACAGAATGAAAACAGTGTACATTCTTAAGATTATACAAGTATAATGTCAAGAATTTTCTATTTACTGTCAAAAGTATTTGTTTTCTTAGAGCCGAGGCCACAGTGGACAGGAAATTCCAGAGGCAAGACAGTTCTGCAAGTTCCAAAAGTGCTGAGTAAAATTCATAGTATATCTCCATGGATGCATACAGTTCATTCATTTGTATTGCTGTGTAGCATTTCAGTTTATAAATATACCACAATTTATTCATTTTACTTAGTTTTTTACTATTATACTGCTGATAACCATGTGTATGTCTCCTGCTGCATGTATACAAGGTTTCTCTAGGACATATACCTAGAAGTAGAATCTCTAGATCATAAAGTGTTTTTTCATCTTTACCAAATACTCCCAAATTGCTTTCCAAAGTTATTGGACCGATTTCCATATGTTTCCATTTTCCTAAACAAATATATGAGTTGTAATTGCATCTTTACAGACACTCAGGTTGTCTGTCATTATCATTGCTGACTATATGTTGCAGATAATGTCTCTCAGTTTGTATCAGCCAAAATTCTTAGACTTAAGGATGTTACAGTAAATGTGATTCATTAAGTGATGGGATTAAAAAATATATCTAAATGCAACTAGTGAAATCATGCTAAAAACAAATGTAAAGTTTAACAGATGAATATTTGCCTTGACCATGATTGTGTACTTTTTCTTGTTTTCACCTTCTCTTCTAGAAATAGTGAGTGAAACAGAATCTCCAGTACCTTCCTACTCTCATCTACACAGTGAAAGCTCTATTCCAGAAGAATTGGGCAGCCCTGCCGTTGAGTATATACCATCTGAATCCATAGTTCAGGAGCATCCTGGGAGTCCAGATCATAGTATACTTACTGAAGACATGGTTTTTTCACAAGAACTGGAATCTTCTACCTCGCCTAGTAAGCATGTAAGTTAATATATATTTATATCTTAAAGGTTCTTTAAAAAAAACCTATCTGAAAGGTATATTATTAACTGTTATATTCTTGCTATTAAGGAAGCATTGACTATCACCCATACCTGTAACATATAGTACGTGACATTTGAGTAGAAATAAAGCTTTTCATTGACTTCTAAAAATTTATAAATATATGAATTTTAGCTTTAGTGGCATTTATAAAATTATATGCTATGAAATTTTTAATAAATGGAGATAGGAACTTCTAAAGTCTTTAATAAAGATAATGTGTGGGGCAAGTTCTTATTAAAGTCTGAGATTTGTCACATAATAGAAACAATAAGACCTTAAACCATACCAGTGTGTCTTTTCTATAATTTAGTTAATGACTGCTCTATACTTCTTAATCAAAGTAGTTGTTTCATCTCTTTAAGGCAGATCTGAAATGGATATGGATTCTAAATTAGAATAATAGTCACTTCAGAATGAAGAGGTTTCTCACACTGCCCTTAATTCTATACTTTAGTAAAAAACTGGTAAAAACTTAAGCTAGAAATTTAGCTTTTTCTAAGCTTAATTTTATAATTTGTATGAAGGATTAGCATAATAATATTAAATACTATAAGTGAACAAAAACATTGCTAGAAGCCACTTTGTGTTTAAAAAAAGAATCCACCTAAAGTTCAAAATGGACCATATAAGAAAGTCAAAGCTAGTGATGGCGGAGCCTGGTGGGCTGCCATCTATGGGGTCGCATAGAGTCGGACACGACTGAAGCGACCTAGCAGCAGCAGCAGCAGTGTGTCTTAAAGTCACTTTTGTAATAAAAAGTAACTCCAATACTTTGGCCACCTCATGCAACAAGTTGACTCACTGGAAAAGACTGATGCTGGGAAGGATTGGGGGCGGGAGGAGAAGGGGATGACAGAGAATGAGATGGCTGGATGGCATCACCAACTCGATGGACATGAGTTTGAGTGAACTCCGGGAATTGGTGATGGACAGGGAGGCCTGGCGTGCTGTGATTCATGGGGTCGCAAAGAGTCGGACACGACTGAGCGACTGAACTAACTAACTAACTAATATTTATTGGGTATTTGTCAAGTGCCAGGTAGTGTGATGAATGCCTTATGTAGATTATTCTCACAGCAATTCTTTAGATAATGTTTTAAGCCCCACTCTGAAGCTTAGCAGACGGAGTAACTTGCCCACCATCACAGGGATAGGAAGTGATGATGTAATAGTTAGAAACCACATCAGGCTTATTCACTTCCTCTTGATACCAGGGTAGAAATTACTCCCTTTGTAATAAATAATCTAGTGTGGGCAGTCTTCTGATGCTCTTATTTTCTTCCCTCCCCCTTTCCTGTCTTCTTCTTTTCTTCCATAAAGATAGTACCTATTTAGTATTAAATTTTTTCAGTTTTATTGACATATAAATGACATTTAGCACTGTGAATTTAAAGTGTACAGCATGAGTTTAAAGTGTACAGCATGATGACTTGATATACACATATTGTGAAATGATCTCTACAATAAGTTTAGTAAATATCCATCATCTTGTATGGTTACAAAAACATTTTTTTCCTTGTGATGAGAACTTTTAGGGTCTACTCTTTTAGCAATTTTCAAACATACCATGCAGCAGTGTTAAGTATAGTCATCATGTTGTACATTATATCCCCAGTACTTACGTATCTTATCACTGGAAACGGATACCTTTTGACCAGCTTCAGCCAGTTCCCTACCCCCTACTCCCACCTCTGGTGACCACAAATCTGATCTCTTTTTCTATGAGTTGGAATTTTTTTGGATTCCACATATAAGTGAAATCATACAATATTTGTCTTTCTCTCTCTGACTTTCTTCACTTAGTAAGGTGCCCTCAAATCATGTTGTCTCAAATGACAGGATTTCCTTTTTTTTTTTTAATGACTGAATAGTATTTGTGTGTGGGGGGAGGTGGTGGATGTCACATTTTCTTTATTCATTCATCTATTGATGAAGAACTACCAATGATCCAGCAAATCCACTTGTAGATATGTATCAGAAGGAGGTAAGATCACTATGTCGAAGAGATATCTGTGCACCCATATTTAGTATTTTTAAAGTTAAATAAAGGGGTAAATATCACTGGTTCAGTAGCCACTCATAGTTTATCATAAACATCTTTAAAAGTATGCTTTTTAATAACTTTTTCCATATACTTAAAAAAGTTGAAATCTTTTGAGTAATTTCAAACTTTTTTTTTCACTTTTTATTTCATGAAGTTATTTAAAACTCTTTGTAAATATGATCTTGTTAGTATCTTAAATTTTAAATAGAATTTCATAATTGTATCACAGAACAGTTATTTGATTTCTGTTTAAACAGTCACCTCCCAAGAGCTCCATGTCTGTGTCAAAGCAAGAGTCTAGCAAAGGAACTCATAGGACTGGAGGACATGGTCGTCTGCCCGTCAAGTCCCATCAACATTGTTATAGTTGGTCAGATGAGTCATTATCTATGACACAGTCAGGTAAGAGTAACAAGGAAGGAGTTCGTTTTCTTTGTAGTATGTTTGAATTAGTCTTTAATAAACTTTGTCTATCTATGTGACTGGTAAAATGTTATTCTCTGTTTCATTTCTAAAGGTTTTTTCCTTGCCAAAATTGAATTACATGATTCTTTGCTTTCCCTTGATAATTTATATTCCTCATTACACAAACTATGATAAAGTGTTATGTTCTTAGACGTTAGTAGTCATTTATTCATCAGACATTTGTTGAATTTTCTGTGTGTGACAGGTGCTGCTTATGTGTTCCTATAGTGCTCTGCACTTTAACTTGTTATACCAGACAGCGCATAAATTTAATCAAACACTGATTTAATCAACACATTAATTCAACCTAGTAGCGGGTCTCCTCTACTAGAATTTATATTCCTGCAGAGGAGAGTCTTATGTTTTGTTAACAATTATGAAACCAGACCCTAGCAGGTACTTTGCATTGCACATAGTAGGTACTGTGTTTCTTGAATGATTTAATGATGCCTATGAGGAGAAACAGGAGGTGGTAGAGCAGGATACCATAAGTCTCAAGGAAGGAAAAGTAGAGACTGCACATGGCAGTAGGGAGCATTCATTATTTTCCCATAACCTTTCAGTTCAGTTCAGTTGCTCAGTCGTATCCGACTCTTTACGACCCCATGAATCACAGCACGCCAGGACTCCCTGTCCATCACCAACTCCCGGAGTTCACTCAAACTCATGTCCATCGACTCGGTGATGCCATCCAGCCATCTCATTCTCTGTCGTCCCCGTCTCCTCCCACCCCCAATCCCTCCCAGCATTAGAGTCTTTTCCAGTGAGTCAACTCGTCGCATGAGGTGGCCAAAGTATTGGAGTTTCAGCTTCAGCATCAGTCCTTCCAATGAACACCCAGGATTGATCTCCTCTAGAATGGACTGGTTGGATCTCCTTGCAGTCCAAGGGACTTTCAAGAGTCTTCTCCAGCACCACAGTTCAAAAGCATCAATTCCTCGGCAATCAGCTTTCTTCACAGTCCAACTCTCACATCCGTACATGACCACAGGAAAAACCATAGCCTTGACTAGACGGACCTTGGTTGGCAAAGTAATGTCTCTGCTTTTTAATATGTTATCTAGGTTGGTCATAACTTTCCTTCCAAGGAGTAAGCGTCTTTTAATTTCCTGGCTGCAATCAGCATCTGCAGTGATTTTGGAGCCCAAAAAAATAAAGTCTGACACTGTTTCCACTGTTTCCCCATCTATTGCCCATGAAGTGATGGTACCAGATGCTATGATCTTCATTTTCTGAATGTTGAGCTTCAAGCCAACCTATTCACTCTCCTCTTTCACTTTCATCAAGAGGCTTTTTAGTTCCTCTTCACTTTCTGCCATAAGGGTGGTGTCATCTGCATATCTGAGGTTATTGATATTTCTCCCAGCAATCTTGATTCCAGCTTGTGCTTCTTCCAGCCCAGCGTTCCTCATGATGTACTCTGCATATAAGTTAAATAAGCAGGGTGACAATGTACAACCTTGACGTACTCCTTTTCCTATATGGAACCAGTCTGTTGTTCCATGTCCAGTTCTAACTGTTGCTTGCTGACCTGCATATAGTTTTCTCAAGAGGCAGGTCAGGTGGTCTGGTATTCCCATCTCTTTCAGAATTTTCCACAGTTATATTGTGATCCACACAGTCAAAGGCTTTGGCATAGTCAATGAAGATTTCAGTAGGAATAAATTCTTAGAAGTGAAATTACTGAATCAAGCCAGTAATTGAAGTTGAAGAATGTTGTCTATCTTATTGATCTATTGAAAGTGATTAATTTTTTAAAATATATTTGCTTTCATGTAATCTGGGGAAAAGTTACTGCCAGTGGAATAACCTTTCATTGGACATAAACTTGATATTTGGAAATATGGATTCTCATTATTTCTCTTTTACTTGTGACTTTCTTCAAGTTTCCTTCCCATCACTAATATTCTTTCTTATCTATAGCAATGAAATAATATCTTAATCATCCTTGCATGAATTATAAAATAAGGATTAATAATATTTGTAAGATATTATTTTATTGGTAAAAGATATTCAAATGAGAACTGTTTTAGAAGCATATCTCTTGAGATTTCTAGGCTATAGATGCCATCTACCTGTTCATGACAGCATCATTCATTATATGTGGTATTTATAGGAGTGGTAAATGTTAATGCAGTGGAGTTATATAATACCTTTCTTAGTTACATGATGGAGAGTTTGTTATGAGCCAAATTAATACAATCAACATGTGTCAAATAATGAAGCTTAATTTTTAATCAAGTTATTCTGTTCATCAGGTTATTCTGTCTTGATGTATTTCAGCCAACAGAAGTCTCATTTTCCTGTCACTTCCCCTATCCCCTTTCTTCCAAAAAAAAAACCTGTAGGAGAGAATTCCATAAAGACAATACAGTGATCTAGAGAGTTGCTTGGATAAAAAAAATTTTTTCTAGAGGTTCTTTTAGATATTACTGATGATAAACACTATATAGTAGACTTAGATTTGGGCATGTGGAAAATGTATTCCCATTCACTGTCATAGACTTTTATTTGATCTCTGATTAACCTTCACTTGTAGAACTTTGGTTTCTTTCGTACTTAAAAATGTGAACATTTCACAGTCTTTCATCTGAATTTAAAGTTTCTCATCATCTCTGTTAAATCTTCACAGTCATAGTTGATAAATATTTTTATTTAAAAAGATCACTGCTTACATATCCAATTTTTAAAATATATTCATTTAAAGTAATCATTTTATAGGCAAAGTTGAAACAAAGTCTGTGGAAGTATAGTGGTCTCCTATAAAATTTTTTCAAAGTAAAAAAATCTCAAGTTCTGGAAGTACATAAAGTTTATCAAGCTAAAAGAATACACAGCTTTAGCAGATGCAAAGGTATGGGGTTTATATTTCATTTTAGAAAGGTTATAATTTTCAGCTCAACTTTTAATCCTATCCCCAATTATTGTTCAGAATTGTTAATTAAAACACTTTAAAGCTTACCAGTAAGATTCAGAGCCTTTTAACTCTAGAACCAATTGAGAGGACGTGCACTCATCTCCTTCTCTGAGAACACCAAAACTGCATGTTCAACAGCCATCGATAGGAGGATGCTAGAACCCACCATAAAAAGATACTGCACATCCAAAGACAAAGAAGCCATGGTGAGATGGTAGGAAGGGCACAATAACAGTAAAATCAAATCCCATACCTGCCAGGTGGGTGACCCAAAAACTGGAGACAAATAGTACCAAAGAAGTTCTCCCCTGTTGTGAAGGTTCTAAACCCCACATCAGGCTTCCCAGCCTGGGGATCCCACAAAGGGTCTGAGAATCCCCAGGGAATCTGACCTCAAAGGCCAGTGGGATTTGATTGTAGGAATTTCACAGGACTAGGGGAAACAGAGACTCCAGTCCTGGCATGCACAAGCAGAATCTTGCATACACCAAGACCCAGAGGAAAAGTGCAGGCGCCCCATTGGAGACTCAACCAAAACTACTTGCTAGTGTTGGAGGGTCTCCTGTGGAGTCATGGGTTGGCAGGGGCTCACCACAGGGAAGGGGGCACTGGCAGCAGCAGTCCTGGAAGGTCCCCCTTGGTGTAAGCCCTCTTGGAGGCCGCCATTAACCCTGCCATAGCGCCCATAGACCCCAGGGCTGGATCACCTCAGGCCGAACAACTGCCAGTGCAACCCCACCCATCAGCAGATAACTGGATTAAAGTTTTGCTGAGCAAGGCCAGAGAGTTCTAGAGAAACATCTATTTCTGCTTTATTGACTAACCAAAGCCTTTGACTGTGTGGATCACAATAAACTGTGGAAAATTCTGAAAGAGATGGGAATACCAGACCACCTGACCTGCCTCTTGAGAAAACTATATGCAGGTCAGGAAGCAACAGTTAGAACTGGACATGGAACAACAGACTGGTTCCAAATAGGAAAAGGAGTACATCAAGGCTGTACACTGTCACCCTGCTTATTTGACTTATATACAGAGTAAATCATGAGAAACACTGGGCTGGAAGAAGCACAAGCTGGAATGAAGATTGCTGGGAGAAATATCAATAAGCTCAGATATGCAGATGACACCACCCTTATGGCAGAAAGTGAAGAAGAACTAAAGAGCCTCTTGATGAAAGTGAAAGAGAGTGAAAAAGTTGACTTGAAGCTCAACGTTCAGAAAACGAAGATCATGGCATCTGGTCCCATCACTTCATGGCAAATAGATGGGGAAACAGTGGAAACAGTGTCAGATTTTATTTTTTGGGGCTCCAAAATCACTGCAGACGGTGACTGCAGCCATGAAATTAAAAGACGCTTACTCCTTGGAAGGAAAGTTATCACCAACCTAGATAGTATATTAAAAAGCAGAGACATTACTTTGCCAACCAAGGTCCGTCTAGTCAAGGCTATGGTTTTTCCCGTGGTCATGTATGGATGTGAGAGTTGGACTGTGAAGAAAGCTGAGTGCTAAAGAATTGATGCTTTTGAACTGTGGTGCTGGAGAAGACTCTTGAGAGTCCCTTGGACTGCAAGGAGATCCAACCAGTCCATTCTAAAGGAGATCAGTCCTGGGTGTTCATTGGAAGGACTGATGCTAAAGCTGAAACTCCAAAACTTTGGCCACCTCATGCGAAGAATTGACTCACTGGAAAAGACTCTGATGCTGGGAGGGATTGGGGGCAGGAGGAGAAGGGGACGACAGAGGATGAGATGGCTGGATGGCATCATTGACTTGATAGATATGGGTTTGGGTAGACTCCAGAAGTTGATGATGGACAGGGAGGCCTGGCATGCTGCGATTCATGGTATTGCAAAGAGTCGAACACGACTGAGTGGCTGAACTGAACTGAACTGAAATGAGCAAGGCCCAGATTTTCCCACTGCCAGTCCTTCCCACCAGGAAGCTTACATAAGCCTCTTAGCCTCCTGTATTGGAGGGCAGACAGAAGAAGCAAGAACGACAGTCCCACAGCAGCTAAAACAAAGCTCACATTACTGAAAGTCAGTCAAGATGAAAAAGCAGAAAGTTATGTCCCAGATGAAGGGACAAGAAAAAACCCCAGAAAAACAACTAAGTGAAGTGGAAATAGGCAACCTTCCAGAAAAAGAATTCAGAATAATGATAGTGAAGATGATCCAGGATCTCGGGAAAGCAATGGAGAAGATGCGAGAAATGTTTTCCAAAGACCTAGAAGAACTAAAGAATAAACAGAGATGAATAATATACTAGAAGGAATCCGTAGCAGAATAACTGAAGCAGAAGAACAAATAAATGAGGGAGGACAGAATGGTGGAAGTCACTGCCGCAGAACAATATTGAAAAAAGAATGAAAAAAATGAAGACAGCCTAAGAAAACTCTGGACAACATTAAACACACCAACATTCACATTAGAGGGGTCCCAGAATAAGAGGGAAAGGACCTGAGAATGTATTTCAAGAGATAATAGCTGAAAACTTCCCTAACATAGGAAAGGAACTAGTCAATCAAGTCCAGGAAGCACAGAAAGTCCCAGGCAGGATAAACCCAAGGAGGAACACGCCAAGACACATAGTAATCAAACTGACAAAAATTAAAGACCAAGATAAAATATTAAAAGCAACAAGGGAAAAACGACAGATAACATTCAGGGGAACTCCCATCAGGCTATCAGCTGATTTCTCAATAGAAACTCTACAAGCCAGAAGGGAATGCCATGATATATTTAAAGAGATTAAAGGGAAGAAGCTGCAACCAAGAATACTTTACCCAGCGAGACTCTTATTCAGATTTAATGGAGAAATCAAAAAGCTTTCCAGACAAGCAGAAGTAAGAGAATTCAGCACCACCAAACCAGCTTTACAACAAATGATAAAGGAATTTCTCTAAGCAAGAAACACAAGAGAAGGAAAAGACCTACAGAAAATGAATCTGAAACAATTAAGAAAATGGTAATAGGATCATGGATATTGATAATTACCATAAGTGTAAATAGATTAAATGCACCAACCACAAGACATGGACTGGCTGAGCAGATGAAAACATGTGGATGTGTGCACTTCCACTTACCACATCACTCTACTTAACCCCCCAGATTGTACGTAATTATTTTATATTATTAGGTTAATCGTATTCCCATTATGGCTTGCAGTTGTAATTATCTTTTATTTTTTGTCTGGCTATTGATTGTGAAAACTGATAAAGATCTTTTACTATTGTGATTATGCAACTTTTAGTCTCTTAATACCATTGTATTATGATTGTTTCAACAGAAAAATAATAGAATTCTATATCACCAAAACTACCATTTAATAGAAAAACCTGTAATCACTTTTTAAAATCCAAATGCATATCAGATTATCTTGGAATGTTTTGAAAAGTCAAATGCCCAGATGTGCCTTTTTTTCCCAAAGCTCCAGATATGTTTCTAATGAGCAGCCATGTTTAAAAACAACTGGACTTATATGATGATCTTTTACTTTCATCCAGTTTGATTTTTTTTCTATTTCATATTCAGTGCCCCCGTTTCACTTAGATTATGTTTTCAAATTTCTCCATCTTCTCTTTTTTTGTGATGTTCTTTCTCAAGCCCTTATCAAGCATAGTAGGAAAGTTTTTGTATACTTATAAAGGAGATCAATCCTGGGTGTTCATTGGAAGGACTGATGCTAAAGCTGAAACTCCAATACTTTGGCCACCTCATGCGACGAGTTGACTCACTGGAAAAGACTCTGATGCTGGGAGGGATTGGGGGCCAGAGGAGACGGGGACGACAGAGAATGAGATGGCTGGATGGCATCACCAACTTGATGGACATGAGTTTGAGTGAACTCCGGGAGTTGGTGATGGACAGGGAGGCCTGGCATGCTGTGATTCATGGGGTCGCAAAGAGTTGGACATGACTGAGTGACTGAACTGAACTGAACTGAACTAAGTAATATTGCCTAACTAAAAAATGTATGACATTTGACTCAACTTGTTTGACTTTGTATGAGTAGAATGCTAGATTTCTAATTTTAAAAAAATAGATATGCAACAAGCAACAAAGATTTACTGTATAGCTCAGGGAGCTATAGTCAATATCTTGTAATAGCCTATAATGGAAAATAATCTAAAAAATAATATATGTGTATATGTATAACTGAATCACCTTGCTGTGTACCTGAAACATTGTAAGTCAACTGTATTTCAATAATATATATATATAATGAAAAAAATAAAATGGATAAATTAAGCCAAAAATAAAATGAATATTTTCTTTAGAAATTAAAGAACATGAGGAAGATACTCAGTTGCTGTCTCCTCACCACCACCTTTTTAGGTTAAACCAAAAAATATGTTATATAAAATATGGCTACATAAAAATGTTTTATGTGTACTAATACTACCACCATTTATTGAGCTTTTTATAGTAGTCCAAGTACTGTCCTGCATGCTTTATGTATCTTATTTAATCTTCACATCAGTTCTAGAAATCGTTAAGTGACAAACACCTTACTAATAACCAGTAGTAGATTCCGAGCTAAAAATGACCTTTATTATTGCTTCATTTTATGAGTGTTGATCAATAAATAGTGAGTTTCGCTATTCACTCAGGGCTCAGTCTGATGGCACTGTTGGTATAAGATGGGCATAATTTTCATAATACACCTTAAGTCAGGAGACTAAAGCAGCAGGAACTTAGATGTCATTATTTCTAATTTAGATATTTAGATCACATTGCAAAAAAAGGACTTATCTTTTCAAAATAAATTCTGTGATTAGTTCTTTGCAATTTAATCTGAAGTGCTTAAAAAAAAACCTGGTTGCTTATGATGTAATGTTGTAATGTGCATCTAAGTCTTCAGAGTTGTATATAATAGTATTTCTCTTAAAAGACTATTAAATGCCCCACTCATCATTAGTGTGTGGAAATGACACCATGGTGTGATTCAAGGAGATGTCATTTTTTTCTATGTAATTTCCATATGTAGTGAAATAAGCTGTTTTTAAGTGATGCTTATTTTATTATTATTATTTATTTGACTGTGCTGGGTCTCAGTTGTGACATGCTGGATCTTTAGTTGCCACATGTGAATGGCACATGGGATCTAATTCCCTGACCAGGGATTGAACCTGGGCCCCCTGCACTGGAAGCACAAGTCTTAGCCACTCTACCACCAGGGAAGTCCTAATGATGCTTATTTTTATAAGATTTGTGTGATGCTTATAATGAAATAAGATTTAACTATAGCTTTATTCCCAGAGAAGGCAATGGCAAGCCACTCAAGTACTCTTGCCTAGAAAATCCCATGGACGGAGGAGCCTGGTAGGCTGCAGTCCATGGGGTCGCTACGAATCAGACATGACTGAGCGACTTCACTTTCACTTTTCACTTTCGCACATTGGAGAAGGAAATGGCAACCCACTCCAATGTTCTTGCCTGGAGAATCCCAGGGACGGGGCAGCAGGCTGCCATCTATGGGGTCGCACAGAGTCGGACACGACTGAAGTGACTTAGTAGCAGTAGCATAGCTTTATTTCAGTTATTTTAAATATTTTAAGAGCTACCAAAGGTTATTGCAAAGTATATTTCTTTATAATTTTTATAATATTAAGCCATTAGCTGATGACTCACAATCAATTTCAAATGGTAAAATTCTAGTTTGATTTTAATATGACTTTAAAACTATCAAACTATCTATTAGTAACCAAGAGGAGGTACAGTTAAGTATGGCTATCCTGTTCTGTTCAGTCACTCAGTCGTGTCCGACTCTTTGCGACCCCGTGAACTGTAGCCCACCGGCTTCTCCGTCCATGGGATTCTCCAGGCAAGAATACTGGAGTGGGTTACCATTTCCTTCTCCAGGGGATCTTCCCGACCCAGGGATTGAACCTGGGTCTCCCGCATTGGAGGCAGACGCGTTAACCTCTGAGCCACCAGGGAAGCCCTGTTATCGGGAAATAAATCCTTAAAGAATGTCCAAATTTCACTAACCAAAAGTTTTTCTTACTTCCAGCTACTTATCAAGACAGTATCTTCAGATTTGCAAACTTTATTTGCAGTTTCAAATAGCACAATTAGAAGGTGAAAATAAACAGGAAGACAGACACCCCCAACCCCTGCCCAGAGACTTAGGAGAAAGGATGGAAATCACTAATAATTTTTTTCTGAATCTCAAAGTTTAAATGTTAGATTAACTTTACATTGGTGCTTTCTATTAATAGTTACTGAATTTATTTTTGTTAAAATGACATTAAAAGGTTTTATATCTCTTTCAGAAACTACATCTGACCAGAGTGACATTGAAGGTAGAATCAGAGCCCTGAAGGATGAGCTGCGGAAAAGAAAATCAGTTGTGGACCAACTCAAGAAGGAACAGAAAAAAAGGCAAAAGGAAAGACTCAAAGCCCAAGAAGCCAGTCTGATCAAACAGTTGGAGGTTAGACATAAGAAGAAAGGGGTTTAATTTCAAGGCTAATGTAAACGTGAAGCCGAAAATGTTTTAAGCATTAATAAAGTGGTAGATTAAAATTTTTCAGTATTAGTTTTGTGCCACATTTTAACCTAACTTTAAAAACAAAGAAACTGAGGTGTCTGAACAAACTCTTGCTTGAAGCATTAAATATTAAAATGTTAAATATTATAATGGTATTATAGTAACAGTATTAAAATGAGTTTTTTCCCCAAAGAGGAAAGATTAGACCTATGAAAGAGAGCTTGATATCCAGGTCCTCTTAAGGAAAGAACCATTAGATAAATAATCCTGGCTATTGGAATTGTTAACTGCCTTTTCTTTTCTTTCCTTTTTTTTTTTTTTTTTTGCAGAACGGTGTTTCATGCCACCCAGCTTATTAGTATGATTTTTTGTACTATTTGAATAGCTCCTAAAAATAACTCTAAACTTGAGTTTCCTTGCAAACTCTAGCAACCTTCCCTGATTCTACCCAACTCTGGAAACCTGGTTTTTTTGGTTTGTTTGTTTGTTTTGTTTTGTTTTTAGCTTTAGAAGCATGTGGGCACCGAAGGTTTTACTGACAATTCCTCCGAATATTTTTTAAATTTGTTTAATCGGAGGCTAATTACTTTATGGTTTTTATGTCTTTCTCATTCTGTTTTTCCTCTTCATTCAGTTATCAGATCCCATTGGTTTCTTTTTTCATAAATCTTGCTTGTCCCATTCCATTCCTACTGGCATCAAGCTGTTTGGGACCCTGATATCTTCTTCCCTGTATAGTGTCATAGCTTCTTACATGTCCTTGCCTATGGTTGCTTCCCTATAACTTACATACGTTCTGTCAGCCTAGTGTTCCTAAACACCGTATTTATTACAGAACCAGTCTGAACTTCCTGTTTATCATAAGAATCCCTTCTCAAGGCCTCACCTGAGATCATTCAGTTTCTTCTCAGTCACTTTCAGTAATAGCAAGTTTCAGATTTTCAAGGCAGTTGATTTCATTGGTTGGACTCCAGTTGCTCTAAGTGCTGAAAAGGTCTTTGTTATGTTTGGGCAAAATTTCTGTTCTTTTAATCGTCCTTGTGTGGGAACACCAAACATGTATTCTCCTTTATTAATATGTTTATTAATTTAATCATCAAATATTCAATCACCTTTTTATGTGCTGGAAATTTGGCTAATTACTGTACACGTGTTTTTCACTTTATCCTCAAAGCATCAACGTGTGGATATTACCATCCCTGTTTTACAGATGAGGAAACTGAGTTTCAGTGAAATTAATGATATCCAGAGATATACAGCTCACATGTGTTAAAGCTAGGATTTTAATTTAGCTTGAATTCCAAATTCTTTGCCCTTACCATTACACTACACTATCTTCCACATAGAAGATAAACCTGCTAACAGATCTGGAGACGATAAGACATTTACATTAGTATACAATACAGAGATGGGAACAGGAATTGTAACTTGCACATATGTTTAGAAGAAAAGTGATTAAGATTCAGTGACCATGCTGAGAAGTTCATGCTGGAAAGCAGTGAGAAACAAAATTTTTAAATGAAGATCAAGTTTAGGGCTTTAGAAATCAGACTGATGAGTTTGAACTTCATCCTATAGGTCTGTAGTGCTCAATCTGACTATACATTAGAATTAATCAAGAAGGTTTTTTGAAAAATACAATATCCAGGCTCACTCCCAGAAATTTTGATTTAATTGGTCTAAGTGGGACCCACTATTTAAAAGTACTGCTGAAGGTCATGTTCAGTTCAGTCGCTCAGTCGTGTCCGACTCTTTGCAACCCCATGAACCGCAGCACACCAGGCCTCCCTGTCCATCACCAATTCCCGGAGTCCACCCAAACCCATGTCCATTGCAACAGTGATGCCATCCAACTATCTCATCCTCTGTCATCCCCTTCTCCTCCCCTCAATCTTTCCCACATCAGGGTCTTTTCCAGTGAGTCAGCTCTTCCCATCAGGTGGCCAAAGGTCATGAGGAGCAATTAAAAGCTAAATGAAATACTATTACATTGAACAGCATTGCCCCAAAAGTTCAATAATAGATATATCAACCAGAAAAATATCTAGAGAAAAATATAAAGATCCATCTCATTCAACATTTTATTAAATTATTTAAGTAAAGTCAATAAAAAGTTCTTCATTTAAATTTTATAATTATAGTATATGTATATAGTATAATATATAAATTAGTGAAGCTTTATTTATAGAATGACTAATAACTGAAGTATTTTTGCAATTCTGTACTATCATACTCTCAACCACTCTCTTCTCTTTCCTTGGGATCTGTATTCCTAAAGTGCATACCCCTTAAGAAGCTTACTGCCATTGAAACTCAGTGCAATGGCCAAACTTAAAAATATCAGGAAAATATTAGGACATCCTTTAAAGAATAATTATATAATCAGCTAAAGAGTTTTTTTAATATGGCAGGGCCTGAATTATTGCTTCATAAGTATTATGCTTCTGTAATTGAGATTGTATCATTTCCTAATTGATATTAGTGTTACATTATATGTCTTGCTTATATGTTCAGTTCAGTCGCTCAGTCGTGTCCGACTCTCCGCGACCCCATGAATCATATGTAGCCTATTTCAAAAGGCTATACAAATAACTGATTTTAGAATTCTGAGAAATAATACTGATGCAGGGAGTAACAATTTTATATTAACATCTTTTTTACTGTTTGAATATTTTACCATTAAATTTATTGTTTTCTAATTTAAGATAGTTTTAAAAAATTCTGTATAGTGACTCCTCTAATTTTTCTAAACGTAGTCATACGATGAATTCATTAAGAAAACTGAAGCTGAGCTCAGCCGAGATTTGGAAACCTCACCAACAGCCAAACCTCAGATTAAAACACTCTCCTCAACTTCTGAAAAACCCAAGATCAAGTCCCTTCCACTGCACAGGTAGAAATTTTTGATAGCTAATCTATATCCTGGTTATTTGCAAAAGAAATCAGGAAAGGTTTTTAGTTGATGCTAACTTTTGAGTAACTGTGAAATTGTAGACGTGAAAATACTGGTTTATGGTTTTAGTGTCACGAAAGTAAATTTGTTGTTTATGGTATAATCACAAATCAAATTTATAATAAGGCACAGATGTAAAAATGTATTCTGAAATCTGGTGGGTGCAATGAAAATAATACTCTCCAGCATTATTGTTACAGCTTTGTAAGTTGGTATAGTTGTTTTGAAGAACAATTTGGCAATGTTTCAAAAGTCATAAACAGTCTGTAACTTTTGACTCAATAATTTCCCATCTGAAAATCTAGCTTGAAAAAATACGAACTACCAAAAATATCTGTTTGCATGAACATGTTTATCATAACATCTTTTATATTAAGTAAACACTGGAAGCAGTCTTTACATCCAGAAATGGGTGAATAACCCTGTTAATGATGGTTCTTTTTAGGGATAGAATATTATGCAATCATTGAATGCAAATATAGAAGATGCAGAGTAGCACCATTAGAATATATAATATGATATATAAGGAAATCAGGTAGGAATATTTAAAATGAATTTTGAACAATGAGCAGAGGTTTATATAGGTCAGTGGAACTGAGAAATAGTCGGTATTTCAGAAAGCAAGGCACTGATGAGTAACTAAAAGCAATCAAGAACTTGGCATATCATGGAAGCTGAATGTGATAGGATATTGCCAGAGTTAGGAGAAGAAACTGGAAAAATAAAAAATAGATTGTGATAATATTATACTCAGGCATTTTTAGTATTTTCTTATTCACTTTCTTAGAAGATGTGAAACCTTGAAAGGCAATATTTTAGTATGTTTTTGTTTCTTAGAAATGTTACACAGGCTCATTACAATTAATTTAGCATTCAGTATTACCTGGGTTTAAATACTGGCTCCAGCACCAGCCAGCTATTTAATTAGGGGCAAGTTATTTAACCTCTCTGTACTTCAGTTTTTTAATCAGGATTTATATCCCTATAAGAACACCTGAGTAATAAACTTGTTATGAGGGTTAAAAGACTTACTAACACACAAAGTTAGCATTATGTATTAGTTTTATTATTATTGCTACTAAAATATTGAGGGAAGTGGTAAAAAGGAACAAGTTTAAATCATATCATACATAACTATCCCAAAACAGCAGACATCAACAATTAGATATATTTCTTTCTTGGATTTTTTTATAGTTAGATTTTGTATTTTTCTTGCTGCTGCTGCTAAGTTGCTTCAGTCGTGTCTGACTTTATGCGACCCCATAGACGGCAGCCCACCAGGCTCCCCCGTTCCTGGGATTCTCCAGGCGAGAACACTGGAGTGGGTTGCCATTGCCTTCTCTAGTAGTTTTGTTACGTATATATTTTCCCTTTATGTTACATTATATGTAAATTTTATTTTAATTTCTACATTCGATTGAGTGTTTTTATAGTTTTATTAACCACGCTACTAAGGATTTTAACTGGAGAATGATAGAATCATATTTTTCTTTAGAGAAATCTTTTTGACTACAGTATGAAAGAAAGATGGAAAGGGATAAGTTTCCAAGCAGGGATAACAGTAGTCTAAGCCAGGCCTCAGATAATCCACTGTAATAAGAATAGAGAATAGGAGATGAACTTTAGGAATACTGAAGAAGTTTACTTGACTAAAATTATCGATGGGAGAGCTGAATGACTGTCGTATTTTTCTTAAGTAGTAGTTGGCTGAGTCAGAGTAACACTAACCTAAATGGAAAATCAGGTGTTCCTCAGTGGGAGGCTTAAGATTTTGGTTTTAAAATGTTAATTTTAAGGAATCTATGGTTCATCTAAGTGGAATTATCCAGGAAAGATGTTAGGGTTATATATATATAGGGATGGTCAACATACAGATCACGGTTGAGGCAATAAATATGTCAACATTTGGATGAACCTTCTTCACCCAAAGAAAATATGCTTTCAGAGAGAATAAAAGGGAGCCAAGTACTAGATATGATAAAATAGCAACCTTTAAGGAGAGTAAGAAGAAATAAGAGTAGAAGGCAAATAATATGACTTTGCAAATAAAAAGAAAGCAAGAAAATGAAGATGGTAAATGTCAAATTAAAGCATAAAAGAACAGTAGAGTAGCATCAGATAAAGGAATAAAGAATGGGGGGGGAACTTTGCTCAATATTCTCTAATAACCTACATGGAAAAAGAATTTGAAAAAGAGTAACTATATGTGTATGTGTAACAGAATCACTTTACTATACAACTGATACTAACACTACATTGTAAATCAGCTATAGTCCAATATTATAGGGGAGAATTTTTTTTTTTTAAGCTTGAGGTATACATATAAGCTGAGGGGGAAAAAAATCACCAGATTGAAGGACTAATGATTGTAGAAAAAGAATGGTTAGTTGAGGGATACTATCAGGGAGACTGTGGAAATTATGGGATTTGGGGCAGAAAGAAATTTGAGCAAATGTAAGAGATACACCTTTTTCTTCTTGCAGACAGGAGGAAAGGCAATTGGGATGGCTGTGAATATAGATAAATTTGTAGGTAAAAAAGGTTGACGATCAGAAGGTTCATGCTGATGGCCTCTATTTTTCTCATTAAAAGAGGCAAGATCATCTATTGAGAGTGACGAAAGCCAGAAATAGGCTTGGTGAAAGTGGCAAAGGTTGGAATACTTCCTGTGGAGTAGAAAGAAGTAGTTGTCTAAGAATTGACTGCTTTTTGTTACCAGTTATTATAGTATCAACAATACATTTATTTCTGTTTATTAATTTTTCTACTTAAGATCTGAAACAGCAAAGAATTGGAAATCACTGACAGACTCAGAACGATCCAGAGGATCCCTGGAGTCTATTGCTGAGCATGTTGGTATGTAACTAGAAAAAATAATCACACTGTATCTACATGGGTTAAAGATTTATACAAATGCCTATGCAATTCTACCTCTAAGTTATTTGGTTAAAAAATGAATTTCTTAAAGATGGTAGATTACTTAATATTTTAAGTTACTTTTCTATTTTAAAGTGATTTACGGGTTATGCATAAGTTATATGAATCAGTCCTTATTCTCCCAATAACTGATAAAAACTGAATCATAAAGACATTGATCTAAAATGGCTATTAGGGTGTCATCAGCATCTCAAAATTCTCCCTTAATCAGATTTTGTATCTGAAGATTTGTGAAATTGTTGGCCTCCGCTATTTCTCAGGTGTGTGGTTATATACATTTTTTTCAGTTGAGTCCAAAGAAAAATAAGAACTATTGAAAATAAAGTATAATTAAATGAGGAATTAAAACAGGTGTGAAAAAGCCTACCTGGCAACAATGACACAGTAGCGATTTGCATTCAAAACTTTTAATTCTTGGTTTGTTGGGTCTCTGAATCTTACTTATTTTCTTCTTATTTAGCAGTTTAGCTCTTAAAGTGCTATATTTGCAGAAATAGGTGGGGTTTTTTGTTGTTTTTTGTTTTTTTTTTTTACACATTCAAGAGGTTAGTTGAAGTCCCTGGGAAAATTCATTCTTTTAGAAGTATATATACTAGTACATTTGTCCCTCCTTTATTGCTTTTTCTATTTGAAGAATATATGTAATATGCTTCATCCAATTCTGTGTTTGAATGATTTGAGAATCAACTTCTCTATAAACTGATTCATTTTTCTTAATTTTCTAACTTAAGACAACACTTAAAAAATTATGCCAAACTTCAGATTTTTCAGTTCAGTCGCTCAGTCGTGTCCAACTCTTTGCGACCCCGTGAATCGCAGCACGCTGGGCCTCCCTGTCCATCACCAACTGCTGGAGTTTACCCAAACCCATGTCCATGGAGTCAGTGATGCCATCCAGCCATCTCATCCTCTGTCGTCCCCTTCTCCTCCTGCCCCCAATCTCTCCCAGCATGAGGGTCTTTTCCAATGAGTCAGCTTTTCACATGAGTTGGCCAAAGTATTGGAGTTTCAGCTTTAGCATCAGTCCTTCCAATGAACACCCAGGACTGATCTCCTTTAGGATGGACTGGTTTAATCTCCTTGCAGTCCAAGGGACTTTCAAGAGTCTTCTCCAGCACCACAGTTCAAAAGCGTCAATTCTTCGGCGCTCAGCTTTCTTCACAGTCCAACTCTCACATCCATACATGATCACTGGAAAAACCATAGCCTTGACTAGATGGACCTTGGTTAGCAAAGTAATGTCTCTGCTTTTTAATATGCTATCTAGGTTGGTCATAACTTTCCTTCCAAGGAGTAAGTGTCTTTTAATTTCATGGCTGCAGTCACCGTCTGCAGTGATTTTGGAGCCCCCCAAAATAGTCTGACACTGTTTCCACTGTTTCCCTATCTATTTGCCATGAAGTGATAGGACCAGATGCTATGATCTTAGTTTTCTAAATGTTGAGCTTAAAGCCAACTTTTTCACTCTCAGACTCTTTCACTTTCATCAAGAAGGCTTTTTAGTTCCTCTTCACTTTCTGCCATAAGGGTGGTGTCATTTGCATATCTGAGGTTATTGATATTTCTCCCTGAAATCTTGATTCCAGCTTGTGCTTCTTCCAGCCCAGTATTTCTCATGATGTACTCTGCATATAAGTTAAATAAGCAGGGTGACAATATACAGCCTTGATGTACTCCTTTTCCTATTTGGAACCAGTCTGTTGTTACATGTCCAGTTCTAACTGTTGCATATAGGTTTCTCAAGAGGCAGGTCAGGTGGTCTGGTATTCCCATGTCTTTCAAAATTTTCCACAGTTTATTGTGATCCACAGAGTCAAAGGCTTTGGCATAGTCAATGAAGCAGAAATAGATGTTTTTCTGGAACTCTCTTGCTTTTTCCATGATCCAGCGGATGTTGGCAATTTGATCTCTGGTTCCTCTGCCTTTTCTAAAACGTGCTTGAACAGCTGGAAGTTCATGGTTCACGTATTGCTGAAGCCTGGCTTGGAGAATTTTGAGTATGATGACTAGCGTGTGAGATGAGTGCAATTGTGAGGTAGTTTGAGCATTCTTTGGCATTGCCTTTCTTTGGGATTGGAATGAAAACTGACCTTTTCCAGTCCTATGGCCACTGCTGAGTTTTCCAAATTTGCTGGCATATTGAGTGCAGCTTTTTAAGTTATTTTTCAATGTTCTTTGTTGGTACAGTGTATATTCATAAAGGAAGAATTTACTACATAAGGTAACCTATAAAACAGGTCATATTTACTGACCAGAGCTTTTTCTCACTAATATTTGGTTTTTATTTAAACTTTGGTTTCAGAAATTGAAAGTTGTGATTAGATAATTTTGATGTGATTTTTTTCCTCTTTCCCCTTTAAGATGCTGCATTGACAGGTTCTGAAAGATCAGTATCAGAAAAATCTACATCTGCCTACGCAAAGAGAATGACTGAACTGGACTGTCGGACAGAAGAACACTTTCAGACTTCTCCAATTCTCAGATCATCAAGGAGGACAAGAGCTGACTCTGGAGATTCTCTAGAAAATGTCCCTTCATTATCTCTTCTCAAAGAATTAAATGCCTCTCATAGAATTCTGGATGTGTCAGGTGACAAGGCTGAAGAAGAGTCTACTCAAAAATCAGAAACACAAGAAGTAGAATACGCAAAATCGGAGGAGAGTGCAATCGAAGACGCCTGCTCTAAGCAGTCTAGGAAGGCTGATGTCTTCCTGAAGCTAGACCTGGAACAGGGAGATTCATCTGAGATTCTTTCAAGAAAAGGTCTTCCTTTAGATTCTATAAATGTTCAGAAAGACTTAGTTAGATTAGCCATTGAAAATCTTCATAAAAAAGAAACAAAAGAGGGACAGTCAAATGAAGATATCAGTCATAGTCCAAACGTCCCATCAGAAAAAGAGACTCATGTACAAAAGAATATAAAGAGCAGGGACTCATCTTGGTCACAACGTCTACTTGCATCTAAAGAGATATCGTATTCTGAAGATTTTGAAGTATCATCTTTCAAGAAAGATATTTCAGCTGAATTGTACAAAGATAACTTTGAGGTGGCATCTTTGTTGTCACTCAGGAAAGACTCTCAGTCTTGCAGAGAGAAGTTACAGGCAGCAAGCATCTCTAGAAGTAGAGCCACCAGCTTTGGTAGTGATGATGAAATCAGTGAGTGCCTCAGTGAGAAAAGCCTTTCTATTCATAGCAGTGTCCACTCTGAAAGGCTGTTAGAACTCAAGTCCCCCACTGAACTTATGAAAAATAAGGAGCGCAGTGATGTAGAGCATGAACGGGAAGTTACTGAATCCCCTTCCTTGGCTTCAGCTTCTCTCGCAGATGAATTACTTGATTTCCACATTGGCGATAGGGTATTAATTGGCAATGTTCAGCCAGGAACTCTTCGGTTCAAAGGTGTGACAAGTTTTGCCAAAGGGTTTTGGGCTGGAGTGGAGTTGGATAAACCTGAAGGAAATAACAATGGAACATATGATGGCATTGTATACTTTGTGTGTAAAGAGAAGCATGGGATTTTTGCTCCTCCTCAAAAAATATCTCACATTCCAGAAAACTTTGATGATTATGTAGACATAAATGAAGATGAAGACTCTTATTCAGATGAGCAATATCAATATTATGATCAAGAACAAAAAGATACAGAGGGTCCCAAGTCTGACAGAGAAAAGGATACAATTGAATATTTTTATGAGAAATCTCTACCTAGTGTGCATGACACAGAAGCCTCAGTTGATAGAAGCCTTAAAATAGAGACAGACAATATACAGGACATTTCTGGGGTACTCGAAGCCCATATTCACCAGCAGAACTCAGTGGACTCACTGATGTCTTCAGCGGAAAACAGAGACCTTGTTTCTGATGCCTCAGAAAAGGTTTCTTCTGTTGCAGAAGACGATACTTTAGATAATACCTTTTCTGAAGAATTAAAGAAGCAACAACAGTTGACTGAAAAGGAAGAGAACTTACATCCCGAAGTTTCAGAAAAGCTTTCTACGCCACTTCTGGACCTGTTGGCAAGAGAGAAGAACCAATTGGAAGCCCAGCTGAGGTCATCTGTAAGTGAGGAAAAAAAGTCAAAGGAACAGCTAGAAACAGTCAGCTTACTGACAGACAGTTTGCTCCAAGTCGTTGTCAAGGACACAGTCAATCAACTACAACAAATCAAAAAAGCTAGGAATGAAAAAATCCAGCTTAGCAATCAGGAGCTTCTTGTTCAGGATCAAAAGAAAGTACCACCCCAAGGCCTATCCCAAAGCCTTGAGGAACAGTCGCCAGGCGTTCCGGGTCGCTTCTTAGAGTCTGAGTTGGAAGAGGAGAAAGAGGAGATTTCCTCACCAGATATGTGTCCGAGACCTGTAAGTATTCTGTTTAGAAAAAAGAAGGCAATTAACCTTGCCTTTGTGGTACATTTTAATTCTGTAACTCCTAATAGGTATTTTGGTGGTGTGTTGTTTATTAAATGCAGATCACTGTACTAGTTTTTAAAGGCCATGTGGCTGTTTTTCTGTCTGAAGTATAATTGTCCTCTGTTGTGTCATGAGTGGTCACTATGGAGTTGTCACAAACACAGGCAGGTTTATGCTGGGTTGAAAACCCCTGTATACTGTCCACAGATTATAGATTCCCTTCCAGATTCACTGAACAAATTTATTCCATGGCGATTTCCATTGTTTCTCAACCCCGTTTTGTCTTGCCTATGAAGTTGTTCACATATCTACTCAGTCATAGCTGCCTTGCAGAAGCTGCCAGCTGTGATGTTGACTCTGGTAAAACTGAAATGTATCCACTGTGACATATACTCAGGCCATCAGCTTGTTCAGGGTGCCCATGGACAGCTGAACAACAGTAATAATTTTGAGTAACTTGAACCAGATGATCACCAAAGGTGAGAAGTTTTATCTCATTTCCATATCCCAGAAGTAAAACTTTTCTTCAGAAACAGAGTAATGGTGATACAGAAAGGAGAAAACTAATCAATACACATTTTGTAAAAACTGAATAATAAGGCTTATATAAATAGGATTACAGGAAACAGGATAATTTTTTCTTAAATTGTTCATCAGTAGCCATTATATTGTTTTTATTTTGCTTGTTTATGGAGAAGTAGCAAATATACAAGTAATATATGTAGTTTGTCTTAAAAAAAGAAAAAAAGGCCGAACTTGTTAAGTAACCTGAGGTTACTAAATGGTGATCTGTTTGAATGGTTCCATTTCTGTAGGAAAGTCCAGTATTTGGTGCCAGTGGGCAGGAAGAGCTTGCTAAGAGACTTGCTGAACTTGAGATCAGCCGGGAGTTCCTGAGCGTGTTAGGAGATGATCAAGACTGGTTTGATGAAGACTTTGGTTTGAGCTCTTCTCACAAGATCCAGAAAAACAAGGCAGAAGAAACAATTGTACCTTTAATGGCAGAACCTAAAAGAGCTCCAGAAAAGCCATGTGAAACATTACTGGCAGTTCCACATACTGCAGAGGAAGTAGAAATTCTTGTGCATGATGCAGCAGAAGAACTTTGGAAATGGAAAGAATTAGGTCATGATCTTCACAGCATCAGTATTCCTGCAAAACTGCTTGGCTGTGCCAGTAAGGGTCTAGATATAGAAAGTACTAGTAAAAGGGTGTACAAGCAGGTATGTAACAGGGAAGGATAATTCTAATTTTTAAACTTCTTGCTGTTGTCTGAAATTTGGATTCTTAGCCATTTCATTTTGTTTCTTTTTCTCTATCAAGGCGGTTTTTGATTTAACAAAAGAGATTTTTGAGGAAATATTTGCTGAGGATCCCAACTTGAATCAACCTGTCTGGATGAAGCCATGTAGAATCAACTCCAATTATTTCCGACGAGTGAAAAATCCAAATAACCTTGATGAAATCAAGGTAAACTGGAAACTACAAAGTATCTCCTTTTTTTATTTGATCTTCTTTTTGTACAGGTCTATAAATGTCATTAAAGCAGGTACTCTTTTGTATTATTCACTCTTCTGCCCTCAAGACCTGTTCCATAGTAGGTATTCAGTAAATATTTGTTCATTCAGTCTGTGAGCAAAAGAACAATGAGGGTGACAGGGAATCCTGAACCCTCACTTTTTGCAAAATAAAACTTAACAGTAATTTCATATACATATATTTTATAATATTTTTAAGAAATTAGCAAATACTCAGGGAGATAAATTATTGGAATTCGTATGAGCTTTAGGTGAGTTCTTAATGATTTAGAGATAGGTACAATACTCTAAAAGTATCAGAAGACATATATCAAATATGCCAACCCTAGACCCATAAATGATATAACCTTTCCATCTTTGATTTTGGAGGTTTCAGATTGGTTATGTGGTTTTGAAATATGTAGGATAGTGTGATATATAAAAAATATTGCTTGTTGTCTAAGAAGCCCCTGAAAAGATTAAGTGCCCTGAAGCTACAGGGACTCTCAGCAAACCAACTTTAAAATCACATAGGTGAAAATCTTTCTGCTTGTTCACCTGTTCTTGAACTATAGCAAAGGTTATATTCCCATTGCAGTGCCTCTCAAACTTTAATGTGCATCTGAGTCACCTGGGGATTTTGGTAAAAATGCAGATTTCTTACTGAGTAGATCTGGAGTAGGACCAGAAATTCTGCATTTCTGCAAGCTCTCAAGTGATGCTGCTGTTGCTGACTCTAGGATTATTTTGAGTAGCAAGGCTTTAGAGTTATGTCTCCCAAACTTATTTGATCATAGAAACTATTTTTTCCCCAGAGAGTCTGCCTCCAGTTACTTATTTTACTTATGTATTGTCTTACATTATTCAGTTGTATATCTGGATGATTAAAATACATTAAAGGAGCATACACATTAATCTGGAATATAACATGAAAGGAGGCACTGTCTAAACAATTTGGTCTTTTTTTTCCTGAAATATAATTGACACATAACATTATATTAGTTTCAGGTATTTAATGCACTGATTTTATCTTTGTATATACTGTAAAAAGAGCACCACAATATGTCTGGTTATCCATCACCACACGTAGTTACAAATTTGTTTTGCTTGTGATGAGAACTTTTAAGATCTCTGTTAGCAACTTTGAAGTATATAATACAATACTGTTAACTATAGAAAGCTTTTAAAAGTACTCATACTGACAGAATACTAACAGATATCTATGAGATGTATGCTTACATCAGAGGTAGGCAAACTGTGGCCTACAGGCCAAATCCAGGCCACCACATGTTTTTAAAAATAAAGTTGCCATAACCACACCTAGTTATTTGCATCTTATCCACGCCTGCTTTCCTGCTACCAAAAGCAAAGTTGAGTAGCTGCAGTAGGGACCATATGGCCCACAAAACCTGAAATAATTACAGTTTGGTCTTTTACAGAAAATGTTTGCTGACCTTTGCCTAACTTAAAGCATGAGAAAAAGAAGTTCAAAGATTGACTTAATGGATTAAAAAAACAAATCTTTTAAAATAGTATTCGACTTTGAGAAATGAATTATCAGAACCACCTGGGAGGCTTTTTCAAAGCCCCGGTGCACTCCATCCTTTCAGCCCCAGCAGTTGATATATCCTTGAATGTGTGTGTGTGTGTGTGTGAATGTGAGTGTGAGAGACATTGTTTTTTTAATAGAACAACCATAGAAAGTAATATTATTTTATTGCTAACAAAGAACAAACATGTTGAAATAAGATAATGTATACCGGCATTCATCAGACCATGTACATCATTATAACACACAGTGATGCTTCCTACCAATTTTACTATTGCTATAGTGAGGTTTCCCAGCTGACTCAGTGGTAAAGAATTTGCCTGCAGTGCAGGAGAACCCAGGTTCAATCCCTGGGTCGGGAAGATCCTCTGGAGAAGGAAATGGCAACCTACTTCAGTATCCTTGCCTGGGAAATCCCATGGACAGAGGAGCCTGGCGGGCTACCATCCTTGGGATGATAAGGAGTCAGACACAACTTAGCAACTAAACAGCAATAGCAGCATCACAAATGAGTATCTTGTATGTCTGTATCCTCAGGTCATTGAAGAATACCTTCTATAAGGCAGAATTAAAAAAAAAAAAAGCAACAAAAATATTGTTAAAGCATTTTTGTAAAGCTTTTTTAAAGGGTGATAGTTCAAATACTGTTAGTAAAATTACCATGCCTCTCAAACTGAAGTGTTGATTAGTATTTTTTTAATTTAACATACTTGAATCTTGTTGCTTCAAAATAAGCTATCCTAACCAAAGCCTTATTCAGAGATTTACTTTATACTTTCTTTTGTAGTTTTGCCAGCTTGAAGTAAACTCATGGTAGTTCTTGGGTAGAGGGGACTCTAAAGTGATTTTTGTTTTTGCAAATTCATCAGTGGGTTTTACTTTTTTTTTTTTCTGTGTTGTGTAGAAACAAAAATTCTTTAAGTGAATAAAGTCTGAGCATTTAGGAATGCTTTTCTCTTCAAATTGCTAAGTGGAACCATAAGTGAAAGAAGTTTGCATTAATGTGATCTTTTTTTTAATAAACATTGTATTCTTAGCAAAAATCTGTTTACTGCTTTATAAGTACTAAATCTCAAAAAGTTTGTGCTTCATGCATTCCTCTTATTTTCACAGAGCTTCATAGCAACTGAAGTACTCAAGCTATTCAGTCTTAAAAAGGAGCCAAACCACAAAACGGATTGGCAGAAAATGATGAAATTTGGAAGAAAGAAAAGAGACCGAGTGGATCATATCCTGGTCAGTGTCTATAACTGAACTGTTTTTATTTGACCATCTTTTCCAAAATCAGAATGTAGTTAGATTCTAAAAGGAAAGGAAATATAATTGATCTTAAGTCTATGATGTGCTCATATGCTCAGTTCTGTCTAACTCTTTGCGACTCTGTGAACTGTAGCCTGCCAAGCTCCTCTGTCCATGGGATTTTCCAAGCAAGGATACTGGAGTGGGTTGCCATTTCCTCCTCCAGGGGATCTTCCTGACCCAGGGATTGAACCCATGTCTCCTGCATTGGCAGGAGGATTCTTTACCTCTGAGTCATCTGGAAAGCCCAAGTCTATAATAGTAAAGTCTTAAAGTCTTCATTAGCTGCATGTCTTTCTGCCCATCAGTTTTGAAAATTGCTTTCTTTTAAATTCAGTAGATGAATATTTAACTTAATAGTATCTTGTAGGTGTGGAGAACTTGAGAGATAAAATGTTTGGAAACAAACTTAGGTTCTGAATTTAAAGAGACCAGTATAGACTAGGGCCAGACCACCAGAATTTAAATCCCTGTTTTGGCACTTTACTTGTGTAATCTTGGACAAATTATCTAATCTCTTCATGCCTCATTTCTCTATCTGCAAAATGAAGATGATAATAATAGTACCTACCTGATACAATTATTAAGAGAATTAAATGAGTATTTATGTGTATATATAGAACAGTAACTTGTACAGAACTCAACAAACAGTAGCTGTTATCATTTCATCATCACTATTACTATCCAGAAATTTAACTGGATAGGATTTATTCCATTTTGCAGTATATTTTCTAGCATTAGAAAAGTACTTATCAAACTGTAACAAAAAAAAAAGGAAGGAGAAAAAAGTCTTTCATTCTTTCTTTTTTTTTTTTTTTTCATTCTTTCTTCCCTAAAAGAATGTTAAGATGTTAAGTAGTAACAAACCTTAGGAAACTCAAGTGTTAGTTGATTCAGGTTTATCTCCAAGCATTTTCACTCTGGACTTTATATTTTTTCTATATTTATATTCATACCACGAAAAAAAATGTAATGCTTAAGTTTATCAATTTTTCCCAAATATGTACTTCCATTGCTTCATTTACTCAGTAATAACTTTACTAGATAAACATTTGTTAAATATTCTTTCTCATATCTTACTTGATCCTCACAATAATTTATATGAGGTAGGATGGACTAATGTTACTCTGTTTTACAAATGAAATTCAAAGATATTAAGTGACTTGCCTAACAAATAAGAGCAGGACTTTAACCAATTCATAGATCTTTGCCTCTCAAGGTGAACTTGCTGTCATATTTCTGCAGTGGTTTAGATTTGAGTTAGTAATTACCACGATGTTACTTCTTCCACCTCTTTAGAAATTAAAGGAAAAAGCACACCAAGAGACATTCATTTGCCCTGCTATCAGTTGAATTGGTCATATTCCCTATAAATCATCTCTGTGAATGCATTTAGCCAAGAATTGTGCTGATTAAGGACCAGTGTTATAGTAGTAAGCAAGACAGACATAGTCCCTGCCTTCGTGGATTTACAGTTTGTTGGTGGAAGCTAGCCATTGTATATAATATAATTTACACAAATATGTAATTATAGAAGAATAGGGAGCTATTGTAAAAGCATTGACAGGAAAGGCTTCCCTGAGGAAGTGACAGTTGAGCTGAGATCTTAAAGATGAATAAGCACAACCTGAGTTTTGTGTGTGTATGGGGTCGCGGAGAGTCAGACGCGACTGAGCGACTGAACTGAACTGAGTTTTGTGTAGAGAGAAGAGCAGTTCAGGGAGAGGAGACTACATGTACAAAGACGTGAAATGGGAAGGAGTATGGAACTGAAAAGTCTGTGTGGCTGGAGAGTAAGCTGAACTGCCTGGGCCTATGTAACTTTTTTTATGAGTTCATTTTTCATGGTTAGTGAAATGATAACTGTTAGCAACTTGAGTTCATTATCAGCAAGAAACGCTAAATAAACTGGTCATGGTCACCATTCCCACTACTGTATTTAGCCAATTTAGCATTTGGAGATTCTAATTTTTGTGCATATTAGAGGAACTGCCATTTAAAACAATTTTCATAACATGTAAAACAGAAATTTTGCTGTCAATTCAAAAGAAAAGGGTCTCAAAAATAGAAATTTCAAATAAGTTTTTATTTATTATAAATAATCCTGCTTATTTTCAAAATGTAAAGTACTAATTAATCAAAAGAAAATAGTCATGATAATCTTACCATGTAGATAACTCTTAATTATTTTGACATAATAGCCTTGAGTTTCTTTTTATACAAAGAATATTTTTTAATGATTGGGATCATAGTTTCTTTCATATTCAGATTGTTTTCACTTAATTAAATGTAGATTTTCCTGTTATTAAGTGTATATCATTTTAAAAATAAATTTCCATTTTAATTTCTGTGGAAATAGTCCATTGTGGAATTATGTATCATAATTTATTTAATCAGTTAATCATTTTTTTTATTCTTTGAAATAATAACTGTTGTAATAAGTATCTTGCAATGTGGTATATCTTTGTAACTATTTCCAATAATTTACACAGTAAATTCTTAGAAATAGAGTTGCTGATTAAAAGTATATGCAGAATGTTAAAGCTTTTGTGTGTGTTTGTCAGATTGTTTTCCAGAAAGGTTGTACCAATTATACATACTCACCAGCGTGATACAGGAGTGGTGCATCTTTTTACCTTTGCCAATACTGGCTAATGTTTTGATCTTTGTTAAAAAAAAAAAAGAGTTCATTTTTCTTTTAACAATTTTATTATTAATGAGGTTATTTTTTTTACTGGTTTAATGACTATTCCATATCTTTCATATGTTTAATAAATATATTGGAAGTACAGAAAAGAACAGAAATTAATAGAGGAACCATTGTTTCTGCATCTCTTTCATTCTGAGTTCAGTTTTCACCTTTGTAGTCTTTGTCTATACATCTTTATTTCAGCTCTTACTCTTGAATTATAGTTTACCTGAGGATTGAATTCTAGGCTCGTAGCTCTTTTTACTTCAGCAATTTGAAGATATTATTTCATTATAATCTGACCCCTGCTGTTGATCTTGAGGAATATGCTGACAGACCTTTATGGGGGAATTTGTCTTTTCTTTTTGTTTTCTATTTAAGATTGCATGTGTTTGTATATTTGTTTGGCAATTTCTCTGGATGTGTCTGCTGCTGCTGCTGCTGCTAAGTCACTTCAGTCGTGTCCGACTCTGTGTGACCCCATAGACGGAAGCCCACCAGGCTCCCCCGTCCCTGGGATTCTCCAGGCAAGAACACTGGAGTGGGTTGCCATTTCCTTCTCCAATGTGTGAAAGTGAAAAGTGAAAGTGAAGTTGCTTAGTCGTGTCCGACCCTTAGCGAGCCCACGGACTACAGCCTACCAGGCTCCTCCATCCATGGGATTTTCTAGGCAAGAGTACTGGAGTGGCTAGTCATGGATTTATTTTTATTCTTCCTACTTTGGATTCCCTGTGCTTATTGAATCTGTAAATTCATTATCTTTATTCAATTCTGGAGAATTCTCAGCTATTGTCTCTTAGAATATTGCCTTTCCCTAGTTCTTCCTGTTCCCTCAGGTACTTGTTTAGACGTATCTTTGACTTTATTCTTTTTCTTTCTTGTCTCAATTCCTCCCCTAAGTAGTTGCAACACTTGCCACTCTTTTAAATCCCTATTTATTCTAATACTTACAATCTCCCTCCTTTCTTATGATTTCTTTATGAATTACAAACATTTTTTATTATGCAAGAACTTTTTTGCATTATCTTGTGCTGCCATTTTTGCTGGAATTGATAGTCTTGCCAGCTAGTTTTCCTATACAGGGTTTGGGTGTTGTTTTTTTTTTTTCTTTTTTTTTTACATACTCAAATTTTGTTTATAAGTGATATTTGGGTATTGTAATTCAAAACAGCAGGAGAAGACAATGGTTAATAATTTGGTCAGCTTTATACTGTAGAGATAAGAAAGCCTTCCTAAGTGATCAATGCAAAGAAATAGAGGAAAACAATAGAATGAGGAAGACTTTGGTTTGAGACTCTTGACACTGCAGTTAACTATGCCAGATTCATGACTGGCTCAGGGTTGACAGTCTACTTCCTCTACCTGGCCTCCATCCCACTCACAATATCATTACATCTATTAAGTCTAACCTGTTTCTTTTATAAGTAGTTTTTAAACGTTTATTGTCAACAAGCAAAGCATCTTGGGCAGTTTGTTCTGATTTGATTCCTTTTAGTTTACCTTCAGTTCAGTCGCTCAGTCGTGTCCAACTCTTTGCGACCCCATGAATCACAGCACGCCAGGCCTCCCTGTCCATCACCAACTCCCGGAGTTCACTCAAACTCATGTCCATTGAGTCGGTGATGCCATCCAGCCATCTCATTCTCTGTCGTCCCCTTCTCCTGCCCCCAATCCTTCCCAGCATCAGAGTCTTTTCCAGTGAATCAGCTCGTCACATGAGGTGGCCAAAGTACTGGAGTTTCAGCTTTAGCATCAGTCCTTCCAATGAACACCCAGGATTGATCTCCTTTAGAATGGACTGGTTGGATCTGCTTGCAGTCCAAGGGACTCTCAAGAGTCTTCTCCAACACCACTGTTCAAAAGCATCAATTCTTCGGCGATCAGCTTTCTTCACAGTCCAACTCTCACATCCATACATGACCACAGGAAAAACCATAGCCTTGACTAGATCGACCTTTGTTTACCTTAGGAATCCCCAAATCCTAAAATGCAAAGAGAGCATTTTTTATAAAATATAACAGTAACTTTTAAAATAAACTTGAGCAATAGCACATTTCAAGAATATTCTAATACCAAAAGGAGGAGGGGGAGGAATTCCTTGGGGGTCCAGTGCTTAGTATTTGCCACTGTCAGTTCTGGGGAACTGAGATCCCACAAAGCCACGTGGCATGACCAAGGGAAAAAATACTCCATAAATATGAAATTTTGCTCATTTATTTATATACTCCAGAATCATGTCCAATATTATCTTTTTATATATGCGTTTTATAATTGTAAATCCATGTATCTAAAAATTTGCATGCTTCTCTCCCCCTAAAATTCCTCTAGGCATTCTCCTGTGTTGACAGAGACAACATACTTGCAATTCTTAATATCTATAAAATACTGGAATATTGTCAAGATCGACAGATTTGGAATAAATTTTTATTTGACAATTGAGTTTTTTCAAATTTTTGCAGCTGTTAACATCATATAAATTACCATTTTTCTCTGACTTATCTTCTTGGGTTATATTCCCATGCATGGGTTTACAAAGTCAGCAAATATCATTAATCTCCTAACTTTTATGTGACAGTGATGTTCTAACCTTTCTGTTTCCTAAATTCTAGGTACAGGAGCTTCACGAGGAGGAGGCCCAGTGGGTGAACTATGATGAGGATGAGTTGTGCGTGAAGATGCAGCTAGCTGATGGGATCTTTGAGACCTTGATCAGAGATACTATTGATGTTCTGAATCAAATCAGTGAAAAACAGGGGAGAATGCTACTTGTGTGACATCTTGCAAATAAATCGAACACTGAGTGCTAATATGAGTCCTGGGCCTTTCTGCCTCGTGATACACACCCCATCTCCATCATAGCAAGAGTGCTTCTGGACCTTGTACCTGTTCTTAAAGACTACTGGTTTGGAGTTCATGGGACAGTGTGATCTATCTGGTATTACAGCCTTTGCCTTTAGAGACTGTCCACTGGATTAATTGGTTGGTTTTGGTGGTCAGGGTTGCACTCGTGATGTTGACACACAGTATAATCCTACACCTCTTGTTAGCATTCCTACTGGTCTCAGATGAGGGCTGGAAACACCAGACTTACCTCTTAGCTTAGACCAGGGTATCACTTCCTTGAGTCTGAAGTCAGGCAAGAGAGGTATATAGATGTGCATCATACCGTTTTTGAAATGTAATCCTGGTTTATACCATGAAAGTCAGAAATGGACATTATAGTCTCTATAAACAGTATTAAACCCTGAACTGCTTTCAGATAGGCAAGTTGGATAATGTGTGCCTATTTTCCATTGTGGAGTTCATTTCATTTCCTTTTGAAGATGATTTTCTTCCATTATTGCAGTTGAGGAGCACCAAGTGGACTGTCAAGTTAACAGGAATCAGTGGTAGCCTTGCTTTCTGAGCACCATCTAAAGAATTTTAAACTGTTGCATTATGCTTAGTTTTTCTCTGTGGGCATGAAAACAGAGAAGTGCCCTCACTGAAGACTGGGCTTGCAGGACTGGTGCAGGGCTGGTTCTTCTACCCCTTGTCGACCCCTGCACTTTTCTTACTTCTTCTGAACCTCTACCAGCTGCTCCCAGAATCACAGATCCTCAGGACCATCTCAGGCATCCAGGCATGGCAGAAGTGGAAATAATTCATTTTTGGCCTTCAAACTTTCAGCTCCCATTTCTCCCCAAGAAGTCAGAGACGCTATTACTTGAATGATTTAGGAAATGAGTGTGTGCACCAAAGACAAAAAGATAACTGTCTATTGTTTGTGTGCTTGTTTTGCGCTATAGAACATTTTTTTAATTTATTTTAAGATAAATTATTAAGTTGAAAATGTATGTCCCTATTCAGAAGTGCAAGATTCTTCTTGTAATAGTTAAACTTCCGTCTTGAAACTTCTATGGTTTGTAGTCTTTGCACAGGAAGCCTATGGTTTTAACAAACCCATACACCTGTCCAAGAAGGCAGTTAAATTACATGTAAAGAAGTGAACTTTTCTAAGATCATCTGAAGTAGCAGGAATGGGATAAGATGATTTGAAGACACTCTAAAATTCAAATTCTGCCTCTCTTGCAGCATTGCTTCTCACAACTATTACCTGTATCTGAAAAAATATATATATAGACTCCAGCTGCTACCTTAGAGCATGTGTGATGCTCTCCTGGGGCCTCAGCACCCTGCCTTCTTGACTGGTTTCTTTTAATCAGTCCTATCCTTCTTCAAGCAATCTAGAAGAATGTGGATAATCTTAGGCGTGAATGTCAATGCCTTAATATTGAAGGTCCTGATTAGAAGCATGATAGAAGACATCCACTGGATTCATAGTTAAAATACCCTGGAATGTTATACCTTCAAAATATGTTAGGAAAACCCCAAAGATGGTATAATCTTTTAGTGTGCACATTCGTTCATTTCTGCATCTTTCCTCCAGACTTGCCTTTGCGTCTCAAATGTTTCACTATGCACACTTCCATTCTCTTTGGTTTCATCTTGTTATTATGAGAAACTTTCTGAAATAATCATTGGAATATTTGCATTTTGCACAAGGACTGGTATGATAGCTCTTGACAAATAAGGAAAGCACTGAACTGTTGTGATAGGGTCTCGGGAAATGCTCAGATTGACGTTGCCAGCATTTCTTCTAGGCTTTTGATGTTGAACTCTAGTCTTGTAGCCATAATGAGCAAGTTGATTAAGAGAAGCTAGGGTTTCTTGGGGTTATTAACCAGTAGTGTGGAGATATTATTTTCATGTAGCCAAGAAAAGCAAAACCGTTTCTTTTCAGTTGTGTTGTTTGAAACACGAAAAAACATCTTGTCCACATTCTTTGACTGTTTGTAGGATTACATTGTCCTTATGATACTGAAACTTTACAGCTGCTGTAAATTTTTTATAAGCGAATATGAAAATAATATAATAGGAATATAGGTTGTTTTTCTACATCTTCATTATTTGGACCTAAATCAATTTTTAATAAAGTTTTATCTTTAGTCTGTATGACTTTGTGATTCCAAAAAAAGGAAAAAAAATAAATGATATAAGTCCATGGAATCAACATCCTGGACTCAAAGTTCCCTGGTAAGAATGCTGCCAAGAATGTGGCAGTCAGCAGTCCCAACATACTCCAGCTCTTATTACTGTCTTGAGAATCCTGGGTTTCCAATGAGAGGCAGGAATGAATCGGTCTTACTCTTTGCCAGAAATGATTATCCATAGTTTGGTAGCAGGAAACAAGGGAAACTATAATCAGCAGATTTCTTACTGTTGTAACTATTTGAATACAATTGAAAAGGGGTTCATTGTTAGCATTAGGAATAATAAACATGGATACCCAGCCACTCATTCCATATTGGGATCTTTTTAATCAAGCTCTGCCTCTTAACCAAGAATCTAAATACTCCCTCTTTGTAATCTTTGTTCCTTCTCCCCACTCTCCCATCCTCTTTCACTCTTCATAATTCCTCTAAGAAAAAGATCTTTGCATCAGCAGTAATATCTTTTAGAATAATAGCACTATCAGAATTTAGTAAACCAACCTATAGGCTTCAGATTTATTTCTGAGTCCAAAATAATTTGTGCTATCCAGGGTACTTCACTCTGGGTTAAATAAGTACAGGGTATAGATTCCCTCTTCAGGTCTAAACAGGAATTTTTACTCTAGGGAAAAATGGGAAGAGCTCAAAAGTAGTTAATAAGGAAGGTAATTTGTTTTTCTTTTACATAAAAGAAAGGAAAATTCCTTCTGTGACTACAGGTCTCTGAGAAATTATCTTTCAAAAGAGATTTCATTGCTCATAAGAGTGTTGTGGCCTATTGATAAAAACAATTTTGTTCACTTTCTTGTCTTGAAAAAAAGTGGCCTTAGCTTTTTGCAATACTTGAATAAAGTGTGTACTCGCACAGCGTTAGAGACTTATAACTTTTCTGCAAGAAGTTCAAACTTACATCTTCTTTTACTACCTTAAGAATACTAGTGAATAAAACATTAATTCAAAGAGCAAATGATAGAAACTACAATGTTTAATGCAAATTGTAGAAATTTACATGTTTACAAATCATCTTAAACTGGTTGTGCAACAATTCAATAAGATATCTTTGTATTATAAAAATGTGAAGAAAAAATGTAAACTGATGTAAAAGAGGTACTGTCATTTTAATTAACCTGTGTTTAATAGCTTTTCCTTCCAAACTTTGCAAAGCCTTCTTGGTAAACACATTGCAAAGCGTTCCCTGGGAGGCCCAGCCTCCCTGTGTGTACTGTATTGTGCAGACATGAAAAAACAAACCCGTTTACTGTGTATTTGTAAATAGCCTGGTCATCAGGCCATTTTCAGCCAATAGTCACATCCAGTGCAACTTTGCACAGAAGACTTAGGGTGTGGTTTGTAAGTATGATCTGTAAAATAACTGGGATGAATTCCCATGTACACCTGTGTAAATAGATTTGTTAACTGAAATGTACTTTAAGAAAAGAGAGAAATCTGTAAATAAACTGATTTGTAAATTAATTTCATGTCAGGCGTTCATTTCTTTTTTTGCCTTTTGAGCCAAGTTTCGAAAGCTAATCGGCATAAAATTCACTTCTGATCTCTTACTGGACAGCAGAGTGCTGATGCTTGAGCGAAAGAGTAGGGCAGGCTGCATGGAAGCGCTCTTTACACAAATGCCACTTCCACACCATCTGAGCAGCTTCAGCAGTCACTGCGCACACCTTCATGTTCTGAGCACTGTGCCCAGTGCAGGGGAGATAACGAAGATGACAGACATGATCCCTGACCTTGGAGGACGAAAGACAGACATCAAAAAATAATTTCAAAAACAATGCATGACAAATGTGGTAAGTCCTGCAAAAGTAAGCATGTGCTGTTTTGAGAGTATGTAATGAAAGGACCCTTGGAGAAGGAAATGGCAACCCACTCCAGTGTTCTTGCCTGGAGAATCCCAGGGATGGCGGAGCCTGGTGGGCTGCCATCCATGGGGTCGCACAGAGTCGGACACGACTGAAGTGACTTCGCAGCAATGAAAGGACCCAACAGAGTAAGGGAGTGAGTCAGGAGAGTTCCCTGATAAATTACAACACTGTGTTCTGTATCAGTGGGCTTCTTCCCTGTAATTCACAGCAAATGTCTTTTCTCCCAAGTGACTTGAATTCTGATCACCCTTATAAAATACACCACCTGTGGAAAGTCACAATTAAGTGGACAACAAAGAAGAACAACTATCTGATGATGTGATGTGGCTATAATTTATTTCTAGATATACAAACTTGGATATATCCTGGTGGCTCAGACGGTAAAGCGTCTGCCCGCAATGTGGGAGACCCGGGTTCGATCCCTGGGTCGGGAAGATCCCCTGGAGAAGGAAATGGCAACCCACTCCAGTACTCTTGCCTAGAAAATTCCATAGATGGAGGAGCCTGGTGGGCTACAGTCAGTGGAGTCGCAGAGTCGGACACGACTGAGCAACTTCACTTCATACAAACTTGGAGAAGAATGGGGCTAGACGTACAGAAGAATAAAAGTATTGCAAAGGTGGAAATGGATGGTGTTCAGGATTATGAATGATCTCTGGTCCAACGAGTTAGAAGTCACCACCATCATCTCACCTGAATTCGTCTGGTAGCCTCCTGATGGCTGACCTTTTAACTCCTACACAACCATGAACATTCAAGAAGTTCTCAGAAAAAGATCCCATATTGCAGCAAGTTCTAAGAAATTCTTTTGAGTGCCCACTTTGTGCCAGATACTGTGTTTGTTGGTAAAGTCACAGGAGTAATGACCGCTTGAACCTTGGAATAAAGACCAAATGCCTGTTTCCTTTAATGAAAACATGCAAAGATAGTAGATGGGAGGAAGGCAATTAACATAGCAGAGCTAAGTAGAAGGTGAGACCAGCACTGGTGGGACCTACAGTGATGAGTGCCTGTAGAGGTGAGTGCTGGAGGAGCAAGCCAGTGCGCCACGAAATCCCAGAAAAGCTCAGAAACTGGAGAGCGGCTGCCACAGAGAAAGGTGTGAAGCATGGCATTATTGTTTCACTGGGTGGCCAAAGCTGTGGGGCCACCTGTAGGGCCAAAACTAAAAGGCAGACTAGTGCTACCCATGGAAAATGCCAGCAAGTAAGGTCACTGAGAACAGACAATGGCACCACAAGCTCAAGTGGTACCACTTTGCCTTACAGACAGGCGAGAAAGCACCCAGGATCCAGTCACTTGCAGTGCTTTGTCCCCCGTGGCCAGTGGGTCCATCCGAAGCCTGAGGGGACGAAGTGATGGCACACACCCCTCTTGGAGTTGCATGGAAGGACCCTGTCACCTCCTGTGGGGTCTGAGATACAGCAAGCTAGGGGCATGCCTGAACTGAGGGCCACTGACGCTGGCACGGAAGCAGAACCCGGAGTACAGGCTGAGTCTGAAGCAGGGAAGGGTGATGAGCCCGGCACAGACTGTGAGGACTTAACTCTCGGTAAGGATGTGTTCCAGGCCCATTCTTACGTGACCGTGCAGAAGGCAAGAAGCTGTACATGACTGCCTTTCCTGACAGTCCACCCAGCCCCTGCTGCCCAGACGCCAACAGAGCAGATGAAGCCGCACCGAATCTGGTAGGACCATCGTTGGCCCCAAATGTGTTGGCGGAGCTGGGTGATGGGCCCCCTGAACCTCCGCATGGATACAGCATGCTTGCAGAGCCTCCCTGTCACCCTGAGACGGCGCATCACCAGAGTCACCAGAAGAACCAGACCCAGGAGGATGATCAAGCAGGCCTCCCTGGGGGATGGTCCTCAACTAGGAACCACCGGTGCCTGGACTCAAAAGTGGAGTCCGGAGGGACCAGGGGTGCGCAAATGGTAACCATCCAGCCCAAGCCAGGCGCTTCTGCCTCCCCACCTTGTCAATATGCCCACAGCAAGAGGCGCTGGCAGTCGTGTTAATACCAGCACCACCCCCTTCTCCCAGCGGAATGAGAGCCATTCAGGTGTGCATCACCACCTTGGCTAGTGTGGGTTATGATTCTTGTTGATCTGAAGGAAAGTCCAAGTCACTGTGTGCCAGCCAAGCCATTAAAATGGGAGTGTGGGACAAGAGGGGCCTTGTTCTGGGACGAGAAGCCCAGCATTTCTGAGTTGGCCTCCTCTCCCGACCGCTGTGCTGATTCTTATCAGAGTGTCCTGCAAGCACCACAGAGGATTCTTAGAAGTAAGAAGACAGGTTCAAGTTCCCACCTCGCTCCCACTCCAGGAAACACCCAAAGCTGAAGACACTCTCATTGGCTACTTCTGTGGACCCACCACCCCTTGTTGCTTGAGCCCAATAGTCCATCCTGGGGCGGGGAGTCATCCTGAATGGACTTGACATGCCCAGTAATATCACCCGCTTGAGTCAGAGGTTCCAGTACAACCAGGGGAAACTAGTGCCCCGTGTTCTGTGTAGGGTTCCCGGGAGAGAGGCACTTGATGGTAGCATTGCCCCCACATTTGAACTGGGAGACCCTCCTGGTGATCCCACTGTGGCCCCGATCACATCACCCCCAGGAAGTGTGTTCCAGCAGGAGAAAAAGAACCCTAACCCTAAAAAGAAAAATTTTTCTGATGGCAGTAGGCCAAGGCTTTTCGGTCCTGGCATTGGGATTTGGCGGGTGCAAGCTAATCAGGCAATTGCCTGGTCCTCTACCCTGTCCAAGTTCAATGTCACCCACTGTATGTTGGAGTGCAGTGCTTAGTGTTCAAATGGCTTTACTTAAGTGGGGATGCCATTCAGTAAGCTGGGTTTTTTGATGGCTTTGTTGCAGTTGTTGAAGACTGAATGGAAAGATCCAATCAAGTTTGTTCAGAAACCCCTGCCCAAGTAAGAAGACAGCAGGACCCTCCTCTGGAAAAACAGAATAGCATTGGAGAAAAGACCTGTAGGTACTAACATTTGAAGATTCCTTCAGAGGAAAAGTTGGATTGCCACCTGATCTCCTTCCAGTAAAGTTGACCAGTCAAAAAGCCCCACCCACGCATACTGAGTTACTCATCACACTTTTAGCACATTACCCATGTGTGAACAGTCAGCCATCTCCAGGCATTCGGGGGAAGCCTCCTATGTGAAATGTGTGTGCTAAGTCACTTCAGTCGTGTCCGACTCTGCGACCCAATGGACTGTAGCCCTCCAGGCTCTTCTGCCCATGGGATTCTCCAGGCAAGAATTCTGGAGTGGGTTGCCATGCCCTCCTCCAGGGGATCTTCCTGACCCAGGGATCAAACCCACATGTCGTATATCTCCTGCACTGGCAGGCAGGTTCTTTACCAATAGCACCACCTGGGAAACCACCTATGTGAAACAGATCTACCCAAAAAGGGAAAAAAAGGCGGTGGGGCAGGGGGGAATTCTGGTGAAACAATGAGTGGCACAAAAGAAAACATCACAAGGAACAAAAACTGAAATTAAAATCCTGAGATAGCAGATTTATAGTATCATAAAACAGGAATGAGATGCTCTGAAAGAGTAGAGTCAGACAACAAGATACTGCTCTTGAAAAGTAAAAGTATTGTAGCCATAATTTTAAATTCAATAGAAAGTTAGAGGATAGAATTAAGGAAGTCCCTCTAGAAGATAAAACAGAAAGGTAGATAAAAATAGGAAAGAAAGATAAAATCAGTGAACGAATCCAGGAAATCTAACACCTAATTAACTGGACCTCTAACAAGAACAGAGAAAACAAGAGGAAATGACATAAGAAAAAATTCTGGAAATTAAATATATGAGTTTCTCATTGAAAATGGTTCAGTGGGTGTCCAGCACAATAAATAGACCCCCAGTAAGTTGTGTCATTGTGAACTATCAGGACTCTGTAGGTAAAGAAACTATTCATAAAGTTTCTGCAGAGAAAAATAAAAGATTGCATGTAAAGGATTAGGAATAAAAATATCATCATTCTCCTGAGAAGAAACATTGGAGACCTTGAGAAATATACAGCAGAATTTTCAAAAACTGAATGGAAATTATTTTCATCCAAAAGTCTACACTTGGCCAAACAATGAATCAAGTGTTAAGGCAGAATATGGACACTTTCAGAAATGCTAAGTCCTTACTTATCAAGCATCCTTTTCTCATAAACCATGAAAGGTAAAGACTTGGGATCCAGAAACAAGGGCTCTATTTCAGGAAGACTGTGAGGGAAACTCCCCAGGTGACTTGGAAAAGGCATTTCCAGGATGACGACTATCTCGCACACCTAAGGAACAGTCAGTTCAGACTGGAGCAGGGTGACGGACCGCTTGAAAAGGAAGGTCTCCGGGTGGAAGGGAGGGCGGAGAAGAGAGTAGGAAATAACCTGATGTTTTAATCATGTGAAACTTTAAATTGGTAGGCTGCTGGAAGGTGAGAAAAGACTTAGTAATAGGTTCAAAGAATGAGTAATGAAAAAATGAGGAAAAACAGTGCTGAACAAAGAGGGAGCAATCATAACATTCTGCTTGGCTCAACTAGAAACGAGGTTTATAATTAAAATAATGTAAAAATTGAATATTGTGAGATCATTATATTGAGAAGATGAGGAAGGGAAGGGTGGTATCAGAGAACTAAATATGCATCTACCTTACTAGCAAATCTGATGGTTAATTTCATGTGTCAACTTGGCAAGGCCAAAGTATCCAGATATTTGATCAAACATCAGTCTAGATGTCTCTATGTATTAGATGACATTAACATTTAAATCAGTAGATTTTCAATAAAATTGATTACTCTTCATAATGTGGTGGGCCTTGTCCATTCAGGCAAAGGATTTAAGAGGAGGAGGAAAAAAGACTGAGGTCCCACAGGGAAGAGGGAATTCGGACCCCAGACAGCCTTTGGCTTCAAGCTGCAACATCAGCTCTTACCTCAGCCTGCTGGCCTGCTTTGCTGATTTTGTACCTGCCAATCCCTACAGTTCCTCCCTCTTTTCTCTGTCTCTCTCTCTCCACACATACATTCCATTGGTTCTGTTTCTCTGGAGAACCCTGAGGAATACAGACATTCAATAGCTAAAGTATAAGAACACCAAGGTAAAGACCAGAGCAAAAATCTGAAATGAAATGATGAACAGTGGGTGCCTCTGGATGATGCGAACTAGAGAAATGAGATTGAATGCCTCTGTGTATCTGTGTTTAATAATAAAATTTTTTTCTTTTTTTTCGCCATGCACAACTATCACTTTCTGGGGGACTGCACTGGGTTTTTGTTACAGCATGTGGGATCTAGTTCCCCAAACAGGGATAGAACCCGGGCCCCCTGCATTGGGAGCACAGAGTCTTAATCACTGGACCATCAGGGAAGTCCCTACAAGAATCACCTTGATAATAAAAATTAATACTCCCTCTGCCCCAAAATAAAGCCACACCAAAAAGACCATATTCAGCTTCTCTTCATCTACTTCTCTAACCACATTTAGATAGAATTATACCCCTTTTCCTCTTATAACTTCAACACTATTCCAAAAGTACTATCTGCAAAAGTTAACTTTAGGTCACAGCTTTTCAACCTAAATATTTTTCATTTCAACTAAGAATTAGATTCAAGGTCATTAAAAAATGTTGATGTGTACTTGAAATGGTGCATTTAACACAATTAAAAATATTTTAGTTCTTTTGCATATTAAAAAAAGATTAAAGATGTGCGTTCGATTGTAGGGAAGTGATCTGTCCTGTTGTGTCATTAACTGGTGGCCTCAATGTGTCAACTTGAGTAGAACTACTTTTAGAAGGCCCACATTTCCCTTGGCTCTATAACTCTTACAATTTATTTTGTTTTCGTGACACTGGCATCGTCTGTAAGTAGATATCAAATTTTTGTGTGTTTTTGTTTGAACAAGGATATTGTTGAAAAATACATTTTATGCAATTTGTCTTAAGAATGCACATCAGGAAACCCAAAACCACTCTTTCAGCTCCAAACACATTCCAGGATTCTGAGTTTCCACAATACAAAGAGGCATGTGTGATGACCCATTTTAAGCACAGTCAAAATATTTTGAAAAGTAATAATCATCTAAATAACTTCCCTAACTGGTCTGTCAGTGTTATTACTACTATTTTGAGAAAATTGATTTAAACAATTAGATGAGCTAAGTGGAATTTTAAAACTCCAAATTCCTACTCTGAGTCTCAAGGTTGAGTTTCTTCAGTAAGAGAAAGCGGGTAGAAAAGGCATTTATTCAAGAATTCCTTGGGAGCTGCAATATTGACCATTGCTGCTTCTGGTCTTTAGACCAGTATCTTGTTAATTCTACTTACTTCAAAGAACAATTGCTCAAAATGTACATAACGTGAAAGTTTGTCTTAAGAAGCCTGCATACACTATTTTCATCACTCTGGGAGACCCAGAATAGAAGCCGGGAGAAACTGTACCTTTCTGGTGAAGAAGATGAACCAATTAACAGTTTTGCTCTTCAGTGAAGGGCCAGTGATTGGAAACAAGACCATTTTGGTTTCTACATCTTTGCTTATAAAAAGAGCTAAGGACCTCAATGTGTGAAATAACCAATATGAAAAATAAATTTTGCTGAGAACTCTCACAGCTAATAGTCATTTGACTTCAAGGAACAGAATACTTGGCTAAAAGTAGATCAACAAGAGGGTCTTGGACCTCTCACACAACAAGGAATCTAGAAGTAGACAGTTCTGGGATCTGTCAATGACTGTGCAATGTCAGAGCTTTGTGTCAACTTCATTCTCTTTGATCCCTTGCTCGTGATGGCCGGATGTCCAGAGCAGCTCCAAGTACCTTGTTCTCACACATCATCCAAAGGGAGAAGAGAAGGAAGGGATTCTATATACTTCATTCTCTCTTTTACCCAGAGGGTGGAGTTATTCCCAGAAATTGCAAGGGGGAATTCATTTAAAATGATATTGGAGAATGAATATGCGTTTGTGGAGCCTAGGCATCAATCCTGCCCTGATTCCCGTTTCCTCTCATGTCTCTTATTATTTCCTCTGCTACTGCAATTTTTGTTAAATGTTTTGGTGAGAAAAAAAGAATTGAGAAGCTATTCATACAAGTCAAAAAGAAATATGTGTTTATGTGAGCAAAAGAAGTTCAAAGTTAAAAAATAATTTATTTTATTGAAGTGGCATTGATTTACAATGTTGTGCTAGTTTCTGGTGTCCAGCAAAGTGATTCTGATATATCCACATATGTATATTCTTTTTTTCATATTCTTTTCCATTGTATGTTATTATGATATTGAATACAGTTCCCTGTGCTTGTTATCTGTTTTATAAATAGTGGTTGGTATCTGCTAATCCCAAACTCCTAATTTATCCCTCCCCCCTTTCAAAGTTCAACATTTTTAACTTAAAAAATATTTTCAATTATTCCTGTAAGTCCCAGCCAACTTCCCCTGATGTGTCACTGGCCATAGTGTCCTCCTCAAATTGTGAAACTCGGCAAGTATCCAGAATTTTCAGCTTCTGAGGGTAGGTCCCATAGGTAAGGAAGAAGAATGGGGATGTGACTATTCATTTCACAACCAGCAGTGTCTGCGAATGTATATATCCCAAGCTGCTGACTTTCTTGGCAAAGTTATGAGTTTGTGACTAAATAAAGGTGTAACTGAGGCGCGCTTGCTGACCAGTCGTGTCATCATGCCAACACCCTTCCGTGTGCTCTATTATGACCAGAAGGGCCTTGGGCGCTCATCCATCTCTTCACTGCTGGGAACAACCACATACCAAATAGCCACAAAATGGAGCAAGTTCTCCAGCTTTAAATGCACTAGAGACAAAACCATTATTCTTGATCTCATTCATTAGCCGGAAGGTCTTCAAATTTCCCTTGCATGATTTATGATCCGGGTGTGGAGGCAAAACACATGTGTGTTACTAAGTAAAGGTAACAGCCATCCAGGGCCAAGTTCATCATCCATCCATCCATTCCATGCGTCCACTATTTTCTGGCTTTGTTCTATGCGCTGTCAATCCCCACAAAAATTAAGAAATCTAGGTCCCTGTTCTACTTGATTACATTCTGGCAGGAGGAGACAGACAATAAAACAAGCAATGTCTTGGGACTTCCCTGGCGGCCCAGTGGTGAAGATTTCACACTTCCACTGCAAGGGAGCGTGTGGGTTTGATCCCTGGTTGGGGAACTGAGATCCCACAGCAGGGTGGGGGATGGGGGTCTGGAGGAAGTGTAGTGAGGGGAGTGGTAAGATCTATGAAGACTCACGAACAGGTGAAGTAAAGAGGGGGCAGGGCAGGAACTACTCTCTACAGAAAGGTCAGGGGAGGCCTTTCTGAGAAGCTAACACTCGAGCTGAGACCTGGATGATGAGACGATCTGAGGGAAGAGCATTCCAGGCGGAGGGAACAGCCAGTGCAAAGGCTCTCAGCTGCGAATGAAGAATAGAGAATAGACGGGTGTGGCTGCAGCCCTGTGAGCAAGGGAGGGTGGAAGATGCTGAGCTGGGGCCTCACTGGCTGTGGCGCGGGGCTGGGATATGTTCTCCCAGTATGTCACCCGGGAGAGCCGTAACCAGGGGAGTGACATGGTCAAGTCTGTACTTCGAAAATCTCCCTCTGGCCGCTGAACAATGAACGAAGAAGCTGTTGCAGGGGAATATGGTGACAGAGACTAGAGAGTGAGCTGTAAAGGGAGACTGGGGAGAGAGGGAGTGCCTTTCAGAAGGGAGGCCCCGGGCTGCTGCTGACTGAACGGGGCGCTGATGGAAAGAGAGGCTTTGGCCCGACGTCACTGGTGTGCCTTTGACAGAGACGCGGAAGGCTGGGCGAGGATGCTCTTGTTAATTCAGGTTATTCAGAGGTGGGGAAGATGACTGTGGCCTGTGGTATCAAATAAACCTTTCGGAAGGGAGTGAGTCCTGAGCTTTGGGCTTGACAAAGAGAGGTCTGAGAGGGAGCTTCAGGCAGAGGGAAAATGTGAGCACAGACAGGTGAGCTGTCTTACAGGAGCAGGGTGCATGTGGGGAGGATAGGCTCAGGGAGACAGGCTGAGACCACATGACGGCCATGTTTAACTTTAGTTAGTGCGTGATTCCACTTACCAGTTATTCAGCAACCACAGGGGGACAACTGTGCCGACAGCTATGAACATCTGAATGGAGGGAGGCCTCCGGGGAGGGTCCACTGGCCTCTGTCGAGAAGACTCACGGAGGGGTATTAAACTCTTCACCACGACCAGGGGTCTGTTCCCCAACTTGAGAGGCTTAGAGACAGGAAGGTGTCAGTTCTCCCAGAGACGTCCAGGTACTCTAGAGAAGTCAGAATAAGTCTCGTAAATGGAAGAATACACCAGAAAGCTTCCTTACTAATTTACAGTGGAGACTATAACTTTTCACAGAGCCTAACACCCGTTTCTTCTCCCCACAGGCATGCGCCCTGCCCTTTCCTGGTCCCAGAGGTCGCATCGTTAATTAGCAGCAGGTTTGGTGAGTGCAGAAAGCGGCCGAGGTCCAGAAGGACACTGCACCTCATGTGGAGGCCCCAGCGTCCTCTCAAGCCTGGACTGCTCCTGCCTCTGTTCGGTCTCTCTCCTGCACAACACTGCCCCTCACGACCTCCACATTAGCAGGCCCTCCAACGAAGGCCGTGACAATTCACAGGATAATTCAGTGAGTACTCGCTACCCAGGTGCTGGGCTCTTTGCAAACATCAGTGGATTTGGTCCTCCCAACAACTTTATGAGGTAGGCCCCATTGTACAGGTGAGGAAACTGAGGTTTAAAAGTTTAACAACCTTGCCCCAAAACACAGTTTATGAGTGACACAACCTAGACTCACCTGGGTTTCTCTGGCTCCCAAAGCCAAGCCTCTTTCTGTGTGGATTTTTGGTCATTGTCCCTCCGATTGGAGCATCTTCCTGGGGGCTCAGGAGAGGTTCCATCTTCTTCCACGTAATTCTGGGAGGGCAACCTCAGGCCTCATGTCCTCATATCCTAGAAAACCCCCCAAGAACTGTCCACAGAAGAGTTCAGTTCAGTTCAGTTCAGTCACTCAGTCATGCCCGACTCTGCAACCCCATGGACTGCAGCACGCCAGAACTCCCTGTCCATCACCAACTCCCAGAGTTTACACAAACTCATATCCATTGAGTTGGTGATGCCATCCAACCATCTCATCCTCTGTCGTCCCCTTCTCCTCATGCCCTCAATCTTTCCCAGCATCAGGGTCTTTTCAAATGAGTCAGTTCTTCACATCAGGTGGCCAAAGTATTGGAGTTTCAGCATCAGTCCTTCCAATAAATATTCAGGACTGATAACAGAAGAGGTAAAATCTTTAAATACCTCCCCATTTGTTTAGAACAGAAACAAACCCCTCAGCACAGGCTGCAAAGCCCCCACAGCCTGGGCTCATGACCTCATCACACACCTATGCTCAGGTCAGCATTACGATCACCCAGAGGTTATAAAAAATGTAACGCAATGGCACAATTTCCTGCCCCCCTTGGGTGGTTAGTAATATAAGTCATATGACAGAGTATTTAGAAGTCCTTCTAAATGCTTTTCATCTAAGTGTTTCAATGTATATTAATTCACTTAATCGGCAAATCATCCTATGAAACAGATACTATTAACAGGCCTATTTAATAGATACTATGATTGGGCATAGGGAAAGTAATTAACTTACCCAATAAGATTCAGCTAGCAAGTGATGGAGCCAGATTTGAATCCATTTAATCAGATCAAAAGCCATATATTACATCTAGCAACAGATGCCTTCTAGTGTTAGGGCTCAGGTCCTGAATGTGGGTAAAAACAGCCTGCTGAGGCCTGACTTCCATGGTTGTGCAGAGAAGAGAGAAATCCTCTTGGGGCCACAGCCAGTACTTTGACCAAGTCCTTTAGAGAGTCGCCAAGCCTGGGTTAGGACCACAGAGATCAGATTCCTGTCTCGGAACTCAGACCCCACATCTGCACAAACAAGACAAAGGAAGGAATGTCAGCTTCAGCCTCCTGCTCTTTAGAAATCCCTGGTGTTCTCAACTCCACCCTCAGGAACATCTTGCCTAAGATGGTTTTCACAATGAGAGGAGAGGCAACCTTCATTTCTCAATAAGAACATTAAACTCTTGTTAAATGTAGATCTATATTTAGCCACTAAAATTACCTAATCTAAAACAACATGCAGGGGGGATTCCCTGGTGGCTCAGACAGTGAAGAGTCTGCCTGCAATGTGGGAAATCTGGGTTCAATCCCTGCGTCCAGGAAGTTCCCCTGGAGAAGGAAATGGCAACCCATTCCAGTATTCTCGCCTGGGAAATCCCATGGATGGATGGGTCTGGCAGTCTTCAGTCCATGGGATGGCAGAGTCAGACACTACTGAGTGACTTCTCTTCAACAACAAAACAACATGCGTGGCTACATCTGTGTGTGGGTCTGAGTGTGTGGTGCAATCATTCTCAGTGAAGGGGAAGCCACAGTCACAGTGACAGCGTGGTCTGGGGGGCAGGGGACTGGGAGCTTTCTCCTTGTCCCGTGGACTCTCCACCTTGTGGGAAGAGACCCCTCCAGAGAGGGCCTCCTAAACCATGAGGCCCAGGGCAGAGGGCACTTCAGTCTGAGCCTAAGGAGGTTGTTGTTGCCACTTCCTTACTGTGAAACGCTGAACACAGTAATCACTCTGTTCCTTGTTCTCCACATTTTTTTAAAAAAAGGAAATCATTGTAATAAGGAATAACTGAAGAATAAGTGAGCTTATCAGTATCAGTAAAGGGTTTAAAACAATGCATGGCAAACAGCAAGGTTATGTAAGTGCCATCAGTTTAGTGTAATTATTATTTGGACTTAGTCAGGCATCCTCAAAGTTGTTAACAGATTGAGTGCTCCCCAGAAAACTCATTTCTTAACTGGTGATGGGAGCTCTTCCTGGAGACCCGGAGAATTCCAAGAGTCAGGCACTCTGGAAGCCTGACTTGTCCTCAGGCCAGAACACATAATAGAACAGAGGAACAGAAGGGAGAGGGAAAGGGAGGGACACAGCACCGGCTGCTAATTCATTCTGAAACCATGTCTTGGGCGGGCACTTTCCCAGCCCCAGGTAACCAGAGTGTACAAGACAGACTAGGGTCTGTGCCTCCATTAGTCTCACCTTCCTGGGACAGGGGAGAGGGAGAGAGGAAGCTATTTAACAGGAAAGCAAGGAAATAAACATGGCCATCACCGATAGAGATTAAGAGGAGTGAAAGCAATCAAGTAGGCTGAGTGGAGAGTGACAACTAGTGAGGGGAAGGGGAACTACTTTCTACAGAACGTTTATAGAAGGCTTCTCGGAGGAGGTGGTGTTAAGCAGAGACCTGCACAATGAGGAGGGACCAGCTATGTGAACAATCAGGAAAAGATGTCCGGAGAAAAATGGCCAGAGCAAGCACCTGAGGTCACAGCGTGTCTGATACAATGTGAGAAGCAGAGAGAAGACGTATGTGGCTTAAAAGTAGTTCACAAAGGGAAGAGTGATAGGCAACAGAAGTCAGCAAGGTAGATAGGGACCAGATCATGCCCTTCTCAAAATATAACATGCCTACACGCCATCTGGGATCTTGTCAAAGTTCAGATTCAGAAAGTCTGAGGTGGGGCCTGAGATTCTGCATTCCTGACATGATCCCAGGTAAGGCCAATGCCACTGGTCCGTGGACCACTGTTGGAGTAGCCAGGCTCTCACAACAGATTTCATTTTAACTATGTTCAGAAGAGTTTAAACAATCTTAAGTAGGAACATGACTTGGCCTGGCCATAATTTTTTTGGAGGATAATTGCTTTACAATGTAGTAGTCTCTGCCATATATCAATGCGAATCAGTCATACACACACACACACACACACACATATATCCTAAGTCACTTCAGTTGTGTCCAACTCTTTGTGACCCCATGGACTGCAGCCCGTCAGGCTCCTCTATGGGATTTCCCAGGCAAGAACACTGGCATGAGTGGCCCTGCCTTCCTCCAGGGGATCTTCCCGACTCGGGGATCTAACTGGTGTCTCATTATGTTTCCTACATTGGCAGGTGGGTTCTTTACCACTAGCCCCACGTGGGAAGCCCAGATACATATATATCTCCTCCCTCTGGAGCTTCCCTCCTCCCTCCCCCCACACTAGGTCGTATTTTTAAAACTCGGTCTGTTTGCAGGGTCGAGACTGTGTTAAGGGTAAGACAGAAAGCTGGACACCAACTGGGAGGTGACTGTAGTGGTCCAGGTGAAAGGCAGTGGCGGCCTGGGGATAGTGGGGGTGGGGGGATGTGAGTGACAGACAAGTCAATAAACATGGCTAATTGACTCGATGACAAAGGTGAGTTAAAAACAGAAATGCACATGTCTAAGCATTTCTCAGATGTCTGTGTCAGCGCTGGGCCCTGAGCAAGGGGCTGCTGCTGCTGCTAAGTCACTTCAGTCGTGTCCGACTCTGTATGACCCCATAGACGGAAGCCCACCAGGCTCCCCCGTCCCTGGGATTCTCCAGGCAAGAACACTGGAGTGGGTTGCCATTTCCTTCTCCAGGAGCAAGGGGCTAGGTGATACCATTACTGACTTGGCTGAAGCTGGTGCTGGGGCAGGGGGGTGTAGGGAACAGAGTTTATAAAGGAAAACCCAGAGTTTCAGTTTGGATATGCTAGGTTTGAGACGACAGTCACATACTCAAGTGGAAATGTGAGTCATATAGATGAATCTTGAATTCAAGAATAAATTTACAGCTGAAAATAAAAATTTAGGAGCATTGTTTTGCAGATGATGTTTTAAAGGCACAAGAGTGTTGGGCTTGCTTGTGGAAAAAGTGTAGAAGCTGAAGCTGGGGGTATCTGGTACTGGTGAGGTAGGAGAGGTAGGTGAGGTAGGAGAGCCTAATAATGGACCCCAAGGATGTCCACACCTAATCCACGAAGCCTGGGAATACATTACCTGCCTGGGAATACATTACCTGCCTAGGAATACATTACCTGGCATGGCAAAAGGAACTTTGCAGATGCAATGAAGGTTAAAGACTTTGAGATGGAGAGCTTAGCCTGGATTATCTGGGTAGGCCCAATCTTACCAACAGAGTCTTTAAAAATAAAGGAAGGTAGAGATGGGGTCAGAGATAGATGATATTGGAAGAGGCAGAAGTGACTTGAAATATGAGAGGGGTTTATCCCACCACTGCAGGCTCTAAAGATGGAGGAGCCAAGGAATGAGGTTACCTCCAGGAGCTGGGAAATAGTCCTCAGCTGACAGCAGAGATGTAGGACCTCAGTCCTACAACTGAGGGACTGAATTCTGCCAACAATCTGAATGTGCAAGGACACAGATTCTCCCCCTAGAACTTCTGGAAGGGAACACAGAGCAGCCAGCAATTAGATGTTAGCCAGTGTTGGACTTCTGACCTATGGAACCATAAGATGACCAACGACCGTTGTTTTAAACCACTAAGTAAGATAATTTGCTACTGTAGCAATAGAAAAGGGATTCGTGTGGTTTAAACCAAAAGCAAAAAGAAGAAAGGGTTTCAAGAAAGAGGGGGCCATCTGCTGTGTCAAGGATGCAAGTGAGAGGAAGGAGGTGGGAGGTGGGCCAGGTGATGCAGGAGCTTGTGGTTGATCTTGATGTGCAGCGTCAGGAACCAGGCCAGGATGGGCTGAGGAGGAAAGGGCGGGGTGAGGAAGTGGAAGCGGTGAACACACTCAACCCTGTTGTAAAGTTTGGTTGTGAAGAGAAGGAAGGAAATGGGATCAGATCTGGGGGGAAGATGTACGTTCACCTAGGAGCTTTGTTTTGTCAGTTTTACTTTTTCTTTTCTTTTTTTTTCTGGCTGCTCTGCACAACACGTGGGATCTTACTTCCCTTACCAGAAATCAAATCCCTGCTCCTTGCAGTGGAAGTGCAGATTCTTAACCACTGGACCACCAGGGAAGGCCCTTGTTTTCTCAGTTTTAGGAAGATATAGAGAGCATGTTTGTTTGCTGAAGGAATCGATTTAGTACCAAGAAAGAGTTAGGTGGGGGGGGGGGGGCAGGAGGAGAGGATCAGGGGCAAAATTACTGAGCCACAAGCGGAGGGGTTGGAGGTGATGAGAGGAAGGAGCTGGAAGGGAGACTAAGCAATGAGCACAGGTGTAAGGGGTTTGCAGTTTGGTGGAAGGAGGAGGAGCTCCCGTCCGAGGGCTTGTTCTGTCATCCACATGCCTGAAATCCTCACGGGAGGCTATGGGGAGAGAGGTGTGTTGGAGGTTTGCGGAAAGACAAAATGATAGCAAATGGCTTGTCTTGGACTAGAGGAAGTCATCTGATTATGGAAGGGGAATAGCATCACTCCAGGAAGGAAGTGGTCTTTGCTTTCTCTTTCTTCTCCCCCTGCTGCTGGGACTGTGGGTGGTCTGTCAGGTCAAGGTTGGGCTCTGCAGTATGTTTCTTACTAGACATACACCCTTAGAGCGCCTTTCTTAACCTGCCTGAGCCTCAGTTCTGCGTTATTGTCATCAGGCTTGACGACGCCGACTTCCATCAAAGGAGACGGCACGTGGCGAAGTGCTTCACGGACTGTCCGGGCCTGTCTGGGTGTGAAATGTGCTCTTCATCATGGGTGGTGTCCATCTTATGATTCCTGGCCACGGCAGGGGGAGATCCCTGAAGGCTGGAGAGGAGTGTCTGGGAGGGTGCTCGTCTAGCCATAGCCTCTGTGTGCTATCACTCCCTTTCATAGCTGAGCAGTCCCTTCCACCTCCACCGGGTTCCAGGAGGGCTGAGAAACTCAGGCCTCAAAGGGAAGGGAAATCTGTTGTGGGGGGGTTCTCTCTCCTTGGGGCGCTCCTCCAGCCGTATCGTCTGCAGCCGTCACCTGGTGGGTCCTGCCTTGCTCCTTGCTGAATGTCTGCTTCCCAGAGGGACCCCAGAGTGGCAATAAGCTTTCCAACTCAGCTTCCCCGCAAAAGCTGTCTGTTGGATTAGAACATGTTGTATAGATTGTCTGGAGAAGGGCTTTTGTTGTTGTTCAGTCGCTAAGTCAAGTCTGACTTTTTGTGATCCTGCGGACTACAGCCTGCCAGGCATCTCTGTCTGTGGAGTTTTCCAGGCAGTTATACTGGAGTGGGTTGCCATTTCCTACTCCAGGGGATCTTCCTGATGCAGGGATCGAACCTGTGTCTCCATGTCTTCTGCATTGGCAGGCGGATTCTTTACCAACTGAGCTATCAGGGAAGCCCCAGAAAATGTTGGTGTACCCTTTAAAACTGATTCATTGCTTCCACAAAGATAAAAGATTATCTTTTCTGACCAACATCTGAGCATAAACCAGGACATGCAAAGACACACCCCACAGTTAGTGAATGGTTAAATCACAAGTGTGATTACTTTCAAGACAAGATTAATAATACAATGTTTCCAGAAAGAGCAGGAAGTTAGGGAACTTTTATTTTCGATGATAAGGCAAAGTTGAGAAGAGGAGACCATGAAGGTCAACTAGGAAATTTCAGGCTCATCAAGTGGTGGACAGGGCATTTTATATTTTTATGAAAGTAGAGAAGTAGACACTACATTCAAACTCCCCTCCTGGACTAGAGGATACAATTCCCAGCTGCAAATGAGGCAGCCGACCACCAAACTGCAGAGCATGGCACCCCAGGAGATGCGATGGTGGTGTCTGGGCACACAGAAAGCCCATCTATCCAACAGAAGCATCCTCTCAAGGGGCTGGGTGGGGAGTGGAAACCAGGGCTGGAGGGGGCGTGGCTGAACTGTGGACCGTAGCGCAGCGCAAGTGGGTCCCATAAGGAAGGAGAGGTGGAGCCTTGCGAAGTCCTTCAGGGTGTCTGCTGATAAGCAAGGCCATCGTAAAATCAGAGCGCAACATCTGGACACTGACGTGGTCATCTGGGAACATTAAAACACTCAGTATTTCATCTGGGCAATTCATGCAAAAAGCACTAACAGTGCCTGCTGTGGACTAGGCAAATTCCTGCAAGATAGCCTTTCTTCTCTGCATATGCGCTCCCTCTTTTTGGACTAAATGGCTTAAATCAAATTTATCGGGATATCTGAAAATCTCTGATGTATTCATGACACAGCTACGTAGGTCTTGTGACCTCCTGGTATACCCAGACTTAGCTGCTATTTTTAAAAATATTTATTTGGCTGCGTTGGCTCTTAGTTGTGGCATGCAGGCTTACTTGCTCCAGGGCATGTGGAATCTTGGTTCCCTGACCGGGGATCAAACTGGAGTCCCCTGCATTGCAAGGCGGATTCTTAACCTCCGGACCATCAGAGGAGTCCCTTTGCTTCTACTTTAAAAAACAAACAAAGAAAAAAAGTATTAGTTGAGCCCTGCTGTCCTGGATACTGTGCTAGGCTCTTTCACATTCTCCCACTGGATTTGTTCACCTCTGCCTCCAGGCTCTGGTCACAGCCTGCTTTAGTCTGTGCCGCCTCATTTACCCTCTTCCCCTGATAACAGTACTCCTTTTTCTTTAGAAAAACGATCCTTTCTTACTCCAAACATGTAGTTATGGTTGGGGTTGCCAGTTACAGCGCTCACCGCAATAGTGATGTGACCTCCCTGGTCTGATCTGGGGATAAACAAACAATCCAAGCCTGACCAGAGTTTTCTCCAGTATTTTTCAAACTAGGATCAGGAGAGAAGTTCTATTGTATTTTTTTTTTCCCCTTCCGATCCTCAAAGCTGAAAGCATACAACCAGAATTCTGGACTTTCAGAAGCAGCCCAGCTGAGAGAATAAAGCCAATGTAGAGAGACAGAAATGCAGAGCAAGATGGTGTCATGGTGTCTCAGAGTGTAGGCATGGCTTTGTCCTACCCTTGATTTAGTTCTTTGAGGCGACTGAGTCCCCTTCCCTGCTTCAGCTGATTCAGTTTAGGATACCCACTCCAGCATTCAATCCTAAAGGAAATCAGTCCTGAATATTCATTGGAAGGACTGATGCTGAAGCTAAAGCTCCAATACTTTGGCCACCTGATACAAAGAACTGAGTCATTGGAAAAGACCCTGATGCTGGGAAAGATTGAAGGCAGGAGGAGAAGGGGATGACAGAGGATGAGATGGTTGGATGGCATCATCGACTCGATGGACATGAGTTTGAATAAGCTCCAGGGTTGGTGATGGACAGGGAAGCCTGGCATGCTGCAGTCCATGGGGTGGCAAAGAGTCAGACATGACTGAGCGACTGAACTGAACTGAGTCCCCTTCCCTGCTTCAGCTGATTCAGTTTAGGATTTTTTTGAGTATAACCAAGTCCTCCTAAGGTGTTCATTTATTCAGACAAATCCCAGAATCTCAGGCAGCCCCTTCAACTGACCAAGAGGTGCAGATCCTGTTCCTCTGAGTTTTGGCATCCCTTTGAAGTTATCTACCCGCCCCAAACTGTAGCTACCCCCACCAAACTGGCTCTAGCTCATGATTCTGGACTAAATATTTATCTATCTCTGCTAAGAGAGGCTGGAATTTTCAAAGGCTTGACTAAAATTCTGAGGGCTGATAGCCAGCAAACAAATAATATGAGGTAGTAACTGTATAAAACAGACAAGATTACAGAAGTCTTCCGCAAGCTTCCTTCAAGACTTGCAGATCTATATTACTGCATGAGCTGTCTTGAAATGGCTTTATTGTAACTCTGAAGATGTGGCAAAAGGTTTCAGCAATTCAGCCAGGATCCCTTGCTTCCTGGCTATGAGTCTGACTCCACACAGAAGGCATTGTTTAAAAAGTTAAAAAAAATTAAATGTAGCAAAACAAATTGATTAATCCATGAAGAAATCTGATGTTGAAATCCAATTCTGTCCTTGTATAGCTGTGTGACCTTGGGCAAGTTATTTAGTTCTCTCTGTCTCAGAGACCATGTCTGTAACATGGAGATCACAATATTATAGGAGAAAACTGAAGATTAAGTGAGATAAAACATGTAAAACATTCAGGGTTAATAAGTGGAATTTCTGTACATTTCGTCCCTGAAAGAGAGCAAGCTGTAGCAGGACATGGCCAGCTTCCTTCTGGTCCTCGCTTGCTTCACTGAGAGGAAGGATGGGTGACCTAACTGGTAAGTTTTGGGAAAGGAACTCCACCGTATGGCTCAGTCTCTCTGGAATCTCCTTCTCTGGCACCTGGCAGCCTATGTGCCAGGAGGTGCCCACCTAAGTCTTTTCCTCCATTCAGCCAGCTTACCAGACAGGCTCAGCCCCTGTCAAGAGCTGGAGTCATGTTTAATTAGGAACACTTCTTGAAAGTGCGTCTAAGCCACATTCTCCAATCAATTTGGTCTGTGAGAAAGTGGAGGTGTTTGAGTCTCCATTTGTTCCCTAAGCTTGTTCCTTACTTGAGACGGGACACAGGGGTATCACTCACTGACAGCCCCCTATACGCCCACCCCAAGCCCCTTTACCTAACAGTGCTCAACCCATAGGAAGCGCTCAGTAAGTGCGCAGACATCTATTCTAGAAGCCTAACGTTCTCCCAAACCAATTTCACAGTATCACAAAGCTGGCAAGGTCCCCAGAAGTCTCCTAAGGGGAAGACTGGACAACCTCCACCCCAGCGACTCAGCAATGCGGCCTTGATGCTTTTGACTTCAGGCCTCATTTGATGACTTGCAGGTTCCTAAAAGGCTTGCCTCTTGATATTGGCCAGAGAGCCCTAACAAAAGGGCCTGAAGACTACAGCCTTGTATCTTCATTTCACTTGAGATAATCCGCTTGTCCTTGTGGAATGAGGGTGGAAGGAAGGAGAAAGCAGGGGATTAGAAATGTATGTGTGTGGGGGGGGACTATTCCCTTTGAATTGCCAAATGACCTGGGGACCAGGGAAGCTCTACCTGAGCATGGGGTTCTGCCCCACTTATCCTTTCCACAGAGGTCCTCATCTTAATATTTTGATAGCTACGTTGGAAAACCTGACGAAAATGGACTCTGCCATTACTTTGCTGTGAGACCTTGTGCAAGTGTCTTCACCTTTCTGGGCCTCAGTCTCCTCGACAGATCAAGGATAAGACCATTGGGCTAAGTGTGAACAGGAAAGAACAAGCAGTTGGGAAGGGATTGCCTAAGCCCTTGTATGCTGGCTCTCTCTCCAGTGGGTAGCTAGACCCCCAGTTCCCTGTTCCCACCCAGGAGACTCACAGAAGGACGGTCAGGTATTTCTGTGTTTCCCACTCTCATTTCTAAGGCCTTGAAGTGCCCAAGTTTAGGTACAGTATTCCTCATCCTCTACCTTCCTCTAACCAGCCTTTTGTCTCAGAAGCCCATTTTGATGGACTATAATCAGGACATCCTCACTTCTGGTTTTGATTGGGTTTGGCCAATGGGAGGTGATGACAAGATAGCAGAGGACTGGGGGAGAAAGAGATGGAAGTGAGACTTTCCTGGCACCCCCCTGCTTTCCTCCTGGCTCTGTGTCCCTGGCAGCAGCAGCATTTTGTGGTCACGGCTCCTATTGGGAGGCCTCTCTTCCTGGACTCCAGCTTCCACCAGTCTTCCTCGCGGAGTTCCCTCCCATAGTTCCCTACTCTGGAGGAGTGCAAGAAGGACTTCTGTCATTAGTCACTAGGGACCTTACACGTCTTGTCAGTTCCTTCCACCCACATACACCTCTGAACCAGTCCATCCATTAGCAACCCCCTCAGCCATCCTTCTGAATGTGCCTTTTCTTTCCTGCCATATCTAACTGATAATAGACTCTCATGACCTCTCTTTCAACTTTCACAACGGGTATTCCAATTGAGCCCAGGCATGGAGAGGTTCACCTGGAAGACCAAGAGGCAAGTTCTGAAGGGACAAAGCCACGATTCTTCCCTGCTGCTGGGCCCTTGCCTTCCAGCGGCTCACACCCTCTCTGATCCTCAGTGCTAGTGAGTAAGTAGAAAGTCATCTAGTGCTCTGCCACTGGATGACATGTTTTACCAAACACTATTCTGTTGCTTACCATCATCATCTGTATTGGTGTAGAAGCTGCATTCCTGTTACTGTCTATCTTATTTTTAGTGGGCAGACTCCCAAATTACCTCTCTTTTATTCACACATAAAATTCAAATGATTCACAAGTGGCAAAATCAACAGGGCTCCTTTGACCTTAGTCTTTTATCGGTAAAAATCAGATAATATAATAATACTCTCAACCTCGTAAGGATGGGGTGAGGGTTAAATGAGTAGTGTCTATAAGCGCTCAGCAGACCAGGTGCAAACTATTAGCCTACTTTTATTCTCGCGTCCGATTTATCTTGCCTCACTTTTCCACCATGTGTATGCAGGAAGGGGAACAGGGAACCTGGCTGCTGCTGCTGCTGCCAAGTCACCTCAGTCGTGTCCGACTAGTAGCGACCCCATGGACTGCAGCCCACCAGGCTCCTCCGTCCATGCGATTTTCTAGGCAAGAGTACTGGAGTGGCTTGCCATTGCCTTCTCTGGGGAACCTGGCTAGGAATTCCCAAATGCTCCCACTTTCAACGCTTTCCTTGGCACGCCGTCCCCCTCCATGCCCTATCCCCAAGTAGATTTTCTTCTCTTCCACTTTTTCATCCCAGGAAGCTCCTGGAAGAGCAAGCTGGGAAGTTGTAAACTTATGTTTTCTGTTTTCAATTCTAGACCAGTGGTTTTCACATGGTGGTAAAGGGGATCCCTAGGGTTCCCAAGAAGCCCCCATGGACCACAGAAAGTGGTTTCTGCTGTAGGTTGTACCTTTCAGCTTGCTTTGATCTTAAGACTCCTTTTAAGATTCTGTTTAAACAGACTTCTGAGACTTAAAGTTGAGAACCCCTGTATGACTGTTCTGAGATACTGACGTTTCAGATTTTATAAGTCTCAATGCTAATTTCTTCGAAGAAGAAATTGCCAAGAAACTTTATTCCACTCTTATCATTTGTATTCTTTTCCATTTCTGATATGATCTGAAATAGATAAGTGGACAAACAAGTCTTTGTGTACTTAAATGGGCTGTTCTTCCCAGGTACTCTTCACATTCAGCCAACATTGTCCCCTTAATTCCAGGGAATTCCCTGGGGAAGATAACTACAACACTGTTTAACAACAGAGTGAAGGCACTTGACTTTTATCAGCACCTGATCTCACCACTGGAGTGCATCCACTCCTGGGAATCCCAGGTTGCTAGGGGACTATCTATGCAGTTCAAGACTTTGGCACAGAGAATATGAATGCATGAAGGGAGCAAAAGCCCCAACCTCCAGATATCTGCCTGGAATGCTTTTCTCCCACATTGACACAAGTTTCCCTCCCATTCTCCATTTGGGTCTTTGGATCAAATATTACCTGAATAGAACTGCCTTCAGACTGTAGGCAAGAGGAACCCCTACCTTGTCTTCTGAGCTCTCCAGCCCTCTTCTAGCCATGCCCCTTTCCACAGAGTTAGAAGCCCATGGTTCAAGGGGATGTGCCCACCCAAAGCTCCTGTGCCTCATGTCTTCTAAGATCATACCGGGAGTACCTGAGACCCTAGAACTCCCTATTCCAAGAGCACCAGGCCAACTTCTAGAGACTACATCAGCCTTTTCCTCAAGGTCTATTCTCTTGAGGAAACAAGGAGGGGCTATTTGCTAAAGGTATGGATGGAGCTCAGATGTGCAGACAGAGATGTTATAGGTGCAGGCACAAGATCCTGTGAAGTGTGGGACAGAGCTGTGGTGCAAAGAATGGGAGGCAGGTTGAGGGCCAGGGACCGGTTACCACCCAAGAAGTCCCATTCCAGTGCACATCTTAGGGGGAGTCTGAGAATCCTAAACTTAAGTTTGGCCTTCCAGATTTTTGTGTCTGTGTAATTATCAAGATGAAAGGACAGGAGTTTTACTTAAGTTTAGACTGGCTTATGATTTTAAATTAGGTATACATATGTGTGGAGCTTCCCAGGTGCTCAGTGGTAAAGAATTCACCTGCATCAATGTAGGAGACATGAGTTCGATCCCTGAGTTGGGAAGATCCCCTGCAGAAGGAAATGACTACCCACTCCAGTATTCTTGCCTGGGAAATCCCATGGACAGAGGAGCCTGGAGGGCTGCAGTCCATGGGGGTCGCAAAGAGCTGGACGCAACTTAAAGACTGAGCACACACACGATATGTTTATCTCCATTTGCACTATTTGCCCTGGCCCTGTAAATATCAGGGATGGGTCTACCCCTGACCTCCCTGTCTAAAATAAAATACCACTTCCTCTGTCACTTTATTCTTACTTCATTGTACATTTCTTCAGAGCCTTTGTCAACACAGGATCTACATTTGTGTCTCTATCCTTGTCTATGTAGGTTCCATGACTGTAAAGTCTTGGATTTATGTACTACCTTAGTACCTACAGCAGCACCTCACACAAAGAAACTACTCGATAAATGTTGAATGAATAACAAACCTAGTCTCAGAAGACTTACAAGTGAGGTGGGCTAACCCAGAAGGCACAGAGGAAAAAGATCATTTGTGACAACACTCTGAGGAACACCTGCTCCCCTGAAGATAACTCAGCATTGGAGCTATAAAAGGAAGAGCAGGGGAAATTAATCATTAACACCTCAATACACAGGCACACAAGATTAGTTATTGGGTTACTCCTGAGAGGGATATATAAGTGAATATGGAGATCTGTGAGCACACTGGAGGGTTAGATGTGGGGGATCTGGGCTACTGGGAGGCCCTATCTCAGGAATCGTCCTAACAACTTCAGGGTGGCCAGAACTGCATGCTGAGCAAACTCTGACACCACCCAATGGGCCACACCAATCCAGTCCAGTCTATGATGGGAGGGGGCTTCTAATTCATAACCAGGAAGCCCTCAAATAATGTTTTCCTTGGAGGGTCACCGGCCTCGGGTGGTGTGGACACATCTGATCCCCGTGGGGTCACTGGAAACGCACTCAAGAGACTGTCTTTCCACCCCTCCCTCTCTCCCACATGCTTCTAAGTCACAACTTCTCGTCGCTTGGTGGGATCCCCAGCACTTTCTGGGAACAATGTCCATCGGTCCAATCCATTCGAACGGATTCCTTTTCCGTTGGATTCGGGGCCCATGAGAAGCCAAACGACTTTCCCGGGTCTCCCAGAGAGACTGTCGCCCGGGACTCCGCCCCAGCGGATGTTCCACACCTATCATTTGGCGGGCGGGGCTCGGGGGCCTGGGCCGCGCTCCCTGCCTTTTCCAGGCGGAGGCGAGCACCCAAGTACCTCCGAGGTCCCGGCGGACGGCGAAGAGAGGCGCTGCAGCAGGGCGTGGAGACCAGCGCCGGGCTTCGGCCTCCGCCGCTCTCGGGCCGGCGGGCGGGACCACGGGGCGGGGCCAGGGGCGGGGCCGGACCGTGGTGGGCGCGGCCTCCGGGCTCCGCCTCCCGACGGAGGCAGGAGGTGCCGCGGCAGAGCCGCTGAGCCCCGAGTCTTCCGAAAACTTGTGCGCAGCGCGGGCCTCGGCGCGGCGGCCGAGGATGGGGTGGCGCGGCCGCGGCTCCGGGCCGCCGCCGTCGCGGCCGCTGCTGCTGCTGTCGCTGCTGCTGGCGGTGCGTGGCGCGGGCGCGGCCCCGCGCTCGGCGCTCTACTCGTCCTCCGACCCGCTGACGCTGCTGCGGGCGGACACGGTGCGCCGCACGGTGCTGGGCTCCCGCAGCGCCTGGGCGGTGGAGTTCTTCGCCTCCTGGTGCGGCCACTGCATCGCCTTCGCCCCGACGTGGAAGGCACTGGCCAACGACGTTAAAGGTGAGAAACTGGGTGCTGGGGTTGGGTGGGGAGGAGGCTCGCTCCCCTCGCCCCATCCGGGCGGATGCTCGCCACCTGCCTTGGGGAGCCCCGTTCGGCATTGCCCGCTTCCCCCTGCCCATCACCTCCGCCCGTCTTTCTTTCTGCCCCTCCCACTCTCCCCCGCTCACCCCCGCGCTCAGTTTCTCAGCCCTCAGCTCCATCTTTAGCTCCCGCCCTTCCCTTTCTTTTTCCCCTTGGCCAACGTCCCGAATTTCTCTCCCTCTTCCCGCGGTCTGGGTCCTCAGACCTGCCCTGCTTTCCATGTCAGTCCTCTGCCGGCTTACGGCCCCATGCCTGCGACGTGGTCGCCTTTGTTCCTCCTCGCTGACACCTTACTCGGCTTCCTGTAGTTCAGCCTTGTGGCAGCAGCACCCCTCCTACCGAGTTCCCCAGCTGCGATGGGATCAGTACTCATTCGACCGCCCTCTCGTCCCCACTCCCTCCTTCCTTGCCCCACCCCTTGGCTAGCAGACCCAGCTGGTACGTAGACTCCTTTCTCAGCTTTATCTTTGAGGCAGAGTTCCCCTGTTTCCTGTTTCCAGGCCTCTCCTGACCTTCTGCCTCCTGCTTTAGTTTCTGGGCCCTCCTTCCCTGTCTCCCCCTCCTTCTGCTTTAACCTCAGGAGCCCAGAGGCCTGATTGAGGGCAGCCTCTTGGTGTGTCTTTGGCCCTTACTCCATTTTACCATTCATTGGCCTGGCCACTAATACCATGTTTTCTTCATTCTAAAGAGACCGTCAATTGCCATTCTTTTACTATCAGCCTGAGAGGTAGAGGGATAAGAGGATCACTAATAGATGGACAGAGATTTAAAGGCATCCTCCATTACAGACATGTTAATGTTTTTAAAAACTTAAGTTTTGAAGCTGAATAAATATGGCAACCATAGTAATTTATATTTGTCTAGTGCTTACTACAATGAATGTCAGCTTCCTGAGTAAGCCCTTGATGTAGAGTGTCTCAGTTTCCTTTCTGAAAGTCAGGATCCCTGCGGGGTCATCCATCTGTCTAGCCCGGGTGGTGGGTATTTGGGCGGGGCTGGTAGGTGGTAGTGGTGTATTACTGATATGCTGCTCTGAATGGAGCTATTTCCTGCTTATGGTGCTAGGGCCTTAGCAGGGCTCCTGGCCTTCAGTGGTCACTGAATGAGGACTGCGGTTGTCTTAGGGAAAAGGCCTCTTCCTGGAGAGAAAACAACTGGAGTTGTTGTGCCCCTGCTGTGCTGTTGGTATTTTTTGATAAACTTAACTGTTTGCGGCAGAGCAGTGCATTTGGTGGAGCTAGAACCCGCCTTTGTATGCTGGAGATATATGAGACACAAGTTCGATCCCTGTGTCAGGAAGATCCCCTGGAGGAGGGCAGTATTCCTGCCTGGAGAATCCCATGGACAGAGGAGCCTGGGGGGCTACGGACTATAGAGTCACACAGAGTTGGACATGACTGAGTGACTAACACACAGCAGCACATTTGTAGATGTTGGTTTTCACACTCAGGCCCCCTCTTCCCTGGAGCAGCTTGCACTGTGGTTCCTGAAGTGGCCAGATGGAAAGAGATATCATCTGCTAGCCATATGGTCTTGGAAAATTATTTTAAAACAAAACCAACAAACCAGTTTCCCTCCACATTACATGTAGACACTTGTCTGCATGCCTCCACAGTTCTGTCACCTAAATGTGCCTTTTCGCAGCAGTTCTTCATACTATGTCAGTGATATCTACACATCTGGTCAAGGCAGGAGGCAGATAGAATGTTGAACGTGGAATCTGAACACGTGTTAGGTGTTCAGGGGACACTGTGGGCCTGAACATCATAAAAACTCCTAGGTCAGTTTCCACTTTGAGGCCATAAGAGGTCCTTAGTGGCTACAGATGGACTCCACCTAGAAGATTCTTAGATCTTGAGAGTGATGGACAGAAAGATTACCTTCCAGCTGACTCATGAGTTCATTCTCTTGCAACCTAGAGATTTCCAGTGAATTGTATATCCAACAGTTCTGCTCCTGGATGAGGGTCGTCTCCCCACTGTAGGAAGTAAGAGTCTTTCCCTAAAAAAACAAGTCAAAACTTACCCTTAGAAAGGAAAATGGTGTCTGTGGAGATGAACCACAGTCCATGAGAGGTGGGAGATTTAGGTGAAAACCTGGAGTCTCCCATAAGCCATGGAGGTGTCAGCTCCCTAAGCAGGATCAGGTCGGAGGAACCGACTTGTCGAATCTGGTGTTGTGTTGCAGTGATAAAGGATGCCTCCGCTCCAGTCCAAGGAAGTGTTTCCTGGTGAGGCCCTTCAACACCTCTGTGTTCTGAGGTTCCTTGAGAAAGTTTGGTTGTGGACCAGCAGAGGGCCGCTCTCCCACCACCTTGGGCCCAGGGGCCTGTGGCCCCTGCCCTCTGCCTTTGGTATGAATGTGTTGGGCAGGAGCAGTGAGACTGTGGAAGGCCATGGGCGGGGTGGAAGAGGGGGAGAAAATTGTGCACTCCTGCCTAGTTGGCCTCAGGCATTTAATCTAACTGGCCGGGGCTTATTTCTTCAGTAACCTGTGGGCTAGGTTCTCTGGGGCAGTTGTTACCCTGGGGCAAAGCACCTGTTTCTAAGGACCCAGGTCATCCCTTTCTATTCCAGAGCAGCTCTTGTTACCTCACCATACATTTGGGAAATTGTGTTCCTTTTAGACCTTCAGGCGTCTTTACTGGCTAATCAATCAGCAAATATTTGTTGAGTGACTTCTGTGTACAAAGCATTGTTTACATTACTATTGGGTAAATCACCCAGCAGGGAAATTGGCACCCCTAAGAAGCTATATTTGAAAAGGGTCAAAGGAGCATGGCTTAGCCATTTCTTGTTGCGGGAATTCAGGGAAGGGCAAAGTCACAGAGGCCTTTATCTAAACAGTAATTTATTACACACTTGTCTTCTGCCAGGCACTGTGCTAAGGGCCTTTATAGGCCATTACAGGCCTTTATACAATCTTTGTGAGAAAACATCTGAGCAACAGATAGCCCTGTTTAAAACAAAACAGTTAAGTAACTTGCCCAAGATTACGCAGCTGCTGGAGGAGGTTCTTTCTTTCTTTTTTTAATGTATTTGTTTTTAATTGAAGGATAATTGCTTTAAAATATTGTGTTGGTTTCTGCCATACATCAGCATGAATCAGTCCTAGGTATATATAGACGTCCCCTCCCTCTTGAACCTCTCCCTCCCACTTCCCACTTCATCCCACCCCTCTGTGTTGTCACAGAGCCCCAGTTTGCGCTTCCTGAGTCATACAGCGAATTCCCACTGGCTGTCTGTTTTCCATATGGTCGTGTGTATGTTTCCATGCTGTTCTCTCCATTAGTCCCAGCCGCTCCTCCTCCCCGCCCCGCCACCCAGCCCCGGGTCCATCAGTCTGTTCTCTGTGTCTGCGCTGGAGGAGGTTCTTGCAGCCAGCTCCTCCTGACTTTTCAGAGCCAGGCCAGGTGGTGAGGCGGGGGGCGGAGGACGGGTACTGCAGGTGAAGAGCGAGGAGCTGAGGTGTGTGAGACGTGGGTGCTGAGTGACAGCGAGCGGGGTTGGTCCCCCCTTTCTCTCCCAGGCGTGGCCCTTCCAGCCTGCTGGCACCCTTGCGCTCCTGGCATGGAGCCTGGCCCAGGGCAGCCGCTCACTGAATACCCGTGCAGACCGGGGACACGAGCCTCATGGGATCCCCCATGAGGCCGTGGGAGCAGGCCTGCTGCTGCTGCCGTGGCTCCGCTTGACTCAGACCCAGGGTGTCAGCCAGGTGTAGGGGCGGGGAAGGCCTTTTGGTCCTGTCACGATCTCATGGTCCAGAAGCTGGCACCAAGGGGGAAGGGACGTGGTGGGAACAGCCTAGGCCCGGCTGCAGCTCCCTGAGTCGGGGGGACTCCCCGGAGAATCAGGTGGGCTCTCGTTCTGACCTCTCCACCTGACTGGCTCCTGTGGCTGGGGCAGGTCTGGCCTCTGCCTGAAGAGAGGTCCAGGCTGCGTCACCCTCCGAGGCGTCACAGCCATTCTCCTTGGCAGGAGTGGTTATCAGAGCTGGAAAGGACTTGAGAGAACTTCGTCTTGGCCCTCTCTGACCTGTGAGGAAACAGACCCAGAGAGGAGACGTGGAGTGCTCAAGGTGACAGTGCTCGGCCTGTGACAGCCGTGAGCAGGCCATGTGACTCTGGGTCCAGGGCCCTTCCCGGCCTTGTGAGTAGGGGCGGGGACGCTGCCCGTGACTCCAGAAGGGGTGCACCCCACCCACCTCACCACAAGGTGTTCCCTCTCCCACTACCCCAAGACCTATAGCTGTCCCCTGCCTACCCAAAACCTCCCCTCCCATCCCCTCCATTTGGTCACTTACTGGCTTGTCAGTGGAGAGATTACTTTGCCAGGGCAGTAATTGTACAGGGAAGTTTTTTCTCCCCCGAGAGGAGGGCTGGGCTGAGGCTGCTGATTATTCGGTGTTAGGTCTGCAGTATTCGGTATTAAGTCACCCAACACCTTAGAAAGCCTCCCCCGCCCAATTGTGTTCCTTTTTGACAGCAGGGCACTTCCTTTAAATGTGGCTTAGCTTTACCAGCGGTTACCCAGATAAGGCCCTCTTTATTCCTAGTGTTGTTACTGGAATGATGAATTGTCAGACCTGCGGTGACTAGTGTCAAACCAGATCTGTGTAGGTCGTTATGGCTCATTAAGGTATTGACATTGATATTCCTGAGAAACATTCCTCAGCCTGGACTCTCCCAGCACCTGACTGGCCCCAGCCTCCCTCTCCCCCTCGGGCTGGGGCTGGTAAGAAGAGGCACTGGGTTTCCATTTCCTGGAGGTAGAGGGAATCAAGGCATAAAGAGAAGAGTCGCAGACTTCCAGGAGCCAGGAGCTGAGAACTCCCGGGCATCGCCACCACCCCCTGACCTCAGCCTTCCTCATTACTAACACCCTCCCTACCCCATCCCCTCTGAGTTTCCTGGCTGAACAGAGCAGCTCTCTGTTGTGTCCCGGGCCCTCTCGAGACCAGCAGAGAGGCTCAAATCCTGGGTTCAGATCCCATATTCACCACTGATTAGTTGTATGCCTTGGACACAGTTATCTGATTTCTATTTTACAGTCTAAGAAAGCAGGTCTAGAGCTAAATACCTTCTTACTTTTTCATAGTGGAGTTGTGCATATTAAACTACATAAATAAGGCATACAATAACCTAACATGCCTGATTTCATCATCTGAGTAAGGGCTGAGTCTGTGATATTGACCAACCCTTGTGTGTTGCAGAGAATGGTATGTAGCTAGAAGAGGAAACTGTTTTAACTAACCATTCTCTGTCTCATGGGGAAGGTTGTATCAGAAGTGAAGTGAAATTCGCTCAGTTGTGTCGGATTCTTTGCGACCCCACGGACTGAATCCATGGAATTCTCCAGGCCAGGATACTGGAGTGGGTAGTCTTTCCCTTCTCCAGGGGATCTTCCCAACCCAGGGATCGAACCCAGGTCTCCGGCATTGCAGGCAGATTCTTTACCTGCTGAGCCACCAGGGAAGCCCTTTGAGATCAGAGCAAACAGCAGAAATACAAAGGGAGCGTCTTGACCCTGGTGAGGTAGAGGGACGAAAGTGGGTTTTGGGTCTGGTAGGCTTTGGGCCCCTTGGAGGCCTCTTGGTCCCTGTCCTCATTTGGAGACCAAGGGGAAATGGTGCCCGAGGCGGTGGTGGGGCAAGAGAATCTGGAGCGTGCCATGGGCGCTCATGGAACACTAGCTTTGAGTCCTCATTCCCCAGTGAGCAGCCACCTTGGCCTGAGGGAGGGCAGCCTGTAGTCTCTGAGAGGAGAGGAGCAGCTGAGGCCTGCTGTCCTTGGTCACCCTGCCAAGTGGCCCTGTGAGACCCCTGGCCCCAGGCCCTCACTATTGGAAGGACTTAAAATTGCCTCTTTTCCGCCCTTAGATCTAATTGACTTGCTGACTGTCTTGTGAACAGCTGGATCCTTCCTGGGGGTCTCCCCAAACTAAATGACCAGAGCCCTAGATACAGAGCTGAAGAAGCTGAGCCTGGAATGTGGTAGATGACTCTACGGGGTGACCTGTACATCTTACACTTTGCTGGGCCCCCCTTGGGCGGGAGAGGCGCCATAGAAAGGAGCTCTAGGGTGCTCTGCCTGTGATCCAGGGCACGACCCCATCCCTGGGCAGTTTGCTTCTCCTGCCTCTGCAGGTGACGGGCATTAACCTCACTCCTTACCTGAACCCGAGGATAGAATGCGGCTGGGAGATGTTCTAGCCCTGGAGTGGCCCTTGCGTGCTAAGTTGCTCAGTCATGTCTGACTCTTTTCAACCCCACGGACTGTAGCCTGCCAGGCTTCTCTGTCCCTGGGATTCTCCAGGCAAGAATACTGGAGTGGGTTGCTATGCCCTCCTCCAGGGGATCTTCCCCACCCAGGGATCAAACTCGAGTCCTGCGCAGGTGGATTCTTTGAAGCAGCGCTTGGACTGGGGTCAGTTGTGTAATTCAGTTGATAGTCACTGAGAACCTATTGAGTTCAAGGTAATGTGGAAGCTTAGCAAGGAGGATGCAAAGATGGACAGGCTGCGGGATGGACAGGCTTAGAACTGTGTGGTGGAAATGAGAACAGGGTCCTGGGCCTCTTGGGCTTGGAAGATGACTTTCTGGGGGAAAATCCTGTTCCAACTGAGTTGTACCGGACAACTGGAAGTTTGTTGGAAGGGTAAAGGTGGCCGTGGAGTAGCCTGGGTGAGCATTGTGCTTTTAAGAAAGAATAAAACCCTCAGAGTTCCTGGGGTATGATTTGGGAAAGTGGTAAGGGGATGCTGGGTGGGGCGGGACCAGACCAGAAAAGACCTTATGCCTATAGGTTTTCTTCTAGAGGCAATGGGAGCCACCAAAGAATATTGAATAGAGAGTGACATAGGTCTTCAGATAGGAAAGATCACTGGAAACCAGCTAAGCCAGTGATAGAGCATAGTAGAACCTTGGCCAGGAGGGAAATGAGACATTTCATCTGGAAAAGAAACCCTGCTGCACTGGCTTACTGGGAGGGTGGCTAGAGGTGAGGTTAGAGATAAAGAACTCAGGAGCGGGGAAAGGAGACTAGACTAGGGAGTGGGCAGGAGGAGACTTGTGAGGGAGGGTGGACAAGACACGGAAGCTGGTTGGGATTAGCGGTTCCGCATGGCTGGACTGCCTGACTCTGTCCCTCCCACGTGGTGCCCACCTTGGGGGTGGGGAGAGCAGAGTGGCAGGGAGAGCAGGAGGGCTGCTGTCCCGAGCCTAGCACGGAGCAGACCCTGATCACTGACCACAGCCCCGTTTGTGCAGGCCCCCCTGACAGCTAAATGTAAGACCAAAGGACACAAGCGATTCGGGCTGGCAGGTGTTTATAGCTCAAAACATTGCCCTTTTGTGCCAGGGGAGCAAGGAGCTCCTTAAATGGGGTTTGATGAGATCGGGGGATGTTGGGGAAATGGCATCACAGGCTGGGGCTCACGTGTCTCTGCAGAACACTTCCATTCATGTCCTACTCCCCCATCCTCACCTCTCCCTTCCACCAGGATTCAGTGCCAAGAGGAGACTGCCAGCCAGACAGCAGATGGGGAGAGGGGGTAGGGAGGAAGTGGGCATTGCCTCTGGCCTGCCTCACAGTCCCAGACCCCCTCCCTTGTGTCTCCCCTAGAAGGACCAGCTTGGCTGTTCTGAACCTTCAGAGCCTTTCCTTTGAGGGCTGGGTCAGGGTATGCAGTGGTATCCTGTCTCTTCTATCATGGAAGTGAGCGTGACCCTTCTCCTCTGGGCATAAAAAGTTCTTGGGAGATCCGATGGTTTTTCAGACGTCATAAGGGACAGTTCTGGGGCAAGGTAAGAGGTCCTGGGTCTTGAGGATGTTATTTGGATGTGAGTCTTCTGTCATTAGTGGGTTCTGGGTGGGTTCCCTGTGTCAACCTGCCCCACCACCCTATCCTGTGCTCCAGATGGGAGGCAAAGGGCCCTGTGATGATGTGGGCTCCCTGAATCCCTGGGCAGGCTTGCTCCTTCCCTCAAATGCTCAGAAATGCCTATGCTGCAGGGTGCTGTGGGAGTCAGCCCAGAGCCCCTACCTGCACGCCCATGCTGGTCCCTGCCTGCCTCCCAGCAGCGCTGCCTCTGCATCCCTCCTGCTCTGTGTACACGCCCTCATAGTCCACCCTCTCCCTGCTCCTCGTCTGCCCACCCTGTTCCCTGGTTCCCTGGCAACTCGATGACTGTCAAGGCTCCCCTTAACTCCCACCTTTCCTGCAGGGCCCCTGCGTGGTCCCCAGGGCTGGTCTCCTCTGTGGCCACACTCCTCCAGGGCCCTGTGTCACTCAGCGTGGCACCACCCTTCCATTGCCACCTCACGGTCTGTGCAGCTTCCCGCCAGGGAGGAGAAGCCTCACTGTAACGTGGCACTTTGGTGGGTACTCCCGGGGCACCTGACCTGGAGCTGGAGCTCACGAGGCCTGCCTGGTTGATGAGTTTGTTTTCTGTTTCCCAGATCCTGGGCTGAGGCCCAGATCGGTGCCGTTGTTCTCTCTGCCAGTAAGTTCCAGCAGAGGGAGACTCATGGCCTGGGGCCTGACAAAGGAGCAGGATGCCCAAGCAACTGGCCTGGGGAGCTGCTCGACTCCTTCCAGACCTGGCCTCAGGGCTTCTTTCCCAGTGGCTCTAGATCCCAGGTGTCTTCCCCCACCTCCTCTAGACTTCTGCCTTCATCTCTGGCTGGGTAGCTGGTCGTCACCGCCCTGTGTCCCACCCACCCAAGTGGGGCTGACAGCCAGCACCTTTGGCCACAGAAGACTTCGCCAAGGGTCCACTGGGGAATTCAGAACTCCGGAGGCGTGCTCTTCACCCTTCTGGAGCTGACCCTCTCTAGAGGCCAGCAGGGACTGAGGCGACATCCCAGAGGCTTTTCCCCAGGAGGGCCAGGCTGGTCTCACACCTTCCTTCAGCCCCTGTGTCCCTCCCCTCCCCCAGAATAATGGAGAAACACAGATTGCCGTCCTGAGTAGGCTGCTGGTGCTTAGGTAACTGTGCCTAAGCACAGGCTAGATGCAGAATAACCCAGCTATCTCAGAGGCCCTTTTTTGAAGAAGGGGCAACCATTCTCCTTAGAGCTTCTGGGACAGGTGCCGTGGGCATGGGGTGTACTTAACCCAGGTTTTTTTTTTTTTGTCATTTCAGATTGGAGGCCGGCGCTGAATCTCGCTGCCCTGGACTGTGCTGAGGAGACCAACAGTGCAGTTTGCAGAGACTTCAACATCCCTGGTTTCCCGACCGTGAGGGTGTGTGACCGGGAGGGGGCAATGTGGGCCTTGGGGTGGCAGTGTCATTGGAGCACTTTGCCAGCTGCCCCGTGCTTCCCTGGCATCTGCCCAGCTGAGCTCCGTGGGGGTCCTCCTAGGCTTCTGGGCCTGACCTGCTTAGATCCCAGACCCTGGAGTCCTGTGCTTTGATGAGACACCTTCTCTAGAGGCAGAAAGGCATGTGAACTGGGAGGCAGAAAAGAAAGAGGCTCACTTGGTGTGTGACCTTCTCCCCTGTATAAAAAGGGAGAAGGGGCTGTGTGTTGTCGCATTGGGATCCACAGAATCTTGCTGTAAAAAGTGATCATCCCCTAGGTTGGTGAGAGCTCCCGGAAGCTTCTTTCCAATCAACTCCTCCCCCCGCCCTCCCAGTCTTAGAGGGCTGATCTCAACCATGTAAAACCAGGGTTTAGGCTCTGACACAACTAGGGGCAGGATCAGACTCAGGGGACCTCATGGTCTCCCCAAAAAGGACCCCGGAGAAACTGGCAGGCCTCATCCTCCTCAGGCCAGTGCCTTGAACCTGAGTGGCTCGGAAGTGACCTGTCTGGAGAGCCTTAGGCTCAGGCTGCAGGGATAGGCTGACGACTCCATCACAGGAGTCATCACACTCGACACATGACAGCCTGTCACCCGGCTCTGGCTGCAGGCGGCATGAGTGCTCTGATGAGACCTTGCCCCCCGCAGGGCATCAACCACTTAGTTAGCATCTGGACGCCTTCCAAGGCTCTCACGTTGGAGGCCCTGGGAAGCCCAGAGCAGCAAGGCTGTGTGCCCTCCTCAGGGCTCAGGTCCGGCTGTAATCCAATTAGTTCTCCTCCAAATTAAAGAATCCACATCCTCGTCTCTCTCTCCAGCCATAGATAATTAGCCTGCGCCCCCCACCCCACACCAGAATGGCATCTAGAAAAGCAGTTTCCTCTGCTTCCACTAGGATTAAGCAGGAAATGCCTTTGAAGACTGAAAAGCCAAGCATTGTCCCCAAAACAAGAGATCCCTGAGTTCAGGGGCTTCAGTTGCCAGGTGGAACTGTGAACCATATCTGAGCCTGAGGACACCCAGAGAATTCCTCTAGAAAATAAGACCCTGGGCTCCTCCAGCCACGTCCAGTTCTGAGTCCACATTCTCCTCTAGCCATTTCCAGCTCTGAGTCCATGAGACGGCCCTGTTCTCATGGCCAGTGACCTCCTGCTGGGTTCAGGGTTTCCATGGCCCAAGAGAGCTCCCTCCCTCACTCCTGTTTACCACTTAGGGTGAGGGCCCTAAGCCCCCATTCCACTGGCCTGGGAGGTGTCTTGAGCCAGCAGCTGCTGCCATTATCATTTAGAGGTGGCAGCAGAGACATTTTCTGTCAACCATCTCTTTTACCCATCTCCCATGATGGGGCTGCTGCCCTATCCCCAGCCCCAAGATATGTAACTTGAAATATTCAAAATTATTGTCCAGGGGCACCATGGAGCCTTCTGTTCTTTCTGATGAGTCAGGACAAGCAACCCCTCGTGGGAAGCTGAGGGAAAGAGTTAGAGTGACGGCAGGAGTCCCTGTTCACAGGCCAGAGTTTTCGTCCCACTGAGGGTTCTGTACAGGGGTCCAGCCAGCTCCCAACCCCCAGGAAGAGGGTTGGTGATGGGCCTATGGCCAGGTCGGGACCTTCTCGGGGGTTCTGTGGGTCCTGGCCCCTGGGACATTCTGTTTCTGTCTGGGAGAGTCTGGGGCTCAGTGGGTGTGAAGGAGGCGGCCCAGCTACTCGAGGAGATCCAGAGCTTCTCGGCGCCTACCCGAGTCACGCAGCACACGCAGCCCAGGTGCCTCAAGTGATTCATCATCTCCCCAGCCGCCCAGCTGGCTGTGGGAGGGGTGCTGGGAGGGCCCCTGAGCTGGGCTTCCTGACCTCTCCCTGCCTCCACACGGGCAGTGCCAGGCCTGGCCAGGCGGGGCTGGGCTGGGAGTCACCTGTTCATTTCTTCAGAACTCCAGAGACCAGTGTGGTGACCTCTCAGCCTCTCCCAGGCAGCCTGCAGTCCAGGTCCGGCAGGGAGAGGCACTCGGTGCCCTGTCCTCAGGGCTCTGGGCCAGGGCGTGTAGTTCTAGCTACTGGTGCATCTCAGCTCTAAGGCCCTAAGCAATGGCTTTCAAATCTTCGTACCATGGCCAGCAATATTTACAAGGAGATCCAGAAGTCGGTTTGGATCTGTTATTCCTAAAATCAGTTGTTTCATAAAACAATGTTCTTAGTGCAGTACACACTGATATTTTCTATTCTGTTTATTAAAAAAAGAAATACTGGCTGTGATTCCTTAAGTTGATTTTATAGCTTACCGCTAGATTGCTTCTAGTGTTTGGGAAACACTACTCAGATTCCAAATCTACAGAATTTCTGGGCTACTCAGAGCCCAGTGTGACTGTGAGCAGCATGGCTGTACTCCCTGGAAAGCAGTGCAGAGCCCAGAGGTGGCCCTGGCTGTCAGCCGGCCAGAGAGACAGCCCTGGTCCCCTGGGGACTGGAACCTGTCCTCGCCCCCACCCATGAAGGCTGAAAGCTCTAAGAAGATGAACAGGCTGAAGAGAGAGTGTTGCTGGTGTAAAGGGGATAGGCCCACACAGGAGTCTGGCCACCCCCAGTGCCATGTGTCATTGTCCCTTTCCTCTGCCTCCTGCCCCTTGTCACCCTGAACAAACAGCTTCCACCAGCCCATCCTGTTTAGTGAACAGCTGGCCCTGCAGGGTGGACCAGCTCGTCAGGGCCCCATCAGACGGGAGCTTGTGCCCAGCTGGAAGAGAGCAGAGGTGAGGGAAGGAGAGGATAGCTGGAAGCAGGTTCTGGCTTGTGCTTGGGGACCTAGAGGCTGGAACCCGGGGTCAGGGAGGCTTTGCCATGAGTCACAGGAGTGCCCCTCAGTGGGTAATGGAACAGTGCAGCCAAGGGCCCGGCTGGGATCAAGATTACAGGAAGCAGCAGCCTTGCATGGGAGCAGACAGAAGTCTTCCCTTTTCAAGATTCTGAGGAGATCATTGACACAAGTTCAAATCTTGGCTCCCCTGCTTACTGCTTACTGCGACTCGGAAAGTTGCTTAACAATGCCCTAGCCGCCGGCCTCAGTTTCCTCTTCTGAAAAATGGGATGGTAATATCTCCCTAATAGATCATTGCCATGTGTGAATTGAGGTCTTACATGTAAGCGTGCCAAGGCACTGCGGTGTTCACCAGAGTTCCATGAATCTTAGTGGTCTTCCTTCCAGTTGCCCATGGGCTCGTGGTAGCCCCTCCGTGATGCTGCATTTGAGACAGTCCATCTGTCAGCAGCTGTGGAGTGAGTGTTTTCTGCAGATATAGCCCCATGCTCAGCATTGCAGAGAGGCCGGACCTGTAAGCCACAGCCAGAAAGATAAGCGAGGCCGGCCAGACAGGAGAGTGCTGTCCACAGGGCACTGGAGCGCCCAACTAGTTGCCAGGCAGGGAGCGACGTGTCCGTGATGAACGCAGGGGGAGTTTGGGCTCACTGAACTCTCCCTCCCACGTCAGAGAGGCCTTCTTGTGGGAGGAGCACCCAGCAGAGGGGGACTTCCGCAGGGTGTGGAGGACAGATGGGGTTCAGCTGGGAAGGAGGAGGAGCGTGGGCAGGGGAGGATGTGAGGGCAGAGGCTGTGGGCAGACCCACGTGGTGAGTCGAGAAGGCTGATCTGGCTGGAGCAGAGGCTCATGTGGGCCCTGAGGCAGGGCCCCCGGAAGGAGGGAACCCAGGGATGGCCCTCCTGGAATTCAAGGCTGGAGTAGGAGTTGCAGTCTGGGCTGTTATTTTGTGTCTCTCCTTAGATGGTGAGATGTCACAGAGGGGGAGACAGGGCTCAGAAAGATGTCTCCAGCCTCTCTGGAAAAGGAGATGGGTTTGCTCTTGGCAGTCACTCACGCTCTCCCAGGCATCTCCTCCATGGACAGTCCACAGGGTAGGAACCGTTAAGCTTGTGCATATCTTACAGGCTCACTGTAAGATATTTGGAGATCATTTTCCTTAAAACTTGTTTCAAAGGCTTGGGCTCAATGCCACTGATGGTTGCCACTGGCAAGTGTACTTCTTGCTTAGCCTTATTTGCCCCCTGGGAAGGCAACTGTTCCTGGATAGGTTGGCAAAGACCTGCCCAAGGTCATCCGGTCACCTGCCTTTGGGGAGATCCCCATGGTTGGGGAAGGCAGAAACTCCTGGGCAAAGTGTTGAGAGGAAAGGAACTGGGTGCTGACTGCTCCTGGAGGAAAGAAAACTCACTGCTGGCATCTTAATGGCCTGTTTCCAAGGAAGGTGGTGGTTTCCCTTGGGTACAGCACACGCCTCCAACAGCTGACTTTATAAGGATGCATATTAATAAGAGGACGAAAATGTGCCCTGACTCGATTTTAATGTGATTTTTACATGAGCTTCCAAGCTGATCAAAGGGCAGAGGTTCTCTGTTCAACTGAACAAATGTCCTTTGAGTGTTTCCATGTCCTTGACACTGTGCCAGGCACTGTGGGGCTTGCAGAGGTGAAGAAGCTGTCGTCCTGCCCTTCCAGTTGGGAGGCGGATGGGTGGAAAGTTCAGGTTCAAGTTCATCATAGCTGAAATGTAAGAAAGAAATGGGGGGCAGTGGGAGGTAAGTGTGGGTGGAGGCAGATTCCGGAAGGCCTCGAATGCTGTGAGTTCGGACTTTATTCCTTGGCCGTAGGGTGTGATGGAAGGGCTCTTTAGGAGGAGTGACGTGATCAGACCAGAATTGTCCTTTAGAAATCCATGCAAAGTGGCAGTGAGGATGATGGCTGGAGAGTGAAAAGATGGAGCATATTACCGTTTCTAGGGCATGAGTCGGGGGCACAGGTAGAGACAGTTGTAGTGGTCCCGGAAGTAGGTGGCAGGCCCTACTTTAGACAAGGCGTCTGGTCTCGAGGACTGCAGAAGAGGTATCACAAAGGTCAGATTCACAGAACACAGGGCTTGGGGGAGAGGGAGGTCCTGGGCTGGGTGGCAGGGAGGAGCTGGGTGAGATAAGGAACCTGGGTGGAGAAACAGGCTGGGGGAGGGGTGACTCAGTCTCCAAGAGTGTGTGTGTATTGAGGGAGGGGTGCCGTGACATCTGGAAGAAAGAGAAGTTAAGACAGGCGAGGATCTGAGACGGGGCTCAGGTCACAAAGTGTTTGGACAAAGTAGGTGACATCAGCCAGGGAGACAGATAATGGGTGTGCCTGTCCGTTCACCCGTTTATTCGCTCATTCGTTCAGAAGCAGAGATTGAGCCCTGGGCTTTTTAAACAGGAGAGTGCCACAGTCTGACGCGTGGCGGGAGGAGAAACTGGGGCAGGAGGGGGCAAGGGCCACGGGCTCAGGGGAGGAGCCCAGGACGAGGCTGAGACGGGGGCGAGGGGAAGGCCATGAGGATGACCACGAAGGCCTGGGTGGTGTCAGGCAAACCAAGGGAGGGTGACGACTTGAGGTGGAGGAGCAGAGTGTCAGGAAGACATGGCCTAAGAAACCCTGGCTGAGGGGAGCAGAAGCAGGCAGTGGCGGCGTCAGATACTGCGGAGAGAGTAGGAAGGGCTGGAAGGTCACTGGAGGGCCAAAGAGAAGCTCAGCCGAACTTTCCTGGAGCCCTCGCAGCTGAGTCGTGGGGGCCCGAGCCACGGCCGGCTTCATGGGAAAGAAGAACACACCGTTTTGAGAAATTTGGCGGTGCAAGAAAGTGGGAGATGCCACAACTGGAGAGGCCTCTGTTCCCATCCTTCATCCCTTCCTGTTCCTTCTCTTTTTTTTTTAACTTGTTTTAAAAAATAAATTTGAGTCTATTTGTAGGCTTAGGGGAAAGTGAAAGAGAGAATGATCGATAGGAAAAAGTTCCTCTAGAGTGTGAGGTGTGGGAAATAGCACTCTGGTGGTGACATTGTTCTGGAAGGTGACTGGGACAGAAGGGATGGCTGTGTGAGGGGAGCTCTTGGAGTTCCCGCAAGCCCCTAACTCAGGCCCCTATCTGACTTCCCATTGCCCACGGCTGCGGCCTTCAGAAGTCTCAGCTTGGGTGTAGGGGGCTCCCATTTGATGGAGGTCATGCCAGCCCCCTTTTCATAAGGCCCCTGCTGAGATCTTGGAGACCTGATGGTTGAAGAAGAGTCACCACACTACTGTTCAGTAACGGACAGTAGCAACTGTCGCCATGGAAAAGTCACACGGCTTAAGGCATCATGGCGTCAGTCATGTTTTTACGCCTATGGAATCAAGGTGAAGTCTGTCCTGTCTGTACAAGGACCACATCACTCTGAGTAACTGCAGCTGTAGAGGCCAACCTCTGGGATATTATTTGTGAGCAAACCAAACCCCCAGTAGGTGCGTCTTTTGTTTCTGAGAAACAAAATCAGCCTATAATATGCCCTCTCTACTTGATCTCATGTCATAAGCCTGGAAGAGTGTGCTCATTTTTACAGGTATAAGGATGGCATATAGTTTTCTTAACTCGAAGTACATTCAGTATCTACAAAGAACACTATTAGGAATACAAGTGGCATGTGTCAGTGAATGGTTTTCACCCAGAATAGAAGTTTATATTAATGCTGTAAGTAGAGAGAGGATCGGAGAAGGCAATGGCAAGCCACTCCAGTACTGTTGCCTAGAAAATCCCATGGATGGAGGAGCCTGGTAGGCTGCAGTCCGTGGGGTCGCTAAGGGTCGGACACGACTGAGCAACTTCACTTTCACTTTTCACTTTCACACATTGGAGAAGGAAATGGCAACCCACTCCAGTGTTCTTGCCTGGAGAATCCCAGGGACGGGGGAGCCTGGTGGGCTTCCGTCTATGGGGTCACGCAGAGTCGGACACAACTGAAGTGACTTAGCAGCAGCAGCAGCAGCAGCAGCAGAGAGAGGATAAAACAGGGCCCAGGTGAGGTCAGCAGGAGCAGATTGCAGGTGCGGAGGGGTGGGTGACTTCTCCGCATCTTTGTTGTTCACGGAGGAGAGGCGGGCAGGTGGCCTCCACATTTTAGTTTTCTACCTACAAATGGCTAGAACAGACAGGTCCAGCTGCTTGGTGTTTCCTAGTATTTAAAAGGAACAAAGAAAGGGGGTGATGATGTTAACATGTGTTGATTTCTTGCTGTCTGTACCGGGTACGGGTACCATGCTAAGCACGTTAGTTGTCATTGAATTGTCACAGTTCTCCAAGGTCGACAGTGTCATCCTCATCTTAAAGATGAGAAGGTTCAGAGAGGTGAACAGATTGCCCAGGGTCGCACAGCAAGAGCGTAGCAGAACCAGGCCTTGAACCCAGGCCTGGTAGACCCGAGGGCCTGCACTCAGCCACCAGCTTGGATAAGGCCGAACGGCTGTGCTCTTGGAGACAGAGGCCCAAGATGGCTACAAGTAGTCCTGAGGTTAGGGACCTCAGGCAGAGACCTCTCCCGTGCCTGCAGGCTCTTTCTCAGGCAGTTAAGTAGCCACCTGTCAGGATGACCGAACTCCGTTCCCTCCTGAGCCCAGGAAAGCCCAGGCCAGGATTCTGGCTGCTCTCTAACACTTAGACGGGAGCCCGGGTTCTGAGATGCCGTCCTCTGTCCTCTCTCCCAAGGGGGTGACAGGCTGACCCTGGGTGTCATGTGAACGGGGAGGGAGTTAGCTTAGCCCATGTGTAACAAGGCTTGTTTCCTCAGGGGTCAAGCCTACCCTTCAGTAGGATCAAACTGGAGACACCTCCCTTCTGGAGTGTCTGCCGAGCCAGGCCGAGAGTCCTTGGGGGCCAGAGAGGCCAGCCTCCCTGCCCCTTTTCCAAGACAAGGAGCCAGGATAGATGGCCTCCAAGGGCCGCTGACATTTTCCAAGGTGGGGGTGGGGGTGTGAAGTGACTTCACTTTATTTTTTCAGATGGGCTTCCATCATTTTCTAGTCCTACATTCTGGGTCCCCGGGCTATGTAGAAACAGGCCGCCTCCAGTCAAGTGTCTGAGCCACAGCTTCCCCGGGTGCTCCAGGGTCATGGGGGCAGGGGTTGGGCGCAGGACACTGGGGAGAGGAACCTGGGTCCTCTCCAAGAGCAGACACCTCCTCCTATCATTTTACAGACCAAGAAACGGAGGCTAACAAAAGTTAAGTCATTTCCCCACAGCCGCCCCTTTTAGTAAACAACTGGGCCTCCAACGCATACCCAGCTGCTGTGGCTGTGGTACTCAGAGCTCCACTGACTCCTGCCTGTGTGTTTGCTTCCAGTTCTTTAAGGCCTTCTCCAGGACCGGCTCAGGAACCACGCTCTCAGGTGGGTGTCCTGGCTCCGGGTCCCGTTGGCACTGTCCGCATCTTCCTCTCCCTCCTTCGCCCGGGCTTCTACTGCAGGGGGAGAGAGAGCCCAGCAAGGTCTGCAGGGGGAGGAGGGCCCCAGTGAAAGCCAGAGGGGTGTCCTCCTGAATGTGCCCTCCCCAGCCAGCCTGGAGGATACCTCCGGGAAAATGAGGTTGAAGAAGCCCTTCCATTTGGGCCCTCCCTGGGAAGCGGGGTCAGGTATTCCCAGAATAGCCCTTGTGTCAAAGTGGGATGGGCACCCAGGGGGCAGTCAGACAGCGTGTGGAGGGCTCTTGGGGCTCTCTCTCCTGCCCTGAGGGAGGGATGGGTCCCTCTGCCGTGCTTAGGGCCGGGGGATGACCCCCACCTGCCTCATGTGGAGGAGGACTGACACATGCTTCGTCTCGCTCGTGCGCTGGGCCCTTTCTTCCGTGAGGGAAGCTGGGATTTGCACCCTTCTCCTCCTCCCCCGCCCCCTTCCTCACTCCCCTCTCCCATCGTCATTTTCAGTGGCCGGAGCTGATGTGCAGACGCTTCGGGAGAGGCTCATCGATGCCCTGGAGTCCCACAGTGACACGTGGCCCCCGGCCTGTCCCCCGCTGGAGCCTGCCAGGTAGTTGGGGCCGGGGTGGCAGGATGGCAGGCCTGGCAGTGAGAGGGCGGAGGGGACAGCAGGGCCAGGCAGAGGCTTGGGCCCTCCTGTTGCCCATACTGTGGACACCTGTGCAGTGGGCTGGAGCCCGGAGCCGCTGGGAGCAGCTGGCAGAGGGCTTTGCTGGAGAAGCCCTGACTTCCTGGGGCTGACGGGGGTGAGAGGGCCCACGCCACCAGCTGGGGAGGAAAGGATGGGCCGGGGTTCTCCGGGTCACGCCTGCTCTGCGTCTCGCAACCTGTGCTCAGGAACCTTGGAGGAATGAGACAGGATGTCACTCAGTCTGACACAGGGAGGGTCCCTGAGAGGGTGGGCATGGGGAGGAAAAAGGGAGACCAGTTGCCGTTTAGAGGAAATGGGATGGGGAACTGAGAGGCACAAAGCTGTATCGGATGAAGGTGCCCCTTTCCTGAGCCGTGGCTGTGCCTGGGGGAGGGGGAGCTGACTGTGCACCCCCACCCCACCCCGCCACCCCACCCCCGTGCTGCAGAGCATCCGGTGGCTGGGATTCAGGCAGCCTCCCAGGATTGCCTCTGTTCTAGGAAATCAGGATAACAGGGTGCACAGTGTCTGGCCCTAACTCCCCCATGAGGAAGACAGGGAGATTGAAAACACGAGGTCCTGCCCTTCTGGATGAGAACTCCAGATAGGAGACAGCCCACCTGAGGGGCCAAAAAGGAACAGATGCAAGTGCCAGCCAGGACTGCTGGAGGTGCCCAGCTGTGGGACACAGTGAAGCTTCCAGGGGCTGAGAGGGCTTCGGGAGGCAGACACTGGGGCTTAGGGCAGCCTAAGAGTGTGTGCTGGTATCTTGAAAGCTGAGGCCCTGCTGAGAGATTGTGTTTCCAAGTGTCAGTGGCTGTTGAATCCAAGTCACAATGACTCTTTTATCCTCTTTCCCAGTTCTTCATCCTCCCAGAGAGCCTGCCGGAGACCCTGGACTGAATAGTCTTGATGCGGTTTGGGGGTTCCATAAGCAGGCCCCATCTCTGCAGGAACCGCCCAGGCCAGCCTGTGCCCTGCTCCTCACTCCTGGCATTTCTCAATGACTGCGTCTCTATGTCTCTCTTTCTCACACCCATACTTCCCTCATGGTGCCTTTTCGGCCCAGTGGGATCTCAGGGTAAACCTGCCAGCCTCTCTAAAAGAGATCCTTCTAAAGAGCTTTAGGGAGGAGGCAGAGACGGTGATGGAAGGTGGGCTGCCTCCTCCAGAAGTGTGAGAGGGAATGAATGGGGTGGGGGCGGGCTGTGTGGACAGCAGCCTGCAGGGCCTGCTCTTCTGCCAGCCTGGGGGACACCTGCTACCACCTCATTGGCTGTCAGTATCCATCCACCCACTGGGGTACACTCTGGCCCCCACCTCTCTGGCATGTCGTTTTTACCGTCACTGGGCTGGAATCCATTGGCCCCAAGTTGCACCTTCAGTTTGGAGGTAACCAACTGTTGTGTCACTGGATCCAGAGAATGGAAACAGATCATCAGTTTGGGGATAAAAGTAGAGGCCATTGTGTCCTGTTACGTGTCTAATGAGGTTCTACTTTTTTATTGAAATGAGGACACAGATCATTTTTGTATTATGTAATTGTTTTCTGTTGAAATTCTGCATTTTTAAAACAATTTATATCTTAATTCTTTGATTTTGAGGGGAGTAATAAAATTTGACTTATTAATTTCCACCTTTGCCCTGGGACCCTAGTTTCCTTGTTTTAAAATGAGGAGGTTAAAAATCTTAAGATTAGATGGCTTCTAAGATCTCTTGCACCCAGGACTTTCTGATTTTTTAATTCCTCTTTTATGCCTTCTATAGGAGAGGAAAAAGCAAATCACCCAGTTGGTAGTGACTTGGCACAGACTAAGACTTGTGTCTGATAGCTAATAAACACCAGTCTCTTAGGGGACCAATAAAAGCTGCAGTTCTAAGTCTGGGCCGTACCTTGGGCCAGAGCATAGAAATAACTGGTCTCAAAGCTCGCCTCCCCAGGTCTCCTCCCTAGACTGCCCATACTCACTCCTGACTCTGAAAAAACAGCCCAAATAGCTTGGTGAAATGAACCAGCCATTAGTTTAGGATTAGGTAACAGAGAGAGAATCTTTTGAGAATCAATGTTTGGTTTACTCCTGCTGGCAGGCTGGTATGGAAACTTCCGCGAAGCCTTGTGTGAAAACAACAGATGTGTGTGGCTGTCTCCACAGTACTGTGTCTGCCAAGACGGCTGTCACCAGCAGTTTTGCTTTATTCTCACCATAGAAAGAGTGACTGCCAGCGGTGTCTCTTGCAGGCTGGAGGAGATTACTGGATTCTTTGCAAGAAACAATGAAGAGTACCTGGCCCTGATCTTTGAAAAGGAAGGCTCCTACCTGGGTAGAGAGGTGAGCTGCCCGCAGGGTTCCTCATCTCCTGAACAGACACTGGGGGAGAGGGCCCAGTGAGTTCAAGAGCAGGGCTGATCCTGTGCACTTCTTAGCCCAACACTGGCCTTCCCCCTGCTGGCGGAAACGGGGAAGTGTAGGAGCTGGACCTTTCCGTTTAAAGCCTTTTTGTCTGTTTTGATCTTCCTCTTGGAAACGGAGGGCTTCCCAGATGGCTCACTGATAAAGAATCCTCCTGCCAATGCTGGAGATTTAGGAGACCAGAGTTCGATCCCGGGGTCCAAAAGATCTCCTGGAGGAGAAAGTGGCAACCCACTCCAGTATTTTTGCCTGAGAAATCCTATGAACTGAGGAGCCTCGAGGGCTACAGTCCATGGGATCACAAGGAGTTGGACACGACTGAGCACACACGTAGGCGTGAAAATGAAATTGATAACATCTGCTGTTTATTAAGCGTTGCTAGATTGCTGCCACACATAGTTGCTAATTTTTCTAATTAGCAAAGATGGTCAAATAACAGGCCGAAAATCACACAGCCAGCAAATGAACTGAACTGAACTGAACTGAGCAAGTTGATACAGCAGGACTTCAAACCAGGTCTGTCTGCCTCCAGAGCTCATGTTGTTCCTATGCTACCCCACCCCCAAAGAAGTAGAGTAAGAAATTGGGGGGAGGGAACCTCAGAGAGCCTCTAGTCCCTCTTGAGGATATGGGGTCCCTTCCCAGGTGAAGCAGATAACAAAATCAGGCTGGTTGGAATCTCCACTCCAACATTTATGATCAGTGGTCCTCAACCTTTTTGGAACCAGGGACTGGTTTTGTGGAAAACAGTTCTTCCACAAACTGAAGGGAGGTGATGGTTTCAGGATGATTCAAACACATTTCATTTGTTGTATACTTTATTTCTAATCTAATGCAACTGCTGATCTGACAGGAGGCACCAGTCTGCAGACTGGAGGGTGGGGACCCCTGACTTATGTGATATGGTTGTGATCGTGTTAGTCAACTTTTCTGATCTCATTTCCCTGTCTTTGAAGTGGTGATAATTACCTTTTGTCAGAGAGTGGTTGGGAACAGCAAGTGAGACAGCATAGGGGAAGAACCCAGATGAGTAACTGGCAAAGGGTATGCACTTTATAAAGATCCATCCCAGCCTGCTGTGTGCAGCCCGCTGTTCTGTGGCTGCATCGTGAACTTCTCAGGCCCCTGGGCTTATTCCAGGTCCTGAGGTGGGACAGGCCAGTGCCTGGGAGATGTTCCAAGGCAGTGCTAGGAGATAAGGAGAGAGGGGATGAAATTAAACACCACTGTTTGTTCTGGTGGCTCTTCTCCTGAAACTCACCAAGCACAGTAGAGCCCTCTGAGCTGTCTCCAGACCTCTCAGCCTTGAGACGGGAAGCATGGAGGTGGGAGGAGCAGGGAGCTTTACTGAAGGATGCCTGGCCCTTCTGGGGTCCCCTTCCACACCTGGGGTCATGCCTGTGGAGATGATTGATTGTTCATTGGAATAGCTCTCCCCACTATACTCCCTCAATCCCTCTAATAACCAGGGGCAGGGGTCCCATGTTCACGCAAACGCGCTCAGGGATGGGTGGTTTGAGAGGCAGATGGACACACTGGCCAAGAGCCCTGGCTCTGGAGGCAGGTTGACTTGGGATTTATAGCCCAGCTCAGGCACTTGTTAGCGGTGTGATCTGATCATGCGATTTCACTGCTGAGCTTCAGCTTTTGCCTCTACTGTACAATAGGAGTTTGATTTTTTAAAAAGATACTTATGTACATACTATTTACTAGTCATTATTAGAAGCATTCTTGTAAAATTAATCTATTCAGTCTTCTTAACAGCCCTTGGAGGTGGGTATTATTACAATTTTGCAAGTAAGGAAATGGAGTCTGGGAGAGATTTAGGCTGATCGGGCCAGGATTTAAACCCAAGCAGCCATGGTATTCTGTTCCACCTGGCTTAGTCTCCCTGTAATTGTTCCTATTTCATAGTGAATGTTATTTTTGAAGATTAAATGAAGCAATCTATATATAAAACATAATACATTCTCAGTAATAAATACTACCTAATATTATATTTCTCCTTCTTAATGCTAATGATAAGTTGATTCAGTCATGTCCAACTCTCTGTGACCCTGTGGACCATAGGCTTCTCCATGGGATTCTCCAGGCATGAATACTGGAGTGGGTTGCCATTTCCTCCTCCGGGAGATCTTTCCAACCCAGGGATCTAACCTACGTCTCTTACATCTCCTGAATGGGCATGCGGGTTCTTCTCCTTCTTAACTCTTTCTAAAAATAAAATCATTGTGTCTAAGTACTTTTCTGATTTGGGACATAGATAGAAGTCTTACGAATATAAAAATGAAACCACATTTTATTATGCCTTTTTCAATTCATTGCAAAGAAAATTACACTAAATCGGGACTGTCCTCAAAGATTCAAGACGTGTGGCCTGCACGGTTCCAAGGAGGCAGTGTTTGCATGCCTTGCTGTGGGTTGGATGTGGTTGGTGGCTGTCACTCATCATGAAAGCCTCCTCTTGGAAAGGTTGAGAGTCTGCTGGAGCACAGCTGTCACCCAGGTGCATGCCCAGGGCTCACTCTGCCCAGTGGCTGCCCCACCCCAATGTCCCCCTGTCTCTGCAGGTAACACTGGACCTGTCGCAGCGCCAGGGCATAGCAGTGCGCAGGGTCCTGAACACAGAGCATGACGTGGTGAACAAGTTTGGTGTTACCAACTTCCCGTCTTGCTATCTGCTGTCTCGGAACGGCTCCTTCTCCCGGGTCCCCGCGTGAGTGTCTCTCCACCTTCTCCCCCATCCGTCCCCCTGTTTCTCCTTTCTTCCTGCCTGGAGAGGCCACCAGCCTTTCACAGGGGCTGATGAGTTCTTTGTCTTGCAAGTTTCCTGAGGAGTCCCTGGGCAAGCAGGGAGCACCCTCTGCAGGAGGAGCAGATGTCTGCCTACGGCAGGGTGGGGGGATCTACAGCCTGAAGTCAGGGCCCAGGATGCTGCACACACACCTCCGTACCCCAGCTCAGCAGTCCAGGCCCAGGTCTCTGGCACACTTAGCACCCAGCCAGCGCCAGTGCTTCTGCACCAACCCCACCGCAGCCCTGGCCCTATTCCTCACCCTTCTCTCTTCTCAGACAGACTCCTTGGCAGGCTGCGGGCCTGGCAAGCACTCAGCTATGCCTGACCCTCCCTCCCTTTGGTTTTTTAATTGCAGAAAAGTTCATTAGGAGCCAGACAATAGCCAGTTCCAAAATGCCAAGAGAAAACAATCAGGCCAGCCGCAGCCCCTCTGTCAGGCTCCCGCTGCTAAATGGCCCATTAAATGGTGCCAGATGGTGCCTCGGTGCCCTCCCTGGGCAGATGATTGATGTCCGCCCGGCCCTGAAGGCAGGAGCCCGAGGGCCAGGGAGACCGAGGCCGGCCCGAGACGTCCAGTAAGCCGCTTCTCGGGACCATCAGTGCCATCCCGCTCTGGGGCCGGGCAGTGTGGCCCCTGGTCCTCCCGGTCACCCGGCAGCACGGTGCCAGGGCTTGGCAGGAGCGCGGCTGGGGAGGAGGCAGGACGGTGGCGGGGACAGGGAGGGACAGGACGTGCCAGTCCTGGTGGGAGCGAAGGCATTGTTTCCTCTCTTGGAGTTGGTGAAGGGGAAAATGGTTTGTGACGATGCTGCTTCGAGCCATCTGCTCATTGATCAACATCGGGCTGGGACAGTGGAATGGAAAGCAATGTTTCTTGATGCCGGCTCCCCCGGGGTGTCTCATCATACCGCTGGGCTTCACGTCCTTCCCTGCAGTGGCCCTGACCAGGAGGTGTTGCCCACTCCTGAGGACTCCTCTTTATGAGAAGAGAGAGGGAAATCAAAAGGATTGGAAGAGACTTGAGAATTTTAGTGGTTTTCGGGGGTTGTGGCTGTGATTTTTTTTCAAAGTCAGGTATCAAACTTCCGTTGACCTCCTTGGGGCGTGATGTCACCTCTGGTACCTTGGAGCCAGCTTGTGGACCTCCTTGAGGCCACACACGCCATTGTGTATCTTTGGTCTCTGGGGAGGATCATCATACCCACCGTCCAGTCTGTGGCCAGAAGTCATACTCTCCCCAGAAGACCCACCTGTTCCTGAAAGTGCCCTGTCCCCTGCCCCCCTCACCTCTCTGGGGCAGGTCGAGGAATTCACAGGCCCAGCCTCTTTCCCAGGTGGGATTTTGATTTCAGACTGGTGTTAAGCAGACTTAGCACAGCATGGCCAGTGAATAGAAAGGTTAATGTGAAGTGGGGGTGCCTCGCTTTTGACCTCACTGAGGATAAGATCAAACCAAGTTCAAATATTTCTTGATAAACGTTTTCGTCAGGGGAGCCACCAGCCTTCTCTCTTGTCATGAGTTAGCTCTGGGGTTTCACTCCTCTGAGCTCACTACCTCTCTCTGGTGATTCCCTTCTCTCACAGGCTTACAGAATCCAGATCTTTCTACACCACTTACCTGCGTAAGTTTTCTGGGAGCACCAGGGGGGCTGTCCAGACCACAGCTGCGCCAGCCACCACCAGCGCAGTAGCTCCCACCGTGTGGAAAGTTGCAGATCGGTAAGGGCTCGCCTCATTCCTTCCCCTCCCCACCCTCTCCTTGGATCACAGCCCCCCGGCCCACCCCTTCCTTCCACATGCTCTTCCTTGTCACAAGCCTGACTCCAGAGGGCTGGCCTTAGCCTTAGGGGGACCTGGGCTGCTGGCCATGCACTGGAGAGTCTTCCTGTTGGGGCAGCAACATCTGATGACTGCGTTCTTCACAATGGAATGCATACTTTCTGATGCCCACATTCCTTAAGCTTAACTCTATTCAAGACCAAGTAGAATCAGCTTGGGAGGATGATCTGCAGCCTCCAAAACAACTTCCCACCCAAGCAATTATTTCTCCAACACAGATTTTTGAGTACCTGCTATGTGCTAGGCACCAGGAATACCAATTATGCAGGGCAGGTGTGGTCCCTGCCCAGAGATTACAGTCCCTTCACAGCATCCCTTCTAGGAAGGCACCTGACCTCACTTGAATGCCTCTGAGGTCAAGGAGCTCACTACTTTTCTTAAGGGTAGTCAGTATCTTTGTGCACAGCTATAAACACGAGGAAACTGTTCTTCTCTCTCAGCCTCTTCAGCCCTGCCCTGGGAGTAGAATTTCTGCCTTGGGTAGGGAGACAGGGCCATGGACTCTTTCTCTGGCCCCCAGGAGGGTACCACTTGGAAATGGCTGAGCAGGAGTCTCAGAGCTGAGTCCGAAGGGTGGTCTCCAGCAGGGGGCTGCACAAGAGAACAGGGAGTTGGGTCATCAGATTCCAGGAAGAATTTTGCATTCCAGCATGAGGGACTCTAAGGATGGAAAGTGCTAATGGAGAGGTTTTTAGTAAATCAGGTGAGAAGGAAAGAGCAAGTGAGAGTGATTACTGGAATTATTCAAATTGTAATTCTTCTGATCATTCGGATTGCTGTGATGGCTGGCACTTCTAGCCATGTGTGCTGGGCTCGGCTGGTACTTCTGTCCATTAACTCCTTTAGTCGGGGGCCACTCCTTGAGGCAGAACACAGGAACGGAGAAGGAAACTGAGACTCCAGGACTCAGAAAGGGAGCAGAGAGAGGGGACTTGGGCAGGAGGGTAAAGCGCAGGTGGCCACAGGCCCACCTGTCAGCTGACCTTGCCGACCCCCCACCGCCTCGGGAAGCAGGTGGACAGAAGTTCATTTTACCCGTGAGATCACTCCGGCCAGAGAGGTGGGCTGAGTTGCCCAAAGTCCCAGGGCTACCCCACCGTAGAACGAGACCAGAACCCAGGGGTCAGGAGGCGAGGGTAAAGAAGAAGCCGTCCTTCAGGGCCCTGGGCCCAGATCCCACAAGAGCAGTGATGGGCATGGGGTGGAGCAGCCAGCAAGGAGCCTGCAACCCTTCTCCCAGGGCTGGGGTCAGCCCAAGAGGTGTAAGATGATGCCCACGGTCTGGCACCTGCAAGAGCAGCAATCAGAATAACTGGAAACCCCACTTCCCCATTTCCAAAACCCCATTCTCAGCCTTGGCAGGCAGCCAAACCCATGGTCTTTCTGAGGGCTCGGCTTCCCCAGAGCCTTGTTGTGTGGGTGCCCCTGTGGGTCAACTCGACTGTCCCTCGGAGTCTTTGTTCAGATCAGAGCATGAAGCTCAACCTTCTCCTCGTGGTCTTTTGTGAGTGCTAGGAGGGGTGGGGCTGTGGGCCTGCAGAGGGAAGACCCCACTCTATGCCAGGAGCTACCGAGGGTTTTGTGTTTGTGCTTTTGTTTAATCCTCTCAGCAACCTGCCTGTGAGCAAGTTGTTACTATCCCCATCTTACAGATGAGGAGTGGGTGCTCAGAGACGTTAAGTAATCCACCCAGGGTCACACAGCTAGTTACTGGCAGAGCCAAACATGAGCGTGCAGGACTCTGTGACCATCGGGAGTGCCTCCTCTCTCCCTCTGGCCCTGGATGCTCCTCCTCCACCCCTGCCCCACGGTTATCACCCCTTTCTCTCTCTGGCTCCCTCTGGGTCCTCAGCTCCAAGATCTACATGGCTGACCTGGAATCTGCACTGCACTACATCCTCCGGATAGAAGTGGGCAAGTTCTCCATCCTGGAGGGGCAGCGCCTGGTGGCCCTGAAAAAGTTCATGGCAGTGCTGGCCCAGGTGAGCGGGGCCCTGGGGCCCCTCATTCAGCAGCTCCACACGGGACCCATGTGCATCCCTGCAGGCCGGTGCTGTGCCTGCCTGGAGGAATCAGCCCGGCCCCTTCCTCTGGAGCTCGTGGTTGGGTTCAGATCTTTGCACCCACCAGCCATCGCAGTCCACCATGGGCTGCTGCCCTGTGGTCCCAGTCGCACGCCCCCCAGCCACACGGGACAACCCCCTTCCCCTGTTCAGGGAGGTGGGTGGGACATGGGACTGGATGCCCAGGGGATATTCCCATTTGCACGTGTCTGCCTGCCTGAGTCCTCCACCTCAGGCCGAGCCTGGAGTGTGACCTCTCACTCCTTGTCGTGATCAGTGGGAAAGGAGAAGCCGTGGACCCCACAGTTAAGGAATGAAGGCTTCTCTGAGTCTTTTCTTTCCCCTCTCAGACTCAGAGTCAGAGGTAGCTCACTGGCCTTAGCCATGCCTTCCTCATTCCTCTGTAGTTTCCTGCCAGCATGGCTACTCCATGTACATAGCCATGTAAGTGCAACTCCTGCTTACGGAGGACCTGATGTGTGTCAGGCATTTACTCCTCTTGGTCTCGCTTCAGGGTAGCAAGTACTACCCCCCTTTGGAGGTGCAGGTTACCCAAGTGACCTGCCTTAGGCCTCCTGGCAGGAGGTGTCATAGCCAGGGTTTGAACTGAGGTTCCAGGTTCAGTCCCCTGGAGAAGGAAATGACAACCCACTCCAGTATTCTTGCCTGGAGAATCCCATGGACAGAGGAGCCTGGCAGGCTATAGTCCATAGGGTCGCAAAGAATTGGACATGACTGAGCAGCTAAGCACAGCACAGATAATCTAAGCTGGCTTCCCTGATGGCTCAGATGGTAAAGAATCCTCCTGCCAATGCAAGAGACCAGGGTTTGACCCCTGGGTTGGGAGGATCCCCTGGAGAAGGAAATGGAAACCCACTCCAGTATTCTTGCCTGGAGAAATCCCATGGACAGAGGAGTCCGGTGGGCTACAGTCCATGGAGTTGCAAAGACTTGGATACGACTGAGTGACTCGCACACACAAACACCCTCATATATACACTCACACCTCCGGGTTTAGAGCTGGGCCCTTTCTCTGCCATGCTCCTTACACACACACACACACACACACACACACACACACACACACACACACACGCCCTTTCTCTGCCATGCTCCTTACGCGCGGGCGCACACACACACACACACACACACACACCCTTTCTCTGCCATGCTCCTTACACACACACACACACCCTCTCCAGGTTTAGAGCTGGGCCCTTTCTCTGCCATGCTCCTTACGTGTGCGTGCACACACACACACACGCCCTTTCTCTGCCATGCTCCTTACACACACACACACACACACCCTCTCCAGGTTTAGAGCTGGGCCCTTTCTCTGCTGCCTCCTCTCTCTGTACCTGCCGCCTCCTCCCTCCCCGCACCCTTCTCTGTGGCTCCAGGCCCCCTGCCAGCGCTGCCCTACTTAAATCCCAAGGCTCTGGCTGCCCAGGATGCTGAGTCAGATGCGGGCTCCGTCCCCTTCAGAGGCTGACTGCTGACTCAGCCGCCCTCACCCTGGGGGCAGGTCTGAGCCCCTCCTTCTGGCGCAGGTCAGGGGCAGCTGGGGCTCCCTCTGGGGGTGGTCTGCACCTCTCCCTCGGGAATTGCCTCCTGCCTAGCCCCTCGTCCCGCCTCACCAGTCCTGGCCTTCTGGTCCACTTGGCTTAGTGATGGGCAGGTGTGGTTACACTGAGGACCCTGTGAGGTGGTGAGTGCTCGTCACCATGCTGTTTGCTGTTCCAATCTAAGCCGAGACAGCCTTTGGCCCCTCCACGCAGACCGGGCCCCTGTTCTTCAGCCCCTTCTGATAATAGAGCCTTTCCCCACCGGTCCTGTGAGCCGCCTGGTCCTCAGGTGGCTGAGGTCCGGGTTGGCTGGCCCAGAGAATCAGAGGGGAGGAATCCTGGAGTAGTTCTGTAGACTGTCTTCCTGCTCGACACGTGAGGAGGGGCAGCCAGGAAGCTGGTAGGGACCCCTCAACCCCACAGCCCAGTCCTCTCTGAAGGACTCCTCCCAGGGAGGCTGTCAACTGAGTGCTGCTTGCGTCTCTCAGCTGGACTCAGAGCTGGTTTTGGTTTGTGCCCCCCACCCCCATGTGAGGGTAAAGAACTCGACCCAGGAAAGTCCTAACCAGGCAGAGGCTTAAGTGCTGCCCATTGAGCTTCTGCCCTCAGCAGTACTGGAACTGAGTTTGGGGTGCAGTCCTCCCTGCCAGAAGACATGCCCCTCAGAGAGGAGAGGGCTAGCCCTGGGGCAGAGGCAGACTCGAGGTAGGAGCCATGGGCCAGAGGGCACAGGCTTGGAGGCCTCTGTTTGAGCCAAGCAGTGCAGCCCCCAAGACTCGAGAGACTTCTGGCCCTACCCTTGTTGTGTGGTTGCTTCTTCCTGAATAGCAGTAATAGGAGCAGCTACTCATTGGAAAAGACCCTGATGCTGGGAGGGATTGAGGGCAGGAGGAGAAGGGGGTGGTGACAGAGGATGAGATGGTTGGATGGTATCACCGACTCAATGGAGATAAGTTTGAGTAGACTCCGGGAGTTGGTAATGAACAGGGAGGCCTGGTGTGCTGTGGTCCATGGAGTCATGAAGAGTCGGACACGACTGAGTGGAGTGAATTGAACTGAACCATTCCTCGAGGGGCTTCCCAGGTGGTTCTAGTGGTAAAGAATCCACCTGCCAAAGCACGAGACGCAAAAGACTCAGGTCTCTGCATTGGGAAGATTCCCTTGGAGTAGGAAATGGCCACCCACTACCAGTATTCTTGCCTGGAAAATTCCATGGACAGAGGAGCCTGGTGGGCTACAGTCTATAGGGTTGCAAAGAGTCGGACATGACTGAGCACACACATACACTCACCATTTCTTGACCTCTGACAAGGTGTCCGACTCTGAAGAGTGCTCCTTTGTGTTTTAGCTTATCTGTATTTCTCAGAACAAAACTCCACGGGTGGGTTCTAGCATCGTCGCATCACAAGCATATCTAAGCTAACTGTCACCCTTGCCCACTGCGTGCCTGGGGCACCGAAGAAAGCCTGGAGGGCATAGAGCTCCCTCCGTCTGCTCAGCCCTGGGGACCTGTCGGCTGTGGGTCTGCCCTGCGGCCCAGCAGGGATTTCCCTGCTCCCTCACGGAAGCGGCTGGCAGGACTGGCCGCTAGGTGGCATGTGGTCACCAGAGTTTCCCTGCTTCCGGCACAGGGTGACTCCCTGCGGTCCAGAGCCCCTTAATTCATCCTTCCTCCTGACACCGTGGCCTTAGAGGGCGTCATCTTTCCTAATCAGGACAGCGGGTGAAGGTCAGTGAGCAAACGCTGACTTGAAGCTGTAAATTTGTGTTGAGAGCCCAGAGGCCATTGTGAGCTGACCAAGAGGCAGCCTGTCAAAGCACAGGGTTCTTTCTGGCCACTTTTCCCGCTGGGGGACAGTGTCCTGCCTGGAGGTTTGATAAGAACACGCCATGACTCCCTCAGAGGACTGGATCCCTTGGCAGGTTTTTCTGTTTAGGGATCATTCCTGTCTTCAGCTTCCTTCTTCCTACAAGTGTTTCTCTGTGCTCTTGTCCCCCAAGTTTCTCCGTCTTGCCCTCCTGACCTTCTTGATGATTTTTCTGACCTGCTCTGCTACTGCAGCCCCCTCTCTCCTTCCCCCACCCCGGGTATGCTCGTGCGTGTGCTCATGCGTGTGCAGACACACACACACACACACACACAACACATCCATCCTCCTCCCTGGAGCCCTTGTGGTTTTAAAGTGCTGATACTAATCAGATTTGAGTTGACTTATCTTCAGAGTAGCTTTTCCTGCTCCTCGGAGACTATGGGGAGTTCCCATCAAGATTTGGATCTCCACTCTGGCCCCTGCGCTGCCTGGTCGCCACTGGCAGCCTGTGGAATACAAATGAAAGGCCGTTTGCCAGCCCAGCCCAGCTGGTCAGTTCGCTAATCAGCTGCTCTATCAGATTACCTGAACAGAGGCCCGTGTGGCCCAGGGGTCCCAGCTGCCCTGGGCAGTGACACAGGTGCTCGGCCTTCCTCCCAGTGGGCTTGTGGTCAGGGCTCAGAGCCCCAGCCTGCAGCCTGGAGTGGGGGAGGCCTTGAGGGCCCAGCCCCACTGAGCGCCTCTGCCCAGCCCTCCGCCTCACCTTCCCAGGTGTCCCAGGGCAAAGGTAGTGAGTGAGGAGCCCACATTTGGGTGTTTTTTTTCCTCTCACATTTGGGTCTTAAGATGTTTTCCTGGTGCTTCTGGAACATTCCAGAACATACCTCAACCCCCTTCAGCCCGCCCCCACTGCCCTCCCCAGGGGAACTCCCAGGAAATTGCTTCTCACTCTCCACTTATCACCTCCATAGTACTTCCGTGGCCGGCCCTTAGTCCAGAACTTCCTGCACTCCATGAACGACTGGCTCAAGAAGCAGCAGAGAAAGAAAATTCCCTATGGTTTCTTTAAAAATGCGCTGGACAGCAGGAAGGAGGTGAGTCTGGGAGGCAAAGAAGCTGTCCTCCATGTTCTATATCTATGGGAGCAGAAGGGGTCCACCTTCTCCCCTCTGACCTCCTCACCAATCCACATTTAGGAAGGAGGCCATGATCTTGGTTGGGTCCTTGTGTTGGTCACGAGTGACCCACCATCTGTTCAGCTTTCTCTCTCCAGACCTCACTTAATCCTCAAAACACTAGTGGAAGGCAGATACTATTCCCATTGGGCAGATGAAGAAGCAGAGGTCAAGTAACTCTGTGTGTGTCTAAGGTCACACAGCCAGTAAGTAGTTAAGCTGGGCTTTAGAGCTGGTTGTGAGATGCCCCTGGTGGGAGAGCTTTTAACCACAGCCCTCTTGCCTGCCAGGCTCCTCAGCACGGCTTCTCTCCAGGGGCGCTTTCTGGGCTCCTGCTGTCACCGCTGTTTGCACAGGTGGGCACGTCAGCCAGCAGAGGTGCAGAACCTCACAGACGTGTGGGGGGGAGGCCAAGCCTGAAGGACCCTTAGAGATGAACCGCTTATTCTCCAGAGGGGGAGGTTGAGGCTAGAGTAGGGACATGACTTGGTTTGTGTCACGGTCTCTCAGCCCTCCTGCTCGCTTCATGGGTGTCACCAGTGGAAAGGAAACCCCCACCTCGAGGTGATAGACTGAGAAAGGGACTGTTGGTGTCAGGGCTGCATGCAGACCTGGAGTCTCCAGCAAGCCGCCCTCCCCACCCCCCACGCAGCTCCTGTTTCTTCTCCATATGTGCACTCACGATCCTGTGTGTCCCCTAGGGCACTGTGATCGCGGAGAAGGTGAACTGGGTGGGCTGCCAGGGGAGTGAGCCGCATTTCCGGGGCTTTCCCTGCTCCCTGTGGATCCTGTTCCACTTCTTGACCGTGCAGGCAGCTCAGGAAGGTGTAGACCATTCTCAGGAAACAGGTGAGTGGAGGCCCAGGCACCCCCTGTGCCTCAGCCCACCCCATCCCACCCTCTGCTGGTGCCCTGCTGCAGGCCTGAACTTCGGGGAGTCCGTGTTTGCAGCTGGTGACACATGATCGGTGTGGACCCGGAGCCGGGAGGGCCTGGTGTAGCCACTCCATCCTGCCCATGGCCCCCAGGGTGGTGCCTCACGAACTCAGGGGTGTGAGGCTGCTCCCTGGCTTTCTTGAAGCCACAGGCTGGGTTTATTTTTAGTCTTCGTGAAAGAGATCTGGTTCTGTCTTTTATACTCCCATAAGGAAAAGATCTATGTCTTCTTCGCAACCTATGCAGCTGATACTGTGGACTCTGAACAACTTTATTGTATTTCCCCCTGAAAAAATCATTTTCTAGCGGAAGCTGGGGGAACCTTGACCCCTTTGCCCTGTTTTGCCCCCAAACCATGCAACTGCTCTCCATCACTCACCCCGCCCCTCAGCCATACGAAACGACTGAATGGGTGGGCACCCAGTTCAGCCCCCGTTCACTGAGGGACCAGGCTCACGCCGGGCCCTGGCCCAGCCTAGAGGACGCAAAGGTGGGAGAGACGTGCCCTGCCCCCAGCGGACTGTGAGGCAGGTGGGCACAGGGCTGACGGGCAGTGTGCCAGGGCCCAGGGGCAACGGGGAGAGGAGGATGCGCGGGGGTGGGGGAGCGAGGGAGTGCTCCACGCTGTTGGGAAGGGCAGCTTCACTTGGAGGTCAGTGAGGGGGAAGATGGATCGGAGTCCCAGACCAAGGAGGTGGCCTGTGCGGATACAGAGGGAACTGGAGGAGCGGCTGGGCTGTGGCCAGCTGGTCTGTCAGCCACAATTTACAGAGCATCTCTGAAGAGCCAGGCCCCACACTAGGGGTGGGGTATAGCAGCGCTTGCAGCGAGACATCCCTGCCTCGAGGGGACAATATTCCAGCGGCAGGAGACAGACAGTAAACACACAGATAGATCACTTCAGGTGCGATGGTGAGTCTGTTTGAAAGACAGAGCCCACGGTGGGGTGAGGGGCTGGGGAGGGGTTGGTGTTCAGACAGGCAGGCTGGCTGGGGGAGGCTTCTCTGAGGAGGGGCGCAGTATGAGACCTGGTTGGTCAGAGGGAAGCGGTGGTGGGATGTCTGGGACGGGAGCCCCCCTGGGCCGCCTGAGTCTGCTCAGGTCGCCACAACAAGCTGCTACACACTGGGCCTTTAACAACAGAAACGTGCCTTCTCACGGTTCTGGAAGCTGGAAGTCCACGATGAAGGCGTTGGCAGGGTGGGTTCCACGGAGGCCTGTGCTTGGTTTTGTAGATGGCCATCGTCTCCCTGGGTCATCACATGGTCCTCCCTGTGGGTGTTCCTGGCTGTATCCAAATGTCCCCTTCTTACAAGGACACCAGTCATATTGCAATAGGATACACCCCAGTGACCTCATTCTCACTTAATCACCTTTTTAAAGATGCTGTGTCCAAATACAGTCACATTCTGAAGGACTGGTGTTAGGACTACAGCATGAAAACTTTAGAGGATGCAGTGCAGCCCGTAACACAGGTCAAGGACTAGAAAGAGCAGGAAACAAATCAGGTGTATTTGCAGCACCAGAGGGGGCCAGGAGGGGGCTGCAGGAGAGGAGGTGGGCACTTGGAGGTCCCAGGGAGGGAGGGAGTTGCATTTCAGTCCCTGCATTATGGGAATCTACCAGAGACCATTGGTGGGGGAGGGATGCACACGATCGATGCTTTAGAGAGATGACTGGGTGGAGGGTGGACTAGAGCAGGGCAAGGTGGAAGCAGGGCAGCCAATTAGGACGTTGTGGAACTTGTCCAGGAGAGGTGGTGGCAGCTCTCGCTAGAGTTGTTAGGTGAGCATGTTTAAGAAGGGCAGATTTGGGTGTGTTTTAAAGGCAGAACTGATATGACTCAATGAGGGCTGGGATAAAGAATGTGCAGGATGAAGGGCTTTGGTCAGACCCTGGACTTGGGCCTGAACGTCTGGTGGATGATGGTTCTATGAGCTGAGAAATGGGAAGGCTCGGGGTGGCAGTAGATGGGGAGAGGGCACATAGCCGTGTGCATCTATGGAATCTCTGAATGTGGATGCAGACAGTCAAGCCCGCAGTTCTGGGTCGAGGTCCATGACAGAAACACAAATCTTGTGGCCGTCAGCATATAGATGGTAGTTGAGACCTGGGGACTGGATGAGTGCATTAGCGGGTGGGCAGCTGCTGCTGCTAAGTCGCTTTAGTCGTATCTGACTCTGTGCAACCCCATAGACGGCAGCCCACCAGGCTCCGCTGTCCTTGGGATTCTCCAGGCAAGAACACTGGAGTGGGTTGCCTTTTCCTTCTCCAATGCATGAAAGTGAAAAGTGAAAGTGAAGTCGCTCAGTTGTGTCCTACTCTTAGTGACTCCATGGACTACAGCCTACCAGGCTCCTCCGTCCATGGGATTTTCCAGGCAAGAGTACTGGAGTGGGTTGCCATTGCCTTCTCCAGCCGAGAAGAGTGCAAATAGGCCTGAGTTCTGGGGCATTCAGCTTCCAGACCTCTGCTCGGTGGAGAGCCGGGGCCACCAAAGGAGACTAAGAAAGAGCCGCCGTTGCAATTTCAAGAAGGTCCCCAACATAAAGAGTTTCAAGAAAGAGGACCCAGCTGAGTGGATGCTGCTGTGCTGGGGGAGATGGTACAAAGGGAGGACTTCGCTGGCAAGAGCTGTTTCAGGGGTTTAGTGGAGAGAAAGGCCTGGGTAGATTGGGCTGAAGAGAGAAGAGCTGGGGAGAAGTTGGAGGTGCTGGGGGAGTGATTGGGGTATGGCCCCAGTCAGAGAGAAATTTCTTTACTGTAGTTATTTGTTTCCTGTCGGAAGGAGCCCATACAAGGAGGAAATGGATAATGCCATAGCAAATGAAAATATGGGCAGGAGTGAAATCTTGGAGGAGGCGAGAGGGGTGAGGTACAGAGCCCGAGGGCAGGCAAAAAGAGCGATGGGGGTGGACGCAGGAGCTGAGGGGACTGCGGAAGTGGGAGGCAAGGCACACCTAGGTGTGGACACCGAAGGTGCTAAAACCAAGGGCCTGGGGAGTGGTGGTGAGCAGGGTGCTGAGGTCCCAGTGGGTGGAGGGGTGGGGCTAGGAGACAGGCTTTTAAAGGGCTGGGGGTTTCACTGCAGGAAGGAGAGAGTCTTGACACAACCAACAGCAGGGAGGGGACTTCCACCGCCTCTAGCCCTGAGGTGTGTGGAGTGTGGAAGACAGAGGGGTTCAAGAAGGGCGGGTTTGGGGGAGCAGTGGTACCTTCAGGGAGGACCCCATGTCGGAGCAGGAAGAGGCTCAGAGCCTGGATGTTGCCAGTCCAGAGAGCCCAGTGGGAGGGCATGAGGGGGCTGAGGAGAGATGGAGACAAATTAGGGGATGTGCAGAGCCAGATCAGGATGCGCTCTTAGTATGTAGTGCCCGAGGGAGGAGACGCAATGGAGGGCCGGTCACGACCGGAAGCCTGAAGCAGGAGGGGCAGGGTAGGGACCCACAGGTCGGTCGGGTTGTAGGCGCTCCAGCCCCTGCCTATCTCTCCAGCCACATCTCTAAGAGCCTGAGTGTCCTGACGATGAGTTTGGACTTTATCCTAAGTGTCAGTAAGTGATGAGGGCCTGGATAAGAGGCAGACAAGGGAGACTGAGGTTTAAGAGTCTGGCGGGGGATGGAGTCAGAGCCATGACCCCCCCTGGAAGGTGAAGTAGGCAGAGACCAGTCCCCGCGTCAGGTGGGCCCAGTGTGTGTGCCCTATGCAGAGGAGGCCGTGGTGGGCCTGTGATGGGGATGGTGGTGGGGTCGGCAGGGCCAAGCAACCCACAGGGCCCCCGGTGACTAACGTCTCCTCTTCCCTGTAGCCAAGGCCCAGGAGGTCCTTCAAGCCATCCGGGGCTATGTCCGCTTCTTCTTCGGCTGCCGAGAGTGCGCTGGCCACTTTGAGCAGATGGCCTCTGGCTCCATGCACCGGGTGGGGAGTCTGAACAGCGCCGTCCTTTGGTTCTGGTCCAGCCACAACAAGGTCAACGCTCGCCTTGCAGGTAAGGACGGGCTACCTCCAAGGCCAGAATCACCTGCAGAGGGAGGGTGAGGTGGGGGAACTTGGGAGTCTTGGACCAGAGGCAGCAGACGGGACCCTGACTGTCCCTCTAGGTAACACTCCATGTGTCACGGTGCTGCTTAACACCTGGAGCCCCTTCACAGGCTCTCCCAGCCCTGCTGATGTATGCCGGCATCACTAGACCTGTTTTCTAGATGAGGAGACTGAGGTTTCAGCACCCTGAGATCCTGCGCCTTCAGTGCTGTTGCTCTCCCTCTGCCCAACACCATGGCCACTCCCTCTGGCCCACTGGGGTCCCTTTTCCTGGCTTCCCTGTGCTGCTTCCTGGCTATTGACCCCTTTCTCAAACCAATAAAGAGAAAAGAGCTGGATTTTTCCACCCCCTGGGAGGGGTCTAATGATAAAACGTGCTTGAGAAGAAAAACCTTCCTGGAAGCCAAGGACAGATTCTCACAGGAGGAGGCCTTGTCTTCTGCGTTTCCCTTGTTTACAATGTTTTCTATTCCCCCGTGTTAAGGAGTCTGATGGGTCCCACAGACAAAAGCATTACACTCCAGGGGTGACCAGCAGCCATCTGTGGATGGAAGCCTGGGCTGCTCTGCGGGGAGAGAAGAAGTGCGATTGGCTGGGACAGACCTCCCAGGGGTGGGAGGCGGGGGAGAAGGCCTGGGGCAGGCCGAGGTTAAAGGAGCCAGTGGAGCAGGTGGCGGTGCAGGCGGCTGCCCTTGTCTGCATCTCCTGGGGCCTCCTGGTGGACTTCAAAAGAAGACACGTGCCATCTCTCCTCCCACCCCTTCTCTCCCTGCCCCTGCCCCGCCCCTGCCACCAAAAGCTCATCTGAGCCTCCAGCCTCCTGTGACCTTCAGGCTGCTGGCTTCCCTGGGGGCCCAGCTGCTGCTGGAGGGCCAGGAAGTCAGTGCCCTTACTCTCTCTAGGCCTGCCCTTTCAGATCAGCCAGTAACAATAATGAGCAGGTGCAAATGGAGTGCTCACTTTGCAAGGTCTGCTCACTATCACTTCTCACTGAACTCTTGGAATCTCCATGTTGCTCCCTTCCCAAAAATAACCATTCTGATTTTTACATCACTTGCTGCTTCATTCTGCCCAACCACTTTCTTCCCCCCTATTAAACCCTTTAGGAGAGGTGCCTCCTCCAAGAGAGATGGGCTGATTGCCATTCCCAAGGTGACACTGGGCAAGGGGCTGGTGGCAGGCCGTCTGGGGCTCTGCCCACAGAGCTGGCCCTGCTTGGGGTCCCAGCGGCCTGGCAGGAAGGGCAACTTCCTGTCTCTCTCCTGAGTGTCCTTTCCCCCATCCACGCGCCCAGCCCTTGAGACCACCTGAGGAGGAAATTTCACTGTGCTGTGTTGAGTCGCCCAGTCGTGTCTGACTCTTTGCAACCCCCTGTACTGTAGTCTGCCAGACTCCTCTGTCCATGGGGATTTTCCAGGCAGGAATACTAGAGTGGGTTGCCATACCCTCCTCTAGGGTATCTTCCTAACCTAGGGATCAAACCCAGGTCTCCCGCATCGCGGGCAGATTCTTTACCATCTGAGCCACCAGGGAAGCCGAAGAATACTGGAGTAGGTAGCCTATCCCTTCTCCAGGGGATCTTCCTGACCCAGAAATCGAACCAGGCTCTCCTGCTTCACAGGTGCATTCTTTACCAGCTGAGCTACCAAGGAAGCCCAGAATTCCACTCCCCGCTACCTACCCCAGAGGGCTGCAGGGGGCGCAGGAGAAGCCTTGAAACTACCATGTGCCTTGAACTCTTGCTTTAAAAACATTACAAAAAGAATGTATCTTTACTCACTTAAAACTTGGGAACTTTCAGGAAAATGCAGAGGGTTAATGCTAATAGACCTACCAAAGCCTGCCAGTCAGATCATTCTGCGTCTTCTCGCCCTTTCCCATGTCTGGTCCAGGGGTACAAACCAGCCGCGAAGGTGACAGACCGTGGGTTAACACGGGGAAGTGGCTGGAGGAGAAACTGGAGTGGCGGGGGTGGGGAGGAACCTCCTTGTCCAGACAGGCAGTACTGTTGGCTCCGCTGCGGGCCAGGCCCTGGCTGGGCCTGTTATCTGCCCTCTCGCATACACATCCTTTCCCGGGGCAGCGGTGCCCGCTTTGTGCAGATGAGGGAGCTGGCATCGTGAATGGAAGGGTGAGATCTGGGTTTCCAGGTGTCCAGCGTGTCACAGGCAGCCTGTGTGTGTGCTTCTCTCCCCAGGCGCCCCCAGCGAGGACCCCCAGTTCCCCAAGGTGCAGTGGCCGCCCCGCGAGCTCTGTTCCGCCTGCCACAATGAACTCCGGGGTGCGCCAGTGTGGGACCTGGACAACACCCTCAACTTCTTGAAGACCCACTTCTCCCCAAGCAACATCGTCCTAGACCTTCCTTCAGCTGGGCCGGGCCCCCGGAGGGGTACACAGAGGATGGCAGTCATCCCAAAACAGGTGGAGCTGGAGCTGGCAACCAGAAATTTTACCCTGGCCCCTGAGAAGGCTGAGATCCCGGTGGGCTCAGGGATAAAGGCCCCTGGAGCCACCATCCCAGTGGCAGGACTTGGGGCAAGTCACCCCAAGATGCAGGCTGGCCTCGGTGCGGCCACAGATGAGCCAGACCCGGGAGCTCCTGAGCACGTAGTGGAGCTTCACAGGGATAAGTCGGAGCAGCGCTTGAGCAGGAGAGACACAGGAGCCATGTTGTTGGCCGAGTTCCTGGCTGAGAGGAACCTCCCCGGAGGCCCTTCAGAGCTGGGCCGAGTGGGCCGCAGCTCCCAGCAGCTGGTGGGCATCCCTGACGGGGAGCCCAAGGCTGGGGCCGGCCAGGGCCAGGGCCAGTGGCTGCAGGTGCTGGGCGGGAACTTCTCCCACCTGGACATTAGCCTCTGCGTGGGGCTCTACTCCCTGTCCTTCATGGGCCTGCTGGCCGTGTATACCTACTTCCGGGCCAGGATAAGGGCTCTGAAGGGCTATGCCAGCCTCCCTGCCACCTGAACTGTCCAACCCGGGAAGGGGGCAGGATAGGAAGCTGCCGTCCACGGGCTCTTCCAGCCCTCTCTGCCTCCGTCCCCTTACTCCTTGTCCACCCAGCAAAACCAGTTGCTGCGGTGAAACCTTCCAGGGGCTTCTGGAGAGGGATGGTCCATAGACAGGGACGGGTTCATCTGCCAGCACAGGCAAGGGCAGCCTTGGGCAGTGGGGTCGGGAGGCTCCATCCCTGGCCTCTCAGAGCCAAATTCCTCTTTTTCAGCTTATTTGAAGCCCTGCCTCATTCTCCCCGAAGCTTCAGTGTTTCCCGCTTGGTGTTGGCCCTAAACTGGGGCCAATGAGGCTGCAGTGTCCAAGGCTTCCCCTCTCCAGAGGAGGGGCCCCGGGACTGGAGTGGACCCCTTCCCTGCTTCCCGGGACTCCGTCCATCCTGCTGCAAAGAGCCCTTTGCGCCAGAGAAGGAAGGACTGCCTGTGGCCCCCTGTGCCTGCACGTCCTCCAGCCCCTCAGACCCCCCCGCCCCCACACCGACCCCCGGGTGGGGTTTGGCTTTGGAAGGGGCCCTGGAAGCTTCTGGAAGTCCTGTTGTTCTCCCAGGTGAGGTCTTTGGGAGGAAAGCCTCTGGCTGGGTCCCTTCCCAAACCTTGGGTACAGGAGGACCACAGGCTGGAGCCGGTGTGTGACGGTACTGGGCTGGGGTGTGGGGTTTACAGAGGGCTGTCTGGGTCTCTAGTGCCTTAGCTGTGAGAGGGCCAGTGAAGCCTTTGCTCTGAATGTGCTTTCTGCATCGGGCTCAACCCATCTCTCTGATCTGGGTCTTCTGTCTTTTGATTTTAGTCTCCAAAATAGATGCTAATCTATGACTGTGGGGGGAGCCGAAGTGAGGAGAGTGCCGTTCCTCTCGAGGGTCACCTCCCATCATGTAGAGGTTAAAAGGGTCAGAGGGGAGGGTGACGCTCTCCACAGGCTTGATTCCCACTCCCCTCCACTGTTAGCGGGGGCTGTGGAATAAATTATTTTGTTAAGGCAAGCACCGGTGTGTTCTTTAACTTGCTACTGGCATCCAGGTCTGGATTGCTGCTGTTGTTTACTCGCTCAATCGTGTACAACTCTTGTGACCCCATGGACTGTAGCCTTCAGTCTCCTCTGTCCATGGGATTTTCCAGGCAAGAATACTGGAGTGGGTTGCCATTTCCTCCTCCAGGGATCTTCCCGACCCCAGGGATTGAACCCGTGTCTCCTGCATTGGCAGACACATTCTTTACTGCTGAGCCACCCAGGGAAGCCCGTCAAGGTCTGGATAGAATATGCAAAACCCAGCCTGATCTGGGATCCAGTCACCTCACGGGGGATCAAGGGGCCTTGTCACAGCCCCTCACTCCTGGACAGGCCACCCCCCGCTGCCCACAGAGCTCTCTGTGCCCGGAGCCCCTCAATGCCACCTCCCCCTCCTCCCCACCCTCCTAGGGAGCACCTGGCCTGGTGCTCTCAGTCCTGCTTCAGGAACCTTGGCTTGCACCTGCCGGGCCCTCCTCAGCCAGGTGGCCTACATCTTCGCTCTCCCTGGAGGAAGAGAGGGCTTGTTTGTGAGAGCCGGCCTGGACTGGCTGCTCAGCAGGGAGGAGTCAGCCAGATTAGAGAGGCTGCCCCTAATCCGGCCTGCTGGGTTTTACAAGGATCAGAGCCACTGATAATGAACTTCATTAAGGGGGAGCAGGAGCCTCAATCCGATTTGGGGTTTTCTCTTTGACATCTTCCTCTGCTCGGATGGCCTCGGCACCAGGCGGAGCAGGTGGGGTGCCTCTGCTCCTCTGCTAGGGCAGCCGGGTGGGGAGGGGTTGACCCTCTGCTCTTCCCTGCTTTGATAGCCCTGGGTCACCTCTTTAGCTGCCTGACCTCGCGAGTGGATGGTGGCTTGGAGCTTCTCTGTGGGCCTCTCGTCTTCCCTAGAGTTCCCTCTCTGTGTCCCTGCTCTAGTCATCCACCTGCCTGCTCCATCCTCCCAGACCGTCTCTGCTTATCTTCCCCTGCCCCACTGGGCCCTGGTTGAGAGGCTGACAGGCCTACAAGAGGGTGAAAGAGACCCCCCCACCACCACTGGGCCAAGACCACTTGAGTACGCCTGTTCCTCCACCACCTGGTACCTGACACAATGCCAAGAGCAGAGGATTTCTACCAGCCAGCCCTTACAGCTCCAGTGACCATATTTTCTAAAACCAAGCTCAGGCGTTCAGAATTAGAACTAGGCTGGAAAAGCTGACTCCGTGACTACCCCTGGTGCCTGAGGCAGGGGATAGGGCCTTACTTGGGGCCACGGGGGGCCCTGGTGGTGGTTGTGGGTCTCTGTCCTCCCCTTGGCCCCTGGCAGACGGCCCGAGCAGCTTTCCACCCTGTCCCAGTCCCTCTGATTGATACACAGGGGTGGGCCTCCTCCTGAGCAGGACTGCTGCCTTTCACCTTGATTTCCCCAGGGCTCTCAGCAGCATCAGCATCAATAAACCGGCTTCGCCCACCAGCTGGTCCCCTCCCCCACCCAGGCTGCCAGCCTGGAAGCCGGGGCTTCTGTGATTTGAGCACCGCCCGCCTGTCCTTCCAAGTTGTTTTCTGCACCTTAGGAGAGCTCCCCTGCAGGAGAAGGTCCTCAGAGGACCTCTGCAAAATAAAGGGGCCTCGTTCCAGGGCCTGACAAACTCACCTCTGCCTGGGATGTTCCATACTGACTTCAGAAACGATTTCCAAAAGGAGGGGTGGCTGTGCTGGGTGTTGAAAGATGAGTGGGTATTCCCAAGGAAAGTAGGGAGGAAAAAGGACATCGCAGGCAGAGAGAGAACGTGCCAACTCTAACAAAGGAGAATCACAAATACAAGAAATTCTAAGCAAAAAGCTTTAAAAGACATTTGAGAATTTTTTTCCAATGCTGCACTGGGCTAGAAGCTGGGGATAAACAGAGGAGAGAGACGTGGTGTTATGGAGCTTGCGCTCTAGAGGAAAAAACAGACAGGTGAGGGAAAAAAAAAAGATTGTGGTAAGTGCTCTGCAGGATAGAGAACGGGAGGTGGGTGGGGAGGCTTCTCTGAGAACTGAAGGAAGGAAAAACCAAGAAGGGACTCTACGGGCAGGGGCGGAGGGGCTGCTCCATTCAGAGGCTACCCCTGGGCTGTGGAGGTCCCAGAGAGGTGGCCCACGTCTCCCCTGGCTCCTCCCCGTAGCCTTGGCACAGGCTGTTCATGGCAGAGGCCGATGTCGCCTCCCCAAGCCTTGGTCTCTGCCCTAGAGGAAAGCTTGCTTATGAGTGGGGTGCAATGGCCTCCAGAGTGTCCCTGGAGTGCACAGGGCTCAGTCCCTCTGCTCACCCTCTCTGCCCCTTCCCTCTAGGTGTCATCTGAGCCTATGCAGGGCTGGGATGGGGAGGAGGGGGCCTGGCCAGTACCAGTCATGGGTGCCAGACAGGGAGGAAGAAGTCTAGAAGTCACCAGACGAAGGTAAGGGGCCCTCTGTCAACAGGAGAGGTAAAGCTAAGAGCGACAATCATGCGGGCATTGGCCTTGGGCGTGTTGAGGTCAACTCCACAAGCATCTGCTTCGATTCTAGGGTGAGAGCCACCTGGAAGGGCTGGCAAGTTGCCAGCTGCTTCTTTGGCAAGACTTGCTCGTCTCTACACAGAGACAGCAAAAGGCCCTTCCCTGGGGGTGGCTGGACTCTGGGAGGAAAGTGGGCCCCAAGGCTGCCTATTAATCCCCTTCCTCCACCATCGCGATGGTGCCTCCTGCCCTCACCCAGGGTCTTTCTAGAAGCCTCTGCCACCTCAGAATCACAGCTTGTGGTTTGAGGGGAACAGAATCTCGTCTGTCTTGAATCTGCTCTACCCTGTCCACATCACGTGCTCAAACCTCAGCACTTCGATGGTCACAGAGTTTAGTAAATGATGTTAAGAATACTGATCATTTGAGGAAAACTCAGCTGAGACCCCATTTTTGTACCCTACATTGAAGTAAATTCCAGTGATGTAAAAACTAACACCTAGGGAAATATAGCCGAACAGTGTTTTTGTTCGCATAAGAACAATGGGAAAAATAGGTGAGAATTTGATCTACTTGATAACACCAATTTTTTAGAATAAAGTTTAAAATAAAATCAAGCTACATATGAAAAGAACTGGGAAATATGTGCAATAAGAATTACAAAGAGATATGTCTATTATGATGCATGGCAACAGGAGAAAGATCAGTTTGTGAGTATTGACATAAGATGTCCAAGGATACATTTCTGTAAACATAAATATTACTCTTTATTACTATCTTCATTAATATATATACATATTGAACAACATGATTATTAAATATAATTTAATTTAAATGTCGTGAATAAATTAAATGTAATATATCCATATATACTAATAATGTAATTTATAACATTGTTACATAGATATTTTAATGTTTAGAAAAAGTCTAGAAGAATATACACCCGAGCTATAATCAGTTCAGTTATATCTGGAAAGTGAGGTTGGGTGCACTTAAAACAGGGTTGGGACTAGAGTGAGCAAGGAAGGTATATAGGGTGCAAAATTTAAGGAGGCATTTATCTACAGGGTCCGGTCCCAGTAGGGCAGGTCAGCCTCTGAGAGTGAGTGCCTCCTTAAATTTGGTGCCCAGGTGCTTCCATGGCCTCACCCTAGCTCTGGCTCTGGCTTAAATCCCTAAGTTTGTATTTGAATTTTTGCAATAAACATTTTTGAAAAGAAAATATAGCAAGGAAAAGAAATAGAACTAAAGATTCTTCAAGATCTATCATAAATAAGAAAAGCATTAAAGACCTATTAAAAATAATGAACCAAAGTATTAAAACCAAAAGAGAGATGCCCCTTCTATCTATCCTGTTGGCAAAAATGGAAGGGGAAAAAAAAGATAGTGGTAGCTAGACTGGGAGGAAATGAGGTTCGCCTGTTATCTATTGCTGTGTAACAAACCACTCCAAAGCTGAGCAGTCTGAAAAAGTAACAGTCATTCATTTTGATCATGAATCGGCACCTTGAACAGAGTTCAGCTGAAAAGGGCTCATCTCTGCTCCATGCAGTATATCTGAGTGTGGTCTATCCGGCAAGTTGAGGCTGGCTGTCCCCCGGAAGGTCAGCTAGACAGTGGGTGGGAGGCCTCTGTTCCTCTCCATGTGGAACTCTCCGCAGGCTTCTTGGGCTTTCTCACAGCATAGTAGCTGATCTCCAAGAGCAACCATCCAAAGAGAATAAAGTGGGAGTGCATGGAAGTTTTTTGTGCTGGCCTCAAAAGTCAAATAGCATTACTTTTGTCATTCATTGTTGGTTGGGGCAGATTTAAAGGCTTACCTGGGATGCAGCTACAAAGGCCTTCCCTGGTTCAAGAAGAGGAGTCCTAGGTTCTACCTTTTGATGGGGCAGTGATAAAGTTCTGAACTCTACGAGATGGAAGAGATTGTTGAGGTCACCTTAATACAATCTGCTTCAGAGCACTCTTGTGGTGCTCTGAATACACTGCTCAATACACTGCTCGTGGTATTATAAACGGATACAAATTTTGGGAAATGTGTAATTTTTAATGTAATGTAACTGGTAATAAGTTTTACAAGATTTAAGAAAATATGTAACCTTTGATCCAACAATTCTACTTTATCCTGGGAAAGTAATTGAGGATACGTACTAAGATTTGCTATATAATGAATATTTATAATACCAAAATAACATAGACCTACAGTCTAAGTTAGGAAATTGATAAAATTCTGGTACATCATTACAATGAAATACAACACAGCCAACAGAAATGATTTGAATGTGTACTTTTTAACCTGAATATATTTCCACACCATATTGGTAAGTGAAAACATGAAGTTGCAACAATAGTATGATCTGATTTTTTAAAAAAGAAACACACATATGCTTATGGATACTGGATGTAGACCTAGGATATACACACCAAAAAAATAGTTAGTGGTTAATAGTCAGTGGTGGAGCCATCGGTATTCTTTTCTCTTTTTATATATCTGTATTTTCTTATTTGCATTAAATAAATATGTATTACTTGTACAGTTGAAAACACTTTTAACAGGCCAAGAAAATGAACTGTCAATTCATAAAAGAAGAAACACAAAGATCAAAAAATATATGAAACAATTTTTCAATAATAAAAGAAGTGAGAGATTAATGTAGTATCTTTTCTACACATCATGCAACGATAAAACCTGATACTGGAAAGGGGATAATGTATGTTGGCAGAATATTTCTGAAAAAAAATCCATCTTAAAGATGTTCATACCCTTTGATTCAGTAATTAAACTGCTCAACATGTATCCTAAAGAAATAATCAGAGATACTGACCAAAACCTGGAACCTACCTACATGTTCACCATCAGAAGACCTGCTCCCACAGGGACAGTACCCACAGGACAACTGGGTCTCCCAGAGCTGTGGTTCCCACCTCTTCCTGTTGCACTGCCCGTTTGGAGGCCAAGAGGCAGTTACCATCTATCATCACATTTGCACTGCTGATTTAGAAGAGGGCAGTACTTCTCCACATCCATCTCTCTAACTCCACGAGTCACTTTTCAAGGAAAATGAAGAGAGCATTATCTGTGAAGAATGTTCCTATATATTTGATACTCAGCAGAGCATATATCCATTTTAAAATGGAGCTAGCTTACTGTATTCCAGACCTCAGATGCCTGCCCTGTGGGCATTTGAGTTGTGATCTGACTTTAGACTCAGTTGAGATCTCACTCCATCAGGAAAGCCCTCTGAGCCCCTCAATCCTGAGTCAGGTGTGCCCACCCCATGAGAGCTCCTACCACCAGCAGCATGGTCACCTGGCTGTGGCCTCCTCCCGCTTCCCCTCGGAGCTCCATGAGGACAGAGGCAGTCTTCCCCTCTTCCACTGCAGCGCCAGGACTTAACACAGTGCCTGGCCCATCACAGGCGGCCAGATGTCTTCTGAATCAATGGGCCTGTATCCTGGGATCTGCATCTCTCAAAGCATGTTTTTCCTTTGTATCCCCCTTTCAGTGCCACTCAGTGCTTTGAGCCTTAAAGATGTGTAACAATGTTAGGATGAGTGAAAACCAAGACTGTAGTAAATTATTAAAGCTGTTGTGCTGTGCTCAGTTGCTAAATTTTGTCCAACTCTTGGGCTTCCCTGGTGGCTCAGCGGTAAAGAATCTGCCTGCAGTGAGGAAACCTAGATTTTATCCTTGGGTCGGGAAGATCCCCTGAAGAAGGAAACGGCAACCCACTCCAGTATTCTCACCTGGAGAATCCCATGGACAGAGGAGCCTGGTGGGCCACAGTCCATAGGTTCACAAAGAGTCGGACACAACTGAAGGGACTGAGCACGCATGCACACACACATCCAACTCTTGTGACCCCATGGACTATAACCCGCCAGGTTCCTCTGTCCATGGGGTTCTCCAGGCAAGAATACTGGAGTGGGTTGCCATTTCCTTCTCCAGGGCATCTTCCTGAACCAGGAATTGAACCCACATCTCCCTTGTCTCCTGTACTGGCAGGCGAGTTCTTTACCACAGAGCCACATGAGGAGGTTGCCCACTGTGATAAAAGGATATTTTAGAGTCAAGAGACCTGGGTTCAAAGCCTGCTGCTGTTCCTCATCAGCCACATAACCTTGGCAAGTGCTTCTCTGAGCCTGAGTTTCTTCATCTGTAAAGAAGGTAGCACAGGGCTAAAAGTGTATGTGACAGGGCTTGGCGCATCATAGGGGTTCAGACATAGTCCAATGATCACAGCAGACTAGGGATTGGGAAGGGGGTGGACTCTAGAGACCTAAGCAACAAAGGAAAACCAGGTGGCCAACACCCCTGGCTGCTGGAAGCATCGGGCCCTGGGTGTTGGAACTGCCCTGGAGGCCTGGCCGCTCCCTCTGGCTGTGAAACAGCAGTGACAGGGCCTGGTTCTCACAGCGACTCAGGGTCATTCCTCCAAGACAGGAAACTCCGTGTTGTCAAAGTCTTCTCTCTGAGGCCCGTCTCATTCATGGCCAACCACAGGTCAGACCACAGGCAGTAGCCTGAACCGTGGGTGGTAAAATGGACAAATTACCCTGACGAGTTCCAATTTCCACTCTCCAGGAGCAATTCCCCGCAGGCCGGTTGCAGAGTGGCAAGTGTGAAACACGGCCTTCATGGTGGATTACCCGCCTAAAGGAAGCTGTCACCTCCAGGCGTCAGGGAGAGCCTGGGGCTAATTCTGCTTCTTCCTGGGAGAATTCCTCTCTATGTGCAGCCTGTGGCCTGAGCAACCCTTCCTGTCACGGCTGTCCTGTTTCTGTGGTGGAAAAGACTGAATCCATACCGTGTATGTGTGAGAGCAGGCCACGGCCACACATGCTGCAGACTGCGAAACACATCCGACCCTCTTCTAGAAAGCTTTCGGCGGGTGTCTCCTGAAGGGCAATGACATTCATAGCTAATAGGTATGCGGTGCCCTGCCCTCAAGGGCTGGAATTCTAGAAGCTGAGGCCCATTATAATTTCACTGTAAAGGGTTTCATTATAACTCGGCCCTGGGATAGCAGAGGTGCCCAGGAACCCTGGGAAGTCCCCTCCTCTTCAGGAGGAGCAGAGATTCACAGAGAAGTCAGCATGAGGGGGCAGGGGTAGGGGGAAAGAGGGGGAGCCTCAAAAGTGAGTAGGTGGGATGTTGCCTAAGCAGAGGTCTGAAGGAACAGCCTGTCAGTCGGACTTGATCCTGCAGACAGCAGGGACTGGTGCGGTGTTTCAGCAGGAGACAGTACAGTCTCGGGTATTTTTTAGCAAGATGTCCCTGGTGTGAGAGGTTCAGGCCTGAGGCCCACGTTCTCCTCAGCCAGTACATGTAAGACCTTGGTGTGGCTGCCCAGCTGTGCTCTGACCCTTGCCCATACCCCCCCACAACCTCTCTGGCCACCCTCATGGGCAACCTCCACCCCAGGCTGGACAGCAAGACTTATGGGTCCCCAAGTTACAGGATCTCTCATTCCATGGGCTGTCATCTGTGTTCCACTCTCCACCAGAAATCATTCCCTACCAAGCTCCTATCTGGAATCCTATGACACCTCCTCTGAGAAGCCTTCCTGGCCCTCCTCACACACACACACATACCCCGCAATCAGGCTCTTCATCCCCTGACCACTGTAGGCCAGTAAAATCTTTTCCTCTCTTGTTGCTCCCATCTCTCTGCTGAAGACACGTGTTGACGACACGGCCTCCTCCACGAGACTTCAACTCTGGGGAGGTAGGGGCTGAATTTTTTCCATCCCTGTATCTCTTTTTTGGTCACCCTGGCTGCTCAGCAAATGGTTGATGAATGAAAGCACAGCCTCCACTCGCACTGCTAAGGAAAATGCTTCCTGACTTTGCTAGCACCCATCTCCTCTCTGTCCAGGCCAATTCAGCTCTCTCTGCTCTGGCTGCACTCAGCACCCTAGGGAGAGCAGAGATGCCCAAAAAGTATTTTGTTCTCAGAAGCACTGTGAGATCTGTCCACTGAGAGACTTCCTGGTGAGGTTTTGGCACACGGTGTCTCCAGCAGAGCTCACACACACAGGGGTCCCAAGCCCCCAGGTGTCATGCCTTTGTGAAGCTTAGTCCCCGAACTGGTGCAGGGTCACATCTGTTGTGTTCTGTTGGTTAAAGTAAGTCACGGGCCCAGCCCAGGTTTGAGGAGCAGAGACGCCACAAAGGCACAGGTACTAGAGATCTTCATTCAGCATCACCTGTGTGACACATGAGCACATGAGCTTTTCTGACGAATACAAACCGCACAGGTATACTCCACATATGTGATATCGTGTGTGTGCACTTTAAGGATGTGGTCACATAGGTGGCGGCCATAGTTTTTCTTTTAAGTGGTAAGGACAGATGTTAATCAGTAATACATTTTGCAACAGGAAAAGAGTCCATCATGAACAGAACTCAAATTGGATTTTGTAGAGGTGAAAGGGCATTTTTAAGGGAGAAGGAGGGAGTAGGGAGAGGAGGCAAACCGGGGTTTAGAACAGTCAGGGAAGCGAGTGGCAGCTTATTTTTGAGAGCAATTCATTTTTGTGTTTTTTAGGAAATAGTCAACAATCTAAAATTCAGTTAAAAATCACAGCCCACTTTGAGAAAGCCAAGACTGAATTGTGAATTTTGGAGATCACCTCTCATCACTGTAGTTTAAATAAATGGTGAAAAAGCAAGTCACTTCAAATGGTAATTTTGTAACTATTTACAGTAATTTAGGCTCTAACTACAAAGCATATGTAACACAAACACTAGCAAAATTACACTTTCAACTAAATCTATTGAAAAGCAAAACTTGGTGGGAAGGGATCATCCTGGGCAGAAATACCTGGAAGTGGTCCTGGCTGCTTCTGAAAAGCGAGCCTGTGACACCTGGTGGGTCCATACAGAGACCCCACAGATGCCTGCCCTGCAGGGCCCACAGACTTAGTTCTGTAGGGCAGGCAATTGGGCTAGAAGTCCCCTCAGTTGCTTCCTGCCTGAGGATCTGGTCCTGTGATGCCTGAGGTGGCCTGAAAGGGGGGCCAGGACTTGGATAGAAGGGAAGAAGCAGCATGCACCGTGGATCTTGGGCAGCACCCTGAGGACCAGTGGGCGGGAACCCCCCAGCCTCGTCCCAGCGAGCTGCGCTGACGCGGGAGACTCGTGTGGCTTTTCCTGTGTCTTGGGGTCTGGGCTGTTATCCCAGGCTTTCTCCTCCTTTAACTCATCACAGGGACCACGTGGTCCACATAATAAAGTCCAAAGAGTGCCATGGGAGAGCAGGAAGTACATAAAGAGCCAGGGACCATTAGGGGTGAGAGGTAAGTGGGTTCCTGACAGCTGGGTTAGCTCGAATCCCCAGCCGGTGACCACACTGATAACAGGCCCGGCAGCCTAACCAGGCCTGACAGGGCCGCCCTGGCCACCCCGGGAGCAGCTGCTGCCGGGAGGGTGCGTTCCTCCGGGTCTCGGGCGGCAGCAGTGGATTACTTACAAACTCAGTTGCTCCTTCATCCCTTTATGTAACATACATTTCCAAAGACCCCATAATATACAGGGTCCTACACTTGGAGCTGGAAGCATAGTGGCAAACAAGACAGATTCTTTACGAGGGGCCTGAGGACTTCGAAACAACGTTTATTATCATGTCCAAGTCTTTGTGACCCCATGGATGGTAGCCCGCCAGGCTCCTCTGTCGCTGGGGTTCTCCAGGCACGAATACTGGAGTGGGTGGCCGTGCCCTCCTCCAGGGGATCTTCCCAACCCAGGGATTGAGCCTGCATCTCTTACATCTCCTGCATTGGTAGGCGGGTTCTTTACCACTAGCACCACCTGGGAAGCCCTGTTAAGGGCCAAATCCCGAGCACAGTGCTTTCACTTGTAATTGTGAGAGGCAAGTGTTCAGCTCTCCGTTTTCTTGTGGTTGAGTAACTGGCCCAAGCTCTCCGGCACAGGGGCTGCTAGTGAATGAGATCGCCTTTGGAGAGCCCAGCTAGTGAGAATCCACAGTGCTCGAATGCCTTCTCAGAGCCACCCAAGAGGATCGCCATGACTGAGTGGCTGGAACAAGGCAGGGCACACAAGGAAGGGCAGGAGTGTGTATTGTCAGGGGTGTTGTTGTCATGAAGACGCTGGAACCCCCGGAAGGACTTGCCCTCTGTTAGCAGGTATTCTAACAGGTGCGGGGAGGGTTGGGGGAAGGTGTTCTCAGACAGCAGGGGTCTTGTCCACACTGGTTGGACCCTGGGGGCCTGGGAAGCTGCCACAGGGAGGACGCCAGGCTATCTGCAACACCAGCCAGCTCACAGGGCTCACTGGTACCTTCAGGGGCTAAATCCTTGCCCTGACGGTTGAGCAGCAGGTAGGGGTTGGTGGGGCTTACTGGAGCCCATCACTGGACAAGAGTAGCTCTTTCAAGACAGACCCTGGGCTGGAGGACACAGGCAGAGCAGTGCTAGGCTTCTCTCTTCCTGCCGCAACAAACAGCGTGACTATCCTGCTCACAGCCCTGAGCAGGGGACATCCTGTACCCCACACAGCACACACTTCCCTTTCTGAACACCCCCGTTCCTGCTGCCCTCACAGAACACAAATTTCTTGCTACTTGGGCCAGTACAACCACCCCAGCAATATAAATACATAGTTTAGCCCTTGGTGTAAAAGTCAAGCTCACTTGGGGCTGAAATTCTGTATCCCCAGGGCACTTGGGGAAGCCTTAGATATCTGAGTCTGCAAGAGGAGGGTCACATACACTAGACTAATTCCGGCCACAGGTCAGGGACGACACACCGTTCATTGTGTGTTCTCAGAGCTCTATGTCGTGTGCACCGATGCTTCTCCTGGTTCGGGAAATGGTGTACTGGCTCTCCTCGTGATACATTTCAGGTGCTTTCGTTAAGCAAATGAAATGATTTTACAGCCAGAAACTGAAGGAAATCAAGTAAACCTCTTTCAGTATGAAGGAGAGGAGGCACCATCTCTTTAAAGGGCTCATGGATGGCAGGATCTAGAGACCAGTCAAGCTGGTTGAGACAGGCCTGTGAGTCAGGGCCCTATCCCACTGGCGCTAGGAAGGAGGGAGCTGGTAAGTGGGCCTCAGTCAAGGGGCTTCAATCTAGACCTTTCTGCCAGAGCTCAGATACAGTGTGACCTGTATTAACGTACAACCAATAGCTAATAATAACCTCGAACATTTGTGGAACTCAGTATGTGCATTTAGGCAGCACAACAGCCCCAGAGAGTACTCGTTATCATTATGCCCATTTTACAGTTGAATTTATTTTTACCATTTACTAGTCCATGAATGGAGAAGGCAATGGCACGCCACTCCAGTACTCTTGCCTAGAAAATCCTATGGATGGAGGAGCCTGGTAGGCTGCAGTCCATGGGGTCGCTAAGGGTCGGACACGACTGAGCGACTTCACTTTTGCTTTTCACTTTCACACATTGGAGAAGGAAATGGCAGCCCACTCCAGTGTTCTTGCCTGGAGAATCCCAGGGACGGGGGAGCCTGGTGGGCTTCCGTCTAAGGGGTCACACAGAGTCGGACACGACTGAAGTGAGTTAGCAGCAGCAGCAGCAGCCCATGAATGTATCATGTATCATATATCAGTGGGCGTGTCTGTCACTTGTATTTCTCTGTATCTCCTCCCTGGTGCCAGATTCTGCCCGTTCAAACCCTGCCTCCTGTCCATCTCCTCACTTTTATTCCTGCCCTTTCACTCCCCGGATCCCCTTCCCTTCTCCCTTCCTCTCCTATCTGGATCCTCCCCATCTTCTAGGCATCTGACCACCCACTGGTTTTCATCTGACCTCTGACCTCTCCCAGCCTCGCCCCAGGCCTAAAGCCATCTGAATCCCAGCTCTATCCTCCCTGGCCTTGCCTGTCCTTGTTTTTGGCCTGTGTTCTAGGAGAACAGCCAGGTGCACCCACTTAAAGAGCCTGGGGGCTGTGAGTAGCGAGGGAAGGATCCTCCCAGGGTGAGCTGGGGAGCAGGGGCGGCTGGGCCCCCGGAGGCCACCGGCCTGGCTCCCGGGGGCTAGGGACAGAGCTCCCGGGCTCTGGGGTGGAGGTGCTGGGCCGAGCTAATCACCTAAATGGACGCAGGCTGCTGAGAGACAGGCTCTATTCCCTAATAGAATTTGCCCTCAAGTGCAATTTAATTTTCTCTGAGGCGGTCTCCAGCCCCTCTGTTCCCCTCCCCCAGACAGACCCTCACTTCCCCAGCTTCCAAGGGGGAGCAGAGCACCTTTTCTCGAAGAAAAGAGGAGAAGGGCCTCCGCTGGGCTCTGTCCTGATGGTCTGACTGGCTGTCGGGCCTCCTCCTTCGGACCAGCCGGCACCCCGCCTGCCACGCCCCTCCCCAGTTCCCACCCTCGCCGGGGGTGCTGCTTCCCCTCCCAGACACTCGCGGACTTTCCTCTAGAGCTCAGCGCTCAGCGCAAATAGCCGCTCCACGCTCCCATCCTCGCCACGAAGGCAGAGTCTTCCCCTGACCTCTGGTAAGTTCACGTGCTTCGAGAATTCTCTTTGTCCTTCTTAGTGTCAGAGGCGTGGAGGGAAGCGGGAGGCGGGTGTGGACAATGCTCAAGTGGGAGGTGACCCAGGCGCGCTGGCCCCGGTGGAGGGGGCAGAAATGCGCTCAGAGCCCCGTGGTTTGGGGCAGAGCCCGGCGCCCGAGCACCCTGGGGACCTTCCTGGCCCACCACAGCCTCTTCCTCTCCCTGTACTTTCCTTGGACTCCCAGATCTCAGACTGCAGTGCTCTGAAACCTGACTCTGGTCACTGGAATTATTGGAAGATGTGGGCATCTGGGCTCCGAGTTGTCCTGCTAATTTCAGAGTGGATGAGGTGAGCATCTTTATAACAGCAGCTGCTGGCCACCTCTTTCTCTAAGAGCCCCTCAGGTGAGGACAGGGGCTCAGGGAGGTTGGTGCAGGTTCCTCCCTGGCCTGTGCCCAGGGTCTTGGGCCTTTCTCCCATCCTTCCTCTACTCCCCATCTACCCCTCCCAGCAGGGACGGGGTGAAGCCCACGAAGAGAACCTTGGGGGAGGAAAGGGGTGGGACCGCCAAGATTAGCTGAAGTGGCTTCAGGCAAGGAAGACTGTGGGGGCACAGACGGATCCCTGGATTCAGGCAATCCTGTGACCCTCCTTTTTATCTGGCGAGCCCTGGGGAGGGAACACTAGAATTCCTTTTTCTTTGCCGTCAAAGCCTTGAAAAGAGCAAAGGGTGGGGCCGAGGATGAGGGAGAATGGATGGGGGGCAGGTCAGGGTCAACTGCAAGGGGGAGATGGCCATTCTTCAGGCACAGCCACCTGCTCAGCCCCGCTGGCTCCCTCCTGCAGCTGGGGTCACCTCACCAGAGGGCAGGGCCAGCTCCCATGGGGCTCCACTTGTGGGCATCCTCCCTGCTCATTCACCAGCAAATGCTTATAAGACCCTTATTTGGCGCCATAAACTGTGCTGGGTGGGAAAAAAGGTGTGTGTGTGTGTCAGTGTGTGTGTGTGTGTGTCAGTGTGTGTGTGTGTGTGTGTGTCAGTGTGTGTCACAGGCAAGTCAAAATGTCCAGGAACAGCGCTGGCCAACAGCAATATAAAAGCCAGCTACGTGAGTAATTTTGAGTTTTCTGATAGTGATGCTAATAGAAGAAAGAAGTAAAATTAATACTTGGTTTTATTTAACCCCACATATCCAAAAGACTGGGCTTCCCTGATGGCTTAATGGGTAAAGATTCTGCCTGCAATGCAGGAGAGGCAAGTTCAGTCCCTGGTTTGGGAAGATCCCGTGGAGAAGGAAATGGCAACCCACTCCAGTATTCTTGCCTGAAGACTCCCATGGACAGAGGAACCTGGTGAGCTGCAGTCCAGGGAGTTGCACAGAGTCAGACACGACTGAGCAACTGAACACAACACACATCCAAGAAACCCATCATTTCTACATGTAATAAAAGTTTCTAAAATCTTAATGAGATACTTTACACTTTTTGGTATGCAGTCTTAGAAATGCAACATGTAATTGACATTTACAGCACGTTTTGTTTCCAGCTGGCCACATCTTTCAGCAGCCACATATGGTAGTGGTTTCTGTATTGGGCAGCACTGCCCTAAAGCACTCATACACACCGTGGGGTCCTGGGGCCAGCAGCACTGGCATCTCTTGGCAACTTGTTAGAAATGCAGAATCTCTTGTCCCAGACTTGCTGAATCAGAATCTGTATTCAAACAAAATGCCCAGGTGATTGATGCTCATTGTAAATCCAAGGACCCTGGGTGTATAGGGGAAGTGAAGTGAAGTTGCTCAGTCGTGTCCGACTCTTTGCGACCCTGTGGATTGTAGCCCACCAGGCTTCTCCATCCATGGGATTCTCCAGGCAAGAATGCTGGAGTGGGTTGCAGGTAGAATGAATTTTATAGAGCATTTGCTTTAGGGGCTTTTCATATTGGATCTCAACCCCTTCTTAGGGGGAATGATCTGAGTATTATCACCCCTGTTAATAATACAGAAAAACAGAGGCTGGGAAAGTTCAACTTCTCACAGCCACAGAGCTCAGATGTAGAGCAGACCGAGGGTTTATGTCTTTTGTGGAATGCCTCCTTGGTGAGGTCTGGGGGAAATCCTTTGCCCCTCAAAGTTCTCAGTATTTCTTCCTTGATCATAAAAATGGCTTCAGTGGGCCTTCCCCTGGTGGTCCAGTGGCTAAGACTCCGTGCTCCCTAAGCAGAGGCCCTGGTTCGATCCCTGTGCAGGGAACTAGATCCCACATTCCACAACGAAGACCCTGAGCAGACAAATAAAAAACAAATATTTTTTCAAAAGGTGGCCGTAGTCACAGTATGTCTTGCTCCCTCCCCTGAGGCATATGAAAACACAGGCCCCTTCCCAGTGAACTTGGGCCGTGAAAAGAAGAGACGATCAGGCAGTGAGAGAGGTAAATGGCGCCGTGTTCTTTGTCCTCATATACCCCCACTGGCATTTGTGGGGGACTTTCCGTGTGCCAGCCCCTGCGCTAACAGTGGAGCCCTTCTGCGACAATACCGCCAGGCAAGAACAAGCACCGTCCACATACCAGGCAGCGCGTGGAGGCTCAGAGGGGGTCCCCCTGTAGCAGGCAGCAACACTGAAGTTCCCGTGGTTCCATGTGGGCAGCGTCTGACCCCCCTGCCTCACGACTTCTCACACGAACCCCACCCCCACCCCAACCTTTCTCCTCTGCCCACATCTAGCACATTCACATTTTTTGGTTGTAAGTCAGTTCCTGAGAGGAAACTGCTGAGTTAAGCTCCTCCAGTAAAAACCTTTCGCCAAGATGATGACGGGGTTGTTTTATAGATTAGCCTTGACACCTGCAGCTATTTCCAAATGGAGCCAGGCAGGACTTCCACCCCTCCCCCTCCTGCTCCCCATTTACAACCTCCTCCCTGGAAGCTGAGACAACGGAGCATCAGGTTAGAGGCTCTGGGACTGGGCCCTGGTACGTAGAGCAGGCAGCCCCATCTTTCTGCGCTGTTTCCTCATTGGTAAAGTGGTCAGATTATGATGGGCCCTACCTTCCTTGTGACGCTTAAGTGAGAAGAGGTGTGGAAAGGCTCCTGCTGCTGCTGCTGCTGCTAAGTCGCTTCAGTCGTGTCCGACTCTGTGTGACCCCATAGACGGCAGCCCACCAGGCTCCCCCGTCCCTGGGATTCTCCAGGCAAGAACACTGGAGTGGGTTGCCATTTCCTTCTCCAATGCATGAAAGTGAAAGTGAAGTTGCTCAGTCGTGTCCGACTCTTCGCGACCCCATGGACTGCAGCCTACCAGGCTCCTCCGTCCATGGGATTTTCCAGGCAAGAGTACTGGAGTGGGTTGCCATTGCCTTCTCCGGGAAAGGTTCCTAACCAACCACAAAGCACTGTGAGATGGGGGTCACTGGATCATTCTCAGATTCAGGATGCCTCTGGGTCCTGGAGACTGAAGAGGAACATGGGGAAGGGAGAGAGGGTATCAGCTGTGTGCAACCTTTGGAGTCCAAGTTCTTTTTGTAAATGAACTTGGGTATTAGGTCAACAGTAAAAACAAGGGTCAAGAGAGCAGGATTACAGGTTGTGTGGGCAGATCAGCTTCCGAAGAGAAGATACAGAATTGGGTATCTCAGTGTGCCATGGAGAGGCTGTTTGGGAAAGCAGGCAGAAGGAACACAGCCCAGTTATTGTTGACAACTGTGGGTCACCTTCTTAACAACCACCACAAAGACACTTGAGTGCCTTCTGTGCGTTGAGCACTGGGTTCTGGAATTTATATGCATTATCTTTAGTCCAACAAGCATCCTACAATGTAGAGGGGTCATCTCCCCATTTTACAGATGAGAAGGGAAGCTAGCAAGGTTAAGTAACTTGCCCTAGGTATCAGGTGAGCCCTGATGGTCTGACCCATTGCACCAGAGGCTCTTTTCAGGGATCTCTTCTCCCAGCCACCACCCAACTGTACCTTCCTGCCCCCTTTGCTCGGTACAAAAGCTGCCTGTTTCCTTAATGGAGTGACAACTTACCATAATATAGTTAAAATTTCACCCAAGGAGTAATTTAGGTACCTTTACCTCAGCTTGTGACCTACTGTTGTGTAAGAGTAGGTTTCCACCTCCAAAGAGGAAAGAAAACAAAAACCCATGATCATGGGTCCGTCCCTCCCAACTAACATTTTCAGGAAAGAAGAGCTCCCAAGTTCTAGTCTTTACTTGAAAGCATTCCAAAGAGTTTCTTGTCTCTTGGTTTCTCCCATAAACACCAAACAAGAAAAAGTAAAACAGGCAAAATACTATAGAGGGGACACAATAATGATGCAGCTTCCTAGTTGCTTCGGGTGACCATCTATGATGAGAGTACTGCCATTATTTATCCACTGAGAAGGCAAAGTAAGGGACCTGCCAAAGGTTACCCGAGTTAGGATGTACACAGTTGGGATTTGAATTCAGGTATTTTGAGCCCAGGACCCAAATGTTTTCTAACCCAGGCTCTGACTCCCTTCCAGCACAAGGAAGGTAGATGCACCTGGGGAACTTAGCTGACACTATTCCACAGGTGTGCTGAGAATCATGGAGCAAGGTAATCTGTTTGCACTTGGCACTCGGGGTCATTGTTTTCCAGGGCCCAGCAAGAAGCTGGCATTCAATGGCTATTTAGTGAATGCATGAATTAAGAAATAATCTAAAATATCCTAGATTTTTTATAGGAAATAAAAAGAAAAAAACTCTGAGATTAGAATGAAACCAAATTCCTCAATTCATTCCCCTGCTCCCCATACACATAGGCCATGGGGTATTATGGCTGCACAAGTGGATCTCAGAAGACTTGGCCTTGCTCGATGATGTATCCTGTTCTACCACCAGGCTATGCCCAGGGGCCTTCAGATAAAAGTTACTTCATGGTGCTGGCAGAAATAGAGACAGACTACCGACAACCATAACCTGGCCCCACTGCTTACTATCTGTGCAACCTTGGGCACATCACTTGACCACTCTGTGCTGACTCAGTTTTCTCATCTGTAAAATGGGGATAATAATAGTTCCTGCCTCAGTGGGTTTGTGAGGGTTAAATGAGTTAACATATACAGAACACTTAGAGTAGTGCTGGTGATAGGAGCGTTGCTGCTGCTGCTAAGTCACGTCAGTCGTGTCCGACTCTGTGTGACCCCATAGATGGAAGCCCACCAGGCTCCCCCATCCCTGGGATTCTCCAGGCAAGAACACTGGAGTGGGTTGCCATTTCCTTCTCCAATGTGTGAAAGTGAAGTCGCTCAGTCGTGTCCGACCCTTAGCGACCCCACGGACTGCAGGCTCCTCCATCCATGGGATTTTCTAGGCAACAGTACTGGAGTGGCTTGCCATTGCCTTCTCCGATAGGAGTGTTAGCTATTGTCAATTTCCTTTTTCCTCTAAGGATCCCAGTGCCCTTTACTTATCCTGTTTCTCAGCTACTTACTGACTCATAATCTCATTTTTGAGAGTTAGATGTCCAAGTACAGGACCATCTCTTTTCCATGTCCCTTAAATTCCTGTGTCAAGGACACAGGGCAGGTTTAAGATGAGCAACACTGATCAGCATCCCTGGGGGGAGAGATCCCTGGAAGATTCTGGGAAGAGAAAGAGACAAATGACAAAGTGGTGGGCTCACAAAAGAGGCCTGTGACAAATGACTGGGAGGACTGGGTGGACAGATGGAGAAGAGCAAAGGCCCCTGTCCTTTTATTGGAGAACTCCTTGTGGCTCCCTGAACAAGACAGTGGCTCCCCAGGGGCTGGGCTAAGGGTTGGTCTCCCTGGTTTTCTCTGCTGGGATGAGTAATATGGACCAGGGCAGAGGGTCTATATCAATTTAGCCCAGCAGAAAAATGAATGAAAATTGAATTCCCCAGGGAGAATTGGGGAGCTGTTATCCAGACAGAGATAAATCAAAGGATGCCACAGAGACAGGGAGAGCAGGTTTCCAACAGCAGGAGAATAATTAAGGAAACAGTTTCGAAATGCAAATGATAAAAGAGGGTTTGAGAGGAATAAGGACAAGGAGGAGATGATTGGAGATGGGGTGACAAGGAGCAGAGGCAGTGAATTTGTCCCTCAGCGGGAAAAGAGACGGGGCTTCAGGATTCCTGGCGTCTGAGGGTGAACTCGCCCACTCTGTAAAGTTCCTAAAATGCAGGGGTTAGAAGACACACAAGTCTGCTATGCCCAGTGGAAAGAGCACCAGATTGGGAGTCAAAGGCTGGATTTAATTTCCAGTTGACTCTGTAACTTATTAGCAGTGTGACCTTAGGCAAACCACTTAACTTCTCCGTTTCCTGATAGTCATACCCAAGCCCTGGCATGATGATGAAGATCAAATGAGATAAAATATGTGGAGAAACTTTGTAAAATGTAAAGTGCTAGACAAATGCAAGCTTTAATCATTTTCTTAAATTGAGTTTCTGGAGAGTCTTCCCTCAGAATTGGATCTACTGACATGTTGGGTTTGGTTCCCAGAAATGTAATATATAAATGTCCAGAAAGTACCGGATACGCTTCCCGACTATTGACCAACTGCCCTGACAGAACTTTAAACCTGGGAAAGCCACATGGCCACCAGCCATGAGTGGTGGCTGGTACCCACCCTCCTGCTGGGTGTAGCTAAAAGGCACAGGTCTGAGGAGGCTCTGAGGACCATTGCTTCTGGGACATCACCTACCAGCTGTGGACAGCCTTCGGTGGGAAAAGCCCTGAGTTAGCTCAAGACGTTTAAGTCCAAACACCTTGATGGTTTTCCTGGGCTATTCCAGTAGAGACTGTCTGCTCTCTGTGGGAACTAGTCCTTCTTCCATTCTGTGGGGGGTTGGGCGGGGAGATTAGCTTAGCCTATTATCCTCAGTGTTTTCACCCTCCGATGCCACTTATGAAATTGTTGTGACTAATGGATTGAATTACACAGGTAGAAGCTCTTACCTTGGTGCCGGGCACAGTTTTACACTTTCAGTAAATATTTGTTGTTATTATTATTACCACCATAGGTTATTATGTTGATGTTATTATTATTGCTTTCTGTAGTGGCAGGCACTAAAAGATACACTTAAGGGAAGCTTTTTCATCTAATAATGAAACTGGAGATTCATTATTAGATGGGAAAGGTAAGGGCCCAGGAGGAAACTGAAATACCTTGGCAGATATAGGTGTTAGTGGAAGACCTTGGGAACGGGATTCAGCTCATACCAGGAAACAAATACCTCTAGAGAAGTATAGGAATGCAAAAAGGGTATTTATTGGTGGAGCTGCTTTGTGAGTACCTATGGGGACACAGAGGGATGTTGGGAGAACTGCTGCTCACAAGTCAAGAACTGACAGCAGAATGGGTCTCCCAGGGTTCTTCTGCCATTGGGTAGAGTTGAAAGTGGCATCCCCTGAACCAGCCCTGGGCACAGGAGAGTCCCCACCACAGTAATGCTGCCCCAAATCCAGTGACAGGCTAATGACATGCAGTGAGAAGGGGGCAGAACCCAGGCAGGTTCATTCAAGGGGAGCAGGAGCTGCAGAGAGCATTTAAAAAATATAATACTAAATCATAGAAGTAATTACACATATACTTCACATTTCACTGCATATAAATATTTTATCTTTCACTAATATTACTGAAAACATATATCAACTTTACAGGAAATCTGGAAAAGAAAAAATTCCGTAAAACACATCTCCCTAATATACTTTTTTTCCATAATACACATCTGAATAGCATTCTGATATATTTTCTTCCAGTTTTTCCCCAAAGTTTTTGAAAAACAACTTCTATTAGTTTTTTTTCTGCTTTATAAAATAATGTGCTCATTGAGGAAACTGAAAAGAGCAAAAAGAAGAAAATAAATTGTAATGTACAGATAACCACTTTCGTATTTTAGCATATATTTCTATCTATGCTTGTTTAAAAACTATCCTAAAGTCCATACTGCTTCACATTGTCCTTTTCCCCTCACCTCCTAATAAATCTGGAACACTTTTCTACATTATTAAATATCCTGTTGTATTTTCAAATGACTATAATATTCCATTTATATACTCTAATAATCCCCTATTGTTGGATACGTAGGTTATCCTCTTTAACTGTTATAAACATATATCATTATAGATATTATTCCTGATTATTTTGTGTGGACAAACTTTTATATGGATGAAGTCAAATCCATCACACTGTTAGGCTATAAAAGATATTGCCAATATGCCCTCAGAAGACATTGTTCCTCTTTGCATACCCACCAGGAAACTGTTTTCTAATCCCCCCCATATCCTAGCCAACAATGGGATTACCACTGTTTTTATCTTTGACTAACATTTTTACATACTTAAAATCATACAATATTGCATCCTGCTTTTAAAACTTTTAGTATTTCACAAGCATTTCCATGTTGCTAGGTTTCATAATTAGTTTCAATAATTGTATAACATTTTTCTTTTATTGAATATTTAGGTTGTTTAAGCATCTTCTTGTCTGAAACTTTTTTCAGATTTTATTATTTCCATAGAATAGACACTCAAAAGTGGAATGACATGAGCTAAGGAGTATGAATAGTTTATGGACTTGATACATATTGCCCAATTGCTTTTCAAACGAATTTAAGAGCTTATAAACACATTAGTAATGTTTGTGAGAGAAACAGTCTCCACGCACCTTCAACAGCAGTAAATTCTACGATTCCTCCTCCCCCTTTTTCACTGAACAGACAGAAAGAGGTATATGTACAAGATGTTTTGTTTTGCTTTTCTTTGATTCTTAATGAGGCTGGCATTTCCCCGTGATTGTTTGCTAGAAAATGTTTTCGTAACATTTTGGTAAACACTGAAAATGTCACCTGGTTCTTGACTTCTTGGGCACTGGAATTGCCTCGCGGGTAGGCAGGGCAAGAGACGATGCCAACCCAGCAACAGGACACACAGAAGTCACTGTGACTTCATTGAAAACAGATTCTAAGCGCTGACAGCCATGCCATGCTCGCCCACTGACATACTTGTCCCTCACCAGTCCTGGTATCCCCTCTTTGTGAACAACGCCAGGAGAAAAGGCTGGATGGTTGGAGAGCACCCAGTTCCCCTTTCCACCCGAGCCAGACCCCACTAAGCTGGGATCACACATCTGTCTACGTCTCCGGAACGAAATTCAGGGTGGCGGTGTTGCGAGGGCTTGGATCCGGAGAGTCGCCTACTAGGATAGGATCCTAGGATCCGGAGAGGGTCCTATTGCAGGGGGATGGGCTTCTCCCGCCTGCAGTCAGGCGGCGTCGAGAATCTGATGAAGCACTCGGCGGAGACCCGTCCCATCGATGGGCCTTCTGTTTTATTTCCTCCAGGACCTCGCCCGGAGAACTGGTGTTTGTGTGCGTCTTGTAAATACCATGAGCAACACGCGCGCCTTCGCTCGTTAGCCCCGGCGGTGGGTGTGCGCGCTGCCGCCCCTCACGCACGAGGTGGGGAATTGTTCAAAACACCCGCGGTAGCAGCGGGTGAGGCAGGGCGGTCTCGAAGGCACGAGCGGGTCGGACGCAGGCAGAGCGGCCGGGACGGGGCGGAGGAGGACCGAAGAGTCCACTGGGAGCCGCAGGCCGCGGTGTGCGGGGGCGCGCACCCGGGGGCCCGCGCCCCGCTCCCTCCGCGCGCAGCCCCTGGCGGCCCTCCACCACCGGCCGCCGCCCGCTGCGTGACTCGCGCGCTCCGGGCTGAGTACGGGCTGTCCCTGGCCCGGCCTCAGCCAGACGCGAGGGAGAGACAGCAAGGGCTGGGAAGCGCCGGCGGGAAAGGAGTTGGCCGGAGGAGAAGAGGAGGAGGCCGAGGACGAGGAGGATGGAGTCATCTAGTTACGGAGCGCGCTCGATCATCAGGCCGGGAGAAGCCCGGGACCGAGAGCGCGCGACGGGAAGACCCCGCCGAGCGGCCCGGCCTCCGAAGCGCCTGCCCGCCCTTTGGTTCGAACGGACGAGCGGAGAGGACACGAGCCGCTCGCTGGGGCCGGGAACCCCCGGCGGAACCCACGGAACCCTCGAAGGCCCGGACACCGCCGTCCGGGACACCTGCTGCCGCGGCCGAGCTAGCCGCAGTATTTATACCCGGGGCGCGAGCGCGCACCGCGGGCAGCGGGTGGGGGAAGGCCCGTGAGGCCCCGCCCCGCTCCATGCGGTCCCGCCCTCCTGCCCGGCAGGCCTCCCTCGGGGCGCTGGGACCCCCACTCCGGCCTGGGTCCGCCACTTGCTGCCCGGTGGGGGGCTTGGCTGAAGGGCGGGCCTGCCTGCAGAAAGCGACGTCACGCCCGTTCCTGCAGTGTGAATGAATCAAAATGCCTGGGTGACCGCGGCCTCCCCGGCGGCCGGCACGCCAAGGGTGGAGGGGGAGGGGGAGGGAAGCGGGCGGGGGAGGGAGGAGGGGAAAAAAAAAAGCCAGAGCTGCAGCAACATCGGCTCAACCCGGGATGTGCACCAACCCGGGAGAGGGAGATCAAAGGGATTTGAAACAGACCGGGGACTGGCAGGGGGAGGGGGCCAGGCAGCCTGTGGAATCCTGCTGGAGAAGCGGAGGGTCCGCTTCCACCGTGACTTCGGCGGTCTGGTTGGGTGGGTTTTTTTTATTATTATTATTTTCCAATTTCTGAATCCAGCTTGAGCGAGAGATCTCCGTAGACTGCGACTCGCTGGCTCTCGCTCGGAGATGATGCAGAGCGCAGCTGTCCCCGCGGAGGGGGCTGTCAAGGGGCTCCCGGAGATGCTTGGTGTGCCGATGCAACGTAAGACACCCCCCTTTCTCGCTGATTTAATTTGGTAGCCAGACAGCCAGCAGCTTGGGCCGGTTTGGGGCGGGCCGGACGCTGCGCGTAGCCTGGACCGGAGGGGACGGGCGGGGTGAGGGGCCGACGGCCGGGGCGCAGAGGTGGTCACAGGGCAGGGGCAGAGTGCATGTGAAGGGCCTGGCCCTTGGCTTTGGGGGCCGAAAGTGAACGCCTCCGGGATGGTGCTTGAGGCGAACCGAGGGATACCAAAACCCGCATCCCCATCCCGTGGCTTTTCTAGGAGCGTTGGGGAGAGTGCTGTTTGGGGACGCCAGGGGAACAGGCTGCAAGCCAGGCTAGAGCCCTGGGGTGGTTCCCCCAAATCACTCCCCGGGGGGGCGGGGAGGGCTGCAGTCAAAGCTCGCAGTACCGCTACTGCAACTTCACCCCAGCTGGCGGAAAGTTGGAGAGCGCGTCCCCCGCCCCCGGGGCTGGCGGCACAGAAGCCCAGGCCCACTCTGTCCCCGCGCGCAGGGCGTGCGCGCCTGGTGCGTCCCCAGCCACTGCTGCCCGCAGCGCCCGCCGCCTGCGCCGCCGGGGACTGCCAGCTCCCAGTGAGGAAATCCACTCGCCATATTCTAGCAAGCCGAGGAATGAAGGGAGGGGGAGCATCAGGACGAAGTTCTGAACTCGGGGTACATCCTTGGCGCACGAGAGGGCAGGTTTCGGGATGGCTTGGACCGGAAGGGAAGAGATTAGAGCGTCAGGGCGTTTTGCTCGCCCGCTCGCTTGTCTTTCCTGCGCCCGAAATTAGGAAGGTGGCCGGAGCTCAGAGCCTGTTTATCTTCAGGTATGTGTGTGAGTACGTGTGTGTGCGCGCGCGCAGGGATTTTCCAGGTGGGAATCTGTTTCTGTCCCTCACTCGCGAAGGGTGAGTCTTCGGTGGAAAATCTGTGCAGAGGCCAGAGCAGGTCCCGTGGCGTCGCGCGCGCGTGGCGGGCGCCGCGCGAGCCCTGCCCCGCCGGCTCTCAGGTTCCGCGGAACGCCCCTGGGCATGGTAGAGAAAAGAAGGGCTTCCTCCCGCTACTCGCCGAGGGGTTTCCGCCTGCGACTTCTTCCGTGGAGCGGTAGCTACATCCTTGAGGTTTAAGTAAGGGCCGGCTCATCCACGGATGGTACCTACCTACGAACTAGGGTGCACGAGCGCGCCCTCCTGCGCCCCGGCTCTCCATGACAAGGTTTCTGCCCCAGCAATACCTCAAAGGTAGGCTGGCGAGTGTGCCCCGACTCCGCGACTTCCTAAGAAGTTTGTGAGAAGAGACTAGAAAAGGATAGCTTCACGCAAATCTATTTAGGTTGTTCCTTGACTATCCTACAGTTATCTTTTGTGTCTTTTTCGGTCAATTTTTGACAATTCTAAGTCTGCGCTGTGCCTTCGGGAGTTTACTGCTAAGATGTGTCTGTAGAAGGTGTTGGGGGCTCACTGACTTCTTGCTCCCCTCATCCATCAAGGGCGGGGAGGGAGGGGGTTGTCAGCCCCCTCGCACACACACTCACAAACCGTGTCAAATGTGCTCCGGCTTAAGCTGATTGTCACTCTGTGCAAGTGAGGTACCTACTTGGTAGGGGAGTGTGAGAGTGGACGACGGTGTGTGTTTCTCGGGTCCTTTGGCCGGGTACAGCTGTGATTTAATAGCGGTGGTCCATAGGTGGCCTGTGTTAGGACTGCAACATAACACAGTGGGTTTTGCTCTGACAGCCTTTCTTTGGATGCCTCGCACACACTCTCAGATGGTCTCACTTTTTGTTTTTCTTTCTCAGAGACAACTTTGATTCCATCATCAGGAATTCGATTTCCTAAAATGCCTAGAACTCACCCTCAGAGCTACAGTTTGCCAGGGCTCAGCGTCTGGGTTTGAAGTGTGGAAAACTTAAGGAGGTAGAGAAGGGGACTCTCATTCCAGGGTGGTCCAGCGAGGCAAGGCTGAACCAGGAGGGGGTGGTCTGTCCTTCCTTTTGTCTTGTCCTGGTTCTGTGGCCTGGGTTAGAGGTGGCACTGGCCAAAATTGAGGGCACCAATCCCCTTGGGGATTGGGATCAGTTTTTTTTTTTTTTTCTTTTGGGGATGTGTGTGGATTGTTCCCTCACCCACTGCAGCAGATCTGGCTTCTGGCTATTAAGCTGCTGGTGCTGGGAACTGGGGGTGGAGGGGAGGAGGGAGGCTGGCCTGTGGTATATATACCCAACCATTCTCTTTCTTGGGATGTAGGACCCAGTAGCCTAAGAATTCCATGTAGAAGTGGACATGTCCTTGGGCCTCAGGGAGGGAGAGAGGTAATCCTGGGATGTGGGTGTTTAAACCTGGCGTGGGGATGGGGAGCAGAGAATAGAAAAGCTCTCCAACAGCCTGGGTCCCTCCAACCCACCAGCTGGAAGGCTTACCCATCCCTCCACCACAGCCACCTTCTGCTTCTTCACCCTGAGCCACCACAGATGGAGCCCAGGTCTAGAGGTCCCCCCACCTCAATGCCTCTGGTGCCCTGGCCTCTAGGGCATTACAGTGGTTGGAATCCAGTTTGGTCTTCTGCTTTGAGGGGATGGTTTAGCGCATTCCCTTCAGGAAATCATTACCAAGTTATATAATCATTTCTCTCTCTTGGCGGCCCTCTTCCTTACACACTATCCGCTCCCATACCCCCCCAACCTCCCCCCAACACACACACACTTCTTGCTCCTGGGTGGCCTGGTCTATGGCACTCCCTGTCCCCCTGCTTCACCACTTGGAGGTTGCAGAGCAGGTCCCGGCCTCGCTCCCACAGCCCCTGGGTCACCCGATGAGGGTGCGCTGGGCACAGGCTTTCTTGGCTTTCTTCATCCCTTTGAGGGGCATAGGCCTGAGCAAGAAGCTTGGAAGAATCTGGAAGGAGGAGGCTGGGAGCAATCCAAGAGCAACTTAGGGTAGAGACATAAAACACCCCTCCCCCCTTAAAGCTTGGACTGGTTGCCTGGGCAGCGCCCCCTCCCGCCTCAGGTCAGTGTTTTCTAAGGAACTCAAGCCCTGGCTCCTTGCTCTGGGTGTGGGGAATACTCTATGTGCAGGAGGCGACACCCTCAGGGTCACATCCAGCACCGGGCGAGTTCGTTGCTTTGTGGGTGCCGGCGGACGGGTTCAGTAAAGGACCTTGTCCTAAGCTGATGGGTCCCAGCCACTTGGCCCACAGTTTAGGGTAGCTGGTTTCTCTTGTTCCCAGCACAGTCTGGCTTTGTCTGGGTGGTCCCTCAGGGCTGCCAAGGTCGGAGTCCCCACAGCGCCTGACCCTGCGCAGCGCTGGGTGCAGTGACTTCTTAGCCTCCTCCGAACCTCACTTCTCCCCGAATCCAGCGGTTCCAGCCCTGCTGGCCCCTCTTGCTGGCCAAGACTTTTAGGAACAACGAGGGACACGGCGGGGGTGGGGGGCGTTTTATCGGCCCCTTGCCTTCGGTTTTGGCCCATCTCACAAGTAGTCTCCCGGGGCACCGAGGAAAGGAAAACGGACATCCGAGAATGTTGGCCGGATCCCGCGGCAGGAAAGACTGATTAGCCCGGTCCAGACTGGGGGTGGTGAACGGGAAGCAGGCCCCGGGCGGAGGTCACCCACCTCTTACTTGTGTCCTAAGAAAATCTATCTTGCCACTCTCGTGAACCCCGAAGCTGTGGGCAAGAGTGTTTGGTTTTGTATTTGGTACGATCTGGGCAAAGGACGTCTCAGGACGCCTCACTGGCCTTCTTCCCTTCCGGGTGCTCCTGCGTGGGGTGAATTCTCCCTGTCCTGGTCGGGTCCGACTCCTTGCCCCCAACCTTAAACTCTTGCAGGCTATGTCTTAAGGGTGGAGTAAACGCATTTTCCCGGCAGGGAGTTCTCTTCAACTCTGGAACAGCGATTTGCTCTTCCCATTCCTGCCTTTTTCGTGGTTTCAAGGGAGGTTAAAATATATATATATATATATATATATATATATATTACAGAGAAATTGATATTTCATCAGATGCCGATGCAGGTATTCAAACAGCAGCCCCCAACACCGCAAACCTCTTTCCCTGCGTCATAAAAATATAGTCCGGCGCGGGCCAACTTTTACAGGTCAGACTGGTTGGTCCCGCTGGCAGATTTGGGCCTCGCCGGTTGGGGATTTGGGCCCTCCCTCCGCGAGGATCCTGTCCCACCGTCCGGCCCGAGCTGCGCACCGGCCAGAGAGAATTTGGAGAAACCTGGGTGAGCGCGGCCGTGCCTCGTTCGGGGCGGCGGGGTGCCGTGGCGCCCGAGGGGCTCGCTTCTCGGGCCTCCTCGGTTCCCATGCCTACATCGGAGAGGGCGGAGGGGAGCCCGACTGGGAAGCCGCAGTCTCGGGGCGCTCAGGGAGATGAATTAACGATTTAACCCAGACAGAGAGCAGGCTAGTGGGGCGAGCGAGGCGCGAAGGTCTGCACTGAGCGGCCCCATGTCCGCGTCCAGGGGAGAAGAGAAATCCGGGCTGAGAAGAGGAGGCAGGATCTAACTCGAGTGCTTCCCTCGCTTTGCCGCGATCCATCCTCGCGGAAAAGCAGAGCCAGGAGGGGCCAGGCGGGAGCGGCGTCCTCGGGTCTGGGAGCGCGACCTGGGTGACCTCGCCGCCACCGGGGCAGAGCGCCTCTGCCCCCAGGGTAGGCGCCGGCCTGGGTGGCCCGGGGGAACCGAAGATGAATTGCTTCCAAAAGCGTTTGCCTCTCACCTGCGGGCGGCGCACCGTCCGGAGCGAGCCCGCCGCGTGCCCTGCGTTTTTGAGGGCTCGCCTGGGGGGCAGGTGCGGACAGGGCGGCCCTTCCCGGGGAGCCAGCTTCGCCTGCCCCGCGTCCGCCCGCTCCACGTGGAGGGCGCAGCTGCGAAGGGGGCAAAAGTGGGGCGCATTCGGCATTTCTGCGCCTTGGCCCTTTCCCTCCGTCCACCTTGCCAGCCCACCTTCCTCCTCCTAGTTTATTATCCCCATTAGACTGGGATTGGCCAAGCCTGGAACCAGTTTGCTCCTTGTTAGGAGCCGGGCAGACTTTTCTCGCCGGGAGCGCGGACGGAGCGCGGGAACTATAAACCCTCTTCTGCCGCCTACCCATTTCGCACCAAGAATTTGGGAAAACATGTTAACGCCACCTCACCACACCCCCCACGCGGGCGGCACAAGTTTTTCCGTGAATTTTTAACCCTTAGAAAGCGATTCTCACATTTTGGGAGCGGATCCTCCAGCACAGAACCTGGAGGCAGCCGGCGGGTCCCTGCGCCGCGCGCCCCCTTCCCGCGTTCCTCTCTGGGCTCCTGGCCCTGCTCCCCGCGCTTAGCGGACCTGGAGGAGCGCTTGAAACGTGGCAGGCTCAAGAGAGCCGAGGTCTGTACCTGGACGGCTGTTGTAAATTAAATTCGACCTGGAGAGGGACTTAGTAATACTGTGCGCCCGGGAAGGAAATGGAGCGGGCCGCGGGTGGTTCCCACTGTCCTACAGAGGAAGGCGCGGCTGGGACTCAGCACAGGCTTCATTCACCCTTTGGGGCTCAGAGGTTGGCTTCATCAAGGATGGGATTTTTTTTTTTTTTTTTTAGAAGGCAGGGTGAAAGTCTTTTAAAGGAATCTGAAGGATGAAACTAGTCAGGAAGAAGAGTTACTAGCAAAGCCCGGGCGAGATGAAACCAGGAGCGGCAGGAAGTTAAATGAAGGAATACCAAAGCGAGGTGTACCTCCCTCCCGACACGCCAAAAATAAAGTGGGGTTAAGGCAAGAATGTAGGCTGAACGCTCTGGGGATTAGAGCTGCGTGAGTCTTCAAGACGTCTAGGAGTCAACCGACGCGACCAAATACCAGGGTCGATTTTTCAAAATCCAGTCCTCCTGGAGGTGAGGTGGGGTCGGGTGGGGTGGGGTGGGGTATGGTGGCGTGGGGTGGGGGGGTCGAAGCAGGCGGGAAACCGGCGTAGCAATGGCTTTCCATTGAGTAGACAGAACACAGCCCACGGGAGCGTCTTGGATTTTGAACAGTGACCTGATGACCCCGCTGACCAGGTGTAGACAGCCTCAAGTCCTAAATATTTCCATTGTCCTAACACTTCCCTTTTGCCTCGGGTTTTAGAGTCCTTTCTCTCTGTGCTCCAGTCAATTAGTGATTACTTTAGCTCCGCATTAGCAGACCGAACCCAGGGAGACCCAGGTGCTGGGAGGGCTGCAGTGGAAGGGGAGGGAGACGGCCACACCTGCAGTCATCCAGGGATGGGAAATTAGTTAACAGGCAGTCACCTTTCTATCACATTGTTGAGAGGTCTCCTTTGAGCCTCTTGGTTTAGTCTGTATGTGGGTATCTTGTGGGTTTCTCAGGGAAACTAGTCTTCTCCTAATTAAGGAGTTGTGGAGGGGGGAGGTGGGTGGAGTTGGATGGAGGGACCTTGTGACATTTCTTTCAATCAGGGAAATAGATCAGGATCGGGGCTGAGAAGCTTTGGAATGCATAGAGACTTGGAAACAGTTTAGCTGCTGAGCAGCCAGCCAAAGGGAGTAATCTTACCCACTTTGGGAAACCCAGGGCTGGAGACAGACTGAAACAGCCATTTGCTGTGGCGCACCAGATACCTTACTGTATAGATGGCTGAGTTTGGAGATGGATGGTGTGTGCAGGGGGTTCATTTTGTAATGGTTTTCTGCCTTTCCTGCCTTTCTGGAACGAGTGTGAACAATGCCCGTGACGCAGGTGTGAGCCAACAGGGTCTCCCACTTTTAGGAAAAGGTCGTCGTGGCTTGAGTGTCCGTCTTCCTTGGCCGTCTCTCTTTTTCCTTTCTCCCCTCCTTCCTCAGTCCGTTCCTTCCTTCTTTTGTGAGATCCTTGCGGGAGGAGCATGGGTTTGCACAGGGTTTCTGACCAGCGGGGTCTCATCAGGGCTTGAGTACCCAGCAGCCTGTGGGGAGGTAGATCTATCCATCTCTCAGGCAGTTTCCAGGAGGCTTGGGAGGGAAGAGCAATTTCTGGGTCTGGAACAGAAGTGGTCCCGGAGCGGGGCTGCTGTTGTTTGTGGTAGGAAGAAAAACTCACATGCCTTCTATGAGGTCTTTACGTTTTTGTCTCAATTTTATAGGAACCTCCATCAAAATGGAGCACAAATGGGCCACTTTGAGGCGCTGCAGCTGGGGGTAGGAGGACAGGTTTAACTGGCAAAATTGAAATGGATTCTTCCTTGGAAAATGTACTTTGGGTTAGTGGCGGGTTGAAAAAATTGTCTTGGGAGGCAGCTAGTAACTCCTGTTGGTTTTTGGCGGATTTCTTTTCTCTGAGCCCCACTCCCCTTCCCCCTGCCGATCTGGGTCTAGTCACAGATGTTTTACCGTGGTATCTCACCCTCAAATGCCTTTAAAGTATAATTGGCTTTAATTATAATGTTTGGGGGTTAAGGGATTGGTTCTGGGAACAGCTTAATAGAGACAAAACTTGCAGCCAAATTAATTGAAAGTTTCTTCTTATGAGGGAGCAGTTGCCAAACATATGGAATATTGCCGTAGAATGAGACATCAGAAAAATCCATTGTGGAGATTCAGCAATGATTAAACATGAAGAATGGAATGGAAATAGATATCTGTGGCAGTTCCATAGGCTGTCATGGATTCGTTTAATGTGATTTTTCGGTTTTATTTGCAATTATTAAGAATAGTCAATACTCAACTGAAGATGACTAATTCTGTGTCAATGTATAACCTAGGAGATAATTCTACACCTGCAAATATATATCTACATTTCTTATTTTATTTACTATGGGATGCCTTCTATTAAATGGTTCTCCAGATTCAGCCTTAAATGGTAACATCAAAATTGTCTCAAGGCTACTTTTGAATTTGATTTTCCATCGAAGAGGTTACTATTTTTGAGCTAAGCAGAAGAACAAAGAGATTTCCAAAGGGACCTCAAACCACCAAATGAAACAAATAGGACCCGTGGTGGAAAGGATTCTAGAGAAGAACAGAGGGAGAAGACAATGTTAGGTGTGATCATTTCTGATTCTCTGACTCTTTTCTAGTTGTTAGTCATTTATTAAGACAAACTAGAAATTAGATAAGATGTGTAGGTTGCTGTATTTTTAAAGTACATAAGCAAATAGGATTATATTAGAGAATATAATTTACCTTAAATGTGATGCCAGGTTTTGTTTTGTTTTTTACTTCTCTCAATATTTTTGTGGCTGGCCCAGATCATTATAGACAATGCTGTCATCACATAATAACACAATGTTCAATAAACTTTTAATTCTTAAATTTTAAAGAACCAATATTGGAATTTTGTGCTTCTACTGTGCTGTTTAAGATTATTCTTACTAGGTTATTAAGAGAAGTTTATAAAAACATTTTTGAAAATTATGCTTGGTCTCTTCAAGATACTTTGGTTTAGAATAAGGGAACATATAAATAAGGATGCTCTAAGTTCAGTCAGTCGCTCAGTCGTGTCTGGCAAACCATTTCTGTATTCTTGCTGAGAATCATGAACTCCTTATTGCCATAGAATAAGGAAACATACAAATATGTAAGCTCTAAACTGTTCAATAAAAGTGAATTGTCTTTAATAGGGAAAAAAGAAAGAGCCAGGAGAGGGGAGAAAACAGACACGTCTAGTTATGATTTGTCCCATAAGCTGCATCCCGTGTCTCAGTCGTCTGTTCCTTTGGCCACATTTATCAGGTGATTTGAAAAGGGGAGTTAGGACCAGGAAACAAGGTTTTATTGTCAGTAGGGATGGCAGCGACTTTGAATTGGAAAGTTTTATTTAAGAAATATGTATTGAATAACAGAACTTTTAATTAATTTAACTGTACCTGTGTTATAATTCTTAGACTTGGATATTCTAGAACTTAGGTTTGCATTTAGGCAGGCCTGATACCATACTTGCTATGTCCTGTGGCCTTATGTTAGCAACACTTCAGTATTAATCATTCCCAGATGAACAGAATAAGCCCCCCTGAGAATATTTCCCCAACCTGCCTTTTTAAAACCTCCTTCCTTCTTTCTTTCTTAAAGAACTTTAGGTAACAGAGCAACATTGTCTGCCATTAAGTGTTGTTTTCTCCCTCTTCTATGTTGGGAAGGAATGGGGAATTCCAAGAAAAACATTTGCATAATATTTCAATTATATATGTGTTTCCTTAAAGCCCCATTTGGCTTTTCTCCTTTCAGTTTGTAGTCAGTAAAAGAAAAGAAAAGAAAATTAAGTATTTTGGGAAACATACAGTAGCCAAATATTATTTAAGACAGAGTTCAAAACAAAAATTACTTACCAGCAAAAGGATTTGAGGTGAAACCCTCCAGACAGAGGCGACTTTGATGAGCATTGTTGGAAGCCTTGGTCTTCAATCAGTCTCGGAATCTATCACAGAGAACAAGAAGATTCTAGCCCTGGTTTGCTCCCCAATTGTGTACCCTTAGGGAAACCCTTTTAAATGTAGAGGTTCACTTTTCTCAAGATCTCAAGGAAGAGTAAATGAGCTTGCAGATTTGCAAGTTCTTGACAAAATTCATAGTGTGGGCAAACTTAAAAACCATGATCATGATCACAGTTCCTGTTCTGGGGGTGGAGTTGCCCTTAACAGGCTGGAGGGCTCCTGAGTTTCCCGAGAGGATGGCCAAGACAGTAGAGAGCATTGGAGGGATCTCCAAACAGGAAAGAAACCCTGGAAGCAGGTCCCAGGGACCGCCTCCCTATCCAGAAAGAAGCAAGGAAAACCTTTTCCGGGGCATAAGGCTGTCAAGTCAAATGGTTTGTGAAACAAAAAGAATTTTATTGTCCAAAAGGCAGTGATAAAGCAATGTCTTGCAGGATTCAAAAGTGGCCCATAAAGGTCCAAATTTTACAGAATACTAATCTGTTCAGAGACTGTGGTTAAACAAACATTATTCCAACCAGTACAAAATACCTGTCTTTAAAGTATTAAAGTATTCACCAGCATTATGGGTCCAACAGAAATATCTGAAATTCTAAATCATTTTCCCAGAAAGATACTTTCTCAAATACACTTTAGAAATCCTTGTCAAGTGTTTTGGTTCTCATTTTAGTTTCCTTAGTGGAAAAAAATGGTTTTTCCTCACCTTGTTGATCTTCTGTGACCAAAGAGATAGAAAGCACAATTTTTCAAAGAATTAAAATCGATTAAACAAACACAAACGATCTCTGAAATGTTTCTTGGTGGCCCCAGGTTCCTTGAGAGCAGTTTCTTGGAAATGAAGAAACGTGAGTGGGGAATAAAAATACACAGTACTTACTATACTTCACCAGAGGGGTGTGGGCAATTTGATCTGCTGCAGACCGTATTAGACCTTTGATCTCTTCCACTTCCCACCTTTCTGAAACTCCACAAATGGAGGAATTTGGGGATTTAAAAGAGAATCCATTGTCTGATGGGCCACTCTGAAAAATAAACCCCATGTGCCCCCCCTATGGCACTTCAGGTGATTTGAGGGCTGAACATCACGTTGTGGCTTTTATGAAAGCTTATAAGCTTCCTTGATGAAGAAGTAGGTTCCAGCTATAGGCAAAGGGTTTTTAGTTATTTTTTACCAAACAAGAAATAGTCACTTCACCATTGGGCATTAGAAAAATAGGAGAAGCCTCAAATGTTAATTTGAACTCAATCTACTCTTACCTGGATACATTAGAGCAAAAGGTCAGGCAGTTTGTGGTCCCAAACACCCTACTCTCAGCATTCACATATGAGGAGGGGGACCAAGGTCTGGCAAATTTGCTCTCATTCTATGGAGGAAAGAGTCTGACAGATTTCTTTATTCCAAAAAGACTGAATCTTGTAATGTTGCATTAACTGCTGTTCATACTCTGGGATTATGTTGATTAGAAAGGGTTGTACATTTTCCAGATGCTTTAGAACAAGAGGGATGAAGGAGAGTTTTGAGTGTTTTGGTGCTGAGGGTAGGGAAAATTATATTGGGAAATAATGAAGCATGAAATAATTTTGATACACTTTAAATGTATAAATCCATCTTATTGGTGACTGGCTATGAGAAGGGAGAAGGAAGCTGACCACTGAGTTCGGACAAAGGTGTTATGGAAGTAAGTGTTTTATACTCATTAACTGATGCAGTCACGTAGCAACCCTGAGAAAATGTTATTATCTCCATTTTACAGATAAGAAAATTGAGGCTCAAAGAGATTGAACAACTTGTCTGAAATCACACACATGGTAGAATCAGCATCTCAGACTCTGGTCTGGGTTTTATCGTAAACAATTTGGCAGACCTAAAGATTTGAAGATCTGAACTCTAACCAGAACTGAAAAATTTCAAATTCCCTAAGTACTTTTCCAAAAAGGTCTTTGAGCAAAATTTTCTACTTCCCCCTAGTTTTCCATTTCACTCACTATCCACTCTCCCCACCTCTCCAGGGTTGGACAGCTCCCTCATCCAGAGATGGTTTCCTTCCCGTAGATACAGCTTGACTTCAGAAAAATTGGCTTTTTTCCCCAGAGTCACCATGCCTTAGCTGTTATATCCAGATATTCCTGTGCATGTGTTTGTGTGCCTTTAGGATTGTGTGTCAGTATCTGTGCATATGTGCGTGTACCTATGAATACGTGTACGTGTGTGTGCTAAATGTTTGAGAACATGTGAATGTGGTATGTGTGGGTGCCTTTGTGTATGAGTGTGTATGCTCATGAACATTAGTGATTGTGTGTTTCTCTGTGTGTCTGAGTATATATGTGAGTGTGTCTGTGTTGAGTATGTCTTTGTATATACTGCAAGTGTGACTATGTGGGTACATCTGACTATGTGTATATACACATATGTGCATATACATCTGTCTGTGTGAGGGTGTCTGCTTGGGTAATTGTGTATATGCAGCTGTTCTCCCTGCAGACTTAGGTCTGTGCCTTGGGTCATGTCTCTCTGCTGGACTCTTGTGGACGGCCCCATGATGGGAGGATATTGCCCCATGTGGTCCAGCATCTCCACAAATTCCTTGGCTGCTCCAGGAGTGTTGCTGTCTTTTCATGCCTGGGTTTACCCTCTACAGAGCCCCAGCAGAGAGCATCACCACAGAACACTTTCCTGCAGATAAGATAAAAATTTTCATTTTAAATGAAATGAGTCCTCAGATCAGGAACTGAGTTTATAGATCAAATTCTGTCTTAGTGACTGCAGAAGTCTGCTTAAACTCCAGTTTTCAAGGTAAAATCTTGCCATATCAAATACTGCATGAATAAGTCAAGTTTACTAGGGACTTGGAAATCCTCTCCACCTTGGAAATTTTGGTTACAACTTTATTTCTTATAGGAGACCTATATAACCTCTGTCCTGTTCAGACTCTTCAAATTATGGAAAAAAAAATCAGTTTATTGTAGGTTAAAAAAAGATTTGTGTTGTTGCTCTTTGAAATTTTCTAGATAAACATTTTATACGCATCTAAATAATTGCCTGGAGTGCTCTCTCCTGAAGTGTGGGGTCTGAGGTCACAGGGCCTCACCCCCATCACAGGTGGGGATGAATCTGAACTTGACAGATGCCATCAGCAAGCTGGCACCTTGCAGCTGGGGGAAGGGGATCAGCCAGACAGGGGTTCCCACTCCCAGCCCTGCTTGGGCATTAGGTGTCTGTCTCCTAAAACACCTGCGTGCTCTGTCCGAAGGAGGGAAATCTGTCCCTCAGACATTTTTGTCTGCGCAATTGTTAGGCAGCACCAGAGGCTGGTGGCTCATCAACTCCTTGTCACTGAACACAGAGCAGCTTACAGACTATTCCTCCATCTCCATCTCTACTCCATAATGTGAGATGGAGGTGACATGACACGGTAGAGCTAGCTGGGTGAGATGATGTCTGACCCTCTAGCTCTGGGGTTGGGTGAGCCCACTGCATGACAGGCTTAGTTCAAATCCTGGTTCCCCCGTTGGGGGACCTCCAACACTTTGCTTGACCTCTCCCAGACTCAATTTCCTCATCTGTAAACTGGGTCTAATAATACTCCCTCACCAAGGTGTGTGGATTGAGGAAACCTACCGTGCAGGGCCTGGCATAGTTTATAACAGGTTCTTGTTGCCTGGTCTTACCTTTATTATTGATATACTGTGGATCTCTTAAAACCATTTCTGCATTATCTTTTTTTTTTTAATGCTGTCTCTCAAAATCTGCAGTGGAATACAGTGGGAAAGGTTTTGTTTTCTTTTAACTTAAAAAGCACCCTTAGTATGTCCTTTACCTTTTTTGCCAAGCTTGAGAATGCCAGTTGGGTTCCAAGGCCCCAATCCCGAGTTTGGGAAGCCCAGACTGACCCCTCTGGAAGTACTCCCTGCAGGCTGGAGGTCGAGAGAAATGGCTTATCTGCCTGCTTTTAGTGTTGTTTCTAAACGTGATGTTGTCTCGGCTTCCAACCCTCTAAACCCCCATCCCTGCCCGCCCTTCCCGCATACATTAGCCTTAATGTATTCTCCCTTGAATACTCATCATATTAAGGCTCCCGGTAGATACCTTGCTTGAAATAAATTTTATGGGCACGCATCCTCGCCCTCATCTCCATGCATTTGTGGCCTGGAGGAGAAATATAGCCGTATCTTTCCTTGGAGGCCAAACAACAATTAGGTGGGAATGGGCGGCCCTCTGGCCCGGGCGCAGGGCAGGGTATAGGGAGGGAGCAGGTTTGCGCTGCATTCCCCCATCAGTCTCTCCAGGGGTTAATTTGCCTCCACTGGCCTGCAGCCTGGCTCCTGGGACAAAGATGTCCCTAGTTGGTCTTTTCCCTGGGCTGATGATCCACGAAGACCCACAGATCGGACCAGGCACCCGCGGCTCGGGGTGGGGCATGGGTTCCTTTGGCTCTGCACCACGCATCCGCATCCGGGCACACCTCTTCGCTGAGCTGGAGGGCTTCTCTCCTAGGGCGTCCTTCCCATCCTTTGCATAAAGATGCCTGAGCAGACTTCCTTCACGGCTCCTTCCTCCTTCCGTAAGGCTTAGCAGCTGCCACCAGAGCGCCTGCAAGGGAGATCCACACCCTTTTCCTCTTAATGGCTCCATTTACCTGCCTATCCCCATCCCTTTGCCAGGCTGGATTTGTCACACCAAGAGAGCTCCAGGTTACTTACCCCTTACTCACTATAGCTTCACCTCTTCTTTCCCAACCTCCCAACTGGTAAGGCCCCCGCCCTCGGAACCTTCTCTGGCAGCTCCAGGGATGTGGCCCCTGGTGGTCCCTGGAGAGTCAAGTGTGTGGTTGAGCAGGAACCTGCCTGGAGCTGCCCGATGAGTCCCCAAAGCCATGGCACAGCTGCTGTGTGCTGTGGGTCCTCTCGGAAGCGCCACATGAGGGTCTTGACATCTGTGTGGGGCTCCTTGGTGGGAGTTCAATGAGATCAAGCTCAGGAACTTGGGCCCCTAAGTTTCCTTAATCAGCCCAGTGGCACCACTGCAGATACCTTGTTGCCGCAGTTATCTTTCCTCCTAATAATGGAAACCTTTACTGAACACCTACTGTATTCCAGGTCCTTGTCCTGCATACTGAGTCCTGTTGTGTGGCCTCCAGCCAAAAGTGTTGTGAAGACGAATTGATTAATTTGTCTTCACAATACTTCTACCAGATCCAGTTGTCATCATCACTCCATTTTACAGGTGAGGAAACTGAGGCAGAGGCAGAGTATTGGGTTGGCCATAAAAGTTCATTTGGGTTTTTCTGTAAGATGGTTTGGAAAAATCCAAATGAACTTTCTGACCAACCCAATGATTTGTTAAAGCTTAGAAAGCAGAATCAAAATTAGGCAGTCTGGCTCCAGAATCCATGGTCTTAATGTGTGTCCTACCTTGCCACTGTTATTCAGTGGAAATTCCTGTAGCTGTCATGTGCTTAGCCCTTTGCTGGGACTCTTGGTAAATACTTACTGGTTGAACAGTTTCTTTGTCAAGGAGGAAACCTTTTGACATAAAAAGAAAATCCCATCTGAACTGGGACCGATAGTGAGTATCCAAGCCTACATGTATCAGGGAGTTTTCATTTTGGCCTGAGAATCAGGTCAAAGGGCAAGGCATCTAGTGAGTCTGACCTTCAGGCAATGGTGGTGCCTGCCGAGGCCATGAAGGGAACAGACTGTTCAGTTGGGTTCAAGATCAACACTGTGTGTACAGGGCTAACAATGATGGTTAGTGAATGTCTCCATAGCCTGTCCATGTTTTAGATATAAATGACTTAATACTTGAGAAAGCTTTCTCTTTACATAGGTTTAGATGTGTTTAGTTTTTCCCCTTAATGCTTTGAGGCTAATGCTCTTATGTGAACACTTTAAAATCACAAGTCTCGATAGCCTGTCTATGTTTTAGATATAAATGACTTAATACTTGAGAAAGCTTTCTCTTCACAAAGGTTTAGATGTGTTTAGTTTTTCCCCTTAATGCTTTGAGGCTAATGCTCTTATGTGAACACTTTAAAATCACAAGAGATTTAGTTTTACTACTTTTGTTGACATTTTGGGATGTGCAGGAAGAACTAGTGAAGAACTGTCTCCAGGTGAGCTTCTTAGGAATTTTTTCTTTTTGTAAATTTAAGCATATATATTAAAATTTTTTACAATGTTGTATTGGCTTCTGCCATACAACCATGCAAACCAGCCATAATTATACATACATACCTTCCTTAATCTCCCTCCCTGTGATACATATATACTATGGAATATTCAGTTCAGTTCAGTTCAGTTCAGTCGCTCAGTCGTGTCCGACTCTCCGCGACCCCATGAATCACTCAGCCATAAAAAAGAATGAATTTGAGTCCATTTTAGTGAAGTGGATGAACCTAGAGCCTGTTACACAGAGTGAAGTAAGTCAGAGAAAAACAAATATCATGTATTAATGCATATATATGGAATCTAGAAAAATGGTTTTGATGAACCTATTAAAAAAGCAGATATAGAGAATGGACTTATGGACACAGTGGGGTGAATGGAGAAAGTAACATCAACATATGTACACTATCAGGTGTAATATGGATAACTGGTGAGAAGTTGCTGTATAGCACAGGGAGCCCAGCCTGGCAGTCTGTGCTGACTTAGGATTTGATCAGTAATTTATTTGGTGATAAATATCTTTGGAGGTACTCTTGTGTGCCAGGCACTGTGCTAGGCACAGAGGAGACGCAACTGAGAAAGAAATACTGCTCCTGCTCTTAAGGATTCCACCTTTTAATGGGAAAGACAGTGTGTAAAAAGTAGCAAAAAACGCTATAATAGAGGTGAGAAACCCCAGGGTTTACCAGCCTTGTGACATGCTGTATTATGAGACTACCATGGGAGGCCAAATGCTTTCACTTTAATGCTTTTGTTCTTAACGTTTGTTACAGTCCTTTTTTTGAGGAAAAGGACAAGGGAAATGGCTAGAGATGTTACACTATTTGTTCATCCAACTGTGAAAGCCTGACCATTTTATACATTTTGAAACTAATTCAATGACTCAAAAATATTATCAATCCCCTGAGCAATCCCTTGGTAGAGATGGGATGGCAGAAAAATAGACCTTGGCTAGGAAGTCACCCAACTCAGGAAAAGGATGGGGCAGTGGTTAGGATTTAGTTGTGGACAACAGAGTCCATTTTCACTGTTTAAATGGAAAGTGGTCAATTACCAGGTATGTATTAGATGACTTTCAGCTTAGTGGAGCCAGCCCTGGACCAAGCTTCTGGGAATAACTCCCAGTCCCCAGAATGTTGTTGCTTCTGCCATGATTGATTAGGACATTAAAACCAGAGAATCCTGTGGCCTTTGCCCACATGAGCATAATGGGGGCCTGCCTTTTGGCTGTGCCTCCATTCTACTCAGTTCTGAATTCAGGTCTCTCCTAAGTGCATCTGATTGGCAGACTCATTTGGAACCTGAGCTGCAAGGGAGTCTGGAAAAGCAGTTTCTGGTTTTCCTGTCTGCAGTACTACATGAAGTCTTATTAGTTGGGGATATTGATGGTATCATTTGTAGTTCTTTAAAATACTGAGATTCTTTCTCCTCTTGGACCTTTAGGCTTGGACCTTGGTCAGTACCCCTCTCCCCTACATATCATTTTCTTTTTAGGCCAGATGGCCTCTCAGTTCATGCCTAGGCAGTGCTAACTTTAGAGGCTTTTAGCACAGATTCTACCCAGTAGTGAAAGTGTCATGGGCTTCCCTGGTGGCTCAGATAGTAGAGAATCTGCCTGCAATGCAGGAGACCTGGGTTCAATTCCTGGGTTGGAAAGATCCCTGGAGGAGGGCATGCAACCCACTCCATAGTCTTGCCTGGAGAATTCCATGGACAGAGGAACCTGGTGGGCTGAGGTCTTTGGGGTCTCAAAGAGTCAGACATGACTGAGTGACTAAGCACAGCACAGTGAAAATGTCATAGAAATAAAGGTGAATGTTACTGGGTCTTCCTGGCCACTGGCTGCTGAATTCCAGCTGGCATAAGTGGAGTTAGCTGATGCTGCTAACCTTGTGGTGCTCTCAGAAACAGGCCCTTTGGGCCAAAGCCACCCAAAGCCAGGCCAGCAAAACATGGATTGGATTTCAGTCCCAACCTACTCCTTTGACCAGGCACCTTGCACAGTGTACAACCTGTACAACTCTATGTGGCAGCTCTGGGAGTTTGGTTTATGTTCTTTCCCAGATCAGGCAGAATGAGAAGGCATCCACACAGCACCTGGTCCGGTTAGCAGTGCTGTGCAGAAGGCTCACACGGCCTCTCTCACCTCTCTCCACAGAGATCCCCCAGTGTGCTGGCTGCAACCAGCATATCTTGGACAAGTTTATCCTCAAGGTCCTGGACAGACACTGGCACAGCTCCTGTCTCAAGTGTGCGGATTGCCAGATGCAGCTGGCTGACCGGTGCTTCTCCAGGGCTGGCAGCGTCTACTGCAAGGAGGACTTCTTCAAGTAAGTCAGAACTGGGTGGTGGGGTGCAACTTGCTCTCCCTGCCCTAATCTAACTGCCTCCCCCTTGCAGTGAGGGGGAAGCTTGCGGTAAGACAGGGTGGGGAGGGCAGGGGTCCATCCTATGTGGGACGGGCGAACCCTGATGCTAAGAGGCTGTTCTTCATTGAGGTCCCCCTTCTGATCACCGGCCCCATCATTCCTTGATGCCCAGAGTCTCAGTCTCACGTGAGCTCTGCAAGGGGTAGGGGTGAGGAGCTGGCAGAGGCTGGAGCCAGACTTCTCCAGGATGACTGACAAAGGATCCCTGCAAATCCTTAAAGGAGTTCCTCTTTCTGTCTTTGTGAGTTGGCGCCTCAGGGCACTTGGTTGTATCATTCCTGTGACTTTCAGAGCGGTCCTTTGAAATTTAGATCTAGAGGCATCTCCATGGCTGCTTCAAGGGTCTCAGAGAAGAGTTGCTCCTGGGTAGGGGTTGAGCCAGGCTCACACAGTGTCATCGACTTCAGTGGAAATATGAAGAGACAGTTTTGTGTGATGGTTTAGAGCTCAGACCCTGTCTGGTTTTGAACTTCCTTATTAGCTATGTGCTCTTGAGCAAGTTATTTAAATTCTCCATACTCAGTTTGCTCATCTGTAAAATGGGGCTGTTGATAATAGGGTTGTTGTTAGTTTTGAATGAATCAGCATGTGTAAGTTCCTTAGGACAGTGCCTGATACATGAGAACTAGCTCTTGAGACTGTCTTTGGTTTTTCATTCAGGGATTGGGTTCATCAGAAAGAAAAATCCTGCTGGAACTTTAGGTCAGAGTGAGGGGATCTCCTAAAATTTATTTTCCGTGGCATTTGGTCTGGCACTTCTCTTCCAGAATTTATTATCTAGGCACTTAGGCTGGTGCCTCGAATGAAATGGACCGGCTGGTAGGACAGGAGGTGAGGGGTGTCTGTCAGTGACACAGAACCCAGTGCGGGTGGCCCTTGGGGTGTGTCGAGTGTGGTGGGGCTGCGAGGTGACTCCCCTACACTGGGAAACCCTGGGCAAAAATGAGCAAGCCCCGGAGAGGTGGTGCGCCTCCTTCAGGGGATGTATATTCTGGAGACAGGGAGAAGAAATGGGGAGAAGCACCATTCCTTGGGAACTCGATTTCTCCCAAATCCTTCCCAAGGTTTAACTGCAGGGAATAAGTAATTTGAATTTCTGAGGATTCTTCAATTTTGTCAGTCCAATAGGAGTTGAAAAGCACTTTAAAGATGGTGTTGATAACCACGGGGGCTGCCTCCATGGCTTGTGCTCAGAAGGCAGGACTTGTTACTATCACACTTCGGTCAAAGAAACTCTGCTCTCTCCTTGAAAGTGTGTGTGTGTGTGTGTGCGCGCGTGTTTGCACATCTATGCCCAAGCTCCCTGAGGGTGGGGCGGTGGCTCGCACAGGCACACCCCACAAATCCTTATGGCTCCCAGTTGAGGGGTGGGCCTCTGGCTCTTTTCTGTGTACTGCTCCCTGCTCTCTCCCCATCTTCCTCTTACTGTGCCCACCCCTGATGCTCACCTTGTTGCCTGTGTTCTGGCATTTAAGCGGTACCATCCCCTCCACTCACAGCTTTTCTCTGCAACAAGAATTTGCCTCAACCTTCCTCGCTCAGAGATGCCCTGGTCAAGTACCATGGCAGCTCTTTGGGCCCCGGATAGGGCAGTTGTCATCCCTTGTGTTGGGGGGTGGGGAAGAGGGCAGGAGGAAGTAGGTGGGTGGGCCTGGTCTTGGGGCTTTGGTGAGCAGTCCGTGCTTCCAGGGCCAGTGCCTCATCCTACCATTTGTCCCTGGACCTTTGGAAATCCTCAGTGAACTCCAGGGTGAGCAAGAGGCCACACTGCCTTCTTGCCTGTCTGGGGACAGGGGAGGTGCTGAGGGATCCCTTGGTCAGAACTCTGGTTGGGTGCAGGCCTGTCAGGATCAAAGACCTAGAATTCCATAACCAGAGAAGCCCTTTTGAGCACTGGCATTGCCCTGGGGCCCTATCTGATGTTTGGACCTTGATTGGCTAGCTCCAGGTTTGGGAACAGGAGGTGGCAGCAGCTGGCATGTAGCTTTGGCTTTGGGAGAAGTAGTGATAAGGGAAGAGGATCGCTTTAGACCCAGGAGGGGCCAGGGAGCGGGGTACAGAGGGATTAGCACAAGCCTACAAGCCATAAGCCCAAGACCAGAAATAACAATGACAATTACTCACCCAGGCTGTTGCCCCAATCCCTGCCTCCATGACCTTGGAGACTCATCAGTAGGGTCTCTAATCATCCTCCTCTGGCTGCTGCCCACAACACCTCCCCGCCAGACCAGCGTCTTCCGTCACAGCTCAGGTCCTGACCCACCATCCCCAGCTCCTTTGGCAGGCCCCCCTCTGCGTACAGAATATTGCAGAAACACTGTGTCACCAGAGCCTTCTGCCCGGTGCCCAGCCTCCTGTCCAGTCCTAGATCACGGCTTTCCTTGGGTCCCTGATGCCCCCCAGCAGGATGCGTCCTTTCCCAGGCATGCTCAGTGTTTCCCCATCTCCACACCCTGGTCCGGGCTATTTTACTGTCTGGGGATGAGGTCCATCCTCTCAAGGTCTCCCCATCCTTCTATGGCGGTGAGTCCAGCTCCTCGCTGGAGGGAGCCTGGTGGAGGCCTGGCCATCTTACCCCTTGTCTCTGCCAATGACTCAGCACAAACTGCCTTGCTTGGCTGGTTCCTCGTGCACCTGTTGGCCTGAGGAAAGGCTTATTAGTCATTCATTTTTCTGTCTTCCCCATACACATAGGCTGTTGCTGGGTTTGATGCAACAAAGAGTAGATTACACAGCGAATTTACAGTGTGCTGTGGGGACCAGTATCTTCTGTACCCAGCTTTGGCATTCTGCAAAGAGGCTCAGGCTGCCTCCCTTATTTAGCCATAGTTACTGTCCTCTCCTGAGATCATTCTGCTTTGTAAGGTAGCCCACTGTCAGGGCTGGAGCCCCTTGTTCAGGGGAGCTGGCCACACATTCAGTGCTGAATCCACAGGTCATTAATTCTGTGCTGGGGATGCTGTGTGGAGAGAAATGGAAAGTGGAAGTGATTCTCCCCACTGCCCACAGAGGGACAATAAGACACAAAGCCCCAGGGAGGACCCTTGGATTTACAGGCAGTCAGGACTCACCCAGCATTTGGGATCATGGCTGTTTGGTACAGGAAGGCACAGGTGCAGCACAGTTTGGTCTAGCAAGTCACAGTCCTTGGTGAGGACAGTTAGGGAGCATTGTCTACAGTCAGAGCGGCTTCATCTCCCATCCTCAGGGCTTGGGACCTGCTGCCCACTTGGGGCTCAGACAGTGATCTGGCTGCAGAACTGGGGTTCTGCTCCTCATTGCAGCTCATTAAAGGTCACCAGGCACCTGCTTTCAGCTGACATACATGCAGAGGGACACTGGGAGCAGAGAGAACAGGAGACAGGTCAGGAAGGGAGGGCAATCCTGGGCACCCCAGTTCCTTCCCGCATCTCACACCAGGCTGCAGGTGTCACCTCTGGCAGCCTCAAGAGAGCCCAGCAGGTGCCATGCACTCGAATCTTCCCAGCAGACCTCAGAATGCTTGCGGCTGTGGCACTTGGAAGATGCCTGGTCAGAGGCATCTTCTCTATGCACCTTGAAGTAAAAGAGAAAAAGAAAAAAGAAAAAGTACTACTCTTTTATGATATCTGCCCCAAAGCCTGACTCAGAGACAGAGGGCAGGATTCATTGACCTTCCTGATCAGCACTTTTTTTCTAAGTTTCAGGATCAATACTTTAAATCTCTTTGCTTATAACAAGGGGCAGGGCCACTGCTTTGCATAACTCCAGGGGCATCTTTTATTCTGTGTGAAGTTTTGTGAATCAAGACAGTATCGTGAGGAGCTGGAGGCGTGATTACCCCAGAAGTGGAGGTGAGAGATGGAGATGGGCTTCCTCGAGCCTCCAGCCTGAGAAGCATGCAGTACTGGTGCCTGGCAGCAGAGGGCGATGTTGGCGTGTGCACGGACAGAGACAGACGTGCTGTTGGATGGCTGTACTCAGGGGTGGTTGTGCTTTTGGGGGGGTGGGGGGCGCTGTTAAACACTGTCCTGCTCAGGAACATTGGCTGATTTTTGCTGTTGTTTGTTGTTTTGCCTCTTGGGTCCTTGGCTTCCCTTCTCCAAAGGAAATAAAATTCCGAGGCCAGAGAGGAGAGGCGGTGAGTCGACTAATGCAGTGTGCTTCTGAGACTATTACAAAATTGCAAGCCAGGAAGCCAACAACTCCTTGGGTTGTGTTTGCTGAGCAGGTCCTGTCTGGACTTTGCATCCAGGTCTGGAGGGTCCCTGGCTCCTTGCATAAGGGCTGGAGCCTGGGGATATCAGGGGTCTGAGATTTGGGCTTCTGGGTCCCCTTCTCTTCACTGTCTGGGTCCTGGCAGCTCCCTTACTTTGAAGCATGGTGAAAACAGGTTTTCTGCTCCAGGAACTGGTTCAAGTGCTGGAGGTTCTTAGGCAAGTTCCTTAACGTCTCTCAGCTCCAGTGCCCCAAGTACACAGGAGCGTTTCGCAAAAGGGAGTCATTTTATGAGCAGACTGGTTTGGTGAACCCAAATGGAGCTCGATTGAATTACTGTTCTGTGTTTAACCAGCTGTTCATCAGCAAACAAGTGACCAGGCCTTCCTGAAAACCTCATCCCCTTATCTGTTAAGAGGTGATGTTCTAACCCACTGAGTTGCTGTGAAATGAGGAGAAGGTGGTGTGGAAACCGTGTCCAGCACTGCTGGGTTCTTCTTGCTAGGTGCTACAGTCCCTGGGTGTTGGGTTTCTGGTCCCAAAGCACTAGCTGTCAGAGTTCTCCCCCGGGGCTGGACTGTGCCCCGCCCCCTCCAGCTTTGCGACCTTCCCACTAAGATGATTTTAAAAGCCTAGAACTCCTCACATGGAGGCCAGGGTAGTCTGGCTCGCGACAGTGTGCTAGGCATAAACCATGCATACAGATGCTGTGCTGATTTACACAAAAACTTGAGAAGTGAACCAGTGATTATTATAATATGAAAACAGAGAGCTATAGAATCAAAGGAAGGGCAAGATTCACATACATTTTTAAGGTAAGCCACAGCCCTTAAGAACATTCCAGTCTTGTGGGGGAGCTTCAAGCTGTATCCTGGCTTCCAGGTCTCCGTGCTCAGACCTGCCTACCAGAGGGGGCCGTGGGGAAGAGTCGGAGATGTTCGGGGCCGTGGGGAAGAGTCGGAGACGTTCGGGGGTGACTGCCACCCCAGGGGGGGTCTTGTCTAAACCTTCATGCTCCTTTAGGGGTATCTCCCTGCACCTGAGGCCCTCCCCTGCCTGGCACTGCGGGGACCCAATGAGATGCAGGGCCTCTGGCCCGCTGTCAGTGGGGGAGCTGTGCCCTTCCCCCAGCCAGTCAATCTCTAGGCAGTAACGGGCTGTCAGCCAAGGGCAGGTAAGAGGCGTCCTTGGGAGCCCGGGAGCTGCTGATTTATCCCTGCCGTTCAGAACAGCCTGTCTCAGCTCCAGCAAGCTCTGCGTTTGGCCCGGCCGCAGGGTGGTTTCGCTGGCTTCATTAGTGACCTTGGGCCAATCACTCTTGTAACCAGGGCCTCCATCCCTCAGCTGGGCAGATGCCCGTGGGACATTGGGCAACCTGGGGGACATGGGGTAAGGCCTGCGCTCTGAGTTGGACATTGGAGAGGGAGCAGGCATTGGGTTTCAGTCCAGGCTCAGTATGAATTTGGGGCATTAGACCTCTTGGAGCCTCACTCTCATCTTGAAAAAAGAGATGAAAATAAAAATGTCTACTTTTCTAATTTACTCCAAGAATGAAGTAGAATGAAGTACTTAGTATCCATCATTATTGGTAACTACTCTTTTATTTTTATTTTTTGATGTGGACCATTTTAAAATTCTTTATTAGATTTATTGCAATATTGACTCTGTTGTTTATGTTCTGGTTTTGTGGCCATGAAGCATTTTGGATCTTAGCTCCCTGACCAGGGATTGAACCCATACTCTCTGCATTGGAAGGTGGGGTCTTAACCAGTGGACCACCAGGGAAGTCCCTGGCTATTCTTATTAAGACCATGACAGCATATCTATGTAGGGAGGAGAGAAAAAGAGAAGAGGGTTCTGGGGGGAGAGGCTACCAAAAGCCTTGAGCCAGACAGGGGTCCCGGGGAGGGAAGTGGGGCCTGTCCAGTGCAATGGCAGGTCAGGTGGCTGGAACAACTGTCTGCCTCTTGGTGTGGGGGTGGTGGGTGGAGATGCCATGGGTTTTCTCCACAGGACGCCATCCCTCCCTGTGTGATCCAGAGTTCTGTGGTGGTGACTGCAGCCCTCAGCCTTCACTTCCCAAAGCGGAGTTCCCAGCTCTGGCTGGAGGGTCCAGCCTGTGCTTGCATGGGTGCCTCTAGCTAGCTGGTACCTTGCTGCCACAGGAAGAGGACACTTTGGTTCTGCGGTTGGTTGTGGGTCCAGTCTGGGGCCAGGTTCCTGCCAAACCACTTGTTGTTTTTGATGACTACACAACTACCACAGCACACACACACGCCATTCTCAAAAAATGTTCTTCAAGAACTCACAAGGGGAGGGTCTCTTTGACGTGTGACTTTCCATCATTTCTGAATAGTTTATAGTCTAATCCCCTCGCTAAGCAAATTAAACCTTTTAAGGTAACGATCAGATGGTTCAGATAGTAGCTGTGCATGTGGACTTTGTAAGATTCAAACACACTGGTGGGACCAGGCCCACTGTCATTTGCAAAGGCCTGTAATCAAGGCAGAAGCAATTACTTAGCCGAGCAGCTCCCCCTGGGACCTGAGGCCGTATATCAGGCGGTGATGAGCCCGCAGATTATCTGTCCGCCCGCCCCGGAGCCCTCCTGCTCGGCTGCGCCCGCCCACCCTCCGGGAGCCCAGGCTTGCCTCCTGGAGGCCTCCTGACACCTGTGGCAGCTGCACACCGGAGACCTTTGTGCCCTGGGGAATCTATTTGGAACCAAATAGTTACAGATCAGCCTGAGAGTCGGACAGCATCCGGGCTGTGGAAACATAGTCCCCAGACAAAGAGGGATTGGAGTGACATGGGAGTGGGAGATGGGGGCACCTTACAGCACATGAGCCGGTGTCGCAAGCCCCATTCTCTTAATCACTGGGGCTCCACCCCTCCCTCCTTTCCATCCCGCCCCCCTTCATTCAGGTACCGAGACAGACACAGGGTCCCACCTCCAAGGGGCCCTCTCTTTCCCTTCCCACCGCCTCTGTCTTCTCTCAGCCCCGGTTACGTGCCTCTGCACCGTTGGAAGCTTTCCAATCAGCTCTCCTGTTCCTCTGTTCCCCTCGTGCCTTCCTGCTGCAGGCCCGTCTTTGGTCACCTTACCCCCCTGGCTCCTGAATCTCCTGAACCCAGCGCTCAGGGGTTCATCGCCTGGCTCCACCACGTGGTTTGCGGATTCTCTGGCCAAGATCACGTGAGCGTCCAGTGAGAGCCAGTCCCTGGCTTGTGGCTGTGGCTCCTGGGGTCTGTCAGTGCCCCTGGAAGCCCTACCTGAGGAGGAGCCGCGGACCAGACTTAGACCCCGTGATGGGCATTGTGGGTCCTTGTGGCTGGCTGCGGGATGGGGTGAGAGTGGCTTGGGAGGGGGCCCTGTGCCTCTCCCATCCCAGTGCCTGCTGCACCTCCATGAGAATGAGTCCTCAGGCCTGAAGGGCTCAAGAATCAACAGGCAGTCTGCACCTGCTGCAAGAGGGCCTAGAGCACCCATTACACAGGGTTTCTCAAAGCACGGTCCATGCCACAGCCATACCAGGGTCATTCATGAGGGGCTTATTAAAAGTGTGCAATCTGGGGCCAGAGTCAGGAATCAGGGATGACTTTTCTGCTTTTAAGCAAACATCCCAGTTGACACTTCTACACAGGGTAATTTGGTAACAGCTCAGCTACCACCTTGGCAGAGAAGAATTAGCCTGGGATCAGGAGGGCTGATTAGGTGCCTGGAGGAAGCGGGTGGAAAGGAGGGGCAATGTTGTTGGGCCAGTTGGCAGCCTGTCCCACCTGTGGAAAGGGACTAATAATGCCTATGATAAGGGCTCTTGTGAGTTCAGGTGAGATAGCTCACTAGAAACTCCCCTGGTGAATACTAATGCTTCATGCATGTTCACAAAAATTTAAGAGAGATGGACTGGACTCTGGGAGAAGAGGGTCAGATCCTACATGTCCCATTGCCTCTTGGGAAGCAAATCTGCCCCCAGCAGGGAAAGCAGGGATGTATGACTAGGGGAAGGGAGAGTTGGGCTATAGATTTTTTTTTCTGCCACTCACTGGGTTGTGTGATCTTGAGCAAATCTCTGACTCTCTCCGGGCCATTTTCTTCTGTGTTAAATGAGGAGGTTGGACTAGGTGACTGATTCTAAAGCTTTTCCAGTTGCATTCATCTCAAAGTAATATTGAATGCTCGTTGAAAAGAAAAACATTATATTAGAAACTGCAAATAAAAAGTGGAGCCTGAGCGGAGTTCTGGTGGGCCTGGGAGGTTTGTGTGTGAATATGCATATGGCGTAGCTGTGCCTTCTCCAATGCTCTGATGTTCTCCAGTGTCAAGCCTTCTCCAAATATGGCACCTTCTACATCTGGAGAAGGCTGACTGTTCTAGGGCAGGACTCTGTGTGCTGTGACATGGCTGTGGTGGTGATATATGTTGGAAATATTGGTACATACAGTAACAGTAAATATCAGTGACTTACCTGTCAAGCGTGGTGATAGATAAAAGAAATACATGGAGGAAAGTGTCAACTGGGGAAAAAATATATGGCCGGCAGTAAATCACCACCAAGCAATTAAAGCATAAAATTAAGTTGTGTGATATTTTGTTTTCTTGGGATGGTGCACCGTTCTGTGGTGGCTCCCACACATGGGGGCTGGAATGGGCCTGGGTTGGACTCCTCCCAACGGCCCAGAGAAAGGAAGAGGATTGGGTTCCAATTCCAGCTCCACCATCTATTGCTGTGATGTCTCTGGCATGTTTCTTACTCTCTCTGAACTTATTTCTTCCCCTACAAATGGGGGAGTGGCCCCTGATGTCATTTGGGGTGGAGCCAATGAGATTTGCTGACAGATCACACGAGGGTGTCCAAGGCTGTGGGCCTGAGCAACTGGAAGAGAGAAATTGCCTTTCTCTGAGATGGGGAAGGAGCAAATGCTGAGGGAAGATTAGGAGTCTGGTGTCCAAGCTGAGATGCTGAGGGGGCGGCCGTGGGATGTACCATCTGGAGTTGGGAGGAGGTCCCAGCTGGAGGTGGAAGTTGAATCCCCAGAGGTGTGGGATGGATAAGAAGAGGTGGAGGGAGGTGGAACAGGAGCTGCCAGAGAAAGGAGCAGAACCCGGAAAGCCAGTCCCGAGGCCCAGTGAGTGATGTGTTCTAAGGAGGAGGGACAGCTGATGTGTTGCACGGTGAGGGATGATGCGACCTTACCAGCGGATTCGGCAGTGTTGGGGCCACCCGGTTAAGTGAAGCTGGGGTTGGTTCATGGGCGACCACCTGACTGGAGTGTTGTATTAGGGTTTTCCACAGAAATGCAACCAACAGGCTGTGTGTGTGTGTGTGTGTGTGTGTAAAGAGATTTAATTTGAGGATTGTCGCTCAGGATTTCAGAGTCTGAGAAGCCTCAACACCTGCAGTCAGTGGGCTGGAGGACCCAGAAGAGTTGATGGTGTAAGTTGATGATATATACAAGTCAATAAGCTTGAGACCCAGGAAGAGCCAGCATTTCAGTTCAAGTTTAAAGGCAGGAAAAGACCAATGTCCTGCAGTCAAGTGGGAGGAGTTCACTCTTGGGAGGACAGGCCTTCGTGGTCTCTTTGGGCCTTCACCTGATGGGAAGAGGCCCATCACAGTGGGAAAGGCAATCTGCTTTACTTGGTCGACTGACTGAAATGTTAATCTGTCCAAAACCATTTCCAGACACACACAGGAAGACGTTTGACCAAATACGTGGGAACTTTGTGGCCCAGTCAGGTTGGCACATGGCAACTGGAGTGGACTCAAGGTAGAATGAGAACAGGGGCATTAGAGACTGTGTATAGACCCCTTTTTTGAGGGATTCTGCTCTGAGGGGAGTAGAGATGCAAGGAGGCGTAGGGTCAAGAGAAGTTTTTTGTTTTGTCTTGTAGTGGCAGAAGTAACAGCGTGCTGTATGCTGCTGGGTACCTGTGACAGACAGGGGACACTGATGATGTGGGTGGCAAGGGGTCGAGTTGCTTGCTGAGTGATCTTACTAGGAAGGGGTGGACTCTGCGCCCAGATGGGCCAAGAGCCTTGACTGGGAGCACAGATGGGTCAGCGGCAGGGAGCGAGAGACTGGGCACCCGGCGGGCGGACAGAGCCAGGGAGTGCCTAGCAGGCCTTTGCTGAGAGCTCCTCTTTTGTCCCGGAAACAGGAAGCTGGGCCAGCAGCTGAGACTGCGGATGAGGGGATCGGGAGAGAGGTGATGGGGTGGGAAGGTTCATAGACGAGAGGGGGCACCTGCTCTCCCAGGCCCGCCTGAGGTCTGGACCCGTCCAGTCCGTGAGGAGGTATGTTTCCCTCAGCCCCGTTCTGACGCCTGTGCTGCGTGGAGGAGGTCGGGGGTTGAGAGCAAGGTGAGGAGTTGAGGGTCTGGGCAGGAGAGGGGCTCCTAAGATGGACCACGAAGTCTTTGCTGGGCTGGGGGGGAGTGAGGCCTTGAGGAGAGTGAGGGGCAGTGAGGATGGGCCGGGTGGCAGGGTTGTGGGAGTCAGGCTGCTGAGAGCACTGAGTGGCAGGGACGTTATACCTGGAGGTGCTCTGGTTCCTGATGGCGTTGTCTGGGGTGGACCACGGGAGTGAGTGTCTGGGGCTGTGACCTTCAGGTGCGCCTGCTCTGTCACTGTCGTGTCTGACTCTTTGTGACCCCATGGACTGTAGCCCACCAGGCTCCTCTGTCCATGGGATTTCCCAGGCAAGAATACTGGAGTGAGTTGCCATTTCCTCCTCCAGGGGATCTTCCTGACCTGGGTATAGAGCCCGAATCTTCTGCGTCTCCTGCATTGGCAGGTGGATTCTTTACCTCTGAGCCACCTGGGAAGCCCATGACCTTCAGGAGAAGTGGTCAAAGAATTCAGTGGACAGGGTCAGGAGGGACTTGCTGTGGGGACATCGGTGTCACTGAGAATTCTGGCAACAGGGATGGTGAGCATGAGGGCAAGCCAGGAGCAAAATCCACCCAGGAGGGAGGGGGTGGGCTGGGGGTGGCGATGACACCCAGGGAGGTAGCGGGATGTGCCCTGAGGGCGGTGGTGAGGTTTAAGTGAGGTTATGGACACAGGGGCACACAGCAGGTGCTTGGTAACTGGGAGCTGCGTTTTAATCGTATTGGTGACCGGAATATGGTACCTTGGTCTGATCGTAGGTGAGAACATAAAATGAGGAATGTGCTGGAACACCTGTGGTGTAGGGTTTACGTGCTCCTGTTTCTAGAAGATGTGGCGCCTGCCAGGTCTGCCTGTCATCCTTTCTGCAGTATCTGGAGACCCTGCGCTGAGTGGGCCAGCCAGGCCTGTTGAGAGGGGTGGGAGTGGGCAGACAAATGGGCCGAGGGAACTCGGGTTGAGCATGGAGGGAAGGGTGAAACCAAGGACACAGGTTTCGTCCGCTTGCTGGGGTCAGGGGCAGCCCTTGAATGTCAGTCGTGACATCTAGTGCACTTCCATAGACAGCAACCCAGGCCCTTCACGCCTGACCTGTAGGGGCAGGGCAGTGTCGACAGGATCAGTTGGTGTGTTGGGGTGACCCTGACCGTCGGGGGAGGGCCCCTGGGGCAGCCCCCACATTGCAGTGTCGGGAACCCCAGTGGCTCAGAGGGGGACAGGGCCCCTGAGCCCCAGTTCCAGTTCAGAGTAGGCGCGCCGTGACTGGCTTCTCTGATGCCCATTGTGTGCCAGCCGTGCTGTCAGCAGCACCGAGTTCAAACCCTGGTCTTTCTACTCTGTGCCTGTGTGAGCTGGGGCCAGCACTCACCAATCTGAGCCTCGGTTTCTCATTTGTCAGGGTCCCTAGCTTTCAGGCCGGGAGTCATTTGTGGACTGAGTGTGATGATGACAGCAACGTGGGGTGGAACGTTTATGTTTTAATAAACTTCAGGCCTCATTTTACAGGGGATTCAAGTCCCTTCTTTGAAAAGCTTTTGCCAGGAGCTGCAGCTGTTATGGGCTTCCCTGGTAGCTCAGACGATAAAGAATCTTCCTGCAATACAAGAGACCCAGGTTCGATTCCTGAGTCAGGAAGATCCCCTGGAGAAGGGAATGGCCACCCACTCTAGTATTCTTGCCTGGAGAATTCCATGGGCAGAGGAGTGAGCCTGTGGACTATACAGTCCATGGGGTCACAAAGAGTCAGTTATGTCACCTGCTAATTCTCCCCTGCTTGCTCCGACCCGAGCTTGAAGACGCAGTTGGTACACTCATTCCTCCCAGCATGCATTCATCCACTCCTTCAGAGCTTCTCACTGGGCAGGGATAAGAGAATCTCCAGTGATGTTGCTCTGTGGAGGAAAGTCATGTGAGCTGTTAGAATTCTTCCTTGCATTTTCTTTGTCATTTGGATCAGCTCCAACTGCTTTCCCTGGGGAGACCAGCTGTCCATGGAGGTCTGGCAGGGCTGCACTCACCAGAGAGGTTGTCCTTCTGATGAGTGAGGCCAGTGCCGTTTGCACCTGGGTGGGCAGGGCCCTGCACACAGTAGGGGCTCAGTGATAGGAGGAAGCGGGTGCTGACTGGCAAGTTCCTCGAGGCCTCTTCCTTGGCCAGTGTGCTGCTCTGCCCCCATCGCCGTCATCCTTCAGGGCAAATTCACAGTTTTACCTTGTTTCCATCCAGGGAGTTTTAACCATGGCCATCTCATTACTGCCTGCCGCAGAGCGAGCCGCATAGCCTTTCAAGGCCCTGGCTGTGGCACCTGCAGCCCTGGCTAGTCTAAGATCTGGAAACTCATGACAGTGTCGTAATCGCATCCGCAACCCACAGGATGATGGCACCGGATTCTGGGCTCGCTGGCTCTGACCAGGAATGGTGTTTGGACGCCCCTCGGGCCTCGGCCATACTGGGAGAGCCCTGTGGGCCCTGGGGTGCACACAGTCCCCTCAACAAAGGGTCCCATTGGCTGTGCTCCAGGGGAGAAAGGTAACGAGAAGCAACTTCCACTTACCATCGGTATAAATCCCACAATCAGGAAAATTGCTTCAATTGCTAAAAAACGCTGGTGGGAAAGTCCATTTATTTTTCATTTTTCTTGTGCACTTGCCACCCTCATGCATGAATCACTGTCGGTATGTAGATTAAATTTATACCCCTGTTATCTTTCATGTCTCTGGGGCTCTGGTGTCAACTGGGCTTCTGGTTACTGAAAACCACTGCCTGCTTTTTAGTGGGGAGAGGATGTGGCCCTCCCTGTGGGCAGGGGCATGGCGGGGTCTCCACTGTGTTTTGGAGTCTCTGCTTTGTTTTGAGGTCTCTGCTCTGCCTTCCTCCTCGTCTAGTCGCTGCCCTCGATTCGGCCACAAGTCTTGCTTTTTGAAAAAAACTAGTTCTCTGGAGCTGCTTCTGCTCCATCCTTTGCAGCAAAGGATTTGAACACTCAGGTTTTGGTGGTTTATTTGAGAGGGTTTGCAGTAAGCAGGATGAAGGCATTGTTTCATTTCAAACACCTGCTTTGTGCATTGCCTTGGACTGGATAGAAAAACTATAGGCAATTTGAGAATACACTCTAGTAACATGTATGCAGGCTTTCCTTTGTCCCTGAAACACACATACATACACACACACACACATACACACACACACACACACACGCAGTAGAGCTGGGTGCCTGCCTGCCTTCCTCTCTAATGACGTGATTAGACAGCAGTTGTGGAAGAAGCCTGTTTTCACCTGTGCTCTGGTAGGTACTGAGCAACAGAACCACCTAGAACTGATAGTAGACTTTGTTCTCCAATCTCAGACTTAGCCATTTCCATGCACAATCTCTGAAAGCATGGTTCTTTATTCACTGACTTATTCAACAAATGTGATCTCTACTTTTCTGGGTCCTGGACTTGAAATCTGATGAAAGCTTTGAAACCTTTTGAAAAATTGGTTGGAAGTCCAGACCCTACCTTCTGATGCACAATTTTGAACAATTTAGGGGTGGCTGATGGAGCCTGTCCTGAGCTCCAGTCTGAGAACCCCTGCTTGCAAGAGGCCTGCTCCATGCATGCCACCCTCCTCACAAAACCCAGAGGCATTCCAGGAGTTCAGAAGTCTGGGGTTCTTTCAACCCAGACACCTCAGCCCCTGACACCCTCCTCGTATCTTGTCTCAGTGGAGCAGTCCTTGGGGCCACACTCCTGGCTCTTTGGGGGTTATCCATCTAGACCCCCACTTCCCTGTGACCGTGTCCCTGGGAGGGGCTGAAGCCGCAGCTGGCCATGCCTGCTCCAGGCTCCTGCAGCCCCCCAGCAGGTATCATTACTGCACAAGAGACCCATCATTCTGCATTAATCTGGGATTCATCATGATAGCCATGACCATAATTAATTTATTTGGTATTAATGTGGATGAAATATGTACTGTCCTTTCAGGGGAAATCAGGCTGCCTATAAGCATTAGTTAAAAGGACCATTAAAATCAAACCTTCCCCAGATCCATTAGGCGAAGTCTTTCATCCTGAAGAAGATAAAGTTCTGCTGTGTGAAATGTCATGAATAATTAGGTTGATTGCTGTTTTAAACTCTGCCCCTTCTTCCCCAGCCCCTCCTGCTTCCCTCTTGAAGCAGGGAAGGCTCACCTGCAGTGGCTCACCACCGCCTCCCTCCCTTATCGCCATCTCTACACTGGCCCCAAATTTCCCTCTGACCTCTGGGACCACTGGCGTGGCTCTATGTGTGTGGCCAGAATGGTGAACGGGGCTTAAATGACCCAACTGGGCTATATGTTCAATGGGTCTACTTCTCTTTCCTTCCCAACCTTGGGCCAGGCTGGTGGTGGGCACCTTCCTCTTACCTCAGTGCTGTTTCAGAAAGGTGCAGACGGAGGGAGGCCTGAGGCAGCGTCCTTTAAACTCGGGTCTGCAGACTCCCTGCCCGGAATGGCGTCCGGGGTAGAAATGCAGATTCCTGGGCTCACATCTCTGGAGCTGTGTGTGGAAGCGGGGAGGAGGCTGGTAAGGATGGTTTGACGTGCGCAGGGTGGAGGGGAGAGGAAGAAGAGAGGAACCGTCGCAAGGGCCCTGCTCCGCTGCCGAAGTGCGATTTCTCTGGGGCTCCCGTGTGGATCCTGACGTGCGGGGTGTCCCGGCCACACGGCTCCTCCTGTGGGAAGCACATGAAGAGGTGTTCTGCCTGATGCTTTATGCACATGGGCACTCGCAATTGCCCGTGGGACTGGTCCTTTAGGCTTCACCATAAGGCTGAAGAGACCAGGAAACAGAGGGTGAAATTGTCTGCTCAGTGGGACTTGGAAAGTCCTATGGCCCTGGGTGAATCGATGACCTGTTAACTGGACAACTGGGTGGCCCAGAGGTGGAGGCCCACGGACACCCCAGTATAGTGGGGTGGGCGAGGGGCTGATGACAAGTGGGGGGAAGCCAGACCTCTCTCCCCACCCCCGTGCTCTAATCCACTCTCGTTCCCTGACAGGCGCTTCGGCACAAAATGCACAGCCTGCCAGCAGGGCATCCCCCCGACCCAGGTGGTCCGCAAGGCACAGGACTTCGTCTACCACCTGCACTGCTTCGCCTGCATCATCTGTAACCGGCAGCTGGCCACGGGGGACGAGTTCTACCTCATGGAGGACGGGCGTCTGGTATGCAAGGAGGACTATGAGACAGCCAAGCAGAACGGTAATTAGCCAGGCCCTGCATGGCCAACCTCTGTCCTGCCAGAGTCCAGGCTGCCCACCCCTCGGAGCCCCGCAGGCATCCTGCCTCTCCTAGAGCCTTCCCAGATGCCTGAAGGGAGAGAGATCTCCCACCCATCCCCCACCCCCAGTCCTTGGCATTGGCTTCCCCATTGAAGCATCAATCAAGTTATGGTTGCTGCTTGTCTTGGGACAAGGCAGTACTTTGGCTCAGGAGTAGCTGGGGACCTTGTGCTCATCATCACTAAGACTCCCTGTATTGGGACTTAGCCACTGGACCTCCAGGGAAGTTCCATGCTCCTTAGTTGTTTTTTTTTTTGCTGCAAAAAGCTTTATTGTTTCCATTTGGTCCAAGGCTTGAGAGAGGGCTCCAAGGTGTTAACAAGCTGCCCAGTGGTTGCAGAGAGGGACTTCAGTCAGAAACCCTGACATTAGAGGGGCTCCTCAAAGGCCGCTGTGCTCCAGAGACTCCTAGTTGTGCTTGAGGGTGAGCCTTTTGAAGAGACTCTCCCAACCCTGCCCAGGGACCAGCCAGCCCGCGGAGGTGGGTCAGGTGGTCACCCATCTTCTAGATGAGTTTCACCTCCTCCCCTTAGGAAGTGGTTCTCCAGGAAGTCACAGATGCAGGGGTCTGCAAGGGGAGAACCCAGGCCATGCAAATCTGAAAGGGTCTGGTTTGGGTTCTTCTCTATGAGAAGGGCGGCTTCCATAGCATCCTGGGTCTTACCCCACTCATCTCGAGCTGGCTCCTGCGTGTCCAGGAAGAGGGCGCGGCCGCTGTGCTGGTTTTGCATGTTCAAGACTCACTCCACACCCTTGCGCTCCTCCTTGGCCAACTTGCAGGAAAAGTGGCCCACACCCTCCAGAGCCATATTGCTGTGGTTGAGATAGAAGCCCAGAGAGAGGTAGGTATGGGAGGCCTGCAGATGCATGTTGACCAGGCGGTTAATGGCGGCCTCCTCTTGATGGAGTAATTCTGATGCATCTGGGTAATGGGTAATAGAGCTAAGCTCAAAAAACGGTGTTGGCTGGTCCTGGTGATTGCGGACAGCTGAGTGGCGGATTCCAAAGGTCGCGACTGGTAAAAAGGTTGGAGGATGGTCAGAGGCTGGAGCAGGGGGCGTCCTTGGGTCTGTTCCCTTCAAGCATTGTTGAAGCAAGAGACAGATCCCCGGGACCGCTCTGCCCTTAGCTTTGTATATTGGGGTGCACATTTACCTCAGCACCTCTACACCTCAAAGACTTCAGTCAGCAAGAGCCCTCGCATTGGCCTAAGTCCCTCTTGGAACAGGGCAGCTTGTGTTTCAGTTAAACGTGCTCTGTTTCTCCTCTCAGACTGCAGGCTCCTTGAGGGCAGGGACTTGGGGGTGATGACTCTTGTGTCTCCCAAAGGCCCTCCTGTGGGAGCAGATGCTCAGCCAGTCTCTTCACTCATGGAGACTCATCCATCTAGACCATCTGCTCCTGTGCACCCGGCCACCCTCCCCGGCCGCCTCCGGGCCACGTCAGTGGTCTGCACAGAAGCTGATGGCACAGACTGAGGCTGATGTTGGGCCCCAGCATTGAGCAGCCACCCCAGAAAACCTGTCTTCACAGGGGCGGCCTGGGCAACAGCTGCTCCTGCCGCCTAAGGTCATGTTCTTGGGCAGCCCTGGGTCTTTCCTGGGACTTTTCAGGGCTTGGGGAGCTCTTGAACTCCCATTCCCTGGCTCCCCTCAGAAAGACCATGTCTGATTTCCCACCTCCTACCACCTCACCTCAGGCTCCTCACTCACAGCTGTACTCTCCAGCCTGGCTCAGATTTTGGCATTTGGCCAAACTCACCTTGGGCATTTCAGATGTACAAACTCACGAAACTTCAAGGTCATTTGCCCTTGACTAGAATTTTTATGAACTCAGGGTGTTCTGTGGAATGCTCTTGTTGACAGCTCTGGGCTTGATGGAAAAAAAAAACAAAGCAAAAACAATTTCGTGTATGTCTTTCCAGGTCTTTTCTGAGTTCCCATCTATATATTATATAGTTATGATCAAAACATGGACAAATTAGTTTTTTGCTTAATAAATGCAGTTCAAGGGTGGTGATGGGGAGGCCCTTTTGGTGAGGCTGCTGGAGCTCAGCTTGGCTCTGGCAGAGGTGGGAGGGATGGCACCTCTCTCTTCTGTCACCCGCCCCCCACTCTGCCCCCCTCCCCCAGCTCTGGCCTTCTGCATGGACAGCCCTTCCATCTCTTCTCCTCTTTCCCGGGCCTCTGCAAGCCTCCTCCCAGGCTCCTTGCTTTATTAATCTGCTCTGGCTCCTTAAAACTCACTTGGTGCTGTTGCTTTGGAGTCAATTACAGTGTCACAGAAGATTAGGGCATCTTGTCAGGGATAAACCGTCAATGCAGAGGGACTCAGAGAACCCAAGCTGTCTTCGGAACTCTGATGCCCTTCACCAGAGACATTAAGAATGCAGGCCTCCCCCCAGGCCGGTGGCTGCTGCTAGCCATCAAAGGCCTCATTTAGACCCTGAGAAGTCACAGCCTGTCCTCCGCTGCTGCCGTGGATGGATCAAGAGAAAGGAGAGACCAGCTGGGGAGGCAAGAATGACCCAGTGGAACTCACACTTGTATCCAGGATTCTTTGTGCCATGCAGAACCACTGAAGGACAGTGGAAAGACACTGGACCTGGCCTCAGAGGCTGGGGGGCATCTCTGCTGGGTCACCTACTAACTTGGGGGTCCCCTGGCGATTGTGTACCTGGTTGAGCCTTGGCATCTCAGCTCCACATGGGGGGTCAGAGCATCTACCACACAGGGCTGTCCTGGGGTTCAAAGAGGCTGCAGCTTGTGGAATGGGATGTCACGTGAGGGAGAGACCAGTATGGAAGAGAAACACAAACAGTAAGACGTGCTCTAAGTTTGCCAGCAACTGGGCGTTACACAGTGTTTCTGGTGTGTTTTTCTGGCCTCTGTCTGCGAGGCTGAGAACACTCCATCCCACGGAATCCGGGTGATTCTTAGTGCAGCAGGGGCCTTGGTCTGCTGTGGGACATTGGGCTTTCTCTTTTTATGTTTTGATCCCTCCTTGCTAATCTAAGCCCTCTTTCCGACTTAGGTTCCCTCCATTGTGCCACACAAAGGGTTGAGTATCATCTATTTGTACCTTGGTGTGAATAATTTTGTTCATTTGTTACATTTCCTTGAATATTTGCATTTTCAATATAATGAGGTTGCCTTTTATGCCAGGGACAAGTGCTAGGAGACCCTGCATAATTCAAAACTAACATATTTTAAGGCTAATTTTCCCATAGGAATTAATGTGAAAAATTGGGGTGGGCTGTATTCTGGGAGCACATAAATCCATAACCAGTGAAATGTATCTTTGCCTTAATGCTACTTTTTATTTTCTCAGCACTCTCTCAGTCCCTCCCAGATGCTCTCTCCTAAATTAACAGCCTAGGGTATCATGGTCTCGCTTGGCCTTCCTCATAGCGTTTTATCACATTTAACTTCCGCACCAAAGTTATTGATTTTTGGGTACATTTTTCAGCATGAGCACTGCCACTGCTACTTAATGAATACTTGGATGACATTGTTATAGGATATAAAAAAGATTTTAAATTATAATAACAGTGAATGTTAAAATAACAGCATAATAGTCCCTGTAATCACAAGAAGAAAGTTCTGTGCATGTAGCCAGCAGTACAGAACCAAGGAGCCACCAACCCAGGACAACAGGGATTTGTCCCAATGGCACTGCCCAATGGCCATGCTGAGAACAATTTCTAATTCACTAGGGCAACCTATTTTGAAATTAAGTGATTCTTGATGAATTCAAATTTTGTGTGTAAAGAGTATATGGATTTTTTTTAGGTTTTTAAAAAAAAATCTTTATTTTTGGCTGCACTGGGTCTTCACGGCTTTACATGGGCTTTCTCTAGGTGCATCGAGCAGAGGCTACTCTTCATCGCAGTGCACAGGTTTCTCACTGTGGTGACTTCTCTCATTAGGGGCATGGGCTCTTGGCACGCAGGCTTCAGGAGTTTTGGCTCTCGGGCTCTAGGGTGCAGGCTCAGTAGTTGTGGCCCATGGGCTTAGTAACTCCTCATCACGCAGAGTCTTCCCAGACCCGGGATTGAACCTGTGTCCCCTGCGTTGGCGGGCAGATTTCCATCCACTGCACCACCTCCTCCCCATTGGCCGCAACTCTGAAGAGTATATGAATATTTTTAAAATGAAGTATTTTGTATTTACATCAAGTGCTGTCATGTTGTTATCTCTATAAATAGAGAAGAAGGAAGTGATTCCTAACAACGAGTTTTGAAGTTTTTCCTCAGTGTCTGCCTCAGTGGCTCTGGATCCTTCCTCGTTGGGTTCAGGACCCCAGAGAAGGACTTGAGTGGTGGGGCTTTGAGGATGACGGTGGCTCTGCTGGGGAAGAAAACAGCCCAAGGGGAGGGAGGACTGGGGACCTGTCTCCCCTCCACTGTGTGCACCACGGCTTGTGGCGTGAGCCGGGCTGCATGACTACTTACTGCTACTCTGTGCTGCCCACACCCAGGCTTCTGAAGGGTGAGGGGACTTGCCCACATCACTGACTCAGTGAGAATGGTGAACCCAGGTCTTCTGACCCCGAGAAAAGCCTTTTAGAATGGTCATGAGGATCATAGGCACATAAAGCTCTTGATAAACATCAGCTATTGTTGTTTTAAGAGAGGACTTCCTTGGATGAAAGGGAAGAAAGGGAAGAAGATAGACATGGAGCAGACCCTCTTCAAAGGCACCAGTTGAAGGGGCACAGAGAACTCAGGGGGCTGGATGCAGCTGCCCATTCCCTCTTCCTCGACTCTGGGCAGGGCTGCTAGGCAGAGAATGGATAAGCCTAAGTGCTAGGAGAGGAACAAACCATTTACACTCAGTGCTGCTTCTGTGACACTGATCAAGTTTCATGAAGCAACACTTGCCCTCATCTGCCTCATCCATCCCACCCCATCCCATTCCACCCATCCCACCCCACCCCATCCCATCCCATCCCACCCCATCCCATTCCACCCATCCCATCCCATCCCACCTCATCCCATTCCACCCATCCCACCCCAGGCCACCCCACCCCACCCTACCCCATCCTGTCCCACCCTACCCCATCCTGTCCCACCCAAATCCATCCCATCCCATCTCATCTCATCCATTTTATTTCCTCTTTTAGTTTTTTATCAACTAAATTGACTTTACAACCCACTTTTGGGTTCTGACCCATAATTTATGAACCTTGCTTAGGTGAATAGTAAATGGACAGGTCACCTTTGCTATGAGCCCAGGTCTGTGGAAAGGCAATGAGGTCATGGGTGGGACCTGGGGGAATGGAGGCTTCTGATGGGAGGTGGGACAGGTATCTGGGGCAGCCCAGGGCAAAGACTTCCTTCTGTCTCCTTCCCCTCCACAACCTTGGCAGTAAGTCATAAGGTTGGCCAGCAGAGTGTGCCATGATAGGGAAACATGTAGAATAGTATGCCTTCAGTCTGATGAGAGCCCCGTGTGGCTGGGCTGGGAGGGGATGGGGAGAGGCAGGGAGCTGAGGGAACAGCATATTGTCCTACCTTTTCAGTGACTTGGGAAAGCCTGTAGTGCAGGAGTGGGCTCCATGTGGGTCAAGAATACTCTCCCTGACGTTCCCCATTCTTCCTCCCTCTTGCCCATAGCGGGCAAGATTACATGAGGAAAGGAGGAAGGAGGGATGAGACCCAGCTGCTTCAGCTGGGCTGGACACAGTAAGAAGTGGTTTTCGTTGCAGATGACTCAGAGGCTGGAGCTAAGCGGCCCCGGACCACAATCACAGCGAAGCAGCTGGAGACATTGAAGAATGCCTATAAGAACTCCCCTAAGCCTGCCCGGCATGTGAGGGAGCAGCTGTCCTCGGAGACAGGCCTGGACATGAGGGTTGTACAGGTGAGGCTCCAGCCACCCCGACCTCCAGGGGCTTCTTTGCTGACCGGGGATCTCAAGCCGGGCACCACCCGGTGCCGGGCCTGGCATGGGGGTAGAGGGTGTCCTGTGCGTCCCCACATCCACGCCGTCCACAGGAGGACGGCTCCAGGTAACCATGGCACCTCATCAGTGTGGTTCCTGATCCCCTCGGGGCGCTGGGCTCAGGGCCACGGCCCCAGGAAATCTGCTGAACCAGAGAGATGTCTGAGGCCCAGGCCAGGGGAAGCGATGGGCACAACCCGTTCCTCACCCATCTGCTGCGGCTTCAGCCTTTGTCTCTGGTCTCGGGACCCTGGGGGCTTTGGGCTTGTGGCAGACACCCCCAAAGTGTGTCCCTTTGTGGCAGGTTTGGTTTCAGAACAGAAGGGCCAAGGAGAAACGACTGAAGAAGGACGCGGGGCGGCACCGCTGGGGCCAGTTCTACAAGAGCGTCAAGAGGAGCCGGGGAGGCAGCAAGCAGGAGAAGGAGAGCTCTGCGGAGGACTGTGGGGTTAGTGACAGCGAGCTGAGCTTCCGAGGTGAGCGCGGCTGGAGGGGCGAGGCCGAGGCCCCAGGAGAGGCCCCTGGGAAACAGTGACCCCCGACAGGCAGGAGAGGTCTCTCTGGAGGCCTTGCCAGCTCTCTCCTGAACACAGGCCCCACCCTGTGACTTGGGGATAAGGGTGGGGGGAAATGGTTGTGGTCCTTCCAGAGCGGACAGGGCAGAGGAAAGCAGAGCTCTGCTGCTGACCCGAGGAAGCTGGGCTCCCAGGCCTGCGGGCCTGAAGGCCTCCCCTCCTTGCCCGCTGCCCGGGGCTCCCTCAACAGTCCACACAGCTGCCAAGGGCCCTGTGTCTCAGTCTGTGCCCCAAGCCCCTCTCCTGCATTTCTCCCCTCAATGGGGGTGGTGGCCTTCCTCCGGTGACCCCCTAGAGTGAGGCCCCTCCTCTGCTGGTGGTGGGAGGATGTGCATCACAGCCCTTGGCTGGCCCTGGAGAGTCAGTACTGTGAGTGCATGTAAGGTGGGGACTGGCCTCATTCTGAAATCCCTTCCCCCACCGCTCACTTCATCTTGTCCCCAGCGCATATGCTTTGCTGCCTGTGCTACATTCAAATTTTGTGCGTCAGCAGAATTGCAAATGGCTGCATGTTTTGGATCCTTTGGTTGTTTGCAAATAGCCATTCTCTTGTATCGAGTCCTCAAATGTGGAAGGTCCTCTGTTGTGGCAGGAGAAGGGAAGAGGCCTGAGCTGGGAGAATCAGAAATCTGGTTTCCAGTTGTGGCTCTGTCAAATTGATTTACTTTTCTTGAGCCTCAGTTTACCCATCTCTAAATGGGTATAACCGTATCCTTGCCCATATCCCAGTGGTCTTGTGGGAATCCGTGAATACAGCTGACTGTGGATACATTTGGAGAGAGCTCAGCACATTTTTATGCTTGGAAGACATAACCATTCTTAGGCAGCTTGTGGTTCCCACAGAGGGCCCTGGTCACTTGGGATGACAGGTGTAGGCAAAACGCCAGTTAATGGCCATTTTACAGTGTAGCTGAGCCTTCATCTCCTGCCCTCTTTAAAGGGCATGACTCTCCTCCCCCTTTTCATTTTTGTGGATGGGATGTGGGACAGCCTAGGGCATGTTGTCAGAAGGGATGGGTGTTGAAGTCCACTCTGGGGTGGCCTGGGTAGGAATGGACACACAGGCCCAGTGGGAATAGAAGGGAAGTCTGTGGGGCAGCAGATGGCAAGAGCTGCCTGCGTGGACCATGATTTCCTGAGAGGACCGTAGGTCAGTCCAAAGGTCTGCCCATGAGGCCCGGGGCATGTTCAGGGGCCTTATGCTCACCTTCCAGGCCTCTTGGGTGGGGACGTAGGGGTGGAAAGCCACTCAGTCTCCTCCAAGCTGCTGAAATCAACATCTGGAACATACAGGGTTGTTAAGTCTTGTTTTGTAGCTCCTTTCTGTTGGGTGCAGGTGGGCCCCCAGGCTGACGTATTGTTGGTCTCTCCACATAACTGTATAATCTTATTTTTCTTAAGACTAAAATTGTTCACCCCTGTTGGAGAGATGAATTCTTCCAGGTGGCAAAGATTTCACGAGATCCCCTTAATGAAATTCCTCAAGATACAAGAAGGTCCATTTGCCTTAATCAATCCAATGCATTGTCCCCAGTGAAGAACTTGTTCATAGAGAAACCAAGTCCTTTGATACTGAGCCTCTTTCCCAGGTAGAGCAGAAAGCTTTTGTGTATACATGTCTTGAGTCCTCAGCTCCCTTGACCTGACGGCCCTGCTTCTTTCCCTACAACTGAATCAAGCACTTTTTTCAGCCCGAAAGCTTTCAGATGAAATCTTGTTAGCACAGTTTCTTCCGTTTGTGCTGTGGATGGCGTGTGCCGCAGCAGACCTCAGGCATTCGTGGTCCATAGCCGTCAGGGTAGCCATCTTCGTACATGGCCCACCTGAGACCAACAAGCTCACGAAACATTTGTCCGGCCTTCTGGGACCTGGGCCTGTGGTCTCTGGAGGTGTTTGTTCTGTTTTTCCCCTTGACGTGGGTCAGTGTCTGGATGCCAGGCTGACCTGTTGGTGTCTGGTTCATGCTCGGGCTTCTTTCCTGGTCATATATATTCCTAGGTTGTGAAGAACAGGGGAGCACTGGAGTCCTGGCGGCTGACAATAAATCTCCGTTCTTTTGTCCACAGAGGATCAGATTCTCTCAGAACTTGGCCACACCAATAGGATTTATGGCAACGTGGGGGACGTTTCAGGCGGACAGTTAATGAATGGGAGCTTCTCCATGGACGGGACAGGACAATCCTATCAGGACTTGAGGGATGGGAGCCCCTATGGAATCCCCCAGTCTCCATCCTCCATCTCGTCCCTGCCATCCCACGCTCCTTTGCTCAATGGGCTGGATTACACGGTGGACAGTAACTTGGGCATCATTGCGCACGCAGGGCAGGGAGTAAGCCAGACGCTGAGAGCCATGGCTGGGGGACCCACCTCTGACATCTCCACAGGAAGCAGTGTAGGCTACCCTGACTTTCCGACTAGCCCGGCCTCCTGGCTCGATGAAATGGATCATCCTCCTTTTTAAACACTTCTCCCCACCCTACCTGTCCTCTGGCTTGAGAGAATATCTTCAAGGATTGAAAGACACTTGCCTTTTAAGGATCGAAAGTGCGCCAATGTGAATTTCCATTATTTTCAATGGAAGTCCTCTGCCGATTCCGGGGAGGTTGCGGTAGGACCCCACTGGGGCTGGCTTTCCTGGGAAGCGGTGGGAGAGCAGCCGCCTCTCAGAACACAGCACAGGGGCGCAGAGCCCAGAGCACTAGGGTGCCGGCTGGTCAGCTCCTCCCCTGCTCCCGTCCTGCTTACAGGTTTTGGCTGCTCAGTGCTTGGTTGATGAGGTGACTGTGTCAGGCCACCTAAGCCTTGGGGAACTCTGCTCCAACTGGAGAGTCTCATGAGGTGTCTCCCGAACCACTGCTCTCGCCAGAACCAAGATTCCCAAGGTGGAGGCCTCATGGCCCTTGAGTATCGATAAAAGTGATTTCTGGACCACTCTTACTTAACACCAATTTTCAAAATTAAAAAAAAGTCACATATTAAAGATCAGGGGAAAACTTTGATGACCACAGTTTGATGTTGAAAACATGCTCCCTCCTCTTATTTATTTATTTATTTTTTTTGCTGTGAAAAAATATGACTTTTTCCCTACCCAGAACTACATGCCAGAGACAATTTTGTCAGTTTTGGTTTTTATGAAATTCCATCCCAATCACTGAATCCCTGATGGCAAGAAGTGGTTTTCATTGCAGGTGACTCTGAGGCTGGAGCCGAGTGGCCCTGGACCATCCCAGCGACTGCCTGACAAGTCCCCCTGGTGCACAATGTGCCTTTTTAATTTGCTTGTATTATTTATTCCACAAGACAGGCTATGGGTTCCAAAATGATCAAAGCTAAAATATGGAGAGAACAGAACGACAATCAGTGAAAACATTTGTAGACGTTTGGATTCCAAACATGCAGTTGGTTTAGCCAAATCAGCAGATGCTAGTCTCCCAGAGTTCTCATCCGGTAGGGCAAAATGATATTGGATCTGTTTGGAGGGAGTTGGTTTAGATGAGATTGTAAGCCCACTCCCCACCTGCAGCCAACCGTCCTCAGCCCTTTAAAAATGAGCGCTTTCTCTGCCACACTATCTGACTCAGTAGGAGGACAGTCTTGGCCTCTTCCAAGTATTGGCCATGCTTCTTGGCCCATCTCATTTGGGAGGAATCATTTAGGGAGCAGCCCTTAAGTTGTCCACAGGGTTCCAAATGGTCCTTGGGCTGCATCCCTCTGGGTTGTTGGCTGGGCTCATGCCATGCCCTGTGGTGCTCCAGTCCTGTGCTCAAAAAGGCAGAGCTCTCTGGCCACTGGCAGTGCAGAGACTCTCAGCTTGCAGGTTTGCATAGCAGATCACCAAGCCTGGGACAAGGGCAGGGCCTACCCCTGCTTTATGAGCTGCTGTCTCTGCAACAGACTGCGCTCCCACAGGAAATGCCGTTGTGATGGTGCTGAAAGTCCCACCTTACAAAACACATCTGTCCGTCTAGAAGCTCTCCATGTTCATGTGGAACTTAGCCAGGTAGAATCGATTCCAGTCCCCTTGGGAGATGGTGGTTTGCTTCTGCTGGCCTCCCATTCTCTTGAACAAGATCAGCAGAGTGGGAAAGGGTAAGAAGGCATTGCCTTTCTTTCACAGCAAGTAATGGGGTCAGAGCACCTGGGGAACCTTCCTTCCAGGAATGGTTTTGAGGACCACAAAAGTTTAGGCATATGGTTGGCAGACTAAAGGAAGAAATCAGCACTTCCTTTCTGGATGCTGCATCTTTCATAAACTCCTTTCCAGGACTAAACTAAGGTCAGTGAAGCTTCTTTAAAATAGATAGTAAATTCCTGGATCAGCCTTCTGGCCATCTTTTCTCTGATCAGTTTTGTAATGTACCCTTATTTTTTGATGTGCTTGATTGTCATGATTTTTTTGCTTGGGGAGTCTGCAAATGTAGACTCTCTGCCCGTGATTCCAGGTGTCAGGATGACAGTGTGTTAAGCCTGGCCAATTCTATGTGCTATTGGGAATTCCCCAGTAATATGAATATTCGGGGTGGGGATGGCGACATAAATACAAGATAAAAAGCCATGTGAAGGAAAGGAAAATGCAACTGTCTTTTTGGAGGACAGATTCTTAGGCACACTGTTCTTAGCAGGCTGCTTATAAAACACTGGAGAAAGACTGCTGGATTAAAACCAGTTAAAAACTGCCCCACTCAGACCACTGTCTCAGCCTGATTACTTGGAGTAGTATCTCATGGGATCTCAGAGACCCTTTGTATTTTCGCTGAGTGCAGTACTGGGAGAGCAGGCTCTTTAAGATGGGGGGAGGTGTTGCATCCCCCTCTGTGTAACCCTGCTTTTGGAGACTAGATGAAATTGACCAGTCTTCATTTTTGTAGGTGGGTTCATCAGGCTTACTCTCTATTCATTCATAGGAGATTGGAAGGCCTCCCTCGTTCATGCACTCCAGTGAGGAGTTCAGGTGACACTGTGTTGGGAGGAGCTCCTTTGGTTTGGTGGGGTTGACTAGCTGGGAGGGCTCTTGAGCAAGCCCTGATCAGAAAGCCATGGGAACTGAGTATAAGTTCTCAGGGCCACCTCACCAGAAAGCAGCAGTCACTGGTGCCGCCATCTAGAAACGCAGTCACAATTGGTCTCAGATTTTTAGTGGATTTTCTGTGATTTTCTCAGATTTTCTGTGCAGGTGGGGTTAGCATTATGGGGCTAGTGCCACCCATAAGCCCATAGGCCAAGACAGTTCCTTGGCTCTTCTGAGGCTCAGGGATGGAGAAGAATGAAACTGTCCTGAGACTATGGTCCAGGCACTCCTCTATTCTCAGTAGTCTGTTATGGAGGTATGCTATGTGGGAGATTTTCTCCCCCTTGCGAAATGACACTGATGAATTTTAAAAGTGAGATGACACCTTCTAGAAGCACTTACACTACTTGGACCTGTCTTTGGCTCTAGAAGAGCAATTAACCAACAACTGTTATCTGTGGTGGCTGGCTGATAGTCCTGAGGGTGGGAGGCTTCTGAATCCAGGAGCAAATTAATAAAATGAAAAAAAAGAAACAACACCCAAATTTCCAGTGGTAAATGATAAAAGCAAACATGGAATCTGCAAGGCTATGGAAGAATCTGTATTTGCTGAAAAGTAGTAAGACCAGGGAGGAAATCCCAAATGCAAGGGCTAAACCGGCCACTGGGTAAACCATGCTGTGGGGAAGCCTGGACTCCAGTCCTTCAGGACTGGCAGTGCCCACTGAAGCCAACTCCTTTCTGTCCTTGTGCTTTTTCTTTCTTGCCCCATCTGACAGTTATAAAATGAAAACCAACTACCAGATTGATAACGTTGTTCATGTAAACTAATACCATGAAACACCGGGGGAAAAGGACAAAATTAAGACAGAAGAAAAGCATTTGGGAGTGTCGTTTAATAAGGTGTCTTTTTTTTTTTTGGCCAATATAAAATATAAAATCTGATAAAGATCCCTGGGGCCGTTAGATCTTTGCAGTGAAGTTCACTTTGCAAGAATGATAAGAAATCTGACAAACAAAAGACGTTAGTGTCTCTGAAGCTTGAGCTGGTTATTCTGATACAACTGCCTCCTGGCCAGAGGGGTTGAAGGCTTCAGCTTAGCAACAGCTGTGTGCTGTGTGACAGGCCACTGTCCGCCACCCGCACCCCCGTTCGCCCCCTCCCTCTGACCATTTGGTTATAACCATGGAAATAATGACCGTACCTCCTCAGCCAGCAGGGTCTGGAAGGACCGAGGAGGCTCATTTTTAAACATTGCACTTTAAAAATTGGAAACCGTGAGATGAAGAAAAATTCAATTAAGCGGAAATGAGTTTTGTTTTATTGCCTGCTGCTGAAGGGCGCTGGGCATGCTGAAAGCTAAATAAAAAGCACATCACTGCCTCTCTCTTTCTTGGATTGGTCGATGGGCCCCTTTTGCAGTCGTTGCTCCAACTGCTGTAACACGGTGATTGGAGCCAAAAAGAGAGAGTGCAGCAAAGTCACCCCATCCCCACTGCTTGGTAGGACCACACGGAAAGCACAGTTTCAGCTGCGAGCTCTGGTGAGGAGTCAGCTGCAGGTCTGGGAGGTGCGCCAAGCATCCCTTCGCTTCGGGAGGCAGAGCACAGGTGGACAGAGCCGGACCCCCCACGCTCACCCGCTGCCCACCTAGAGACAAGAACCATTTGTACGTTCCCCACTTGAGGACTGTGTTTAGCCAAACACGCAGGTTCAGGGCCGCAGCATCTCAGAAGCTGCTCTGAACTTGCATTCAGACCTCAAAGCCCCAGATCCCCTAAGCTCTGGATTGTCGCCCTCACCCTTCGCAGTGTAAATTTTGTACAGTTAAAAAGAAATGGAGTCTCATTTCCTGGGAAAAAAAGAAAAAGAAAAAAAAAAAAAGGACCCACCCATCCTTATTTATGGCCATGTGACTTTGGAACACAGAAGCTGGTGCGTTTGTTTGTATGTGCCTCCTGTGTGTTGGCATGATGAGATGTGTATGGTAAAACTATGTCAAATAAATATGGAAATTCTTTAGAAGCCAGTGTGTCTTGCTTTTCATTTGGCTTTCTGGAATGTTTTTCTCTTGACATAATAGAATACAAAGCTGTGCTGACATAGATCCCTTTCATCGCCAAAAGGAAACCCAAGGTACACCTCTGAATGTGGAGCTACTTAAAACTGCAAATACCCGTACTATGCAATAAAGGGTTGGGTAGAGGAAGTTCTCTGATTTTTCTAATAATTTTTCTTTTTTCAGTTTTCTGGGGCCCAGTCCCCTGTTTCAAGGCTTAAGGAATGGGCAGAGAAAACTAGCTGACTCCATACATTTTAGTTACCATTTGTCCTGTTGCATTTTTTAAAAAAGGTTTCACACATTTAATACTGAGCCACACAGGGCCCTAGTGAGGAAACAGGAAGCATTAGGAGTCAAGCTCCGTCAAGCTGTTCAGACAGCAGTCACATGCTCACTACTGTGATTTGGTTGGTTGAGGATGCAGGTGACCTTGACACAGCATGAATGTGTGCCACTTCATATGTGAGGCCCTTATAGCCCAGCTTGGTTCTTCTCCAGTGTCTTCTTTTGGAGTTATACCCGATTTTATTACCAGTTTTCATTCGAATCTGTTGGGGAAATGGGGTGATTCTGCTATTGTTTCTTGGCCAGGAATCACATGATCCTGAAAGTCTTGTGAGGAGACGAAAGGAGCAAATTCAGCTGCATGTAGTGATGGGGGAGAAGAGAAAAGAGCTGTCCTGTCGTGTTTTTAAAGTCCTTCACATGTATATGTTTTCTCCCCAAGGATGTGCAAATGCCTGTATTTGGGTGAGAGGTGAACAGAGGGATAGAGCTCATCAGAGCTCCTGGACAAGCTTTTCTAGGAAAATCTCCACTCAGGTGTTTTTCTCTTTAATCTGCAGCAGACTTTATTAGTGTGCAGGACCTTAAGTTTTGCTGGAGTGGAAAGAGCAACAGAGATTGCTTAATAAAAAAGTTTAAAGTCATGACATTTCTTTAGAGCTGGGGTTCCATCCAGGAAAAACTAGTGATTTTTGTATTAGTGATTAGATTTGTTTGTTTGAAGAGAAGATCCAAACAGAGGTTCACTGAACTGTATGGTAACTATTGGCTATTTCAGTTTAAATCAATTAAATAAAATTAAAAGTTTAGTTCCTCACACCAGCCATATTTTAAGTGCTCAATAGCTATTTTTAGTGTCTAGTGGTTACTGTATTTGGACACACAGATATGTTTCTATCATTGCAGAAAGTGTTGTTAGACAGTACAGATGGAGTCTGGCTAAGAAGAATGGGCAGAGATAGATTATTCATCACCTGTTTAGCTACTGGTTATCCTGGAGCACTTTGTATTCTCAGCCTCTGTAGACAGTGGTAGCACCAACTTTTTTTTACCTTTTTTTCCCTTTGGTTTGGTCCCTACAGATCAGCTCCCGAGCAGCGTGATTCTCCTGACAGTGGCCTTTCAAAAGGACAGTTGTCTAAAGAAGAATAAAGGAAAGAATTATAATGAAAAGAAATCACTGGCTAGAAAGAATGAAATAAGACACAAACTCAGGAGATCAAAGACTTAGCAGTCAGTGTTTTCCACCTCTTTCCGAGCTATTCAGCTAAAATCAGAAAAGGATAAAAAGCCATCAAAGGCAAGTCAGTATGTTGTAAATTTTAACCAGTTGCCAAACTAGAAGTAAAATCATAAGAAAGGTAGGTGATCCTCAATGTAATTGAATGTCTCTTCCTAGATTTGATATTTGAGACCTAGTTTAAAAATTGGCCTGTACAGTCTAAGTGGAAAATTGTTGCCACCCTGTGCCAAGTCTCCTAGAAGGCTATTTCAGTTTCATCATTTGGAACTCTGATGAATATCCTCCTCTGCAGGCTGTGCAGTGAGTGGGGAGCCATGGAGCTGGGTCTGGGTGCTTGTGTGGGTCATGACTGCCTCAGGGAAATAAGCACTGTCAGCTCAGTCTCTGCTAGGGAGACACTGTGAGTTAGGAGGGAGGGTATAAAATGGGGCCAAATCACTAGGAAGAGGGAACTTTTATTACTATAATTCTAAAAGAAGTAATAAAAATAACCCATCCAAACTATTAAGGTCTTCTAAATGGTCAGCTGCTGCCCTAGGCATTCTGTCAGAGAAAGCGGGCGTGGCTTCTCCATGGAACATTTTCCCTTTTGTCATTTTTTCATGCATTTTCTTTTCTCACTTTTGTCTAATATGACATCAGGATTTTCCTTTAGAATTCTTTCCTTTGGTGATTCTTCCTTTGGCCATCTCCCCTGTTAAAACACAAAAACTGAACTTAGGTATGTTATTAAGTAGTAGGTTATTTTGTAATTAAACTAACAAGTCACAGATGTCCCTGACAGAATGCACGTCTTCCCTTCCCAGAGAAGGGACTCCTAGGAGGAAAAGGTTTCCATGTGACTTACTCATCCTTCAGGTTGTTTAGGAGATCGCTAAAATGGCCAGAACTTTCAAGGCTGATATAGCTTAGGCTTTCTCTAGAGTTGGGGGAGAGTTTATCATCTGTCTATCATCATCTATGTATTTATTTAACTGAAGTATAGTTGATTTACAGTGTTGTGCCAATCTCTGCTGTATAGCAAAGTGACTCAGTTAATATGTGTGTGTGTGTATCCTTTGAGAGTTTTTTCTTTTTGTTTTGTTTGTTTGTTAAGATTTATGTTTCTCTCACTTGCATGCCAACCCTGGACCAGGATCTCCTGTTGGTTGAGAGGGGCTTGGGGGTTTTGGAAAGGCTGGGAATTGCTTCCTGAAAGATAAAATATAAACCCCCCAAAATGGTCTTGGCACACACTTGGAGTTGGAAATAAGCAGGTTTTTTTTTTTTAAAGGCCATTAAAATGGTAAATAGGTTTCAACAGATGGCTTCAGCACAGCAGTGGAAAGCCCAGGCAAGGACTTTGGGGTTAAATCTCATATTTTAGTCACCTGGGACAAACATTTATAAAGTTGACAGCTCTCTCCTCATCTCTAAATAAAGACGGTGAAGGTTGCCTGCTCCCTGGCCAGCTGATAGGGGCTGCCTGTGACCTAGGGAATTGAACGTCACTCTTTTTGACACCTGTCACACTTACAGCTCCCCCAGTCTACAGGAATATGATAACCAAGAACCTATATGGTGGACGGGCCAGGACTTTTATACTCAATATGTGTGCTGGCTTTATTATTTTTTCAGAATCATTTTAACATTTAATGCTTCTCAATTAAAGTGATTTCCTGGAGTGGATGCCAAGCTTCGTTTAGAATGCGCATTAGCCACTTTCTGTATCGGTAGTTAAAGGTACTGAGGGATTTAAACAGCAATCCACAAGTCTGTTCAGTCAAGGTTTGGCGGAATAAAGCAGATTATAAACAATAATATATGTCTTTCTCTTCTTTTTTTGGAAGGTTTCCAAACTCACAAACAGAGCTAAAGTGCTGTAAACATATCCAGGAGTAAGCCTGGGGCTCTGCAAATGTACTCCATGAAAGCCACGGCCACCGACAGTGCCACTTTTTATCCTGCGTGTGTACGGGTGCACGTACTTTAAAAGAGCTTTTTATTACACAAAGTGTCCATCAACTGAACTCACCTTCTAAATATTAAAATGGAAACCGGGATTGCTACACAAGTGAGAGGAAAAATAAATCCTGGCTGCAGTGTGGATGATGAATTTGCTGCTGCTGCTGCCTAGGGCGGCCGTGGAAAGGCACCTCTCTATTCCTTAATGCCCTCACAGTCTCTGAGGCTCAGCCGCTGCATCTAGTAAACTTAGGTTCAAATGGTCTTTTTCTGCTTCCCTGGTGGCTCAGTTGGTAAAAAGCCTGCCTGCAATGCGGGAGACCTGGGTTCAATCCCTGGCTCAGGAAGATCCCTTGCAGAAAGAAATGGCAAGCCACTCCAGTATTCTTGCCTGGAGAATTCCATGGACGGAGGAGCCTGGTGGGCTATAGTCCATGGAATTACAAAGAGTCGGACATGACTGAGTGACTTAACACTTTCACTTTTTTTCAAGAGAAACCCACACTGAGGGCTTAGAGTTCTACCATGAGGCGGCTGCATGTTATGGGGGTGGGGGCAGTTCCTTGGGTTTCACTTTCTGTTTTTAACTTCAGTGTTCCAGGAAGAACTCATGTTCATTCCTTCTAAGATATGTAGGAAGAAAGTGAGAAGAAATCTGTTCTGAGTGTAAACTAGCTTGTACCTTGTGACCATCTTAATCTGGTTTTTAGGGCTAGGAAGCTTTCTGTTGCTGGAGGAAGGCATACTGCCCTCAGAAATGACTCCAATTCATGAATTTCTAAGAGAGGAGAAAGTAAAAATGTACAATAATGACATTTATTTTATAACTGTGCAAAGGAGAAGTGATATAACAAAACACGGAAAAATTTGAATGATTTACATATAAAAGTAAAAATAGTAATAAATAAAAAGCCATGAACTCCCAATAACTGTGATGATCCATATAAGGATTAAGCCATTAAGTTCTGCTTTTCAGGTAGGAGCATGACAAGAATATTTCAAGGGTAAGTGAATAAAGATGAGATTAAATAGCCTTTCCTATTCAATCCGTTAGTGTAATGCCAATTAATGCATATTTGAAAAATTGATCATACTTGATGCATAATAAACGTTAGATGATAAGTATAACAAAGAAGCTTTTTTTCCCTTCATTCTAATAATCACCGCACTTTGACCTAAATCCCTCTGATGAAGGAACTGTGAATAGTTTCTGAAATAATTACAGATGCTCAAGGTAAAGCTTCAGTAATGATCATAATAATTTTTCAAATCACATGATTACAAAAGACTGCACTGAAGTCTTTTTATGCTACAGGGAGAAAGTCCAACATGTATACATAAAATCCACGAAGAAGATTTTTAAATCCTCAGCCTCTGACTGTGGTTACTTTTGGTTTTGCTTTAGCTTATCCTGATAATGTGGTACAGGGAAAACTTGGGACTTGGTATCACAGGTTTGAATAACCACCCTGATTCTGGAAAAATATGATCATGTATATTGAAGTGCTTGATATATAATAAAGCCTATATAAAGGTGGGCATTTCCACTGTTCATACGTGTATAACATCAGTTTCCCTAACAACTCTGAGTTCAATTTCCTCATTTGTAAAATAGAGAAAATACCAATTATTTCTACTTTTACAATTCTGAGTTTCATTTAAGATGCTTGTGTATAAAGTCCTATACAAGGTAAGATGTAATTACTGTTACATCATTAATGTTAAAATGTATTGACTTTAAGATACAGTAGTTTATGAGTTGACTCACTGGAAAAGACTCTGATTCTGGGAAGGATTGGGGGCGGGAGGAGAAAGGGACGACAAAGAATGAGATGGCTGGATGGCATCACTGACTCGATGGACATGAGTTTGAGTGAACTCCGGGAGTTGGTGATGGACAGGGAGGCCTGGCGTGCTGTGATTCATGGCGTCGCAAAGAGTCGGACATGACTAAGCGACTGAACTAAAGAAAAAATGCTGCCAATTCAACTATGACATTGTTTATAAAAGATATACAATTTTGGATACATTAAAATGTGAAAAAAATGTGCATCTTAAAATTCATCAATTATAATATTATGACTACTATTAAAACATTTGACCCCAAATGCCTTAAGGATTAGGATTTAAAATTCACTCAATAATATATTTAAACTCAATATTTTCATGACTTGTGGGTTACACACCTGTTTGTGATAAACATCTAGTTATGAAGGTGCTCTTTTAGGGACCTGAAGTTTGATGAAAGCCTTCATGTTTCAGCCATTAAATGCTAAATAAACATTTGAAAGTCTTCATATTCAGCTGAAGCATATGTTAGCCTGGGCACTAACCCTTCTGCAACCCAGGCTCAGCTCTGCTCCAGTAACACACCTTGTTCATTTTTAATCCTCAAAGATGCTACATTGTACATGGAACAATAACCAATAGCCAAGTAGTTAAACCTGGCAAGAAGCTCAGAAATACCTATTTAATAGAAAGGTTCACTGGATTATGACAACCTTTCATCCAGAAAATGCTGAAACGTTTTTAAAAAGATATAATAGAAATGATTCTAGATACAATACTTTGGTTGTTACCCTTCTACCTAAGAAGCATCAGAGATAACAGTATGTGTCCAGTTGACTGACTTCTTGTCTCTTTACTAGAAACATAGTAGGTTTAAATGATTTAGTTTTTTATTATCAACCTGCGAATTTCTATGAGACTTTTCAAGATAGTCCATGCAATATCTTTGAATGCATGTGCTCAGTCATGTCCAGCTCTCTGGAACTGCACGGACTGCAGCCTGCCAGGCTCCTCTGTCCATGGTGTTTTCCAGGCAAGGATACTGGAGTCGGTTGCTATTTCCTCCTCCAGGGGATCTTCCCAATCAGGGACTGAACCCGCATCTCCTACATTGCAGGCAGATTCTTTACTGCTTAAGCCATTGGGGAAGCTCTAAAATAAGATAGCTTCTAAGATCTCTTGTGGGGCTTCCAAGGTGATGCAATGGTAAAGAACCCACCTGCCAATGCCAGTATTTTGAGAAAACATCATATAAGTACTTTTAAATATCCACTATAATGGAAAAGGGAATGACAGTGGCCTAGAACAATGCCTGTCATTTAGAAGGCTCTCAAGAAATGTTTGTGGATTGAATGGAGGAGGAGCTTTAAAACTTCACATGAATTTTGTGGACCAATAAAGGGCTGAGACTCAGCAGTTTTGGTCCTAACTATGGCTTTGCTACTGCTCTGTGATCTTGGGCAATTTAAGTAACCTATTAACATCTCAGATTCACCCTCCTTTAAGTGGCCTTAAGAGCCCCTGCACTACCTACTCTACAGGGTTACTGTGGAGGGCTGATAGATTAGATAATGCCCATGAAAGCATTCTGAAAAGTCAAAAGAGCTAATGCATATAAAAAGCCATCATTAGTCACACAGAATTGAACACATGGGCTCATTTCTACCCTGCAGCAGAATCAGATGTTAAACAGTTTAGGGTCCAACTTTTTGGCCCAGACTTCTTTAAAAATTTCCAACTGTGGTGATCAGTGATAAAACTGTAGTCTAGGTATATTGTTGAAATTGTGAAATTTTTTTTTAATAATAAAAAAAGACACAGCAAGACCCCATACATCATCCAGTAGAAGCACTTAAAACTATGAAAATTGGTTCAAGTCAACAAAAGATTTCTCATTCTTGAAGTATGGTAACAAGAAGACAGAAAAGAAGGGGTCCTAAATGGGATTCACAGACCCCATGGAGTTCAGAGATGGGCTTTAGGAGACCTCAAGACTTCATGCACAACGCTGTGTTCTAGGGGAAGAATGAGCCGGAACTCTGCAAGAGTTAAGAACACTGGTTTAGTTGACTCAAGCTGGAGTTCTGAAGGTAGCAGTGATTCACATGCTTTCTTTGGCCTCTTCTATAATGTTTGTTTACGTGATTCTCTCATCATTCCTTGTTTTTCCCTACTGTGTATCAAGACTACTGTAATGGCATTCAGGGCCTCTTATGTGTGTTGGTTGAGGGCAAAGTAAATGACAGTGTTGAATAAATATTAAATACAGAGTTATTAACATTGTTCTGATCACAATATCTTCAGAAAAGAAAAAGAACAAAAAGCAACACATTCCCTGACACTTTATTAAGGACATAGGAAAATGGGGCTGGGCATGCTTTTATGTTTAGACACACATCTACAGAGGTGGCTAGGGGACAAGTCAACAGAATAAATGTGGAATTGAGAGTGAGGTGAAAGTAGAATGGCAAACTGTAAATAGTCTAGAAAATGCTAGTGGAAAAGTAGCAAAAAGTAACTATTCATAACTGACAAATGTCTCTAGTTACCCATCACTTTATGAGGCCTCCAAGCCAACTGGTTTCCAGTTTGGGAACACAGTGGAGACTCAATTTTTAAAACACTCATGTACAACACTGCTATATTTAAAATAACCAACAAGGACCTACTGTATAGCACAGGGAACTCTGCTTAATGTTATGTGGCAGACTACGTGGGAGGGGAATTTGGGGGCAAATGGATACATGCATATGTATGGCCAAGTTCCTTTGCTGTTCACCTGAAACTATTACAACACTGTTAATAGCTCCGTCTAGTCAAGGCTATGGTTTTTCCAGTGGTCATGTATGGATGTGAGAGTTGGACTGTGAAGAAAGCTGAGTGCCGAAGAATTGATGCTTTTGAACTGTGGTGCTGGAGAAGACTCTTGAGAGTCCCTTGGACTGCAAGGAGATCCAACCAGTCCATTCTAAAGGAGATCAGTCCTGGGTGTTCATTGGAAGGACTGATGCTAAAGCTGAAACTCCAATACCTTGGCCACCTCATGCGAAGAGTTGACTCACTGGAAAAGACCCTGATGCTGGGAGGGATTGGGGGCAGGAGGAGAAGGGGACAACAGAGAATGAGATGGTTGGATGGCATCACTGACTCAATGGACATGGGTTTGAGTGAACTCAGGGAGTTGGTGATGGACAGGGAGGCCTGGCGTGCTGCGATTCATGGGGTTGCAAAGAATCGGACACGACTGAGCAACTGAACTGAACTGAATAGCTATACTCCAATATAAGATGAAAACTTAAGAAAATACCCATGTACACTAAAAATAATAGAGAGCTCGAACCAAGGATGAAGGTAAATGAAATCCCAATCCCAGTAAACATTAAGGAAAAAAAGAGACTGAACAATTACTTTGAAGTTTTTGTTGAACCATGATTAGAATTGAAACTTTAGGGAATTCCCTGGCAGTACAGTGGTTAGGATTCCATGCTTTCACTGCTGAGGACATGGGTTCCACTCCTGGTAGGGGAACTAAGATCCCACAAGCTGCTTGGCATGGCCAAGAAAGAAAGAGGAAATGAACCTTCAGAAAATGGTTTTCTAGAATATTTTCAAATGCTAATTGGCTTGAACATCACTAATCTGTCCAGGAAAAAAAATCTGCATAATAAAACCAAACTTGCACTAAAATAAAGTATGTCCTAGTTTTATCCTGATGAACTATATGAAAAAGTGGTTCACCACATAGCTGAGGAAGTTAACCAGCTTTCTGGTCCAGTAAATTTGTGTTCTTTGATGGTAAGCATTGCAGCTTTGGCAATGGAAGTCATGATCTGGCTGACATGTGATGTGTGTGTGTTAGTTGTTCAGTTGTGTCCGACTCTTTGCGACTCCGTGGACTGTATCCCACAGGGTTCCTCTGTTCAAGGGATTTTCCAGGCAAGAATACTGGAGTGGGTTGCCATTTCTTTCTCCAGGGGATCTTCCCAACCCAGGGATCGAACTCGGGTCTCTCACATTGCGGACAGACTCTTTACCATCTGAACCACCAGGGAAACCCTGAGCCACCTGTGAAAGCTGACGTGTGATGCAATAAATAATTGTTCAGTAATTTAAGGGGAATGAAAACAAATCAAGATCCAGTTTTCTCTGACATTTATGGATGAAATCTTCCCCTGAATAAGGCACAGGGAGATGATCCATAGATTGTTATATATGACAGCAAGGTTTTTGAAAATTTAGATACTGGTGACAAAAGCATAGAGATTTTGGAAACTGATTTTAGAATGTACTTGAAAATGTTAAGTTGATGACTGTTTTTAGTGATAGCTTTCAGTGCAAATTTGAAACCTTTAAAATCAAAGTAATAAAAGCCAAATTACATTCTTTATTTAAAAACAACTATATAGTTTTAGATGTAGCAAAATAGCTTATTAAACACTTGTCTAAAAAATATCAAGGTTGAATTACAAACAAGAGATGAAAAAAGGAGTTTCTTGATAGCTTCTTGCTCAGATAACTACTCTGTAAATCGGAAATGAATGAACACTTTTTGATTTGCTAATGTCCTAAAAATGCACAAAGTACTATCAGTTAAAAGCTGTATGTAACGTCTTGGTCGCTTTTACTGTAAATAATGAATAATGTTTCTTAAAACACATTCAATTAATGTGGAACATGAGGTTAGCTGAACAGGAGGTTGCCATGTAGCTGGGATTGTGGGAAAAGAGGAGATAACAAAGAGAAGGCTCTGCTAGAATTACAGTAACATTTCAGGATGTACTAAGGTGCATATCTCGTCCAGATAATTAAGCAGTCATTTTAAAAATGAATAATCTTGGTGAATGGTTTTGGTTTACATCTCAGAAAATTAGAGATCAGAAAAATCACAAACTAAGCAGCATTATTTAATATGCCTCATTTCTGCTCTGGGGGAGCTGGTTGAGCTAATGCAACTCTTGTTCATTGCTGAGGGCGCCACTAAGCAAGTTTATTCCTTGTTATCTTAGGAGTGATATGTTAGAAAAATGATATTTTAAATGGTCATCTCTGCGTCTCAACTTGTTTCTTTATTTCTCTTCCACTGACAACTATCTATACTTTCCTTACATAATAAGAAATGTTAAGGAACTCCCCAGATGGAGTTCTTGAGGCTTAAAGGGGAGTCAGTTTCAACAGTGGCACACTTGTCTGTCCTTTAAATAAAACCTGTGGTATAGTTGTTTATATTTTTGATAAAAAATAGAAGCTCTCCAGAAATAACTTCTATCACACCTAAGTACTGGAGCATTATGGTTATTTCATGTTAGACCCCAACAGGCCTAACAGTTGAGGCCTGAGCTAGTTATAGAGACTGCTGCCATATGCGACAGGGACATTATAGCCAATGAAAAGGGCTTGAGGGAGGTTCCTCCCTGTTTTGTGAAGGTGAGTTTAAGGAATCCTGACCTAACCAGGGAACTGTTCAGAATCTGTGTTTCCATCCTAAAATGCCCACGATTCTTAGGTTTTCAGTGAATCTGATTGTTTTAGCTTCCCAATTCTGTCTAACAAAAGAATAGACACTTTAGCTACTTATTCAGACCAGCTGTACCAAATGCCAGGCAAATGTCCGGGCTCCATGCTAACATTGGGATTTCATGGAACTTTCTCTAATTGTAAGTGTAGTGCTGCTGGGTCTATTTCCCTTCTCTCTGTGTCTTTTTTTTTTAAAGAGCAGCCATGTTTAATATTGTGAAATACGACGCATCTCCTCCTCTCCCAGCCTCTAGAACAGTGATAAATTTCAGAGCATGCTCAGCGGAATTGGATTGTATTATGCACAGTACACATGTTCATCACCAAAACGGAACTCGCCAGAATGTATGCAAGCAGAATGAATTGCTGAGACTTCAAAATTCCAGTTCCACACAACTGATTTTATTAGCCAACATATACCAAAGATGGGCAGCAAAAGACGTGTCATTTCTGCAGCTTCCTTTCCCCACTGGAGCCCTGTGCTGTTGTCGACTGTAGTTTTCCAGCCTTTTGATTAAGCCTTGCCTGTCGTGTACTGCTGTAACATCAGAGTAACTGCTTTGCACCCTGTCACCTCCTCTGGCAGGCAGCCGTCCTGGTCTCGAAGCATGGGGTCGGCCCCGGACTGGAGCAGCAGCTCCACAATGTCCAAAAACTCACAGGCAGCAGCTGATGGGGAAAATCGACAAATATGGAAACCAGGTTACTGTGAGACAAAGAGATACCACTAGACTTCAGCAGGAAAGGCAAGTGCCGAGCAATAAGAAATCCTGAAAAATGAGCAATGTGACAGACTGGGGGTGATCAGGCCTTGGAACGGAACAGCGCTGTGACGGTGGATTTGCTAGTGTTAAGAAAATCAAATTTACCCCTGTGTTTGCCCAGAAGCCGACAGTCAGACAAAGACATTTTTTTAAATTGTGAGGCTTTTAGACTCTATTCTTTAGGATGGGAATGAAGGGAAGGAACAAAAACTAGTTCAAGTATTTCTTTTACTTTGATCAAAATATGATATGTTTGTAAGCAAAGTCAAAAGCCTAAAAAAAACACTGTAAAAGGCACCAATCACACAAGGTGTGTGAAAAGGAAAAGGACCCACAGACATCAAAACTTATCATGAAGATGGTACAGTACTGCCCCCAGACCAAAAGGCTAGAAGAGAGCCATCCATTTTGTGCACATGTGGAGTTGGTGGTGGACAGGGAGGCCTGGCGTGCTGTGGTTCATGGGGTCGCAAAGAGTCGGACACGACTAAGCGACGGAACTGAACTGAACTGAGAGAAACTTGATTTATGACAACGCTGGCATTGAAGATCAGTGAGCAAACAAAGCTCCATTAAATCAGATGGCACCGAGACAACTAGGCTAACGGCAGGAATGGCATTTCACACAGGATCAAATGTAAGTGGCAATAAACATATGAAAAGATGAGCAACCACGTTAGTAATCGTGGAAATAAAAAATTTCATACCCACTGCTGCTGCTGCTGCTGCTAAGTCACTTCAGTCGTGTCCGACTCTGTGCAACCCCATAGATGGCAGCCCACCAGGCTCCCCCTTCCCTGGGATTCTCCAGGCAAGAACACTGGAGTGGGTTGCCATTTCCTTCTCCAATGCATGAAAGTGAAAAGTGAAAGTGAAGTCGCTCAGTCGTGTCCGACTCTTAGCAACCCCATGGACTGTAGCCTACCAGGCTCCTCCATCCATGGGATTTTCCAGGCAAGAGTACTGGAGTGGGGTTTCATACCCACTGCTGCTGCTGCTGCTAAGTCACTTCAGTTGTGTCCGACTCTGTGTGACCCCATAGACAGAAGCCCACCAGGCTCCCCTGTCCCTGGGATTCTCCAGGCAAGAACACTGGAGTGGGTTGCCACTGCCTTCTCCAATGTGTGAAAGTGGAAAGTGAAAAGTGAAAGTGAAGTCGCTCAGTCGTGTCCGACCCTTAGCGACCCCACGGACTGCAGCCTACCAGGCTCCTCCATCCATGGGATTTTCTAGGCAAGAGTACTGGAGTAGCTTGCCATTGCCTTCTCCATTCATACCAACTAGATAGCTGAAAACCAAAAACTGAGACAATACCAAGCATGGAGGCGGCCTGGAGCAAGGGGAGCTCCCCTCTGGACTGTGGGGAGCATACACCATGCCTCACTTTGGACATCCAGTTGGTATGACATGTTAAACCTAAACAAACGCCCACCATTGGACCCAGCAATTCTGCTGCTGCTGCTGCTGCTGCTGCTAAGTTGCTTCAGTCGTGTGCGACTCTGTGCGACCCCATATACGGCAGCCCACCAGGCTTCCCCGTCCCTGGGATTCTCCAGGCAAGAACACTGGAGTGGGTTGCCATTTCCTTCTCCAATGTGTGAAAGTGAAAAGTGAAAGTGAAGTCGCTCAGTCGTGTCCCGACTAGTAGCAACCCCATGGACTGTAGCCCACCAGGTTCCTCTGTCCATGGGATTTTCTAGGCAAGAGTACTGGAGTGGCTTGCCATTGCCTTCTCCTCCTAGTTATATACTCTTCAGAAACCTTTGTGTATGTTCTCCAGGACATACCTGCAAGAATGGACATACAGTAGCCTTATCTGTAAAAGACCCTAAATGTAAACAACCCAAATACCCATTAAGAATAACATGTAAAAATAAAAATATATAATGTTTACATATACAATGAAATCCCCACACAACGAGGAAAACTAATGAACTATAGTTTCACATGACATGAGTTCATCTCCAGGTCTTAAGGTTGAAGGAAAAAAAGCAAGTCAGAAGAACACATACAGTATGGTTCTACTTAAAATTTTAAAAGCAGACAAAACTAAATACCATTGTTCAGAGACACAAATCTGTAATGAAACTATACGGAAAAACAGTGATATAAAATTTGAGTGTTGATCTGGGGGCCCTGGAGGGAAGTGCATGTAACTGGATAGGCATACATGGGGTTTCAAAGAGATCAGCAGTGTTCACTTTTTTTTTTTCACTTTCTTAAACTATGTGGTAGGTACAATTTTTTAAAGCTTCATTTTTAAATTTTCATATCTATTTTATATACAATTCTGTAGTGTGATATATTACACAATGGCAACAACAAAAGGTTTTAAACAAAGGGAGAGGAAGAAGGGTAAGGGGTTTGATTCAAGGAGTGTTTTACTGAATACATACTATACCAGTTCTATCAAAGATACAGGTAAGACTCCTGCTCTAAGGAATTTAGAGGGATGAATATAACAAACACTGTGGCAGGCAGGGACACACACACACACGCACGTGACAGGTGAGGTGGGTGGAAGAGAGGAGAAGGAAGTCGAAGGATCAGGAAAAACACACAAGTAGGTGGTATATACGCTGAGCTTTGAGGACGGAGTAAAATTCCAGGTAAACTGAGAAGGAAAGGCATTGCAGAGCGCGAAAACAACATTAATGGAAGGAGAGGACGGGGAATGCGGGGGAACTGCCCGCTGGCCCAGAGAAGCAATACAGAGAGTCAAAAGCAGAGTCTGGATTTAAGTCAAGCTATGCAAAGCCTTGAAAGCCACACTGAGAAGTTTGGCACTTACGAGGAGAGGGGTAGCATAATCTCAGCTCTGAGTTAGGATGATAATCCTGGAGAGACCTGGAGAACCTAAATATCTGCGGCAGACAGAACAGTTAAGGAGACTGCGGTAGTCCTTTAGGGCGCTTGAAATTAGCTAGTGTTGGCAGGAGTATAAAGAAAGTACTGAATATGAGAGCCACTGAAATTCAGGTAGGACACGGCAAAATACAGATGCACTTCAAAAAAAAAGTTTGTGAAAGATAAATTTAATAATTAATGAGGTTGATATAATGTCATATATGTACATACCTAGTTAAACATTTAACTATTTATATTTTGCATTTTTTTTCTGGAGCAAAAATATTTTGTTTCAGATTTCAAGTATTTTTATAGACTTCTGAAAAGTTCTTAGGCCCAAGACCTGTCATCATAATGCTTACTGAGTGAAACAATCTGAGTACTTCTATGCATGATAGATAAAGAAAATTACTGATAAATTTGATTATATAGAAACCTAAAACTGATAAATTTGAACACATAAAAATTTAAAACAGCTATACCACACACATGAAAATTTGATATACAAAAATAAACCATAAACTGGGAAACATTCACCTATATAACACAGACAAGAACTAATGTCCTTAATATTTAAAAAAAAAATAACCAACTTTGAACAAATCAATCCAGAAGAACAACGGGCAAAAGAATTAGAAGAATCAAGAAGACATCTATGTTTCCAGTCTGGGAGAACACACAGATGCGGCTGACACCTCTAAAATAAGGAATCGAAGGAAGAGGAGCAGTTTTTGGAGAGAAACAGAAGCAGAGAATTATTGAGGGGGAGAAATGATATTGGTTTGGGACATGATAAACATGTGGTGTTGGGGGATGTCTATATTGATAAGGTCAGACAAGAAGGTAAAACTTGAATATGAAAAAGGAAACCAACAACCCACCCACGCCATACACACTGCTACCTCCATTTTTTGGAGTTTGGGAAAGACCGTGATACTGGAAAAGACAGAGGGCGGAAGGAGAAGGGGGCGACAGAGGAGGACACGGTTGGATGCCATCAGTGATTCAGTGGACATGAGTCTGCACAAACTGGGAGACAGTGAAGGACGGGGAGACCTGGCCTCCTGCGGTCCATGGGGCTGCAAAGAGTCGGGCACAGCCTACTGACTGAGCAACAGCCTTCATTTTCACTGTACGGTGTGACTTTCTGAAGAGGCATGCTTCTGGATCAGGACTTTTAGCAATTTTTCTGAATACCCTGTTACATGTTTATATTACATGACTTGCTTGGCCAAAGAGTTACCTACCTAAGGTGGTTTCCCTTACCATGCTAGAGATATACTTTTGAAAGAGACAGTGCCTTAGCAATAGACACATTTATGTGTCTGGGAAATAAAAAGCTTTAGAGGCAAAGATTGTTAATGCCAGTTATTAAATTTTCACCTGTATTTTTTACTACACTTTAGATTCATCCACTTTGGTTTTTGTTGTTGTGAATCACTGAACATATTTTATTATTATTCTACATTATCTTTACTGGGTTTTCTTCTTCCTGTAAACAGACTTTATGCTTCACTAGCTCTTTAAAAGCATCATTAGCAAACCTACTTACAATGATTGTCCTTTACCACACTTGGCCTCATCTTTCCACCATGCTTTCAACAGACTACTGCAGTGAGCTTGTATCAGATTTACCTGGAGGCACCACCCTACAGTTTCTGATTGGTGGGTTTGGAGCAGGACCGAGAATTTACATTTCCTAACAGGCATCACCGACTCTGTGGACTTGAGTTTGGGTGAACTCCGGGAGTTGATGATGGACAGGGAGGCCTGGCGTGCTGTGATTCATGGGGTCGTGGAGAGTCAGACATGACTGAGCGACTGAACTGAACTGAACAGGTTCCCTGGAGAAGGCAACGGCACCCCACTCCAGTACTCTTGCCTGGAAAATCCCATGGACGGAGGAGCCTGAAAGGCTGCAGTCCGTGGGGTCGCTAAGAGTTGGACACGACTGACTGACTTCACTTTCACTTTCATGCATTGGAGAAGGAAATGGCAACCCACTCCAGTGTTCCTGCCTGAAGAATCCCAGGGACGGGGGAGCCTGGTGGGCTGCCGTCTCTGGGGTCGCACAGAGTCGGACACGACTGAAGCGACTTAGCAGCAGCAGCAGCAACAGGTTCCCTGGTAATGTTGATACTGCAGATCTGGGACCTCACTTTCAGACTCAGGGCTCTACCAGTGTGCCTCCTCCCTCATGCTATTTGCCAATTTTCACAGCTAGAGCCACTTAACTCACACGTGTAGGAAGGAATACAGGTCTCTCATTGGTTCTGTATGATGTAACTTTACGGCAGATTTGATGCGGGCAGCAGACATAACTTTGTCTGCCTCATCTCTTCTTGGATTCCTTGCCGGACATGCTATTTCCTCTGAGACTAGGACACTGATTTTGCTAGCTCAGTTCCTTCTGGAAGCTGAAGATTAAACAGGTAAGTTCACTTCCTACTTCTGGGAATCTACCTGGTTGCCTCTGGACATTTGTTTTACAGTGCTGGTTTGCCTGCGCTGGTTTCTTTCTGTTGCTTGTTGTTAAGACTTTGAAGTTTGCCTTTTTCTGTGCCTGAGTCTAGTGTCCTGGGTCTGGCATTCCCAGGACTGACTTCAAATACCCAGGCTACCTTCTCTGCTTTTCAAACAAGGGTTATTTATTCTGTTGAACAATGCTGTTGCTATTTCTATGACTGCTGCCCATTCTTTCTCTATTTTCATTTCTATCGAGGAGCCAGACACTACTGAGCAACTAACACGACACACGTGTGTTTCCAGACCCCTCAACCCCAGGCTCCATCTTCCTCACGTTCTGAGCCTCAGGGCTGGCTTGGTCTTTTCCCTCTATAAATGATTACTTTTCTGGTAAGATCATGCACCTTGGTTGGCAGGTTCTAAGGCCAACTATATGTATAGCTTAGATCCAAGTTCAGTCAGTTCAGTTCAGTCGTTCAGTTGTGTCCGACTCTTTGTGACCCCATGAATCACAGCACGCCAGGCCTCCCTGTCCATCACCAACTCCCGGAGTTCACTCAAACTCATGTCCATTGAGTCGGTGATGCCATCCAGCCATGTCATTCTCTGTCGTCCCCTTCTCCTCCAGCCCCCAATCCCTCCCAGCATCAGAGTCTTTTCCAGTGAGTCAACTCTTCGCATGAGGTGGCCAAAGTATTGGAGTTTCCGCTTTAGCATCAGTCCTTCCAATGAACACCCAGGACTGATCTCCTTTAGAATGGACTGGATCCAAGTTAGTCAACTCTATTTTTTCCTTTTTAAATTGGTGTCAAGGAGGTCTGAGTTTGCCATGCAAAGTATAGTCTGAGGATCAGTGCCTTTTAGTATACTAAGGGACCTTGTTAGAATCAGATGAATTGCTCCCACCTGAGACTAATTGTGACTCAACCTTGCCAATCACTACTTTTTCCAACTTCCTTATGTCACCACTGATGTAATTTTACAAACCTATGTTGGGTGAGTTTCCTGATGACAGTGTGAACTATAACCTATAATCCATGATTCTCTAGGAACCCAGAATCTGTGTACATCTCACATTTGTTGTTTCTTAGTGTGTCTTTTGACCAAGCCCTTTTCAACTATGTCAAGATACCAAAGGCATGTTTGTTCATGTTATTGGCCATGATCTGATGAGGGTCTACGATGGATGCTGCTGCTGCTGCTAAGTCGCTTCAGTCGTGTCCGACTCTGTGTGACCCCATAGACGGAAGCCCACCAGGCTCCCCTGTCCCTGGGATTCTCCAGGCAAGAACACTGGAGTGAGTAACACTCAAATTCAACAATAAAGTTTAGATGCTTAATGTAATTCTGGCCCACAGTAGGTGACCATCCAAATATCTCTCATTGAAACAGAGCCAGGACCCTGTGACACTTGCAGCCCCTCCACACCTTGTCCTCTGCCTGCCTTTTACCTGTGGAAAACTTTAGTCAAAAAATATCTTTAATCAGAGAAATGTGAACATGTGGAAACAAAAGAAAACTGTCAAAGGAGACCAAATAATAATAGTCAGGGACCTTCAGTTCCTTCTCAAGGGCTATAGATAATATTCTGAGCCATATCCTGTGAGTTCTGTTATAGATACTGAAACCCCCACCAGGTGGAAGAAGTTAATTACATGATGACCAGATTGTAGCCATGACATGTGTGCGTGTGTCCCTTCAGTTCTGTCCAACTCTTTGCGACCCTGTGAACTGTAGCCTGCCAGGTTCCTCTGTCCAAGGGATTCTCCAGGCAAGAGTACTGGAGTGGCTTGCCATCTCCAGGGGATCTTCCCAATCCAGGGATCGAACCTGTGTCTCTTATATCTCCTGTGTTGGTAGGAGGCTGGTTCTTTACCACTAGTACCACCTGGTAAGCCCCCACAACTCTGGGAACTGGCTTTAAAGAAATGGAGACAAAACAACCCTGGAACTGAAGGTTAACTGTATTGAAAGACAATCAAGATGATGCTGATTAGACCACCGATGACCAATTTCAAGATGACTGTCAGAGCTGACTGTACTGTTTCTGCCTGTAGCCCCCTCCCTCTGTCTATAAAAGCTCTTGCCCCCTAATTTCATTGTGGCGGAGGGGTGGTGGGGAGTCAGCTTTCGGACAGATGTCTGCCCTCCATCCCCTCCAGGTTGCTGGCATCCAAACTCAAAGCAAACTTTCCTTTCTACCAATCTGGTCACTTTATAGGCTTTTGAGAGTGACCAGCGAGACCCCCACTTTCAGTAAGTTTTTTGTCGCCCAATGTAGGGCTGACTACTGCAGCTCTTGTGCTTTGATGACACTTGGCTCTCCTGGGTTTCCCATGGCTATGATAACGTATGAGCCTGCTGCTTGTAACTAGCTGGCTTCGAAAAGGGGATTTGGGGGACATTCCTAGCAGCTGCCAAAACCATTTGTTTTGAGGATCCTCCCTGTTTCTCCCCTGTTGGCACTAGCTACCAGCCTACACTTTTCCTTGGTGGAATGGAAACATGCACTGGGGATGAGGTGACGAGCTCCAAGATGGGATAAGTCCACTGGTGTGCGCTGGGCAACCTTCCCATTTGTGAGTATGAAGTGCTATTTGGGCATTGCCATTTGGTTCTGATATGTGCATGACATTGAGAACTGTGTGTGGGCACCAAGTGCTATTTGGGCATCTTGCCAGCTGGTTCTGACATCTGTCTACTATTGAGGACTGCATGTGGGCACTGAGTGTCATTTGGGCATTTTGTCAATTGGTTCTGATGTCCAACTACCATTGAGGACCATTTGTGTCGGGGAAGTGTTTTTTTGGGATTATGTACCAGTCACCCTCAGAGATGGTTTGTGACAGATCTGTTTTTTGGTGTGGGAATATGCATTCCATCTGTGTGACTAGTATCTTTGTCTTTTGTAAAATGAGAAATTCAGGTTCAATTCATTAAGAAAAATTCAAGCTATGAAACTATGACTAAAGGTGTTTTTTAAACTAACGTATGGCAATAGTGTTCTTTAGATTCTGGGAAAAACTGGTTAAAATGAAACTCTTTTGAAATTCCAAAACCTGGTTCTTTTTGTATATGCAGTTAGAGAAAGCTAGCTTGATAGAATTTTTTTCCCCCCAGAACTCTGATCCTGAGAAAATAAAAATATGCCTAGGAGAAAACTTGAAGTTAACTCATCATGCCCTTGAAATACAAACACAACCCACTTTGTCTGGGACTTCAGCCCTGGGTTAATCAGAAAACTTTAAGCCAAAGTGGGGAGGGGGAGAAGGAGGAAAAAGAAAAAGCAGGTTTTTAAAATCGACTGTATAAATTTGACTGTTCTGTTATTCATAAACTGATAAGTTTAATTGCAAAGGCTAATTCGTGAGATATAAAAAGATGAAACAATGAGATCTCTGGATGTCTGTATGTCTCAAGATGTGTTTTTGGATAATATTGCTGAGATTAACGTGTAAAGGAGCTCTATTTAATTGGTTTAAAAAAGGTAAGTGTTTACAAATCAAACAAACCTAAATTTATCTACTTTTGCCTTCTTGCAAGACCAAGAGGGAAACTAAAAGTGCTTGGAAATTGTGCTATGAAAAATGTATGTCTTTAGAGGTTATAAAATATGTCCTCAAGTTTGTCAATCAGAAAATGCTGGTATAATATTTCAATCACTTGTTCTTGGTTTTGTTAAGGTTTTCAAGGGTTAAAAATTGTGATACATAAGAATGATTAGGGAAGCATTTCAGTGTGTAGAGCAAGTAGGAGATATGTTGTTGGTGAAGAGAAGATATAAAGACTGGATATACTGTTAAGGAAAAATGATGATTTTGTCCTACAGCTGGTTGTTGGGGAAAAAAGGGACAAATCTGTTTGGATCCAGAAAATAATAAAAGGTTTGTGAAAAAGGAACTTTGAGAAATGACTTTTGTATGCTATCAGGATTAAGATTAGACTGAATTTAACTGGGTAAATGAATTTTGTTATTACTAACAGTAAACTGATGCAAGACTAAATTTGTTTTTTCTGTTAAGAAAACAAAGTTCTCCTGGAATACTGATCTGATTTTGGTAACTGTGACTTCTAATGGAAAGTTATTGTTTTGCTTCTAACCATACTTTTGACCCCAGTGTTCAGGATGGAAAAAAATTGTCCAGTGAAGTTGTTACAGAGTATAACTACTCATGATGTGAAGCACTGCTGGCTTCACGTTGACTGCTTAAAGCATATGTACAATGTTTGTGTGACAGTGGCGTATAAAGGATAAAACTTATGGCCGGTAAAGCATTTCCTCATTAACATACCTCAATGTGGACAATTAGGCAAATACAGAAACAAAAAGGAGGCCTATCACCGAGGGACATGGATGGACTGAGAGAAGGTAAGTGAGCCATTCTGGGAATGCTGGAAAAATATAATGCTTATCAATACCTTATATGGAAAGATTTACAGCTAAAAGGGGAAAATGATGTAAGAAGTTTCTACATACTGAGGTATGGGGATATTCTGGCTTATACATGATTTGATTTGAACTTTAGGTTAACCAAATCAGCCTATTTGTGGCTCATTAAATATACATAGTACATCTGCTTTAACCATTGGAAAAAAAAAATACATCCAGAGAATAATACAAAGATGCATTTTGATTACTAGCCTCACTGTAATATGTCTAGTAATTTTCAAATGTTTGTCCAGGGACTATGACAAAGTAATCAAACAGAGAGATAATGTTTTCATAGTACAAAATACTGTTGTGAAGCACAGTATCTGAATATTTCCAGTTCTGTGTCCATTCCCCAAATTAGGCAGGACTGTGTCCCACGTGTGAGCCTATGGACCTCAGGGCTGCTCCAAGTTCTTTGAATTCTGACTCAATTGGTTGGAGGGTTGGGTAGCTAGTGTAGTACCTTGTTCAGGATCTGAGCAGAAGGAAGCATGAGTGCTCAAAAGCAGAAGTGCTTAGCTAGGTGTACTGAAGGACTGTTTTCCTTCCTTTCCTCTTTTCTCTTGTGATTTGATAAGCAACTTCAGAATTGTTTGGAGTTTTGTGTGTGTGTCTGGTGGATTGCAGTTACCATGAAGTTCAATATAGCAGTCTGTGTATAAAAAAGATTGTTTTAAGTTGCTTGTCTCCCATTTCAAATGCATTTCCAACATCCTGCATTTGTGCTGTCCTCAAGATTGCTGGTTTTGATACCATGTTTATGTGTAGATGATTTCCTACCTTTACTAAGTTTGCCTTTACTAGTGAGCTTTCCCCTTCATAATTTTGTTTCTAGTTGTGATCTTTTTCTCCTAGAGAAGTTTCTTAAGCATTTGTTGCAAAGCTAGTCTGGTGGTGCTGAATTCTCTTAGCTTTTGCTTGTCTGTAAAGCCTTTGATTTCTCCATCAAATCTAGATAAGAGCCTTGCTGGGAAGAGTATTCCTGGTTGTAGGTTTGACCCTTTCATCACTTTGTTACCCCACTCCCTTCTGGCCTGCAGAGTTTCTGCTTAAAAATCTGCTGCTAGCCTTATGGGAGTTCCCTTGTGTGTTATTTGTTGCTTTTAATATTTTCTCTTTAATTTTTGTCAGTTTGATTACTGTGTGCCTTTATGTCTTGTTTCTTCTTGAGTTAATCCTGTATGGGGCCCTCTGTGCTTCCTGGACTTGGGTGAGTTTCCTTTCCCATCATAGGTAAGTTTTCAGTGATTACCTCTTGAAATATTCTGTCAGGCTCCTTCTCGGGCCCCTGTAGTGTGACTGTTACTATGTGTGATGTCCCAGAGGTCTCTTAAACTGTCTTCATTTCTGTTTTCTTCATTCTGGTCTATAGCAATGATTTCTACCATTGTCTTCAGCTCACTGATTTGTTCTTCTGCCTCATTTATTCCGCTATTGATTGCTTCTAATGTATTTTTCATTTCAGTTATTGTATTCATCAACTCTTTGGTTGTTCTTTATATTTTCCCTTTGCTGAAAACTTCTTGTAACTTCTCAATCTGTGCATCCATTCTTTTCCCAAGTTTTTGGATCATCTTTATGATCATCACTTGGAACTGTTTCTTGGGTAGATTTTTCTATTTCCACTCCAATTCTTAGTTTTTTTTTTTCTTTTTTGAGAGGTTTTATCTTATCACTTTGTCTGGAACATATTCCTTTTCTATCTGTGGTAGGTTACATTTCTTGACCTTGGGGAAGTGTCCCAGCAGTGCATTCATCATGCAAGGGCAGGGACCAGCTGTTCCCAGGGTAGGTTCTGACCTGAGTTTACAGACTCAGTTCTGCAGGCTGCAGGATCATAGTTTTGTTTCTGGTGCCTGCCCACTGGTGGGTGGAGCTGGGTCTGGTGGGCGGACCTGTGTAAAGATGGCTATGAGGTCAAGAAACCTTCAGGCAGCCTGTCTGCTTGGCTTGAGATATCTCAGCACTGGAGCCTACAGGCTATTGGGTGGAGTGAGGCCTTGGTGCTTATGACCCAGGCAAGATGTCTGCCTTCCATGAGCATTCATGTAGATGACATTCTCCAATATCTCTGCCACTACCACCAGTGTCGACATCCCCAGGGTGAGCTATACCTGCCCTTCCCGCCCCCTACCTCCTCAGGAGACCCACCAAGATAGGTCTGGCCTAGGCTCCTACAATGTCACTGCTTTGGCCCTGGGTCCTGGTGTGTGAGACCTTGTGTTGTGCCCTACAAAAGTGGACTCTGTTTCCCCAGTCCTGTGGAGCTCCTGCAGTCAAACCTGCTGGCCTTCAAAGCCAAAGTGTTCTAGGAACTCCTCCTCCTTATGCTGGACCCCTAGGCTGGGGAGTCTGACATGAGGCTTAGAACTCTCCTGTGGGAGAATTTCTGTGAAATAATTGTTCTCCAGCTTGTGGGTCACCCACCTGGGTGGTATTGGAATTGACTCTATTTCAAGTATGCCCCTCCTACAGTTTTGTTGGGGTTTCTTATTTGTCTTTGGGTGTAGAATATCTTTTTTGATAGGTTCCAGTCTCTCTTATCAATAGCTGTTCAGCCGTTGTGATTTTTGTGTGCTCATGAGAAGAGGTGAACTCAAGGTCCTTCCACTCTGCTATCGTGTCCCTCCCAGATTCATCTGTTTTGGATTGTGCCAGTTAACATACAGAGCAAGATTCCCTGCCCCATCCCCCATCTTTTTGTTTTATTGAAGTTAATATTCCTCATAAAAATTTGGTAAATTCTGGCAGTGTGTCTACTTGTGTAGCTACTATTCAATAGAGACAGAAGACCAGTTCATAACCCCTGAAAGTCCCCTCCTGCCTCTATGCAGTCAATCCTTTTACCCCACCCATAGGCCCTGGCAACCACTGACTGGATTTCTGTCTTTAGGTTTTGCTGTCTCCAGAAATTCAGAAATCGTAGAGCATATAGTTTTCTGTGTCTGGCTTCTTTCACTGACTCTGGAGAGTCACCCATGTTGCTGCATGTATAAGTAGTGCTTTCCTTTTTATTGCTGTATTCCATTATATAAATATATGTAGGCATGTGGATTGTGTCGTTTTTGGCCATTACAAATAAAGATCCTGTGAACACTTGGATACATGTCTTTGTGTGCATCTTTTATGTTTTCACATCTTTTGGGTAAATATCAGGAGTAGGACTGCTGAGTCACATGGCAAATAACTATCTAACTTGAATACAAACTTCCAAAGTTTGTATTCCCAACCAATTGCTCTGTATCCTTGTCAGCACTTGTTACTATTACTAAAATTCTTTTCAGCCATTCTAGTCAGGTTTATAGTACCTACAGTATAGATACTATGTAGTATAGTCAGGGCTTCTTATTGTGGTTTTTAATTTGCATTTCCCTAAAACCTAATGATGAACATCTTTTTATATGGTTATTTGCCAATCACCTATCTTTGGTGATTTATCTCTTCAAATCTTCCATCCATTTATTAATTGGAGTTTCTTTTTATAAATTTAGAATTATTCTTTTAAAATTATTGGATATAAGTTTTTCCCCAAATGTTTCATAAATATATTTTCCCACTCTGTGACTTGTCTTCTATTAAGAGTATCTTTTGAAGAGTAAGAATTTTTAATTTTGAGTGAAGTCCAATTAATTTTTTTCTTTTAAGTTTTATGCTTTTTGTGTCCTATATAAGAAGTCTTTCTCTATCTCAAGATCACAAAGATGTCCTTCCACATTTTCTTCTAGTCCTTTATAGTTTAGCTCTTATGTATTGGTCTCTGATCCATTTCAAGGTAATTTTTGTGAAGGGTATGAGGAAACAGTTGAGGCTTGTTTTCACCCCAGCATGTATGTGTACGTCCAACTATTACAGCACCATTTGTTATACAGTCGATCCTTTCCTCCACTGACTTACCCTGACACTTCTGTCACAAATCAATTTACCCATGTATAGGCTGGTCTATTGGAGAAGAAAATGGCAACCCACTCCAGTATTCTTCCCTAGAGAATCCTGTGGAGAGAGGAGCCTGGTGGGCTGCTGTCCATAGGGTTGCACAGAGTTGGACACAACTGAAGCAACTTAGCATGCATGCATGCATTGGAGACGGGAATGGCAACCCACTCCAGTGTTCTTGCCTGGAGAATCCCAGGGACAGAGGAACCTGGTGGACTGCCGTCTATGGGGTCGCACAGAGTCGGACACGACTGAAGCAACTTAGCAGTAGCAGCAGCAGGCTGGTCTATTCCTAGGTTATTTATCGTGTTTTATTGACCTATACACCTTATTTACACCAATATCACATTGCTTCAATTTCTATATTTTTATAGTGAAACTTGTAGTAAATAATAATATACTGTTCAAAGAAAAAATCAAATTAAAAATATTTTCAACTCATGAAAATGAAAACACAACTTATCAAAGTATGAGGGATGCATCAAAAGCAATGCTTAGTGGGAAATTTACAGCATTGAATGCAGGTATTGGACAAGAAGAAAGATATAAAATCAGTAATCTAAATTCCCACCTTAGCAAACTGGAAAAATCAAGAGCAAATTAAATCTAAAGTAAGCATAAGAAAGAAAAAAAAGAATTATACCAGAAGTCAGTGAAATTGAAAACAAATCAATAGAGAAAATTAATACAATCAAATAATAAATAGTTCTTTGAAAAAGACCAATAAAAGCAATATGCCTCTTGTTATTGTTCAGTCACTAAGTTGTGTCTGACTTTTCACAGCCCCATGGACTGCAGCATGCCGGGGCTTCCCTGTCCTTCACTATCTCCCAGAGTTTGCTCAAACTTTTCTCTATTGACTCAGTGATACTATCTAACCATCTCATCCTCTGCTGCCTGCTTCTCCTCTTGCCCTTCATCTTTCCCAGCATCAGGGTCTTTTCCAGTGAGTTGGCTCTTCGCATTAGGTTCAGCATCAGTCCTTCCAGTGAATATTCAGGGTTGATTTCCTTTAGGATTGACTGGTTTGATCTCCTTGCTGTTCAAGGGACTCTCGAGTCTTCTCCAGCACCACAATTGGAAAGCATCGATTCTTCAGCACTCAGCCTTCTTTATGGTCCAACTTTCACATCCATACATTACTACTGGAAAAACTAGAGCTTTGACTATATGGACCTTTGTTGGCAAAGTGATGTCTCTGCTTCTTAATATGCCATTTAGGTTTGTCATAGCTTTCTTCCAAGGAGCAAGTGTCTTTTAATTTCATGGCTGCAGTCACTATCCTGACTGCATGACTTCACTATCCACACATGACTGCAGTCACAGTGATTTTGAAGCCTGAGAAAATAAAATCTGTCACTGTTTCCACTTTTGCCCCATCTATTTGCCATTAAGTGATGGAACCAGATGCCATGATCTTAGTTTTTTGAACGTCAAGTTTTTGAATGTTGAGTTTTAAGCCAACTTTTTCACTTTCCTCTTTCACCTTCATTGAGAGGCTCTTCAGTTCCTCTTTGCTTTCTGCCATTGGAGTGGGGTCATCTGCATACCTGAGATTATTGATATTTCTCCCAGCAATCTTGATTCCAGTTTGTGATTCATTCACCCCAGAATTTGCATGATGTACTCTGCATATAAGTTAAATAAGCAGGATGACAATATATGGCCTTGAGATACTACTTTCTTAATTTTTAACTAGTCTATTATTCCACGTAAGGTTCTAGCTGTTGCTTCTTATATTGCATTCAGGTTTCTTAGGCAGGTCAGGTGGTCTGGTATTCCCATCTCTTTAAGACTTTTCCATAGCTTGTTGTGATCTACACAGTCAAAGGCTTTAGCGTAGTCAATGAAGAAGATTTTATTTTTTTTTAATTTCCTTGCTTTTTCTATGATCCAGTGGATGTTGGCTATTTGATCTCTGGCTCCTCTTTTCTAAATCTAGCTAGTATATCTCGAAGTTCTAGGTTAATGTACTGTTGAAGCCTAGCTTGAAGGATTGAGCATTACCTTGCTAGCATGTGAAATAAACACAACTGTACGGTAGTTTGAACATTCTCTGGCATTGTGCCTCTAGTCAAGTTAAATAAGAAAGAGAGGACACAAATTATCAAAATCAGAAATGAAAGAGGGAGCATCACTACAGGTCCAATAGACATAAAAAGGATAATAAAAGAATACTACAAACAATTCACTGCCTACAGGATATGATCATCTTAGATGAATTCCTTGAAAGAGACAATTTAAAGAAAAAGTATACAATCTGAATAGGCCTGTTACCTATTAAAGAAATTTAATAAATGATTAATAACCTTTTATACTAGAAACTACAAGGCTCATATGGGTTCACTGGTGAATTCTACTAAACATTTAAGGAAAAAATTATACCAGTTCTCTGCAATCTGTTTCAGAAGGTAGAAGCAGAGAGAATACTTCCTAAACCATTCTACAAGGCCACTATTACTCTAATAACAAAACCTTGACAAAGACATTATAAGAAAGGGGAAGGGGAAACTACAGACTGGTATCTCTCATGAACATAAATGCAAAATCCTCAACAATATATTAACAGATTGAACTGAACAATGTATAAAATGAATTATACACCATGACCAAGTGGGATTAGTTGCAGGTGGGCAAGGCTAGTTCAACACTTGAAGGTTAGTTAATGTAATCCATCATATCAATAGGCAAAAAATAAGAATCACATGATCATATCAATAGATGCAGAAAAATAACTTGTCAAAGTCCAACACTTATTTGTGATCTAAAAAAAAAACAACCTCAGTTAACTGGAAATAGAGGGGAACTTCAACTTGAGAAGTTCCTGACTATTTCTTTAAACTTTTTTCTCCCTTTTCCCTCTATTTACTTCTGGGATACCTATTATCCTAATGGTGCTTCTCTTAAAAGAGTGAGATAGCTCTTGCAGAATTTCCCTTTTCTACTTATAACATTTTTAGATTTCTATTTTTGAGCACTTTAATTCTCTATTCTATGTGATCTGCTGTTTCCAATGCTTTCTAATACATTCTTTATCTCATTTATTGAATTCTTCAGCTCCAAAACTTGGTGTTTTTTTTTTTTTTTTAGAGTTTAAATCTCTTTGACAAAGTATTCCTTCTGTTCATTCATTTTATTTCTGAGCTCACTGAACTGACTTTTCTGAATTTTTTTGTTTGCTGAGTTTCTTCATGACCACTATTTTGAATTCTCTACTGCTGGATCATCAAAAAAGCAAAAGAGTTCCAGAAAAACATCCACTTCTGCTTTATTGACTATGCCAAAGCCTTTGACTGTGTGGATCACAATAAACTGTGGAAAATTCTGAAAGAGATGGGAATACCAGGCCACCTGACCTGCCTCTAAAGAAAACTGTATGCAGGTCAGGAAGCAACAGTTAGAACTGGACATGGAACAACAGACTGGTTCCAAATAGGAAAAGGAGTATGTCAAGGCTGTATATTGTCACCCTGCTTATTTAACTTCTATGCAGAGTACATCATGAGAAATGCTGGGCTGGAGGAAGCACAAGCTGGAATCAAGATTGCCAGGAGAAATATCAATAACCTCTGATATGCAGATGACACCACCCTTATGGCAGAAAGTGAAGAATAATTAAAAAGCCTCTTAATGAAAGTGAAAGAGGAGAGTGAAAAAGTTGTTTTAAAGCTCAGCATTCAGAAAACTAAGATCATGGCATCTGGTCCCATTACTTCATGGCAAACAGATGTGGAAACAGTGGCTGACTTTATTTTTCTGGGCTCCAAAATCACTGCAGATGGTAACTGCAGCCATGAAATTAAAAGACACTTACTCCTTGGAAGGAAAGTTATGACCAACCTAGACAACACGTTAAAAAGCAGAGACATTACTTTGCCAACAAAGGTCTGTCTAGTCAAGGCTATGGTTTTTTCAGTGGTCATGTATGGATGTGAGAGTTGGACTATAAAGAAAGCTGAGTGCCGAAGAATTGATGCTTTTGAACTGTGGTGTTGGAGAAGACTCTTGCGAGTCCCTTGGACTGCAAGGAGATCCAACCAGTCCATTCTAAAGGAGATCAGTCCTGGGTGTTCACTGGAAGGACTGATGCTGAAGCTGAAACTCCAATACTTTGGCCACCTGATGTGAAGAACTGACTTCTCTGAAAAGACCCTGATGCTGGGAAAAATTGAGGGCAGGAGGAGAAGGGGATGATAGAGGATAAGATAGTTGGATGATATTACTGACTTAATGGACATGGGTTTGGGTGGACTCTGGGGGTTGGTGATGGACAGGGAGGCCTGGCCTGCTGCTGTTCATGGGGTCGCAAAGAGTCAGACATGACTGAGCGCAAGAACTGAGCTGAACCAGTTAGACTGCAGTATTCCATGACTTTAATCTTGGTTTCTGGTGAACTGTCTCTTTCTGTGGTACAGTGTTACTCCAGTTCTTCATGGTGCTGGATGAGTTGGTTCCTCTGCCAGCAAATCTGAAGTATTTATAGCAACAGGTTAGAAGTTAGAGGCTTTCTGTTTTCCAATAGGTGGCACTATAGCATAAGTTTTTAATTTCTTTCACCTGAGCTGCCTTTTGTTAAATTTGAGTTAGCACATCCTACCTTCTACTACCTGTTAGCTGTGGCCCCTGCCCCTGTTATTAGTTCTTGTGTTTCTGGGATCACTGGTGTCTTGCTTCTACCACTGTTCCTGGGATCACCACCTGGTGCACCAGGATGGTGGGCTCTTCCCTTGTGTCTGGGACTCCTTGAGCCACAGGCTTAGCCACTGGAGGGGGAGAGTTAGGGAAAGTGGGATGCAGGGGTTGTGAGAGCACCTCTCAGTGTCCAATATTGTAAGGTTAGTGGGCTCTGCCACTGCAGTTGGGGGGCAGCTGTCTAGAGTTGTGGGCGCATCAACAGCTGGAGGGGTGGGGGTCCTAGGCCCGACTCCTGCTGTTGCCCAGCTACCTGTGGCTACACGTGCGCTGCAGTCATGTGCACTGCTGCCCCTGCTGCTACCAGATTCTCTGGGGCTGTGAGCTCAGCCGCTGTGGTGGGAAGGCCAGGACTGCAGGTACCACCTCTGCTGTTTCCTCGGTTCTGCCTCCTATATTCCACTTCACTGATCTTTAGATGTGCAGATATTTGGAATTCTCTGGCATCCTGGTGTGTTGAGCAGGGGCACCTTTGTTGAACTATCAATGTTTATAGATTGACAGGGAGAGAGAAAGGTAGCTTTTCACTCCACCATGTTGCTGACATCACTTCTCAGGAACTTCCTCAACTAAATAAAGAACATCTACAAAAAACCTATAGCTAAAATACTTACTGTTGAGAAACTAAAAGCTTTCACACTAAGATTGGGCATAAGGCAAGGATATTCCCTCACCACTCCTTTTGAACACTGTACTGGAAAGTTCTAGGTAATGCAATAAGACATGAAAAGGAAATAGAAGATATACAGATTGGGGAGAAAGAATTAAAAATATCTTTGTTTGCAGATGACATGACTGTAGAAAATCCAAAAGAACTGACAAAAAACCTCTTGGGACAAATAAGCAATTATAACAACATTGCAGGATATACAATCCTGGGTGTTCATTGGAAGGACTGATGCTAAAGCTGAAACTCCAATACTTTGGCCACCTCATGCGACGAGTTGACTCACTGGAAGAGACTCTGATGCTGGGAAAGGTTGGGGGCGGGAGAAGAAGGGGATGACCGAGAATGAGATGGCTGGATGGTATCACTGACTCTGTGGACATGAGTTTGAGTGAACTCAGGGAGTTGGTGATGGATAGGGAGGCCTGGCGTGCTGTGATTCATGGGGTTGCGGAGAGTCGGACACGACTGAGCGACTGAACTGAACTGAACTGAACAAAAGTCAATTGCTTTTCTGTACACCAGCAATGGACAAGTGGAATTTGAAATTAAAAACATAATACCATTTACATTAGTATCCCCAAAATGCAATACTTGAGTATAATTCTAACATGATATGTGTAAGATTTATATGAGGAAAACTACAAATCTCAAAATCAACAAAATAAATAATTGGAGAGATATTCTATGTTCATGGATAGGAAGAGTCAATATCAAGGTGTTAGTTCTTCCCAACCAATATCCCAGCAAGTCAGGTTGTGGATATGAACAAACTGTACAGTTTATATGGAGAGGCAAGAGAGCCAGAGGAGCCAACACAGTACTGAAGTAGAAGAAGAAAGCTGGAGGACAGACACTATCTCATTTTAAGACTTATGATAAAGCTGTAATAATTAAGGCAGTGTGGTACTGGCAAAAAAAAAAAGGAAAGAAAAACGGGTCAATGGAACAGAATAGAGGGCCCAGAAACAGACCAGCAAAAATATTCAATATAAAGATAATGGAGTAATTCTCTCTAGGAGGGCAGTAAAGGGTGTTAGAACCCTTACTTGGCCTTAAGGCACTGGCTAAAACTTCCAGTACAAATGTTGAATCAAAGTGGAGAGAGTGGACATCTTTGCTTTGTTCCCACTCAGAAGGAAAGCATTCAGCATTTTACCATTAAGGATGATATCAGCTAATGATTTCTTCAGGTTGAAGAAGTTCCCTTCTATTCCTATTTTACTCCATTTTTTTTTCTCCCCAAATCATGAAGGAGGTTCAGTTTTTCAATGACTTCTTCTACACGTATGGAGATGATCATGTTTTAGTTTTGGTTTTGATTTATCTGATAGGGTGAAATACAATGATTTTCAACTTCTGAACCAACCTTATGTTCCTGGGATAAACACATTTGGTTATAACTTATCCTTTCTGTATATTGCTATGGTCAATTTACTAACACTTTAATAAAAGATTTTTGCATCATATTCATGAGACATATGAGCCTATAGTTTTCTTTTCCTGTAGGGTCTTTTTCTGGTTTCAGTATTAGGGTAATGTTGGCCTCATAGAATTCATTGGGCAGGGTTCCCTTCCCATTTTCTGGAAGCGTTTGTGTGTAGAATTGGTATTATTTCTTCCTTAAATATTTAGCAGAATTCACAGTGAAGCAATCAGGGCTTGGGGATTTTGTGGGAAAGTTTTCAGTGGCAGATTCAATCTCTTCAATAGATATAGGGCTATGTAGGTTCTCAGTTTCTTTTTGAGAGAATTTTGTTAGTCTGTCTCTTCTGGAAATTTGTCCATTTACTCTAAGTTATCTAATTTATTGGTAAAAATTGCAAATAGTGTTCCCTTATTTGCTTCATAATATCTGCAGGATCTGTGTTGATGACTCCCTTCCATTTCTGAAGTTGGTAATTTGTTTTTCCTTTTCTAAACTGGTCTGGCTAGAGGTCAATCAGTATTATTGGCCTTTTCAAAGGTTTTCAATGGTTTCATTGATTTTTCTATTTCAGTGATTTCTGCTTTGATCTTTATTTTATTACTATATGTTCAGTTCAGTCATGTCCGACTCTTTGTGACCCCATGAATTGCAGCACACCAGGCCTCCCTGTCCATCACCAACTCCCAAAGTTTACCCAAACTCATGTCCATTGAATCGGTGATGCCATCCAGCCATCTCATCCTCTGTCGTCCCCTTCTCCTCCTGCCCCCAATCCCTCCCAGCATCAGGGTCTTTTCCAATGAGTCAACTCTTCGCATGAGGTGGCCAAAGTATTGGAGTTTCAGCTTTAGCATCAGTCCTTCCAATGAACACCCAGGACTGATATCTCCTTTAGGATGGACTGGTTGGATCTCCTTGCAGTCCAAGGGACTCTCAAGAGTCTTCTCCAGCACCACAGTTCAAAAGCATCAATTCTTCGGTGCTCAGCTTTCTTCACAGTCCAACTTACATCTATACATGACCACTGGAAAAACCATAGTCTTGACTAGATGGACCTTTGTTGGCAAAGTAATGTCTCTGTTTTTTAATATGCTGTCTAGGTTGGTCATAACTTTCCTTCCAAAGAGTAAGCATCTTTTAATTTCATAGCTGCAATTACCATCTTCTATGATTTTGGAGCCCCCTAAAATAAAATTTGACACTGTTTCCCCATCTATTTCCCATGAAGTGCTGGGATCAGATGCTATGATCTTCATTTCCTGAATGTTGAGTACTTTGAGCTTAATTTGCTTTTTTTTAAAAAAATTTTAAGGTGGAATCTTAGATCACTCATTTGAAACCTTTCTTTTTTTAAATAAAAGCATTCAATTTCCCTCTAAGCACTGCTTTAGCTGCATCTCACAACTTTTGATAGGGTGTTTTTAATTTCACTCAGTTAAAAATATTTTCTTAATTCTCTTGGAATTTCATCTTTGACCTATGAATTATTTACAACTGTGTTTAAGTTTCTCACAATTAGGGATTTTCCAGATATGTGTCTGTTGATTTCTAATTTAATTCCATGGTGGTCATAGAGCAAACTTTGTATGATTTCTTTTATAGTTTTAAAAAGTTTGTTTTATGGCCTAGAGTATGGTCTATCTTAGTAAATATTCCATATTTATATTGAAAAATGTTTATTAGATGTTAACATTGTATAGATGTCAATTAGGTCAAGTTGGTTGATACCATGGTTTGGGTCTTTCATATCCTTGGCTGAATTTTTATCTACTTGTTCTATCAATTACTCATTTATTGCATGACAATGGGGTGTTTTTTCCTTGCCTTTTTTACGCTTCACAATTTTTGAATGTAGAAATTGTATGCAGGAGGACAGTGGAGGCTGAAGTAAATAATACTATTAACAACCAGAAAAGGGTATACTTTTTCTTTCGTCATGCTGTTAGTATGGGTGTTGAGTCAGTCTAGTCAGTCATTGAACTGGGTTTGATTTTGTTGTTGCTATGGATAACTTTAGTGCGTCAAAGGCTTTAAATTCCTCCAGCTGTGGGCTGTTGCTACCTTATGCTTAGTTGTAAGAGTTCGGTGCCAGAGGGTATTTTCAATATTCTCACTCCACCCTCAGCCTTCAGTAGTCTGAAATATCTAGTCAGCTGCATATCTACCATCTGTATTCTTTCTCCTTCCCTATCAATAAGGCTGCTACTGCTTAGTTCTCAGAGTGAGGCTCATGGTGAGAGTGGGATAGAGCTCTTCATGCTTTTGGGCTACTCTGAGGTGGAAATTTCTCAACGTTCCTGCATCCTCCCAGCTCCCCCAAATGTCAGCCAAACCCTGCCTTGTGTGAGAGGAAATATGTCCTGAGTGGGAACTTCCTGTCCTGCCCTCAAGGGGCAAGAGACTTCTGCTTTGTGCCAGTGCAGGGTCCTAAGCTCAGGGGTTCCCTGTCCTTCCCCAGGGGCAGACAGGTTTTACTTTCACTTCTCCTCCAAAGGCAGTAGATATCTCCCTAGGCACAGGAGGAGGAGAGAACAGAAGCTTTCTGCTCATCCCCCAGTGGCTTAAGGATTTTTCTTTATAGGAAATCAGGGTCTATGGAAGTGGCAGGCTTTCATTCCTGTGTACCACTGAGGAGAGAGCTCTCTGTTCTCAATTTGTCTAATAGCACCCAGTTAATGAAAGAGTACATAAGTGAAACGTGTTCTTGGGTCTGATGCTAAAATGTCATACCAGCTCACTTTTAGAATTTGTTAATCTTATCTGTTTTCTTCTTATCTGCATTTATGGTGGCTGCCTCTTCCTCAGTTGTTCTATCAAAGGCAAAACAGTTGGTGTTCTTACAGGGGCTTGTCATTCTTTGGAATCTGGCTTACTTTGCTGACATGCAACTTCTGCTATCTGATGACTTTTTCAAAAAGTACAATTTTGAAGATTATTTAGCATTTTCTTTTTGTTAGTGTGGAAACAATATTCTGTTGCTATTTTCTCTATCTTAAGTGGAAGCAAAACTTTCTGGGAGTTTGGTTTTAAATTCTTTACTAGGGATATTTCTTCTTTTGCACTTTGTTGGTACTCAGATAAAGAAGTTTGCATGGCTCCCTTGACTGTCTTCTCTCCCCTGGTGGGTGCTTCTAGCACAGGGCTCCTTGGTTATAAACTGTGAAGTGGGCACAGAGCCAACAGCTGAAACAAGGTTGTGTTAAGTCTGGGAGAGCTTTGGTGATTCTTTGTATTATCCATTCTGAAAACTTAGGTACCAAACTCTAATCCATAGTAGCACAGACTCAGGGGTGGTTCCAAGGAAACAGAAATGGAAGGTAGAAATTTTTCTAAGTTAAAGTCAGACCACTTGGGAACCCTATCTCTCTGCCTTTAGTGGGAATTCTTAGATGACTACTAGAATTACAAATATTAAATTAATATTTGAATAAATGAATAGAGAGTATGAGAAAAATGTGTTTGTGTACTACATCATATCCAACTTTGCGACCCTACGGATTGTAGCCTGCCAGGCTCTTCTGTCCATGGAATTTTCCAGGCAAGGATACTAGAGCAGGATGCCATTTCCTGACCCAGCGACTGAACCACTGGCAGGCAGATTTTTTACCACTGTGCAACCTGGGAGGTCCAGGAGAAAAAGGTACAGAAAGGCCAATTTGCCTATTCTAATCCTGGCTCAGGTGTTAATGGGTTGATATTGTCTTTGGGGATATGCCTCAGACAGGGAGGAAGGCAGAGACAGAATATATTTATCAATAAAGTGTTCAGGATTATAATATTCCTTTGAAAGTTTAAAATTATCTCCCCAAGTGAACATTTTCAAAGTTTACATTTTTGAAAGGTTTTACCATGAAACACTGTATATACCAAGTTAGATTCCAATGAAAGACAGTCTGTTAGAAAATAAAACAAAGTTAAAGACACATTGCCTAATATCAGGGAGCTGTGAAAGAGGATATTTATCCTGCACAGAACTAGCTACATGACATTTATATTTTAAGGAATAATCATTTAACCTTTTTGCTGCAGCTATCACTCTCAACTCATTGTGAGAAATACTTGGTTAGGTTTTAAAATTGGAACTTTTAAAGCAGTATCAGAGGAATAAATTTCCCAGTGTATAAATCTGTAATACAGGGTAATAACTACCACAGTCTGTCAGATCACACTTGAGCTCAAATCTAACCCAACACTTGAGACTGCTAAGCATAAGATCAAGGCTCAGTAGATGTGGACTATGGCTGAAGACACTAAGCTGGCTATGTCAGGCAAAGGGGCATTAATTTCATACAGCCTGTATGATGATGTGACTTTTCCAGCAGTATGACACAAGTTATGAGTACCAACCCAGAAATGGAGCTTAAAACTGTTTTACATACAGAGAACTACAGCTAACTAGCTGAGAAAAGGCTAAACTGGTCTGTATAACAATCCTCTAACCCAACATATATAAATGAAATTTTAGCTCAACTGTAGCTATGAAGTGAGATTTAAATTTGGAATTTAAGGGTTACAAAAGAGTAACTTCAGAGTAAGGGATAAGTTACCCACAAGGAAAGCAGTTTTATTAACAAATTCCTGGGGTTTATGCAAAGACTGGTACAAAAGCATAAGCAGTTAGGAAGTTGCAGTAGGAAGAAAAAAATAAAGGACAAAAGGAGAAAGATTGATTTAAAGGACAAGAAGAAAACACACAAGTGAATCTTACCCTGGAATGAGGAAGGCACTTGTAGTACCTCTTGGAGAGTCACTATTGATAGGCATCAATAATGTTTACATTTAGCACACAATCCCCTGCACGTAGAGGTGCCCAACAGTTTTTGAAATTATATGCTCTGTGCTCCCAATTAGATGGTGAGCTACTTGATTATATGCTTTTCTAATTTTCTCCTCTTCACCTAACACAGTATTGGGGATTAGTATTTGCTCAAAATTCATTAGTTAATTGACTTCTCTGCCTTTGGCATCTTCAGTGAAGCACAATTCACAAGGCAGAGTCGTCTTTCAGAAACATGTGAGCTGCTCACCCTCTCAAAATGGACAAAGACAAAGAAGATGAGAACAAGATGAGAAGGAAGGGGTGCTAACGTTTTACCAAATTAATGAGGGGATACTAGTGCCTACAATGTGCTGCAAAATACAAAAACAGTTGTAAGCTCATCTCGGAAAGGCTTGAGCTAGTCTATAGGGATTAGAATAGTTGCTGGATTTATGGTACCCTGGGAACCTCTATTTGTCAAGTGCCATGGAGGCAGCCCTGACACTGGCACAGGTGAAGATGAATTTTCATTCAGAGCAGTGAGCCTTCTGACTCCATTAATCCTCAGGGTTTTGATGATGAATTTCTTTCTTTTTTTATTTTATTTATTTTCACTCTAATGCCTCCTCCCACTGCCCTGTAACAACGTGCAAGGAACAGAACAGATGGTGCTTTACGTGGAAGATCGAGGGCTCATGAGGATACAAAGCCTGCCCACTCTGAAATCACATGACTGCATGTGCAAGGAAAAGCCTTGATTTCCCCTGGGAGACACAGATGCAATGATGTTAGTATTCCCAGTGGAGGGGGAGGAGGAGAGGACTAACAGGCCATTTACAAGGAAGACCACACTTAAACTAATACACTCTTCAGCAAAGACCATGTTTAATCGCAAAATAACAGGAGGACAGATACCTGAAAGTTCAAAAACATCAAAAATAAAACACAGGCAAATGAAGGTTTAGTATGCCACTATGCAAAATGCATTTCGAACAAACCAGTAAGGACATACAGTAGTAGAACACTGGCCTCTAGTTAACCTGCCATTGGCTCTGACCCAGTTTTAATCGGAAGAAGGCAGGATTTACAACCTGCTTAAGGATGGAGTTTGACAACTGCTATAATCAGAAGAGCTGTCAACACAAGGACAGCTGTCAAGCCAAACTGTAATTCATAAAAAATAATAGCTAAGTCCCCAAGACATCCCCAACATTGTGTGCAATCATTGGATTTAACCATACTTAGAGTGTTATGAAAGTTCTAAGAACAGGTTAAGGGTCCTAAAATAAAATAAAATCAACAAATGTCTATTAAATTAAAAAAAATTCAATAATATTAAGTGACTAAATGGATAAAGTATGCCCAGAAGATTCCCTCGCATATGTTAGGTGCTTAATAAATTATAAGTATCAACATTATTATTACAAGCAAAACTCTGTTTTGACAGTCTTAAAATTGGGCAAAATCTAGTGACCTAGTAAAAAAATCTAAATTAAAAATTAAATTGCACCTTTAAAGTATTAATTTCATGAAATATTTCTGAGTTGTCAGAATATTTTAGTTTTATATATTGGTAATGCCAAAACCTCTAATACTATTTGCGTGTTTAATTATCTTGATTATAACATATATGGTATTAGTCTTGTTATTTCTACAATAATATGAGAGAAAGAGATAATTTTACTAGATCAATCTTGGGCAGGATTCCTAATTCAAGGATAAATAATTTTTATGATTATCTAAACTCTTAGTGAACAGAAATAGGAATATAAAGGCACATAAATGAACATATATGTGTGTGCTTACTCACAAGTATAGTCTTGAAAAACAGCCTGACCCACTGATCAGGGTGACCAATGATAAAAGATTTTCATTTATTTCTATAAAAGATTATCTTCCAAAAAAATTATGTGTGCTTTAAAAGGATACTAGGACTGTAATTATTTATGGAGTTATGAAAAGACTGGAAGTAGACATGTTACCCTGTCAAGATCACTTCACCTCTCTGGACTTCAGTTTTTTATCTGCAAATATAGGAAAACAGGGCCTAGCTAAGGCATCTGTTGGAAACATTAAGAGATTATATGTATGAAAACAGTAACATCACCATCTTATCTGTCAAGGTTTGAATTTGTGTGTGTATGTGTAAACTTTGAGTATAAAATACATGCAAAAGAGTACCAAAATCAAAAACTTTCTTAAGATGAATTTATCCATGTAACTAACTGGCACACAGATCAAGAGTCAGATCATTATTAGAATCTCAGAAGCACTCTTGCCCTGTTCAACCCTTTCAAATGCTACCTACCCAGTTCCCCAAGGTGACCAATATCCTGTGTGCTAATGCTGAGATGAGTTCTTCCTGTTTTTGATCTTCATATAAATAGAAGCATATAGTACATACTTCTTTTGCGTCTGGCATCCTGAACTCAGTATGTTTGTGAGATTCATCATTTTACACTTGGTGTTTCTTCTGCAATTCCATTTTGTTATCTTTCTGCAGTGCCTTTTAGAACTACCTTTCAGTTCACCATAGTTGTTGTTTTTTTTAATTTGTGCTAATTCTGCACTTTAACCTATTCATATTGTAAGATTTTTGTAACTTTTCATTTATTGAAATTCTATGTGATTCTCTTTGAAATTCCCTTGTTCTTTTTTTGGAGTGTCTTGTTCTCGTGTTTTTGAATCCTTGATTTTACACAAATTTTTTTCTGATAATTTCTATCTAGTAGTTTTACTTAAAATTCCTTAAAGTCTGATCCTGTGGTTTACTGTGTCTGCTGACATTCACTCAAGTGTATTCTGTAAGTTCGAATTGTGAGCTCATTTTCAGCAGAACTTCTTTCTGTAGGAATTTTGTGCTGCATTAGTTAAGGGAGAGAAGTTTAGCATTTGCTTCCACCAGGCCCTTTAGGGGTAACCAGCTGAGTGCACTGACTATGTTAATTTCTCAATATGAGAATTTCTGAAACAATCAATATAAATTTAAACCCCAAACTTGCTTGAAATGGGGCTTTTTTTTTTCACCCACATTCTGGTCTGTGGCAGATAACCTTGTTGTCCTTTCTTACACTAGTAGGTCAATTTTTTCTAAGCTAATTTTTTTTTCCTATTGGGGATGTAGTCCATAGAGGGTCTTCGTTTATGTTCAGGGTCTCAGTTCCAACTTCCCATTCCTCATGAAGCATCATTTCCAGGGTTTGCTGGCACTGAAATCCAAGCCCACAGTTTCCCCAGATTAGATACAGTGTTGACTCAAACAGTAGCACTATGGTTACCAGGTCTTTATTAGGGTGGGAGGTGAAGGACACCCAATGTCTGGGGACATTTGTTAGCTTAAAAAACATGTTTGGTATATTTATCCAGCAAATAATTCATGTTCATTAAATATCTGAATGCTGCTGCTGCTGCTACGTTGCTTCAGTCATATCCGATTCTGTGCGACCCCATAGACGGCAGCCCACGAGGGTCCCCCGTCCCTGGGATTCTCCAGGCAAGAACCCTGGATTGGGTTGCCATTTCCTTTTTCAATGCATGAAAGTGAAAAATGAAACTGAAGGCACTCAGTCGTGTCTGACTCTTAGTGACCCCATGGACTGCACCCTACCAGGCTCCTCCGTCCATGGGATTTTCCAGGCAAAAGCACCGGAGTAGGTTGTCATTGCCTTCTCCAATATCTGAATGAATCAATTACAATTAAGAAGTTAAGTAGTATTTACAATACTAATAGAGCCTATATAAAATTAAGATTTTAAATCATTTAATTTTCAAATAGGTAATATATGTACATGGTTATAAATACAGAAGTTATTAAAGGGTTTATAGGAAAAAACTTTTATTTTGTGCTTGTATTCGAGTTCCACACTTCCTCCCTTAGGCAATCAACATTCACTTTTGTGTATCTTTCATACTTTTGTGTATCTTACTAGCAAATATGTACAGATATATTCGTGGCAGCACAGTATATATACTGTTCTTCACTTTACTCCTTTCACTTAACAATATATATTAGAGAATTTTTTTGTATCAGAACAAAAAGAAAATATAGCTTATTTTGAAGCCAGTCAGAAAGACCTTCAAATAATGTCAACCCTGTTACTATTCAGAAAAGTTTACACGTATCAAATTAAATGGACACATTCCCACATCGGTAAAGGCATTTACCCCTAATGGATGACAGAATGACTCATCTACATTCTCAAGGGCATATTTAGTCTGGGGTAACTGTTTCTACAGTTTCTGGATGGAGAAATGAAAGGAATACACAACACGTGCCACAGAGAAGGCACTAAAAAAATGTCTACTGAATGAAAGAAGGATTGAGGGGATGGAAATAAGAACTAATAATTTGCTTTCTTTTAGACATGCCACACATTTCCTAAACTTGTGTATGTGTAAACTAAAGAGTACTTTTTTTTAAGATTTTTGCTAATTATTTTAAATTAGAGGACAACTGTTTGACAGTATTGTGTTGGTTTCTGCCCTATTTCAACATGAATCAGCTATAGGTATATGTATGTCCCCTTCCTCCTGAGCCTCCCTCCCACCCCATCACACCCCTCTAGGTAGTCACGGAGCATTGGATTTGAGCTCCCTGCATCTGATTCAATCTCTCTCTCTAAATTTTTGATCCAATGAAACTTGTTTAAGAAGAGAGAAACTAAAACATATTTTCCACATATGAGGAGTTTAGAAGGACTAGGATATTGTTTCAAGGACAGTTTTGTTTCCAGTTGAAGATTAACAGAGCATTTAACGGGAATTCCCTGTAGCTCAGATGGTAAAGAATCTGCCTGCAATGCAGAAGACCTGGGTTCAATCCCTGGGTCAGAAAGATCCTCTGGAGAAGGGAATGGCAATCCACTCCAGTATTCTTGCCTGGAGAATCCCATGGACAGAGGAGCCTGGCAGGCTACAGTCCATTGGGTTGCAGAGTCGGACACGACTGAGAGACTAACACTAACAATATGGGCATTTAACACTAGGATCAATCTCTGATAAAATGAATACAGCATCTTTTTCTTCTTAGATGAAGTGTTTCCTTCCTTCTGCTCCTGAGAAGCAGATCTTGCTTTCTAAGCAGTTCTGTTTCACTTCACGAGGAAGCTGAGTGGTCCCGTCACACCTGCACTTTGAGTTGTCAGTCACCATGGTCCCCAGGCCCTAATGCAGCCCTTGAATGGCTCACTGAAAGCTGATGAACCTCAAGCATGTTCATAACAGTTCCAATGAAACCCCACGGATCCACTTACACTGCTTATGCAACACACTTTTAAAAGAACTTAATTTTAGTGTGTGGAACTCCCTCCTTTTCAAAGGAGGTTGCGTTTGGCAGAGTTGTCTTTTTAAGCAGAGCGGTATACTCTGGACCTTATGGCACATATTTTGAAACAAAAGTCAGTTTGCTTCTTGAAGCCAGGTGTCAGGAATAAGGCGCAGCCCCCAATTTTTTGGTGAAGACCTCACAATCACTGCTGGAGTGCCTGACTTAATGCCTGATTCAAACAGGTAAGAAGGAAGCTGAGAAAAGTTTGTTCTTAGACTGAAAATCAGTGTTCAGAGTAGCCAGCATTTGGTGATTTTAGAGGAGCTATATGGCAGACTTACACGAACATGTTTGCAGAGTGAGAGATGTGAGCACTGTGGAAAGTGGGAGGGGAAGGCATTTGTTTTTCTCTCCTTTCCTGGTAAATTTAGAGATAATGGGTTTGAATTTCTGGCTCTGTTAGGTAAGTTTACTAACTTCTTTGAGTTTTGATTTCCTCATTTATAAATTGGAAAAAACAACTACTTCAGAGGGCTATTTATAGAAAGGACCCTTGAAATTTCTTATATACTGTGATGGGCACACCTTTCAAAGGTATTTGGTAACATAAAATGTACACGTATGCATATATGTGTGTGTGTGTATATATATATATATAAATATATATATATATGCAACTTAACTATTTTAAGTACAGAAACAGAAGAATATAAAGGCTAATAATACAAGTTTTTGGCTATTACAAGTAATGCTGCAGTATATATTCTTAATTATGTTTCATTATACACATGTTGGAGAGTATTTCCAGGGAATATACTAGAAGTGAAATTGCCAGGTTGTAGACCTACTCCAGTACTCTTGCCTGGAAAATTTCATGGATGGAGGAGCCTGGTAGGCTGCAGTCCATGGGCTTGCTAAGAGTCGGACACAACTGAGCGACTTCGCTTTCACGCATTGGAGAAGGAAGTGGCAACCCACTCCAGTATTGCTGCCTGGAAAATCCCAGGGACAGGGGAGCCTGGTGGGTTGCTGTCTATAGGGTCGCACAGAGTCGGACACAACTGACGTGACTTAGCAGCAGGGTATGTGTACCCATACCTTCAATTTCACTAGATTTTTGCCAAATTCACCTCCAAAGTGATGCAATGGTTGGACATCCCCAATAGCAGTATATGAGAGTTTTTGTTCCTCCACATCCTAGTTCTATTCTTTGCACATGTTGCGTGTATGCTATGTGTATGCTAAGTTGCTTCAGTAGTGTCCGACTCTTTGCGACCCCTTGGATTATAGCCCATCAGGCTCCTCTGTCCATGGGATTCTCCAGGCAAGAATACTGGAGTGGGTTGCTATGCCCTCCTCCAGGGGATCTTCCCGACCCATGGATCGAACCTGCATCTCCTGTGGCTCCTGCATTGCAGGTGGGTTCTTTACTGCTGAGCCACCGGGGAAGCCCTGGTGCACATATTTACATGTTGCCAGTTGTGTGAAGTTGTATTTGAATGTTTTAATCTGCATCCCCTAATTATTGTTGGGAGACATTTCTCCAAGGGATTCTCATGTTTCTGTGCACCACGTGACCAGAGGTAAAGATAGCTTTTATGCTAGACTGTCTTTCAAAAGATGTTAATATAGCGAATGACCTTTGTCAACGGAGGTACTGCTTCCTTCTAGAATAAAAAGCAGGTTTGTTTATTGTCCAGTGTGATAAAGACTTGTGTTCTCCAGGGCAAAGTTTGGGCAGGTCTGCTGGCAGCTTATTATAAAAGACTGGAGTTCCCTAAGCTTAGGATTTCTAAGCCATGACACTATGTGTCTAAGATCTGCTGCGGCTTCTCTTTGTAGCTCCCAAGGGACTCAAGGGGAAATGACACAAACATGAAGCTCATGCTGCTTACTGTGCTGTGAACCATAGTCTTTTGTCTCTGATCCATGAGTTTTGTGTCTTTTGCCAGCATCCATAAAACTGCATCAGGCTAACTGGTAAGAGTTCAAGTAGTGTATGATCTCAGACTATTCATAGTTCTTGGAAGTTACTGGTGAGGGTGAGCACCTTGTTTATTGGTTATTTGGGTCTTTTCATTTGTGAGCTGACTATCTGTTTTTTGGGGTCTATTTTTTCCATTTGATTGTTTCTTATTGACTGGGAGATGTTCTTGATATATGCTAGTTTAAATATTGATGGCTGTCTTTTATTCAACTGTGTGTGTGTGTGTGTGTGTGCATGCACGCTCAGTCCCTTCAGTCATATCCAACTCTTTGCGACCCTATGGACTGTAGCCCGCCAGGCTTCTCTGTCCATAAGATTCTCCAGGCAAGAATACTGGAGTGGATTCCCATGCCCTCCTCTAGAGGATCTTCCCGACCCAGGGATCAAACCCACATTTCCTGCATTGCAGGAGGATTCTTTACCCACTGACCCACCTGGGAAGCCCTTATTCAACTATGTTCATATCCAAATAGGATAAAAGTAACAATACTTTCTCAAGTACTTCACAGTTTCCAAAGTACTTTAGTATCTCTTACCTCTCACCAGTAGCTCCTTAAGAGCCATATTACTCCCATTTTACAGATTATCCTCTGTTTTACAGATTATTTAAGTGAAAATTACTTAACAAGGCTAATCAGTTAATAGAAGAAATAAATTAAAAAATCAAATCTATTTTTCCTCACATCAAGAAATTATTTCTTACAGGAGAGATTCTAGCTCCTAAGTAACAACGGTTAGAATCTTAGTTGTCACTGATAATAACAGGAATGAAATAATGAAGTTTCAAAAGGGGATTGGAGGAACCTTCATTTCTGTTGACTGTGTAGAAATGCTCAATTCACTATGAATGTGTCCATAAGAATTTTAACATATAATCAACTTTCAGTTCAGTTCAGTCGCTCAGTCGTGTCCGACTCTCCGCGACCCCATGAATCACAGCACGCCAGGCCTCCCTGTCCATCACCAACTCCCGGAGTTCACTCAAACTCATGTCCACAGAGTCGGTGATGCCATCCAGCCATCTCATTCTCGGTCGTCCCCTTCTCCTCCCGCCCCCAACCTTTCCCAGCATCAGACTCTTTTCCAGTGAGTCAACACGTCGCATGAGGTGGCCTAAGTATTGCAGTTTCAGCTTTAGCATCAGTCCCTCCAATGAACACCCAGGATTGATCTCCTTAGAGGTTACTAATCTATTTTTTAAACATAAAGTTATTGTAGCTCTGCTGCTGCTGCTGCTAAGTCACTTCAGTCATGTCCGACTGTGTGACCCCATAGACGGCAGCCCACCAGGCTCCGCCTAGTGGTTGGCATTTTTCCAAGCGCTATGTAGTGTTGGACAAAGCTGAGATAAGCAAATAAAGTCAAATATAATTAGTAATAATTTAAAAAACATCTTACCATAATGTAGAGCTGTTTGACCTTCATTATCCTATAAAAGAAACAAAGAATCTAAGTTATTGCAAAAGTATGAAAATATATGCTGCTAAGTCTCTTCAGTCGTGTCCGACTCTGTGCGACCCCATAGACGGCAGCCCACCAGGCTCTGCCATCCCTGGGATTCTCCAGGCAAGAACCCTGGAGTGGGTTGCCATTTCCTTCTCCAATGTGTGAAAGTGAAAAGTGAAAGTGAAGTCACTCAGTCTTGTCCGACTAGTAGCGACCCCATGGACTGTAGCCCACCAGGCTCCTCTGTCCATGGGATTTTCTAGGCAAGAGTACTGGAGTGGCTTGCCATTGCCTTGAAAATATATAAGCTACAGCAAATATCGGATGAAGTTCCACAGGTTTACCAGCTACAAGAAAAGAAGCCAGTTCTTTGAGCCTCACAGTAACCTCTGACCAAACTCTCCATCTCGGAGAAAAGGAGAAGGTTGAATGGTAACTTGTGCACTGCAGCAGCCACAGAGGGACATGATGACTAGATCTGCAGATATTAAACCAAAGGGAATCCTTTAAAATGTGACAGTTTGATTACCCAATTAGTGGCAGAAAAATGGCCATTTATCATGGCCAGTATTATAATGTTTTTTTTAAAGTACATTTCCAAAATCTATCTAAGAAGTCTATGATTTATAGTAAGAATTAGTAGCTTTTTAACCCATTTTCAAAGAGTCAGATTCCAGGCTTATAACACAAAGATTCCTAATCATATCAAATACAGAAATATACAGAAATGTGATTTCAAGGCACATAAAGTCTCTACAAGTTGTTAAGTCAAAATTTCCCACATATACTCAGGAAAATCCAACTGTTCAGTTCAATTTTTATTCCTTTAAAATCAAAATATTTTAACTATATAAACTAATTATTGATGAGTACTTTTTCACAATGCTATTTCTTTTTAATTTTTATTTTACATTGGAGTACAGTTGATTTACAATGTTAGTTTCAGCTGTACAGCAAAGTGATTCAGTTATACATATATCTATTTTTCAGATTCTTTTCCCATAGGTTATTATAGAACATTGAGCAGTTCTCTGTACATACAATAGGTCCTTGTTGATTATCTGTTTTCTGTATAGTGGGATGTATATGTTAATCCCCAAATTCCTAATTGATCCCTCCTCCAATCTCTCCTCTTTGGTAACCGTTAAGTTTGTTTTCAAAGTCTGAATCTGTTCTGTGTAATAAATAAACTCATTTGTATAAGTGATTCTAGATTTTGACATATTTACATTTCTAGATTCTACATATAAGTGATATCATATGATTTTTGTCTCTGTCTGACTTCATTTAGTATGATAATGTCTAGGTCCATCCATGCTGCTGCAAACGGCATTATTTCATTCTTTTTTATGTCTCAGTAATATTCCACTGTACATATAACCACCTTGTCTTTATTCACTCCTCTGTCGTTGACATTTAATTTGCTTCCATGTCTTAGCTATTGTGAGTAGTGCTGCAATAAACATTGGGGTGCATGCATCTTTTTGAATTGTGGTTCTCTCTGGATATATGGTCAGGAGTGGAACTGCTAGATCATATGGTTGCTCCCTTTTTAGTATTGAAAGGAACCTCCATGCTCTTCTCTATATTGTGTGCTCAGTTGCGTCTGACTTAGGGGCACCATGGTTGTAGCCTGCCAGGCTCCTCTGTCCACCACTTCTTACTCCAGGGGATCTTTTTGACCCAGGGATTGAACCCATGTCTCTTGTGTTTCCTGCATTGGCAGGCAGACTCTTTACCACCGGGGCCACCTAGGAAGCTCCGTTCTCCAAGTAGTAGTTGTATCAATTTACATTCTCACCAACAGTGTAGGAATGTTCTCTCTTCCTCTGCATCCTCGCCAGGATTTATTATTTGTAGAGTTTTTGATGATGGCCATTCTGGCCGGTGGGCTTCCCAGGTGGCTCAGTGGTAAAGAATCAGCCTGCCAATTCAGGAGACAAAGGAGACACAGGTTCAATACCTGGTCAGGAAGATTCCTTGGAGGAGGAAAAGGCAACTCACTCCAGTACTCCTGCCTGGAGAATCCTATGAACAGACGAGCCTGGTGGGTTACAATCCATCGAGTCACAGAGTTGGACATAATTGAGCACACACATATTCTGACCTGTATGAGGTGATACCTCTTTAGTTTTGATTTTCTCTAATAATTAGCAACGTTCAGTATTTCTTCATGTGTTTTTGGCCATCCATATGTCTTTCTTAGGGAAATGTCTATTTAGATCATTTGCCCATTTTTTGATTGGTTGTTTTTCATTTTGTTTTTGATATTGAGTTGTATGAACTGCTTGCATATTTTGGAGATTAATCCCTTGTAAGTTGCTTCGTTTGCAGATATTTTCTCCCATCCTGTGGGTTGTCTTTTTGTTTCCTTTATGGTTTCCTCTGCTGTGCAGAAGCTTTAGAGTTTAATTAGGTCCCATTTGTTTATTTTTGCTTTTTATTTTCATTACTCTGGGAGGTGGACCTTTAAAGGTATTGCTGTGATTTATGTCAAATAGTGTTCTTCCTATGTTTTCTTCTAAGAGTTTTATAGTATCCAGTCTTATATTTAGGTCTTTAATCCATTTTGAATTTATTATTGTGTACGGTTTTAGAGAATATTCTAATTGTTCTACATGTAGCTTTCCAGTTTCCCCAGCATCATTTATTGAAAAGACTGTGTTTTTGCCATTGTATAGTCTTGCCTCTTCTGTCACAGACTGACCATAGGTGTGCGGATTTACTTCTGAACTTTGTATCCTGTTCCATTGATCTACATTTCTGTTTTTGTGCCAGTTCTATACTGTTTTGATGACTGTAGCTTTGTAGCATAAAGTCAGGGAGCCTTATTCCTCCAGTTCCATTTTCCTTTCTCAAAACTGCTTCAGCTATTCTGGGCCTTTTGTGTTTCCATGCAAATTAAAAAAAATTTTTTTTTTTCTAAAAATTTTGTGAAAAATGCCATTGATAATTTGATACAGATTGCATTGAATCTGTACATTGCCTTGAGTAGTATAATCATTTTGACTAAATCGATTCTTCCAATCTAAGAACATGGTGTATCTTTCCATCTGAGCAATGCTATTTCTTAAGCTGAAGGCAGATGATCATGTTACCTAAGCAACACATAATCAGGATGATGGATAGGTGAAAAGTAGAATTTAGATGAATTTGATATGCATTTAGTATGTGCATGGCCATTCTTGAGCTCCTGGAATAAATGATTAACCATTATTGTAAATGAGACAGAGTGGTATTATGATTTAAATCAACTACTCTTAGACAAATCATATCTACCTTTCCCATTTCCTAAAGACTGAATATGGGGGTTGGTTCCCAGAAGGTTTTGGGTGTGGTTCTATTTAATCTAAGAAGAAAGGCAAAAAGCTGCCACAGAGAGCTTATTTTCTGGTTCAGATAGGTAGTTAGAAAAAAGTAATTCCTTAACACCTAGAGAAGTTCAGCAGGGATAACAGCCGATGGGTAGAAGACAACTGTGAGGCAATAAAGTTTGATTAAACTATTTTCTTACCAGGAACTGGAGTTCTCACTGGATTTGGCGGTAACGTGGGTGGATAGGTTGGAGGAGATGTGAAAGATGTAATTTTGAGGAACCTTGTGAGTAGGGTAGATTCAGCTGAGGTGCAGCACTGCTTACGTTTGAGATGCTCATGATATATCATAAGGATAATAATAAACTCTAAGGGTAGTAAAAGATAGACAGGAGCAGCAAGAAGTCAGAAAAACAAGAGATTATTTTTGCCTACTTGTTTCTTGTATTTTTCAATTCAGTCCCTACTTTGTTCCTAGTTCCTCTTTGCCTTGCCCTGCCCTTGAGATTAATGACAGGTAGGGGAAGAGAGGGCTTCCCTGGTGGCTCAGAGGTTAAAGCATCTGCCTCCAATGCGGGAGACCCGGGTTCGATCCCTGGGTCGGGAAGATCCTCTGGAGAAGGAAACGGTAACCCACTTCAGTATTCTTGCCTCGAGAATCCCATGGACGGAGAAGCCTGGTAGGCTACGGTCCACGGGGTCACAAAGAATCAGACACGACTGAGCGACGAAACGGAACGGAACAGGGGAAGAGAGCTGAGGCAGCTACAGTAAACAAGATCCAAGAGATGATAACGAGGGGTGGGATGACAGTGTGAAGTTGTGTTCCTGAGTATCTGGATTTACCTGGCTACAGCCAAGGGCAATTTGGAAAGAACTGCATTGCCCACTATGGCTTTAAACTTGTATCTGCTTTGCTAGTTTCCAAAGTTAACCAGTAAAAATGGATGTCTGTGTGTGTTTGTATATGTGTACACACACCTGATGGGTTTATACATTCACATTTATAGTTTAAATGCTTGGCAACAGAAAACAATTTCAGTAAGGGTTTAATCTATTGCAGCCTCAGGACTCTAACCTATGCATCCATCATGCAAGGTTATGTTTTATACAATTATCCATTTTTAGAAAATGTAACTTTCTTGCTATTTGTGCATAAGTTCCTTGTTTAATTACTATGTTCGTATAAATATATATGCAGAGTTCAATTTCATTCAATATGTAATGCTGAAAGCTGAGCGCCGAAGAATTGATGCTTTTGAACTGTGGTGCTGGAGAAGACTCTTGAGAGTCCCTTGGACTGCAAGGAGATCCAACCAGTCCATTCTAAAGGAGATTAGTCCTGGGTGTTCATTGGAAGGACTGATGCTAAAGCTGAAACTCCAATACTTTGGCCACCTCATGCGACGAGTTGACTCACTGGAAAAGACTCTGATGCTGGGAAGGATTGGGGACGGGAGGAGAAGGGGACGACAGAGAATGAGGTGGCTGGATGGCATCACCGACTCAATGGACATGAGTCTGAGTGAACTCCGGGAGTTGGTGATGGACAGGGAGGCCTGGCGTGCTGTGATTCATGGGGTCGCAAAGAGTCAGACACGACTGAGCGACTGAACTGAACTGATCTTCACAAGAGAGGTAGAAGCATAATTAATTTCTTTTAATCACTTTTACCAATGAGTACTAAATCTATATCTCCACCTCAATCTCCAACTAATGAATTAATTTAAAATGTTTATTGAGCACCTACTATGGTCCAGGCAGTGTTCCAGGTCCTGGGAGCACAGAGGTGAGCAAGAGAGAGAAGGTCCCTCATGTTATAACTCTTACATTCTAGTGGTAGGGGAAGTAATAAGCAAATAAATCTTTTTTGCGATAGACAGTAATAAGTGCTCCAAAAAAAAAAAAGCATAATACAATGTCTAGATGATGTGAGATGCTATTTTAGATCAAAAGAACAAGGAAGGGCTCTTTGAGAACGTATGTACACATAGAGAATTGGGGAAGATTCTAGGGTGGTCATGCAACCTCCTGAGCTGAGCACATCATAGCACCCATCATCCTCCTGATCTGGAAGTAAGTATGTCCCTCAAGCCAAACCAATTAGAGTCTTCTCTTAGGATTTTCAAAATAAAGCAAGGAGATAGAAGCATGTGTACAGAGAAAGCCTTTTTCTTCCTGGTCAAAAGAAAGTGGTATAGTGAATAAAGACAGATACAAAAAGATAAATATTGTATTATTCCAGTTGTATCAACTATTTAGGAGTAGTGAAATTCAGAGAGACAGCAACAGAACAGTGGTTGCCAGGGGTTGCAGAGAGAGAGGAATGAGGAGTTATTGTCTAATGGGTACAGTTTCAGTATGGGATGATGAAAACATTCTGCAGATGGATAGTAGTGACAGTTGCACAACAACATGAATGTTCTTAATACCACTGCTGCTGCTAAGTCGCATAAGTCATGTCCAACTCTGCGGGACCCCACAGACGGCAGCCCACCAGGCTACCCCGTCCCTGAGATTCTCCAGGCAAGAACACTGGAGTGGGTTGCCATTTCCTTCTCCAATGCATGAAAGTGAAAAGTGAAAGTGAAGTTGCTCAGTCGTGTCCGACTCTTAGCGACCCCCATGGACTGCAGCCTACTAGGTTGCTCTGTCCACGGGATTTTCCAGGCAAGAGTACTGGAATGGGTTGTCAGTGCCTTCTCCATAATACCACTGACTTTACACTTTAAAATGCTTACTTAATTGTGTCATGTATCAGTTCAGTTCAGTCACTCAGTCATGTCTGACTCTTTGTGACCCCATGAACCGCAGCACACCAGGCCTCCCTGTCCATCACCAACTCCCTGAGTTCACTCAAACTCATGTCCATCACATCGGTGATGCCATCCAACCATCTCATCCTCTGTCGTCCCTTTCTCCTCCTGCCCTCAATCTTTCCCAGCATCAGGATCTTTCCCAATGAGTCAGCTCTTTGCATTACGTGGCCAAAGAATTGGAGTTTCAGCTTCAGCATCAGTCCTTCCAATGAACACCCAGGACTGATCTCCTTTAGGATGGACTGGTTGGATCTCCTTGCAGTCCAGAGACTCTCAAGAGTCTTCTCCAACACCACAGTTCAAAAGCATCAATTCTTCGGCGCTCAGCTTTCTTTATAGTCCAACTCTCACATCCATACATGACCACTGGAAAAACCATAGCCTTGACTAGACGGACCTTTGTTGACAAAGTAATGTCTCTGCTTTTTAATATGCTGTCTAGATTGGTCATAACTTTCCTTCCAAGGAGTAAACGTCTTTTAATTTCATGGCTGCAATCATCATCTGCAGTGATTTTGGAGCCCCAAAAATAAAGTCTGACACTGTTTCCACTGTTTCGCCATCTATTTCCCATGAAGTGATGGGACCAGATGCCATGATCTTTGTTTTCTGAATGTTGAGCTTTAAGCCAACTTTTTCACTCTCCTCTTTCATGTTCATCAAAAGGCTCTTTAGTTCTTCTTCACTTTCTGCCATAAGGGTGGTGTCATCTGCATATCTGAGGTTATTGATATTTCTCCCGGCAATCTTGATTCCAGCTTGTGCTTCATCCAGCTCAGCATTTCTGCATATAAGTTAAATAAGCAAGGTGATAATATATAGCTTTGACATACTCATTTCCCAATTTGGAACCAGTCTGTTGTTCCATGTCCAGTTCTAACTGTTGCTTCCTGACCTGTATACAGACTTCTCAAGAGGCAGGTCAGGTGTTCTGGTATTCCCATTTCTTTCAGAATTTTCTAGTTTGTCATGATCCACACAGTCAAAGGCTTTGGCATAGTCAATAAAGCAGAAGTAGATGTTTTTCTGGAACTCTCTTGCTTTTTCAATGAGCCAGTGGATGTTGGCAATTTGATCTCTGGTTCCTCTGCCTTTTCTAAACCCAGCTTGAACATCTGGAAGTTCATGGTTCACGTACTGTTGAATCCTGGCTTGGAGAATTTTGAGCATTACTTTAATAGCATGTGACGTTTAAGTCATGGAAATAACATGCTTCCAAGATGTTCTGTGTGAGCAGAAAATTCTCCTGAGTGTCACTGGATTTCTTTTTTTGGTGACCACAGTGATACTGATACTCTAATTCAGATTTGATCTACCATTTCTACCAATGTTAGTTCTAAAGATACTGTACACAGTATCTTTAATGAATCATTAAGAGAGTAATAAGAGAGCTGCATAGAGGGGATGCATTTCCCCATGTGGCTAATGAGAGATTTAGTTCTTATCCAGTAATTTGACATCTGAAATAAAAATTCTGTGTTAGTATTTCAAGTGAATAGATGATAAGGGAAGCACTCAAGAAAATTGGTTGTGAGGAATTAGAAGTAGTGATAAAAATTATGAGTTAGTAATTATAAGTTTGGGTAATTTTCAATATTATTTCTAAGCTTGGAATGTTTTGCCTCTCCTAACCTGTGAGATCTGTGACTTTATTACAGAATATGATTAAACTAATCTGACAATTTACCATATGTTAGGTGTTGGCAAACGTATTTTATAATTATTTGTCTAAGAATTTTTCTGATACATGAGTTAAGTCTTCAGTTGGTTATAGGCACATTCCTTTCTTTCTTGGGGAGAAAAAGGTAGGTACAGTAACACCTCATGTAACTATTAATAGCACCTGTTAGGAGAATCCCATGGCTAGAGGAGCTTGGTGGGCTATGGTCCATGGTGTCACAAAGAGTGGGACACAACTGAGCAACTAAATAATAACAAAGCACCTTTTAGAGAGTGAAAAACCTGTCAGCACATTTTAAAAATAATTGGCACATTACTCTTTGAACATGCAAACACTGAAAACCACCCTTATAAACTTTCTCAGGTATCTTACTTCCCCTTATCACTCAAGATGGAGAACATGGGAGATTATTTAATCTTTTCCTGATGATTCAGTTGTCATAAACTAATGATGTCCCTCAGTGTCTTGCATTAAGTAAATGTCTGGGCATATACGTGAACAAAAAATCATTTGTTTTACGTCAGTGTTAGTCACTCAGTGATGTCTGACCCTGTGACCCCATGGACTGGAGCCCATCAGGCTCCTCTGTCTATGGAATTCCCCAGGCAAGAATACTGGAGTGGGTTGCCTTTTCCTTCTCCAAGGGATCTTCCTGATCCAGGGATCGAACCCGGGTCTCTTGCATTGCAGGCAGATTCTTTACCAGCTGAGCTATGAGTGCTGCCCTTGACTGTTTTCCTTTCAGTTATTTTCTTAATCATGTTTCCCTATTTCGTGGTGGGTTGCACAAGTTGGACACGACTTAGCGACTAAACCACCACTGATTATTCATCTCTTTTAAGGCAGCCAAGCAGATTCACTTCTATACAGATGTTCCCAAGAACAAGTTTGCTTTGGGAACTGAAGATAAGATGACTGCACTGACATATTACTAAAATTGCTGGCAAGAGGGATTGGGGTAAAGTAGGCCCAGAATAAGTGAGCAGCTGGAACTAAAGGATCAATAATGTATGTACTATGCCCACAAGGTGGTGGTCTTCGGCTCATCTAATCATTGTGACTGATAAGACTATCATTGAATTCACCTGGCATCTGTTTATTCAGGAGGATTTCAGACAGAAACAATTCAGAAGCTGCCATCAGGGCAGTGTCAGCCTAGAGTTCTACAGTAATTCACGTGACAGCTTGTCCAGCCATCCAACCTCAAACTGAGCTTCAGCCTCAGTCCTTCCAATGAATATTCAGGACTGATTTCCTTTAGGATTGACTGGTTTGATCTCCCTGATGTCCAAGGGACTCTCAAGAGACTTTTCCAGCACCTCAGTTTGAAAGCATCGGTTCTTTGGCACTCAGCCTTCTTTATGGTCCACCTCCCACATCCGTCTGTGACCACTGGAAAAACCAAAGCTTTGACTAGACGGACCTTTGTCAGCAAAGTGATAGCTTCTGCTTTTCAATATGCTGTTTAGATTTGTCATAGCTTTTCTTCCAAGGAGTAAGAGTCTTTTAATTTCATGGCTGCAGTCACCATCCTTAGTGATTTTGGAGCCCAAGAAAATAAAGTCTGTTACTGTTTCCATTGTTTCCCCATGTATTTGCTATGAAGCGATGGGACCAGATGCCATGATCTTAGTTTTTTGAACGTTGTTTTAAGCCAGCTTATTCAGTCTTCTCTTTCACCCTCATCAAGAGGCTCTTTCGTTCCTCTTTGCTTTCTGCCATTAGGGTGGTGTCATCTGCATATCTGAGGTTACTGATATTTCTCCTGGCAGTCTGGATTCCAGCTTGTGATTTATTCAGCCCAGCATTTTGCATGATGTACTGTGCATATAAGTTAAATAAACAGGGTGACAATATACAACCTTGACATACTCCTTTCACAATTTTGAACCAGTCCGTTGTTCCATGTCTGGTTCTGTTGTTTCTTGACCTGCATACTGATTTCTCAGGAGGCAGGTCAGGTGGCCTGGGATTCCCATCTCTTGAAGAATTTTCTACAGTTTGTTGTGATCCACACAGGCAAAGGCTTTAGCATAGTCAATGAAGCAGATTTTTTTTTTAATTCTCTTGTTTTTTTTATGATCCAGGGGATGTTGGCAATTTGATCTCTGGTTCTCTGCCTTTTCTAAATCCAGCTTGTACATCTGGAAGTTCTCAGTTCACATACTGTTAAAGCCTAGCTTGAAGGATTTTTACATGCTTTGCTAGCATGTAAAATGAGCGCAATTGTACAGTACATTGGACATTCTTTGGCATTGCCTTTCTTTGGGACTGGAATGAACACTGACCTTTTCCAGTCCTGTGGCCACTGCTCAGTTTTCCAAATTTGCTGGCAAACTGAGTGCATTACTTTAACAGCATCATCTTTTAGGATTTGAATTAGCTCATCTGGAATTCCATCACCTCCACTAGCTTTTTCCAGGATGTCCGGCTCTAGGTGAGTGAACACACCATCATGGTTATCCAGGTCATTAAGACCTTTTTTATACAGGTCTTCTGTGTATTCTTGCCACCTCTTCTTAGCATCTTTTGCTTCTGTTAGGTCCATACCATTTCTGTTCTCTATTGTGCCCATCTTTGCGTGAAATGTTCCCTTGGTATCTAATTTTCTTGAGATTTCTAGTCCTTCCCTTTATATTGTTTTCCTCTATTTCTTTGCATTGTTCACTTGAGAAGGCTTTCTTATCTCTCTTTGCTATTCTTTGGAACTCTGCATTTAGATGGGTATATCTTTTCTTTTCTCCTTTGCCTTTTGCTTCTCTTCTTTTCTCAGCTATTTGTAAGGCCTCCTCAGACAACCATTTTGCCTTGTTGTATTTCTTTTTCTTGGGGATGGTTTTGGTCATCTCCTCCTATACAGTGTTATGAACTTCCATCGCTGGTTCTTCAGGCACGCTGTCTATCAGATCCAATCCCTTGAAACCATCTGTCACTGGAGATATAAATTTGAGATTTGAAGGGCAGATATATAAAGCCAGAGACTGGATGAGATCACCAAAGGAATGGGTATAGAGAAAAGAGATCAGACAATTGAGCTCTGGGGCATTTCAAGACAAAGAGGGTAGGAAATAACTTCATCACTAACAGTGTCCGACTCTTGCAACTTCATGGACTGTAGCCCACTAGACTCCTCTGTCCATGGGATTTTTCCTGGCAAGAATACTGGAGTTTGTCGCCATTTCCTTCTCCAGGGGATCTTCCTGACCCAGAGATCAAACCTGTGTCTCCTGCACTGGCAGATGGGTTCTTTACCACTGAGCCATCAGGGAAGCCTGAGGACAGGAAAAGGAGCAAGCAAAAGGGATAGAGAAAGAGCTACTGAAAAAGACTGAGCAAAAGGGACCTTACCAAGATCAGTAAGGGGGTAACCAAAATCACTGCCCTGGAGCACAAGAGAATAAAGCATTTAAAGAAAAAGTCATTCAAATGCCGCTGATAGGTCAAGAACGGTAGGAACCAAAGAGTGGTCACTGGATATAGCAGAACTGAAATGAAAAACAGAAAGAATGACAGGAGTCAACACCCAATTCAAGTGGCTTCAAGAAATAACATGGGAGGAGACATTAGAGTATAAACAACTCTCATGGAATTCTGGAGAAGGATGAAATGGGGCAGGAGTTGGGCAGTTAAGTGGGGTAAATAGATCGCAGTATGTTTATATCTGCTGCAATCTATATAGAAGAAAAGGAAAACTGATAATGCAAAAAAGGGTATACGTAGTAAGAGCTTGAGTGGGATGGCACCTAGTGCATTAGCAGAGGGGCTGGCCTTGGGTGCACAGACGGTTCATACACACTAATGGGGGGAAAGCAGGCTATGTAGGTACAGATGCAGGCAGGTAGACAGATGTGATGGTAGACCTTGTGGAAGTTCTTTTTTCACTGACCCTTATTTCACTGACCCTTATTTCACTTCAGTTTAATGGGAATGAAGGTCATTAGGAAAGAATGAGGATGAGGAAGGAGGTGTTTGAATTCTGAGCAGAGAAGAGAACATATGAAAGAGTTATCTAAGAGAGAGAAGAGCTAACATGTAGGGAAATGTAGAGGCGCTGCTGGGCAGCAGTGAGGGCCCACTTGAGATCAGTAGTTATAAACCTGAAGTGGACATAGTATGGACGTTTCTCCTGTCGTGTGTAGCTGCATAGGTACAGACATGGAAGAGTAGAAGAATTAATTTAAACATCTATTTCTGAAAGCCTATCAGGGACACAATGATAAATAAACCAGTTACAGTCTATGCCTTAGTGGAGTTTACAATTTAGTTTATGTACTGTAAAATAGAGCAACCTAAACAGAGAAATGGCTACAGCATAATATACTTGTAGGACAGAATATTAGGCAAACATTCTAGAAAGTGTGTTGAAGAATATCTGATATGCCTATGAGAAGACATTCGTGACAAATAAATAAAGCAGGATATAAAACTATATACAGTATGATCTCATTTTTGTTTTTAAAATGTATTATCTATCTATAGATCAAAGAGAAGGAAAGCATCCAAAGGGATAAAAGGGATTATATCAGGGGTAAGATTGCATATGACTGAAACCTTTTTCTTTATACTTATTACTTGTAAATATTTTGTAAAAATTTCAATAATACATTGTTATCACTTTTACCATAAGAAAAAGTTACTGTTGATTTGTATTCTTTGAATTTGAATACCATCTATATATTTACAAACATTTTTCAGTGATTATTACTTGGCTATACCAATAAAAACTGATCAAACAATTAAAATGATGGTTAGGTATATGAGCAACTGTCATATGTGTAACTCTTGTAACCCAGTCATTCGTGTGCCTCCTTTATGAGGATGCAGTGAGGCTGTGGTGCTGTTATCCCTCTGATAGGAACTCTAACTCAGTGTAAAGCCCCAAAGATCTGTTACTTATTTTTATTTTATATTGTACTATATTTTATTTATAGTGTTGTGTTTGTTTCAGGTGTATAGCAAAGTGATACAGTCATATATATATATATATACACACACATGAATTAACAAAAGCAGTTCCCATCTTTTGATGGGGAGTTCGTGGTTTATAATATAAATGGCATTATTTTGAGAGAGGGATAACTTAGGTAAGGCACTGGGTTTTTTTTTTTTTTTCTTTTTGCAGCTTGAGGCAGTTGTAAAATAACTTAATGTAGCTTTTTGCAACTGTGTATTCTATAGTATTTTTTTCATTTGCTGATATTTTAACTGTTAATGTTTATGGCATTGTGCTTTGTACCATTTATTAATTAAAGAAGAATAAAATTTTAAAAAATAAAATAAAATAGGAAAAAAAAACCTTATGGTTAGGTATAAATGTTTATTTACAGGTACAGCATGATAGGGTTACCTGCCTACTGCCCCCCACCCCAATCCATTTCTTGTTTGCTGTGCTCCTCAGATCACCATGACTAATTTGAGGCTTTTGAGTTCAGATGCGGTGGGCTGAAGTGTTCTTGTGTTTAATGTGAAATATTGGGATTTTTGATCTTTCAACTTAGAGCATGTCCACCTAGAAATCAATTAGAGCAGGGGAATAAATATGAGAGCCATGACTGCAATCACAGAATTGATTGGTAACTGGGGAATGGAAAGACAGAGGACAACCAGTCTGTCTTCTAATTCTATTAACTTTTCTGTCTTCCAAGAGTACTAGAGAAAAGGAGCAGGCTTTACAAAGATGTGAGTTTCCCTCAACTCTGAATTGTTTATATGTCTAAGTACTGTGACATGTTTAAAGAATAGATATTTGGTGAAACAAAAGATAATTATTTATAATTACTCTCTAGCCAAATTGTAGTCTTTAGGAGGCCAAATGTAACTTCTTTCATTCATCTTTTGTATGCCTTGCACATAATAAGCACTCAAGAAATATTTGATCAAACTTGATGATTATGACTCAAATATAACCTGTTCAGATTTTAATCATTATTAATAATTTTAAATCTACTATATTTTAAAATATTCTTACTATTATGATTATGTTGTTTAAAAAAAACACCGTCATCTTGTATCTGCAAAATCTTTATCTCTGTTATTCCTCTGTGTGTGTTAAAGTGGAGTTTATATTAAAGCATGAATATGACTCCAGTTTTTTCTTTGTAAGCTCAAAATAGGATATAGGAACCCAAACCTTGGTCTTTATAAACATTTCTGTTTTAAAATATATTACAAAGAATAAATGGAATTGAATGTCAAGAATGAATAAGTGAAAGCTTTTACTCATCTGGTTTACAACTTATATCAGCTAATTTTTCTAAATTTAAGTTGATTAAATTTTTTGGTTGTTTCATTTCAAATGACCACACTAGAAGAGGGTTGTTTGTCATAGTTATTTATGCTTTTCCTTTCTGTTTTAGCTTAAGAGAAATGTTCAAATTTAATAAATATGGAGTTGTTATAAACAGGAGCAAAAACAATTCTAATAAATTAACATTGGTCATACATTGAAAATCTTTGTAAGGGATTATATATTAGGATAAAATAAAAATACTCAGGTGAATTAAAAAATTCACATAATAAACTTAAAATGTAGAAAAATTCTAACTATAAAAGCGTAGAAATGTACAGCTCAGTGCATGCTCAGTCGTGTCTGACTCTTTGCAACCCCATGGACTGTAGCCCACCAGGCGCCTCTGTCCGTGGATTTCCCAGGCCAGAATACTGGAGTGGGTTGCCATTTCCTCCTCTAGGGGATCTTCCTGACCCAGGGACTAAACTTGCATCTCCTGCATTGGCAGGTAGATTCCTTACCACTGAGCCACTAGGGAAACCCCTAGAAATGTATTAACCCCTTCACTATACTCTCAATACTGTTTCTAAAGAAATAAAAATTCATAAGAAACACAAAATAATGACAAAATATTACAGGGAACTTAAAGACCCAGACTCCTAAATATGAAAAGAAAAAACGTACCATTACCTAAGTGATTCTTGACCATTATCTTTATTTTTTTCATAAGGATGCTATTTTTTAAATAATTATATTTCATTTCTTATTTATTTATTGGCTGCTCTGGGTCTTCATTGCTGTGTGCCGGCATTCTCGAGCTGCGATGAACGGGGGCTACTCTCTAGGGCACGTGCAGTTGTGGCCTCTGGGCTCTAGAGCACAGGCTCAGTGGTTGTGGTGCACAGGCTTAGTTGCTCCATGGATGTGGGATCTTCCCAGATCAGGGACTGAATCTGTGTCTCTTGCATCAGCAGGTGAATTCCTAACCACTGGACCACCACAGAAGCCCTGCCATTATCTTTAAATGGTAGGGAATCATGAAAGCTTCCCCTTGCTCTGACCGGGTCCTGTGTCTGACTCTTGCCAGACTCTAAGCTATCACCCACTACTCAGATTCCATTCATAAGCAGCCACTCTTCTTTATAACTTGAAGTTGGACCTTGAGCCTTCACAACCCTTGCTCAAAACCTTCTTTCCCTCACCGCTCCCTCATCTTTTACCTCCTATTATCTATGAATACGCCTGTGTCTTCCTGCTTTTTTGAAAGTAAGGACCTCTGGCGTAGTTGAACTTTATAGACCCCTATTTCTTTTATCCCTTCAATCTAGCACAAAACTTAGCATCAGATAAAAGTTAAATGAGACAAACATAAACTACTTGCAGAAAAATCAAATAATAGTTATACCTCACTAATCCAGGGGCTTGGTTTATGGCATTCTCAAGTACTTGGAATAGGGCCCACAGCCCAGGGGAAGATGCTGATAGTGAAGTGAAGTCGCTCAGTCGTGTCTGACTCTTTACGACCCCATGGACCGTAGCCCACCAGAATCTTCGGTCCATGGGATTTTCCAGGCATGAATACTGGAGTGGGTTGCCATTTCCTTCTCCAAGGACCATTCTAAACACGTTGTGACCAGCTGACTCCCGTATAGAAGGATTCTTATAGCTGGCTTGAGAAAGCAATGAGAGGCCAGCCTTTACCTACGAAATATGAGATGCAACAGGAGGCAGAAGAAACACAGAAAGTGACGGAAACAAGGATTAGGGAGCAGAGATGGTATAAGAGGGCCAGCAGAGCCTAATGGTGACTGGAAGAGAGAACAGTAGCAGCCAGCAGAAATTAGAAGCTGTGACACAGGTGACAAGTTGCAGACAGAGACCACAGAGAACAGCCGGTCATTACGAGGGCTGGCTGGCTGCACGCCGACCAGCAGATTTTAGCAATCTCAAGAGGGAAAGAAGAGCTGGCCCTGTGCTTCACCATCTATAAAGACCTGTGGTATATATAGCACAGTGATTTAAGAAGGAGGCAATGAAGCATAGAAACTATTTAAGAAAAAAAAATTCATAGAAAAACAGTTCAACTAAAAAGCAGCATTTTGAAACCAACTATTTGAAACCAACACTGATCTAGAAGGTTTAACTTTGTGGAGTGTGCTACATTGTTCAAGACATTAAGGAAAGAAAAAGGAACAAATGTTGGCTGAATACCTTTTGTGTACTTGAAGTTTTATGAACATCATTTCTTTTAATCCTCACAACAACCCCTTACATAAACATTAGGAGTCCCATTTTCAAGCTGGGTAAAGTGAGGCTCAGAGAGATTATATATAACTTGGCCAAGGTCCCAGGCTCTTCAGCATCAAAGTCCATGTCTTTTCAACTGTACCATGCTACTGAGATGGAGCAAGGGGAGTCAACACAAATAAATACAATGCACAAAAGAAATGTAGTGAAAATTTTTCTTTTTGCAAGTTAAAGACAACAGGTAGCCTAAACTGTAGTCTCATATCTAGTATGTTTGTGTAATTCCTATTAATTATAATCTCAAAACTGACATAACACAGAGTTAATAACCTTAGTCTTCAGGACGACATATTCATTTTTTACTTCTCCTTGACGTCTGCATTTTTTCAAGTATGCATATTTTGAAGAGCTGCCGCTTAGTCTATATATTTTAAAAAATTAGTTTACCAAGCTGGTCAAGCATCTAAAGTTAGGTACATGAGAGAACACAGCCAAACCATTTGCTCTTCTGAAGGGTGTTTTGCTTACTGTTTCTATAATACTATACAGTAAAACTCAATATACTTCAATCTGCTTGATTCTAAATAGCTTCCTATGTAAATAATCAGATGTATAGTGGAGACATCTAAGAAATGATTCTTTCTTACTCATTCACCTTTCACTTTCACTATGAAAACAATTTTAATTGAAGTATAGTTGATTTACAATGTTGTTAATTTCTGCTACAGAGCAAAGTGACTAAGTTGCACATGTATAGGTACATTATTTTTCATATTTTTCCATTATGGCTACCCCAGGGCACTGAATCTATTTCCCTGTGCTATACAGTAAGCTAAAGCTGAAACTCCAATACTTTGGCCACCTCATGTGATGAGTTGACTCACTGGAAAAGACTCTAATGTTGGGAGGGATTGGGGGGGGGAGGAGAAGGGGACAACAGAGAATGAGATGGCTGGATGGCATCGCCAACACTATGGACATGAGTTTGAGTGAACTCTGGGAGTTGGTGATGGACAGGGAGGCCTGGCGTGCTGTGATTCATGGGGTCGCAGAGAGTTGGACACGACTGAGCGACTGAACTGAACTGAACTGATACAGTAAGAACCTTGTTGTCCAGCCATTCTGTAAGTAAGACTTTGCATCCACTAATCCCAAACTCCCAGTGTATCCTTCCCTCACCCACCCCTTGACGATCACAAGTCTGTTCTCTATGTCTGTGAATCTGTTTCAGCTTTGTAGGTAGGTTCACTTCTGTCATATTTCAGATTCCACGTGTAAGTGATATGGTCTTTCTCTTTCTGATTTACTTAGTATGATAATCTCTAGTTGCATCCATGTTGCTGCAAATGGCATTATTTCATTCCTTTTTATGGCTGAGTGGTATTCCATTGTATATCTGTATTTTATTTTTATCAGCTCATGCGTTAACAGACATTTAGGTTGTTTCCCTGTCTTGGCTATTGTGAACAATATTTCTATGATTATATGGGTGCATCTATCTTTTTGAATTAACAGTTTTGTCCAGATATATGCCCAGGAGTGGAATTGCTGGGTCATATGGTAATTCTGTCTTCAGCTTTCTGAGGACTCTCTATACTGCTTTCCATAGTGGATGCACCAACTTACAATCACACCAATAGTGTAAGAGGGTTCCCTTTTCTCCACACCGTCTCCAGCATTTGTTATTTATAGACTTTTTAATGATGGCCATTCAGACTGGTGTCACAATGAACATTTTCATAGTCTGGTAGGTTCACAAAATAGTTCCCCACCCACAGAGGATGCTATGAAATAGGCATTTTCCTTTTGGTACCTGGGAAATTAGTTAATACCTTCTGCTGTTGTTCCTCAAACACAAGTCCTTTATCTATTCCTATCTGAATGAACAGGATGGTGTCTTCACTGCTATTCCTCTCTATTCCTTCTCCCTAGTAGTAGTACACCATCACTAGATTAATTACTCTAAAATAATCCATTATGTGACTCCTTTTAAACACACACACACACAGGTGTGCACACACACAATAGTCCTTAATCTAAGCATCAAAGCATCCATGGTCTGGAGCCACTTTATCCAATTATTCCTCGCGACCAACACATATCTAGATTGAGCTCTTTCTGCTACCTGTCACTATTCTCCCTCGGTGGCCATCAAATAGCACCTGAGCTTTTACTGTCCAGGCCTGCCTGGCCACAGTTCCCTCTTGAGGATGTCTTTGACTACATGGCTCATACCAGTCTCTCCATTTTCTCCCCCATGCCCTCTCCCAAAACGTTTTCAGAATCTCACTATGGCACCTGATTACATTCTGGCTCCTCATTGTTCTTTTTGGAGAATGAGTTTCATGTTGTCTCACTTTAAAAAAAAATGCCACTGACTTATCATTGAGTCAGTTTTTCAGCAGAATGTCCCATAGTCCAGATTTGCCAGCTTACTATCTTCTGATGTCATTTACATCATTATCACATGTATTTTTTTTAACAGGTTTTATTAAATTTGGGTTCAACTTTTTTTTTTTGTAAGAATACTTCAAAAATTGTGCTGTGTTTCCTACTGAGACAGGGTCTTGAAAAGCACATGGTACTAATACTTGAAAGGGTGAGGTGGACTTCTGTGTAAGAGGATAAGGGTGAACATTACAGGCAAAGGAAAAGCATGTGCTCACAGATGGACGCAGGTAAGAGTGTGAAGTGTTCAAGGTAGGAATCCATCAACACTGGCTAGAGTAGGTCTTCCATTCCATTCACAGTACTGGATGTACAGGTTTCATCCCATCCAGTCCTGCTAAACCAGCATGTCTAGGGCTTGAGGCTCAGATATATATTTTTAAAAATAATTTTATTCTTACTTTTGGCTAGCACTACTTTGTTGCTATCCATGGGCTTTCTCTAGTTGTGGTGAGTAGCGGCTACTTTCCAGTTGCAGTGCATGGGCTTCTCTTGTTGTGGAGCACAGGCTCTAGGGAGTGTGGGCTCAGTAGCCGTGCACAGGCTTAGAAGCTGCGAGGCATGTGGAATCTTCCTGGAGTAGGGATCAAACCCATGTCCCAGATCCACTGGCAGGTGGATTCTTTACCACTGAGCCACAAGGTGAGTCCCGGATATCTTTATCTTTACAAAGTTCCTAGGGAGATTCAGATGCTTTGCTGCTCCTGAAAGCCTCTGGTTTGGGGAATAGCGTACATATAAGTAGTCTGCTCTTGGTATGTTAAGCTCATTCCTATTTCAGGGATTTAGGGCATGACTTCTAGCACCTTCTCTCCACTGAAGTCTCTGTTTAACTATTACGTCCCCTCAGTAAAGTCTTACTTGATCACTATGTTCAAAGTAACCAATCATCTTTCTCCTTATTCCTTAGTGCTTATCTGGTAGTCTTATTTATATACTTGTTCTTGGTATGTTTTCCTCACTAGAATGTATTCTCTCAAAGAGTTTGAACCTTGTCTGTCTTGTTCATGGTGGGAATTCCAATGCTTAGGAAGAATCTTCGGTATATGAAAGGTGTGTGCTGAATAACTTAGGGTGAGTGGATCAATTTGACATATTTAGGAAATTCTTTTTAGAACACTCTTATGTAATGTAGGTTATTGTTGTTGTTTAGTTACTAAGTTGTGCCCAACTCTGTGACGCTATGGACTGTATCCCACCAGATTCCTCTGTCTGCGGGATTTCCCAGGCAACAATACTGGAGTGGGTTGCCATCTCCTCCAGGGGATCTTCCTGACTCAGGGACTGAACCTGAATCTCCTGTACTGGCAGTCAGTCTTTACCACTGAGCCACCTGGGAAGCTGTAGCTAGATAGCAATAAAATCATCCTTTAAGACTGTCTTCACTAAGATTGAGGTAGTAAGTACCTTCTTTGAGAACGTCTCTTTGCATTTTGGATATTTTGCTTTATGATATCTCATTTCATCTTACTGTTTAAAAGGAAAAATTTGAGATAACATTTCACAGACGAAAACTGCGACCCTGAACATCTATCTCATCAGTTCAATAATAATTTCCAAATGTACTTAATGGACTATTAAATCAGTAATTAGAAATCAAATCTTGCTATGCTGCAAAAGATGTCAAAATTATGTATGCTCAGACCAAGATATTTTAAAATTAAAATTTTATTTAATTAGCATTCCTCAGAGAAAGATATTTTAAAATTAAAATTTTATTTAATTAGTGTTCCCATAATCTATATTAAAATTTATTTGTACCCAGATGACTTACAAAAATATAGGCAGGGCAGTATAAATACACAGAAAGAGCTCACGGTGGTTAACAAAATTCAGTGATATCTTTAACAGTATAGTTAACAACAACCAAAAAAAAAAAAAAAAGAAACACAAGAACCCAACAGAAAAAAGATTTCGGGTTTGAGGAGTAGGGAAAAATGTGAATAAAGTGAAAAAACTTTTATATAAGCTATTTTGTGGGGTGTTTGAAAGCATTCCTTCCTTTCAGCCACACTTTTGTGAGTTTAAGTTAATGGATTTCTATTGCACTCCTGTTGTCACTATTGCTAATGCTTTCCTATGGATGAGGCAGATACCTGGTTATTTAAGGAGTAGGATAAATGGGTCAAGACAGCGTTCCCTATCCCAATTCACCAGGGAGCGTTTGAGAATTCCACCTGACATGAGGACAGCACTGTGCTCTTAAACAATCTGCAGTTTGATCCGATTGTTCCCCAGTGGGGGACGTAGGCCACAGCTCACTCAAGAGTCATTGATTGGATTAACAGCCTAATTCCCAACAGATGAATAGAATACTGATGTCTTGTCAGCCCAGATCACAAAAGGAAAACACAATCTGCTTCTACAGCTCAGAGATTTAACCCTCTATTTACCCTAAGGCTAGAATTTCAGTTTTTCATACTGTAATTTCTTCAGAACTATTTGCCGATAAATATAATGAAGTGGTGGTTTTTTATCACCATCCACGTGTTTTCATCCTCTTTTAATCTTTAAATCTTTAAAAACATGGAAAGATTTTTTTATTTTAGTTTTTACTATCCACATTAGTCCTGCTGCCTAAATTCTTTTCCAATTTCCTAAAGAAATACTATATAAGCTGTTTCCTCAGGGGAACCCAATAAAATAGGACACAGCCTCTTGGAGAAAAGGAAGCAAAATCCATACATTCAAATATAAAACTATTTTGAGCTGTTTTTCTCACATAAACAACTGATTTCATTGAAGGGAATGCATGACTGTATTAAGGGGAATAGAGTCTCAATAAATGTTAGCTTTATTTTATTCCCCTACTACACCTCCACCTTCCATCTATATGAATAACTTTTATGTATGGTTGTACAACTAAGAGTCAAATAAAAAGGTTTCAGTGGTATAGGTTTAAAAATAAGACCAAAAGACAATTCAAGTCATCTATGAATTAGAATTCTATAATAAATATATACATGTCTTGTATGAGTAGCAAAACATGGACAAATTTAATGACAGTTCATTTTGTTTATCTTCCTGCCTATAGCCTGCCAATATAGTAAGAAAGATGATTTTAGTCAGTTGTTAGTAAAAAAACAATGATGGTAGTGGCAAAGCTTGTCTAGGCAATTTACATATGTCCTCTTATGTAATCTGCCCAACAACCTTATGAAGTAGGTATTATCTCATTTCACAAATGAAGAAACTGAAGCTTAGTTATGTTAAGGAACTTTGAGGTCACAGGATTTATAAGGTGTGGAGCCAGAATTGAGGTTTCTGGCTGCAAAGCTTATGCTCTTAAACACTACTGGGATTTTATGGGTTTCTCTTCATATTAATATTTATATTTTTCAGCATCAAGGTATTAAAATTAAGATTCGGCCTTCTCTTAAAATCTGTTATTACTCATGTAAAAACACCTCTGCATGTACAAATGTTCTCTTTTGGCTCTTCTTTAGGACATTTTAAAATGAATTTCACGATAGCCCCCTAAAATCAGCCATGTCAAAAACCAGTAAACTTTTCTTTTGCCTGTGGCTTTGGAGTCGTAGTCAACTTCTGTCCCTTTTTTTTTACCTCTTATACTGTCTTTCATCAAGTGAAGTTGATTGAATTCTTCTATACAGTATCTGATTCTTTCCTTCTCTACAGTAACGGACCTTATCCAGGTCCGAACCTTCTAATCCACTAATCCCTATAAGAGCCTCCCTAATAATTTATCTGGTCTCCCATCTCTTTTGCAAGCATTTTCCTTAGCATGCCATTCTACTTGAAACTTTGAAGCATATTCTAATTGTCTTCAAGTCAGATAAGTATTCCTAACTGAGGATTTCTGTAACTTTTAATATTGTTATGGTTTTAAACATTAACACTGTACATAAAGGAAGTTTGCTGCTAAGTCGCGTCAGTCGTGTCTGACTCTGTGCGACCCCATAGACGGCAGCCCATCAGGCTCCCCCGTCCCTGGGATTCTCCAGGCAAGAACACTGGAGTGGGTTGCCATTTCCTTCTCCAATGTGTGAAAGTGAAAGTGAAAGTGAAGCAGCTCAGTCGTGTCCAACTAGTAGCGACCCCATGGACTGCAGCCCACCAGGCTCCTCCGTCCATGCGATTTTCTAGGCAAGAGTACTGGAGTGGCTTGCCATTGCCTTCTCCGAAAGGAAGTTTAGATCAGTTCAAATATGAGAACATATTATACAGAATAGATTGTTTATCTAAGTATTATACTATAACATTACAATCTGATTCTGTATGGTAATATGTTTCCATAATACTTATTATTGAGAAACAACAATTAAAGGAAAGAGAATACATGTTTTGAAAAGAGACAAGGAAAAAGCTCAACTAACACCAATTAAGACTCATTCATAAAATATGTGCAGTGTAAAAGATCTTTATGCTACTCCCACAGATCTTATTTTTCTACATGTATTTCAGACAAGCTTTTCTTTTTGGGCATCCCTGGTGGCTCAGATGGTAAAGAATAGAAAATAAAAATTTAACATTTATTTTAAATGAATTTACACTTAATTTTACAGAACACTTTCATATATACCAACTTTATTAATATTTGAAACAGTCTGAGGTAAGGTATTAGGAGGTATTCACAGTTCCATTTTATACATAAGGAAATTCAAGCTCAGTAGAGTTAAAATGACTTATCCAAAGTGATCTATTAAGCCAAATAACAGAATTAGGACTTTACGTAGTCCATTTATACAGAAATAAGTTTTGCAATTTTAATGTCTAATTTTCACTTCTAGAGCAAGAGCAACAGTTATCATTGAATTTGGATAAAACATTAGCTACTAAGTCATCTGTATAAAGATCCTGCCTCCATCCATGAACATGTTGAATGTTCACTGATTTAAGCATCCAAAAATTCAATTGGGAAAAAAGAACAGCCTAACTAAAAACTGTATCTTTACACTAAAATAAAACAATCTGAAACAAGTAGCTAGAAGATACTAATACAAATATCATGAACACATTCTAAATCAAGACAGGCCCTTTTAGAGATTCCCTAGAAGGTGAAAGATCTTCAGGAGGATGATTCCCAAGAAATCCCTTTCTTCAGTATGGGAAAGAAGGGGCAATAGAGAGCATGAAGAAGCAGAAATGCGTCCTTGCATATTAGAGACAGAAGCATTTCAATGGTGCCTAGAGACATGATGCTCCTGTGCCACAAAGGATAGTTCATAAGCTTTTTTTTTAATGATGAATATTTTTCTTTCATATGGTGTGAACTCTTAAATTCAAGGGCTTCCCTGGTAGCTCAGCTGGTAAAGAATCCGCATGTAATGCAGGAGACCCCAGTTCGATTCCTGGGTCGGGAGGATCTCCTGGAGATGGGAAAGGCCACCCACTCCAGTATTCTGGCTTGGAGAATTCCATGGACCTATATAAAGTCCATGGGGTTGCAAAGAGTCAGACATGACTGAGAGACTTTCACTCTACTCACTCGCTTAAATTCAAAGGAAATTTTGATAGTCCTCAAGAGCATAAATTTGTGGCAGAAACCTTTGTTCTAGATGTCCTGGTAGGCATGTCCACTAACCCATCTTTAAAGTATAATACTCTGAAAGGTCTACTGTGAGTAATACCTAGAGGTTTTCACATTCTACAAGTCTACAACTTTAAGTTCCTATCCTGTAATATAAAAACAGCATTTTAGCAGATATTTTAAAATAAGTCATATTAACTTTCCTCTCAAACAGTAATGTTAGTAATATCAAACAGAAACCAAAATCAACCAAAAAACAAATGAACAACAACAAAAAAACCCCCAACAGTTTTAATAACAAGGAAAATCAAATCAATGGTGTATCCTTTGTGGCAACAGAGAGAGACTTGTCTGATTGTGGAAACCAGGTTAAAGACAAGGGCTTGGACAGTTGTGCCCTGAAACAAGCAGACTGCAGGTTTTATAAATACATACAGAAATAATTAAAATATAAGGGGTTTAGCAGGATTAATCTCCTTTAAATAATCTCTGCCACAAAGCCTGTAAAGACACTGCTGGCACCAGGCCCATGTGAGACCAGCTGTCGAATATCAGAGTGGCAGAGATGAACTGCTCCCACTTCTGCACTGCCCCCTCTGTGTGGTCTCCTCTGGACCCCATCTTCATTGCTCCCTTCATCACAGGAAAAGGCCAGCAAAGTAATACCGGTTGCCATGTGGAGCATTCTCATTCCACTTGATTGAGGAGAAAAACCAAAACACAAAAAGAAAGTTGGTCTGGAAAGGAGTCATGAGACGTAGGCTCAGAGGCCTCTAGGGAAATGCAGGAGGGCTCCGGAAAAGTGCTGATTACCTGATTCCATTCATTTAACCCAGGGAAATTTCAAAGTCACCTTTAATTATTTTCAAACTGCGTTTTAAGTAATGTAGATAGTACCCTTACTCCCAAAGGAAGCACAAAGCAGCTGATAACTCTTTAAAAACAGTAGCATTTGTTTTGCTTCAAAGTTAGCCACAAATTCAACAAATATTTTAAGGTGACAGTGCAATGAATTAAACAAGTCAGATAGATTGGGGGGGGGTCCTCTACTTCTGCTATGTGGTATTTCCATAATTTTAAAAGGAAACTATTAAAAAAATCCAAACAATAGCTTCTTGAATGACATGAAATCAATGTTATATACCACTGTAAGAAAAGATATACATGTATGCATTTTCATACATATTCCTCCACCAGGAGAAAATGAGGCTGAGTGCTGGACTGTCTTCTTTGAAAGTGTTTATTTGAGGTTCTTAAGTCTTTCTTTCCAGTTTTGTGTCTGTGATTTTCGGACACCAGCAAATCTCTCTGCTATAATTCTTCTTGTCAAAAAGGTGATTTTTTTTTTGTCTCCTATTTACTTCACAGGTACACTTTAAGGACAAATAAATAGTATCTAACTCTTCAGACACTCAAGTAAAAGCTGGCTATTAGATCAATTCTAAGTATTTCAAAGGAAATACTGCTGACACAGCTAGAATGGAATATTCTGGATAACACAATCACCATATTTCTTACACAAAAATGATCAAGTTTCAAGGCATGAGGATATCAAATGTAATTTACTTAAAAAAATAGAAGGTGCTATGAATTTTTACATAAAATGGGCAGAAAGTCTTGTTAAAAAGAAAGTGAAGTATCAGGATACTATCAACAAAGCTTCATTCTACTATTATGCAATGGAACATAGAAAACTTATGTTTAGTTTCTAGTTTTATTCAACCATATAGAACTCCCACACTTCTTTAATGTCCTGCACTGTCTTATAATGAAAGCTTCATCTTATGTTTTCTATCCCTTGGGAATGTGTTTTAAAGACTGCCAAAGTGAAGACCAAATGTCAAATATGTGCCTGTCCACTCAAGACTACTGATGTTCATCAATACATTTTTCACACATCAGAGTGCTCTCAGATGTTAATAACTTTCAGGCTAAATGATTAGATTCAAATTTTGAACCACTGATCCAGAGGTATCTTTTCACAGATACCCTAGGTCAGTGGTCCTCCCAGTGTGGGCCCTGGGACAGTGGTTATCAGTTTGACCTAGGAACTTGTTAAAAATGCAAATTAGGCCCCACCCTAGACCTCTTGAACCATTAACTCTGGGAGTTGGGCCCAGGAATTTGTTTTAACAAGTGCAGGTGATTCAAATGCTAGCTAACATTGAGGACCACTTCCCTATGCTAGTATGCTGTGCTGTGCTGGGTCACTTCAGTCTTGTCTGACTCTGCAATCCTATGGACTGTAGTCTGCCAGGCTCCACCTTCCATGGAGTTCTCCAGGCAAGAATACTGGAGTGGGTTGCCATTTCCTTCTCCAGGGGATTTTCCCAACCCAGGGATCAAACCCGCATCTCTCATAGCTCCTGGATTGGCAGGCGGATTCTTTACCACTAGGGCCACCTTTATTCTCTAAATGAGCACCATCTTTTGGACAGCAGTGAACAAATTACACGTTACAAAGTTTACTAAATTATTAAACAATTTATCTTTTCCTTAATTTTTAAATTTAAACATACTTGGCAGGATTTCTTCTCATCTTCTAGGGAAAAGCTGCCCATCAGAGAGACCATTATGATCTGGTGCACTGTTTTTATAGTTCTGTAACATAAACTGACATTTATTGGAGCTTCACATAAGATTTTTCCATCAACGGATGTGTTGGAAGAGCAATAACCAAGTGTGCTGTGTTGGGCAAATACCTACACATCAGGATACTTTTCAAAGCCATCAGACAAAGGGGGTCAGTTGAATTTTTTTTACTGCACAGGCTAATGCTTTAAAAGTGTCTTGATGGAATCAAGGAAATTGGATTGTCCCCCCATTTGCTGGGCTAAAACAAGCCTTTTTTATTTATCCCATTAGAGGAACACAAGAGAAACCTTTTAAACGTCACTAAAAATTTCCCTGCATGGCAAAACCCAGTCAAAAGGGTTTTAATTTTCTCTGAGAACTCTTAAGTAATGCAGTATGTCAAGGTTTAATAAATTGTAGGTGGGGATAGTTTTTGTTATAGGCAACAGGCAACTTTATTCTTTTTAAACAGGTGCTTAGACATGCTTTAGGCTTCTCTCTATTGAGAGGTTAGGACACTACCTCAAACAGCAGAGAACTCAACTTCAGTCCAAATAACAGCAACAAAAAAGAACCATAATGGAATCTGTATAATCTGAGACAAATTTTTAGAACACTTGTAAAATGACAATATGTATTTAAAATGATGGTTAATCTTTCTATATGTGACATTTTTGTATTGAGCTTCTTGAAAAATTTCTTGAAGAATCTGGCTTTGAACAAAGCCCAAGGAGAACACAGAGATCAGGTATGTAACCTTTCAGAAAGAGGTACTGCAGTGCAAAGACTGTATTCCCAATCTGAAACAGGGTAAAACCCCGTTATACAACTTCAAAATACTACAGGAACACCAATTAATAAAGACAAGTTGACTTATGTAGCCTAGATTACACATTTATAGAAATTTATGATATATAAAATATACCTTCTATGACCTTAGGTTTATTTTGGTGTATTTGCTGATTAGATATCACCATTAAACACTGAGATTTTTTTGGTTGATTTTTTTCCATCTTCAACAAAATATTAAAAGTACTTCCAATCATAATATAGAGGGAATGCCAGAATGGAGGACTTTAAGTGATACCTCCTCCTCCCCCACTTAATCTATAAGTTAAGAGTGGTTCCTTTCTGAATCTCACTTTATTAGAAATATTGTTAACCATATTCAAGTAAGAATCACACAGCTTACTCTGTTCCCTAACCCCCAGATGAAGAAGAAAAAGAGGAGAAATCATGCCAAAGAGAAAAGATATCTAATATTTCAAAATAGAGCAATTAATAATTAAATTATGTCAAGTATTCCTCTTTTATTACCTGCTTTTAAACAATAATTTTAGCTCACATCAGGGTCAGATGGCATGGGGTCCAACAACAAAGTAGTTCTGTAGGGGAATCCTGCAGGCTTTACTTCACTAACTGTTCGTGTTTCAAATCTACCCTATGACTACAGCTACTTCAGAGGGAGGCTTAGTGAAGTATCAGCTGATGAAAGAAGAATGTGAAGTCGGCTGGGAAAAAGAAAAATTACCCTTTTGTCAAGTCTAATCAGCCATTTCTACACTTTTGATAAATATGCTTTAACTATTCATTAAAATTTGTACTTAAAACCTAGTATCTTCTTTAATGGAAACTCCAGCCTTATTACTTAAGTTCCTAACAACTTAATGTATTTTCTTATTACTTATTCTATCCTTTATATACAGCTTTTCTTTTTTTAGGTGTTAGGAATAACTCAGAAGCTTTAGATGAAATTCTGTGTTGTTAGGCCTTGAAAGTTGTCACTGAAAATCTCCCAAGTCTGTCAACATTCATAAAAGAACCATCAATTATCAAAAGACAAACTAAACAAGCAACTGAAGGACTGAAAATGACAGTAAAGGAATATATTAAGATTCTATAATGAATATTTAATAATTAAAAGATCCTGTCATTGGTTTAACTTTACTGTTGCTTTCATAGGAAGACTTTTGCTAATCCCAAACCCTGACATTCATGTGAATAGCAAAGTTGAGAAAATTTAGTTTTGTTTTCTTTGCTAGAATACAGGAATTCTTAATTCTTGATTCTTAGAGTCCCAGAACATCTAAGGGCTTCAGCAAGTGTGAGTGAGTGAAGTCGCTCAGTGGTGTCCGACCCTTTGCGACCCCATGGACTGTAGCCTATCAGGCTCCTCCATCCATGGGATTTTCCAGGCAAGAGTACTGGAGTGGGTTGCCATTTCCTTCTCCAGCAAGTGTATGAACCTATTAAAATTGTTAGCGAAAATTCTATATCCATACCCTTGCTTTCTGGTGTTTATAGCTTTCCTCATATTCTTCCTATAAAAATTAAAGACCACTGTTGTAGGGTAGCAGTATACATTAAAAGACTGGCCATGAATTGGCAATTGCTGAAACTGGATGAGTATACAGAAGTTTGTTATACTATTCTACCTAATTTTGCACATCGTTTTAAATTTTTGTGATTATTAAAAAAAAACTGCTGTGAAAGAAACTCACTGTGCATACAAATCAGTTCTTGATAAAGGGCTATGGTAAATCTAAGCAAACAACGAAGATAAGTGATAATTCTATCTTTCTTTATACCTAGGTTCTATCCCTGGGTTGGGAAGATCCCCTGGAGAAGGGAAAGGCTACCCACTCCAGTATTCTGCCCTGGAGAATTCCATGGACTGTGTAGTCCCTGGGGTTGCAAAGAGTCAGACAAGATTGAGTGACTTTCAATTTGATTACATCATAAAGTAAGTCAAAGGAAGGTAAAGGATTTGGAGTTTTATAAAACATAAGTGAAAATCTTTTATGGCAAAACTTTCAATGATGCAAGTTATTTTACTTCTGAAATCATTATTCTGTTTCACAAAATGTCAAAATTTGACACAAAATCACAGCAAATGAGAGAGAAAGGGTAACTGGTAAAGCAAAGGTTGCAAAGACAAAGGAGGTGGTGGTCTGGTGCTTGCAGAGGAGGGGGGAAAGTGAAAGGAATAAAGTGGTGGGCTTAATCAAATCACTTTGAAAAGCTGCAGCCTCTCAGAGTTAACCTTGCCAATCAGAGGAAGCAAGAGTAGAAGCATGTTTGCGCACATTAAACTTAGCCTGTGTCCTTGAACCTATGGTGCACTGCCTCCTCTCAAGCAGCCTGGGAAGACTTCGTAATGCTCACCCTTAGAGAGAACCTTGAATTCCATTAGAAAGCTCCACAGGAAGGAGAAATCCTCAAGTGGCAGCTTGAACCACAGAGAGAGCTCATACCCTTTACTAATATTAGAAGTGAGCTCATGGGATTAAGTCTGCAAGTCCTGGAAAATTAAAAGGTATGAACACACTGACAAATGCCATTATATCAATAAGATATCTTTAAGTCTTCTTTCTTTTTTTCTTAAAGATATGGCAAATATTTAAAGTGATACCAAAAAGACTGCTTACTAAATCTACAATTAAATTCTATAACTGGTCTGGTTATAGTCATTACGATTATAATATTTACCTCTGATCATACTTTGCTATAAAATTATTCACCCATGTGATGACCTAGTAAATTTTAAACAGAAACTATACTTTTAAATAAAAGGAAATATGAAGGTAGATACTACCTTGTTTTTCCCATCACATCTGTTATTATAGTTCTACTGTTTCGTACAATGAAAAAGTATCTTATACAATGTACAGTTTTAGAACTACATGTAGGCAGGCTCAGACTCAAGCTGTAGGAGAAATTTCTAATAATGAAAACTTTCCAAAATGGAATAGACTACTTTGTGAAGTGAACAGAAATGTTCAAACCAAGGCTAGCTGGCTTAACTACTTTCTGGAAATTGAACAGAGAAAATTACTGCAGTAGGTGGGAAGTTGAACCAGATGATCCTAAAATTTCCTTTCTAACTTTACGATTTTACAATTATGGTTTATTCAAGGTAACAAAATCAGTGGCAGAATAGAAACTGGAATCTAGGTAACTTGACTCAAATCTAGTTTTTCTAAACACAAGGTTATAGACTCCCTCAAACGTCCTCAGGGAGTAAACAGAGTGAGGTTAATTGGGGACGACCGAGAATGAGATGGCTGGATGGCATCACCGACTCTGTGGACATGGGTTTGAGTGAGCTCCGGGAGCTGGTGATGGACAGGGAGGCCTGGTGTGCTGTGATTCATGGGGTCGCGGAGAGTCGGACACGACTGAGCAACTGAACTGAACTGAACTGAATTGGGTCAGGGTAGCAATAGTGGCGGAGAAGGCAATGGCAAGCCACTCCAGTACTATTGCCTAGAAAATCCCATGGATGGAGGAGCCTGGTAGGCTGCAGTCCATGGGGTCACTAAGGGTCGGACACGACTGAGCGACTTCATTTTCACTTTTCACTTTCACACATTGGAGAAGGAAATGGCAACCCACTCCGGTGTTCTTGCCTGGAGAATCCCAGGGATGGGGGAGCCTGGTGGGCTTCCGTCTATGGGGTCACACAGAGTCGGACACGACTGAAGTGAGTCAGCAGCAGCAGCAGCAATAGTGGGGGCTTCCCAGGTGGCACAGTGATAACCCGCCTGCCATTCATACAAGCAGTAGCGGACTGATGGGAGTCAGAGAGCTCAAGGCCTGTCAACAGACGGCAGCAGCTACTTAGCTCCAGCTGATTGCTGACCTATGGGAACTTGCCCAGCATTACCAAAATTCCATGTACAAAGAAGCCTGGAGGGCTACCGTCCAAAGGGTCGCAAAAAGTCAGACATGACTGAGCATGCACGCACTATATTTTCAGATTTTTCAAGAGAATCCTAATAGCTACACTTTTATGTGAAATTAATTGGCAGTTAATTATAAACTGTTGTAACACTGTAGGTGCAAAAAAAAAAAACAAATATTTGGGCTGCATATGACCCATACCAGTTTGTGACTATGAGACTTTCCACAAAAATTTCATTTCCAAACTGTTGATTTTGTAAACTCTTCTCTACATTCTTCAAATTCATCAACATCCTTTGTGAAAAATAAATGTCTAAATTTTACGTTTTATATTAACTACAGTCCTCTATGGATATAATATTTTGCTCTGGTTACTACAGTGGTGTTGTTACGTTGGCTTTTTTAAGATCAACACTACATTGCTGTCTCATTGTTCACCAGCTGTCCACAATAACTCAAATTTTCTGCAGATAATATTTGTGTATAATCAATCTCTAAACCTGAGCATATGAATGAGCCTATAAATATTATATAGCACTTAATTTATAGAAAAATCACCTTTCCTTTAAAGAGTCACTTTTCCCCCTGAATTCTTATTCCCATCTTTTAGGCATTATTAACCACTCTATGAGATCAAACCAGTTAATCTTACAGGAAATCAACCCTGAATATTCATTGGAAAGACTGAGGCTGAAGCTCCAATACTTTGGCCACCTGATGCGAAGAGCTGACTCATCGGAAAAGACCCTGATGCTGGGAAAGATTGAAGGCAGGAGGAGAAGGGGACGACAGAGGATGAGATGGTTGGATGGTATCACCGATACAATGGACATGAGTTTGAACAAACTCTGGGAGATGGTGAAGGATAGGGAAGCCTGGCATGCTGCAGTCCATGGGGTTGCAAAGAGTCAGACACAACTTAGCGACCGAACAACAACATGAGTGTATCAGTTTGATCTTTAAAATAGCAAGATTACCATTTCCAGACCTTATTCTGTTGACTCGCTTGGAAGAATTTTAATTTGTGTAATACCTTCATCCTTAATTCATCCTCATAATATGACATTTAGAAGAATATTTTAGACTCAGCAACATTAAGTACAGTGAGATGTATTTTATACAGACAGAGACAAGATGGTGGAGCAGATGTGAGATCAACTCTTATGAAAACATCAAAATCACAACTAACTGCTGAACAATTGACCAAAAAATGCTGGAACCTACCAGAAAAGATATTCTACATCCAGAGACAGAGAAGAAGCCACAACAAGATGGTAGAAGGGGCACAATCAAGATAAAATCAAATCCCAAATCCAGTTTGTGGGTCACTCACAAACTGGAAAATAATTATACCACAGCAGTTCTCCCATTGGAGTGAAGTTGTGAATCCACATCAGGTTCCCCAGCCTGGGGGTCTGGCAATGGGAAGAAGAGCCCCTAAAGAATTTGGATTTGAAGCCAAGTGGGGTTTGCTGCAGGAATTCCACAGGACTGGGAAAAGAGAAGTTTCACTCTTGGAGGGTATACATAAGGGGAAAAAGCAGTACCCTCGTAAAAGCCTGGGCCAGACCTACCTGCTGGTATTTATGGATCTCCCGTGGAGACAGAGGATGGCAGTGGCTCATTGCAGGGACAAAGACACTGGCAGTGGAATTTTGGGGACTACACATTGGTGTGAGCGCTCTTGGGGGCTGCTGTTTTCTTACCAAGACCTGACCCTACCCAACAGCTTGCAGGCTCCAGTGCTGGGACGCCTTAGGCCAAACAACCAACAGGGCAGGAAAACAGCCCTGCCATCAGCAGATAGACTGCTTAAAGGCTTCCTGAGCACACAGCTGCCTGCTGAACACACTCCTTTACAAAGCACTGCCCACCAGAGGGACAAGACCTATTCCCTTCCACCAGGAGGCCTGCACAAGTCTCTCAGACAGTATCATCCACCTAGAGGCAGACAGCAGAAGCAAGAAAGAACTACAGCCCTGCAGCCCATGGAACACAGACCACAATCATAGAAAGTTTGACAAAAATGAGACAGCAGAATATGTCCCAGATGAAGGAACAAGATAAAACCCCAGAAGAACAACTAGTGAAGTGAAGGGGAGATAGGCAATATACACCAAAAAGACCCTAACAAGGACCTATTATACAGCACGTGTGTGGATGTGAGAGTTGGACTGTGAAGAAAGCTGATTGCCGAAGAACTGATGCTTTTGAACTGTGGTGCTGGAGAAGACTCTTGAGAGTCCCTTGGACTGCAAGGAGATCCAACCAGTCCATTCTAAAGGAGATCAATCCTGGGTGTTCATTGAAAGGACTGATGCTAAAGCCGAAACTCCAATACTTTGGCCACCTCATGCGACGAGTTGACTCACTGGAAAAGAGTCTGATGCTGGGAAGGATTGGGGGCAGGAGGAGAAGGGGACGACAGAGAATGAGATGGCTGGATGGCATCACCGACTTGATGGACATGAGTTTGAGTGAACTCCGGGATTTGGTGATGGACAGGGAGGCCCGGTGTGCTGTGATTCATGGGGTCGCAAAGAGTCGGATACGACTGAGCGACTGAACTGAACTGAATACAGCACAGGGAACTCTGCTTAATATTCTGTAATAACTTAAATGGGAAAACAATGTGAAAAAGAATACATAAATATATATGTATAACTGAATCATTTTGCTGTACACCTGAAACTAGCATAATACTGTTAATCAGCTATACCCCAATATAAAATAAAAATTAAAAAAAGGAAAGAGTAAAAAAGTGAGGCTCATAAAGAAAAATAGGATAGCAATAAGGAGAGACTTGGGCAACAATATGATAAAAATATACTATAAAGACTCACTGATTTAAAAAGTGTGTTATATATATATAGGCCAATGATTACAGTTTAATATAAGTCCACAATGGGTACTAATGTATAAAATACTTAAGTTATGATAGAAGGTGGCATTTAAAATTGTGGGAAACATGTGAAATGGCATTTGAGATTTAAATGACGTTGTGACAAATTAGAATCTGTCCTAAATATAGGTCAAGATAAACTCCAAATGGATCAGGGATTTAAATGTAATATAAAATGAAACTAAAAAAGTAATAGAATAAAATGTAGAATATTTTTTAAGAAAAATAAATGCATTTTATAAAACGTATACATTTAAATAATTTCAGAAATCATCAGTAAATCTCAGAAATCATCAATAAGTCACTATTTCAACATTTGAACTAGTTCTTTTAAGGCAAATGACAGATCCATCTCTTGAGTTCAATGAAGCTGCCTGACTTTAAAAAGTTACAGAATTAATCCATATCTGAGGGCACAATCAACATGTGTACAAAAGGTTAAGACTCAGATGGAGGTAGTAGCTGAGGTGTTCAGAAACCTTTATCATTAAGTAGATGACCTGGGGATAAAAAAAAAACAACAGTTTTTTTGTTTTCAAGCTTATGATAGCATAAGATGTCAACAATTTCTGGTTTATAGCAATAACAAGAGAGATTGTAGCCAGGGGACCATTAAGAAGGAGCAATTTACTCTACCAGGTCATAACACTTTGACAGTGTTCTATAATTCAGTTAGATGTAAAAATAAGATGACACTGGGTGTTCTCTCAACTCAAAGTAATTTGAACTTGATTCACACTGTACTATGGGCCAGTTGTTCATTATCAGATACAAACTCAGCAAAAGAAGTGACTATTTGATATAAAAAATGACAGAAAAAAATAGTTTATTAAAGAAAATCGTGACCTGTGAGCATAGAAAACACAATTAAAAATCACACTGAAAAAAAAAAAAACACTGAAAGAGAAAACCTGTTGAATGAGACGATGTCTACATAAAAGAATTTCATTATAAATAAGAAAATATTAAAGACACACAGAACTTATAATCCTCATAAAATGCACCAGATGCCTATGAATTGTAAAGCACTGAGTTACTGTGATAAGAGTATGACAGCAGCTTAATGCAGGGGAATAGCATGAATGAACCTGCAGTCAAAATACCTAAGTGTGAACTCTGGCTGTCCTACTTACTAGCTTTGTGCCCTTAAGTTATTCACATAACCTCTCTGAGCTTTCAGTTTAGCGAAATGGGGAGAATGCCACACAGGACTCCTGTAAGGATAAAATGACCTAAAATGTATAAAATTATTTTGTAGAATAATTTTTTAAAAGTTGGCCTTTAAATACAGGTTTAATTATCCTTGTTCACAATTTTCAGATTTCTTTTCTATCGACTTTATTCTCTCTCTGTTAACCCAGAAATCTCTGCTTACATACACTTGTTTTATTAGTTAAAAAATATTCACAAAATGCCTCCAAAGCTCCAGGGACTTAAATAATACTACAGCCTTGGTACATAGTGAGAACTGACTAGACTTAGTCTCTGCCTTCATAATCTGTTATAGGGGAACTCTTTTTTATAGCAAAACCTTTTTTCAGGAGCCTAATCTTAAAATATTAAGGTAAAATAGGTAAAAGTTAAAGTGGGGAAAGAAATTTCTAGTTAAGGTAACTCTGGGGAGATTCACAGAGCATTCTGAAAACCACTAAACTGGTAGGTAGGCCTCTCCCTAATATTTTGTGCCCAGGGCAAGAGTACAAGCAGAGATCTCCAGAACCCCTTTCCCTACCTCACCCTGGTTCCATCCTATATCACAAAGGGCCTCACAGAGGTAAGCACAGACACAGCTCCCATGTCCAAGCTCAGTCCATTCCCCCACCTTCCATTCATTTGCCCCTTGGCCACCATTTAGGCCTAGCAAGATCTGCCCTTGAGTTGAATCCTGGAAGTAAACTGGACCATTTGGACTGATCTCTACAGAAGCCAGTTGCATGGCTGGTGGAAGACGTGGTTTAAAAGTACAAAGTAGGTGTAAATCTTACATTGTGCAAGAGGAAAACAAAAGAGAGACATGAGTATGTTACACCTCAACTCTTTTTTTCTTACTACTGCAGTCATACATACCTTCTACCACAGTTTTAAGAGATTGTCTATATTTCTTTCAACCCACTCGGTATTAAAAGGTTAGTTGAAATAAGAAATTGCATTTGTAAAAAGTGAACAGTCTGAAAAAGATAACAGCTCAGTGAACTGGTCCACTGCCAAGACTGTCAAGAGCAACAAGTGACTTCAACATGGGCACTGTGGTTTCATGATGCATAACCTGCACTTCAGAGTAAATCTTACTTATCTTTAGAACAAACTCTTTTTTCCGCTCAAGAATGTCCATCTGACATGTGTTACAGCATATTTGTTTAAGCCTGCCACACACAGATGATTCTCACAGAACAAAGCACATTTGCCAGATTTGTTGAGAAAATCATGAAGTATGCATATAACCTTGTTAAAATGAATTTTCCCTAATTTTTTCTTTTTCATTCTTTCCATAAATTTCTAGAAGACATTGTTTCTTTGAGGCATTGTTATTTCTATCCTAAATTTTTATTCTTGGCTTATCAAAAACACACTAAGTGACATGTCAGGTACTATGTTAGGAGTTGGGAACTGAAAAATATCAAAGTTCCTACTGTCAGAGAGCCTAGAGTCTTATGAATGGAGATAATTATAATTAAAATGATATAGTCTATGACAGATGTAAAAAAAAAAGTTTATTACACAAGTGCAAAAGAGGAGGGTCTAAAGGGAGGTTGTGGTGGGAGGAGAAGGAGGTGGGGCTAGGTCAGGGTCTTCCCAAAAAAGGTATGCTGTGATGAAAAAAGGTTAAAAAAAGGGATTTTGCATGTGTGTGTCTGTGCACACTCACAAATATGTATATGTGTTTCAGGCTGGGACAGTGTATCTACAAAGAGACAATCATTTTTCAATATTTTATATTTACTGAATGTATGCTATATGTCAAACATTATGCAAGAGACCACTAGGAACATTCAAGAAACAGAAAACTGATTCCTGAGCTCACAGAACTCACAACCAACTGAAGAGACAACACAAGGTGGACAGTATGGTAAACATGGTTAATATAGTAACACTAGTTCGATAAAACTGTTGGAGAATATTCTACTTATATGTGTAGCTTTCTTGAGAACTGAGATTCCTTTTTAATTTCACCTTAAGTTAGGAATTTTCCCACCATGCTTGCTTTTTTTAAAAAAAGAAAATTTTATATGGCTGAGCCGAGTCTTAGTTGCAGCACGTGGGATTTTTAGTTGGGGCATGTGGCATCTAGTTTCCTGACCAGGGATTAGTAAATGAAAAAAGAGACCAAATATGTAGACATATCTGATGCACAACTATTTGAAAAACAGCAACCGCTCAGCCAGTAAGATGATATATAAATTTGCATCCCTCCTTTAAAAATGCAGCTATATCTGGGAATTCTAACCAGTTGTTAATAACTCATCACAGGAATGAATTAGTTTAATCTGATTGTTTTTATCCTAACTCCTACTTAAGATTAGGAAACACCAAAGAACTGGCAGGTGAATAAAGGGTTTAGAACTACAGAATTAGGTGCAGATATTCATAATTTTGAAATTATCTTCCCAACGCCCCTTATCCCTGACTTACTTATAGAGTAACCATAATTTCTAGAGCTGAAGCTTATTTTTTAACAGCTATATAGTTGATTGTGATGACCCAGGTTTGGAAACCTCTGAGATATAAAAGTGAGCTCATCAACTTCATAAAATAAGGAGCACTAGAAAAACAGTTTGGTCAAAGAGGTGGGACTTTGAAAGTAACCATAAAAGTTGAGAATTGATTCACGGATGAGAGACCACTAGAAGCTTTTTTTTTTTTAATCATAGAATAAGATACTGAAGTAACATTTAGATAATGACATTTAAAGAAGACTAATCTGTCATAATTATGTAGGATAAAGTCCTGTTAATAAGTTGCCACAATAACATACACATGAAAGAATGATAATTTGGACTAGAAAAAGTGTCAGTAGAAATGGAATATATACTATGAAGTTCTCCCTACCTCACATGGCCAGCACTTGCAGATCTTAGAGGAGTCTCTTTTTCACAGTTAAGATAGTAGCTGAGCCTGAGTGGCAATAATGTTATTAAATGATGAATGAAATGACAAAGTTCTGTGCTAATTAAGTAATTATTATTATGGTTAAACAATAATATAATGCATAAAATTGCCCAGCTTTTGACAACTAAGAAGAAACTGAAAATATGAGTAGAATGCGACAGAGGGAAACCTTTGCTAGTAACACACTAGCCTAATGGTTTTATTGCACATGGTTCTTCTTTATTGCTTTTTATTATGAAAATATTTGCATATATAGAAAAGTACAGACTCACTACTTAATAATCCTTAACATTTTACCATGTTTTTCTTTTTTGTTGAAGCAGTTAAATTATAAACAATATGACATCTTATCCCTAAATATTTACTGTGTACCTAATAACAAGGAAAATTCCTACACAACCACAATGCCATGATCACATTTAAGAGTTAATGCTACCTCCTTAATGTAGCATGGCCTCTTCACAGTTATGTACAAATTAAGACAACACAGGCTTGCATTATGTTCTTCCCCCAAAGAAATCCTATTAATATATACTCCTTTTGAATTATTAATGGAAAATTAGTTCTCACAATTAACCAACTTTGCAAATTGTTTGGATCTTATTGGCAATCTGATAGCAACCCCTCACTCATTAATAAAAAGTATCATTAGAGAGTGTCCTTTGATGGCCACAGATAAAGGTCACTTTTATTGCATGCAGTGCTTCCACAAGACATGCAAGAGTTCTTGAGAGTATTATTTACTTCTTTCTAAGTGTCATGGGTATGGACTGACCAGAAAGAACTCTGACACACTCAAGACTTTGCCCTTAACAGAAGAAGAACTCTGGCCAGTGTCAGATAATCTGTCACTATAAGCTACTTGTATCCAAGCCAGATATTTATTGCTATTGATCTGCCTGGTCCTAGCAAAAGACTTTTGTTCTCCCAGACCGGGACTTTGACCTCAATTAAGTTATGAATTTCAATCCGATAGACTGCTCCACTTACCCTACTGCTCTCCCTGACTGGATTAATTAGAATTAGCTAGGCCGAGAGTCACCCCAAGCTCCTCATGGATCATGTTATTTTAATAATAAATAAAGGAATAGCAGCAATGTACAAGAAGTATTTTGAAAGATTGCTCATCTAGGAACATCATTCAGAATCTGCCAATATCAATTTCTCTGACTTTGATTCCCTCATTTACTTTTCTTTTCATCCTTCAGAATTCCCCCTTTTATTTCAGCTTTCTAAACATGTTCTTTGCATAGGGAAAAGTACTTTCATTGTAGCACTTTACTGTTATTCTAGAGTTTCTTTAGACAGTAACTCATCAAAGCAACTGTTTGCAAAAGTGTAACTTAAAAAAATGTAACTTAAAACAGTGAATAATCTCAGAACATGGAGGGAAAAACATACTATCATCTATGAAAAATACTAGTTTTTAGCTAGAGTTTCTCTATTGCTAATTAGTGCATTAAAAGCAGACAAATCAGAATGCCACTGAGAAGGCAATAGCTACTCTTGTTCTGTTCTGTTCTGTTCAGTCACTCAGTCGTGTCCGACTCTTTGCGACCCCGTGGACTGTAGCCTACCAGGCTTCTCCGTCCACGGGATTCTCCAGGCAAGGATACTGGAGTGGGTTACCATTTCCTTCTCCAGGGGATCTTCCCGACCCAGGGATCGAACCTGGGTCTCCCGCATTGGAGGCAGACGTGGTACAGATTATATATTGGCCACTAAGAATTCTAAACCATGTTGATTTCAGTAATCAGTGGGATCAGGATTTGCTAATGACTTACCCCCTAAACATAAAAGATTATTTAAAAATGTAAAAAGTATTATATAAAAATGTTTGTATTTTGGAACGTTGTATTTAGTATTTGATACTGAAATTATAAGATTTTTAGAAAGTATAAAGAGAATGCTGAAAATGATATACATTATCCACTGATGTTCTGACAAGTAAAAATGCTTTTACTTATTGATTATTGAAATTTTGAGTTTTCACTGACTCGAGTACATAAAAAAAGATTTAATTAGAATGCTAAGTTTGATAGTGACTTCAACATTAAAAGCAATGCAAAATTAAAGCACAAACTCTGTCCTCTAAATGCCAAGAATTCCATGCATATTTGAAAGATACATTCTGAGTATAAAACATTATGTGTGTGTGCTTAGTCCCTAAGTCATTAGGGACTTAGTGGTCACTCTTTGTGACCACCATGGACTGCAGCCTGCCGGGCTCCTCTGTCCATGGGATTTCCCTGACAAGGTTACTGGAGTAGGTTGCTATTTCCTTTTCCAGGGGATCTTCCCAACCCAGGGATAAAAACTCACGTCTTCTGCTTGACACTGATTCTTTACCACTGAGCCACCTGGGAAGCCCATAGAAGGTTATGCCATAACACTATAAATCAGTGATCTATCAAGCCTTTAAGAATGGAAATGTTCTTATCAAATAATATTGCAGGAAAGAAATAGGGACACATGAAAATGATTCTTGTAATGAAAAATAAATCAATTATATATTTGAAAAGCATAGCTACTGGGTTTAATTTCCATCCTCTTCTTCCCCCATCACATCCATGTTCACTTGGTTTCTGTAGACTATATAAAACGTCATTCATTTTAGAGAAGAACGTTATATTTTCCCAAAGAAAAGTTCTAAGTTCAACTACCAGTAAATATTTCTTCCTCAGCACCCAAAATATATTAGCAATCTAGGAAGAAAGTTAAACTGGTATGAGACCTAGACTGTTTACAATGTGTGCAAGGATTAAAGAAAAATTTCACGACTAAGGCTATTTTCATAAAGATCTATGTAGCAGGAAAAGAAGATCAAAGAACAAATGTGTTTTGACAAACAGCTTCTGTTTTCACACCTGACTTTCATTAAGTTAAAGCATATTCTTAAGTGGAATTAAAAAGCAATTCTCTAGCAAATCATACAGGCAATTTAACACATTAGCCCAGACTTTTCAAATGACCCATTAATTAGGGCCAACTCATGTGAGGGAAAACAGGAAAATTTAGCATTCTCATGCCTTTACTTACAGTTGAAATGCTGAAATGTAGATAATGACTTAATGCCATATAAATGATATGGAAACTGCATTAAAGTAAACAAATTAGAGGGCTAAAAGTCTCAAACATTATACTAACAGTAAACAGTTTATAGCAACAAAGAAGATAAATATTTAAGAATAGATTTAACTAGAAATGGGCAAAACTTCTAAGAGGAAAAAAATTAAATACTCCTGAAAGATGCAAAAGTAGACTTGATCAAATGGAAAGACATCCCCTGTATTTGGATAGGATGAATCAACATGATTATGTCAATTCTCCCTAATTTATAAATTCAATGCAATCCCAATAAAATACCAATAAGCTATTTTACGGAGTTAACACAAATTGAAATTAAAGTTCATATAAAACAAACATGCAAGAATGGCCAGGAAAACATTTAAAAAGAAAAACTATGAGGGAGAAAGAGCCATTCCAGACTTTAATACCTACTATGAAGCCTTGTTATTAAATATTGTTGTATTGATTCTTTTAGACAAATAGACCAGTTTAATACAGTAGAAAATCCAGAATTAGACCCAAATATATATGGCAATTCAGTATATGACAAAGCTGGCATCTCAGATCACTGGGGAATTGACTTCTAAATAAATGATGCTGGGGCAACTAGGAAGCCATTTGGAAGGAGACAAAATTAGGTCCATTTCCCATACCATACATTTAGGGATCCAAATGTAGGCTATGAAAGCGTACAAGTACTAAAAGAAAACATGGATGAATTAAGCTTTAATCTTGGTATAAGAAAATTTTAACCATGACTTAAAATCCAGAGGCAATAAAAAGAAAAGCTGGTAAATCTAAACTATATTAAAATAAATATTTTTATATGACAAAAGATAAAGCCAAAAGACAACTGAAAAACCTGGGGGGAAATATCTGCCAACATATGTCACAAAGGGCTGATACCACTAATATATAAAGAATTCTTAAAAATTGAGGTATACTAGGTCAAAAACCTGATAGAAAAATGTGAATAGACAATGCACACACAAGACATAAAAATGGCCCTCTAACATATGAAAAGACATAACAACTCACATACACAAACTAGAACAACACTGACAACACTGAGATACCAATTCTCTATAAGATGGCAAAAATGTAAAAATATGAAGAATACAGTATGACAAGACTGTAAGGAAAAAGGCACTCACATAAATTGCTAGTGTGAATGCAATCTGATACAACTGTTCTGGAGAGAAATTTGGCAATACCTAAAAATACTATCAGTTCACTTTAGTCACTCAGTTGTGTCTCTTTGTGACCCCATGGACAGAAGCACACCAGGCCTCCCTGTCCATCACCAACTCCCAGAGCTTATTCAAACTCATGTCCATCAAGTCGGCGATGCCATTCAACCATCTCATCCTTTGTTGTCCCCTTCTCCTTTTGCCTTCAATCTTTCCCTGCATTAGGGTCTTTTCAAATGAGTCAGTTCTTTACATCAGGTGGCCAAAATATTGGAGTTTCAGCTTCAGCATCAGTCCTTCCAATGAATATTCAGGATTGACTGGTTTGATCTCCTTGCAGTCCAAGGGACTCCCAAGAATCTTCTCTAACATCACAGTTCAAAAGCATCAATTGTTTGGCACTCAGCTTTCTCTGATGGACAGGGAGGCCTGGCGTGCTGCAGTTCATGGAATTGCAAAGAGTTGGACATGACTGAATGAAATGAACAGCTTTCTTTATAGTCCAACTCTCACATCCATACATGATTAATGGAAAAACCATAGCTTTGACTAGACAGACCTTTGTCAGCAAAGTAATGTCTCTGCTTTTTAATGTGCTGTCTAGGTTGGTCATAGCTTTTCTTTCAAGGAGCAAAGAATCTTTTATGCACTTATCTTTTGACCCAGTAATTCAACCTAGAGGACTCTATCCTGAAGGTACATGTCCAACAACATGAAAATACATAGGCACAGTGCTATTAGTTATAGCATTAGAAGTGCAAAATACTGGAAATTATCTAAATGCTCATACACAGAAGAGTGGTTGAATAAACTATGATATATCCACACAAAGAGTATTATGCAGCTGTGAAAAAAGGATAAAGATCTTTATGAAATTATATGGAGTAACTTTCAGGACCTACTATTAAATGAAAGAAATGAAGTACAAAAGATTATCTATAGAATGTTATCTCTTATGTAAATTAGAAGAGGATAAATGGAAATGGTCATTTACTTGCCTATTAGGGCAAAAGAGATATGGGAAAGATAAGCCAGAAACAAGAGAGACTGGTTACCTATAAGAGAATGGATAAGAAAGTACTGGAAATGAAAGACCTATGCTGAGAACAATAAGACATTAATAAAGGAAATTAAAGAGGATTCAAAGAAATGGAAAGATAGTCCATGCTCTTGGATCGGAAGAATTAATATTGTTAAAATGGCAATACTACCCAAAGCAATCAACAGATTTAATGAGATCCCTATCAAATTATCCATGACATTTTTTTCACAAAACTAGAAGAAACAATCCAGAGATTTATATGGAACCATAAAAGACTCAGAATTGCCAAAGCAATCTTGAGAAAAGAGAACAAACCAGGAGGCATAACCCTCCCAGACTTCAGATAATACTACAAAGCTACAATAATCAAAACAGTGTGGTATTGGCACAAAAACAGATGATATGAATCAACAGAATAGAATGGATAGCCCAGAAATTAACCCACACATCTATACTCAATTCATCTTTGACAAAGGAGGCAAGAATACAAGATAGGAAGACAGTCTCTTCAGCAAATGGTGCTAGGCAAGTGGGACAGCTGAATGTAAATCAATGAAGTTAGAATACATCTTCACACAATGCACAAAAACTCAGATGGCTTAAAGACTTATAAGACATGGTACCCTAAAACTCCTAGAAGAGAGCATAGACAGAACATTCTCTGACATAAATTGTAACAATGTCTACTAAGGTCAGTCTCCTGAAGCAATAAAAAGAAAAAGAAATGGGAACGAATCAAACTTATGGGGCTTCCTTGGGGACTCAGAAGTAAAAAAATCTGCCTGTAATGTAAGAGATTGCAGGGTTTGATCCCTGGGTCAGGAAGATCTCCTGGAGAAGGGAATGGCTACCCATTCCAGGTTCATGGAGAAGTCCATGAACAGAAAAGCCTGGTGGGCTACAGTCCATGGGGTCACAAACTTACAAGCTTTTGCATAGCAAAGGAAATCATTAAAAACAAACAAAAAAATGAAAAGACAACATACAGAATGGGAGAAAATATTTGTAAATGATGACAACCAACAAAGGCTTAATTTTCAAAATATATAAACAGCTCATATAACTCAACAATGAACAGCAAACAACCCAATGGAAAAATGGGCAGAAGATCTAAGGAGACATTTCTTTAAAGGCATACAGATGACCAACAGGTACATGAAAAGATGTTCAGCATTACCAATTATTCAGTTCAGTCGCTCAGTCGTGTCTGATTATTAGAGAAATGCAAATCAAAACTACAATAAGGTATCACCTCACACCAGTCAGAATGGCCAACATCAAAAAGTCTACAAATAATAAATGCTAGAGAGGGTGTAGAGAAAAGGGAGTCCTCTTACACTACTGGTGGGAATGTAAATTGATACAGCCACTATGGAGAACAATATGAAGGCTCCTTAAAAAACTAAAAATAGAACTACCATATGATCCAACAATCCCACTCCTGGGCATATATCCAAAGAAAACTAATCTGAAAAGACACATGCAGCCTAATGTTCATAGCAATACTGTTTACAATAGCGAAGACATGGGAACAACCTAAATACATTAACAGATAAAGATGTGATGTGTATATATACACAATGGAATATTCAGTTCAGTTCAGTCAGCATTAAAAAGAATGAAATAATACATTATGTTTCTGTATCAATCTGTGAGTATATTGAATAATACATATTTACTGATACCTTCAACTATAATTCAACACTACAAAGTTTAGTTTACCCTTTTCTTATTTGTAACTTTTTTCTACAATAAAAAACTCTCACCCTCATTATTTTGTTCAACTCTGCAAGTAGTAATAGTGTCTATGTACACAATAAAGAAAAGATAGTAAAAAGAAGGCAAACCTCCTCTATTTCCTCAGGACAATTTTTTTTAAAAGCAGACAAAAGAAGGGAAGATCAGTACATGTCTCCTAAAATTAGAAAATAGAAATAATTCGTGATATTTACATACTTAAATATTAAAAAAAGGAAGAAAGAAGTGAAAACATGAAATTTCCTTAAGGTCCAATTTTATCTAAATAATTTCTGTGCATTTTATATCCTATTCCACAATTATATACCTGTGTTTGTTTCTGTATCAAATGATGTTTGGAGCTATGTCTAAGTTAAATTGTTTATATTCCCCAAGTTTTTGAAGATGAATGCTCTGCAAAGATGCATCACACTTATCTTACGGTTTTTCATATATTCTTGCATATATCATGTGCTCTACTGTTGCCAGGGATATAAAGCCCTCTATTTGATGAACTATTAAAAAACAATAAAAAACATTTGACAAATACTGAATGACACATAAAAATGGTCACTATATAACATTAAGTGAAAAAGAAGTACAAAAACCAAAATCCATTTTCCAGTTCCAGGGAGGATAGAAGAAGATACAGTAAAGTAACTTTCTCTACCCAAAAGCCAAAAGAAGAGAAAGAAATTGGGTAAACTGAGAAAATTATATTTCTGGAGCTATTTGAGAGTCATGGAAGCAAAAAAGACTGAGTAAAATAAATTAGAAAGCTATTTAGAGGAGAATAGGCTCTCTCCTGCTGCTTTCTTACCTGGGGGCATTTACTGATACTCTGCATAGGCTGAGCTGAGGATGCTGCTGCTGCTGCTGCTGCTAAGTCACTTCAGTCGTGTCCGACTCTGTGTGACCCCATAGACGGAAGCCCACCAGGCTCCCCCGTCCCTGGGATTCTCCAGGCAAGAACACTGGAGTGGGTTGCCATAGCCTACCTCAAATGAAATAATGACACCCGAGAAAATAAAATCAGCAAAGCTTTCGGAGGTTGTGTGGGGCTGGCTCAACAATTCAAAAATTTTAGAAGTCCCAAACACAAAATGCTGTTCTCCCACATGATCTATTTTCTAAATTCAGGGAATGTGTGGGAAGCCAGAGTTTCTAAAGAAGCACACACGAATCTGCTGTTTTGCAATATTTGAGACAAAGTCCTGCTTGAAGAAGGGGGCCTGCCTCACACAAAAGATCTCAGCCTGAACCTTATGCCAAAATTTGGAAGCAGTGGGAGGTAGGAAGCGGGAAAAGAAAGCTCAAAGAGGGAAAAACATCAGACTGAATCTTGACCAGTCTTTCAAGACAGGGAGGCAGACGCTCATAGGCTCATAAGCAAAATCCGTAAAGAAACACCCCCAAATATGCAGGAAAACTGGACTAAGTCCAACCAAAGCTGCTACCCAGTCCCAACAAAGCTCAGTTCCTCATTGATGTGACATGATCAGCCCCTCAAATTATATATCTGATAAAGGCTAAAGAGTGACCTCTCGAGGAAAACACCACCAACTTCAGTCTCCATAATTCTTTATACATAATGTGTAATATAGCATAAAACATGAGATACAGCTCTTCCTTTTCCTTTCTTGAACAGTTCAGTTTTGAAGCCATAAGTTAAGAGTGAGTGAGGTAGGTGTCTTTGTGGAGTGGAAAGAGGCAAGTCGGGGGGGGCAGTAGTTGTCCAGAGCAAAGTGAACCAGAGCCCAACTGGGATGAGAAGGGTGTCCAACTGGAGTGGCAGCAGCCTAGTGTGCGGTGTCAAAGCTCGAGGAGGAGGTCCACATAGGAAGACAGTGCAGTACAAAGTTTCAGAGACCAAGAAGAGTGAAGAAGATACTCCCACAGAAGGTTGACATGGATGTTGAAGCCTAAGCTGAGTAAGGAAGGCACTCACATAGGAGTGTGACCTGGCTCAGGGTGTCAGAGACCAAGAGGAATGAGGAGGGCATCCTATAGAAAAGTGGTCTCAGCAAATTGTCAGAGCTTCCATATGAGGAGTGTATCCATGCAGGAGAGGGGGTGGCAGCAGAATGAGAGCTTGATCAAATAAGCAGATATGATAATGGAAGCCAGGGTTCTCATTGTCAGACAAGAGAGTTACAAATATAGAAAGAGAAAACAATGAATCTTGTGGCACAGAACTAAAAGAAGAGGTACTGGTGTAAACTACAGACACAGGAAAAATGAATACAGATTTTTAAATGTCTGTGTATAATAATGAGCTAATCTGGGAAGAATGATAACCAACAGGAATGAGCACGTCTAATGCTCAGTTTGTGGTTTCTAAATACCATTCTCTATTGAGCTGAGCCAGAGCTCTCTGGAGAAATGGCTATTTCCAGGCTTGGAAAAAGGGGAAGTTCAAGATGAACCTGGGAGTTCTTATTATACCAGAGAGTGAAAAAATTATCAAAGAATTCTGCACACATATCAATAGAACACAAAGGTCAGACTGAAATGGCTTCCACTGGCCAAATCTGTAATAATCTGAGCATTATTATTGTTGTTGTTCGCTAAGTTGTGTCCGACTCTTTGTGACCCCCATGAACTGCAGCACACCAAGGTTCCCCTTCCTTCACTATCTCCCCGAGTCTGCTCAAAATTCATGTCCACTGAGTCAGTGATGCCACAGGAGCATAAAATTAAATAACACTGCATTATAACAGCTTCACTGATAGCTCAGTTGGTAAAGAATACGCCTGCAATGCAGGACATCCTGGTTTGATTCCTGGGTTGGGAAGATCCCTTGGAAAAGGGAAAAGCTACCCACTCCAGTATTCTGGCCTGAAGAATTTCATGGACTGTATAGCCCATGGGGTTGCAAAGAGTTGGACCTTGTTACATTATAACAAGGAAGAAACGAATCCAAACTGATGTAAATAAGAGTGTAAATAAACTGAAATTTTGATGAGGACAAATATTCCCAAATATCGTCCCACAAAACAGAAATGAATTACAAAGGGACAAAAATAATTTTACTATGAATAATCTGGCCAGGAATGATCTTAACTAAGTGATCAAAATAAACAACATCAGTAATGAAGCAAATTGCAAGTATGTGCCACTGGATACACGTTCCAATGAGAATGCAGTATCACTTTTACGATATCCCTGATAAAGATGCACAATGTGATCAGGAGGAAACATTAGACAAACTCCAGAAAAGAAACATTTTGTAAAATAATTGGTCTGTAATCTTTAAAGGTATCAAAGTCATAAATGTCAAGGAGACGCTGTGTAACTGTTGTAGATTGAAGGAAATCCTTAGTTTCTTCAGGCTATTTTAGACATAATAAGTAAATGCAATGTGTGAGTCTAAACTGAATCCCTTTGTTATAAAACATATTCTAGGGCCAACTGGCCACACCTGAATGACATGAAGATTCAGCTCAGTTCAGTCACTCAGTTGTGTCTGACTCTTTGTGACCCCATGGACTGCAGCACGCCAGGCCTCCCTGTCCATCACCAACTCCCGGAGTTTACCCAAACTCATGTCCACTGAGTTGGTGATGCCATCTAACCATCTCATTCTCTGTCGTCCCCTTCTCCTCCCGCCTTCAATCTCTCCAGCATCAGAGTCTTTTCCAATGAGTCAGTTCTTCTCATCAGGTGGCCAAAGAATTAGAGTTTCAGCTTCAGCCTCAGTCCTTCCAATGAATATTCACGACTGATTTCCTTTAGTATGGAGTAGTTGGATCTCCTTGCTGTCCAAAGGACTCTCAAGAGTCTTCTCCAACACCACAGTTCAAAAGCATCAATTCTTCAGTGCTCAGCTTTCTTTATAGTCCAACTCTCACATCCATACATGACTACTGGAAAAGCCATAGCTTTAACTAGATGGACCTTTGTAAGCAAAGTAATGTCTCTGCTTTTTAATATGCTGTCTAGGTTGGTCATAACTTTTCTTCCAAGGAGCAAGCATCTTTTAATTTCATGGCTGCAGTCACCATCTGCAGTGATTTTGGAGCCCCCCCAAAATAAAATCTGTCACTGTTTCCACTGTTTCCCCATCTATTTTTGAAGAGAAGGGACCAGATGCCATGATCATACTTTTCTGAATGTTGAGTTTTAAGTCAACTTTTTCACTCTCCTCTTTCACTTTCATCAAGAGGCTCTTTAGTTCATCTTTGCTTTCTGCCATAAGGGTGGTATCATCTGCATATCATGAAGATCTTTTTTGTACAGTTCTTCTGTGTATTCTTGCCACCTCTTTTTAATATCTTCTGCTTCTGTTAGGTCCATACCATTTCTGTCCTTTATTGTGCCCATCTTTGCATGAAATGTTCCCTTGGTATCTCTAATTTTCTTGAAGAGATCTCTAGTCTTTCCCATTCTACTGTTTTCCTCTATTTCTTTGCACTGATCACCGAGGAAGGCTTTTTTATCTCTCCTTGCTATTCTTTGGAACTCTGCATTCAAAAGGGTATATCTTCTCTTTTCTCCCTTGCCTTTTGCTTCTCTTTTCACAGCTGTTTGTAAGGCCTCCTCAGACAACTGTTTTGCCTCTGTGCATTTCTTTTTCTTGGGGATGGTCTTGATCACTGCCTCCTCTAGAATGTCATGAACCTCTGTCCTCTGTTCTTCAGGCACTCTATTAGATCTAATCCCTTGAATCTATTTGTCACTTCCATTGTATAATTGTAAGGAAATAATTGTATAATTATTCCATTGTATAATTCAGGTATGATTTAAGTCATACCTGAATGGTCTAGTGGTTTTCCCTACTTTCTTCAATATAAGTCTGAATTTGGCAATAAGGAGTTCATGATCTAAGCCACAGTCAGCTCCCAGTCTTGTTTTTGCTGACTGTATAGAGCTTCTCCATCTTTGGTTGCAAAGAATATAATCAACCTGATTTTGGTATTGACCATCTGGTATAAAGATTAGATAGCTGTAATATATCAATGGTGATATCTTGATTGTGATGGCTGAATTATGAGTACATAATAGAATGTCCGATAGTTTGAAGATTCCTTAGCTGGATGGGATGAGTTACAAGCCAGAATCAAGATTGCCAGGAGAAATATCAACAACCTCAGATATGCAGATAATACCACTCTAATGGCAGAAAGCAAAGAGGAACTAAAGAGTCTCTTGATGAAGGTGAAAGAGTAGAGGGAAAAAGCTGGCTTAAAACTCAATATTACAGAAACAAAGATTCTGGCATCTGGCTCCATCACTTCATGGCAAATAGAAGGGGAAAAGCTGGCAGTAGTGGCAGATTTCCTCTTCTTGGACTCTAAAATCACTGCAGATGGTGACTGCAGCCATGAAATTAAAAGACGATTGCTTCTTGGAAGGAAAGCTATGACAAATCCAGACAGTGTATCAAAAAGCAAAGATATCACTTTGCCAACAAAGGTCCATATAGTCAAGGCCTTGGTCCTTCCAGGAGTTATGTACGGATGTGAGAGTTGGACCATAAAGAAGCAGAGCACCAAAGAATTGATGCTTTCAAACTGTGGTGCTAGAGAAGATTCCTGAGAGTCCCTTGGACAGCACGGAGATCAAACCAGTCAATCCTAAAGGAGATCAACCCTGAATACTCACTGGAAGGAATGATGCTGAAGCTGAAGCCCCAGGACTCTGGTCACCTGATGCGAACAGCTGACTCATTGAAAATACCCTGATGCTGGGAAAGATTAAAAGCAGAAGGAGAAGAGGGCGACAGAGGATGAGATAGTTGGATGGCATCACTGATTCAATGGACATGAACTTGGGCAAACTGAGAGATGGTGAGGGACAGAGAGGCCTGGCAGGCTGCAGTCCATGGCGTCACAAAGAGTAGGACAAAACTTGGCAAATGAACAACAACAAAGTAGAATGTCCTTGTTTGCACAGGGGTGGTAGGGCATAACCACCAAAATACTCTCTGAGTTCAAGGTTTAAGATTCATACATACTCTTATTGTTTGTATAAATTTGAAATTGTTTCAAAATGAAACAATTTAAAATCTATAAATGTGAACAAGTAGGAAATTGTGATTCATAAACAAAAAATAGCCAAAAGCTGTAGCCTCAAAGATGATTCAGGTATATAAATTTAAAGATATGAACTTCACAATAATCATTATAAATATGTGAAAGAAAACAGAAGAAAAGGTGGAAATTTTCAACAGAAAAAGGGAAAAAGTGAAATTAATCAAATGGTCATTCTAGACCTGGAAAATTATAATATCTGTAATTAAGAACTCAATGTAGAGCCCCAAGCAGAATTTAAAATATCAATCAAACAAAAACACTTAACCACTGCTGGAAAATGAAATATAGGAAAAAATCTTAAATGCAGTCAGAGAAAAAAAGACACTATCTTCAGAGGAACAACAAAAAGAACTCCAGCCAACTTCTCAAATCAAAATGTGAGCTAGAAGATAATAGAATGACAGCTCTAAAGGGCAGAAAAAATAAACTGGCCAACACAGAATTCTCTATCAAGCAAAATTACCTTTCTAAACTATAAGTGGAAAAGACATTCTCAGACAACTGAAGCTGAGATGATTCATCACTAGAAGTCAATACTGCAAGAAATATTAAAGTTCTCCAGGCAAAAGAAAAATGATACCAGATAGAATCAGGAAATCGCAAGAAGTGAAGGAGCATTAGAAAGGGTAGATATGTGAATAATGATAAAAGATTACTGACTAATGTAAAAACAGTATCTTGTTAGGAATGTAGAACACAGAGAAGCAAAAATATATCATGAATAATGTAATACAATTATAGCAACACAAGCTAGAAAAAAATAAACAGAATTAAACCATTTTAAGATTTTTCACAGTGTTCAGGGCATGGCAAAAGTATTAATTTAAGGTAGACTATAATAAGTTAAGGGACTGTTTTGTAATTTCTATCATGACCACTAAAAGTGAATCTATTAAAGAATAACAAATACATAAAAAAGGTAAAATGATATAATAAAAAAAACTTGACAAATACAAAAGAAGCTGGGAAAGGAAAAATATAAAGACAAAAAGTAGGTGAGACAAACCAAAAAAAAAAAAAATGGTAAAATTAAACAGAACTATATCAGTAATTACATTAAATGTAAATAAATTAAATATTAAAAGGTAGAGATGATCACACTGGATAAAAACCAGGACCCAACTACATGCTATTTATAACAAACACACTTAAAATATAAAGACATAATATTAATAGATTGAATTGTATAAACCAGTCCACCCCCCACCATGCATATATTTAGGCCCTAACCACCAATGTGACTGTATTTGAAGAAACTGCAGTGTAAATTAAAGAAATATTTTGAATAGAACATAACAACTTGCTACATGCATTTAAAATAACGCATAAGAGAAATTTATACTTTTAAGTACACCTATTAGAATAGTTGGAAATAAATTATCTAAGCTTCCATGTCAAGAAGCCAGAAAAAGAAGAGCATATTAGATCCAAAGAAAGTAGAAGGAAAGACTAAAGAGCAAAAATCAATACAGACACCAAATATAAAATGGAGACAATCAACAAAGCTAAAAGTTCATTCTTTGATATCATCAATAAAGTTGATAAATCCTTAGCAAGAATAATCAGTAAAAAAATAAATATCAGTATCAGAAAATTTTTAAAAAGAGATCACTATACACTCTAGAGATACTATAATGATAGCAAGAGGATATTATGAATAATTTTAGGTCAGTCTTTTATAACTTAAGATGAAATAGACAAATTCCATGAAAAACTGTGACTTATTAAAACTGACATCTATATAAAATGTGAACAGTTTTGGATCACTAAAAGAAATTGAGCCTATAATTTAAAGCCTCTGGGTTCAGAAGGCCTCATTAAAAAAAATTAACCAATGTATCAATTAGAGTGTTTGTTATTATTTTATAGTTTTTAAAATCTATTATTTTTCCTGTGTGTGTTTGTATAACTTATTACTATTTACTGGTGTTGACATCTTACCACTTGGATGTAGTGTGTGTGTATCTGTATATGTATGTGTGTGTGTATGCATAACCTATTATTATTTACTTATTGTTGTTGTTCAGTTGCCCAGTTGTGTCCAACTCTTTGTGACCCCATGGACTGTAGCATGTTAGGCCTCTCTGTCCCTCACCATCTCCTAAAGTTTGCCCAAGTTCATGGTGGTGGCATCCAACTATCTCATCCATTGATGCCCTCTTCTCCTTCTGCCCTCAATCTTGCACAGCATCAGGGACTTGTTCAGTGAGTCAGCTGTTCGCATCAGATGACCAAAATACTGGAGTTTCAGCTTCAGCATCAGTCCTTTCAGTGAATATTCAGGGTTGATCTCCCTTAAGATTGACTGGTTTGGTCTCCTTGCGGTCTAAGGGACTTTCAGGAGTCTTCCCCAGCATCACAGTTCGAAGGCATCAATTCTTTGGCGTTCTGCCTTCTTTACAGTCCAGCTCTCACCATTGTACGTGACCACTGGGAAGACTATAGCCTTGACTACATGGACCTTTGCTGGCAGAGTAATATCTCTGCTTTTCAACACGCTGTTTAGGTTTGTCATAGCTTTCCTGCCAAAAAGCAAACATCTGATTTCATGCCTGCAGTCACCATCCGCAATGATTTTAGAGCCCAAGAAGGGGAAATCTGTCACTACTTCCACCGTTACCCCCTCTATTTGCCATGAAATAATGGGGCCAGATGCCATGATCTTAGTTTTTTTAATATTTAGTTTTAAGTCAGGTCTTTCACTCTCCTCCTTCACCCTCATCAAGAGGCTCTTTAGTTCCTCCTCTTTGCTTTCTGCTATTAGAGTGGTATCATCCACGTATCTGAGGTTGTTGATGTTTTTCCCGCCTATCTTGATTCCAGCTGGTAACTCATCCAGTCTGGCATTTCTCATGATGTGCTCAGTGTACAGATTAAACAAACAGGGTGACAGCAGACAGCCCTGCTGTACTCCTTTCCCTATTTATTTTACTACTTAATTTACTTATTACCTACTGACATTTTACCACTTGGATGAAATGTAGAAACCTTATTCCATTTAACTCCTTTTACTTTCCTCCCTTTATAATAGTATTCGTCCTGTTCGGTGTTTGCTGAGCAAACCTAGATTTGTGATTTGGTGTGTATCGCTAATTCGGACAATTGCCAGTCATTCCAATATTTTTTCTGCTCTATTCGCTCTTCTTCTGATATTCTACTTATATGTATGTTACACCTTATAAAATTGTCCAAAAGGTCTCAGAAATGCTCTTTTTTTCTTTCATTCGTTTTTCTTTGTGCATGTCAGTTTTGTAAGTTTTCACTAACACATCTTCGGGTTCACTGATTCTTTCCTCAGTTTTGTACAGTCTACTGAAAAGCCTAGCAGAAGAAGATCTCTAGTCCTCCTCATTCTGTTTATTAATTCTTTGCACTGTTCATTGAAGAAGACCTTACCTCTCCTGCTGTTCTCTGGAACCTGCACTCAGATGGGTATATCTTTCCCTTTCTCCCTTGTTTATCCCTCTCTTCTTTCCTCAGCTATTTGTAGTGTCCTCAGACGACCACTTTGCCTTCTTGCATTTCTTTTTCTTTGGGATGGTTTTGGTCACTGCCTCCCATACAATGTTATGAACCTCCATCCATAGTTGTTCACATACTATGTCTACCAGATCCAATTCCTTGAATCTATTCGTGACTGCCACTGTATAGTTACAAGGGATTTGATTTAGGTCATATCTGAATGGTCTAGTGGTTTTTCCCTACTTTCTTCAATTTAAGCCTGAATTTCGAAATGAGGAGCTCATGATCTGAGCCACAGTCACCTCTCGGTCTTGTTTTTGCTGACTGTACAGAGCTTCTCCATCTTCAGCTGCAAAGATAGAATCAATCTGATTTCAGTATTGACCATCTGGTGATGCCTATGTGTAGAGTCCTCTTTTGTGTTGTAGGAAGAGGGTGTTTACTATGACCAGTGTGTTCTCTTGGCAAAACTCTGTTAGCCTTGCCCTGCTTCATTTGGTACTCCAAGGCCAAACTTGCTTGTTCCTCCAGGTATCTCATGACTTCCTATTATGCATTCCAATCTCCTATGATGAAAAGGACATCTGTTTGTGGTGTCATTCTAGAGATCTTACAGGTCTTCATAGAACTCATCAACTTCAGCTTCTTTGACATTAGTGGTTGGGGCATGGACCTGGGTTACTGAGATGTCAAATGGTTTGCCTTGGAAATGAACCAAGATCATTCTGTCACTTTTGAGACTGCACCCACGTACTGCATTTTGGACTCTTGTTGACTATGAATGGAGGGCTACTCCATTTCTTCTAAAGGATTCTTTTCCACAGAAGTAAATATAATGGTCATCTTAATTAAATTCACCCATTCCCGTCCATTTTAGTTCACTGATTCCTAAGATGTCAATGTTCACCCTTGCCGTCTTCTGCTTGACCACATCCAATTTACCTTAATTCATGGACCTAACATTCCAGGTTCCTATGCAATATTTTTCTTTACAGCATAGGACTTTACTTTCATTAGCAGACATATCCACAACTGTGTGTTTTTCCACTGTGGCCCAACTGCTTCATTCTTTCTGGAGCAATTAGTAATTGCCCCCCACACTCTTCCTCAGTAGCACACTGGACACCTTCTGATCTGTGGGGCTTATCTTCTGGTGTCAAATGAAACATCTGGATATCCATATGTAAAAGAATGAAGTCAGCCTCCTCTCTTACATCATATACAGTTAATTCAAAATGAATCAAAGACCTAAATGTAAGAGATAACACTATAAAACTATTAGAAGGAAAAGGCTTAATCACTATGATCTCTAACAAGTCAATCGTTTCTTAGAAACAACACCAAAAAAACAACAAAAATAAAAAATAGATAAATTAGGCTTCATCAAAATTAAAAATTTTGTGTTTTCAAAGGATATTATCAAGCAAGTAGAATGACAATTCACTGAATGGAAGAAATATTTATGTGCAATAATGTACTAAATGTCTTTAAAAATACAAACACACACATATTACATAAGTAGAACAAATAAAGATGAGAAGAAAATGCACTCAAAATTTACATAGGAGAGGATAAGGGCTTGGGCTTTAGAACCAAAATGACATTTTCAAGCCTAGACTTTATCACTTACTAGCTCTATGACAACCCATTCCAGTGTTCTTGCCTGGAGAATCCCAGGGACGGGGGAGCCTGGTGGGCTGCTGTCTATGGGGTCACACAGTCGGACACGACTGAAGTGACTTAGCAGCAGCAGCAGCATCACATCAATCCTATAATGTAGGAGTATTATTATCTGCATTTTAGTGATAAAGAAACAGAAGTCATAGAGCTGCTGCTGCTGCTGCTAAGTCACTTCAGTCGTGTCCGACTCTGTGTGACCCCATAGATGGAAGCCCACCAGGCTCCCCCGTCCCTGGGATTCTCCAGGCAAGAACACTGGAGTGGGTTGCCATTTCCTTCTCCAATGTGTGAAAGTGAAAAGTGAAAGTGAAGTCGCTCAGTCGTGCTTAGCGACCCCACGGACTGTAGCCTACCGGGCTCCTCCATCGATGGGATTTTCTAGGCAAGAGTACTGGAGTGGCTTGCCATTGCCTTTTCCTGACTATACATAAAATGCCTGGTACACAGTAAATACTAAAAAGCTGTTTTATATCTTAACCCTCCCCCCCACACAGCTAATAGAATCACAGATGGTTTTATTTATATACTTTTGTGCCCCCTCACCCTCCCCTCCTGAATTCAAATCTATAGTGTTTGGAATTTATCCTATAAGCAATGCAGTCATTAGAGGGTTTTAAGTAGGTCAGCGACATAAAATAGTAGCCTTAGAAGGGCTGTGTTAGCAGCAATATGCTTGGTGAACTTGGGAAAGAGCAGACTTGGCCAAGAACCAGGAGGATAGCCCTGAGGTAGTGGGGCTACTTCATCATTTTAAGCCCTACAATACCTGGATAAATCTAGAATGGGCATTATCCCCATTCTTTTATATATATATATATATATATGTATATATTTCCCATTATTTCATAAAACTACATAGGCATATAGAATTTCTTTTTTTCAGGTTTACTCATTCTTTAATTTCACAAGTATTCTTTTTTAAATTGAGATATAATTGATATATAACTTTTAGGTATGATTCAATTTTTGTATATACTACAAAATGGTCACCACAATAAATTTAGTTGAATCTCATATTTTCAAAATTTTCTTTAATACACAGTCAGCAAGGTATTCTGTGGGAGGGCATGTTGCTCCATGCCATTATATAAATCGTAAGTTCATGTAATTTATACACCACAAACTCCTCAAACATTTCAGTAACACTCAAAACATTCGCCTTTATACCCAGTACAGAGTGCAGACATTCAACACCACAGGTGCTCCTCCTCTCCCAACCCCACTTATTTCTTTCATTTTACTTTACAATAAGTCGGAGAAGTCTAGCAATAAATCTTTAGCATTCAGATACTTTCAAATGTGCTTTTAGAGTAGTTTTAATCTTTCTTCAGGACTTAAAGATCAAATTTACTCAAGAGGTCTGAGGGGTACGTGTGTTTGTATTTAACCCATATCCTAATCTCAAATGTGGTTATGAACCCAACTTCCAGAGCTGAACTAAAAATCAATACCAAGCAGTGGAAAAGACAAAACTGTGTACATAATACTGCCAGATAACAAATGAAATCTATAAAGGATCTTTCTCAGAAATAAAATTAAAAGATTCAATTCCATCAGAGTCATAGAATGTAGAAACTACAGTACAATAAAAGTATATATGAGATATACTGAAAGGTAAAAATGACAGGCAAACAGAGAGTAGACATTGACATATCTTTAATTACTACTCCGTTTCAGGCTAATGGTAAAAATTAGTCTTCAGATACTTGATAACATCAGCCTGTCTCTGCTGGGTTAGTACCAAGATCTGTAGCCAAGCAAATACTTCTAATAAAATTGATTTTCTTTTTTGGCAACCAATAGACCAGTCAATAATAATGTTGTTTAAGAAAGATTGAGTCATGAGGGAGATGAACATTTCCTTCCATTTACTATGTTTGTATTGTCTATATTTGAAAAGAGTTTTCAATAAGAAAACCAAAGAAGAAATTACAAGGGGAAAGCTATTTTGAGAGCAAATCTCCAAAAGCTCTCTGATTTGGAAGCATGTTAGCAACCCAAGCTGACAAAGCCAAAAGCAGTCCCTTAACTGAAGCTAGATCATATGGATTAGGATTGTCAATAACAAAGGAAAACCAAGGGTAGGAACAACACAAAGTGGTCATACAATGACAAAGAGGGCAAGGAAAGGTATATAGTCCTAACTTATTCACCCTAAAAAGCTACATGGAACTTTTACTTTGCACTGAAGTTTAGTGTTAGGTAAAGAGTATTCTATAAAACCACATACGGCAGTTTTTTATATTGTTTGTCTTACAATACTCAAACAAATAGAATACAAGAAACCCACATGCAAAAACCTCAGCCTAAGCCTAAACTGGGGACACTTCCACCCAAAATACTACCCCTGACAATCCAAACAAAATTAAAGACATGAATGCACCAATAAGTTTTGTTTTGGTGGTGACTGGGGGAAGCAAGGGTTAGAAAGACAATTTCAAAGCTCACACAGAGAAACAGACAAGCAAAAATGACAGGAAATATTCTGAATAAGTAATTAAGTAATCTATCCTGCCAGGTATTAAAACATATTTTGAAGCTACAATATTTAAAGCAGTATAGCACAAGTATGTGAGCAGAAAAAGAGAGCAACAGAAGAACAGCTCGAAATGTGAAATTCATAGATAAGTGAGAATATAAAAAGAAGACACTTTAAATCAGCAGAGAAAAGATTATTCAGTAAACATTATTGGAACTGGCTAATCATCTGGACAAAAATAAAATTCCTATTACATACATGTAATCCTAATTCTAGATGGATCACAGAAATCATGAAGTGATAACAAGTATTAAAAGAAACATTTTAACAAATATAATATCACAAAGAAAGAGCTAATTTTCCTTAATACATAGAAGTTCTGAAACAAAGGAGAATTTTTTAAAAATTAGTTGTTCGCATTTTTTGAGTTTTCCCCTTTGTACATAAACAAGTTATAAAGAAAAAAAGTGAAATATATATGGCCTAAAGTTATGACTTTGATCTATGACTCAAAGCTAGGGAACTAGCCCGAGAAGAATGCACACAAGTCTAATGGGAAAAAAACATTTATTCTAATAAAATAACAAGGAAACCCAAAGGTTCTGGTAAATGCTTAGGCCTTCTCTGGTTCTCATGATTTATTTTTCTAACATTCTGTCAGCTTCTTTATAAGCTGATATTACTTTGTTCAATATTTACTGAGAAACATCTGTATGTCAGACATCCAGGGTACTGGAGACAACCATATTCTAGTACTTGTATATGGTGGTGTTGAGGATATAGACATGTACACAATGAATTACAATATATGGTGACTGCATTGTGGTAGCTCTTTGATGAGCTTAAGAACAGGGAGCGATAAGAGACAGTGGAGGTGTCTATCTGGTCAGAGTGAAGGAAGGCTTCCTGGAGGAAATGATATGTAAAATTAGGCCTAGGAGGGAGAATGAAGAAGAGAGAAAACAATATCTAAAAAGCCCAACAGGTGAGCAACATGTCAAGTTCTACAGAATCAGTGAAACTTATTGTAGCAGGGATGGTGCGTAAGCTAGGAGTGTGTTGAGTGTGTGTAGAGGTAAGCAAATCCCAGATCATGAAGGGCTTCACAGGACAAATCACATTTAGATTTAATTTTAGAACAATAAAAGAAAACAAGAGAAATATTTGCAAATTACCATCTTAAAAAGTCTCTCCAGATGAAAAGTGGGAAATAACATCTAAGGACATCAAGATTAGAAGCAAGGATATGGTGGGTGCTGGCAATGATGAAACAGAGAAGCGGGTAGATTTGAGACATACTTCCCTGGTGGCTTAGACAGTAAAGCGTCTGTCTACAATGTGGGAGACCTGGGTTTGATCCCTGGGTCAGGAAGATTCCCTGGAGAAAGCAATGGCAACCCACTCCAGTACTCTTGCCTAGAAAATCCCATGGACGGAGGAGCCTGGTGTCCATGGGGTCACAAAGAGTCGGACATGACTGAGCGACTTCACTTTCACTTCACTAGGAGAGAGAACCTAGAGGACTTCAGTGGATGTGAAAATGAGAGAAAAATCAAAGCTGAATCCTAGAACACTGGGTGGATGTTGGTGCCAGTTACTGGGTGAGGATGGCAGTGGTAGTTGAGGAAGTTCAGTGGTGGTGCTAGTGGTAAAGAATGCCTGCCAGTGCAGGAGATGCGCAAGACATGGGTTTGATCACTGGGTCGGGAAGATCCCCTAAAGGAGGAAATGGCAATCCAATCCAGTATTCTTGCCTGGAAAATTTTATGGACAGAGGAGCTTGGTGGGCTACAGTCCATAGCGTTGCAAAGAGTCAGACACAACTGAACATGTACTGCAAGTTCAATGTTAGATATTGCAAGTTTCAACTGTCTGAGATGACAAGAAGAAATATACGTTGGTGCAACTACTGGCTGAGATACAGTGTTGATAAAGATTTCTTCTATTTTGTCTGTGAAATAGGAGAAAATGTGAGAATAAGAAAGACCATTAAGACATGCCAGCCAAAATTAAAGACTGATACCATAATTTTTTTATAATATCAGGGATGTGTGATTTTGTTTTCCTAACTTTGCCTAGAGCCAAAATGTAGATGTATAGAAGGCAGGCAACTGGATTAACCAGAATTAAAGTTTTGCCAGATGGTTACCATAGCTGAAAAATAGGGAATGGGAATGAAGTTGAACATAATAATAGCATGAGAGTGGACAAATGAGCTAAATGGAAGAAGTAATCAGTCAAGGGACTAGGGATTTCCATAAGATCAAATAAGATTTAGAGTGAACTGGAGAGTATAGTTTAGTTAGAACCAAACATTTAAGACTTGATTAAAAGTTCAGGGTAAGGTCATGGGCTAAAGTGGAATGGATGTACATGACAACAAATATTATGAAAAGGAAAAGCATTTTATATCTGACATACTAAATTAAAAAGCAAACTTCTGAATAAGACATGGATGCCCACTTTCACTATTTTATTCAACATAGTACTAGAAGACCTAGAGCAATTAGGCAAGAAAATGAAATAAAAAACATCAAAACTGGAAAGGAAGAAGTAAAAGTATCTCTGTTCATAGACAACATATCTTATATGCAGAAAATCTTTAAGCTTCCACAAAAAACTGTTAGAACTATTAGGGAAATTCAGCAAAGGTGCAGAATATAAAAATCAACACACAAAAATCGGTTGCATTTCTAAACACTAACAATGAATAATCAGAAAGTGAAATTTAGAAAACAGTTTCATTTACAGTAGTGTCAAAAAAGAATGAAACACTTAGGAATAAACCAAACCAAGGAGGCAAAAGAACTGTACACTGAAAATTATAAAATAGTTTTGAAATAAATTAGAGACACAAATAAAGAAAAGTCCTTCCATGGACTGGAAGACTTAACCACTGTTAAAATGACAATATGAATATCCCTGCTTTTAAAAGTCTGCTTTATGCCACTTCACTTTACTAAAAACCTACTTCAGTACCTGGTTTTGCTAACCAGAAAAAACACAAAAATCTAGAGGACTTTTGCTTTTACAAAAAAAAAGGCAAAAATCAAAATGAGCACCAAGTCTCTATTTTGCAGCTGGGCATTGCAGAGCAGTGTTCCTTCTCCTTCTCCAGCAACTACACTCTGCATCTCAGCACGAAGCCACCTTAACTTTTAACTGCGCCAGCATCAGTGCTTTATCTCAGTTTATTTTGTGCATGCATTAGCAAGATGTGCCCTAAGGTAACTGCTTCTTCGCTTTACATCATTTTGGCTTACACAAGGTTTCATTGTTCACTTTACTTTCAGAGAACAGGGGAAAACTGTACTCCCAAATTGATCTACAGATTCAATGCCACCTCTATCAAATCCCAATGACATTTTTGTGAAAAGAGAAAAATCCATCCTAAAATTCACATGGAAACACAAAGGACTCAGAACAGCCAAAAGTCTTGAAAAAGAAAAACAAGTTGGAAGTCTCACATTTCCTAATTTCAAAATTTACCACAAAGATATAGTAATTAAACCAGTGAAGTGCTGGCATAAAGACAAACATATAGACACATGGAACAGAATAGAGATCCCAAACTCTTGCATACATGGTCACATGGTTTTTGACAAGGGTGTCAGGGCCATTCAGTGAAGAAACGACAGTCTTTTCAACCTATGAATGGCACTGGGAAAACTGAATGTGCACATGCAAAAAAAAATGAAGCTGGAGTTACCTTTGACTCAAAAAGGATCAAAAACAGAGCTAAAATTATAAAGCTCTTAAAGAAAATATGGGGAAAAAACTTCATGACATGGCATTTGGCAATGATTTCTTGAATACGACACCAAAAACAAAAGGAAAAATAGATAAGGTGAACTTCCTCAAAATTTTAAGCTGCTGTGTATCAAAGGACACTATTATCAGAAGCGTGAAAGACCACCCACAGAATGAGAAAAAATATTTGTAAACTGTGTATACGATAAGGGACTGATATTCAGAATATCTGAGTCAGAAAGATCCCCGGGAGAAGGAAATGGCAACCTACTACTGTGTTCTTGTCTGGGAAATGCCATGGACAGAGGAGCCTGGTAGGCTACAGTCCATGGGGTCACAAAGAGTCAGACACGACTGAGTGACTAACATACCTTACAACTTAACAATAAAAAACCCTAAACAACCCAATTAAAGGGTGTGAAAGCACATGAACAGACATTTCTCCAAAAAAGATGAATGTATGGCCAATATTAACTGGTCAACATTAATAATGTTCAACATCATTAATCATTCAGTCTAGTTCAGTTCAGGCGCTCAGTTGTGTCCGACTCTTTGCGACCCCATGAATCACAGCACGCCCTGGATGGCATCATGAATCATTAGGAAAATGCAAATCAAAACCATAATGAGATATCACTTCATATCCACCAGGATGGCTAATATCAAAAATACAGAAAATAACAAGTGTTGGTAAGGATGTGGAGAAACTGGAATATCTGTGCATTGCTGATGGGAAGGTAAAATGGTGCAGCCACTGTGGAAACGGTTTAGTGATCCTCAAAACATTAAAGAATTACCATATGATCCAGCAATTCTACTTCTGGGTATATACTCAAAAGAAGTGAAAGCAAGGACTCAAAACAAATATTTGCTACTCATATTCACAGAGGTATTAATCACAATAGCCAGAAGGTGAAAGTAATCTGAATGTCTGTAGATGGATATTAGGATAAACAAAATATGGTATATACATACAATGCAACATTATTGAGTTTTAAAAAGGAAAAAAATTCTGTCATGGTACAACACGGATGAACCTTGAAGACATTATGCTAAATGAAATAAGCCAGTCACAAAAGGACAAATAGTGTATGATTCTACTTATATGATGTATCTAGAGTAGTCAAATTCATGGAGAGAGAGAGTAGAATGGTGGTTGCTAGGGTTATGGGGGGGCAGGGGAATGGGGAGTTAGCTATGTGTACAGAATTTCTAGGGGTGCATGGTAAATCTTAATAATCATGAATTTGGCAATTGTTGTTTAGGTATGACACCAAAGGCACAACCAACCAAAGAAAACAGATATGCTGAACTTCATCAAAACTGAAAACTTTCTGTGCACCACAGGACAGTATCGAGAAAGTGAGAAGACAACCCCCAGAAAGGGAGAAGATATTTGCAAATCATACACCTGATAATGCTTTAAGGTCCAGAATATAAGAACTTTACTTCTTAAATATAAAAAAACCTCTCAGTTTAAAAAAGGGCAAAACACTTGAATAGACATTTTTCCAAAGAAGATAGACAAGCTGTTAACAAGTACATGAAAAAATACTCACTAGGGAAATGCAAATCCAAATCATACTATGATGAGATCACTACACCCGACTAGAATGGCTACTAAACAAGAAAATAATGAGTATTGGTGAAGATGTGGAAATACTGAAACACATGCATTGCACTGCTGGTAGGAATCTAAAATTGTGTGGCTCCTGTAGAAAACAATTCGGAGTTTCCTCAAAAAATTAAACATCAAATTACCGTATAGGAAATTCTCTTCCTAGGCACAGAACCAATAGAACTGAAAACAAGTTTTGAACAAAAACATGTATGCGAATTGTTCACAGCAATTATTCACGATTGCTAAAAGGTGAAAACAACTCAATTACTCATCAGTTGATGAAGGATAAAATGTGTTCTATACATACAACAGAATATTACTTAGTCATAAAAAGGAAAGAAGTGCAGTTACCTGCTACAACATGGATAATCTCTGAAAACATGCCAAGTGAAAGAAGCCAGAAACAGGCCACATATTTTATGATCCCATTTATATGAAATATCCAGAATAGGCAAATCCATTGAAACAGAAAGATTAGTTGTTGCTAAGATCTGGAATGGAAGGGAAATAGGGAGTGACAACTTAATGGGTACAAACTGTCCTCATCCTTCTGGGGTGATGAAAATGTCAGGACAAGATAGTAGCGATGGCTGCACGTTGTTAAATATATTAATGCCACTAGCTTGTACACTTTAAAACCATTAATATGGTAAATTTTACTTTATATAGATTTTACCTCATTTTTAAAAAATGTTCCCTTTTCATCACTCTTCAGTTCAGTTCAGTGGTCAAACAGATGACAAGAGCGAACATCGACATGCTAGGAATCAGCGAACTAAGATGGACTGGAATGGGTGAATTTACTCATCACTCTTACCTGACAGTTAATATCAGCTCTATATTGTAGCAAGACTGTGACTAGTTCCTTATGTCCTCGATCACAAGCCCAGTGGAGTAGAGTTCTGCCCTAAAACACAGAAAAAGACAAATGAATTTGTTAATCCAGTTATGGGCCATATAAAAGACATAAGGTCTTAAGAAAGATACAGAAATAAATAAAAATATAGGTTAACTATTCTCAGAATGACTACTATAAAATGTTCTATGGGAAAAGCAGTAAACGAAAACAACAGGAATTCCTGAGTTGTACTTTGGGGATCTGTTAGATACTAGCCCAGTGACTTTCTTCAGCCTGATCAGTTTCTTTATCCACAGAGTGGGGATAAGCTTAATACTAACAACAATAATACCAGTAACATTTATTGAATGTATGAACTACACAATAACTTTTAAAGTACTTTGATGAAATGAAAGAGATTAATTTTAAGTTATTATGTTTATTTTTAGTGAAACAACTCTTATGAATTAAAAATAATGGTACTTAGATCGAGGTCGAGGTAGAGATCATAATGTAATATATCTAAATTTACTCAAGTTTATTCCATAAAATGTAAGAAAATATAATCATAAGTACTTCCCCTTCATAGCCCAAATTTACACCCTGAAACAGTGTACTACTAGTACAAATGTTTAACTTCAAATGTTGACCATGAAAGCCACCTGTAAAACAGAATAGACAATTAACTGTTAGGAGACAGCATACTACATAGTAAGCAATTTTAACTACTGTCTACCAAAGACAATCAGTTACTATCGATGTGTTAATTCTTTTCTCTACTGTCAGAAAATCTTGGCTTAGTTAACAAAAGGAGCCTAATTGGTCCAAAGAATAAACAAAACCCCCAAAGCTAAGGACTTTTCTGAAGAAATGAGTGATTATGGCTTAATACCACTTTTTGAGGGTGGTAGTGATGTTGTCATTTTTAAAAGAATGGAATGTTTTTTCACATTAAGTTGAAATCCCTGCTTTATGTCATTTTAGAAAAGATTTAAACAGATATAAGCTAGGACAAAGAGGACTTAAAAGTAAAAAGCACCTTTGAAGAAAGCTTACATTCTTCGTCTTTCAGACTCTCTTCACATACCTATTCGTTCAACTAATTAACCAGGAGCTATTCTTGAAAAAAACAAACAAGAACAAAAACCCAAAGTAAGACAACTTCTTCCTTAAAAATTGTCCTTTCCTTTTTCTTGCATTTGCTCAATTTATTTTTACTTACCTGTGAATATCTGTTTTGTATGCAAAATGCAAACGAGAAGGGAAGCAGAAAATTTTTAAATGTGGGCAAATCAGTTACACTTTATTGTAACAGCAAAACCACTTAGTTAATTATTAGTTCAGAGCCCAGTAATAATTTTTTAAAATGGAGACAATTCTAAAAGCCAAATAAAAAATGTATTGTTGATAGAGAACAACGTTGCCTGTGTTAAGTGTTCCCCAGCTCTAATGTGTACTGATTTACTGTTACTAGGGCACTCATTTTAAAACCCTCCATATGAATAATTAGATATTCTAATTTGATTCTCAGAACAAATACCAATGTGTAAAGTATTTTATAATTCAATATAACTGTTTCACAGCTTTTACATTAAAATAATCAGGTAAAATGTCTAAGTCTGTATTATTTTTAGTTCTAATTTTAAGGGTACAATTTACCGCTATCGAATTAACAAGAATCACCATATATTACAAATGATGTGTGATAGACTTACATAGGGCACCTACCAGAACTACCTAATAGTTAAGTAAGAAAACATAATATATCTAGTATTTTTACTGTAAGACGTACAGATAATTTCTATTTCTCAACAAGATTCCTGACTTCTCCTTAGGTTTGACCCAATAGGGCTCCATTGATTAATGCCAAAATATAAATCCTTAGCTGTTTCGGTGAGGAAGCACACAAGCAACACTTTACTGTTAATGGGGAGTTATATTTAAAATTTTCCATGTGTGGTGCCAAAAATTTACTTTAGGGAAACACCTATGACTGGACCTCAGTAGTGATTTTCACATTGGAGATATTTTCCAGAAGGGTGGCACTCGTATAGCAATGTTTTAAGGAGGACAATGTGCTCTCAGACATTTACATTCTGCTTTTTAACAGGTTTTTTGACCTGCGATGTAATTAATTTTTGTAACGCATTATTTTAATGGTACACTAATTAACCTTGAATTAGAATGAATTCTCTGACAATGACTTTCTACAGAAGTGCTGAAGAGAGCTACATTAAGACCACCTAATGATTAATATTTTTATGCGGTATTAAGCTCAAAAACAAGAGCAGGATTAAACATACTTGTAAATAAGCATACATAAAATAAATCAGGCTTTGGAATTTTTGCCTTCAAAAGTTCCTGCACTTACCAGGATACCAGCCTAACCAGGTATCTGAATGTGATAACTCTTTACGTCTTCACATTACAGAGGTCCTGTAAACGTACTCTAAGATTATTGGCTCAAGTAATACATAACCAGGAATTTGCAGAGATGCTATCCTCATAACCCCTACTGATTAAATCAGTAAATAAACACCTGTGGTTCTATTTTTTCTTTTTGTTAACCACAAATATACATGGACCAAATAGTACAATTTTTAAATTTATTAAATTGAGATACTGGATTCCATAATTTCTTTTCCAGAAGGAAGACCATCAACTAGGTATACATCATATTTGTTTAAAGATTTTACACAAACTTATGAGCTATTTTACCTACTTTTATATGTAATTATTTTATCATCTATGAATGATATAACCTCTTACAAATTTTCAAGTTAAAATTTATTTTTACTGTTACCACTAAAACTGATAACTGTTTCTTTGCTTTGAACTTCTGACAAAATATCCCAGAAGTAGTTAGGATATAAGTGGGGGAAGCTATTATTAAAAGGAATTTTTGTTAGACCACCAGAAGACAATAAGCACTGTTCGGAAAGCTCTGGATATATTCTGGAATTCAAACACAGTAAAACATGGGGTTGGGGGGAGAGAGTTCCCATCTATTAACCAAGGGTGCAAATACCGTCTTACCTCAGACAGATGAATGACTACAGTGCTTTCAAAGTGCAAGGTGGCAGCTAACCTATTAAGTAGTATTACTTTCATACCTTCTGGAAAATACAGAGTGGGTCTTAATATTTTAAATGCTCCTTTGATATCCTTGGTTACTTGTCCTTAAACCATGAAGAGAGTTTTTAAAATTACATTTTCTCCTGGATATCACAAATTAAATGAAAAGAGATAGTATTATAAAGTGAATCGACGTTCTTATGGTATTTTAAGAATAGATACAAAGCGTGTACACCATATGTGCAGTAGATGAAAACATGGCAAAGATGGTATATTTAAATTTGTAAGAGCTGCCATTCTATCAAAGATTGTATAGGATGGTGGTGGTGGTTTAGTCACTAAGTCAAGTCCGGCTTTTGCGACCCCATGGACTGTAGCCTGCCAGGCTCCCCTGTCCATTGGATTCTCCAGGCAAGAATACTGGATTGGGTTGCCAGTTGCTTCTCCAGGGGATCTTCCTGACCCAGGAATTGATCCTGGGTCTCCTGCCTGGCAGTCTGATTCTTTACTGAGGGAAGCCATTGTATAGGCTAATACAGGCTAATTACTTAGTGAAATACTGTAAACAGGTCAACCTGAATTTCTCTCTCCAAAAAAAACTGGGTTTCAATTTACAACTGATTGACTTCAGCTACCAATAACCTGTAATGTATGTCTCCTCTCTCCTCTCCCTATCTTCTAACGTTTGCTGCTGCTGGTAAAGCATCTGGCTACAGTGACTACTCACCCACCTGCCACCACCAGAAACTACACAAAGCCTCCTACTGCCACCCACCTCTCAAGTGTAAACCAACAGTGTTCTTTCAAAAACTCAGACAGCAGTAGTATCCGGAGGCAGTTTACAGTCTCAAGATGTGACTAGCATGGAAGTTAATACACATTTAAAGTAAATGAATATTTTGTTCACTGGCTAGGACCTAAGGTAAAAAGAAATGGTGTTGCTGAGCTATCAGGGAATTCAGAAGGACTTTAAATACACTACTTTAAAAGATCCCTTTATAAGCATTTACTAAGTCATAATGTTAGTAACTAAAGGGTCAAGGAGTAAGCAATGGAGATATTACTTCATCCTGTATAAAGTAATAAGTAATCCAGTGATAATAATAAGGTAGCCAGGTGTCATCATAAGACAACGGATAAATACATGATATATTCATGGTCATATGATGGAATATTACTCAGCAATAAAAACAAAGGGAAATACTGATCTATACAATAATATTAATGACCCAAAATTTAATTTTGTTAAATGAAAGAAGCCTTATACCAAAATAAAGTACATTTTATGATTTCACCTATAAAGTTCTAGAACAGGCAAAACCAACATATGGTAGAAGAATTAGAAAACAGTGATTACCTTTGTGGGATGAGGAGAAAGAACCAGCCGAGAAGAGACATGAGGGAATTTTCTAGGGTGACAGTAATGTTCTATATCTTGATAGGAATTTTGGTTACACGGGTACATGCATTTGTCAATATTAATTGAAAAAAGTGAAAATGAACTCTCTCAGTCACGTCTGACTCTTTGCAACCCTATGGGCTATAGCCCGCTAGGCTCCTTCTCTGTCCATGGGATTTTCCAGTCAAGAATACTGAAGTGAGTTGCCATTTTCTTCTCCAGGGTATCTTCCTGACCCAAGGATCAAATTCAGGTCTCCCACATTGCAGACAGGCTCTTTGCCCTCCGAGCCATCAGGGAATACCATATAAAGATTAACTTTTGCAAATGACTGAAACAGGCTTGAACCCAGGTATCCTGCATTGCAGGCGGATTTTTTACCAGCTGAGCCACAAGGGAAGCTCAAGAATACTGGAGTGGGTAGCCTATCCCTTCTCCAATGGATCTTCCCAACCAGGAATCAAACCAGGGTCTCCTGCACTGCAGGCAGATTCTTTACCAGCTGAGCTATCATTGTATATATATTTTACATTAAGAGAAAAACCAGACTAATACTGATCTCTGGTTAATGATATATATGCTGAAGCATTTAGAAGAAAATGTATTGTCTATAAAATACTCTGAAACACATCCAAAAAAGTAAGATAGGTTGACAGATGGATAAAGATATTGCTAAATACTGATAAAGCAAACATACATAGTAAAATATCAGTGGTAGAATCTAGTGATAGGAATACATATGTCCACTGTAAAATTCTTTCAACTTTCTGGTATGTGTACAATTTTTCATAATAAATTGTTGGGAAAAAAAAATCAAACAAAAATTTGCACACCCACATTCACAGCAGCATTATTCACAACAGCCAAAATATGAAAGCAACCCAACTGTTCACAGATATTTAGATACACAAAATACAGTATATGCATACAAATATCATTCATTTTTTTAAGAGGAAGAAAATTTTGACATGTTTTAACATGGATGAGTCTTAAAGACATTATGTTAAGTAAAATAAGCCAGTCACAAGATAGCACATACTGTATGATTCCATTTACATGACGTATCTAGAGTGGTCAAATTCATGAAGACAGAAAGTCAAATGGTGGCTGCCAGGGAGCTGGGGGAAGGGGAGGAATAGGGAGTTAGTGTTTAATGAGTATAGAGTTTCAGTTGGGGAAGATGAAAAAGTTCTGAAGAAGTATTAATATAGGCATGATTTTTAAATGGTGCTGCCTGTATTAATTATGCTTAATTTAACAGTTTAGAATGCTCAGTTACTAGCGTGAATAAACAGAGTTCCTTCAAATTAATGTTAATCAACTACACAACCAAAATAACATATACTCAAGTGTAGAAAGTTATTTAAGAGGATACACTTTTACTTCCTTTCTTAAATAAAAGCATAAATTTATCCTCAGTTCACTGACTCTGCCTCTTAGACTTTTGCTTCTTTGTTAGGTTAATAATGTCAGGTTTTGCCAGATTTTGCATCAGTTTCTCAAGCCAAAAGCAAGTAAATTGTATTCTGACATGAGCCACAAATTTAAAACAAAGCAAGTAAAGAAAGGAACAGTCAAGAGAAAGGTGACCTTCTTCAAAGTATTTGAAAGAATCAATAAGTATATGGAAAATGGTATAAAATTATACCTTCAAAACAACAGAAAGGAAAGAACCAAAGAAGCAGCTCAATAAAAGAGGAATTTGGGGAGCGCATTTGATAAGAATCTATGGGAAACTAATAAATTGTATAAATGCTTTGGGAGGGGACTGATGATAGATACATTGGAATGAGGTCATCTAACTTGTCCAAATATTATTACATCACTACATTTAACAAATTTAAGTTAATATAAAAGTTTAAAATACACACTAATAAGCATGTATTTAGCATCTGCTGATATGGCACTGATCTAAGAAACAATGAGTATGATAAGAACAGTACAGACATAAAATGTGCCTGGTGATCGATAAGAAATATTCTGTTCATAACAAGTATACTTCACAAATTATTTAAATCAGCTATTTTCTTGAAAAACCTGTAAATATGTGGCATGTGTGAAGAGTTAAATTAATATGACTCAAAAATAAAAATTGAAGCACCATTTAAAAAATTTAAAAGCTCCTACATTTCTCTTCATATTACCTGTACTGCAGTTTTCAAACATTTCTGCAAATCATTAAAAACTTTATTAAAGTTGTGATATAAATAAAAAATGAGTACACATAACACCATGATTCTAAACTTGGAACGTGAAACATCTGATATATAGATAGTGTCCTGAAAAGTAAGTATAACTACAAAACTTTTTCTTTTACCTAAAATATAAACAATGTTCTAATTACCGTATCAGTAGGAAACACTATGTATTGAATAATTTTCTCAAATTAGAAATGTATAACTTACTATTACTATATTAGCAGCAATTACAACTAAATGACACACACCAGGAACTATACTTAAACATAATAAAATAATTTCATTATAAAATAGGAATATTTTACTTAAAGAGCATTTTATATACATGTTCATGTGCTACGATAGCTATAGATTCAAATGTAAGCATTTTAGGCAATATAATAATAATATTTATTTCAATATATGTGGTGCAATATAGCTTATCAGAATATGACTATTATTAAATTTCTTTATGTGCTCACAGAACATTTTAAGTGCAATAAATGTAATTTTTAATCGTCTTAGGGAAAGACTGAAATTGGGGTGAATCTGCTGGGTGGACATTTTATATAAAGTCATACACCATCCCACAGAATCTTAGGCAATCAGTAGTGAAATATCTCAAGTTCAAATATTAGATAGACAAACACCAGAAGAACTAGATGTCCTTTCAAAATTTTAATTGTTACCCAACTTATTATAGTAGGGAAATGTCTTTTTTCTGATAAAGAGGTTAAAAGTATTTAGCCAGAAAGTTAACTTTGAGATTATATACTTTTAATGCACCATCAAAGCTTACAAAGTTGTTTCATTTGCTAGAGCTTTAAATGTCATGAAGCAATACCCTTTATTTCATTTAGAATGTTAAGTTTGATTCTAATTTTAAGCTTCCATTTCCCTCATGTTCTTAAATTAATTCATACAAATCCCTGATTAATAATAAAAGGGCTTGCCATCAGTATTCACAGCCCAGCCTGAGTTGTCATGGCTGAAAGGGCAGAAATCTGCTTGGAGCAACGAGAGAACCCAACTGAATTCAGGGTGTCTCAGTCTATGAATGTGTAAGCACTTCATCTGTTCATGGAGACACAATGTTCTGGCAGGCTGGGGGTAAAGGTAGCTGCATGGGTAACAAACTGGAAGACCCGGGAAACTGGACTGTATCAAAGTCACCAAATGAGAGAAGAACGGCATTTGACAAGGCTTTCTCTCACTGCACACACAGAAAACGGCGCTGTTCAGTGTAACCCATTTGTGTTCCAGACATTTATTTTATCCTATTACTGCTGACCCACGATCTCTGCAGAGGCCACGTGTGAATTAACTATTTTATAAAAGAAATCGTTGCAAGTCAGAGCATAACACCAGCAGGGCTGACTGGAAACTGATTATCCTTCTTAAATCCAGCGGTGAAAAGAACTCTCTCTCAGAACTACATTTCACTCTTTTAGACTCAGCAGTTGTATGTATTTGAACAAGTAACATGTACATATCGGAAGCAGTTCTTGTCTGGAAAATAAGGATAAACTTTCAGAGCTGTTGTGAAGACAACATGGTAAAAAAAGTGGCAGTATCTTACAGAGTTGTGAAGGTGGAAAGTATTCTGTAAACTGTAACCCATGCTGAATAAAACAGTATTATTTGAAAGATGGAGAATTCTAATAGGGATCATATAGTACACACACAATCATTTCCCGTGAAAAAGTGACCTTGAAAAGTTAAGTGGGCTTCTGGTTTCTAGTTCCACATAGGAAGCTGCCACTCCACCTTAACAACAAACACAAAGCTGAAGAGACCGAAAAATCACCGATTCTTCTTGGATCCATAAGAGACGGGAGTACACAGGGGAAACCACTGCCCCTGAGACTAGAGAGAGACAGGTGAACCTGACAGCCTGGAGCACAGCCTTACAAGTGGAAACCACCCGGCGAACCAGTTCCAGGTAAGAAAACATGGCTATGATTGATCAACTGCTAGAAGCTCAGTGCAGACAACTCTGAGGGTTAAAACTCCAAAGGCATCTACTCAACTCCTCCAAACACACACCCCCAATAATGTGAGATTTACCTCCAGGAGCATGACCAGGTTCTCTGACAATAAATGTCAGAAAAACATCCCCTCATGCTTAGGGTAGGGGAAAGGGAAATGATCCATTCTGAAATATGCCCTGAAAAGGCCTGCCTTTAGAGGAAAAGGTTAACCAGCACCTAACCTGTTGGGGTATTATCAGAGTCTAACTGACCTGGGGGAAGGGAAATAGCCACCTCCAGTCCACTCCAGCCATTCTGTCCCATTCAAAGAGGGATGAAAAAAAGAAGAGAGAGAAACATTTGTGAGAGTCCGAGTTCAGAGACACAGGCTCACTACAGAACTGAGACCTAATGGTAGGACCACAGAACACTTTCTCTCCTCAACCCCTCACCAACACATTCAGTCAGTTCAGTAGCTCAGTCATGTCTGACTCTTTGTGACCCCGTGGACTGCACACGCCAGGCTTCCCTGTCCATCACCAATTCCTGTAGCTTACTCAAACTCATGTCCATTGAGTTGGTGATGCCATCCAACCATCTCATCCTCTGTCGTCCCCTTCTCCTCCCATCTTCAATCTTTCCCAGCATCAGGGTCTCTTCAAGTAAGTCAGTTTTTCGCACGAATACATAACTAAGGGCCTATTTATAGCAGCTCCTTTTATCTGGTATATCACATCCAGCTATCAATAAAAATTACACAGCAAACCACAAGGCAAAAAATCCATTTGAAGAGACAGAATAAGCATCAGAATGAAACAGGGCAGAGATGTTGCAATTATCAGGTGGAGAATTTAAAACAGCAATGATTAATATGCTAAGGGCTCTAATATAGAAAGCTGGCAGCATGCAAGAAAAGGCAGACAGGGACTTCCCCAGTGGTCCGGCGGTTAAGAATCACCTTGCAATTCAGGGAACGTGGCTTCCCGATCTCTGGCCAGGAAAGTAAGATACCACTTGCTGCGGAGCAACTAAGCCCCTGTGCCACAATTAAAGAGCCCGTGCACTGCAACAAAAGATCCTGAATAATGCAGTGAAGATCCTGTGTGCCACAATTACGACCCAAGGCAACCAAATAGATAAAAATCTAAAAAAAGAAAAAGAACAGATGGACAATGTAAGCAGAGAAGTGGAAGAAATCTGAATAAAGAACCATAAAGAAATGCTAGAGATTAAAAAAATAAACCCATTGCAACAGAAATTAAAAATGCCTGTGACAGGCTTATTGGTATACCAGAAATGGCTGAAGAAAGAATCTCTGAGCTAGAAGATATATTAATAGAATCCTTGAAAACATAAAAGCAAAGAGAACAAAGACAGGAAACAGCAATAACAAAAAACAGAACAGAATATCCAAGGGCTGTGGGACAAATGCAAAAGATGTAACGTGTGCACAGCTGGGATGCCAGAAGGAGAAGAAACAGAGAAAGGAAACAAGAAATACCTGAAACAATAACTGAACTTCTTCAAACTAATGCCAGATGTCAAGCCACAGATCAAGGAAGCTCAGAGAACACCAAGCAAGATAAATACTTCAAAAACTACGCATATCATTTTCAAATTACAGAAAATCAAAGATAAAGAAAAATCCTGAAGGAAGCCAAAGGAAAAAAATACATTGCTTATAGAGAAAACAAAGATAAGAATTACATCAGACTCCTCTTCTGAAACCATGCAAGCAAGAGTGGAGTGACATTTAAGGTGTTGAGGAAAAACCCCTGCTAAACTAAAATTCTGTATCCTGAGAAATCATCCTTCAAAAGTGAAGGAGAAATAAAGACCGTCTCAAACAAATATTGAAGAAATCTGTTGCCAGTAGACCTGCCTTGCCAGAAATATTGAGAGGAATTTATTAGAGAGAATGGAAGCAAGGCAGGTTAGAAACTGGATCTACATAAAGAAAGAGCATCAGAGAAGGAATAGTGAAGATACAATAAAAACTTATTCTTAATTGATTTAACAGTTTGTTCAAAATAGTAGCAACAGTATATTTGATTATATAAGCTTATATATCATATCTTACATGCGTACAAATATATACACAGGCATATACTGTATGCATGTACATATACCTATGTATGCTTTTATATAAGTAAAATGAGTGACAACAGTGATACAAGAGACAGAAGGGAGGAATTAGGAATATTTTGGTTTTATAAGGCAGTCACATTACCCATGAAATGGTATCATGTTATTTAAAAGTGGACTTGGGTTAGTTATAAATGTATATTGCAAACTCTAGGGCAGCCACTATAAAAGGTTAGAAAAAGCATAACTGATATGCTAAGAGGGGAAAGAAAATGGAATCATATTAAATGCTCACTCACAAATATCAAGAAAAGAGAGAAAGACAAAAACAGTAACCAATGTGGTAAATATTAATCCAACTATATCAGCAATCACTTTGAATGTCAGTGGCCTACATGTATCAATTAAAAGACAGATTGTCAGAATGGATCAAAAACCCAACCCAACAATATGCTATTAAAAAAAAAAACCTACTTTAAATTTGCAAACAAATATAAAGTAAATGTTCAGAGAGAAACTACCATGCTACCACACAAGAAAGCAGGGTAGCTATATTAATTTTAGTCAAAGCAAACTTCAAAGTAAAGAAAGTTATATGTGACAAAGAACGGCATTAGATAATGATAAAGAGGTCAGTTCTCCAAGATGTAAAAATTCTAAACTCTATGTACCTAACAAAAGAGCCTTATTCATGGATGGTAGGAATACAAGATGGTACAGACATTTTGGAAGAAAATTTGATGGGTTTCTTATAAAACTAAACATACTCTTACAATATGATCTAGAATTCATACTTCTTCTTATTTACCCAAAGGTACTGAAAATTTATGTCCACACAAAGTCTGCACATGGATGTTTATAGCAGATTTATTCATAACTACCAAAACTCAGAGGCAGCCAAGGATAGTCCTTCAGGAAGTGAATGGATAAATAAATTGTGGAACATCTAGACAATGGAATATTCTTTGATGCTAAAAGGAAATGTCAATACAGAAATCAGATTGATTATATTCTTTGGAACTGAAGATGGAGAAGCTCTATACAGTCAGCGAAAAAAAGACTGGAAGCTGACTATGGCTTAGATCACAACTCTTTATTGCAAAATTCAGACTTAAACTGAAGAAAGTAGGGAAAACCGCTACACCATTCAGATATGACCTAGATCAAATCCCTTAGGATTATATGGTGGAAGTGACAAGTAGATTCAAGGGATTAGACCTGATAAGAGTGTCTGAAGAACTATGGACAGAGGTTAGTAACATTTTATAGGAGGCGATGATCAAGACCATCCCCAAGAAAAAGAAATGCAAAAAGGCAAAATGATTGTCTGAGGAGGTCTTACAAATAGCTGAGAAAAGAAGAGAAGCTGAAGGCAAAGGAGAAAAGGAAAGAACACCCATCTGAATGCAGAGTTCCAAAGAAGGAGAGATAAGAAAGCCTTCTTAAGTGAACAATATACGGAAATAGAGGAAAACAATAGAATGGGAAAGACTAGAGACCCCTTCAAGAAAATTGGAGATACCAAGGGAACATTTCATGCAAAGATGGGCACAATAAAGGACAGAAATGGTATTGACCTAACAGAGGCAGAAAATATTAAGAAGAGGTGGCAAGAATACACAGAAGAACTATATAAAGAAGGTCTTAATGACCCAGATAATCACGATGGTGTGATCACTCACCTAGAGCCAGTGGAGTGTGAAGTCAAGTGGGCCTTAGGAAGCATTACTACAGACAAAATTAGTGGAGGTGATGGAATTCCAGCCGAGCTATTTCAAATTCTAAAAGATGATGCTGTGAAAGTGCTGCATTCAATATGTCAGCAAATTTGGAAAACTCAGCAGTGGCCACAGGACTGGAAAAGGTCAGTTTTCACTCCAATCCCAAAGAAAGGCAATGACAAAGAATGTTCAGACTGCTGCACAATTGCACTTATTTCACATGCTAGCAAGGTCTTGCTCAAAATCCTTCAAGCTAGGCTTCAAAAGTAGATGAATTGAAAACTTCCAGATAAACAAGCTGGATTTAGAAAAGGCAGAGGAACCAGAGGTCAAATTGTCAACAACCACTGGATCATAGAAGAAGCAAGGGAATTCCAGAAAATGTCTCCTTCTGCTTCACTGACTACGCTAAAGCCTTTGATTGTGTGGATCACAACACACTGTAGAAAATTCTTAAAGAGAATTACCTACCTTAATTTACCTACCTTCCTCCTGAGAAACCTGTATGCTGGTCAAGAACCGGAGATGGAACAACGAACAGGTTCAAAATTGAGAAAGAAGTACATCAAAATTATATATTGTCTTGCTGTTTATTTAACTTATATGCAGACTATATCATGCGAAATGCTAGGCTGGAAGAAGCTCAAGCTGGAATCAAGACTACCAGGAGACATACCAATAACCTCGGATATGCAGATGACACCACTCTAATAGCAGAAAGTGAAGAACTCAAGAGCCTCTTAATGAAGGTGGAAGAGGAGAGTGAAAAAACTGGTTTAAAACTCAACATTTGCTTTTCCAGTAAGCGGCCTGAGAACACTCGTGAAACTGCCCAGGCCATAAAGGGTATGCATATCCGAAAAGCCACCAAGTATCTGAAGGATGTCACTTTAAAAAAGCAATGGGTGCTATTCTGTTGTTACAATGGTGGAGTTAGTAGGTGTGCACAGGCCAAACAGTGGCGCTGCACACAGGGTCGGTGGCCCAAAAAGAGTGCTGAATTTTTACTACACATGCTCAAACATACAGAGTAATGCTGAACTTAAGGGCTTAGATGTAGATTCTCTGGTCATTGAGCACATCCAAGTGAACAAAGCCCCCAAGATGCGGCACAGGACTTACAGAGCTCACGGTCGGATCAACCCCTACATGAGCTCTCTCTGCCACACTGAGATGATCCTTACTGAAAAAGAACAAATTGTTCCTAAACCAGAAGAGGAGGTTGCACAGAAGAAAAAGATATCCCAGAAGAAACTGAAGAAACAAAAACTTATGGCCCGGGAATAAATGCCGCAAAAAATAAATGCAAATAAAAGTAAAAAATAGTAATAATAATAAAAGTCAACATTCAAAAGACGAAGATCAGGGCATCCACCTCATGGCAAACAGATGGGGAAAAATGGAAACAGTAAAAAACTTTATTTTCTTGGGTTCCAAAATCTCTGCGGACAGTGACTGAAACCATGATATTAAAGGATGCCTGCTTCTTGGAAGAAAAGGTATGACAAACCTAGACAGTGTATTAAAAAGCAGAGACCTCACTTTGCTGACAAAGGTCCATATAGTCAAAGCTATGGTCTCTGCAGTAGTCACGTATGGATGTGAGAGTTGGACCATAGAGAAGGCTGAGCACCAAAGAACTGATGCTTTCAAACTGTGGTGCTGGAGAAGATTCTTGAAAGTCCCTTGGACTGCAAGGAGATCAAACCAGTCAATCCTAAAGGAAATCAACCCTGAATATTCATTGGAAGGACTGATGCTGAAGCTAAAGCCCCAATACTCTGGCTACCTGATGCTAAGAGCCGACTCATTAGAAAAGACTCTGATGCTGGGAAAGATGGAGGGCAGGAGAAGGGGGCAACAGAGGTTGAGATGGTTGAATGGCATCATCGACTCAATGGACATGAGTTTCAGAAAACTCAGGAGACAGTGAAAGACAGGGGAGCCTGGAGTGCTGCAGTCCATGAGGCCACAAAGAGTTGGATACGACTGAGCGACTGAACAACAAAAAAGAAAATCAGCTATCAAACCATCAAAAGATATGGAGGAAACTCAAATTATTACTAAGTGAAAGAAGCCAATCTGAAAAGACTACATATCATATGATTCCAACTATATGGCATTTTGGAAAAGGCAAAACTATGGAGACAAGAAAAGATCAGCAGTTGCCAGGGGAGCAGGAGGTACAAATAGACAAGACATAGGATTTTTAGGGTCATGAAAATACTCTGTACGATACTGTAATGATGAATATGTCATCATACATCTGCCCAGACACATAGGATGTTCAGCACCAAGAGTGAGCCCTAAAGTAAACTATGGACTTTGGGTGATTATGATATATTAATGCGCATCCTTGGTTTTAAAAAAAATGTACCATATCTACCTTCCTCTCAAGTTTATTATAAAACCTAAAACTGCTCTGCTCTTAAAAAAAAACTTTAAGTCTTAGGAAAAAGAATTAAGTGATTTCTTCATTATATCATCATCCTTCATTCATATTATTCACTAAAGACAATTAAGACATTTATTGATGTCTTGGTGTATCTGTTTGAGGTACTGTTTGGTGTATGTGTTTCAGGTACTGTTTAAGTCCTTTATATACGTTAACTCATTTAATCTGACATTTCTGACACAGGTACTATTCTCATTTTACACATTAAGAAACTGAGACAGAATCATATAGCTAGGAAGTGACAGGACTAGCCCTTGAACCCAAGTAGTCCAGCTTGTCACCATCATACTACACTGCTTCTGCTTACTCATTCATTCTGTCATTCATTAATTCACAATTCATCAAATCTTTATTGAGCATGTGGGATATGTCAAGAGCTCTGACAGAAACATTTTCAACAAGGAAGTTCTCAAAATGTTTACCTTTCCCAGGAAACTACTGAAGAAAAAGCTCCTTCAAACCAGGAAATAAATAAAAGAGGAAGCTACAGGAGGAGACACTCCAACAAAACAGAAGTAAACAATAAAAGGTGAAGACCTAGGATCCAGAAAACAGAAAAATCTAGAAGAAAGGGGAAGCGAATTCTGAGGCCAGTGGTAAAACGTAATGCTAGAATGACATCTGTGTGAGAGGCTAAGAGAGCAACCAGTCCAGACTAGAGATGAAGAAGGAGGAGGAAGGAAGGAAGGTTCCAGAGGGATACTCCTAAAGAAAAAAAAAGGAAAAACATGGGAATGACTGCATGAGAAGACCTCTATTGGGCAACTTGAGGGAAGAGTTAATAGGAACACAGAAGACCAAGAAAAGTATAAAAGCAAATATAGAGGCCACTATTAACTTTAAGAAAATCAAAATGTTGTACCATGGAATGTAGACTGCATTATTCATGGTTACATACTTCATTCATTCACCTTTTACCTTTGCCTTGCTTCCCGGTAATCAGAGCGGACTTTCTATTGTACTGACCTGGGTCTTGGCCTTGCATCTTGTTTTAGACAAAGGAAAACAGGGAGATATGACACACGCTACAGTCAAGGAAAGCTTTAAATGTATTTGTGGGATCTGGTTCTGTCCATTGGGATTAGATCTCAAATGAGAAAAGGTGAAATCAAGATGAACTGAGCACAGACAAGGCTAGTAGAACCCAGCAGAGTCTCAACTGGTTCCAAGCCTTTTGAAACGTGAATAAATAAATGCAGCTAGCTACTGAAATTTTTCTTTTTTTGCTATAGCAAAAAGTTGACTAATACATATAGTACAGTCCATAGCTCAGCAAACAATATTTATATAGTCATAATAATATAGTTACATTATAACCATATTATAATTGACTATATTATATAATTATATTATAATTTGTAACAATAATAAAATTATAATTTGTAACAATAATAAAAACATTGATACAATAGAGATTCAAGAAGAAAACTGAAACTAAAACCTGTGATAATAACTTTTGTTAAGAGAGTGAGGAGAGGGAGATGGGCCCAGTATCACTGGTCCTCCTTTACTGTAGAATTACAGTCTTACATTTTCAGTTCCATATATCTTTGAAAACATATTACAGGAAAGATGTTGCCTAAAAGTGAGATAATATTAAAGGCTAACCTGTACAGAGAGCTCTCAATTAATACAGAAGTCAATTATCTACTCTACACATTATCTACGATCACTGCATGTCTTCTTCCCAACACTTGCCACCTTTGATTGAAGATGATCATTTCAATCATCTTTACCGCATTATCACAGAATGAGAAAAATGATTCAAAAAAAGAAAAATGATTCAAAGTGATTAGAAAATTTTGCTTCTTTTTTTTTTAACAACTATAATTCAGGGACAGTTTAAGCTCAATATGTGAACAGTTTTATTCACAAAACAAATCGATATGTAGTATATTTTACAAAATAATTTAGTATAGGATCCCTTTAAACAGTGGACCTGCATTGAAATAATTGGATTGACCAAGATTTTGACAGTTTTCTAGAAATATAGTTACTGGATAAAGGACAATATACTTGTTTCATACCTCTTCATCTTTCATGTTCACATCCATGTTTTTTGTTTTGATGACTCTGGTTACACGGTCAATGTTGTTTTCCCTGCAGTAATCAAATATGTTTTTGTCTTCTTCCCTAATTGGAGTTAAAAAAAAAAGTTTTTGTCTTAATAGGTAACACAGAAAAGTTACATATTTTTAATACAATCTGTTTGCTGTAAACATTAATGGAATCTGTTCTTATAAAGAATTTTCCATGAACAACAGTGGATTTTCAGTAACACAATACACCCAATCTCTGAAAGACTAAGGTTCTTAGCAACTATAATTATAGAGAAAAGCTTCATCTGCTTTAACAAGTTACATAGTGGAACATCTTGAGTAGATTTTCTCAAAGCTCTTTTTCTTCCCAGTTGCTTTTATCCACTGACAGGAACATATATCCTCTGACTCAGAACGTTCAATTGTAGCAGTGCAGCAAGAAGGTCATTTTCCATTGCCAGCACAGAGGTAGCAAAGGATTGGAACAAACTTACTACTTCTATTAGAGAAAAACAAAATAAGGTGGTTGCTATCCAAGTTTTTGAAAAATTATACAGAAATACACACACAACACACACACATACATGCACACCAAAGTAATTTTCATAAGGGAAAGATAATTACAGCATCACAAAATTCAGAAATCTTTCATGAGATAATACAAATAAAGACTTGGAAGCATACTATACATCCAGTACTCCTCTAAGTATGTCAGTGTACTAATTCACTTACTCTTATCCGACAGCGTCACTGCACAGATAAAGAAACAGGTATGGAGACATTATATGACCTGTCAAATAGCGTCACATTTATCAAAGGTAGAGTAAGAGCTAGAAGTCACTCAGATCAACTGATTTTGTAGACAGTCCATTTTTCTACTTTTCTATTATATCAAGCCACATCTTCAACTAGTAAGCTGTAATCTACTGCAGAATCTAAAGCAGAAGTTCTTGACATGAGGTCTATGAGTCCTCTAAAACAGTATACAGAATTATGTGTGCAAATGCATAATTATGAATGTGCTGGCAGGGGGAACAGGCGGGTGGGTAGTTTTAATGAGGTCCTCAAAGGATTGGTAATTTGGAATATTAATAATGAAACTGTCCAACATGTGGGCTTAATGTTCCAAACAGGCATAAAAGAATGGATTTTGAGTTTCAAGAATTATAATGAGTATTTTTGATAAATGTAAGGCCATAGCTTCCATTTATCAGAAATTAAAGCGTCTGACCATAGAAGGTCTCCTATCTTAAAAGCCAGTAACTTTCACACTATAAAAAGTTACTTCCCAGTCAGTGGTAGTTAACTCATACCACAGTCCCATGGCATTTACCATCTAAGATTTCCTTACGTGCTTGATGTATTTAACTGAGAACTTACTATATGCAAGGCACTGGGCAAGGTTCTGTTTATGACAGATAACAAGGATAAGCAAGAAACTCTGTGCTCAGTATATGTACAGTATAGCTGACATGATTAAAATCCATACAGTTTAAAACTGTATCTGTTTTCATTTACTTATCTGGCTGCGCTGGGTCTTAGCTGCAGTACGTGTGATCTCTGATCTTTAGTTGTGGCATGCAGGATCTTCCAGCTGCAGCAAGCCAACTCTTCGCTGCAGCATGTGGGATCTAGTTTCCCCTCCAGAGACGGAACCTGGGCCCCCTGCATTGGGAGTACAGAGTCTTAGCTGCCTGACCTCCAGAGAAGTTCCCCAAATCTACACACTATTAACATAATGTGAAGCTGGATCTTCCCTGGTGGCTCAGAGGTTAAAGCGTCTGCCTCCAATGCGGGAGACCTGGGTTCGATCCCTGGGTTGGGAAGATCCCCTGGAGAAGGAAACGGTAACCCACTCCAGTATTCTTGCCTGGAGAATCCCATGGACGGAGAAGCCTGGTAGGCTACAGTCCATGGGGTCGCAAAGAGTCGGACACGACTGAGTGATGGAACGGAACGGATCAGAATACAGTGGAGAAACAGTCCACCTCAAGCTAGAGAAAATGAGCTAAGTCTCCAGGAAAAAAAATCATGTTTTTTTATCTTGAAAATGTTCATTTGCAGAAGAGAAAATGCTTTTCTAGATCATTTATTTACTCTGGGTGAGGGGGGGAATAGACAAGTCTGAGATCAAAACCCCTACAAGGATAAGTCTGATTTTTTAACTTAAGGCTTCATATAATACTATTTTAGCTATATTTAACTATCACAAAAAATACTTTCTAGGAAAAAAGTGCATTCAGCATTCTGACCTGGGGATACGAGGGGCCTAGTTTCCTTCAGTACAGTAACAGAGACCCCTCTAATTCAATAGGCAGCAACTTCAACTGTGAGATAAAGTACTGTGCCATTTTAAGTTATAATAAAAAATACACTTCTCACCAACTGTTTTGAATTGAAAATAATGGGGAGCTGGTGGTGGGGCACAGAAAGGAAAGTATGGAGGATCCTTGGGATATAGGTTACCCTTACCCAGTAATACTGGAGGGTTATTCAGAAATGAGAGGACCTTCTGGGCGGCCCTTCTTCCTTAATCCTAAATGGGCATGTACACCTATGCCATAAGCAGTAAGAAAGTAAATAAAACACAAACTTATTTAACATGTTTCTATTGCTTAATATATTCTCAGTGTTTCTTAATATGTATCCTTTATATCAATTATTTTGTTTTGGTATGTGAATTTTTTGTAGGTAAGGGCATTTTTTTCATCTGTATACCTGCTTATCAACCATAGTTTATTATTACTAAGTACGTTAGGTACATAGAAGTACTTATAAAATACTTCAGGGTAGACTACACAATGTAAATTAAATATAAAATGGGAAAGTCAATAAAATCACCATGAATGTGTTACAAAGCTGAGTGACTAATAATTTAAAAAATTAAGTGATACTCTTGGGCTTAGTTTTTAAATAGAGTTATCTAACACCAAGCCATGCATGTTTGACTAGCTGCCAGCAACCAAGCTGTCTTTATACAATGTCACCACCTAGCGGTCACAATGGAGAAACGTCAGCAGCAACATCTTTGTGTATCTTGTATCTTGCCCCCAACAAGATTATGTACAATATACAAATCTAATTCTGTTTCCTCTGTATTTCCCAGTTAATGCATTCTTCCACAGGACATTTTCCTCTGTACTTACATGAAAAGACATGTGCAAACCAAATATAGCAGAGCCTTAAAAAATGTTAGTGCCCTTCTACATCTTCTCACTTTATCTTCTCTTTTGATGCTTACCAGTTATCTTTCTCCTTTTCTCTGCTGAATGTGATAAAATTATCATATCCATCCTCTACAGATGAGTATGAGTTATTTTCATGAATACCCCCAAGAATGTCCCACATTATCCATAGCACAAGACAGCAAGACTCTCTTGAGATTACTCCAAATTTCCTAAAATTAACAGGAAATACATTTATCTGAATGAAAACACACACACACACACACACACACACACACACACTTTCTTTGACATTCTTTTGAAATGTAAGGGCACATACTCATGGACAAGAGGGATGATGTTTAAGTATGGTTGTCTTTCATTAGTCACAGGAAGACGAGATTCTTGCTCACGCCTAAAAATGCTATCTGCACCACTTTCTACATAAAAGACTATTTCAGATAGTTAGGTTTCATTGCGAGCCATCTAAAGTCCATTTACTTTTCATTGACCTTATAGAATTAAAAAACACATTTATGGGATAAACTCAGATATCTAACTATTTAATAGACACATTCAGTAAATATTTCAGCTCATTGTATTTATCAAGTAACTGGCAATCAGATTTTAAAACAGTATTCCAATAGATAATTAAAATTTATTGAATGAATGAAAACACAAAGAAGACCTTACATATATACTTTAAAATCAAGATCAGAATTTTATTTTTAAGTAAACTTTCTATTTCAAGACAACTGAAGATTCACATGTAGCTGTAAGAAATAATACAGGGAGCTGTTACTGTTTTCCCAATTTTCCTCAATGGTAGCATGCTCATGTTTTTAAAAAAATGGATTATCACCATTTTTTCTAGAAAAATGGTACTGACAAACCTATCTGCAGTGCAGGAATAGAGATGCAGACATAGAGAATGGACATGTGGACACAGCGGGCAAGAAGGGAGTTAGCACTGACATATATACACTGTCATGTATAAAATAGCTAGTGGGAAGCTGCTGTATAGCACAGGGAGCTCAGCCTGGTGCTCTGTGATAACCTGAGGGGGGAGACAGATGGGAAGGAGGCTCAAGAGAGAGGGGATATATGTACACTTATAGTTGATTCACACTGTTATACAGCAAAAACCGACACAACTTTGTAAAGCAATTATATTCCAATTAAATACATTTAAAAAATGGATTGTTGTTATAGTATTTAGATTCTGTTGGATGCATCTAAAAGAATGCTTATTTTAAAATTCCATTATTTACAAAATGTCAAAAATTATGCCCTTTGCAATTATTTAAACTTTTAAATAAAAATTTTAGATGCTGGGACTTGCCTGGTGGTATAGCAGTTAAGAATCCGCCAGCCAATGCAGGGGACATGGGTTCAATCCTTGGTCCAGGAACTAAGATCCCACATGCCACAGGGCAATAAGTTTGTGTGCCACAACTACTGAACCCTCAAGCCGCAATCGCTGAAGCCCACATACCCTAGAGCCCAGGCTCCTCAACAAGAGAAGCTACCACAATGAGAAGCCCACACACCGCAAATAGGCAGTAGGCAATAGGCTCGCTGCAACTAGAGAAAGCCCACATGCAGCAATGAAGACCTAGCACAGCTAAAAAAAATTATTAAAAAACACTTTAGAAGGTATCATAAAAATATAAAAGGGAACAGTCTTCCAAAATTCTCCTAGGAACTACGTCAGCAGAGGTTTTTCAAATATCATTGCTCCAACCCAATATTCTATAGAGGCCCAAAGCAAGGAGTGGGCCACTCAACCAAAGATGAGCAAAGAAGGCATCACAGAAGAGCTGACATTACAACCTAGGTTTGAAGAATATACTGACAAACTAGCTAAGTGACTAAAGGATCCTGAAGAACAGAATAAAAGGAAAAGAAAGAAAGTGAGGTCGCTCAGTCATGTCCGACTCTTTGCGACCACTGTAGCCTGTCAGGCTCCTCCGCTCATGGGGTTTTCCAGGCAAGAATACTGGAATGGGTTGCCATTTCCTTCTCCAGGGAATCTTCCTGATACAGGGATCGAACCTGGGTCTCCTGCATTGCACCAAGTAGTAACTATTTTCTGACTGGGTTATATATGCCGTGTATTTAGTTCTAGGACCAGAAAATTATTAAAAGTCTCAAATAAAATAAATAAGAGTCCCTTCAAATGAAACAACTTACATTTTTAACATATTTTTCTCATATTTTTTCAAGCAAACAATAACAAAGAAGAGATCAATGCCCCAGGTACTTCTTGTAGATAACTTGTTATACTGGAAAGGTTATTTAGGTATAAATTATATTTTTTTAAAAAAACTAGTTACTAAAATTGCATTTTCACCTGTTAAAATCTGCTTAACTCTAAAAAAGTTGATTGAAAATTTCTGATACTTTAAGTGTCCATAAGAAAAATGTAGTTCAGTTCTGATCAATCCCTCTAAAACCAGTGCCCACATCAGAAAAATCTATAGAATCTCTTGGCTACAGAGATGAGTTACATTCTCAACCATTAAGGTAAGTCTAAAATCAATAAAAACAATTAATCTAAGGGAAACATCATCATCAGTATATTGATAAATGAAAGACTACAGCCTCTAATTATACCAGTGAAGCACATTTTTAAAAACACTAAATGGAAAAGAAATTTAATTAAAAAATGTAAACTGAAGATACTCACTATATTAATATAATAACAACTATCAAATTCAATTTCAGTAATTGGAGATTACAATGATTCCTCAAACATCTCAAAGGCAATACAGTGTAGCACTTAAGAGCAGAATTACTAACCCTGTGACCTTGGGCAAGTAACCTAACCTCTTTGAGCCTCAGTTTCCTCATCTGTAAAACAGGGATATTTACAATACCTACATGACATAGGATCATTCTAAAGATTAAGTGGAATAATATATATATAAAACACATGCGGTATGGTTACTAACATACAATAAGTGATCAAAATATGTTAGCTGACATTATTACTAGCTTAAGATTTTAGCATATGTTGTAAGGTGGAATCATTTTTTATACTCTCATATAATACTCTCAATCAATTCACCCAACAAATATTAATTGAACCTTCAAGGAAATAAAATGGGCCAACTGGTTGGAGCAAAGTGAGCAACTGGGAAGGGGAAAACGGGCATTAGATGAGATGAGGAGGGGCCCTGCAAGACAGGTTAAGGACTTTAAAGTTCTATCCCAAGTGTTACGGGAAATCATTAAAGGGTTTTAAGCAGGAAAGTGATTGGAGATCTGATGTATAAATCTGGAGGAGACAGCAAGGGAAGTGAGGAATCCAGTTTGAAATCATTCTGTAGTGTCCTGGCCAAGAGATGTAGGATAGTGATGTTAATACAAAAGGTGTGATAGCGGCGATAATGAGAGGCACATGAATTTGAATTATTTTGCATATGAAGAAACAGAATTTCTGATGTGTTAGAAGATGAGAAAGAGATAGGGTAGACCAATGTCTAGGCCTAGGAATGGCATACTTTACATGATATACTGTTAAAAATATTTATCTAATGAATATATAAAATTTTGTATTAGGTAAAAATTAAAAAGTAGAACCATGTAAATCATGTAATAATGTCTTTTTTATACAGAATTCAAACTTCAATAAACACCAGCATTTATTAATATATACAATGCAATTAGCAAAGACTTCATAAATTGCAAAGCAACGAAATGAACCAAAATTGCTTGCTTTCAGCATTGAGAGAACAGCTGATAACAATTCAATGAGAAGATGACTTTGTCTATCACACAAAACTGACATCTTTGCTAACACTTTAAAGATATCTTTCTTTAATATATCTGTAATGCATTTAACAGAAGAAAACATTTATTTATATCATCTATAATACATATGACTAGCTTTTATTATAATAGACATAGCACATTCATAACTAATGTGTCTTTATACTTGTGAGCATGCACAAAAACACGCACACACTAAACTTTGTTGGACTTAAGACTAAGTGCCTAGCATTTCAAAGGTACTACATATGGATAAGGATATAAGAAAGAGAGAAGAAGATTAGGAGAAGGGAGAGACAGCAAAAGAACAAAGTGGGGGAAAGGATGAGGGGAAGGAAAAAGAAAGAGAGGCGGAGAGGAAGAGAAGATGATGGTTTTAGTTGATGAATGACCTCTTGTTCAGAAAGGGCTGTTGATCTGCAAACAGGTGGACTTGCCTATATGCTTGGTTGGCATCATGACACTGAGCACACAGGAGCTAAATACAGCATGTAAGAAAAGGGTGAATATGAGAGCCAGGAGACTCTTACAACAGTTACTGTTTATGTCAAGACCTGCTCGTCCCAAGGGACCCATTTTCACATAATCTATAATTATCTCTTCGCTTTAATCGCCTTGTCATTCCTGAGGCTCTCATGGGCACTGGAAGAGGAAAAGCTCATTAACTAAACCTTTTCTCCTCTCTCCAGCCACCCATGGCTTTTAATTGCTTGGTGTGTTATTATCTAGGAGTGCAACTGGGTTCATTTTCATAAGAAAGGGAGGTAGAGAGGAGGAAGGGAGCCATGAGTCCCTGAGGTATGCACCACAGACAAACCTTTGCTTTCTCAATTATTTATGCCAGCTGAGGTTTTACAGGCTGAATAAATCCATAACTCAAGTTCATTCTGAGCAATCACATTCTCAAGGGAGAGTTGCCCACTTGCCTATACACACTTGTGTAGTCTTCAAAGAATAAGCAGAATGTAACAAGACATATGTCATCCAATTTATCACCTATCACCAAAGTGTTAACACAATGTTGATCCTAGGCAACACAGTGAAATAGGGAAGAGTTTCTCTACTAACTACCAGGAGAATCTTTTTGGTGCTAACAGCAGTGATATCAGTGGGACAGTATTAACCCAGAGTGACGTAGCCTACTGAAAGCATAAAAATTCAAATATTCAACTTTTTAAGTACAAAATATGTGCAATGCACACTCTGGATGCTTCACAGTCTTAAACAGATTTGTTAAAAGCTGATAACAATGTGAAGCTTTGAATAAATAACTACATGGAATTTCATACTGTTTGGTTTTACAAATCACTTATAATAAAACCATATATGCTGTAGCTTTTTCTCCAATCACATCTCTTTCAGGAAAATTTTAGAGTACAATTTATGAATAAGTGACTGGCTTTTACATTAGTTTTATTCCAGTTCATATTTTCACCAGAAACACAAAATGAAAGCATTTGCACCTTTATTCTAGTTAAAAATATATATATATATATATATATATATATATATACTTACAGTCTACCACTTTAGAATCAGGTCTAGAGAGCAACTAATGACAAACTATTTCTAAAATATTTTCAGAATCTATTATAGTTTAAAAATTTTAACTTTATAAGTCAATGATGAAAGCATCTCTTTATAATTCTACAGGCTTTTGTGTCTGACCACTGCAGTGACCTCTGGTATTTTCTGCCAAAACAGTTCATTTGTCTCACAGAACAACTAATCAATTTCAGAGCCCATCAATCATTTTAGTTGTATACTGGTCTGGTCTTACTTAGCGAAGGTCCAGATGGCTGTCTGTGTAAGTGGGATTAATAAAATTCTGACAGATTATGTAGCATCAAACTACAGAATATAACAAGGAAGATCAAATCTTATTGCAGGGTGGGTTGGATATTGTACATGTTTCATTTGTTGTATTTTTAAATCATGCCCTAATTTCTCACTTTATGTGCCAACGTCTAGGTAAAACCCTCTCAATTATACAAGTCACTGAAAGTGATTACTTGTTAGTGAGTCAGTATATGCACTGCAGAAGCATTACACTCTTTGCAAAGCCTTACACTTAGAGCTTTTTCTGTCAGTCTGCAGTTTAAATGAAACACAGCTGATCTCAAGACTAGAGTAACCGTGAGTCACAAGACCTGTTACTCTCTTGTTTCTATAGTTCCAAACACAGATCTCTCCCTTCTGGTTTGTCGTTTTCCTCTGCAAAAGCAAACAACCTGTACCTAACTCCATAGTTAGGTCCTGACATGTGTTTTTGGCTCCTGCCATCAGTCCTGTGCCCAGGATCTCTCCTGGGGGGACTCTGTTCATAACAATACTAATAAAACTAATAGTTACAAAGTAACCTATTTTGTGCCACATGCTCTTCTAGGATTCATATACTCCACAAAAATGCCATATGAGAAAGGGAGTATAATCATCCCCATTTTAGAGATAAATAACTTGCCCACGGTCACAGAGCTAAAAAGCGATGGAACCAGCATTTGAATTCCAGCAATTTGGTTCCATAATTTTTTGTACTTAATTAGCCTCACCTTATATCCCCTCCAGTATACTATAGAACAATGAACTAGCTTCAGAATGAGAAATTGGTTTCAGGGCTGTGGAATATTAACACAGAGATCTGTACCTATGACATTATATTGTCACTTTCTGTGACAGAGTGGAAATAAAGGTCAGAACCAAAACAGGCAGGGAACAAGCTCAGAACTGGCCCCAGTGGCCCTTGGCTCAGAAACATTTACAATAAAACTAAAATGGGCTCTTAACTTATCACCTACAATGAATTTTAGTCAGGAAACTGCCACAACATTGGAGCCCAAGCCTTAGTAAATGGGATCATTAGGTAATAATTTTCCTAATCTTCAAAAATGTGGGAAAAAATTAGAAGTTTATATATTAAAGTACTCAAAAACACATTCAAAATACATTTTTATGTTCTTTTAAAAAAACAGTGGTTCTAAAGAAAAAAAAACAATGGTTCTATAGAAGAAAGCTTTTCCTTTCATCCAAGTTTATCATTTGATGTTTCTAAAACTATAAAAGGGCTCCTCCTGTCACTTTTACCTCAGTTGAACATAATTCTGCCAAGAAACCAATTAATCTCAATTAAAGAACAATTTTCTCTTAGAAAAATGAAACACCAGATAATAAATTTCACCAAAGTACAAGCAAAATTTGACTCCATAAACTTCAACAAGTAGCCTATTTTCACTGTTGCAACTGCATTCTTTTTTTTTCTATTTTAATTAGAGGCTAGTTACTTCACAATATTGTGGTGGTTTCTGCCATACATTGACATGAATCAGCCATGGGTGTACATGTGTCCTTCATCCTGAACCCGTCTCCTACCTACTCCCCCTCCCATCCCTCAGGGTTGTTTCTGTGCACGGGCTCTGAGTGCCCTGTTTCATGCATCAAACTTGGACTGGTGATCTACTTCAATATGGTAATATACATGTTTCAGTGCTATTCTCTCAAATCATCCCACCCTCACCTTCTCCACAGAGTCCAAAAGTCTGTTCTTTATGTCTGTATCTCTTTTGCTGTCTCACATATAGGGTCATTGTTACCATCTTTCTAAATTCCATACATATGCGTTAATATACTGTATTGGTGTTTTTCTTTCTGGCTTACTTCATTCTGTATAATAGGCTCCAGTTTCAACCGCCTCAGAACTGATTCAAAGGTGTTCTTTTTAATAGCTGAGTAATATTCCATTGTGTATATGTACCACAGCTTTCTTATCCATTCGTCTGCTGATAGACATCCAGGTTGCTTCCATGGCCTAGCCTTTGTAAACAGTGCTGTGATGAACATTGGGGTACACATGTCTCTTTCAATTCTGGTTTCCTTGATGTGTATGCCCAGCAGTGGGATTGCTGGGTCGTATGGCAGTTCTGTTTCCAAATTTTTAAGGAATCTCCACACTGCTCTCCATAGTGACTGTACTAGTTTGCATTCCCACCAACAGTGGAAGACAAAGATGCCATAAAAAAAGAAAACTACAGGCCCTTATCACTAGTGAACATAGATGCAAAAATCCTCAACAAAATTCTAGCAAACAGAATCCAACAACATATTAAAAAGATCATACATCATGACCAAGTGGGCTTTATCCCAGGGATGCAAGGATTCTTCAATATCCACAAATCAATCAGTGTGATACACCACATTAACAAATTGAAAGATAAAAATAATATGATTACCTAAATGGATGCAGAGAAAGCCTTTGACAAAATTCAACATCCATTTATGATAAAAACCCTCCAGAAAGCAGGCATAGAAGGAACATACCTCAACATAATAAAAGCCATATATGATAAACCCACAGCAAACATTATCCTCAATGGTGAAAAATTGAAAGCATAACCCCTAAAGTCAGGAACAAGACGAGGGTGCCCACTCTCACCACTACTATTCAACATAGTTTTGGAAGTTTTAGCCACAGCAATCAGAGAAGAAAAAGAAAGATATGGAATCCAGATTAGAAAAGAAGTAAAACCCTCACTGTTTGCAGAAGACATGATCCTCTACATAGAAAACCCTGACGACACTACCAGAAAATTACTAGAGCTAATCAATGAATAAAGTTACAGGATATAAAATTAATACACAGAAATCCCTTACATTCCTATACACTAACAATGAGAAAACAGAAAGAAAATCAAGGAAACAATTCCATTCACCATTGTCACGAAAAGAATAAGACACTTAGGAATAAGTCTACCTAAAGAAACAAAAGACCTACATATAGAAAACTATAAAACACTGATGAAAGAAATCAAAGAAAGCAACTGCATTCTTATACTGAAGAAACGATAGGGACTACTCTAGTCCTTTAATGGAGTAACCCGATGTTTTAGTATATAGTAGTTTTTATCATAATCTACTTTGTTATACTGGAATTCTGTTACATTACAGGATAAATTCTCTAAAATAAGAATATGACTAGTTGCTGTGATTTCTGATCTGCTGTAGTAGTAACAAAATTACTGTTTATAATTAAAAGGAAGGCTTTCAATGGCTCTCTCACACTCATATTCCTTACTGTTTCGTATCTTAACAATATGTTCCAGAATACAAAGATTTAAATCCTATCATAAAAAGACTAATACTTAGATAACAATGAAATAAGGCCAGACTAAAAGTTTTGCCAATAACAGAGGTTCATATTTCACTCAATTAATCAATAAGGTTTATTAAACATACTCACATATAGATGCCAAAAATAAACTATTCAAAAATGAAGAAGCAGCACAAATACCCACAATGTTTTGTCTCATTTAGACTCATAATAGATGTGTGCCGAGTTGAATTAAAATTTCTACCTTTTGAAAATAAAGCTACATTATTTTATCATTGCTTCTCATGATCAAAATTCTAAACACTGACTTAAACCTAAGAGTCACTTCTGTAGGAATTAGGTAGAGGATAGGCAGGTAGGTTAACTTTTCCAGCTCATTTTAACTGTATCTTAGGAATATTCTAATTACCCACATATCTACTCTCACATCAATTGGAGTACATTTGATTTGCTTTCTGTTCTGCAGAGCTACTGTGATCAGTCATGTCACTATATATTCCAAAAGAAACTGTATTCAATGTGTCATTTTGAAAAATGAGCCCTTAAGGAAATCCGTATACAAAATAAAAATCACTATTTATAGATAAGTGATTGATATTATTAGAAAGTTAAATATAGTGATTTAAAAAAAAAACAAAGTTTAGAAACAATATCCATTTTATTATCTAGCTAGGAAAGTGGCCTGTACATTTCTTTAGAAGAAGAGGTGAGGATGGGCATGTCACAGGAAACCAAACCAGCAGCTCTGCACTTTATGATGGGTGTGAGTACAGTCACCAAACTCTCAGCTCTGCGGGGGAAGTAGCTGTGGATACTTCCCAAGCACTGGACACTTCTACTCTGTACCTACTAAGTTCTTGGAACTTCCCCAGTTACTGAGAATACCCAGATGGATAAAATGCTATGTGTGCTCTCCGAAGACTAAAAGTCCAGCAGAAAGGATAAATGTTTTAAAAGTATAATCCAATGCTGCATAATGTCATAAATGCTACAACAAAGGTGTGAACAAGACTATGCTCACACAGAGAAAGCATGACTAACCATCCCTCCTAGAAAATGACTCTTAAGGATTTACTGACTTAATCTGAACATTTAATAAATTTGACTAGTAGGGTTAAGGTTCTAATATGCCATTTTTTCAGAAGCTCTAAGTACATAATATACAAACTAAGAACCCCCAAAATATGTTCTGAATCTATAAGGGTAAAGGAAAAGAAGGAATTAAACTCTGAAAATGTTTTCTTCAACTGTGCTTCCTCAAAATTGTAAAGGCTTCTCAGTGTCCTCACAGTACCTCAAAAGAATCATGGTGGCAAAATGTACTCCAGGTCAGTAGCTTTCTTAAAAGGCTATCTTTATCCCCCTCAAATCTCCATCAGGCTTCCACTATCTCATCCCAAACAAACATTTAGTCTAAGTAAAAACAATGTGCTTGTTATGCAAATACATTCAAGACAGGACGCCTAGTTTTGAATCTGGTCATTAACCAGAACTATGAGCATTTAAAGTTTTTGATTCATAGGGGTATCAATAGCTTTCCTTCTAGAATGCTACCTGGAAATTCTTATCATTACTTCTTTATGTGGTAAATAATGTCAACAACTCTTTTCAAAGAGTGAAACATACAATTTTGGTACAACTTCCTCTTCATTCTCTGAAGATAGATATTTCCTTTCAATTTAGAAAAATTCAATTTCCACATGAAAATTACAGCTCATTTATTTCATGCTAATAAGTAAGAAAAGTAAAGTTCAGATAATGCAGAAAGGGTAAGAGCATCAGAAGTTCCAATTTCGTGTTTTTGCTTGTAAAGCAACAATCTTAGAAGAATGTGTCACCTGCTTTAAGGCAGGACCAAATTTTTTTCCTGATTTACACAGTGTTTAAAGAAAATGAGAAACAGAACTGCCATATGATCCAGCAATCGCACTCCTGGGCATACACACCAAGGAAACCAGAATTGAAAGAGACACATGTACTCCAATGTTCATTGCAGCACTGTTTATAATAGCCAGGACATGGAAGCAACCTAGATGTCCATCTGCAGACGAATGGATAAGAAAGCTGTGGTACATATACACAATGGAGTATTACTCAGCCATTAAAAAGAATGCATTTGAATCAGTTCTAATGAGGTGGATGAAACTGGAGCCTATTACACAGAGTGAAGTAAGCCAGAAAGAAAAACACCAATACAGTATACTAATGCATATATATGGAATATAGAAAGATGCAAATGATAACCCTGTATATGAGACAGCAAAAGAGACACAGATGTATAGAACAGTCTTTGGGACTCTGTGGGAGAGGGTGAGGGTGGGATGATTTGGGAGAATGGCATTGAAACATGTATATTATCATATGTAAAACGAATCACCAGTTCAGGGTCGATGCATGTTACAGGATGCTCGGGGCTGGTATGTGGGGATGACCCAGAGGGAGGATAAGGGGAGGAGGGAAGTGGGAGGGGGGTTCAGGGAAGGGGAACTCATGTACACCCGGGGTGGATTCATGTCAATGTACGGCAAAACCAACCAATATAATATTGTAAAATAATTAGCCTCCAATAAAAAAAAAAAAAGAAAAAAAAATAAATAAGCACACACAAAAATAAAGAAAATGATTGTCCAAGAAATTTATACATAATGTATAAAAGTCGAAACCTTTGTTAAATAATACAAAATGACCTTTAAAAACGTTTAAATTTTGTTAAAAAATACATAGCATAAATTTATCATCTTTACCGTCTCTAAGTGCACAGCTTAGTAGTGTTAAGTGTATTCACATGGTTGTGCAACCAGTGTCCAGAAGTTTTTTATCTTGTAAAACTAAAACTCTACACCCATTTAATAAACAACTCCACATTTTTGACACCCTCCAGCTCCTGACAACCATGATTCTATGAATTTGACCGCTCTTGATACGTCATATAGTGGAATCATACAGTATTTATCCTTTTGTGACTGGCTTATTTCACTTAGCACAGTGACCTTAAGGTTCATCCATGTTCTAGCATGTGTCAGATTTTCCTTCCTCTTTAAGGCTGAGTAATATGCCCTTATATGTAATACCACATTTTGTGTATCCATTCATCATCAATGGACAATTAGGTGCCTTCTACCTTTTGCTATTGTGAACAGTGCTGCTATGAACATGGGCATGCAAATATATCTCTGAAATTCAGTTTCAATCCTTGTGGCTACAGAACCAGAAACAATTGCTGGATCATATGATAATTCTTTGTTTAATTTTCTGAGGAACCTCCCTACTGTCCTCCACAGTGTGCCATTTTACACTCCAAAATGATTAACTTAAAACTGGAGTAAATAAACTACAAAAATTAAAGTATTCAAAAGAAATAATGATAGTTTGAGGAAAACTAATAAAAACAACAACCAAAATCCATAGCTTTAGATTTGAGACACAAAACCTTGCCCTATGAGCTACTTATGTGGGAGAAAGGTTATTATTTGACACTGATTCAGACACAGATTTTGAAAAGTATACACATAAAAATTTATTTCCTGCCATTTATTATCCTTCCAGAGATATCACCAAATCAGTTTCATGTTAAGAAAAAGTTCTTCAGATGAAAGTTTTAAGGATTAAATGAACACATACACATATATGTATATACTCCTATTATTGAAGACAAGAAGAGAACTTACCTGATGATTTCTTCGTGATAGAGAGAACTAACAACTGGCCCACCAAAACCTGTATTTGCTTCTTTTCCTTTCTTCTCTGGTGACTGTAGCGGGGAGAAGGGGAAGAGAGGTGGAAAAAAGACACATGAATTAAAGCCGTGTACATTTACAGCCTTACAAAATAATACTCTGCTAAGGAACACTAAGTATGTGATGATCCACCATTTCTCCAAGTCCCTAAATAACAATTTTAGGATGGCATCAGAAAGGCAAGAGGATGCTTAGGTTATCACACCAGCAGAACGAATACTCTCTAGCAAGCTAAGGTTATTCCACTACGGCCTTCTGGAGCCATCTAAAAGCCATTCCCCTAGCTGATTACGTTAGCTATTTCCACTATAAAAAACACAGGCATTCAGTGTGGAAAATGGAAACAAATATGAAATATAAATACCAGACCTGAATGTGATCAGGAAAATCATATCTAAATTAACAAAAAGAAAGTTCCCAAATAAGAAACTAAGCTGGAATAAAAGTTAAAATTTAACCATAAAAAATAAAATATTTTTAGGTGGCAAGAAGGGAGAGCGGAGGTTGAGATCTAAAAAAAAAAAAAAGTAAACATACGGAAACATTTTCCAAAATCAAGTTTTAGTAGGCTCTGTTACTCTGTGTTCTCAAAAAGCAGAGAGTTAAGATAAACTTAAAAATAAGATTCTTCCAAAACATATACAAAAAAAGCTGAGCGCAGAAGAATTGATGTTTTTGAACTGTGGTGTTGGAAAAGACTTGAGAGTCCCTTGGACTGCAAGGAGATCCAACCAGTCCATCCTAAAGGAGATCAGTCCTGAATATTCATTGGAAGGACTGATGCTAAAGCTGAAACTCCAATCCTTTGGCCACCTCATGCGAAGAGCTGACTCACTGGAAAAAGACCCTGATTCTGGGAAAGACTGAGGGAAGGAGGAGAAGGGGGCGACAGAGGATGAGATGGTTAGACGGTATCACCGACTCGATGGACATGAGTTTGTGTGACTCCGGGAGTTGGTGATGGACAGGGAGGCCTGGCGTGCTGCGGTTCATGGGGTCGCAAAGAGTCGGACACGACTGAGCGACTGAACTGAAAACACGTATGTGGAAGCAGTGAACTTGGATGTTGTAATATTATTGTCTTAAAGATCAAACTACAACCTGTTCAAAAGCCCACGTCTCTCGCAATAGTTATAGTTTTTAGGCAGGACACCTAACAAAAATTAAAAATCTGAACAAAAGTATCATCTTAGAGTTAAAATTACATACTTTTGTTTTGCCTCTGAAAAATACAGACAGTGACCCTATACATGTTTTTTCGCCCGTTACTTTAAAGAAGGGGTTTTGCTTCATTGCTGTTACTTTTTATGTGTCTGTTTTTCTTGGTCTGTGAATCACAGCACTGAGAAAAAGCTCCTCAAGGCAGTGTATTCTGTCAGTTCTTAACATCATTAAGGGAACTAAAGTTTTAAGAAATGGTGGAAACTGTTGAGATGAAAGTGTCAGTTATCAACTTAGGACAGAAACAAAAGTATAGTATCATAAACAACAACTACCATCATGATTAAATAATAAAGTATATAGAGTACAATAGCCTGATGCTGGCAAAAAAAAAAAGAAGCACAAAGCAAATTCCAGTTCCCTGTCTTCTCTGAGGATCATTTTTGGAGAATAAATGCTGCAAAGAATTTTCAGGATGGAGAATGTTTTCCCTTATACTAAAACAGAATAATCCAAAGGGAGAATTTATTTAATCCAATTATATTCTAAATACATACTCCATTAGAAGAATGAAGTTGAAACATACTTAAATGCTTGCTAAATGAATAACAGAATCAGAAATGAAAAAATTGGATACCAAAGGAAAAAGAGACAGAACTAAGTATAGAGTATAATTTAACATGTTTGTTCTGTAAAAGACACTGTTCAGTTCAGTCGCTCAGCCGTGTCTGACTCTTTGTGACCCCATGAACCGCAGCACACCAGGCCTCCCTGTCCATCACCAACTCCCAGAGTTCACCCAAACCCATGTCCGTCGAGTCGGTGATGCCATCCAACCATCTCATCCACTGTCGTCCCCTTCTTCCCTCAATCTTTCCCAGCAGCAGGGTCTTTTCCAGTGAGTCAGCTCTTCGCATGAGGTGGCCTAAGGATTGGAGTTTCAGCTTCAGCATCAGTCCCTCCAATGAACACCCAGGACTGATCTCCTTTAGGATGGACTGGTTGGATCTCCCTGCAGTCCAAGGGACTCGCAAGAGTCTTCTCCAACACCACAGTTCAAAAGCATCAATTCTTCGGCACTCAGCTTTCTTTATAGTCCAACTCTCACATCGATACATGACTACTGGAAAAACCATAGCCTTGACTAGATGGACCTTTGTTGGCAAAGGAATGTCTCTGCTTTTCAATATGCTACCTAGGGTGGTCATAACTTTCCTTCCAGGGAGTAAGTGTCTTTTAATTTCAAGGCTGCAATCACCATCTGCAGTGATTTAGGAGCCCAGAAAAATAAAGTCAGCCACTGTTTCCACATCTATTTACCGTGAAGTGATGGGACCGGATGCCATGGTCTTAGTTTTCTGAATGTTGAACTTTAAGCCAACATTTTCACTCTCATTAAGAGGCTCTTTAGTTCCTCTTCACTTTCTGCCATAAGGGTGGTGTCACCTGTATATCTGAGGTTATTGATATTTCTCCCAGCAATCTTGATTCCAGCTTGGGCTTCCTCCAGCCCAGCATTTCTCATGATGTACTCTACATATTAGTTAAATAAGCAGGGTGACAATATACAGCCTTGACGTACTCCTTTTCCTATTTGGAACCAGTCTGTTGTTCCATGTCCAGTTCTAACTGTTGCTTCCTGATCTGCATACAAGTTTCTCAAGAGGCCCCTCAGGTGGTCTGGTATTTCCATTTCTTTCATGATCTTACATACAGAAAACCTTAAACATATACTCCCTCCCCCCAAAATCTGCTAGTTGTAATAAATGAATCCGGAAAAGTTGTAGGGTACAAAATAAACACACCAAAATCATGTCTGAGTGAGACACAAAATTTAAAAGTTTTCTAAAAAAGTGATGAGTGCTATAGAAAAAAAATTAGTGTGGGGAAGATAGTTAGAATTTTAAATAAGATGGTCTGGGAAGGCCTCACTGAGAAAGTCATTTCAATAAAGACATAAAGGAAATAAACAAGTGAGTCCTGCAGTTATCTAGGGGAAACTGTTCCAGGAATAGGGAACAGCTATTACAAAGCCCCTATGGTGAAGGTATGCTTAAAATGTTAGAGAACTTAGGTGTTTATGTCCTTTGCTAGAGGTAATTAATGTATTTTAGGGGGCAAGACTAGAAGCAAAAACACACAGTTGCTCACAATACAATCACAGTTTTTATCTGTGTCATTCACTGAAACTCTTAATGAGGCAAATTACAATAGATACCTGTGGTTTGCTTGGCAATTATTTGCTGTGAAAATACATACTAGTAATTAGGGATTATATGGTACTGGAAAAAGATCAGTATATTTCTTTTTTACATAGTTAATAGCCTTTATTTTTTAGAGTAGTTTTAGGTTTAAAGAAAAATAAGCAGCAGGTACAGAGGTTTCCCATATACCTCTCTCCCCCAATTTTCCCCTACTATTAACATCTTACATTAGTGTAGTACATCTGTTATGAAAGATGGGTCAATTTTAATACATTGTTATCAGTTAAAATAAAAAAATTAGTTAAATAAAAAGTTAAAATAATAAGGGGCTTCCCCTTGTGCTCAGCTGGTAATGAATTTGCCTGCAGTGCGGGAGACCTGGGTTTGATCCCTGGGTTGGGAAGATCCCCTGGAGAAGGAAATGACAACTCACTCCAGTATTCTGGCCTGGAGAATTCCATGGATTGTATATAGTCCATGGGGTCACAAAGAGTCGACACGACTGAGCGACTTTCACTTCATTAGTTAAAATCCATAGTTTACATTAGAGCTCACTCTTTATTGTGTATGGGTTTGGCAAATGTCTAATGACATGCATCTACATTACAATATCATTCAGAATAGTTTCACTGCCATAAAATTCCTATGCTCCAGTTATTCATCCCTCTCCCCCTCTGAAGCCTTGGCAGTTACTGATCTTTTTACTGTCCTCATAGTTTTACCTTTTCTAGAACATCATATAGTTGCAATCATATAGTATGTAATCTTTTCTTTCACCTGGCAATATGCATTTTAAGTTCTTTCATGTCTTTTCATGGTTTGATAGCCCATTTCTTAAAACAATTCTAGTTTTTGCAAAACATAAAAATAAACAAGTTACCTTTTAAACCATTTTTATGTATAAAGTTCAACAGTGTTAACTATATTCTCCTCTGTGTGAAAACACAAGATTGTTCTCCAATCTTCACCAAAAGAATGTGGTGGGCCCTGGGGGTCAAAAACCCACATAAACTGGAGGGGGGCGGGCTAGCACCTCCTAAGCCTGAGGCCCTGGAAGTTTTTAGCTTTTGAGCTAGTCCACACTCAGCCTGCAGCAATTCATCAATTACCATTTAAGGGTTCATACCAATTTATGGTTCAAACAGCTTTTGTTCCTAACAAGTAGGTCTCGTGTGATTCTATGTATTCACCTGTCAACATTTGGAGAGTGGAACTTTGCCCTGCGAGCTAAAATCTCAGATGAATCTAACAAAGTCCATGATTTGCAGTTTGGTCATATTTTTGTTGTTGTTGAAGACAGGAGAGATGATTTCCAAGCTCTTCAAATGTCAAAGCTGAAACTGGAAGTTCAATTATCTTCTGAAGAAATTTTAAAATGAAAAAAGTTTCTGATATGCTTTTCCTTTTGCCTGAGGAAGTTCCTTTAGTGTAGTGCATGTCAATCAGCAATGAATTATCTCTGCTTTTGTTTGTCTCAAAAGTCTTTATTTTTTCTTCTTTTTTGTATTGACATGAGATTCACGAAACATAAAATAAGCCATTTAAAAATATACAATTGAGGACTTCCCTGGTGGTACAGTGGATAACAATCCGCCTGCCAATGCAGGGGACATGGGTTCAATCCCTGGTCCGGGAAGATTCCACACGACACAGGAGAGCTAAACCCGTTCATCACAACTACTGAGCCTCAACTCCTGAAGCCCATGCGCCTAGAGCCTGTGCTCAGCAACTAGAGAGCAACGAGAAGCCGCCACAATGTGAAGCCCATGTACCTCAACTAAGGGTAGCCCCTACTTGATGCAACGAGAGAAAGCCCACACAAAACAACAAGGACCCAGTGTGGCCAAAAATAAATGCAATCTTTAAAATATATACAATGTAGTGGCAAGCCACCCCAGTACTCTTGCCTAGAAAATCCCATGGATGGAGGAGCCTGGTAGGCTGCAGTCCGTGGGGTCGCTAAGGGTCGGACACGACTGAGCGACTTCACTTTCACTTTCACACATTGGAGAGGGAAATGGCAACCCACTCCAGTGTTCTTGCCTGGAGAATCCCAGGGATGGGGGAGCCTGGTGGGCTTCCGTCTGTGGGGTCACACAGAGTCGGACGCGACTGAAGTGACTTAGCAGCAGCAGCAGCAGTGGCATTTAGTATAATACATTCACCATGTTGTATAACACCACCTCTATTTATTTTATTCCTTTCTATGGCTGAGTAATACTCTAATGTATAGGTATATATTCTATATCCATTTATCAGTTGATGGACATTTGGATTACTTGTACCTTTTGGCTATTATGGTGCTATGAACATTTGTGTACAACTATTTCAATATCCGTTTTCAATTCTTTTGGGTTCATACATAGGAGCAGAATTGCTGAGCCCTCCATAGCAAAGAATTACTTGGCCCCAAATGTCAGGAAGGCTAAAACGCTCTGGTTTATGATTTCGTCAAATGTTTAAAATTTTCAACCATTACTTATTACATTTTTTTTCTGTCTTCTCTCACTCTTTCTCTTCTTTATGGAATTCCAATTATATTTGTTCAGTCTTTTTACGCTCTGTTCTTCATTTTTATGTTTCATTTGCTGCATCTTCATGTTCACTGATCTGTTCTTATGCAATGTCTAATTGGCTATTAAGTCTTTCCAATGTGATTTTCATTCAAATATTAATCCCCATCTCTAGAAAATTCATTTGGGTCTTTTTGTATCTTCCATATCTCTCTCCATTGTGTTCATGTTTCCTCTATTTTCTTGAATATATAGAATATATTTATAATGGCTGTTTTTCATCTCTATCTTTTCTGTGTCTGCTTTCACTGACAGGCTTTTCTCCTTCTTATGGATATTTTCTTTCTACTTTTGCATGCTCGAAAGACTTTTCCTATAAGATAGGTACTGTAAATTCTTCACTCTTGTTTGCTAGATTCTGTTGTGTTCCTTTAAATTCTGTTAGACTTTGTGTGGGCATTAATTCAGTTACATGGAATCAATTTGATCCTTTCAAGGCTCATTTTTAAGCTTCGTTAAGGCAAGGGAAGAGCAGCCTTTAATCTAGAGCTTAATTTAGCCCCAGCACTGAAATGAAATCTTTCAGAGACCTCTATCATATGCCCCATATATTACATTTTCTTTCTACTCTGACCAATAAGAAACAGAATAGTCTCAGTTGTATGTCAACTCCAGGAATTGTTCAGCTTGCTGCTTTCTTGTACTTCACTCTCCAGCCTGTTAGTTTCCTCTCACACATACACAGATTAGTATTCAGCCAGAGTGACTGCTCTGTAGATCTCTGGAACTCTCCCTTTCCATGTGAGAACATCTTCTCTAGTTTTTGGCCTTGTATATTCATTCCTGCTCAAGTTTGCAAGGTGGCCAATCTCTTCTGGATCCCCCCTCCCTGCAATGAAACTGCTCCCAAACAATAAGGTGAGGAAATTGTAGGCCTTACTTTCTCTCCTAAGTTTCGCTACTTTCAGTGCAATGTCTGAAAATCATTATTTCGACTACTGTGTCTTGTTTTCTTCCTGTTTTAGACAAAAAGGTAAATCTCGTCCCTATTACACCACCATGCCCAAGAGCAGAAGTCCCTAAAATATTTTTTAAAAAAAGCATAATATTCCATGAAGTAATGTACCATAATTTACTTAACCATTATCTGACAACTGTCTATTTAGATATTTTCACTTTTTCATTGATAAACAAAGGTATAATAATTACCTTTGTACATAAAGCATAATATAATTTTAATTAAAATCTTTAGGGGAAAAACTGATTCTATAAATTTGACTATAGTGCATTCTAAATATGTTTATTCCTGGGATTAATTCTTTTTTCTGATGCAACTGCACAAAGCACATAGAATGCTGGTGACAATTTTTGGAGGGTGGGGTGGAAAATTATATTTTAGGCAAAAATAATATTTTAAAAATAATCTGCCATTATCAGATTGAATTCAGAATAAAGCTGCCAAAGAAGCATTAGTTTTCTTCTCCATCCACTTCATCTATAAGATGGGCTAAACTCTGGCTACTTTACCCTCTTAATTTCCACTCCAATGAAATGCTTCTCATAGAGGCTTAAGAAGTTTATTCCATTTCTCTCTACTCAAAATCCATTAAGTTATTTTTATGTTGCATCAGCAGTTAAAGAAAGAGACTCCAATTTGGCAGCCAATAGGATAAAATTTGCCAATTCTTCTATTGCCTCAGACTATATTATTTGAGACACTGAAACGCTCCTTCACTCAAAGGGGAAAGGATAAGTTGTAGGCCGAATCTTTATCACTTGTTCAGATTCTACCTTAGTCAGTTGCTGGGTAAAGATTTAAAACCCTGTGAAACTCTTTGCTATCTGAAAAATAACTGTTTCAAAAATTATCCGGCTGATTTGTACAAGAAGGGGGTCTCCTGATTCCACATGCTACCTTTCTTGGTTTCCATTTCTATCAGTTTGCTTATGAGTCCAGCTATAGGAATTTGAGTATTAATCTCTCTACCACAGTTTCCTCATTTATAAAAATAAAAGTAATAGTATCTATCTCATTTGGGTGTTTTCAAGATTTAAAATATATGTGTAAAACAGAACAGTGTCCAGCACAAAGCAGACACTACATAAGTGTTAACTGATATAATCATTATTAGTCACAAAATGGCCATTTCCCCAAAGTGAAAATGTCCCAGCAACACAGATATAAGATATTTTGATGTGGTGACAAACAACATGGAACCATAAATCTTTATCTAAGAGCTTTAAAATTCTGATTCTCCTTGTAAACCAACAAATCCCCAAACAAACCAAGCAGTAACCCTGTCGTGAAGAAAAAGGAAAAAGGAAACTAGGACTTAAGGAGTATCTTCCATGCGCTTCACGCTTTCATATGTTATCTAATTCCAACTTCAAAACAATCTAGAAAACTGATATTTTTACTGACCTCATTTAATCTAAGACATCATTATAAGAACCACCATTTTCTGTAATGCTAAGACAGAAAATACAGCTAATTATAGTACACCATCCATTTTAAAACATAACCATAATTTATAATTAAAAACTCAATAAATGACTGCTTTAAATTTGATAAAATATATCTCCATTTACAGATCAGAAAACTGAAGAGAGGTGAAATACCCAATGCCTATAGTAAGTGTAGAACTGAGTTCCAAACCAAGATCTTGTGGTATCCAAAGACTATGCTCTTTCTATTACACTATACTCCCTCTCTAAGCTACTTTAGAAACTCTTACCAAATATTCTGAATTACAACTTCATTCTATCTCAAGTGTATATTTAAAAGATTCTTAAATACTTTCTCAGTTCAAAAGGAAACTTTAAAATTTAAATAAACATGCAACTCTTTAACACTGAGGCTGATTTATTATGTATACTACATGCAATTTAATCAAGTAGACCAAAAAGATAGTTATAAGCCCTTAGAAAGAACACTTTCCTAATAATCCTTTTAAGGCAGTCACTGTAATTTTTTCCCTGAAACAGGAAGTTATTCATTTTCACATACAAAAGTAAGAATATTAATCTCACCTTAGCTATTACCTGTCATTAAGAGCATCTTAAAAAAAACTTCACCATGAAAATACTGCTGGTTGTTTTTCATAACAGTAATACTTTAAAATTCCTCAAGAAAGATAAACTCCATAAATCTAGGTTTTTTCATCTTAGCTTCTCTTAAAATTATAAATACATATAAAATTATGGATAGGTTTTAAAATTGATGGTGTACTATAATTGGCTGTTTCCTGTCTTAGCAATTCAGAAAATAATGACTCTTACAATGATGAAAAAAATTACCTTCAGGATATTATAACTTTCTAGAAATGTAACAATGGTCACGATTTAAATTTAAATGTTCTTTGGAAAATTACTCTGAATAGAGCATTTATCATACTATAGAGAAATTATAACTTTCTTTATTATGATGTCATAGGTTAAAAAACATTAAGATTCAATGGATGTACAGACCACCGTTATACACAGACAACAATTAGTATTTGAAATAACACAGGTGTTCAGGAGTTTATTTACATACATACACATAAATATTAGTAATGTCATATCACTACTTGAAAAAAAATTCAGCATTCATAATCATTTTATAAAAATGCACATTAACTTAACAATGAGCAAAAGATTTTAAGCTAATTCCCTTGGGATAACAAAATTATCAAAATTGGTAAAATTGTAGTGAAACAGGTACTAAGTTAATGGCCCTAATGCTCTTGTAAAACGATATTAATCTTTTGGAAAGCAATATTGCAATCCTATCAAGACCTATAAAAATACTAGCATGATTTTATTATTTTAAACATTAATATAGCTTCTGGATATCATAAGATAAAAATAAAATTCTAAATTATAGTAATTTTGTATAAGTTTCAACCATAATCCTTCCTGTTACTCATCTTTACATGAAATTAATGTTCTTGAATTTTTAGACAGAAATGTGAATCAGGATAGCATTTTGGGTATATAACTCCCTTTTCTGTTATTTTCATGAATTAAAAATCTGGCCCTAGGATACTTTCAAGATCACTTGGTTCTGGTCCCCTCTTCCACTCTTATCTGGTTTCTCTTTCCTTTTGTCTTCATTGTCCTTGTCCTGCTTGACTTTGATCAAATTTTCTGCAGATTTCTCTCAGTGTGAGGTTTTGTACTGGAAAGAGAATTTTGGCTGGTTCATTCTGGAACTCACGAGCTCCAGCCAGCTTAGAGAACCTTACCATGAACCCCTATACTCTTCACCTAGGGGCAATTTTAGGCTTCTGCCATTCTCAGGTCAGACAGACTCACTAGTGTTTCCTTCTGCTTCCTCCTACAGAGATGCCAATGCTACACAAATCTTAGAGCTGTTTAGAGAAGAAGAAAGTGAAAGTTGTTCAGTCGTGTCCAACTCTGCAACCCCATGAATTCTATCTACAGTCCAATAAATTCTCCAGGCCAGAATACTGGAGTGGGTAGCCTTTCCCTTCCCCAGGGAATCTTCTCAACCCAGGGATCGAACCCAGGTCTCCTGCATTGCAGGTGGATTCTTTACCAGCTGAGCCACAAGGGAAGCCCAAGAATACTGGAGTGGGTAGCCTATCCCTTCTCCAGGGGATCTTTCCAACCCAGGAATCAAACCGGGGTCTCCTGCATTGCAGGTGGATTCTTTACCAGCTGAGCTATCAGGGAACTACTGATAGTCTGTCCCTAGTGTCTCTGACCAACTAGTTTTGTTACCCAAGAGCTTTTGGTTATGCTATCCTAGTTATTCTTCTAAGGATTAGGGAAAATTCAGAAACCATGCTACATGGGCTGCCATCTTCCCAGAATTCCAATAACCCTGAATGATTTTTGACAGAAAGTATGAATGGAAATATACAAATGAATAGATTAGTATGGCTAAACTAAATGAATTTCCATTTCATTCTCTTTTCTATTACTTTTGCCTCCATTCAACCATCTTAATAAGATGGATGATTTCATGAAGGAGAGGTAGAGAGACTGATAAGGCAAGACAAGTTTAGTGAATATGGCCTCTATAAATGGTAAAGGAGTGAACAACTCAGATAACCGGAAGAAAAAATTCCTATTCATTCCTCCTTGATGTTATTTTGCAATATATTTTGGGTCAGAGACTGTTACTTAAGATACTTTGTGATTATTATAGGGGATCTAAAATATACTCTCTGAGGAAACTCTTCTTTATTTTTCTATGCTCCATGTATTGCAGTCCAGAGATAAACTGTCTGCCTGTTTTTAGCTTCTACTTAAATAAGAAGAGTAGTGGTATATAGGCCAAGGAAATTTTTATTTTGAGCCTTTCTTTTCATTCATCAACATGCTGCTTGATAAAACATGAACAAATTCCTCTTTTTTTTCCCTCAAATGTAAAGCCAAAGAATCCACTAAAAGTTAAGAATATTTCTGGATATTTATCCTTAATAAGTTTCTTCTTGAGTGATTATTTTTTAATTCCCAAGGGACATAGTAATATAAGTTCCCATTTCAAGAAGCTACAAAAAGAATGAAAATTAAATTTAAAGAAAATCTAAAGAAATATAAAAATAAGGGGAAAAGTCAATGTAATAGAAAACAGATGTTCATGGAGAAAAATTAATAAAGCCCAACACTAGGTTTTTTTTAGAGGATTAGAAAAATTTTAGCAAGAATGATGAAAAAAGATAAAAGACAAAAGACCAACGTTAGGAATGAAAAAGGGACATTAGTACATATCTTAAAGAATCAAAAATTAACATGTAAATCTTATGAACAACTTTAGCCAAATAAATTATTTGGAAAAAATAGACCAATTTCTCATAAAATGAGTACAATTTACCAAAGCTGAGTAAGAGATAGAACATCTGAATAGTTCTGTATCTAATAAAGAAATTGAATCTTTAATCAAAAATCTTACTGCAAAGAAAACCTCAGATAGCTTCACTATTACATTCTTTCAATCGTTCAAATAAGAAATAATGCTAGTCGTATTACACAAACTTTTCGGGAAATCAGAAAAAGAGAGAACACTTTCCATTTCTTTTTATAAAACCAGAATAACTTTGACACTTAAGCCTGGCAAGAGTGCTACAAACAAGGAAAATACAAGATAACTGCTCTCATTTAACATAGGTGAAAAAAATTCTTAAAAATACATTAACAACAGACTCACAGATACAGAGAACAAATGTGTGGTTGCCAAGAGGAGGGAGTGGGGGAGGACTGGATTGAGAGTTTAGGATTTAGCAGAAGCAAACTATACAGAGAATGGACAAACAACAATGTCCTACTGTACAGCACAGAGAACTATATTCAGTACCCTATAAAAAACCATAGTGGAAAAGAACAAAAACACAAAGCAATTCACTCCTTTACCAATTTAAAGTCTAAATGCCTCCTTTCGCAATACACAAAACTTCTACTACCCTATTTAAAACTGTAACCCAATCTCCTCTTCATCCTGTATGCCTATCCTTGTCTCCCTGTGGTAGAAGTTAACCTCCACAAGAGCAAAGGTGTTTGTCTATTTTTGCTCGCTGATACATTCTAGGAACTTAGAATAGTGCCTGTCAGGTTGTTGTTTAGTTGCTAAGTTTTGACTTTTTTGCGACCCCATGGACTGTAGCCTGTCCGGCTCCTCTGTCCATGGGATTTCCCAGGCAAGAAAGGGAATGTGTTGCCATTTCCTTTTCCAGAGGATCTTCCTGACCTAGGGATTGAACCCAGGTCTCTTGCATTGCAGGCAGATTCTTTACCAATGGAGCTACCATAAAAGGCACTTATTTGTTGAATGCATGAATAAATGGTTGAGAAGAAGTCAAATAAGGTAGATATTCACGAGAGTGAATTTTAGCTAAGTGTAAATTTTAGAATGACAGGCTATTCAAATCCTACTATTAGCTGTGTAACTTCAGGATGGATTATTAATTTCCCTAAGCTTCAGTTTTCTTGTCTAGAAAATGCAGATAATAATAGTGTCTTCTTTATAAGGTTGCTGCTGCTGCTAAGTCACTTCAGTCGTGTCCGACTCTGTGTGACCCCATAGACGGAAGCCCACCAGGCTCCTCCATCCATGGGACTTTCTAGGCAATAGTACTGGAGTGGCTTGCCATTGCCTTCTCCTAGGGTTGCAGTGAGGACTAAATAGAATAATGTATCTAAAGCACTTAGCATAGTGCATGGCTCATAGTAAAAGCTCAGGAAATACAGCTAATAATTTTTTTCCTGTCTTAAGCTTACTTCAATTAAATAAACAAAATTTACAGCACTGTGTTAGTTTCAGGTGTATGGCAAAGTGCTTCAGTTATCTACATATGTATTTTTTCAGATTCTCCTCCATTATATGTTATTATAAGATACTGAATATAGTTTCCTGTGCTACACAGTAAATCCTTGTTGTTTATCTATTTTATACATGGTAATGTGTATCTGATAATCTCATACTCCAAATTTATCCCTCCCCTTCTCTCCTCTTTGGAAATGAAAGGCTTGTTTTCTATGAGTCTACTTCTGTTTTGTAAATAAATTCATTTGTATTAATTTTTTTAGATTCCATATATAAGTGACATCATATCTTTTTCTGTCTGATTTACTTAACTTGGAATGATAATCACTAGGTCCATCTATGATGCACAAATGGCATTATTTTATTCTTTTTCATGAACGAGTAGTATTCCATTGTATATATTTACCATATCTTCTTTATCCATTCCTCTGTCAAGGGACATTTAGGTTGCTTCCATGTCTTGACTATTTTAAATAGTTCTGTAATGAATACTTTTCAAATTAAAGATCAAATATATCTTTTCAAATTAAGAGTTTTCATCTTTTCTGGATATATGCCTAGGATCCAGCTAGGTATTGCTGGATCATATGGTAATTCTATTTTCATTTTTTTAAGGAACTTCCATACTATTTTCCATAGTAGCTGCACCAATTTACATTCATACCAATTTACATTCCCATCAATAGTACAGGAGAGTTTCCTTTTCTCCACAATCTCTCCAGCATTTATGCTAATAATTATTTTCATTATTATTGAGTATCCTAACCAAAAGGCATATATAAATGGATCAATACTCTCCAAAGCAGCAAAGTCAGTCTCTGACTCTATCATATTATATACCCCTTCATCAGTAGTTGACTCAAGGTACAAAAAAGAATGCTAATCAAATTTCCTGATGACAGGATCATCAAACCTAGATGACACATTCATGACCCAAAGAGTATCTTAATGTTGGAATAATATGATAAATCAAATAAATGGAATATAAGTACACATAAGGTAATAAACTTAGTACAGAATAGATATTACCTAACAGAATGTGTGGGAAAAAAAAGATTTGGGATTTTAGTTTCCTGAAAGTTACAAAATTTACATTGTAATGTGGCTGCCAAAAATGTTTAAATAATTTTAAGTTAAATCCATAAAAGACAAGTATTCAAATAAGAGAAAAGTTCTATTCTATAGAAGTCATATAGAAACAGTCTGTTCAATTCTAAAGCCAGACTGAAAAGGAAGTTATTAGAAACTAAAACTCGCTCACACAAGAAATGACTGGGATTGTGGTGCAACTTGATGGTGATGGGAGTGAAGAACAAATTTAGAAATTAGTAATATCTAGCCTAACAAAGAGGAGCCTTGAAAATTGTCTTAAAATAATGAAGGGCTCTTATGTAGTGAAGATTTGGACTTATTACATGTAGGGCTAGAAAGCAAAAATAGAACAGATTAGAAAACAGCAATAACAGTAACAACAACAAAAAACAGATTTTGGCCCAATACAGAAAGGAGCTTCTAATAATTAGAGTTGTTAAAAAAAAAAAAATTGGGCCAACTTCTTTACAAATAGTATATTTCCATCACTAGTAGTCTTCTGAAAGTGAAAGTCACTCAGTCTTGTCCGACTCTCTGCGACCCCATGGCCTGTATTGTCCATTAAATTCTCCAGGCCAGAATACTGGAGTGGGTAGCCTTTCCCTTCCCCAGGGGATCTTCCCAACCTAGAGATCGAACCCAGGTCTCCCACACTGCAGGCAGATTCTTTACCAGCTGAATCACAAGGGAAGCCCAAGCATACTGGAGTGGGTAGCCTTTCCCTTCTCCAGGGGATCTTCATGACCCAGGAATTGAACTGGGATCTCCTGCACTGCAGGCAGATTCTTTACCAATTTAGCTAACAGGGAAGCCCAAGAATCTAAAAGACTGTGTGTTAGAATAACTTGGAGACAGAAAATTAGCCTAGACAACCACTAACATTCTTTCTAAGATTACAGCTCTTAAATAAGAGAAGAAAGATAAATATGATAATAAAAAAGACAATATACAAATGGCCAAAAAGCACATGAAAGGACACTCAACATTATAAGTCATCAGGGAAATGCAAATCAAAACCACAATGGGATACAACTTCACACTTATTAGGATGCCTGTAATCAAAAAGACAGAAAATGGTAAGTGTTGACAAGGATATAGAGGAAACCAGAACCCTCATAAACTGCTGATGGGAATACAAAATGTTGTAGTCACTTTGGAAAAAAGCCTGGCAATTCCTCATACCCATGAGAAATGAAGGCATATGTCCACACAAAAACTTGCACACAAATGTTCTTTGCAGCCTTATTCACAATAGCCAAAAAGCAGAAACAACCCAGATGTCCATCAACAAATGAAAAGATAAACAAAATGTGGTATATCCATACAATTGAGTATTATTTGGCCATAAAAAAGGAATGAAGTGCTAATACATGCTACAACTTGGAAGAATCTTTGGTCTTCCGTGCTAAACTAAATGAAAAAAGCCAGTCACAAAAGACCGCATATAATATGCTTCCATTTATTTGAAATGTCCAGAACAGGCAAATCTATAGGGACATAAAGTAGATTACTGGTTGCTTAGGGCCAAAGGAAATCAGGAAATTGAGACTGGTAGCTAAAGGGTATAGAGTTTCTTTCTGAGGTGATGAAAATGTTCTAAAATTGATCATGGTAATGGTTTTACAGCTTCATAAACATGCTAAAAACCATTGAACACTTCAAATAGATGAACTGTATAATATATGAATTATGGTGTATGTCAACTTTTTAAAAAAAGGCACCCAAGAGAGCACAAAGTTTCAAGATAGTAAGAAGACATAAACACTGTATACCCTAATCAACCTCTAAATTCGTCACATTAATTATCACAATGATTAAATATAATGATAATCTTGGGAGGTGAGGAAAATGATAAAATGTTGAGTACATTATGTTTAAAGAGGCTAGGAAACATGATTTATTAGAAAGAGTTTTACCTAAAAATGTTTAAAGGTTAGCTACTTTAAAGAATACATTTGGTTAGCTGAAAAATTCACCCATGTAGAATAGTTCATGCCCAGATCTGAAATCAAAGAGGTGTTACTATATATCTAACAGGCAATCTCCAATCTAAAACCACTAGATTACGATTTCAACCTATTACTACAATCACAAAAATCAAAGTAATTCTAGATTTAACTGGTACACATACTCTCAATAAAGGTAACACCAATTTAGGGTTATATTTCCTGAACTGTGGCCAATATGGTGCCAATGCATAAAGGAAATGTATTCATAATTAATTGTTTGGAAATATAATTACAATCAATGAAACTTCAAATCTTTTTATTATTCTTTTGTCTTGATTACCATCAAGAATTACTCGGGTCAGTCTTCTAAAATATAAAAAGGTAATGTAATTTTATAGTTTAAAATTTTCAAAGGAGATATAAGCAAAACCTTCAAACTGTTTCAGAAACTCTTCACATTTTCTAACTCTACATCAAGTCACGACCTGACTGCCCGCAGGGAAAGAAACCTGGGCAGACAGTAATTGTATTTGACAGCAGCAATTACATGCAGGGTTGGAGATTAGAAGACCATTAATGCGTATGCAATAATTGCTCTGGTATTTTCTGTTACTATGGAGAGTCAGCTTGAAGAGAAGACATGGTAAACTTTACCTTGGATGCATCTGATCCAGGAATTCCACCCTAAGAAAGCAGGGGAATAGTGAGCACACTGGTTATAGTCACAATAGGCATGCACAACATTCTTCTGATAAGAATGATATAGGAACAACTAATAAGTAATTCTAAAAGATATTTCCACCTATGTTGTTGTTGTTTAGTCACCAAGTCATGTCTGACTCTTTTTGACCACATGAACTGTAGCCCACCAGGCTCCTCTGTCCATGGGATTTCCCAGGCAAGAATACTGGAGTGGGTTGCCATTTCCTTCTCCACGGGATCTTCACAACCCAGGGATTGAATCCGCGTCTCCAGGCAGATTCTTTACCACTGAACCACCAGGGAAGCCTCATTTCCAATCATACCTTTCAACTAAATATGAAGAATATTAGAAAGACTCACACAATGGATATGACTAAATGTTGATCTTCAGCAAGAGTCCAAATAAAATTTTTCATAACATCACATGATAACAAAAGCTTACTCCGTATTGGAAACTATATCAAACAGAGAACCTTAAAATCTGGAAACTCTGGAAACATCAGAGAGACAGCAAAAATATCAAACTTATCCTAAGAACAGTATTAGGAAACTGGTAGACTAAACACACACCCTTGATTCCTTCTCCCTCCATTTAACATAACTGAAAAAAACTAAAGTAAATCTGGAAGAAATTATAGTACACCTAAAGCTAGATGGTTCAGGGCAAGAGAGCCACAGGCCCAAAGGTTGGGATAGAAATTTACCCTGGCAGTAAAACTAAACATTCAGGGGCCCAACCACCTGATAAAGATGAAAGAAAGATTCCCTTAGCAAGAAAAGAGGGATCACACCCACCACATGCTGTATGGTCCTATACATGGTGAATCCTGCTTACTCTGGCAGTCCTAACCCAGCCTAGTAGACTATATCTCTTTGACAGGGGCCTACCATTTCCCAGAAGTCTCCTAAGAAAGGAGACTCATACCATCTCACCTTGTCTTAGTAGAAAGATCAGAGCTCACTGGCCTACTAAGACTAGCAAAAAAATTACACCTGCTTTGCCTGTCAGTCTATTATTGCTCAAAAGACCTCGATAATCAGATCAGTGCTAAGGAAACCCAAAATCAGTGGTCAGGGAAAAATTATAAGCATTTAAAGAGAGGGAGAAGTTAAGATGAATCAGAATGAATGCCTTCTTTTGAGGTAGGCAAAATTAATTGAAGGAACAAAAGAGAGCTTTCAAACAATAAAATATAAGGACACAGACATACATGAAGGTATTATTTCATAAAAGTCTACTAACATGCTAGTTTAATACATCTTTCCTGCCGCATGGTTCAAAATAACCCTTCAATGAATAAGCATGACTCCACAACTGAAATGTTTTCAAAAACACAATGAAAAAATACACCCAATTGTTAGAACCACCTTCAAAAAGCACACATGTCATAATCTGAGGCATAATTTGTTAATAAATATCTCCAACTTTCTTCAGTTCAACTCAACACAGTAACTACTTTTAAGTACTTACTCTCTTATCACTGAAAGGTATATTAATTAACTGCTATCAAAACAGTATTACTAAGGATTTAGGCTCTGTTGCCACACAAAAGGTAAGAAACAATATACACCAAATAAGATCAAATATTAAAATGTACACTAGAAACCATAAATGTGATAAATTTATAGAAAGAGGGAGATAAGGACTGAACTTCATGAAATAAATAGGAATTGGTCAGGATTGAAAAAAAAAAACGAGGTAGAAATGGTTAAAAGCAGGCATGTTAAGAACAGCAATAAGGAAAGAAAGGCATAATAACTTCACTATATTTGAGGGACAATGAGGAGGCATGTGAGATGGAAGTCAAGTTTATAGTGGGTAAAGTCAGAGATAAACCTGGAGAAGTTGGGGATAGACATACAAGTTACAGAGGATTAGTAAGAATTAAGAACGAGTTATTTGGGCTAATAGTTTCTAAGAAGTTTGGAATAAAATTAGTTTTTCTCCTTTTCCTGTTACCCTTCATTATAAAGAGAAACATGTTTTAAAATGTTTTAAACACATGTATAAAATTGTTCTTCATATGTAATACAATCACATTTAGAAGGTACCAAATTTTAAAACATATAGCTTCAAACACTCTAGTAAAAGTAATTATAGTTTTCAGAATCTCTGTAGTATAACCACTAAAAGTAATTCATACTATAAAATTAAAAAATTATTTGTAACATTAATACACCGAGAGTGAAAGTTCATTAGGCAATCTAGTAGTATAACAAAGAGCTTAAGATATTACAGTTATTCAAGAGAAATTTCTAATATTTTAATAATTCGGCTACAGAGCACCTTAATACTTCTAATTTTGAATGATGGTCAATAATCTTAACTTTTTGCACTTTCTCCATAACTATAATTTACTGTTCTATTTCCTAACATTTCCCCCAGTTTTATCTATACAGTTTTTAAGAGTATTCTTGGATAATAGGGAAATCATTTATAAAGCCAGAGACTGAAATGTTCAATCCTAGTTTAGCTAAGGAGATCCAGCTCAAATGAGCTAGAACTCACAGCTAATGAAAGCCTGATGACAACAGGGAAATGAGAAGACTGGTCCTTTGTGACTATTCTATTCCCAATAGAAAGCTCTGTTAGGGATCTCCCTAATAGCTGTTAGTACATGTTAAAAAGTGTTCTCACACATTCATTTTAGTTTAACTATAACACACAGAGTAAGAGAGGTTTGGCACACCATCTGGTAAGATATGTGCAGTGCCAAGATCCTCAAGTTCCAAGGGGAAGAGGAAAAAACTTAAGTCAATTTTTATTTAATTCATAAACTCCTCTTATTGAGAATTCTATGAAATGAGGGGTATTTGCAAAAGAAAGGATTGTTATGTATCTAGCTGTATTTATACAACTCTTATAAATTTTACAAAAGGAAAAATCAAACACACACAAATATTTAAACCTGGTGAATTGCACGTGGTTACTCAAGATGCTGTTTTGGGGGTATAGGTTTCATTTAGTAAACTTTGATTCAAAATGTAAAATGAAGCTATTAGCATGTTATTTATTCTAATTATATTCAATTTTGAAGCAACAAACCAACAACATAAAATTGAAATGTAAATACAGTATATTCAAGAGGGATTTTCTGAGACTAGTTATGACCATATTTTTATAAAAATATTTACTACACATGTGATTTGAAAATAGTTTCTCTGCAATGAGGTTGTAATTTCCATTTGCTGTTACTGCTGTGTAGTTGCTAAGTTGTGTCTGACTCTTTGCTACCCTACCAGGTTCCTTCGGTCCATGGGATTTCCCAGGCAAGAATCCTGGAATGCTTTGCTGTTTCCTTCTCCAGGGGATCTTCCCAACCCAGGTATCAAACCTGTGTCTCCTGCATTGGCAGGAGGATTCTTGACTGCTAAGCCACCAGGGAAGCCCTGTAATCCCCATAGCAATTAATAAATTTGGAGTCATTTATTTTCAAATTACTCATAATATTTTGTGATTTAAAATAAGCTTTCATAGATGATATCTTTAAATACAGATGATAAGCATTAAGAGTGATTTTTAAACTACACTGGCCAAAACATCATAATAACAAAGGAAACTCATACAGTTATTTTTTTAAGTTATCATTAACTCACAGACTAATCTGGGTCTGTTTTGTCACTTCCAAAACCATCAAAAGGAAGGATATACTTCCTGAATATATCAAATAATGTCTAAGTTAGTTTTATAACCTTTAAAAAGAGAAAAACCCATTTATCTAAAAGAATTTTGTCCAGTATTGTCAATACTCAACAGTAAGAAAACTGGTAGCCTAAACTGTCAACTTCTCCAGAATCAGTTCAGTTCAGTCGCTCAGTCGTGTCCGACTCTCCGCGACCCCATGAATCACAGCATATCTTCACCTAATTAGGTGTTTGTTCCCTTTCCCTGAATTTGCTGACAATTGTTTTCTTACAGACTAGAGTGATAGCTGTCCCTTCTGACATTTCATCCTGGCTAATACGAGTTCTGACAGAATCTGGTAAATAAGATCTATCTTACAACAGATTTGAAGCTGTGGACTGTATTAAACACCAACGGTTTATGACAGAATCCTTCAGAAAATGGTGAAACAGACATAACACAACTGAAATTACAAGTTTAAAAAAGAAAAATCCTGGACATATTGTTTCTATTTTTATACCTTGATAAGTATAATAAAAATCAATTGAAAAAAATAACATTTTAAATATTTTAGCACGTACTTTAATTTATACTGTTATTATAAGAGTGTAGATTCAGTTCAGTTCAGTTCAGTTCAGTCGCTCAGTCGTGTCCGACTCTCCGCGACCCCATGAATCACAGCACGCCAGGCCTCCCTGTCCATCACCAACTCCCGGAGTACACTCAAACTCATGTCCACAGAGTCGGTGATGCCATCCAGCCATCTCATTCTCCGTCGTCCCCTTCTCCTCCCGCCCCCAACCTTTCCCAGCATCAGAGTCTTTTCCAGTGAGTCAACTCGTCGCATGAGGTGGCCAAAGTATTGCAGTTTCAGCTTTAGCATCAGTCCCTCCAATGAACATCCAGGATTGATCTCCTCTAGAATGGACTGGTTGGATCTCCTTGCAGTATAAGGGACTCTCAATAGTCTTCTCCAACACCACAGTTCAAAAGCATCGATTCTTCGGCGATCAGCCTTCTTCACAGTCCAACTCTCACATCCATACATGACCACGGGAAAAACCATTGCCTTGACTAGACGGACCTTGGTTGGCAAAGTAATGTCTCTGCTTAGAATGTTATTAACTTGCTGCATTCAGAGTTTGAAAAACAATGTAAGTTTTCTTTATGGATATTAGACCTACATCAGTTCAGTTCAGTTCATACTCTGTGCAACCCCACAGACGGCAGCCCACCAGGCTCCTCTGTCCCTGGGATTCTCCAGGCAAGAACACTGGAGTGGGTTGCATTTCCTTCTCCAATGCATGAAAATGAAAAATGAAAGTGAAGTCGCTCAGTCATGTCCGACTCCTAGCGACCCCATGGACTGTAGCCTACCAGGCTCCTCCGTCCATGGGATTTTCCAGGCAAGAGTACTGGCGTGGGCTGCCATTTCCTTCTCTGCATAATGTTACTAGTATTCTTCAAACTCTACCACAATGATCAGTTAATTTTTTTTTTTCCTTCACTAGATTTTGATCTCTCTGAGAAAAAGGATTATCCCTTACTTGCTTCTTATCCCCGAATTCAGCACTATGGCCAGGGAATCTGACTGAATGGTTAAGTAAATGAACAAATTAGTATATTATTAAATCTTTTTGTAACCGAGTAGCTACAGTATAGTGAAAGTGAAAGTGAAAAGTGAAGTCGCTCAGTCGTGTCCGACTCTTTGCAACCCCATGGACTGCAGCCTACCAGGCTCCTCCAACCATGGGATTTTCCAGGCAAGAGTACTGGAGTGGGGTGCCATTTCCTTCTCCAGGAGATCTTCCCAACCCAGGGATTGAACCCAGGTCTCCCGTACTGCAGGTAGATGCTTTACCACCTGAGCCATATAGTAATATAATACAAATTATAGGAATATTTTATATATTACCCAAACATATTCTGAATTAGAGAATCTCATAATTGGGAAGAACATTAAAGAATAACTATTAACATAATGAGTAAGAAAAAAATAATAGTGAAACAATGATCAATATACAAGTTTAAACCAAGTCTTTACATTTAACCATTTTCAAAGATGAGAGACCATATTTTGTAAAATAACAAAAAATATCAAGTAGATCAAACTAATTATTCTAAATATCCTTTAATATAAATAGCTTAAAAATATATAAAAGCTTAAGAAATACTTTCTAAATGGTTCAGAAAACTTGCTGCTTGTAATTTTTTTTCCTATTTTTTCATAGTTATAACCAAGACTATTTAGCTTTTACTACTGAAAAGTGAAATTTGAAACACCTATTCAAAGATTAGCAATGCTAACTTAGGATAACAATCAACATAAAAGAAGTAACAACCCTCAAATACCAAGAAACTTGCCATCTATTTTATAGGTATTCTTTACTCTGAAAGTGTGAAAGTGTTAGTCCCTCAGTTGTGTCCAGCTCTCTGCAATCCCATGGACTGTAACCCACCAGGCTCCTCTGTCCATGGGATTCTGTAGGCAAGAATACTGGAGTGGGTAGCCACTCCCTTCTCCAGGGAGATCTTCCTGACCCAGGGATCAAACCCAGGTCTCCTGCATTGCAGGGGGATTCTTTACCATCTGGGCCACCAGGAAAGCCTATTCTTTACTCTGGATCCTGTCTAACAACTTGTGGTGTTAAGCTATTCATTTGTAAGTTGGCTAAAGTAACTGGTAAAGACTCCTTTGGGGCATATCATTTGTAATACTGATTTATTGGTCTGCCACCTCCCAGTATAGATCTGACTCTGAGCTTATAATTAGGGTTCATAATGTGGAAACAGAATGTGGTGGTTGACTATCTTACTTTATAAAATGGTATGGACATATAAAATGGTATGGTTTAATTAAATGAACTGAGAATGTTGGTTTCATCTACATAGCTTTAAAACATTAGTTTTAGCAATGTCATATTTCCAAAAGACTCAATAGCTGTGGTTCTACAAACAACCTCAGAAATAGCTATCATACTTCACTGTATAAATATTATTTCTCATCTATTCATTAATTCAATTTATAGTTAAGTTGCCTCCTAACTGGGAGTACAATGGTGACCAAGACAGATAATGTTCTCTTGACCTCTTGGAGCGTAAAGTTTAGATGAGGGAAGAAAAAAGTATTAAGTCACTTACAATATAAACAAATACCACATAAGGAAAAGCACAATCTAATTTTTTAAAGTTATATTTCATTCTTTATCTTCCAAATCCTATGGAATACTATGCTCCTATATTGTTTCCATCCTTTGTGCTGTTTGCTGTGTGCTGTGCTTAGTCGCTCAGTCGTGTTTGACTCTTTTCCGACCTCATAGATTGCAGCCACCAGGCTCCTCTGTCCATGGAGATTCTCCAGGCAAGAATACTAGAGTGGGTTCCCATGCCCTCTTCCCGGGGTTCTTCCCAACTCAGGGATCGAACCCAGGTCTCCCACACAGCAGGCAGATTCTTTACCATCTGAGCCACCAGGGAAGCCCTGTTTCCATCCTTTACTATGAAGCAACTCTGGCTCACAATTTATAGTCCCAGATTTCTCTGTAGCTCCAGAGAAAAATTCTAAAAATAACACTTAGTAAGATGGTACTATGTTCACAGTGGGTGCTCAATAATAGCCCCTGAGAATATTCAATAATTTTTTTTCTCTTCCTTTTGTCCTTAATTTTTTTTTATTTTGGAGTATTCTGATTTACAATGTTGTGTTAGTTTCAAGTGCACAGCAAAGTGCTTCAGTTAACATATATCTATTTTTTTCAGATTCCTTTTCTATTAGCTTATTACAGAATATTGAGTAGAGTTCTTTGTGCTACACAGTAGGTCTTTGTCGATTATCTATTTTTATACATAGTAGTGTATATATGTTAATCCCAACCTCCTAATTTATCCTTTCTTCCCCCACACACCTTTCTTCTTTGTTAACCGTATGTTTGCTTTCTAAGTCTGTGAGTCTGTTTCTAGTTTGTAAATAAATTCATTTCTATCATTTCTTTTTTAGATTCCACATATAAGCGATATCATATGATATTTGTCTTTTTCCATCTGACTTAACTTCACTTACTATGTTAATCTCTAGGTCCATTTGTGTTGCTAGCAAATTTTCATTTTTATACCTGAGTAAAAGGAAAAGGTGTACGTCAAGGTTGTATATTGTCACCTTGCTTATTTAACTTATATGCAGAGTACATCATGAGGAACGCTGGGCTGGAAGAAGCACAAGCTGGAATCAAGATTGCTGGGAGAAATATCAATAACCTCAGATATGCAGATGACACTACCCTTATGGCAGAAAGTGAAGAGGAACTCAAAAGCCTCTTGATGAAAGTGAAAGAGGAGAGTGAAAAGGTTGGCTTGAAGCTCAACATTCAGAAAACAAAGATCATGGCATCTGGTCCCATCACTTCATGGGAAATAGATGGAAAAACAGTGGAAACAGTGTCAGACTTTGTTTTTTTGGGCTCCAAAATCACTGCAGATGCTGATTGCAGCCATGAAATTAAAAGACGCTTGCTCCTTGGAAGGAAAGTTATGACCAATGACCAACCTTGATAGTATATTAAAAAGCAGAGACATTACTTTGCCAACCAAGGTCCGTCTAGTCAAGGCTATGGTTTTTCCCGTGGTCATGTATGGATGTGAGAGTTGGACTGTGAAGAAGGCTGATCGCCGAAGAATCGATGCTTTTGAACTGTGATGCTGGAGAAGACTCTTTAGAGTCCCTTATACTGCAAGGAGATCCAACCAGTCCATTCTAGAGGAGATCAATCCTGGATGTTCATTGGAGGGACTGATGCTAAAGCTGAAACTGCAATACTTTGGCCACCTCATGCGACGAGTTGACTCACTGGAAAAGACTCTGATGCTGGGAAAGGTTGGGGGCGGGAGGAGAAGGGGACGACGGAGAATGAGATGGCTGGATGGCATCACTGACTCTGTGGACATGAGTTTGAGTGTACTCCGGGAGTTGGTGATGGATAGGGAGGCCTGGCGTGCTGTGATTCATGGGGTCGCGGAGAGTCGGACACGACTGAGCGACTGAACTGAACTGAATCTTCCATTGTGTATCTGCACATCTTCTTTATCCATTCCTCTGTCAATCTCTATTGGGTTGCATGTATCCTTTCCAGTTATGGTTTCCTCCAGATACATGCCCAGGAGTGGGATTACAGGATCATATGGTAGCTCCATTTTTAGGTTTTTAAGGACCCTCCATACTATTTTTCATAGTGGCTGTACCAATTTACATTTCCACTAATACTGTAGGTAGGTTCATTTTCCTCCCTACCTTCTCCAGCATTATACTGTCTGTAGACTTTCTGATGGCCGTTCTGACTAGAATGAGGTTTTGACTTGTATTTCCCTAATAACTAATGACATTGAGCATCTTCTCATGTGCTTTTGGCTATCTGTATGTCTTTCTTGGAAATGTCTATTTAGATCTTCTGTCCATTTTTTGATTGGGTTGTTCATATCTTTGATATTGAACTGCATGAGATGTCTGTCTATTTCAGAGATTAATCCTTTGTCAGTCACATTGTCTGCAAATATTTTCTCCCATTCCATGGGCTATATTTTTGTTTATGGTTTCCTTTGCTGTGCAAAACTTTTAAATTTAATTAGGTCCCATTTATTAATAATTATTAACCAAAATGAAAAGTCATAAGTGACTAAAACACAAGACAGTATTATTTCCTCTTAGACAAACAGTGCATTGCTTGATGAGTCTAAATCACCAATAAAAATCTGAAACTAAAAAGCTTGGCTACTGATCTCTAGGAATTCATTATGAAGAAATGATTACATAAGTGTGTAAAAATATAAGTAGAAAAATGTTTATTGCAGCATTATCTGTAAGAGTAAAAAATGGCATTAAAAAGAATAAAATACCTAGAAATAAACTTAACCAAGGAGATGAAAGACCTATAGATGGAAAACTATAAAGCAAAGATGAAGGAAACTGAAGATGATACAAAGAAATGGAAAGATACACCATGTTCATGAATTGGAAGAATATTATTAAAATATCCATACTGCCCAAAGCAATCTCCAGATCTAATAGGATTCCTATCAAAATACCTATGATGTTTTTCAAATAACTAGAACAAATAATCCTAACATTTATACGGAACTACAAAAGATCCTACATGAATCACAGCCTTGTCTAACTCAATGAAACGATGAGCCATGTCATGTAGGGCCAAACAAGATGGACAGGTCACGGTGGAGAGTTCTGACGAAACGTGGTCCACTGGAGAAGGGAATGGCAAACCACTTCAATATTCTTGCCTTGAGAACTCCACAAACAGTATAAAAAGGTGAAAAGATATGACACTGAAAGATGAACTCCCCAGGTCAGTAGGTGTCCAATATGCTACTGGAGAAGAGTGGTGAAACAGGTCCAGAAAGAATGAAGAGGCTGAGCCAAAGAAAAAAACAATGTCCAGCTGTGGATGTGACTGGCAATGGAAGTAAAGTCCGATGCTGTAAAGAACAATATTTCATAGGAACCTGGAATGTTAGGTCCATGAATCAAGGTAAATTGGAAGTGCTCAAACAGGAGATGGCAAGAGTGAACACCGACATTTTAGGAATCAGTGAACTAAAATTGACTGGAATGGCTGATAATTCAAATGACCATTATATCTACTGTTGTGGGCAAGAATCCCTTAGAAGAAATGGAGTGGCCCTCATAGTCAACAAAAGAGTCCAAAATGAGTATTTGGGTGCAATCTCAAAAATGACAGAATGACCTCTGTTCATTTCCAAGACAAACCATTCAGTATCACAGTAATCCAAGTCTATGTCCCAATCACTAATGCTGAAGAAGCTGAAATTGAACGGTTCTATGAAGACCTACATGACCTTCTAGAATTAACACCAAAAAAAACTGTCCATTTCATCTAGAGGACTGCTAAAGTGGGGAGTCAAGAGATACCTGGACTAATAGGCACATTTGGCCTTGGAGTACAAAATGAAGCAGGGCAAAGGCTAGCAGAGTTTTGCCAAGAGAACGCACTGGTAATAGCAAACACCCTCTTCCAACAACACAAGAGAAGACTCTACACATGGACATCACCAGATGGTCAATACCAAAATCAGATTGATTATATTCTTGCAGCCAAAGATGGAGAAGCTCTATACAGTCAGCAAAAACAAGACCAGGAGCTGATAGTGGCTCAGATTATGAACTCCTTATTGCCAAATATAGACTTACATTGAAGAAAGTGGGGAAAACCACTAGACCGTTAAGGTATGACCTAAATCAAATCCCTTATAATTATACAGTGGAAGTGAGAAATAGATTTAAGGGACTAGGTCTGATAGAGTGCCTGATGAACTATAGACGGAGGTTCATGACACTGTACAGGAGACAGGGATCATGACCATCCCCAAGAAAAAGAAATGCAAAAAAGCAAAATGGCTGTCTGAGGAGGCCTTACAAATAGCTGTGAGAAGAAGAGAAGCAAAAAGCAAAGGAGAAAAGCAGAGATATACACATCTGAATGCAGAGTTCCAAAGAATAGCAAGGAGAGATAAGAAAGCCTTCCTAAGCGATCAGCAGAGAAATAGAGGAAAACAATAGAATGGGAAAGACTAGAGATCTCTTCAAGAAAATTAGAGATACCAAGGGAACATTTCATGCAAGTTCAGTTCAGTCGCTCAGTTGTGTCCGACTCTTTGCTGCTGCTGCTAAGTCACTTCAGTCGTGTCCGACTCTGTGTGACCCCATAGATGGAAGCCCACCAGGCTCCCCCGTCTCTGGGATTCTCCAGGCAAGAACACTGGAGTGGGTTGCCATTTCCTTCTCCAATGTGTGAAAGTGAAAAGTGAAAGTGAGGTCAGTCAGTCGCGTCTGACCCTTAGCAACCCCACAGACTGCAGCCTACCAAGCTCCTCCATCCATGGGATTTTCTAGGCAAGAGTACTGGAGTGGCTTGCCATTGCCTTCTCCGGTCCAACTCTTTGCGACCCCATTAATCACAGCAAGCCAGGCCTCCCTGTCCATCACCAACTCCTGGAGTCTACCCAAACCCATGTTCATTGAGTCGGTGATGCCATTCAACCATCTCATCCTCTGTCATCCCCTTCTCCTCCTGCCCTCAATCTTTCCCAGTATCAGGGTCTTTTCCAATGAGTCAGCTCTTCCCATCAGGTGGCCAAAGTATTGGAGTTTCAGCTTCAGCAGCAGTCTTTCCAGTGAACACTCAGGACTGATCTCCTTTAGGATGGACTGGTTGGATCTCCCTGCAGTCCAAAGGACTCTCAAGAGTCTTCTCCAAACCACAGTTCAAAAGCATCAATTCTTAAGCACTCAGCTTTCTTCACAGTCCAACTCTCACATCCATACATGACCACGGGAAAAACCATAGTCTTGACTAGACGGACCTTTGTTGGCAAAGTAATGTCTCTGCTTTTTAATATGCTATCTAGGTTGGTCATAACTTTCCTTCCAAGGAGTAAGCGTCTTTTCATTTCATGGCTGCAGTCACCATCTGCAGTGATTTTCGAGCCCAAAAAATAAAGTCTGACACTGTGTCCACTATTTCCCCATCTATTTCCCATGAAGTGATGGGACCAGATACCATGATCTTCGTTTTCTGAATGTTGAGTTTCAAGCCAACCTTTTCACTCTCCTCTTTCACTTTCATCAAGAGGCCTTTGAGTTCCTCTTCACTTTCTGCCATAAGGGTGGTGTTATCTGCACATCTGAGGTTATTGATATTTCTCCCGGCAATCTTGATTCCAGCTTGTGCTTCTTCCAGCCCAGTGTTCCTCATGATGTACTCTGCATAGAAGTTAAATAAGCAGGGTGACAATATACAACCTTGACATACTCCTTTTCCTATTTGGAACCAGTCTGTTGTTCTGTGTCCAGTTCTAACTGTTGCTCCCTGACCTGCATACAGGTTTCTCAAGAGGTAGCTCAGGTCATCTGGTATTTCCATCTCTTTCAGAATGTTCCACAGTTTATTGTGATCCACACAGTCAAAGGCTTTGGCATAGTCAATGAAGCAGAAATAGATGCTCTTCTGGAACTCTCTTGCTTTCTCCATGATCCAGTGGATGCTGGCAATTTGATCTCTGGTGCCTCTGCCTTTTCTAAAACCTGCTTGAACATCTGGAAGTTCATGGTTCACATATTGCTGAAGCCTGGCTTGGAGAATTTTGAGCATGACTTTACTAGCGTGTGAGATGAGTGCAATTGTGTGGTAGTTTGAGCATTCTTTGGCATTGCCTTTTTTTGGGATTGGAATGAAGACTGACCTTTTCCAGTCCTGTGGCCACTGCTGAGTTTTCCAAATTTACTGGCATATTGAGTGCAGCACTTTCACAGCATCATCTTTCAGGATTTGAAATACCTCAACTGGAATTCTATCACCTCCACTAGCTTTGCTCGTAGTGATGCTCTCTAAGGCCCACTGGACTTCACATTCCAAGATGTCTGGCTCTAGGTGAGTGATCACGCCATTGTGATTATCTTTGTCTTGAAGATCTTTTTTGTACAGTTCTTCTGTGTATTCTTGCCACCTCTTCTTAATATCTTCTGCTTCTGTTAGGTCCATACCATTTCTGTCCTTTATCGAGCTCATCTTTGCATGAAATGTTCCCTTGATAGCTTGAAGAGATCTCTTTTTTTCCTATTCTGTGGTTTTCCTCTATTTCTTTGCAGTGATGGCTGAGGAAGGCTTTCTTATCTCTCCTTGCTATTCTTTGGAACTCTGCATTCAGATGCTTATATCTTTCCTTTTCTCCTTTGCTTTTCACTTCTCTCTTTTCACAGCTATTTGTAAGGCCTCCTCAGATGGCCATTTTGCTTTTTTGCATTTCTTTTCCATGGGGATGGTCTTGGTCCCTGTCTCATGTACAATGTCACGAACCTCTATCCATAGTTCATCAGGCACTCTAGCTATCAGATCTGGTCCCTTAAATCTATTTCTTACTTCCACTGTATAATCATAAGGGATTTGACTGAGGTCATATCTGAATGGTCTAGTGGTTTGCCCTACTTTCTTCAATTTAAGTCTGAATTTGGCAATAAGGAGTTCATGATCTGAGCCACAGTCAGCTCCTGGTCTTGTTTTTGCTAACTGTATAGAGCTTCTCCATCTTTGGCTGCAAAGAATATAATCAATCTGATTTCGGTGTTGACCATCTGGTGATGTCCATGTGTAGGGTCTTCTCTTGTGTTGTTGGAAGAGGGTGTTTGCTATGACCAGTGCGTTCTCTTGGCAAAACTCTACTAGCTTTTGGCCTGCTTCATTTCGTGCTCCAAGGTCCAATTTGCCTGTTACTCCAGGAGTTTCTTGACTTTCAGTCCCCTATAATAAAAAGGACATCTTTTTTGGGTGTTAGTTCTAAAAGGTCTTGTAGGTCTTCATAGAACTGTTCAACTTCGGCTTCTTCAGCATTACTGGTTGGGGCACAGGCTTGGACTACTGTAATATTGAATGGTTTTCCTTGGAAACGAACAGAAATCATTCTGTCGTTTTTAAGATTGCATCCAAGTACTGCATTTCGGACTCTTTTGTTGACCATGATGGCTACTCCATTTCTTCTAAGGGATTCCTGCCCACAGTAGTAGATATAATGGTCATCTGAGTTAAATTCACCCATTCCAGTCCATTTAGTTCACTGATTCCTAGAATGTCTATGTTCACTCTTGCCATCTCCTGTTTGACCACTTCTAATTTGCCTTGATTCATGGATCTAACATTCCAGGTTCCTATGCAATATTGCTCTTTACAGGGTCAGACCTTGCTTCTATCACCAGTCACATCCACAACTGGGTATTTGTTTTGCTTTGGCTCCATCCTTTCATTCTTTCTGGAGTTATTTCTCCACTGATCTCCAGTAGCATACTGGGCACCTACCAACCTGGGGAATTCCTCATTCAGTATCCTAGTATTTTGCCTATTGATACAATTCATGGGGTTCTCAAGGCAAGTATACTGCAGTGGTTTGCCATTCCCTTCTCCAGTGGACCACATTCTGTCAGACCTCTCCACCATGACCCGTCCGCCTTGGGTAGCCCCACATGGCATGGCTTAGTTTCATTGAGTTAGACAGGGCTGTGGTCCATGTGATCAGATCAACTACGCGAGAGACGCCGGCTCGGTGCAACCGACCACACGCAGAAGCGTGGCCGAGAGGAGCTACCCCACGTCCAAGGTAAGGTACAGCAGCTGCATTTTGCTGGAGCAGCTGTGAAGAGATATTCCACTACAAAGGTAAGAGAAACCCAAATAAGACAGTAGGTATTGCGAGGGGGCATCAGAGGGCAGTCACATTGAAATCATAATCACAGAAAACTAGTTGATCTGATCACATGGACCACAGCCCTGTCTAACTCAAGGAAGCATCACTACGTACAAAGCTAGAGGAGATGATGGAATTCCAGTTGAGGTATTTCAAATCCTAAAAGATGATGCTGTGAAAGTGCTGCACTCAATATGTCAGCAAATTTGGAAAACTCAGTAGTGGCCACAAGACTGGAAAAGGTCAGTTTTCATTCCTATCCCAAAGAAAGGCAATGCCGAAGAATGCTCATACTACTGCACAATTGCACTCATCTCACATGCTAGTAAAGTCATGCTCAAAATTCTCCAAGCCAGGCTTCAGCAATATGTGAAACGTGAAGTTCCAGATGTACAAGCAGGTTTTAGAAAAAGTAGAGGAACCAGAGATCAAATTGCCAACATCCACTGGATCATGGAAAAAGCAAGAGAGTTCCAGAGAAACATCTATTTCTGCTTCATTGACTATGCCAAAGCCTTTGACTGTGTGGATCACAATAAACTGTGGAACATTCTGAAAGAGATGGAAATACCAGATGACCTGAGCTACCTCTTGAGAAACCTGTATGCAGGTCAGGAAGCAACAGTTAGAACTGGACATGGAACAACAGACTGGTTCCAAATAGGAAAAGGAGTGTGTCAAGGTTGTATATTGTCACCCTGCTTATTTAACTTCTCTGCAGAGTACATCGTGAGAAATGCTGAGCTGGAGGAAGCACAAGCTGGAATCAAGATTGCCGGGAGAAATATCAATAACCTCAGATATGCAGATGACACACCCTTATGGCAGAAATTGAAGAAAAACTAAAAAGCCTCATGATGAAAGTGAAAGAGTGAAAAAGTTGGCTTAAAGCTCAACATTCAGAAAACTAAGATCATGGCATCCGGTCCCATCACTTCATGGGAAATACATGGGGAAACAGTGGAAACAATGGCTGACTATTTTTCTGGGCTCCAAAATCACTGCAGATGGTGACTGCAGCCATGAAATTAAAAGACTGTTACTCTCTGGAAGGAAAGTTATGACCAACCTAGACAGCATATTAAAAGGCAGAGACATTACTTTGCCAACAAAATTCTGTCTAGTCAAGGTTATGGTTTTTCCAGTAGTTATGTGTGGATGTGAGAGTTGGACTATAAAGAAAGCTGAGTGCTGAAGAATTGATGCTTTTGAACTGTGGTGTTGGAGAAGACTCTTGAGAGTCCCTTGGTCTGCAGGGGGTTCAAACCAGTCTATCCTAAAGGAGATCAGTCCTGTGTGTTCATTGGAAGGACTGATGCTGAAGCTCCAATACCTTGGCCACCTGATGGGAAGAGCTGACTCATTGGAAAAGACCCTGATGCTGGGAAAGATTGAGGGCAGGAGGAGAAGGGGATGACAGAGGATGAGATGGTTGGATGGCATCACCAACTCAATGGACATGTATATGGTGTTGGACAAGGAGGCCTGGCGTGCTGTGGTTCATGGAGTCACAAAGAGTTGGACATGACTGAGCGACTGAAATGAACTGAACTGATGAGGATGTAGAGAACAGGGAACCCTAATACACTGTTGGTAGGAAAGTAAATTGTTGTAGCCACTATGAGAAAGAGTATGGAGGTTCTTCAAAGAAGTAAAAATAGAATTACCATATGACACAACAGTTTCACTCTTGGGAATATATCAGAAAAAAATGAAAACACTAATTCAAAAAGATACAAGCATCCCAATGTCCACAGTAGCTTTTTTACAACATCCAAGATATGGAAGTAACCTTAGTGTCCATCAACAGACAAATGGATAAAGACGATGTGGTAATATAAATATATAGGAATATTCAGTTCAGTTCAGTTTAGTCGCTTAGTCGTGTCTGACTCTTTGTGACCCCATGAACCACAGCACACCAGGCCTCCCTGTCCATCACCAACTCCCGGAGTTCACTCAAACTCATGTCCACAGAGTCGGTGATGCCATCCTGCCATCTCATTCTCTGTCGTCCCCATCTCCTCCTATCCCCAATCCCTCCCAGCATCAGAGTCTTTTCTAAAAAATGAAAATTTGCCATTTGCAACAGTATGGATTGACCTGGAGGCTATTATGCTTAATGAAATAAGTCAGACAAACATTGCATGTTATCACTTACATGTGGAATCTAAATAAAATAAAATAAAACAAATGAATGAATATAACAAAATAGAAACAATCTGACAAATAAAGAAAACAAATTAGTGGTTACCAGAAGTGAAAAAGAATTGGAGAGGGACAACATAGAGGCAGGTGATTAAGAGGTATAAACTGCTATGTATAAAATAAACTATAAGAATATACTGTATAGCACAAGCAATACAGACAATATTTTATAATAAGTTTAAATGAAGTATAATCTAAAAAGTATTGAATCATTTGTAAATTAACTATATTTCAATTTAAAAATAATAATAAAAAGAAAAAAAAAGTTGAATATCTGAACATAGAATATTGGCTTGATAAATCAAATGGGATTTACCCATGCAACAGCATACTATGCAGTCATTAGAAATTTATACATACACATATGGAAAGATAACTATAAGTGGCATGTAAAGCAGATTTTTTAAAAAACATATGAGTATTATAATCCCATTTGGAAGAAAACTTTTTTAAAATTCTAACTATACGTGTAAGTGAACACATGTAGAAAATTTTCAAATGAGACACTGAAATGTTAACAATGGTTATTTTTAAGACAGTCCTTATTTTCACCTAAAAACTATTCTGTGTTTCCTGCAAGTTTCTATAAATTAAGAAAAAAAAAGTAATTTTCACTTTGAGTTTTTAAAAAACCTGTTCCCACCCATCAAAGACATGGTTATCTATGTTAAGTAGTATGTAAGAAGTTTACAGTCAGATCATGTACAGGTTGTGATAACTAATGCTATAGGACTGAATTAGAAACAGTGCGGTTACAACCTCAGGCAGTGATTAGAACCTCAGGAGTTAGGCAGAATAGGTTTAATTTGCTGATTGCCACTGTTAAATCTATATGACACCAAACAAAGTTTTATTTTTGTGTTATTTAAAATTTTCTATGCTGTGGGTCCCTAATCTGTAAAACAGGAAATAAAACCACCTACTTGATAGAGCTATTGGGACCAGATGACACTACCCTTATGGCAGAAAGTGAAGAGGAACTCAAAAGCCTCTTGATGAAAGTGAAAGAGGAGAGTGAAAAGGTTGGCTTGAAGCTCAACATTCAGAAAACAAAGATCATGGCATCTGGTCCCATCACTTCATGGGAAATAGATGGAAAAACAGTGGAAACAGTGTCAGACTTTGTTTTTTTGGGCTCCAAAATCACTGCAGATGCTGATTGCAGCCATGAAATTAAAAGACGCTTGCTCCTTGGAAGGAAAGTTATGACCAACCTTGATAGTATATTAAAAAGCAGAGACATTACTTTGCCGACCAAGGTCCGTCTAGTCAAGGCAATGGTTTTTCCCGTGGTCATGTATGGATGTGAGAGTTGGACTGTGAAGAAAGCTGATCGCCGAAGAATCGATGCTTTTGAACTGTGGTGTTGGAGAAGACTCTTGAGAGTCCCTTATACTGCAAGGAGATCCAACCAGTCCATTCTAGAGGAGATCAATCCTGGATGTTCATTGGAGGGACTGATGCTAAAGCTGAAACTCCAATACTTTGGCCACCTCATGCGACGAGTTGACTCACTGGAAAAGACTCTGATGCTGGGAAAGGTTGGGGGCGGGAGGAGAAGGGGACGACGGAGAATGAGATGGCTGGATGGCATCACCGACTCTGTGGACATGAGTTTGAGTGTACTCCGGGAGTTGGTGATGGACAGGGAGGCCTGGCGTGCTGTGATTCATGGGGTCGCGGAGAGTCGGACACGACTGAGCGACTGAACTGAACTGAACTGAACTGAAATAATATATATAAAGCACTTTGAATCCCCCAGCTTATATCAAGCATATCTATTTATCTATACACGCACACAGACATATATAATAAACAAAGTTAAAAAGTTACTTTCTTCATGGTCCCCCAAGCTTAATACTGGATAAAGCAAGCACTCTGATATGCTTTCTATCTCCTAAACATATTTGTTCTCCATGTTTAATAATTATTCCATTGTCTATATGAGTTAAATATTAATAGCACAATTTTCCCACTGTTTTATTGCATATTCAATGTAGAAAAATTCAGTTTTATAAAAATGTATAAGGTGAAATGTAAAAATTCCTCTCCTAATTTCAACAACATTCCCAATTCAATATCATTTCTTTCAATATTGTACCTATGCCCATATATTTGATTTGTTTGGTGGCTTAATTTACCAAAATGAGATCAAACTAAACATACTGATCTGCCCTCTATCTCACACAATATATCATGGAAAACTTTCCATATCATTCTTTTTATTGCTAGACAGTATTCTATGTCATCATTAAGCCATTTCCCTATTGATGACCATTAAGATTATTTCCAACTTCTTAGTAAAGCAAACAACACTGCAGTGTATATCCATATGCACAAGTCTTCCAGAACTTGCAGATATTTTTGTGGAGTAGAGTTTCAGAATTGAAACTGTTAGCTTCTCAAGCCTGATTTCCTAAGGAAGAGTATAAAGCTGAGACAAAGCTTTTAAGCTAGGCAATTCTTGAGATATAAAATCCTAGCACCTGAAGAACAAGAGGGAAAGACAGGTGAGGCGGGTAATGAGGAAAAGCAAATAAAAGGTGATACTGTTACCAAGCTGGTGTCACTGACCATGGTCACACAGACTGTCTTCCAGTTAAGCTAAATGGACCATTATGTCTCAGAATGGGAAACAAAGAAAGGAAAGGCAATTGAACTGCCAGTTTCTTCCCAGCTCTTGCCTTTCCCTGGTCAAAGTCTGCCCCCTGAGTTTCTGGTCCTGCTACCTAACCCCCGTAAGCAGCTGCTGGGGACAGAGCTTCTGCCACACGCCCTGAGCCTAGAAGGAATCAGTTTCCAAGACTCTCGTCGGGTAGGAGGTTCTGCTGCAGCTGAGCCTCACAGCAAAACCTAAGTGGGCAGGTGGCTTAGGAGGTGAAGAAGTCATCTCCTAGGAGATGGCTGCCAACCCATGCTCCACTAAACAGGCATGCCTGTGCTGACTTCCTTATGCTCTGCCAACAAGCCTTCTAATTCAATCTCTCAGATGAAAAGTAGTATACGCTGCTTTAGTTTACTTACATTTCTTGATTATTAGTGAGACAGAGCATCTTTCACTATTGATTGGCATTCATATTCCTTCTGGGGATGGCCTGTCTTTATACATTTTAAGTGTAATTTCTCACCCTTCCATTAGGAGTCTATAATTAAACTACTGAATTCTGTTACTCTCAGCTCTGCCCTATTTCCTAAAACTACTTCGGGTTACCTATGAATCAGATACTTAAGGCTATAAGCTTACATACAGTACATAAAAATATTTGCTGGTTATTTTGACCACTTAAATAACAAAAAAGGACCAAGCAAGAACCTGACAACTTCCTTATCCCAGTTTCCATAATTACTTTTCACTTGGTCAGGGAAACTTCGGCATGTTAAAACAAGTTATATATTTCCATCCAGTTTTCATGTTTCCTCAAGCTCTGGCCCAGAGAAGGCAATGGCACCCCACTCCAGTACTCCTGTCTGGAAAATCCCAGGGACAGAGGAGCCTGGTAGGCTGTAGTCCATGGGGTCACTAGGAGTTGGACATGACTGAGCGACTTCACTTTCATTTTCACTTTCGTGCATTGGAGAAGGAAATGGCAACCCACTCCAGTGTTCTTGCCTGGAGAATCCCAAGGACAGGGGAGCCTGGTGGGCTGCCGTCTATGGGGTTGCACAGGGTTGGACACGACTGGAGCTTGACTTAGCACCAGCAGCAGCAGCAAGCTCTGGCCAGAATGCCAGTCAGAACAATGACTCTGGCCTGCCATCATCTCTGTCTCTAAGCCAGTCAAGCTTCATTGCCAATATCCAATTCAGATTTTCTTTTAGCACTGTCAGTTTTGACCATAATATAACCACCTTCAACGTGAAACCTTTTTTCATACAAAGACAGGCACCAAGAAATTCAGACCCAAATTTCTGACATGTCTTTTTTCCTCTTATGCTTTTTTTCCTTTTAAGAATTACCCTGATTGGTTTTTTGATTCAATTTCTGCATCGTACCCAAGGGTCAATCCATCACCCGCCTCTCTCACCCTTTTCATCTTTGCGATACTTTAAAAATTGGATGACCAACAAACGTACAGTAGCTATTGACTCTAAAGCTACAGTTAGCAATATATTTGGTCTCAAATTAAAAATTGTGTCCAACAGCTGGAAGACTTACTTCACGTGCAGTGTAATATGAATAAAACTATACTGCCTCTAGAAGAGAGTTACTCTATAGTTAGGCTGAAAACAATGTGGTATTCAGATAGTGCTTTAAACGCAGGTCTTTATATTTTTTTAAATCAATGTATTTTCAACTCGGCTAACAAAATCTAATTCATGAAGCTGACAGATTCAGTATGTGTAGAGAAAAACTATTTTCCAACTCTAAATTACAGGAATATGACTTAGACTTAATTAAATCATTCCTATCTAATTCGAGGCATGCTATGGCACAGCCACAAAGGGGAAATGTATTAACTTTTCCCTCTGAATAATTCTTCTATAATTTCAACCTCGTTATTTATTCAACATAAGTTACCATGTGCTATGTCTTCACTAATATTCCCAGCAACACTAACACTGCATCCCATTTTTTGTTAGCATATTAATAAAATTCTTGCCTCTGTTAAATATATAGTTGGTATAACAATAAAAATAATTTATTTGCATTACACTCTACAGTTTACAAACTCTTTTCCATTATACATATATAGTCTCAATGAATTATAATTGTCCTTCACAACTTTAAAATGTGAAAATATACTACAAATCTCCAAAAGCAAATCATGTCAAATATTGTGAATAAGATTGTAACAATAAAAGACCAACAGAAGTATAAAGAAATTAACCAGCCATTCCTTCTTACTTTGCTCCAAGACAACTCTGCTTTAGCACTGTTGGTTCATTTTCCCAATTTAAGCTTTTAAAAACTACATACTAAATTTCCCTATATTGTATTTCAATCAATTGCCGAAGCTGAGACTACGATGTCATAAATAAAGCACCAGATCATAAATTTCTCAAAAGACATAAAATCAAAAACACCCCTGCACCTGCAAATTAAATGCAAAACACATGAACTAAACAATGAAAAGGAATTACTATGTGAAATTTAACTTGATCAGTTAGTTAACCAGTCTATTCTGAACAGACTTAGTCTTTATTCTCAGTACTGATTTTAAGATTATAACCATGCACCAAAATCATCTTGGTCTAGTCTTTTCATTTCATGTTTTCTTATAAATTATGGAGCTATGGGAAAAAAAGTCAATCACCTTTCAGATGTTTGACTGCAAAAGCACTGCTTAGAATAGCAATGATTTGAGTTATTTAAATACAGGACTGTGCATGAAATGAGAGCTATCTGTAAAACAGCACACACTTAAACTAGTGTATGTATTACAGCATTTCAAATACCTAAAGATCTCAAGCCTCCCATGATTCTATATTTACACAGCTGATGAGAAACTCCAGTATACAGAAATTTTTTACAGGGCCTAGTAAAGACATCAACACCTTTTAACATTTTCATACAAACAAATACTACATCCACAACTTATTATCTTGGCATTAAGAGACCATTTTGCTTGTGCTCCCTATAAAATACATTTAAGACTCTCCTGGTGGTGCAGTGGATAAGAATCTGCCTGCTCATGCAGGGGACACAGGTTCGATCACTGATCTGGGAAGATCGCACGTGCCACAGAGCAACCAAGCCCGCGCACCACAACTCCTGAAGCCCGTGAGCGTGCACCCATGCTCCACAATCAGAGAAGCCATTGCCGTGAGAAAGCTGCATACCACAACAGAAGTACTAGCATCCCCGCCCCTCTGCTGGACACAACTAGAGAAAGCCCATGTGCAACAACAAACACAAAGTACTGCCAAAAATAAGTGAAGAAATAAAATTTTTTGAAAAGAATACATAAAGTTAAGTCGAACTGACTTTGTAACATACAAGATCGAAGTAACACTTAAATATCATCGTGGCGATTGGTAAAAATACTAACTGTTAATTTTTTGTTACAATAAACTCATTTCGTAATAGTGTTATTTGAAAAGAAGTACATTCTAAGTTTTCCAAAATTTCAGCAGTTTTTGAATTAACCTGTGAAAATAACTCTAATGGAAATTTTTAATTTAAGAATTGTCCTATTTGTTTTGCAACTGGATTTTCTTGTTCCTAAATGATACAAATAATTAAAAGCTAATCTGTCATCTTCAGTTTAGTTGCTCAGTTGTGTCTGACTCTTTGTGACCCCATGGACTGCAGCATGCCAAGCTTCCCTGTCCATCACCAACTCTCAGAGCTTGCTCAAACTCATGTTCATTGAGTCGGTGATGCCATCCAACCGTCTTATCCTCTGTTGTCCCCTTCTCCTCTTGCCTTCAATCTGTTATCTTAGAAGGTAAAATGGACACTTCACTCTTCCAGAAGGCATAAGGCAATCAAAAGACTGCAGATTTTATCTAACATAAAAATGATCAAACAAAAATCAAGTGTGGTTCATACAACAAACTATTCAAGATGCATAGTTCTTGGTCTCAGCAGGTTTACACTGATCTGTTTTCTCAAAAACCTCTCTCACGATGCATACACACAGAGACACATACACAGTTGTAAGCACTAGACAATATTTACATCTCTAGTTACTAAAGTTAAGCATTTAATGCGCTTCCCTAGTAGCTCAGCTGGTAAAGAATTCACCTGCAATGCAGAGACCACGATTCGATTCCTGGGTCGGGAAGATGCCCTGGAGAAGATATAGGCTTCCCACTCCAGTATTCATGGGCTCCCCAGGTGACTCAGATGGTAAAGAATCCGCCTGCAATGTGGGAGACCTGGGTTTGATCCCTGGGTTGGGAAGATCCTCTGGAGGAGGGCATGGCAACCCACTTCAATATTCTTGCTTAAAGAATCCCCAAGGACAGAGGAGACTGGTGGGCTACGGTCCATGGGATTGCAAAGAGTCGGACATGACTGAGCGACTAAGAACAGCACACAGTATGCATTTAATGATATTATTTCTGATGTTATTCTGATATTTCTGAAATTTTAGGAACTTTTATATACACATGGTTTCCCACGTGGCTGAAAGAAGAATTTGCTTCAATGCAGGAGGTGCAAGTTCAATCCCTGGGTTGGGAAGATCCCCTGGAGAAGGAAAATGGCAACCCACTCCAATATTCTTGCCTGGGAAATCCCATGGACAGACCTAGCAGGCCACAGTACCTGGGGTCACAAAGAGTTGGACACAACTTAGCGACTAAACAACAACAATATATATACCTGGCAGGGCCTAATCAGAGGAGTTCCAACTACAGTGTCAAACCCTTCTGGGGTCATCTGGGTACCAAATATGTTAACTCCTCCATTACTTCATTACTCAGAGTTGATTTATATGATTAGGTGACATGTGGCAAAAAACTAGACTATGAAAAATTGCTACACATTTTACTGACAGGCAAGAATGATTGAAATTATCATAAGATAACAGCATCATGACTTAGGAAGACTCAGTTGAAGCACCTGTTAGGCAGAAACTCTAGATAAAGCCAAAGGAGGTTAGCTATTGGTCAAAAAGGAAATGTCCCCAATGTAAATTTCCTTGGAAGATACCACAGACACAGAAGTATATAATATATATATCAGCAATAGTTGCAAAAAAATCATAAACTCTTCTAATTTTTTTTTAAGTCATAGCCTAATGACATAGTAACTGAATTGCATGATTTCATGATTTTTACAATAGTCAGCAGAAATGCTACAGGAAAGAGGTACAATCTAAGTGATTTGGCATCATGAGTTTACTGGGAAAATCACATTCCAAAGTACATCAATTCTTTAAAAATTTCAGAATATGACATATAATTAATCATTATTATTATAAGATTTCAGCAGGATTACAGCATTAGTTTATGCTAAGTAATGCAGCCTGAAAAAGCTCAATAAATCTTAGCTGAACCAAATCTCAAAGGACAAATTAACACAGACATCCCTAGTTTTACAACACAAATAGATCTGAAAAGAAAACAAAGACTTGGAAATAGAGAAATCTAGTACAATCCTAGGGTAATGAACAAAAATACAGACTAATTCCACAGAATAATACATATACAAGAGAAATGACCCATAAACTATAAAAATTTTTAAAATTAAAATAGTAATAAAAGTCATTCAGTCAACTATAGTACAAATATATTAGATATTTAAAACATTCACTCTCTCAATATATAAAGCTTTCTCACAGAGCCAAATGTGCAGAGACAGGAAGGGAAATCAATCTCAAAACTTGTCCACTTTAGGTTTATAATACTAAATTTTAATATCGTAAAATGTTAAGAATTTTAAAAACTTTCAAAAAGGAGATATACTAAATTGTACAAGCAGTTTTTTTTTCCCCTTAAGTAAACAGTGAATAAAAATCTATCTTCCTTCACTGGATTTCAAATCCTACTAACAGATTTTCAGGTCCTACCTTTAAAATGAGCCAGTGTCATGACTGCTAGAGGATGAAAAATGCTACGTTAAAATGTAATTACATGCTAAAAAAAGTGGGACATTTAAATAAGAAAATTGACTTATCTTTCCTAAGTATATTCCCCTTTAACTTCAATTAAAATTATAGATTACTAAGAGTTTCACTAAAATTTTTTTCATGGCTTCCCAGGTGGGGAAATAAAATATTCGACCTAAGAAGAAACTGGAAAACTGTGATATGACTACACTTATTTATTATGACTACACGCTACCAGAAGAAATATCAAAACTAACACCCATCATATACTAAAATCAGAATCTGGTTCCAGGGCAACCCTACCCCACCAATATCAATGAAACCCTAGCAGTTTATCTATCCCAAAGTAATTTTACATGATTTTCTTTAAAGTTTCTTTTAAGTTATACCACTAGGGAATTCCCTTGTGGCTCAGTGGTTAAGAACCTGCTTGCCAATGCAGGGGAAACAGGTTTGACCCCTGATCCACAAAGATCTCACATGCCATGGGGCAACAAAGTCTGTGCACTACTGAGACCACACACTGGAGTGTCAGCTCTGCAACAAGAGAAGCAACTGCAACTGGAAGAAGCCTGCACACAGCAATAAGGATCCAGCACGGTCATAACTAAATAAATAATAATTTAAAAAATTATGCCACCAAACTGTATTTTCAATAAGGAACGATTTGTTAAACTTTTTACATACATACACGTACGTGCACAGGGATTCATACTGCTCCCTTTCCTCAATCAGCAAATATAAACAGGAAAAACACTAAAAAACTCAGAGACAAGTAAATGTATGGAATGAATGTTAAAATAGTGTGCCAGATGAGTATCTGTTTGTTAATTCTCCTCTAAAGTTAAGCATTGAAAGGACGGATACTGAAGCTCCAATACTTTGGCCACCTGATGTGAAGAAAGGACTCATTAGAAAAGACCCTTATGCTGGGAAAGATTGAAGGTAGGAGGAGAAGCGGTCAACAGAGGATGAGTTGGTTGGATGACATCACTGACTTGATGGATATGAGTTTGAGCAAGCTCTGGGAGTTGGTGATGGACAGGAAGCCTGGCGTCCTGCAGTTCACAGGTTGCAAAGAGTTGGACACAAATGAGCAACCGAGCAGAACTGAAAGCTAACCAAACATGTTTTTTAACCACAAGTAGGAGCCACTGGACTCAACTGGCAAACACACACAAACACATACAAGCATTAAACATTCAATAGTTCCTAAATATTGTGCAACCCTTTATGAAGTCAGTAAGGTAAACCATTTTATTTTTACTAACACAACATGCTTTTTCTGTATCAGAAATTAGCAGTTCATGGAGGCTAACAAATTTGACCCAAAATATCAATATATTTAACATTTGTTCCCAATAACAAAACATGTTATAATAGAATTCTACTATTAGAACAAATGGTTTTTCAGTAGAAAAAAATTATCTCCTTATAATTTTGAAACGAGACAAAATGCAGTTTCAATTACTAACTCTGAATTAATATTTTTAAATTGTTTTTTTTATCAAAGTAAACCTGAAATAACAATTCATTCCACAAGACCTACTGCTGGGTTATTTCTTCTGCCTATGGCTTTGTTTGGCTTCCCAGGTGGCAAAGTGGTTAAGAATCTGCCTAACAATGCAGGAGACATTGGAGACACGGGTTTGGTCACTGGGTGGGGAAGATCCCTGGAAGAGGGCAAGGCCACCCACTCCAGTACTCTTGCTTGGAGAATCCCACGGACAGAGGAGCCTGGTGGGCGGGCTAGAGTCCATAGAGTCGCAAAGAGTCAGACACAACTGAGCAAGCATGCATGCTATAGCTTTAATATCATAATCCAGTTAGTCTACTCAAATGTGTAACTGCTTTATTTACAAAGAAATATATCCTGTTCTGCGGCACAAATAAAGTCTTGAGCATTCTTTAGTGAAAGAAAATTTTAGTTACACAGGATACTAATTTCTCCAAATTGTCTAATAAATTTAATTACCAAATAAAATTTATGTTGCTTATTTTTTTCATTTATATGAATTGAACAGAACAAAATCTTTTTCCCATTGTTAGTTCTCGTTATTCCAAGGCATCAACATTTTTAGATTATAAAATATGTCCTTTATTTAAACTATTTTATTCTTTCATTAAAACATTATATTTTGATTTATTACATACAGATAGAAATTCTTAATTTCTAACCTTGCAGTTGTAATTTGTGTCTATAAAAGAGACAAAAACACAAAGTAAGCATAATACAGTAAAATGTTTCACAGAAAATCAGTCACTTTAACCTGTAGAACACTGCCCTCTGCAGTCCACTGATCTGAAAAACAATTCAGTGTACCTAAATCACAATTTAATCCAGTCAATGGATTTTGCTTTGTTACTGAAGCAAAATTCTTCCACGCTTTTTTAAAAACTCAGATTTATTCTAGAGAAATGTCTGTGTCAAATGTTCTTCAACTTCTCTCCTTCTGACTCACCCAAATCTCAATCTGCAGTTAAATATGGCATTAGCTTTCATGTTCTTGCATAAGGAACACAGTATTTAACCCAATTAATCTCACCCAAATTAGTCTGGACAAAGCAAATCTAAGAAAACACGGACACAACACATATAAAAAAGGAATAAAGATACTGAATTCAGAATTCAACTTACACAAGGTCTTAACCTGATTTTCCATTAACTTGGTACTATAATAACTGGGAAAGCTACACGCAGCAGAAATAACACAGCAGGTATAGCACACACAAGTAACCTATGCAAACTTTAGCTATAAGGACTGAAATTCTTCTTCAGCCCCTCCCCTGTTCTACATACAACACAACTGCCAGACCACTCCAATCCAGCAGTCACTGGTCATCTTCTCTTTCACATACTGAGCTGGTACAGGGAATTATAAATATTAATAAGACATAATCTTATTTCTGGAAAAGTACAGAGGAAGAGAAACACAATTTCAATTCAAAATGGTAAGAACAATGAAAGCAGAGGAGCACAGAGAGCAGTCACTTTGTCTATTTCTGTTTGGTTCAAGGAACAGGGAAAAGATTCCTGAAGGTGAAAATACCCTGAACCTAGTCTTCAAGGATGAGCACAAATTAATAGTAAACAGAGACAGCTCTCCAAATAGAAGGATAAAAAAAAAAAAAAAACTAAAATGAGAAGATGTAAACCAGCAAGATGTAGGGCAGTAGATACCAACAACCCCAGATTGCTCCAAAGTGACTCGTGAGCCGTTAAAACGAAACTAAAGCAGAGAGGTCAGGATCCTGGCAGTCAATTTTAAGTAAACCTGGAGTAAAGATTATGCATCTCTATTTTAAAGCTCCCTGCAAGGGACTCTGGTGCACAGTCAGGTTGCTGAAACAATACTTTAAGTCTGATAGTGCTGGAATTTTAACTAAAGGTTGAGGAGGGGTAGGAGGTGGGATTGAAGTGTAAATATGAATCAAATTGTGGTGGAGTTTGTATGTCATACTAATTTAGGCTATGAGTAAAAGGGAATCACTTTTAAACTGGGAAAACATGGTCAGATATATATTTCAGATGAGCCATTCTGGAAGCAATATAGAGGACAGAGATGAGTGGGATCAGATTTAAAATAAGGATAACATGTAGAAATGCCCCTGCAACAATAAAATAGAAATACTCAGCAAGTATTGATACATGAACCTAAAACAAAGTCAAAAAGTAGAACTCTTAAGACTGACTGCACCTGCAGATGTGTTTTTAATTTCGCTCGCATTGTAGTGTAACTGCCTAGCCAACTTTAACTTCTGTTTTAAAGCCTCATTCAAAAATCAAGAGATATCACACTAACGCCAAGATTTTATATCTGGTCTGGCACTACTGGCGCTTACAGCAATAACCGGCTGGAGCAAAGGTCCATTTCCCTAGCTCATATAGGCTTGCACTCCCCCTGTAAGGGCTTCCCTGGTGGCTCAGAGGGTAAAGCCTCTGCCCGCAATGCAGGAAACCCGGGTTCTAGCCCTGGGTCAGAAGATCCCCTGGAGAAGGAAATGGCAACCCACTCCACTGTTCTTGCCTAGAGAATCCCAGGGATGGGGGAGCCTGGTGGGCTTCCGTCTATGGGGTCACACAGAGTCGGACACGACTGAAGTGACTTAGCAGCAGCAGCAGCTGGTACTCTTGCCTGGAAAATCCCATGGATGGAGAAGCCTGGTAGGCTTCATGGGGTCGCAGAGAGTCAGACACGACTGAGCAACTTCACTTTCACCCCCTGTAAACTACAATTCTCACGACTATGTATAAATTCCAACCACTTCATTCATTTATGTTAATGGCCTGGACTCTGCTGGCTATTCACTTTTAAAAAAATAGTTTTTGTTATCCTGCTGTAAAAACCCTGAACTCTGATCAGGATCACAGAAAAGATCAAGGCTAAAAAATGAATTTAGAATCAACACAGCCTAGAGTTAAAACTGCAAGGATAGTAGGGAGAAACAGCAATATAGTCTTGGGCAAAACAACATTTAATCATGCAGACTTTATGCTTTATGATATTCCTATTGGCTTAAAAGTGGCCTTTAAAACACTCAATTTATTTACTTATTTAGGCTACTTTGAAGCATGTGGGATCTTAGTTCCCTGACCAGGGATTAAACCTGTGCTCCTTTCAGTAGAAGCACAGTGTCTTATTCACTAAACTCCCAGGAAGTCCCTCACATTCAAATCTTAGTTAAAATTTTATTTTCCTCATGTATGTATATTTCAGTCCTTCCAATGAACACCCAGGACTGATTTCCTTTAGAATGGACTGGTTGGATCTCCTTGCAGTCCAAGGGACTCTCAAGAGTCTTCTCCAACACCACAGTTCAAAAGCATCACTTTGGCCACCTCATGCGACGAGTTGACTCACTGGAAAAGACTCTGATGCTGGGAGGGATTGGGGGTAGGAGGAGAAGGGGACAACAGAGAATGAGATGGCTGGATGGCATCACCGACTCTATGGACATGAGTTTGAGTGAACTCCGGGAGTTGGTGATGGACAGGGAGGCCTGGAGTGCTGTGATTCATGGGGTTGCAAAGAGTCGAACACGACTGAGCGACTGAACTGAACTGATGTACATTTCAATCTCCTTGGCACTACTGTTGTGCTGTGCTAAGTCGCTCAGATGTATCTGATTCTTTGTGACTCCATGGACTGTAGCCCACCAGGCTCCTCTGTCCATGGGATTCTCCAGGCAAGAATAGTGGAGTGGGGTGTCATGCCCTCTTCCAGGCACAGAAAGAGGACTGTTAGGACAGGACCCTGTTCTGGCTCCTCTGTTGTTTCTTCAAGTTCCATTATCTATTCTGATAGTCAGTGAATTTTTATAGGTAAAAGATAAGTCAATGATGCTGTAAAAACCACAGATGAATAGTAGCCATTTTGCAAAAGCCTAGATGGGTACTCGGAGAAGGCACCCCACTCCAGTACTCTTGCCTGGAAAATCCCATGGATGGAGGAGCCTGGAAGGCTGTAGTCCATGGGGTCACTGAGGGTCGGACACGACTGAGAGACTTCACTTTCACTTTTCACTTTCATGCATTGGAGAAGGAAATGGCAGCCCACTCCAGTGTTCTTGCCTGGAGAATCCCAGGGATGGAGGAGCCTGGTGGGCTGACATCTATAGGGTTGCACAGAGTCGGACACGACTGAAGTGACTTAGCAGCAGCAGCAGATGGGTACTAGACAGCTCAGTTCTCCCATCTATATTACTTATCTTCATAAGCAATACACAAATATAATGCAATGAATGCTAACCTAAGAGTCATCAGACAAGTTATAATGAACAAAAATAAAGAAACTAGTAATATCCCAAGTAAACATGAAAGTTTCTAAGGAGTTTCTCTTAAAAAAGCAAAAGACTAGATGGCCAATGAGAAGCAAGGTTTTAACAATACTACTGAAACACACAGAAAGCCTTAGAAATTCCTGAGAACAAAATTGCCTTGTTTATCAGGAACTTTTGCTCCCTCTGGTGGTCACAAGAAGCTTTACTAGGTGTGAAGAGAAACAGGTACATGGGCAAAGAGGAATGAAACTGCAGGAACTATCCAGATAAACTTTCATCTGTCTGTCAGACAAATAAACATTATAGTTACAAAGAACACTTTTTTAAAAGAAGAAACTTAGCATTTAGTGCTTTGGAGGAAGCAATGCAGAATTACAGAAACAGCCACAAGTTCTGTCATTTCTAATAGGAAATGACAGGAGTATATCATGTGTGGGACAAGGAACTTCATATATAAAGTTTCATTTTAATACCCTTTCATACTGTTTGAATTTTTATTTCCATATGCCTGTATTACTTTCATTAAAATATTATTTACTGGACAATACAGAATACTGATATATTTTCACAAGTTTATATTCTAAGTGTATATCCCTTATCACTTGAGTAAAAGCCTTAATCCTTAGAGTAGATTATCACATGTGCCCCACGCTACCTCATTTCCTATTTCTCTGCCCTGCACCCCCTTCCCTGAAACCTATTCAGTCCTCCTAATAATTTCTAGAGCACACCAGGCACACTCCTACCTTAGGGATTTGCGCTGGCTGTCCCTCCAGATAGAATGCTCTTCCCTAGATACCTGCATGGTTCACTCTTTCACGTCTCTGCTCAGTGTCATCTCTTCAGTGAGCCTTTCTTGATCAGCTCATTTAAAATTGTAACCCCACCTCGTGTACACCCTATTCTTCTCCTGCTTTCTCTCCGTAATGTTAATCACCTTCTCATACACTATATTTATTCTATTACTTATGCCTGCCAAACTGTAAGCTCTCCAAGAGCAAGGATGGGTCTCTCTTGTTCACTGTTATCTCCAGCACTGAGACCTATAACATGCACAGCAGAAGTGTGCAATAAATGAGCTGAATGAATGAATACTATCAATAATATCTTAACAGATGTACAAAAAAGGACAAAAGTCCTTTCATAAATAGCTCAATATGAAACAGTAATCTACAACAGATTCGAGTAAAATTTTAATTATATATGCAAAATACAGGAGAATGGTCTTTTAATAAGTTAGAGCTACAGAGAGATCTTTGTTTTCTCAATGTTGAGCTTCAAGCCAACCTTTTCACTCTCCTCTTTCACTTTCATCAAGAGGCTTTTGAGTTCCTCTTCACTTTCTGCCATAAGGGTGGTGTCATCTGCATATCTGAGGTTATTGATATTTCTCCCGGCAATCTTGATTCCTGCTTGTGCTTCTTCCAGCCCAGTGTTCCTCATGATGTACTCTGCATATAAATTAACGTACTCCTTTTCCTATTTGGAACCAGTCTGTTGTTCCATGTCCAGTTCTAACTGTTGCTTCCTGACCTGCATACAGGTTTCTCAAGAGGTAGGTCAGGTGGTCTGGTATTCCCATCTCTTTCAGAATTTTCCACAGTTTATTGTGATCAGACTTTATTTTTTTGGGCTCCAAAATCACTGTGGATGCTGATTGCAGCCATGAAATTAAAAGACACTTACTCCTTGGAAGGAAAGTTATGACCAACCTAGATAGCATATTAAAAAGCAGAGACATTACTTTGCCAACAAAGGTCCGTCTAGTCAAGGCTATGGTTTCTCCAGTGGTCATGTATGGATGTGAGAGTTGGACTGTGAAGAAAGCTGATCGCCAAAGAATTGATGCTTTTGAACTGTGGTGCTGGAGAAGACTCTTGAGAGTCCCTTGGACTGCAAGGAGATCCAACCAGTCCATTCTAAAGGAGATCAATCCTGGGTGTTCACTGGAAGGACTGATGCTAAAGCTGAAACTCCAATACTTTGGCCACCTCATGCGACGAGTTGACTCACTGGAAAAAGACTCTGATGCTGGGAGGGATTGGGGGCGGGAGGTGAAGGGGACGACAGAGAATGAGGTGGCTGGATGGCATCACCAACTCGATGGACATGAGTTTGAGTGAACTCTGGGAGTTGGTGATGAACAGGGAGGCCTGGCATGCTGTGATTTATGGGGTCACAAAGAGTAGAATGGTTTTTACCAAGGGCCTGGGAGGTGGGGGAGAAATGGGGAAAATGTTGGTCAAAGGTACAAACTTCAAGTTATAAGATGAGTAAGTTCTGGGGATCTAATGTACAGCATGGTGATTATAGTTAATAACACTGTATTACATACTTGAAAGTTACTAAAGGAGAAGATCTTCAATGTTCTCACCACAAAATATAAACATTAATTATGTGACATGGTGGAGGTGTTAGCTATGGTGGTACTCATTTTGCAATACATATGTGTCAAATCAACACGTGTGTGTAGTGTATACTTTAAATTTATAGAATGTTATATGTCAATTACATCTCAACAAAGCTAGGGGGAAAAGTTAAGATGAGGTTTAAGGCGAGCCCTAAATTCAATGACTGGTTGTCTAAATAAGAGAAAGGGCAATCTAGATAGAGACACAGGGGGAAAAGGCCATGTGAACAGAGACAGAAACTGGAGCTATCCTGCCACAAACTAAGGACTCTCTGAGAGAAATACCGGTAGAGGCAAGGAAGGACTCTTCCCTGAAGCTTTCGCAGAGAGCATGGCTCTGCTAACAACATAATTTCAGGCCTCCTGTACTGTAAGAGAATTTCTGCTGTTTTAAACTACAAACTACTAGTTTGTGGCACTTTGCTATGGCAACCCTAGGAGACTAACACAGCCTGAAACATGCCAGAAAGAAGTGTTCAAAGAATGATGGGGACATACCAAAAGGACATGGGAGCCATCTTGAATGGCTTTCAGTGGCCAAACAACAATGGTAGTTGATATTACTATTGAAAAAATACAAATCTATGAGTATATTCTTGACTATAATGGGTGAGGCAACCAGCCAGGGGCCCTGAGCAGCCCTGCACATTCATGTTCAGTATGCCAGGCTCTGATTACTTCTATCTTGGCCTTTTCTCAGGGTTGTATGTACAGTAAGCCACCCTCAGGGATGAGGTAATTTCTTCCACACCCCTGAAAAACAACAGGCTTGTTTCTACCTGCTATGAAAGTGATGAATCCCCAAAACTCAGTGCTCCTTCCCTGTGGCACAGCCCACTGTGTACGCAGGAATCCATCTAGGCCCACCTGTGTCATCCCTGTGGGATTTAGGGGACACAAGAATGTGGAGCAAATCCAACAAAGCTCATGTTGTTTGCCATGCCATGAATAATAAAGTCTTTGGCTCAGACCCAGGAGTCTTGTAACTCTGCCAGTATCTAAGAAACAGTAATGGGCTATCTTATTAGCTTGTAAGTAGGGTAGAATCCTTTCACAGTTTTTGGAAATGAGTAAATAAATAAATAGGGGAGAAGGGAAAGTCCATCCTCACAGTGGAATGCCAAATAATAAATGCAGAAGGAATGATGGAGTTAGAATACCGTTAATGGATATTAAAACTAGTGGGTGAAATCTGATTAGGAAAAGGATATTTACACAGAGTATCACCCCACAAATTACTCATTAATTTCAAAGGGGGCAGGAAGAAATGTTACAGTAGAGAAATCTGACGGACACCAGACATCATGTATCTTCTGGTATAATGCATAGAGAAGAACACAATTCTGTGGTATTCCTTCCAAAAATGTAAAGATCCAAATCTAATTACGAGGAAACATCAGACAAACGCAAATTGAGAGCCACTCTACAAACTAACTGGCCTATACTCTTCAAAAACATGACAGTCAAGAAAGAAAGGCTGAGAAACCACTTCAGATTAAAGGAGACTAAAGAGACATGTCAACTAGATGCAATGCATGATCCTAGATTGGACGACTGATCAGAATTTTTTAAATAACTATGAAAGATACTTTAGATAAATGAGAAACTGGAATATGGACTATAAATTTGACAATAATAATGAATGAATGTTAAAATTCCTGATTTTGAGAAAAGAGAATCATTGTTATTTGTCAGTAGGAATGTAAATTGGTATAGCCATGATGGAAACATTGTGGGTTCTTCAAAAAATTAAAAATAGAACTCTCATATGATCCAGCAATCTCACCTCTGGGTATACATCTAAAGGAAATGAAATCAGAACCTCAGACATCTGCCCTCTCATTGTTTATTGAGCATTATTCACAATAGCCAATATATGGAAAGACCTGAGTATCCATATATGGGTGAATGTATAAACAAGATGTGTTGTGTGTATCTATACACACAAACAATAGAACATTATTTAGCCATGAGAAAAAAAGGAAATCCTGCCATTTATGACCATACAGATGAACTGGGAGGGCATCATGCTAAGTAAAATAAGCCAGACAGAGAAAGACAAATATTATATGATCTCACTTATACGTAGAATCTAAAAAAATGAAAAAGTCAAATTCATAGACACAGAAAATAGAATGGTGTTTACCAGTGGCTAGGGAAAATGGGGAGATACTGGTCAAAGGGTACAAAGTTGCAATTCTGTAGGATGAATAAGTCTACTACAGGCATAATGACAACAGTTAATAATACTGTACTGAATATTGGAAGTATGCTAAGAGAGTAAATATCAGGTGCTCTTCTCATATGCAGAGAGAGAAAAGGTGACTATGAGATATGATATATTAATTAGTTCAGCTATAGTAATCATTTCACTAAGTATACACACATAAATCATGTTGTACACCTTAAATATACATTTATAATTTTTATCTTAACATATATCTACATACACACACACATATGCATGCCTTATAGGAACTCCTAACACCAAAAAAAAAAGACCAATTTTGATAATTGTAGTATAGTAATGTATTGAAGTATTAAGCAGTAAAGGGACATGATGTCTATAACTTCTCTTAAATGGTTCAAAAATAATAAAATAATTCAGAGGAAACTTACTTATATGTATGCACGTGTAGACAGAAAATGATAAAACAAATGGAAACAACTGGCATGACTAGACAAACGCCATGCAAGAGTTCCTGTGCTACTCTTCAAACTTTAAAAAAGTTATATCAAGACAGTATAAGGTGCTATTATTAGTTACCAATAAACACACTCATTAATAACAATGTATTCTATACATGAAATTTGCTTAGAGAGTAGATTTCAAGTGTTCTCACCATAGACACACACAAAAAAACATGATCAATATGGGAGTCGATGAATAAGGTATTGAAGGTAAGAAATGATAAATTCTGCCACTTATCAAAAGTTATAAACTCAAATGCCTACATAAGAAGTTTAGCAAGGTGGTTCTAGCTCAGGATCTCTCATAAGGTTTAGGGTTTGTTTGTTTTTTTTAATTGGAGTACAGTTGCTTTATACTAGTATGTCAGTTTCTGCTGTACAGCAAAGTGAATCAGCCCTGCATATATCCCCTCTTTTGGGGATTTTCTTCCCATTTAGATTACCACAGAGCACCAAGTAGAGTTCCCTGTGCTATAAAGTAGGGTCCCCTTAATTACATACAAAGTAGTGCTGTATGTCAATCCCAATCTCCCAATTCATCCACTGCCCCATCACACCCTCCCCACATGCTTTTTTCTAATACACATAATGACAGCTATGGGACAATGAGCAGAGTGGATAAGAGTGGGGACCTGGGCTTACACAGGCACAGGTCCAGATCCCAGCAATATCATTTATTAGCTGCCTAATCTCGGCAAGTTGCTAAGCCTCTCTTGCCTGAATTTCCTCTTTTTTAAAATGCAGACAATAACACTTTCTAAGTCTTAAAATTCTTAAGATTTCAAAGGGCAATATATGCAAAGAAAACATTTAGCCTGAGAGTTGTTATTATTTCATCATCTTTAGAAGCAAATATCAAAAGAAAATGATTCTTTTAACCTAAAACATAATGAACTAAATATCAAATCTCTTGAGATTGAGATTAGGGTCTGGCCCCATACCAATCAGAAAAATGTGGGGGGAAAAGCTATGAGTCAAAGGTACCAGCTCAGAGTGTTTAAACTAAAAATTAAAATGTCAATGAAAAATAAAATTTCTCTTTACAACTAGATTATGATGTTAACATATTTTTAGAATCATGTATTAAAGAATCATTTTTACTTGAAAAGTATGTATCTTTGGTTCTGTTTAGTTTACTCAAGTTTCATAAATTAAATAGGTAAGCTACAGATATTTTTTAAAACATCCTTAATGGCCAGTTGGGTTTCCATAAGGAAGAACTACTTAACTACATGGACTGTGCAAGCATTTGTAATAGTCATAGTTAATGGAATTTTACTTACTAATTAAGGCATTGAAGATAAGAAGCCATAAATTCTGTCATTTATCAAAAGTTGTAAACTCAAATGCCTACATAAAGCCAGGCAATCAGAAACAGTCAAGTGTAAGTCAATAGGGAAGAACTGAGACCACAGTGGCTAGACCTGAAGAGTAAAGACTCACTTAAAGGCACGCAAATTCAAGTCTTGTTTTTCTTTGTTTAAATATTTGTGCCATCTGAATTCAGGCTGAGTTCAGTTCAGAGAGGCACTTGTTCTTACCACTGAATTTCAGATTTTTAAGTCCTTTCACAACTTTTATGGTATATATCTGTACACAAATGATGTTTTATAGCAGTCATATCATTAGAGATATCCTAAGCTGGCTATCTTTCCCACTTTGTACTCATAATTAAGATATAATTTTATATGTCATAACATTTACATCTTTAAGTTTCCTTATAACTCTGACATTTTAAGATTCCATCACTGATTCCATCCTTCATACTAGTAATAAATATGTAACAATGAAACAAGTTCCCCCAAAGTCCAAAGTAATCTCTTCTTCCACTGGATACCTTAGCACTCACCTCATTGCTACTGCTGCTGCTAAGTCACTTCAGTCGTGTCCGACTCTGTGTGACCCCATAGACGGCAGCCAACCAGGCTCCCCCGTCCCTGGGATTCTCCAGGCAAGAACACTGGAGTGGGTTGCCATTTCCTTCTCCAATGTGTGAAAGTGAAAAGTGAAAGTGAAGTCGCTCAGTCGTGTCCGACTAGTAGCGACCCCATGGACTGCAGCCCACCAGGCTCCCCTGTCCATGCGATTTTCTAGGCAAGAGTACTGGAGTGGCTTGCCATTGCCTTCTCCGACTCACCTCATTATTTTATACTATTACTCTATTTTTCATATGTTTTATCTTCTATAATATACCTTGTAAAAGTGAAAGTCGCTCAGTCATGTCCAACTCTTTGCGACCCCATGGCCTATACAGTTCATGGAATTCTCCAGGCCAGAATGCTGGAGTGGATAGCTGTTTCCTTCTCCAGGGGACTTCCCAACCCAGGGATCAAACCCAGGTCCCCTGTATTGCAGGCAGATTCTTTACCAGCTGAGCTATCAGGGAAGCCTTATCATGTACTTTAAACTACATAATAGCAGAAAGTATATCATTCATATTTTACCTCTATCAATAAGCATTTTGCACTTGCACAGAAGGTGCTTACAAAAAAGAAAAAAAAAGAAGAGAATCCTACCATTTCTCAAGGTAATAATATGATAGCAAGTTAAACTCTTTCAAATTCTAAAATGAACTGAGATTTTGCATGATTTACAATTATGCTTTTAAAAATTCTCCACAATTCAGAGTTCTCAGTATCAATAGCTGGCTATATGAACATATAAGCAATAGTATTTTTAGATAGATAAATATTACAATAACTTTATAATATTTCTATTTGAGAAAATAAAACTCAAAGGATATTACTTAAGCCTACAGCTTAGTTTTAACATTTATTTGAGAGAAAGATGATTTTTTTTGGAAAGTGTTATTTATAATCATTAAGTCTTACCTGAGGATTCCAACTTGGATCTAATTTTTTAACTACAGCAATATATTCCTGCATTGCTTGGCTGGGGCTTGAATCACCAAGTGCTTTCCATGCTTCCCTGTAGTAATATCCAAAATGGCCTATCATTAATTATGTAAGAAACACAAACAGTATATTTCTTGTTATTATTAAGAAAAAGGCACACGTTTTAATGGTCACAAGATGTAATAAGCCATAGATGCACAGCCTTCTATTTTTGCCTTTACATTGGTCCATAGCAATACAGATCTTATCAGCCCACCTAAGGAGCCCTTTTAGACACATTTTACCCCTAATCACCCTTCCCATGAAATTTTAAAATATATATTGCATATTTGTTGAATATAAGAAGACATAAACTATTGTAATATCTAAGATTTTAAAACTCCCTCAAACCCAAATTTCACCCCTGCTGAGAACACATGGTCTACAGACAACAGGAATAGTTCCCACCTAATGAGTTAACTGTGTTTATGGCATTTCAATAATGTGTTCACTATGCATCACATAAAACAATACTCTGTGGGAAATGCTTCAAGCTCTTATTTTAAGGTGTGAGAAATACACCTTCCCCTCCTGCTGTTATCTCATCTCTAACATGCCAGTAGCAGAGCCCGAGGCCTTGGGCAGGGACTTCACAAGTGAGGGGGCAGCAAAGACAGAGAAAAGAGTACTAATGAATGAGAAGGCAGGGACCTCCTGCAGTTTAATAACCAAGAGCAATACTTCAGTCCTAAGCCCCCTTCTGCACTTTCCTTCTCTTCTTTTCTGCCAGCTGCTAGACCTGGCCTCCTTCTTGGCTTTTCCCTGCCAATTCTTTCTGCCTCCAGCTGGGAGGTATAGTCACTGATCCACTGTAAAAGATAAGTCAGTCTCAGAGTTTTTCCATTACCCGTCTTTCTGGGGTTTCCTAAATTTATTTTTAATCTCTTGAAATTTACTTGTATACATCCTAACACTTTACCCCAAATATACATTCTTCAAAGTAAAGAAATTTCATTATTTAATACTATTAAATAAATGTATATGAACCGTATTTAGATTTCCCCAAAAGGTTCTTTATAGCTTTCTTTTTCCAGACGGGGAGCCAATCAAGACTCACACATAACACTGAGTTTCAAGTATTTTTGTCTTCCATGATACTGATTTTTTTTAACAGTTCAAACCAGGTGTTTTATAAAATATCTTTCAATTTGCATTTGTCTGATTGTTTCCTCACCCAGAGAGTTTTCTTGCCAAAAATGATTAATCATGATTAGAATCAGGTGAAATATTTGGCAAGCACAACATATAGGTGAAATGTCATTTACAATTCATCACATCAGGGGGCACATGACAGGAGTTTGTCCCATCATTAGTGATAAGAGTCAGGATGTAGTACAAGCAGTATCTCCAGGTTTTCTCCTTGTAATTAATAAGTAAACTCTTGTTGTGTGAACTCAGATTGTGTGAATACTGTTCCCGAGTTGTTTTTCATCTAATGGTTTTTGCATCTATTGATGATTCTTGCCTGAATAATTATAATCGTAAAGTCTAAACTTTTAAAAACTACTAAAAACAATGAAAAAAATAGGAAAACACAGGGGAGAAAGTAATGGTGAAGTTATAATTCATAAATTTAAAAACACAAAATATACATCACGTAGTCTTATAACAGTAATAAGATGCCAGTCAGAGAACTATTTGTTATCAACAGCATAGGAAGCTTGAGCCAGAAAGAAAATCAAAGCACAGCTTCCTTCACTGAGAATGTTCTACACAAAAGAAGTCAGCTGAACTAAATAATTTTGCTTAATGACATTACTGATTTGCATTTCAGGTTCAAGCTGTGTATCTCCTCACAGCTGGGTGACAAACAGTTCCCAGACAGGGAACAGTTCAGGAACAGTTCAGGTAACTTGTTCAGGGAACCACATTTTGAACAGCACTGCTCTGGAAAGAAGGTGAGAATCCAGTTTTAGTGCTTCTTTTCTCTGCAACCATATTTCACCTTTTCTTTTTAAACCCTTCCCTCTCTACTTTTAATTTCGGGCGGATGCTCCAAAGTCCTTTCTTCTGTAAGTTTCCCTATTGTATATGATTTATCTCTTTTCACTTAAACAAGGTAGGAGGATATAAGGCCTCATATGACAGGATGTAATCTCTGAATTAAAAAAAAAAATTCTAGGAGGGCATAATCTTTCTATGTATTCAGGAAAGAAGTAGGCTCAGTATCTATTTTTCTTTCCCCCTCTGCTCAAGAGGTTATTAGAAGTACTTCTTTACCACGGCAGGCAAGGAACAGAAGAGCATTAGCGATGAGGAGAAGAAATTGGGGAGGGGAAAACAGAGTAAAATACAGGGATTTACCCTGCTCTGCTCCCTTGCCATCCTCCTGACCTTCTTCCCAGATCCCTCCAGAGAGAAGTGGTGAGCCATTAGGGGCTGTATGATAAGGAAGGAAAATTTCAAGCAACAGCTCTACTGGTCACTCTCTAAGAAGTGATTCATACGTGAGGAATGTATATCAGTTGTGAACTACTTATATACCAACATCACAGCATAAGAATCCTTTAGGAGACTTATCTAAAATCAGCTTCTTTTAATCTCTCTCCCAACTGCCTGTCATTAGCACTGCCTACAGCAGAAAGAGATTAATATAAAAATAATTCTTTAATCTGCTTACTACTTTCTAATTCCTGAACACCTAAACCCTTTATAACAACCACATGAGATCCCAACAATTTCTTACCATTTTTGCTTTCCTTCAAAGTCAAAGAAGCTTGGTTTAGGTGTATTGCAATTTCCAACTTTGACCTAAATGAAGAGGGTGGGCAGAGATAAAATTAAGAATTTATTTTTCAAAAAACTGCCTGAGAAACTTTTAATTTTTAAATCTATTATGTATACTTTGTAACTATAGGTTAGAAAATATCTACAACTATATAAAATAATAAAATGTAACATTCTTTGCAAAAGCAAACCAAAAAAATAAACTTTAAATAGAGGCTGCTTTGGCTTATTGCATAAAACAACTGTTAACTAACAGTATAACACATTTAAAAAATGAATGATAAACAGTTACATTCCTAAATTAGACAAATTATGTATATATATAAAACAAATTATAGATCTTGTAATCATGCTACCATTTATAATGTAGAAGAATTTTTAAATATGCAATAAACAAGCTTTAAAGTACAGTTTATCAGAATTCATCATACAGTCTGTTTATGCTGATTCTCAACACCATCAGCATTTTCTCTCTCTCAAACTCCAGAATAAAACACACTATTTTCAAGTTTACGAAACTAGTCAGTATAAATTTAGATGCTAAAAGCCATGAAAAAATGTCAAGGTTCTCAACGACAAATTCCATAAATTCTATCTATTCCACAATAATCTTCTCTTGTTCCTGGTCAATACTTATTTTTAATCCTCAAACACCTGCAGTTAAACTACACAGTGATTATTTGCATTATGAATACGCATAAATGAAATTCACACAAGTTAGAATTTACTGCACACCTTGATTCCCCTGCCACAAGTAACCTCCCTTTCTGATGAACTCTCACAACACTTTCTCCCTCTCTGCGATGGCACTTTTCACATTTCCCTTGTGTTAGCGAGGTTTGTGTAGTCTCATCTTTCTATAAGAATAAAGTCTCTAAGAAACTATTCTTAACCCACTAATTGCACATAACATCGTGTCTAATTGAAGGCAATTAAAAAAAAAAAGTTTGTTGCATATGGAATGTATACACATTAGGCATGTGTTCAACAAAATAGCTACCCACTATCTCCCTAAAGCTAAATACCACAATCTGAACCCTACCTACTTCTCTGGGACCTTCCCACTACCTCCTAATACTCCTAACATACGCATTTTGCTAAAATCAAACTGATGGTCTACTCATTAACCCGACTGGTCTACTCAACTGCCTTAAGAATTTTCATTTTTATTCTATTTTTCTCACGTTATTTCCCTCAACTGAAAAGCCCTCACCTTCTTCCCTCCACTTTTCAAAATGCTACACTCCTTTCAGTACCACTCAAGGTTCAGATTCTAAGGAACCCTTTCAGTCTACAATTATCTCATTCAGCTCTGATTTCCTAATAACTATCATCTCTATTATTTGCTTAGTAATTAATCGCATGGCTCTCTGGCCATTATTAAAGTGTACAGTGACACAGGGGCAGTCCAGTGAGGAAGGGACAGGGAGAAGAAAGGATGAAAGAGCAAGAGCTGTATTTCTTAGACAATCACCATAAACCAAAATCTTCACATAAGTCAAAGGAGCCACACAACAATCCTGTTAGGCTTGTCGTTACATACTCATTCTATAAACTAGTACAGAGAAGCTGAGGAGGATTGTCACTGCTCATACATTTATAAATCTTGAATCAGGAGTCAAGACTTGACTCCAGGACTGACACCAAAGTCCAATACTCCTCTCCTAGACATCACTCTGTTTTGTATGCTACATAGAATCCAGGCTTCCATTCTGGCATCTCTAAAATCACTTGAACTACAGGATTGTTAGAAATATGAAATGAGATAAACTATTAGGCGTCATAAAAATAGCGGTCCAGGGAATTGGATGTGTGTAAAAGTGATATAAATATTTTTCTTAAAAAGAAAGAGGGACTTGTTCTTCCCTTTCCCTCTGCCCAGGCTAGAAGTGATCATGGAAAGATCTTATTGCAGCAGTGCTAAAACTTTTTGGTCTTGTAATCCCTTTACACTCTCAGAGACTGAGCCCCCCAAAGAGTTTTTGTTTGTGTGGATTATACTGATCAATATTTAGCAGATTAGAAATGAAAAGATATTTTAAAATGTGAATTAATTAATTTTAAAAATAATAAACTTGTTACATGTTAACATAAATAACAAAAGTTTATGAAAAATGACTATATATTTTAAGGCAAAAAATATTTAGTGAGAAAAGTGACACAGTTTTACATTTTGTAAATCTCTTTACTATCTGCCTTAATAGAAGGCAGGTGTATTCTACTTCTGCATTCAGTCTATTGTGATACACTGTTTTGAATGAAGAAAACAACTTCACACAGATACATTATTAGAAAGGACAGAAGTATTTTAGTAGCATTTTGAGATAACTGTAGATATTCTTCTTTGATATCACACCAAATCTCAACAAGTGGCAGTTTCTTCAAGGATGGCTTCTTAAAGATTCTTCCCTGGTGGCTCAGATGGTAAAGCATCTGCCTGCAATGCGGGAGACCTGGGTTCCATCCCTGGGTCTCGAAGAACCCCTAGAGAAGGGAATGGCAACCCACTCCAGTATTCTTGCCTGGAAAATCCCATGGATGGAGGGGACTGGCAGGCTACAGTCTATGGGGTCACAAAGGATCAGACATGACTGAGCAACTTCACTTTCTTTTCTTTCTTTCACAATGTGGAATCTGAAGCCATATAAACAAAATTTTTATACTGTTACATTAAAATCCATTGGTCTGACTCACATACTTTGAATGCATCTTCTATCCACACATAATTTGCAACTTCATTCCCTGCAACATCTGAAAATACTTCACTGAGTTATGCAGATCTTCCAAATGTTGACCTATTTCATTACACACACAACAGTAAAAGTTCACAATCACTAAAGTCAGCACTAATCTATCAAAAACATTTTTCAGTATTAGGAACCTGTCAAGATCAGGTGGCAGATACAGATTTTCCAAACCTAATTTTCACTTGAAGGCTCAAGTGTTGTCACTGGCCACAAATACCAGCAGTTGTTTTCCTTTAAGTGACAGTCTGACTTCTCTCATTTTCAAGAAACTGTATGCCAAATACTCAAGCTTGAATAAGCATATTTATCTGTAAGTTGCTGTATTAAGTAAAAAGTATGCATGTTGACAACAGACTGGTTCCAAATAGGAAAAGGTGTACGTCAAGGTTGTATATTGTCACCTTGCTTATTTAACTTATATGCAGAGTACATCATGAGGAACGTTGGGCTGGAAGAAGCACAAGCTGGAATCAAGATTGCTGGGAGAAATATCAATAACCTCAGATATGCAGATGACACTACCCTTATGGCAGAAAGTGAAGAGGAACTCAAAAGCCTCTTGATGAAAGTGAAAGAGGAGAGTGAAAAGGTTGGTTTGAAGCTCAACATTCAGAAAACAAAGATCTGGCCCCATCACTTCTGGCCCCAATGGCATCTGGCCCCATCACTTCATGGGAAATAGATGGAAAAACAGTGGAAACAGTCAGACTTTGTTTTTTTGGGCTCCAAAATCACTGCAGATGCTGATTGCAGCCATGAAATTAAAAGACGCTTGCTCTTTGGAAGGAAAGTTATGACCAACCTAGATAGTATATTAAAAAGCAGAGACATTACTTTGCCAACAAAGGTCCGTCTAGTCAAGGCAATGGTTTTTCCCATGGTCATGTATGGATGTGAGAGTTGGACTGTGAAGAAGGCTGATCGCCGAAGAATCGATGCTTTTGAACTGTGGTGTTGGAGAAGACTCTTGAGAGTCCCTTATACTGCAAGGAGATCCAACCAGTCCATTCTAAAGGAGATCAATCCTGGATGTTCATTGGAGGGACTGATGCTAAAGCTGAAACTGCAATACTTTGGCCACCTCATGCGACGAGTTGACTCACTGGAAAAGACTCTGATGCTGGGAAAGGTTGGGGGCGGGAGGAGAAGGGGACGACGGAGAATGAGATGGCTGGATGGCATCACCGACTCTGTGGACATGAGTTTGAGTGTACTCCGGGAGTTGGTGATGGACAGGGAGGCCTGGCGTGCTGTGATTCATGGGGTCGCGGAGAGTCGGACACGACTGAGCAACTGAACTGAACTGATGCATGTTGAGAAAAGTGGGTAGCTCAACTTGCAACTCAAAATTTACACAGGCGTTTTTCTTCAAAACAGCCAACAATAATTCAGTATGCAGGAGACATATTTTGTGTGTACCCCTATTTCATCACACAGAACATTAAAAAGACTTGTATTCAAGAGTTAAAATTAAATAAAATCGTAATTTTTACTGCTTTATCAAAGGCATTTTAAAGTGAAACTGGCCTTTTTCTTTTTAAATTCAGTCAGTCAGTTCAGTTCAGTTCAGTCACTCAATCGTGTCCGACTCTTTGCAACCCCATGAACTGCAGCACGCCAAGCCTTTGGGTCCATCACCAACTCCTGGAGTTTACCCATACTCATGTCCATTGAGTCGGTGATGCCATCTAACCATCTCATCCTCTGTTGTCCCCTTCTCCTCCTTCCCTCAAACTTTCCCAAAATCAGGGTCTTTTCAAATGAGTCAGCTCTTCGCATCAGGTGGCCAAAGTATTGGAGTTTCAGCTTTAGCATCAGTCCTTCCAATGAACACCCAGGACTGATTTCCTTTAGGATGGACTGGTTGGATCTCCTTGCAGTCCAAAGGACTCTCAAGAGTCTCCTCCAACACCACAGTTCAAAAGCATCAGTTCTTCTGTGCTTGGCTTTCTTTATGATCCAACTTAAATTCAGAGTACACAGTGGTAAAAAAAAAAAAAAAAAAGTTAAAAAATATTACTGCTGCCACTGCCTTGATTCATGCTAACACATCAGCAGTTTTATCCACCATGACAGCACAGAAAAAAAGCAAATACAAACATACTTCGTTTTATCGCACTTTGCTTTATTGTGCTTTGCAGACACCGCATTTTTCACAAAGTGAAGGTCTGTGCATACCCTGTATCAAGCAAGTTTATTGGCACCATTTTCCCAATAGCATTAGCTCACTTCATGTCTCTAGGTCACATTTTGCTAATTCTCCCACTATATCAAACCCTCCACTAGCAAGAAGATTACAAGTCATTGAAGGCTCAGACGATGGTTAGCACTTTTTAGCAATAAAGTATTTTTTAACTGAGGGATGCACATTTTTTTAGACATAATGCTACTGCACACTTAATAGACTACAGTATAGTGTAGACATAACCTTTATACTGGAGAAGGAAATGGCAACCCACTCCAGCATTCTTGCCTGGAGAATTCCATGGACAGAGGAGCCTTGTGGGCTACAGTCCATGGGGTCTCAAAGAGTCAGACACGACAGCGATGAACACTTCAACTTTCATGTGCATTGGGAAACCAAAAAATTCAGGTGACTCACTTTATTGTGATATTTGCTTCATTGCAGTGGTCTAGAACCAAACCCTCAAATCTCTGAGGTATGCCTGTAGTGTCTTAGTATTATTATGAAAATAGTTTTGACTTTATATTCTCTGAAGTCTGAGGGATTCTCAGGGAGGTCAGTAAAGGGGGGTCAGTTTGAGAATGGCTAAACTACAAGACAGAAAAAGACTGAGCCCCTGGATGATTACATGAAGCAGACAGAGCACCCTATCAGCCCTAGATCACCCATCTCCAGCCCATTATCTGAGGTGAAAATAAAAGTTCAGCAGCTGACACAGAAGCGTTTGTATTCCCAAATTCAAAGAACAGTTCTGGATCCAGAAAAGACTGGATAAATAAAACTACAGGATTCTAGGACATCATTAGTAACACTTTTCAAATCATTAGATAATGAATCCTAAGCTATGAAACAGAGTTATAAAATGTAGCACTTTAACAGAGCATCACCTAAACTCTGTTCTCTCTGATATATACATGATATTTTCAGGGCCCCTGAAACAGACTGTTTCAACCAAGGCTGCCAATGGTAAATGCCAGTGAGTCAAGTCTACCCAGGTTAAAGTAGGAAGATGTGTTGAGTATCTCCACTTGTGCTGGTGGTGAAGGCTCCTCAATAGGAGTTTGAAATTTTCATTGTCCTCAGGTTTTCACAGGTGTCAGTCAGTTACCTTTTGTTGACACAGTGCAGGCTGGTGAATGTTAACTGCTGTGATCTTTTTGAAACCACTAAAAGATGCTAGTAGAGCCATTGGCTTATCTGAGACTAAGAGAACTATTATGTTAGGTAAGTTTAGGTCTCTGCCTGAGAAAACAAGGTTCACAGCTCAGTTTATTTTTAGCCTTTTCCTCTGACAAAATAAGAGTGCTATCTGGAATAGAAAGTTAAATTATTTTATGAGAAAAGTCGATTTTATGAGAAATGTAATTATTGTACGAAAAATTTTGATCCACCATGCAGGAACTATATTGAACTCTCAACTCTGTTATTCTATCAAAGACTGCTATTTTTAATACCACCGCAGAATTGATAGAAACAAAATAAATTCTGATAGAAACAAAATATTTTGAAGAGACTGATGAACACTGTATGTCCTAACTTGCCTAAGTAAGCATAATCTTATTCTCCAATTCTTTAGTAATTATTCTCTCATAATGAGGAATTTTATTTTCAGACAGAATCTCTCTAAACACTCCAATGTCAAGAGGGTGAGGCATGTACATCTCTTCCAGACTATCTGGATGAAGTACACCTGAGACAGAATGGTTACCAGCTGGCAGGTGATGATCGTTCACTGACGACTTGGTATCAGATAATTAACAATGCTGATGCTAATATCAATAAAGATATGTCACAGAGAGGAAAACAATGTTTCTGGGAAATGTGGAGAAAATTACTCTTATCCTGCCCAGAGAATCATCAGTCAGCCATGTTACTGGTCCAAACACAATGCTCAATAAATTCTTGTTAAATAATTGAAAGTCTCATTGTAATGTTATTAGGACAGGACTAATGACCAAAGAGAAAATAGATACCCAGAACTTTTGCAAGAGAAAAAATTCTGAGGCCAATTCAGGGGCAGTTTTCATTGAACACTATAATTTATACCATTTGTCCCTACAACTATATCTCTCAGGTCACTTTAACTGATATTCATCGATCTTCAAAAGAATCTTCATCTCAAGTCAGTATATTCAGTTTATGATACAGAGGGACCCCCACAACTATTTCTTTTTAAAGAATATAAGGGGAAATAGATAACAAGAGGCATAAAATGGGCTACTATTCAGAACTCCATTGCTTCCAGTGTTCCAAAGCTGGAGTCTTCCTCAACTTTTAACTCTTGTCGGCAATTTTCACATGTTTAAATCTAAACTCCTCAGGTAACTTTTGTAAATCTCTTGATGGCAAGTATCATGATATTTTTGCTTCTCTGAATCCCTCACAGGCATAACACCCAAGTGTTTTGCTATAAAATATGCTAAACAAGTATTGTTGATTATGATAAAGCAATAATTTTTCCAACCCAATTACTCTCTTAGGATAAATAAAAGGTGTCTCATACGACATTATTGTATTTCCAATACCTCCAGGTAATTTCAAAGCCTTAGAGTCAGGAGCTACAAGCTAGTTCTGGTTCTGACTGTTTACTCATTTTGTAAGTGTTCTGAAACTGATGAAGGGCATAAGGGCAAGGTCACTAACCAAGTCGGGAAAGACCCAGAAAAACTGTCACTCAGTGTCAGCTAAATATCGCTCCTAGGATAGCAGACAGGTCCTTTCCCTGTCCAGAATGAAGCTAATCCTTAGACGATTAAAAAAAATAATAAAGAAAAACACATACAAACTTCATTACACCTGACCATTAACCAAACAAGCACTTTCACCATCTGTTTTTGGAGGAAAGAGAAGGCTTACGGTCGCGCTCCCGCACCCAGCCCTTCCCTGCTACTTTACCTGCTTGTACCTGGCATACAAGTACAAGAGCTGCTCCCTGCTGGCCACTTGCACCAGGCCTTGGAGGTGCGCTGCAGCCTTTTCAAACAGCTCTGCCAGGCTCCTGGATGCCTCGATCTCCGGGCTCTGGAGGGATTCCACATCCCCGGAGTCGTCCCCCGAGCTCAGCTCTCCGCCACTGTCGCCCGTGGTGGCCCCCGAGGGCAGGAGTGACGAGGCCATGAGTCCGCCTGTCTTCTTCGGACCGGGTGGCCCACGGTCCCGAGCTCTAGTCGCACCCAAGCTCCCCTAACCCGCGCTCCCTCGCTTAACTCAGCCTCGCTCCCTCTATACCCCTGCTCTCCCTGGGCGTGCAGGGAGGGCCCCGCCACCGTCTGCTGCTCTCCCCCGCTGCCCGGTCTCTTCCGGCTTCCCCAGGCTAACAGGGAGTTCGGCCTAGCCCAGATGGCTCCCGCGGCGCGGGGGTCCGGGAGCAGCACGGCCAGGGGTCCCGGAACAAGGGCGGCGGGGGGCGGCCGACACGCGCTTGGGGGCGGGGCGGGGCGGGGCGGGGCGCTGGCGGGGGCGGGGCGAGCGCAGGGCTGCCTGCACGCGGAGCGCGCGCCCTGGGTTCCGGATTCCGGTCAGTTCCGCTCTGGGCCGTAGAACTGTGGGGGGACTTATGGGACCGCGCTGGACTAACGCTGCTTGGAGAAACTGTCCTCAATCGTTGAGGTGTCCGTTAGCCGTTTCCTTGAAAATACCGGAACCCATTCTCGGGTTGGGCCTTCTGGGGCGGGGAAGGAGGCCGTGTATTTGAGAGTGTATCGGTAGAAGTGGAGTCCTGGGAAACTTGGAGCTGAGGACGAAGGTTCCGCCTGAGCCCGCCTCCCCAGGTTTTGTGTCCCTGTGCTGTGCCTAGTCGCTCAGTCGTGTCCGACTCTTTGCGACCTGATGGACAGTAGCCCGTCAAGCTCCTCTGTCCATGGAGATTCTCCAGGCAAGAATACTAGAGTGGGTTGCCATGCCTCCTCCAGGGGATCTTCCCAACCCAGGGATCGAACCCAGGTCTCCCGCATTACGGGCAGACTTTTTTTTTTTAACCGTCTGAGCCGCCTCGAGAGGTCCCAAAAGGTCCTTGGATGCCTGCATCCGATGCTGGAGAGTTGGTTTTATCTTGAATAGTGAAAGAGAATTTGGGAGATTGGGCCTTCAGTCCAATCTCTCCATGTCTTGCGTTGCACGCGTTCATAACCATCATCTGTCAGAGGTTTACGGAACCCCATCCCAAGGGCCCTTGGTAGGATGCTTCTTCCCAGCTCAGCCTTTGCCAGTGTGCTTTGGCAGACACTGAGAAATGAAACTGAAAATGCCCTGCATAATTCTGCTCTATAGGAGCTTCAGTTCAGTTCAGTTCAGTCTCTCAGTCGTGACTGACTCTTTAAGAAAACTGCAGAAAAACCTATGACGTGATTATAATAGTGTCAAAGGAAATAATCAATAACCAATCTGTATTAAGAATAGAAGAGAGTTTTATTTGAGCAGAACTGAGGACCTTCGTCAACCTCTCAGTAGCTCTGAGGAGTTGATCCGGAAAAACATGGTTTTCAGCAGTTTTGTATCTTTTCAGAATAAAGAACATCAAACCTGGTAGGAATACATTCTCTCAGAGTTCAAAAAAAGAGAGAAAAGACAGATTAGCTTGTACACAGCAAATCAGTGTGGCTCTGGCACCTAGGAAAGAAGCCTTATCATTGAAGGAGTAGTAGAATTGATATCCCAGAAAGGGAGGCGTTTATCTCTATCTGCAAAGGGGACGTTTTTTACTTCTGGATAGTGCAGCCTTTCTTCAGTAATTAAAGCAGATGTACTGATTCATGGGGTCGCGGAGAGTCAGACACGACTGAGCGACTGAACTGAACTGAACTGAACTGAACAATGCATGTTTGATGGAGTACAAGACCTGTTGTTCTAGTTGGCATAAGTGAAAGTAGTGAAAGTTAATCGCTCAGTTGGCATGCCCATACCTCGGTATGTGAAAATTTCTTCCGTCAATAGTTAAGTTTTACTGAGCGGTTATTGTGTCCTGTTGTTCTTGTTCATTCACTCAGTCATGTCCAACTCTGAGACCCCGTGGACTGCAGCACGCCAGGCCTCCCTGTCTCTCACCATCTTCTGGAGTTTGTCCAAGTTCATGTTCATTGCATCGGTGATGCCATCTAGCCATCTCATTCTCTAATGCCTTCTTCTACTGCCCTCAATCTTTCCCAGAATCAGGGGCGTTTCCAGTGAGTTATCTGTTTGCATCAGATGACCAAGTACTGGAGCATCAGCTTCAGCATCAGTAAAAATTCCAGTGAATATTCAATGAACAGTGCTTTTCAATAGAAGAAAACAACAAAAGGGAAAAGACTAGAGATCTCTTCAGGAAAACTGGAAACATTAAGGGAGCATTCTGCCCAAGATGTGCAGAATAAAGGATAAAAATGGTAGAGACCTAGTAGATGCTAAAGAGATCAAGAAGAGATGGACAGAATACATGGAAGAACTGTATAAAAAAGATCTTAATGAACTAGATTACTATGATGTTGTGGTTAGTCACCCAGAACCAGACATTCTGGAGAACAAAGTCAAGTGGGCCTTAAGAAACTCTGCTCTTAATAAAGCTAGTGGATTCGATGAAATTCTAGCAGAAATATTCAAATCCCTAAAAGATGATGCCATCAAAGTTTTGCATTCATTATGTCACCAAATCTGGAAGACCCAGCAGTGGCCACAAGACTGGAAAAGGTCAATCCTCATCCTAACTCCCAAGAAGAGTACCAAAGAATGTGCTGAAGATGGGACAGTTGCACTCATTTCCCATGCTAGTAAGGTCATGCTTAAAATCTTGCATGCTAAGCTTCAGCATCATGCGAACTAAGAACTTCCAGATGTCCAAGGAAGAGGAACTAGGGATCAAATTGCCAACATTCGATGGATTATAGAGAAAGCAAAGGAATTTCAGAAAAACGTCTTATCTCTGTTTCATCGACTATGCTAAAGCCTTTGACTGTGTGGATCATGAAAAACTGTGGAAAGCTCTTAGATGGAAATACCAGACCATTTTACCTGTCTCCTGAGAAACCTGTATGCAGGTCAAGAAGCAACAGTTAAAACCTTGTATGGAACAACTGATCAGTTCAAGATCAAGAAGGGAGTACGACAGGGCTGTCTGCTGTCACCCTGTTTGTTTAATGTGTATACTGAGCACATCGTGAGAAATGCCAGGCTGGATGATTACAAGCTGGAATCAAGATAGGCGGGAGAAACATCAACAGCCTCAAATATGCAGATGATACCACTCTAATGGCAGAAAGCAAAGAGGAACTAAAGAGCCTCTTGATGAGGATGAAGGAGGAGAGTGAAAGACCTGACTTAAAACTAAATATTTTAAAAAACTAAGATCATGACATCCAGCCCCATAACTGCATGGCAGATAGAAGGGGGAAAGGTGGAAGCAGTGACAGATTTCCTGTTCTTGGGCTCCAAAATCACTGCGGACAGTGACTGAAGTCATGAAATCATTGCTTCTTAGCAGGAAAGGGATGACAAACTTAGTGTTTTGAAAAGCAGAGACATTACTCTGACGACAAAGGCCCGTATAGTCAAGGCTATGGTCTTCCCAGTGGTCACATACAGTTGTGAGAACTGGACTGTAAAGAAGGCAGAATGCCAGAGAATCGATGCCTTCAGACCGTGGTGCTGGAGAAGACTCTTTGCAACCCCATGGACTGTAGCCTTCCAGGCTCCTCTGACGATGGAATTCTCTGGGCAAGAATACTGGAGTGGGTTGCCATTTCCTTATCCAGGGGATCTTCCCAACCCAGGAATCAAACTCAGGTCTCTTGCACTGCAGGCAGATTCTTTACCATCTGAGACACCGGAAAGCCCCTATTATGTCCTAAGTGCTGTTAAAAAATAAAACAAAAACAGAATATTCATCTAGTTCTCAAAACACTCTAACAATCACCATTGGAGTGGTACAAAGAAAGTGTTGTAAAGAATGGCTATTCCCCATGTAGGGTTAGGCTTTAGATGGATAGACAGAGAAAAGGTAGACAGGATGAGAGAAGAGAAAAGGCAGGAAGGTGAGAAAGCCTGGATCAGGATTCAACAAGCACTACTTGAGCATCCCAGTTGTGTCTCTGTTAGTCCCCGCCTTCAGAGTACTCACAGTCCAATCAAGGGATGGCTGATGAACAAAACCTTGCCATTAGAAAAGGGATAATAGTAACTTACTGAATCCCTTCCTATTTAAGGGACTTAGCCGTTAGTGCTTAAGGTAGGTACAGTTATTTCCAGTGTAAACAAATCAGCACACAGGGGTTAAGTAACTTGCCCAAGGCTGCACAGCTAATAAATAGAAAAGGAAAAAATCAAAGTTCCAAGTTATTTTAGTCAGAAATTAGTCCACATATGGAATAATAATGGGAGCCCTGATGGCCCAGTGGTAAAGAACATGCCTGCAATGCAGGAGACTCAGGTTCAATCCCTGGGACTGAAGATTCCCTGGACATCCCCTGGAGAAGGAAATGGCAACCCACTCCAGTATTCTTGCTGAGAAACCCCATGGACAGAGGAGCCTGGAGGGCTACAGTCCAGGGGGGTCACAAAAATGTCAGACGTGGCTTAGCAACTAAAACAACAACAACATATGGGGTAATAATAGACAATGAAAAGTAGATTGAAGGGAAGGTACATGGAACTTTATATACTTCTTTTTGTAGAATTTTTGTTAGAAATGGGAATTGAGTGTTATCAATCTCTTTGTTTCCAACAACTCTGGAGATGTTTTCCCCTTTAATTTTTTAAAGAAATGATTAATAGAGTTCTATGTCAATGAACTATATAAACAATGATGTTAATAATTTAGTAGGAACTTAATGCATTATATTAACAATACTAATAAATTAATATAAATTTTAATGTGTTATGTTAATAGATTTTTTAAGGTTGAATTATACTTCTATTCCTGGAATATACCCATTCTGGCCCTGGTCATGCTTTTTTGTTTGTTTTTTATTTCTGGGTTCAGTTTGCTAATATTTTCTTTAGTATCTTTACAGTCTTATTTAAAGATGACTGACAGTTTTCCTTTCTGTTTTATCCTTTTTAATTTTGTGTCAGGGTAATAGCCTTATAGAATATATTTAGAAGTTTTCTTCTTTTTCTATATTCTGCAACAGTATAACATGGGACTAGAGCAAGCACAAATCTCTTACAAGACTGGTGGGAGTGTAAATTTCCCAAACTCTACCACTTGGGGGAAATGTTTGGCACTATTTACTAAAGGTGAACATATGCATTTCTACTTTTACCCAGCAAGAATGTATACGTGCAGTCACTGAAAGATGTGTGCTAGAACATTCATGGCAGTGCTGTTCCTAATCCCCCAAAACTGGAAATTCTGGAAAATACTGGAAAATGTCCATCAACAGTAATAAGGATAAACTGTAGGAAATGGCAACCCACTCCAGTGTTCTTGCCTGGAGAATCCCAGGGACGGGGTAGCCTGGTGGACTTCTGTCTATGGGGTCACACAGAGTCGGACACTACTGAAGTGACTTAGCAGCAGCAGTAGCAGTAGTGTGTTTACACAATAGAGTACTGTTCAGCAGAAAGAGTTAATTAAAGTCAGACACAACACATGAATGAATCTCATAGACATAGTGTAGAATCCAGGAAACACAGCAACACAAAGCTCATTCTGTATGTTTCCATTCATCTAAAACTGAAAGTTAGGCAAAATTAATCTTTGATGTTAGAAGTCAGGATAGTGAGTAGTCTCAAAGTTAGTAATTTGAAGGATGCATAAAGGGGGCTTCTGGGTGTGGTGATATTCTTTTTCTTGAGCGGAATGCTGATGTGTTATGACTTTATGAAAATTCACTTAAAATTTACATATTTTTCTGTAAAAGTACTGACATCACATAATGACATCATGTAATGACATCACATCTGAATGGAAATTCTAAAAAGGAAGAGCCTTTGACACTCAGAAGCTGGTCTAGTATTCACGGTTAAGCCATATTATTCTATTACAATTACAATATGTAATTCTCCTATTACATATTATTCTCCTATCAAACTCAGACAAGGTCACTCTGAAACCATGATAAAATAAGACAAAGTAAAGCACCTCAAGGGCTTTCCCAGTGGCTCAGCAATAAAGAATTTGCCTGCAATGAAGGAGCCACAGGTTCAATCCTTGGGTCAGGAAGATCCCCTGGAGGAGGGCATGGCAACCCATTCCAGTATTCTTGCCTGGAGAATTCCATGGACAGAGGAGTCTGGCAGGGTACAGTACATAGGATCGCAAAGAGTAGGATATGACTGAATCGACTTAGCATTCACACAGGCACAAAGCATTTCAGAAGCTTGTCTAAACACGGACAAACAGAGGATAACTCTGTCAGCCACACTCTTGGCCACAGTGAGTGACTATTACTTATTTACAAATTATAGCTTTATTCTTATGGCTGCTGCTGCTAAGTCGCTTCAGTCGTGTCCGACTCTGTGCGACCCCATAGACGGCAGCCCACCAGGCTCCGCTGTCCCTGGGATTCTCCAGGCAAGAACACTGGAGTGGGTTGCCATTTAGGTAAAATAGATATATAGATCAGATTGATTGAGATGCCCAGTCCAGAATTGCCCAAGCTGCCTGACAACATCCAATTGAGAGTAAATCCCCAGTTCCTTAGAGTCTCCTTCAAGTCACCAACCAAAGCCCAAATCCTAAAATAGATTCTTTCTTAACAACTTCTTACTGAGAATGCCCTTACCTCTCCATTTATGTGTTCTTCTTCATTGTAATAAATACAATTTGATTAACTACAGGTGCCTGAAAAGCATTAACGCCTGAGAATCTTTGATTTCTTGAAGATTCTGATGAGTTTGAGGAAATAGAGCTTTTACAATCAGTATTTCCAGTCAAGAGTTTCTTGGAAACTATAGGGAACTATAGTAGGGAACTATATATGCTTTTCTGAATCTCAAGAAAAATCGGCTGAGAAATCAGGAAGACAGGAGACATGATTAGAACAAAAGCTTAAACAACATTCAGAATTAAAGCTTCACAATCAATACAGAGATGACATTGATTGAAAGGGATCCATCGATAAGTCAAAAGCAACAGCAGGAAAAGCTAACACCTGGAGTCCAAAGTGAGACAGGGAAAACAGAGAGAATCGAATCAAGATCTAATCAGTCTTGTAAAGTTGCCATTTCACACCAGTGTTCATGGCCCCACCTGCTGATAACAGTGAAAATAAGATAAATATTAATGAGGCTATATGCATAGGATACTTCATACAAACTCTGAGTGATGTTCTGAGAAATAAACTCTACAAGCAAAGTCAGTCCTTAAGCTGGCAATTTCCTTAACTGATTCTTTTTTTTTTTTTTTTCCTTAACTGATTCTGAGTAATGCTGTTACCTTGCTAAGAGATCTGAATGTTATATTATTCATCAGTGTTTGCCAGCATTTTCCGTGTTTGTAGTCACCAAAAGCTACAGTTCTCTGCACATACTTTCACAGAAAAAGTGCAAAAAGATTTGGGTGTGTTTGTGACATACTCCAATACAACATCTGAATGGACCTGAAATCTGAATTAACAGAAGTCACATCTGTTTCAATGGCAAAACCAAAGTCTGCGCAAGCAGAAAAAATATTTTTGTTAAAAAAAAAAAATAGCTGGACTGAATTTAAGTGACTTAGCAGCAGCAGTTTTCGTGAAATATTGGCGTGTTTTCTTTGTCATCAGAATATTTATTGATATGTTAATTCCTGGTGTGTTTCAGACACAGTGCTAGGCCCTAGCGGTGCTGGGATGAGCATGGTTTTTCTCTACTCTCTCACTCTACCCCAGCTAGCTGGGCCTTCTTGTGGCTTTTCTGCACATCAGGTATAACCCAGCATATCCCTGTTGTAGTTCCTTTGCACCTGCTAAATCCCTCTTTCTGGACTACCTTATCCCCAGATATCAAGGTATATAATTTGCCCTCACCTTATCAGGTCTTTGCTCAAATGTCACATTAGTCATACCTCTTTGATCACCCTGTTAAAAATCACAACCCCATCCTCTCTCTATCCCACTTCTTTAGCATTCATCACCATGTAAGCTACAATACATTTTACTCATTTACTACATTATTTCTACATAAGTTCCATGAAGGCAGGGATTTCTGTTTTTGTCACTGCTCTATTCCCCAGACCTGGCACATAGCTAAGTCTTTACTGAATAAATAAATGAGTGTATGTATAAAATACACAGTCATTGTTCTGTATGGGCTGAATAGTAAATGAATAAGGACAATAAAACATTACAAATGATGTGGGAGAAGGTATTCCCGGCAGTGGGAATAGCCTGGGCAAAGATACAGTGGTCTAAAAATAGCAAGCAATGATGCTATAAGTGAATAGCAAAAATGTAGTTATTTTTCTCTCTTACCCACAATAAGCTAAAAAATTTAATGTAAGTTGACCTACTCCTAAGAGGAAAGACCTTGCTTAACAAAAGCCATGTTATTTTGCAAATATTTAAAAAATAGCATTCTTATAGATCAACGGCTTGCTTTTACAACAGTAAATTAAATTGTCCGAATTTATTGAGGAATAATCTTCTAGGAAACCCCTGGCCTTTAATCCAACTCTTTAAGCGTATTTCTGGAACTCAAGCATATAGACAGATAAGCAGGTAGAGAGAGATATTAGGCTGTATTATCTAATTTGCATAATCTTGAAGTTCATTTGAATTCAAACAGAATAACTAGAAGAATTATACTAAATCAGGAATAATGACAGGAAAATCAGAGCCCTGACTTTGGAGTTTTTGTGAAATCTGAATGAGCAAAGTTTAACGAAAAAATTACACCCAAAGTTCTCAGGAATAGTCAGATATTTCTTACTGAAAATTAAGGGGAGAAAGTGATTAATTTTGAGAGTCTGATGATAATGGACGCTTTCAACACAAGTAAGAGATAACTTCTGAGGATGGGTTTGTGGGTTCAGTTCAGTCCCTCAGTCGTGTCGGACTCTTTGCGACCCCATGGACTACAGTACGCCAGGTTTCCCTGTCCATCACCAACTCCCAGAGCTTGCTCAAACTCATGTGCATTGAGTTATTGATGCCATCCAACCATCTCATCCTCTGTTGTCTCCTTCTCCTGCCTTAATCTTTCCCAGCATCAGGGTCTTTTCCAATTGTGGGTTAGAAATTGATTTTGTGATAGAATTTTGTGCAATGCAATCTGTCATTATATGGATACTATTATAAGGGCAAATCACATGCCACAAAGCAAAACAGGATTAAATAATAAAATATTTAATTTTATTAATTAATGTAATACTGTTACATATCAGTTCTAAAAAGTTCCATTGTGTTTGATAAGTCTGGATCACAGAGCCACACAGAAAATCAGTGTACTCAATTAAGTATGTAGAACTGGCTGACTTCTTCCCCACATTTGAAACATTTTGGTTGTTGATATAATCAGTATATTAATGATGCTTAGTCAGTATTATTTATTAGTAAATGTAAGTGCTTTTTAAAAATTTCAAATTGTTATTTTGACTAAAAGCAACTCAGGAAACGTGAGAAATATGGTATGGCACAGGACAACATTAAGTTAAGTTAAATGTTGTTGTTCAATCACTCAGTTGTGTCTGACTCTTTGCAAACCCGTGGACTGCAGCATGCCAGGCTTCCCTGTCCTCACCATCTTCCACAGCTTACTGAAACCCACGTCCATTGAGTCAGTGATGCCATCCAACCAAGGAGTAAGTGTCTTTTAATTTCGTGGCTGCAATCAGCATCCACAGTGATTTTGGAGCCCCAAAAAATAAAGTCTGACACTGTTTCCGCTGTTTCCCCATCTATTCCCCATGAAGTGATGGGACCAGATGCCATGATCTTTGTTTTCTGAATGTTGACATGTTATATACCTTAAATTAATGCCGTGTTATCTGTCAAGTATATTTTATTAGAGAAAAGGAATTTTTTTAAAAGATAAAAATTTAAAACCCATCTTAAGTTACTTGTAAAAATATAAAAGAATCAAGATATTAAAAATGAAGAGGTGAAAAAAGATACACTGCAAAGATTCAAACAAGGGGGAGGAAGTTTGGAGTATTAGTGTCAAATAAAGCAAAATTCAAGGTCCCAAACCTTATCTCAGGAGGGATTGGGAGACCAAAAATTGGAGTTAGGGCTGTCAAAGCAGGCAAAATTTCAGGGGTTAGGATTCTGGAGTGGAGGGCAGAAAAAAAAGTAAAGTAATAATATAAGCCTCATTTCCCTTCAAGGTGTTTACCAACTTGTTATGTTGAGAAGTGAGTAAAGGCATGTACACATTATGCAAAATGTATAATAAGGACCTACTGATGGTACAGGGAACTCTACTCAATGCTCTGTAATGACCTATATGGGAAAAAAACCTTAAAAAGAGTGGCTTCCCTGTTGGCTCGGACGGTAAGAATCTGCCTGCAATGAACATTGGAGTACATGTGTCTCTTTCAATTCTGGTTTCCTCGGTGTGTATGCCCAGGAGTGCAATTGCTGAATCATATGGCAGTTCTATTTGCAGTTTTTTGAGGAATCTCCACACTGTTCTCCATAGTGGCTGTACTAGTTTGTATTCCCACCAACAGTGTAAGAGGGTTTCCTTCTTTCCACACCCTCTCCACCATTTATTGCATGTAGACTTTTGGATAGCAGCCATTCTGACTGGTGTGAAATGGTATCTCATTGTGGTTTTGATTTGCATTTCTCTGATTATGAGGGATGTTGAGCATTTTTTCATGTGTTTGTTAGCCATCTTTATGTCTTCTTTGGAGAAATGTCTATTTAGTTCTTTGGCCCATTTTTTGATTGGGTGATTTATTTTGCTGGAATTGAGCGAGCTGCTTGTATATTTTGGAGATTAATCCTTTATCAGTTGCTCCATTTGCTATTATTTTCTCCCATTCTGAAGGCTGCCTTTTCACCTTGCTTATAGTTTCCTTTTCTGTGCAGAAGCTTTTGATTTTAATTAGGTCCCATTTGTTTATTTTTGCTTTTATTTCCAATATTCTGGGAGGTGGGTCTTGGAGGATCCTGTTGTGATTTATGTCAGAGAGTGTTTTGCCCATGTTCTCCTCTAGGAGTTTTATAGTTTCTGGTCTTACATTTAGCTCTCTAATCCATTTTGAGTTTATTTTGGTGTATGGTGTTAGGAAGTGTTCTAGTTTCATTCTTTTACAAGTGGCTGACCAGTTTTCCCAGCACCACTTGTTAAAGAGACTGTCTTTTCTCCATTTTATATTCTTGCCTCCTTTGTCAAAGATAAAGTGTCCATAGGTGCATGGATTTATCTCTGGGCTTTCTACTTTGTTCCATTGATCTATATTTCTGTCTTTATGCCAGTACCATACTGTCTTGATGACTGTGGTTTTGTAGTAGAGCCTGAAGTCCGGCAGGTTGATTCCCCCAGTTCCATTTTTCTTCCTCAAGATTGCTTTGGCTATTTGAGGTTTTTTGTATTTCCATACAAATTGTGAGATTATTTGTTCTACTTCTGTGAAGAATATCGTTGGTAGTTTGATAGGGATTGCATTGAATGTATAAGTTACTTTGGGTAGTATATTCATTTTTACAATATTTATTCTTCCAATCCACGAACACGGTATATTTCTCCATCTATTAGTGTCCTCTTTGATTACTTTCACTAGTGTTCTATAGTTTTCTATGTACAAGTCTTTTGTTTCCTTAGGTAGATATATTCCTAAGTATTTAATTCTTTTCGTTGCAACAGTGAATGGAATAGTTTCCTTAATTTCTCTTTCTATTTTCTCATTATTAGTGTATAGGAATGCAAGTGATTTCTGTGTGTAGATTTTATATCCTGCAACTTTACTGTATTCATTGATTAGCTCTAGTAGTTTTCTGGTAGAGTCTTTAGGGTTTTCTGTGTAGAGGATCATGTCATCAGTGAACAGTGAAAGTTTTACTTCTTCTTTTCCAGTTTGTATTCATGTTCATTGCAGCACTGTTTATAATAACCAGAACATGGAAGCAACCTAGATATCCATCTGCAGACGAATAGATAAGAAAGCTTTGCTACATATACACAATGGAGTATTACTCAGCCATTAAAAAGAATGCATTTGAACCAGTTCTAATGAGGTGGATGAAACTAGAGCCTATTATACAGAGTGAAGTAAGCCAGAAAGAAAAACACCAATACAATATACTAACGCATATATATGGAATTTAGAAAGATGCAAATGATAGCCCTGTATACAAGACAGCAAAAGAGACACAGATGTATAGAACAGTCTTTGGGACTCTGTGGGAGACGGTGAGGGTGGGATGGTTTGGGAGAATGGCACTGAAACATGTATATTATCATATGTGAAACGAATCGCCAGTTCAGGGTCGATGCATGTTACAGGATGCTTGGGGCTGGTATGCGGGGATGACCCAGAGGGAGGATAAAAGGAGGAGAGAGGTGGGAGGGGGGTTTGGGAGGGGGAACTTACGTACACCCGGGGCAGATTCATGTCAGTGTATGGCAAAACCAACCAATGTAATATTGTAAAATAATTAGCCTCCAATAAAAATAAAAATAATAAAAATTAAAAAAAAAAAAAAGTATCCACCTGCAATGCAGGAGACCTAAGAGACACAGATTCAAATCCCTGGGTAGGAAGATCCCCTGGAGGAGGGCATGGCAACCCACTCCACTATTCTTGCCTGGAGAATTCTGTGGACAGAGGAGCCTGGTGGGCTACAGTTCATTGGGTACCAAAGAGTCGGACACGAATGAGCAACTAATATTTTCACTTCTTACGTGTGTATAATGTACTTTACTATACAGCAGAAACTAACACAGCATTGTAAATCAACTATACATCCAAAAAAAAAAAAAAACCACACAAAAGCTAGCAACACCCTTATGGTGCTGAAGAGACAAAAACTGGAGTCGAGAGCTCTTCTAAACAGAGAGCACCTCGGTACTTCATCTGAGGTCACGGAGGAGTATGTACTAGGTCTGAGAGCTGGACTGTGAAGAAGGCTGAGCGCTGGAGAACTGATGCTTTTGAACTGTGGTGCTGGAGAAGACTCTTGAGAGTCCCTTGGACTGCAAGGAGATCCAACCAGACCATTCTAAGGGAGATCAATCCTGGGTGTTCATTGGAGGGACTGATGCTAAAGCTGAAACTGCAATACTTTGGCCACCTCATGCGACGAGTTGACTCACTGGAAAAGAGTCTGATGCTGGGAAAGGTTGGGGGCGGGAGGAGAAGGGGACGACAGAGAATGAGATGGCTGGATGGCATCACCGACTCAGTGGACATGAGTTTGAGTGAACTCCAGGAGTTGGTGATGGACAGGGAGGCCTGGCGTGCTGTGATTCATGGGGTCGCGGAGAGTCGGACACGACTGAGTGACTGAACTGAACTGAAGGGCTAACTGAAAACAGACCAGCACTTACCAAAAAAAAATTAAGTGCTGACATTAATCTTTCAGATAATATGATAAAGTAAAAAGTATACAGGCTGCAAGGTCTGATATCATCCTTGCCATCAAGTAACTTACATTTTAGTTGGAGAAACAAGATTACGACTCATGAAACAATTAGAAAATCAAATAAGACAGTAACATCATGTTAAATCTCGTGGCGCAAACTGAAGTGAAATGATAATAGGATGTTTTTTTAGCTGGATACTCTCCCCATGGAAGTCCTCAATAGAGCCCCATTATTTTTCCAGAAGAGGTTCCTTAAACATTAAGTGATTTGTTCTAGGTCTTACATTACATGGGTGATGAGTGCATCTGACACTCAGGTCTCTATAAACAGGCTGAGCCTTTTACATCTACTGAGAGAACACACTGTGTTCACAAGTCATTAAATGGAAAGGGAGCTATTGTTCAGTTGTCAGAAACTAATGTGAATTACGTGCAGGTACATCAGAAATAAAGGAGGAGGCGATGGCACGCCACGCCAGTATCTTGCCTGGAAAATCGCGTGGACAGAGGAGCCTGGTGGGCTGCAGTCCATGGGGTCGCTACTAGTCGCACGCGACTGAGCGGCTTCACTTTCACTTTTCACACATTGGAGAAGGAAATGGCAACCCACTCCAGTGTTCTTGCCTGGAGAATCCCAGGGACGGCGGAGCCTGGTCGGCTGCCGTCTATGGGGTCGCACAGAGTCGGACACGACTGAAGCGACTTAGCAGTAGCAGCAGCATCAGAAATAAAGGTATTTAAGGCGACTTTCCTGGTGGTCTAGTGTTTGGGACTTCACCTCCCAATGCAGACGGTGTGGGTTCTATCCCTGGTCAGGGAACTCTGATCCCACATGCCTCAGGGCCAAAAACTAACAAGCAAAAAACATTAAAAAAAAAAAAAAACCCAGAAGCAATATTGTAGCAAATTCAATAAAGACTTTAAAAAAATCTTTAAGGAAAGTATTTCTGAACTTGAAACTAAGAAACTGAATATTTTCTTATCCATCTCTGTAAACTTTTTTGTGAATAGTTAGTGGTTGAATAATAAAGGATCCAGAAAATGAAAACATAACTAAAACATTGCTCCTTCATAAAATATAATTTTTTGTACAAAAAATTAAAATGAGTTCTATGAATTTAAGTCTCCTCTCAATGATTCAAGAAAACATCCTTTTCTGTGTATCTGCGGAGTGGAAGCATAACATACATATTGCCACCACATGATGGCGACAAAGAGCCAAGTTTGTTTTCCACCTGCGCGGGGCCTTGCTGGATTATCTTTGTCCTTTGGTTTTCGTGCTTAGAAAAGACAGACCTTACATGTCCTATGGCACAGTGAATGGAACACTCGTTTATGTAATTATATCTTTATTTTAAACAGCAGTAAAGCCCTAATTCTGTTTCTTCTTTAGACTCAGAACCCAAGAATTAAAAGTGAAGAAGAAAACAGGTTATGTTAAGATGTGCTTGGTTAAAAAAATATTCTGACAAATCCACTTACTATTCTGACTGTCACAGTAAGAAGAAATAGAAGTCATACAGTTTAGAGAGAGAGAACATAGCTCTGAATTTAGTCATTACCTTCTTTTGATTCTTCGTGGTTTTTCTGCTTTTGTTTGGATTTTATTTTATTGACTATTTGTAAATTAACATTCACACTCTCAAATCCTTGGGCCACATCCTCTTCTCCCAAATATTTTGGGGAACTTTAAGTTTAAAATTGATATCTTAAAATACACAGCCAAAGATAAAATGTTTAGCAGGTATATCATGACTTGTTTATTAAAGTTTAAAAGACTTGGCAAATGAAAATGTACAAAAATTTGAATTTCTCATATGTCAAATGTTCTTGAAGTTTGCATTCATCAAAATATCCCTTCTTTGTTGACATCAGTAGTCACCGCTGAACATTATCCTGAAAGAAACCATGATGACTTTGATGAATTTTGTGACATTTATGCTTGGAAGTGTTGATCAGACATTAGTCATCAAAAACCAGGGATGGTTTTTATCACCAAGAAAATCTAGTCGGGCAGACACAATCACATGTAAACAGTTTCATTTATATTACCTTAAAAGTAGAGGATAACATTCAAGTAGTTTCAAACTTTTTCTAAAAATTTGTACTTTTTCTAAAAATATATAGTCTGATTATAATTTTTAATTTACTTTTAATTGGAGGACAATTGCTTTACAATGTTGTGTTGGTTTCTGCCGTACAATAAAGTGAATCAGTCGTAAGTATTCATATGTCCCCTCCCGCTTGAACCTCCCTCCCACCCCTCATTCTATGCCACCCCTCTAGGTTGTCACAGGGTTCTGGGCTGAACTCCCTGTGTTACACAGCAGCTTCCCACTAGCTATTTGTGTTACATATGGAAATTATGTTTCAATGCTACTCTCTCAATTCATCCGAGCCTCTCCTTTCCCATGCTGTGTCCACAAGTCTGTTCTCTGTGTCTGCGTCTCTATTCCTACCCTGCAAATAGGTTCAAGGTCTGATTATAATTTTTAACTTTCATCTCTTGAAATATCAAATGACCATGTATATTAAGCCATTATTTGGCTGTAGAATTAAACCTCTCCTCCGTGAGCCCCTAAATGTGTCAAGAAAATAGTAGCATTTCTTTGTTAGAGTGCATCACGTATTGCTCTGAAATCACAGCACTATAAAGCTCACCAATGGACTGTATGCTAATTTCTTATTCTCTGGGTATATGAGTACATAGAAACATCACTGACTCATGCGTATACATACACATCACTGACTGTTTTAATTGGCCTAAATACTGATGTTCCCTCTTCTGATTTTTTTTTCATGAAAAGTTTTTTAAAATCAACTGTTTGGTATTAACATTTTAAAATGTACAGAAAAGTTGAGAGAGTACGAATCACTCAGCTCTAGAATTCGAGAACTGTTAGTTGCTCAGTCAGGTCCAACTCTTTGTGGCCCTATGGACTGTAGCTTATCAGGCTTCTCTGCCCATATAATTCTCCAGGCAAGAATGCTGGAGTGGGTAGCCATTCCCTTCTCCAAGGTATCTGCCTGACCCAGGAATCAAACCCGGGTCTCCTGCATTGTAAGCGGACTCTTTACCTGAACCCTCAGGGAAGGATTCAATAATTGTTAATATTTTGCCATATTTGCTTTATCTATTTACCTTGAATTTTTTTTTTGATGAACCACTTGAAAATAAGTTACAGACATCATAATACTTTAAAACCTAAAGTATCTGTAGTATTCATCTTTGAAAAAGAAATTCTAGTATAAAACTATAATGCCATTATCATACAGAAAAATACCATCTAGTATGCAGTCTTCTGTATCTAAATTTCCCCAGTTTTTCCAAAAAGGCTTTTAAATAGGCACACACATTCAAATTACATAGAATATAAGTGAAACTTAGCAGAAGAAAGCCAGAGCTCATAAGAAAGCCGGAACTCATTAAGACTTGAGTGCTTCGTAGAGAAGATGAACAGTCAGCAAGAATTTATTGACAGTTGGCCACATGTTAATTACCATTTCTGATGCTATGAATGCATGTGGGTTCAGGGATACATCAGAGGAATTGACGCTATGTTCATGCTTAGCACAACACGGCACTAGAAAGTTCCCAAAACTTCTTTTTATGTGACATGCTTTTAAAACGATCCAAAGAGCCATACTTTCACTTAAATACCACGAAGACAAAAATGAAGTTTTTTGTGATTTTATGCTAAATATGTAGTTTGTCCTTTACTAGCTTTTTTAAAGATGACAAACAGGTTTGTTTTTTTTTTAAGTCTTTATTGAATTTGTTACCATGTGCCTTGGTTTTGGGGCCGTGAGGCATGTGGGATCTTATCTCCTTGACCAGGGATCGAACCTGCACTCGGTGCATTGGGAGGCGAACTCTTAGCCATTGGACTGTCAGGGAAGCACCCTGTCCTTTTCTAGCTTCTAAACAGTGAAATAACTCTCATGTCATAGACATCTTACACAGATCATACTTTTTTGAGAGGGCATGTTATTGAACGTGTGTTCTGTGCATGCATGCTCAGTCGTGTCTGACTCTTTTGGGACCCCAAGGACTATAACCCACCAGTCTGAGTAGAAGCAGGGAATGGAAAGAAAGCTGGGGATGAAATCAGAAAGAATTGGTAGACCAAACCTCGAATGTACCCAGGATAAAGGAAGAGCCTAAACTTCCCCTCGTACCCTCTTTGTGTCCCCAGAAGTGGTAGCTATAGTAGTCATGGTCAACGCCTCAGAGTAGAATTTGGAAATGAAAATAGGTAATAGATTGGTTTAGTCAAGGGAGCTGAAAATAGGAAAGAGAGAGATGGATAAATCTGACGTTAATGGCTACAGTCCACCTACTAAAGTGGCATGTGATTGTCTTGTTTTTCCTTCTTTTTTTCTTTTATCCTTTTGTCCATAATATTCTAGGGCCTTCATTGTTGAGTATTGACTAGAATAAAATTCTATTTACCTTTCATCATACTGAAGTTTCTCATGGTTATCCAAAGCATCTATTCCAACTGAAAAGTTAAAAAAAAAAAAAGTATTCTAGTAGCTTCTATGAAAGCCTTCACAATCTATCTGGAGCCCAACCTTGGCCTCCCTGACTGATCTGCCCTGCTAGATGCCCAGGTGGTGCTAGTGGTAAAGAACCCACCCTGCACGGTAGGAGAGTAAGAGAGAAGGGCTCGATCCCTGGGTTGGGAAGATGCCCTGGAGAAGGGCACGGCAATCCACTCCAGAATTCCTGCCTGGAGAGTCCCACGGACAGAGGAGCCTGGCGGACCATGGTCCATAGGGTCGCAGAGTTGGACATGACTGAACAACTTAGCACGGACACAGGTGCACGTCCAAGAGAATGCCCTTTAGGGGCATCATTCACCCATCAGAGAATCCTGCCCTATTAACACTGAAGGTGTTGATTAGTTGGCTGAAAAAAAGAGAAAAATTTACTGCTGATATCAATCAGAACAGGAGCAGTTGTGTGGCAGTGACAAAAATTCCCAAACTTCAATGGCTGAACCCCACAGATCTTTGATTTCACTCATACTGTTCCTATGCTCATCAGAGTCCTCAGGGACCCATGTTGGCAGCACCCATCTCAACACCTTCTTCCACAGCGGCAGCAATAAAGGATAAGGCAGCAAATTGTGCGTTGGCTCTTTTTTTTTTGGCTGCATCAGGTCTTGGTCGCAGCATGTGGGATCTTTCGTTGTGATGTACAGATTCTCTAGTTGCGGTGTATGGGCTCAGTAGTTGTGCATAGGCTTAATTTCTCCAAGGCATATGGGATTTTAGTTCCCCGATCTGGGATCAAACCGGTGTCCCCTGCACTGCAAGATGAATTTTTACCCACTGGACCACCAGGGAAGTCCCTGTGCACTGATTCTTAAAGCTTTCACTCAGGTGTGACGTAAGTCACTTCTGCACACACTTCATCAGCCAAAGTCAGCCACACGGTCATGCCTAACTTCAAAGAGAGCAGAGAAGTACAATCCTGCAGTGTAGCTAGAAAGAGAGGAAAGCTGAACGATTCATGAACATCTGTAATAACATTCATTATCTTACTCTTTTTCTCCTTCCTTCTTCCCGACTGTTTGGGAAAACACATTATATTACTTAATGGAAAGCTCCCCGCCAGGGCAGGGTCACTTGCTGAATGATGAGATGAGCTGCCTCACATACATTATTCCTTTGAAAGGTAATTCTGTGAGTTATTTAATAGGACTAGAGTATGATTTCTGCAAATATCACCCAGTTCAGAGACCATCTGTAGTTTATGGAAAATATTAACTATAGCGAACATAATTGCACTGAGTCACATGTCAGCCACATCTTCCTCTTTTCCATGGAAACCAGGAGACATTTTACAATTTATCAACAAGTGTGCTGCCAGATCAGAGCTGAAGGCTTGCTTCCAACTCACTGTGCTTGCCCGGGCATGGCCCAATTATCCCTAATGTATGGAAGAAATAGCTGTGTATTTCCTGCTATGCCTCTCGAACTGACTGAGCACTAGGCATCATGCTGTAGCGTCACCGTCCTGCAGGGTCAGTTGAGGATTTTCTGATTTTATTATTGGAATGATGAGCATGCATTAGCAGTTTGGAGGAGTTAGTTATCTGATACCTTATGGTATGTCAAGGGCATTGGCCTTGACATAGAAAGAACTTTGCACAGGCTTGCCACCCATCTGGGATTAGTTCACTTGTCTTCTGCTGTTGAAATGATTCCCTGTTTTGTTTTGTATTTTTGCCCCCTGTCTGTTTTTAATTTCTCTAGCTTGGAATTCCTTCCAAGCATTGTTACTTGTTGATGAAGAAAGTCATGGCTGAGGACTAGCAAGATCACACTTTGAGTTGTTTTTTCCAGAAGGTCAGAAGCAAGGGCAGAAACAAGTCTGCCTGTTTGCCACTGAGTTTTTATTGCCAAGGATGATTCCTGGAACATGGCACCCAATGAATATCATCAGATTAATAAATAAAGGCCCAGCAGATAGAGCAGACGTTATTGACTTACTTACATGATAGTTCTCTTATCTTTCTTTTGACCAGTGGCAAAACATTGTAAGCCGCTGGCTGGAATGAGAGATGAAAAGAACTCTTCCACATTTAAACTAAGCTAACAGGACTTTGCTGGTGGTCCAGGGGCTAAGACTCCATGTTCCCAAAGCAGGGAGCCTGGGTTTGATCCCTGGTCAGGGAACTATATCCCACATGCCACAACTGAAGGTCCTGCATGCCACAAGGAAGATGGAAGATCCCACACACCATAACTAAGACCTGGCTCAGCAAACAAACAATCTTAAAATAAATAAGTAAACTCAGTGAACAACTCTATAGCTTTGCTCTCCAATTATCTTAGTTGCTAGATTATTTTCATATCCTACTACTCTCTGCTGCTGCTGCTAAGTCACTTCAGTCGTGTCCGACTCTGTGTAACCCCATAGACAGCAGCCCACCAGGCTCCCCCGTCCCTGGGATTCTCCAGGCAAGAACACTGGAGTGGGTTGCCATTTCCTTCTCCAATGTGTGAAAGTGAAAAGTGAAAGTGAAGTCGCTCAGTCGTGTCCGACCCTTAGTGACCCCATGGACTGCAGCCCACCAGGCTCCTCCATCCATGGGATTTTCTAGGCAAGAGTACTGGAGTGGCTTGCCATTGCCTTCTCCGCCTACTACTCTCTAGTCATAACCAAATTTCCAGGCAAACAGAACTATCAGTTGTTCTTGGGATGGTCATGTTCCTTGTTGTGAGTTGAATTTTTTCTCCCCCCAAGAAAGATATGTTGGAGTCCTAAGCCCCAGCACCTCAGAACGTGAACTTATTTAGACATAGGGTCGTTGCAGATGTAATTGGTTAAGATGGAGTCATACTGGAGTAGGGCCCCCAGTCTAGTGTGACTGGTGTCCTTATAAGATGAGCAGGGAACACCCTGGGAGAATACCGTTTGACAACAAAGGCAGACCTGGAGGGATGCAGAGGCAAGCCAAGGATGCCAAATGCTGCCGGCAAACCAGAAGCTGGAACAGGCAGGAAGGATGCCCCTGAAGGTTTCAGAGGGGGCGTGGCCCTGCTAACATCTTTTTACTTAATTTTAATATTTTTGTCTGCCCTGAGTTATCATTGTGGCACACAGAGCTTCTCTGGTTGTGGTATGAAGGCTTAGTTGCCCCATGGCATGTGGGATCTCAGTTCCCTGACCCAGGGATCGAACCCATTTCCCCTGCAATGGCAGGTGGATTATTAACCACTAGACCACCAGGAAAGTCCCGGCTCTACTAACATCTTGATTTTGGACCAATAGCCTCCAGAATTAAGACAATACATTTCTGCTGTTTTAAGTCACCTACTTCGTGATGCTCTGTTACAGCAGCCCTAGGAAACTAGTACATTCTTCACGCCCGCGTACTTTGCTTTCTTTATCTGGTCTTCACCCCATTGTCCATCTTGGGAACATCTTTCATATCTCTTTTTGGGTAAAATCTTTAAATGATTTTCAAAATATTAGACTGGCTTGACTTCCCTCACCTCCCATAATACCTGTGTCTCCTATAGCACCTCCTTTGGCACCGCTGTGGAGTGGAGGTAATGAATGGGCAGGAGATCTGAAGTGGCTGCTCTAAAGGTGTCACAGCTGGTTAGAAATAAAATGAGTAAAATTAGGAGGAAAGTGTATTGGTCATTGAGACCTAGGTGGAAAACAAGGGGGTAGGCCAAGAATACAAAAAAAGCTTGTACAAAAAATATCTTTAAAAGGCCTGGTTAAAACTCCAGGAAGGACTGCACTGCCTTAGGGGCACAGACACCATTCCTGGTTCCCCAGCAAATAGACTTCCTCCCCTTTCTCAGGATACTATCATAAGACAACTATTCACAATCAAAATAACTAAAATTAAAGGCAGAGCCATAAATAGCGCAATCGTTCCACTTGATTCAAGGAAGTTCTGAGAAGTTTAGGGAGGGTTATGCCACAAAGAAGGAGGTTATGAGATAAACATTTTGCGTTATATATAAAAAGTAAACCCATGTTTGAATGCCATTTGATTAAAAGAAGTAGAAAAATAGAGAAAGAGAAGCAGAGGTGGGGGTAAATGGGGGTGTAGTCTTCTGGGTCTGCCTGTCATTTCTCTTGTGGCCTTTTGGTCAAGTCAATTAGATAATAAATTATGCATAACCACCTCTACTGGCATTCAAACCCTGAGTGTGAGAAACGATGGATGTGTCAGTGACCCCTATAAATTTGCCTGGGGTCAAAACAATTGTCCCAGCCTGTTGCTTGGTTTGCTCCCCTCCTCCCCATTATCCCAGCCCAGCTAGAGGAGGGAGGGGGTGTTCAGGAGAGTGTCAATACTACCTCTCGTGCAGATAAGCAATCCACTTGGAATTTAGTCATCTTTCTGAAATAGCAATGAGTAGCAATCAATGCAGGGAGAGTGAGTCAAAGAGATAAAATAGATTTACACAGTATCTGGCATGGATGGGGAGGGAAGAGGAGAGATGACTTTACTGGAAGAAGGAGCTGGAAGTAAGGCTTGGGGTGAGCCTACCAGCTGTGCTAGCCACATCACCCATCACTCGTCCCTGAACAGGCAAGGCTGGGCAAGGAAGCACAGCTGCTCATCAGTCCTTATCAGCCTTTAGGGTTCAGTAGAGTATGAGGATCACTGTGTGGTTCAAGAGGGATGGGAGTACTGGGCAGGTACTTCAAGGTGGTACCTGCCTGCTTCCCCAGTAGGCAAACTGAGCACAGGCTTTGAACACCAGCAAATCAGGCCTCCAAATACTCAGGCAGCAGGAGCATTTGACAGTTAAAAAAAAAAAGGCATTTAAATGGTTAGCATTTAATTTGTTGGAGTTTATAAAATAAACATTTTTTGGTTTATAATTTTTAAATGATAGTTTATTTTTTTTTTTTCACTGCTTGCAGTTTTAAAGGTTTCAGAACAGCCACAGGCATTTGAGGTCGAGGAAAGCTCTGGCATTCTGTCGGGAAGAATGCAGAGGTTGTAGCTGAGGAATCAGCTCCAAGGTGAAGAACAGGAGCTGAGGTGGGGAATGGAAACTGGGGAGGGGGGATGGAGCAGGTAGGAAGGGAGAGGTCCCTGATGGGAAAGTGGAAGTCACTCAGGCGTGTCTGACTGTTTGCCGACTCATGGACTGTAACCTGCAACGCTCCTCTGTCCATGGGATTCTCCAGGCAAGAATACTGGAGTGGGTAGCCATTCCCTTCTCCAGGGGATCCTCCCGACCCAGGGATCGAACCCAGGTCTCCGGCATTGCAGGCAGATTCTTTACCATCTGAGCCACCAGGGAAGGGAAAGCTAAGAATAAATGATGAGCAGCCAAGTGAGCAATGGGGGATGGTCCCGAGACTTAGGAGAGATGCTAGCAAAGGGCTCTGGGGTCACTTGGGTGGGTGAGTGGTGCTTATTTAAAGAGATAGGAAATGATGGACAGCAGCAGTTTGGCTCTTGCCCTTGGCAGAGCTGCTCCCCTTTGAGAAGACATGGGCAGAGTGGAGAGACACGATGGCACCTCGTGAGGAAGGAAGAGCCTGAGAATAGCAGGCGCCCTGTTCCTGCCTGGGTGTGACGGTGGGCCCTGCTCCAGGCCTTGAGCAAAGGGACAAAGGAAGTGAGTGTGAAGGCGCTGCCCTTGAGGCCAGCCGGTGGCGAGGGGGTGTCCTCGGTGGTGTGTGCATGATCCCGGGGGTCCACGAATCATTTGGTTGGTGGCGCTAGAGCAGCCAGGCAGGAGTCATGCAGCTGTGGACACAACACAACAGACAGCAGTTGCGAGCCATGTTGTTTTTGCGTGACTGTTAATCTGCGCCTTGTCTATATCTGAGGCGGTGGCCTGGGGAAGCCTCCGGTCACACAGAGGAGAAAGAGGGCTCACGCGGTCACAGCTGACACTCAGAGATGCTGGCTTAGTAAACTTAGCGGTACAGTCTAATCAGAATGTGCTAGAGCGACTCCACGTGAGTCAGCCTGACCAAACTCAATCAGTACCTGATAAACTGCCATCGTGGACACAGCAGGGGAAGGAAAGGGTGGGATGAATTGAGAGAGTGGCATTGACATATGTACACCACCATGTGTCGAATAGATAGCTGGTACGTGGCTGCTGTACAACACGGGGAGCTCAGCTTGGTGTCCTGGGAAGACCTGGAGGGGTGGGTTGGGCATGGGAGGGAGGGTCAGGAGGGAGGGAATGTGCTGTGCTGTGCTTAGTCACTCATTCTCATCTGACTCTTTGCGACCCCATGGACTGTGGCCCGCCAGGCTCCTCTGTTCGTGGGATTCTCCAGGCAAGAATATTGGAGTGGGTTGCCACGCCCTCCTCCAGGGGATCTTCCCAAGTCAGGGATGGAACCCAGGTCTCCCACATTGTAGGCAGATTCTTTACCATCTGAGCCACCAGGGAAGCCCAAGGGAGGGGATGTGTGTATACTTATAGCTGATTCACATAAACTAACACAGCATTGTAAAGCAATTACCCTCCAATTAAAAAGAAAAAAAACTGCCATTGGGCACAGGGCCCAAGAAAACTTTCAAATCAGTTCTGGGCTCTGGGTTGATCAGTACAAGAACGAGATATTTCCCAGTTTCTTCTACCTGGGACAGTTGCACGTCTGTTAGTCGAACCTGGATGTTACCAAATCTATTTCCCTTCTGAGACCAGTCTTGCCTTTGATACTCACTGTGGAAACAGGAACGCCCTCCTTAATACACCCAGCACCCTGGCTCTGAGATCCTGCTTCCTGCTCAGTCCTTGCTCTTCCGCTCTCCACCATCCCGGTGAACGGAGCCTAAGCACAGACACAGCCTGTCTCCTTTCTGTTGTGAAACATCACTAACACAAAGCAGTTGCACATAACAGACGTTTCTGAAGATGCTGTGGCTAATGAGAGCAGACAGAGCTATTATAGCTTGGGGCAGGAAATAATTTCAAATGCAATGTCAGATATCATTGTTCCTAGAAGTACATCAGACATTCCCAGCCAGCTCCACGCCCCCCCACACACACACCAGAGGAAGTTCTCTCTGACTGTGTCCCTCCTTGCCACCCTCAGGGAGCCCCAAAGCCAGAGCTGCCCCCCAAGAGATCAAGAAATAGCCCATTCTTCTGTTCTATCCCTTATAGAGATGCAATTACCATTTATCAAGCACCAGGGGCTTCACTCGCTGCTCACATTATCTCATGTAATCCTCTCAATAATACTGTGGGACACACACGTGTTTTACGGATAAGGAAACTGAGATTCAAAGGTAGTAGCTTGGCTAAAGACATACAGCTGAAATGTGAACCCAGTTCCATCTCCTCTAAGCTCAGGCTTGTCACTGTGACCTTTGCTGCCTTTCAGCATAACCTGCTTCTTCACGTACTCCTTAGGTCATCACAATTCAAATCTATTACTCACCCCTTAACTCAGCAAAGCTTTCTGTACAGTCAGGTGAAAATTCCCCTAACATTTTCTTCCGTGCAATTGAGTCCTTTCCCCAAGAGCTCTCCCTCAAAGACCTCCCTCTCCCGAGATAATTTTCATATCGGCTCTGATCCCCTTTCCGCTGACTTGTTTCTCCTCACTTGCTTGTCTGGATAGCTTTTGGCTGTCTGTCCCTCCCCCTCCCTCGTTTCTCTGCTTTGTCAGCTCTTCTATGGAAAGAGCTTCATTTCATACTAGGAACTTGGATCCATTTGCTCCACTTCCTTCTCGAAGCAGGTGACTCAAGTCCCACAGAAAAGGGAACAACAGGATGTCTGACTCCCGCACTGAGTCCCTCAGAGTTCTCCAGTGGCCGCTGGAGAGAAGGCAGTGCCCTCCCGGGGCTGTGTTTTCTCCCTCTTGTTTTCTTGGCCTTCTTAGAGCTGAGCTTGGCACTCCGTTAAGCCAGAACACCCAGCCCTCTTGAGTCCTCATAATTCTTAATTATGTCCTTGCCACTGGTTGGTTTAACAGCCACAGGTGGGAGCGAGCACACATTCAGATAGAGTTATAAAATAAACACTGGGGTTCTCCTCCCCAGCCTTGCTCTGAGAGGCTGGAACCACATGAATCCACAGTGCAACAGAGACTTTAAGTCAGGGAATCGTGAGAAACGACAGCTCAACTTCCCAAAGGCCCTGTGTCCAAGCACCAAGAGAGTAGGATTTATGAACCAATTGAGAGATGTTTTGAGTTCCAATCCACGGAATGATGCTGGGCAGCAACTCAATCCTGGTGCATGTGGATGGACTGGGATGCTCAGGGAAGTCCATGGATAGATACTAAGGGGGAAAGCAGGGTGTGGGATGAATTGGGAGATTGGGATTGGCATGTGTACACTACTATGTATAAAACTGGGCTTCCTGGGTGGTGCAGTAATAAAGAATCCATCTGCCAATGCAGGAGACATGGGTTCGATCCCTGGGTCCAGAAGATCCCCTGGAGGAGGAAATGGCAACCTGCTTCAGTGTTCTTGCCTGGAGAATTCCGTGAACAGAGGAGCTTGGAGGGCTACAATCTATAGGGTCGCGAAGAGTCAGACACAACCGAGCACACACTCCTGCACTGCTTCTTCCGTGGTCTGAGGCATGCTAGCAGGGAAATTCGTTTTTGTGACAGAAGAAAGGGAAGAAAGAAAGATTTGCCTGCAGAGATGGGATATAAAAGATAATTATCCCTTCCACAGAGGCTGTGCCAAGTTGTCATTGTGTTAGATGACAGTGGAGGCTACAAGAGTTCAGAGGAGGGAGACAGCGCTGACCTGGGAAAGGAAGAAAGACTTAAGGCCAAGGATGGGGCTTCCAGGCACTTAGCCTTTGTGCCAGGCTGAGTGGGGGCGGGAGTCAGGGCGCTGTCAGAAGGACTAAGCAAAGAGCAGAGGTGTGGGGGCAGGGATGTGATGAAGCATTCAATAGACAATGAGGCATCTCCCAGGGTTTTCTTTACAGCTTCCACATAATAACGGCCACATAACAGGTTATTATTTTTCTTCTTTTTTAAAAAAACCGCAAAATTAAAGTAAGACCCAAATTCTCAATATAGAAAATAAGCCTGTGATATCAGTGTCCAGTGATACCATGGAGGTGAGAACTCCTGAGCCCGATATGAACTTGAACCCTGTCAAAATTCTCACCCTTGTTTGCTGGAACCTCCATTTATTGAATGCTGTTGTGCAGGAGTCTATTCTTTGGAAAACTTGAAAGCAACCTGGCCAGACCTTCCCTCAATCACTGAGCACAGTGTCAGCAATTGTGTTGGCTTTGTCATAATGGATCACAAACTTCTCTGCTGTTTTAAAATACTTGGAAGCTATTTGGAGCCAGGAAATGTCTCTAGGAGGAAACTAATCCTGGTAACATTACCTACACAAATCACTATGACTTAATATCACATCAGCAGTTGTTGTGGGGGAGGTGAGGGAGCCTTCAGGTGCATTTCCTGAGGATTAGAGTACCAGCCTGTGTTTCTGAATTTCCCAGTAGGTTTCAGTGGTGGTGGGTTGTCGTTTTCGGTTCCCCAGACAGAACTAAGGCACTTCCATCTTCAAGATATAAACAGGAGGATTTTTTGCTTCTCTGATATTTTCTATTGAAGATGTCTTATTATTCCCATATTTTCTATTAAGGAACATTAGCTGCCTGTAACTCTAAATTTATGAGATGTTCTCCTTTATTTATCATTTAAAAGAATTGTTTTTAACCTACCTCCTTTCCCCCCATTGGTTACTATCCATTGCTAGGGTATTTAGAAAGGAGACGAATTTCTCACTTTATGACTTTAGCAAAGCAAACATTTCCCCAGTGTGGAAGGAGCCAGTCAGGGAGACACTGTGTTCTCTTAGTCATAGACACATACTAGGAAAAATTCAACTAAGCCTCACTTGTGTGTATTAAAATAACCCTTTTCCCAGCTCAGAATCACATTTCAAAGTGTGCCTGGTACAAAGCGAAGCCAAGTATAACCTAGCCACACAATAGTGCCAAGGGTAATACATGGTTTTCCATCTTGTTTCAAACGGAAGGTTGCTCAGAGCTGTGAATATGCAGAGAATTAGCAGCGAGCAAAGCTGAGCAGAGTGACCTTGAATAAATCGCTTCACTTGTCTGGACATCTTCATTTAGAAAATGAGGGGGAAATGCCCTGGTATTTTAGCACGTGATGACCAAATGAGAAAATAAGTGCAAAACGACTTTGTAAACTGCAGGTTTTTTTCTACAGCGCTAAAGGGAACTGGAGAGGTGGCTATTAGGGGACAATGAGATATGTGCAAAGCTTCTTTTTTTAAATTAATTTTAATATCTATCATTTTATGTGATTTAACTTTAGCAATTAGGGGTTCATTAATTATTACCCTAAGAAAATACTTTTACACAATTACTGTGTCTTCTAAATGAACCATTTCTCTTTTTTACTGTCATTTAGAATTTTCTCCGTGGAAGAAAAGTATTTAGAAGACAAATTACCTGGAACTTAATGAGGTGAGATTTTTTTGAAGTATCTTCTGTCCAGAGACAGAAGGCTTTTTCTGCTGTACTCAGTATGCAGGCTGAACAGTGATTTATTTGATCATACATTTCCCCCCAAACAACGTAAGGAAAGAGAGGATGTTCCAGCAAGTCATACAGAGGGAGATGTTGGGGGTAGGGTATAGGAGAAGGAGGAGGAAAAATATCAAGGAAAGCCCACCAGAAGTATCAAACCATACTGGGTGTCTTCAGAATTGAAAGGGATAAACAAGGGCTTTCCAGGAGACACTAGTGCTAAAGAACCCACCTGCCTATACAGGAGATATAAAATATGCAGGTTCGATCCCAGGGTCGGAAAGATCCCCTGGATAAGGATATGGAAACCCACTCCAATACTCTTCCTTGGAGAATCCCATGGACAGAGGAGCCTGGAGGGCTATAGCTCATAGAGTGGCAAAGTATTGAACACGACTGAAGTGACTTAGCTCAAACAAGGCTTCTCCTGCGTGAACAGACCTTTTAGGCAAGTCCTCACCTGCCTCTGAAGGTGTCTGAGTTTTGACTGGCCCCACCTCCCTTACTCTGCTCTGAAAGCTGATCAATAAGAATTCAGAGGAGCACTTTTCTACCAGGGCCATAGTTTGTCATTTGGGAGAGAGAGTCCTTCCAGGCAAAGCCATGTACCAATTTTCCTGCTTTACTGCCTGAAGCACTGAAGGTCACTCAACCCCCAATAGCTCACTGTCCTGACTTGGAAGTTATCCTCCAAGAGCTTGACTTCTAACTCATTTTCATTTGAGGCAAAATCGTTAGGAGAATTGATCCTACGTCGTTAGCAACTGTGACCCCAGCTTTAGTAAATGAAAGATCATTTTTCAGCTACTTTGCTATATGACTTAAAGTTGCCTTTGCCCATTTGCAGGAAACTCAGTGGAAACCAACCCTAACCTCCCCCTACAATAGCTGTCAGTGCCTCCTGAGACCATGATGGGATGCCATGTCCTGCACTCCTAACAGATCTAGATGCAAAGCAATCCCAGAAATCCCCTTTTTTTTCACTATATTGTGAAGGAAATGCCTACAATGGAGAACCAGGAGGGCGGTGTCTTACCCAGGTACCAATTTGCCCGCTGCCTTCTCTCTTCTCTGCTGCTGCTGCTGCTGCTAAGTCACTTCAGTCGTGTCTGACTCTATGCGACCCCGTAGACGGCAGCCAACCAGGCTCCCCCGTCCCTGGGATTCTCCAGGCAAGAACACTGGAGTGGGTTGCCATTTCCTTCTCCAATGTGTGAAAGTGAAAGTGAAGTCGCTCAGCCGTGTCCGACCCTTAGCGACCCCACGGACTGCAGACTACCAGGCTCCTCCATCCATGGGATTTTCCAGGCAAGAGTACTGGAGTGGGGTGCCTTTGCCTTCTCCTCTCTCTTCTCTAGCTGCTGGAATCTCGTATCCACAGGTCTAAAGTCCTGATTCTTTTTTACCATTAGATGATTAATGACCACAGAGACTGATTTTTTTTTTGATTGTTAAAAATGTAGAGAAAGATTTTATTTCAGTGGGGTTTTGTCTAACAACGGTATGTGAACAAGATGATGACATACACATTCCTATGTCTTGCTGGTGTCAGTGGGTTCTTCTACTTCATGAGCAAGCTTCGGAGAGAGCTTGAGGAGCATGGAGAGAGAGTTATCCGATGATGTTAACTGAATTCCCGAAAGGTTGCCTCTTACAGATATACCCTGAGCACTGCCGACTGCCTTTTCTAAAATTAGTCTCTTAAACAAACTAATTAATTCCTCTGCTTCCCAGGTCAGCCAACCAAGACCACAGTGGAAGTAACAAGAAAATATCTCTGAGAATAAAGATTTCATGGTCAAATAAAACAAAAATATTAATTCACAGATGTATTTACTTGTCAGACAGTTGTCAACAGTCATGAAGTATAGGTATCTCTGTCCCCTAGGAATTTGCAGTCTAATGGGGAGGAAAAGCACACAACAATTGTAATTTAGATATGTTCATTGCAAAAAAAAGGGGAAATGGAGACAAGTATAAAAAAGAAAATTATTAACTTTTTCATAGGGTTTTTATAAGTATTTTTCTTCATTTTTATGTGCTTTTAAAATTAAATGACTACCATACTACATATATATAGTCCTGCTTTTTCAACTTTGCTTACCAGGAGAAGCGGAAAAGGAAGTCTCTAACCCCACTTCCAACTCTACAACATATATGGTAGATAAAGGATTCATATCACATAGTCAAGGGCTCTTACAAATTGAGAGGGAAAAAAAAGAGGAACATCTCAAAGAAGTGGGCGAAGAACACACGACAAGAAAAGCCACCAAAGAAGAAATACACGTGGCCAATAAACATGTAAAACATTCACATTCACTGGAAATTCAAGAAGTGCAAAATAATGAATGAGATCTCATTTTCACCTATCAAGTTGGCAAACATTTTATAATATTCATTTCTGTAGTGGGAAATCTAGTACATGAATAAAAGCCTTAAAATATTCATGCCTTTCTCTACTGGAGTTTTTATCCTTAAGGAAAAGCATTATAATTTACAATAGTTAAAAAAAAACTGAAATCTATCTAAATATTTAACAGTCTAGCACTGATTAAATTATTGCATATTCATCAATAAAATGTGTGCTGAAATTAAGCATCAAATATCGCAATGTTCACAACATATTTTGAATGAAACAAAACATTATAAAGCTGTATATAGTACAAATTCATTTTGTTTAAAAATATACACATATATACTTATATATTTAAGTATTATTGCATATAAAATAATTAACAATGGTTATTTCTGTGCCTTAGCAAAATATCTAAATTTTGTTTTGTTCATGTATGCTATTGTGATTAGTAGTAAAAGGAACTACTTCCATTTTTAAAAAGGGAGCAATGAAGGTCAGACATTCTGAAATGCTTTTTGATTTACACCTTTATACAGGTGACATTTTTGATGTCCCAGTCTCCCTCAACTTGACTAGTCATCATATCATGTCTCAACTATCAAGGATGAAAACTATTATTATTATTACTATAGCTACCATTTATTGAGTGCCTACTTTGTGTCGGGGCTTCTCTGATGGCTCAGCAGAATACACCTGTAATGCAAGAGATGTAAAGAGACACAGGTTTGACCCCTGGGTTGGGAAGATCCCCTGTAAGAGGAAATGGCAACCCACTCCAGTATTCTTGCCTAAAAAATCCCATGGACAGAAGAGTTTGGCATGCTACAGTCCATAGTGTCTCAAAGAATCAGACACGACTAAGTGACTGAACACACAGTCTGTGCTAGGCAATGTGTTAAATGTTCATGAATCCTCACAACTAACTTCTGAGATAATAATTATTATTATTCTCCATTTTCAGATGAAGAAACTGAGGCTTAAAGAGACAAAAAGAGGCCACCTCGCAAGTACGTGGTGGGGCTGGTATTTGAACCCTACACTCTACCTCTATTTGTAGATTCTTACTTTCGCCTTTGCAAGGAGAACTGGGAAGACCCATTCAACTCGTAAATTTAGTAAAATTGGGTTTGTTGGGTAGAGAAGTGGGTATTTGTCTTGCTAACTTGTAGAACTGGATATGGATTATCTGGAATTTTGCTCTCAGGGCTACTGAAGACACGACTATCTGACTGCCCAAGCATACGCAGCTAGAGACAGAGCTGGGAGTCAAGCTCAACAGTTCACCCCAGAGTTAGCTGCCTTTGCCTGCTCCTGCAGGATGCTTCTTGGGGTGTCTGCCTGTCTCCATTTCTTGAAAGCATTAGGAGGGAAGAGGAGATGTTTCCCACTGTATTCCAGTCTGGTCCCCTGATAATCTCCATCACCCAGCTGGCAAGTACCTTCTCAGGGCCCAGGCCCAAAGTCCCAGTGAATCCCACTGCATTTCTAAGTATTCAGGATGCCTATTTATCCCACTTTTCCATTACCCCACCTCCTTCTGACTCCAATTTTCCTCCCATCAGATACGTCACTTTACTGTTATAAATCCAAGCCACATGTCAGAAGTTGATTGCATTGTCTACTGAGGCGTGGGAAATCTGTTCTGGAGGGTAAAGGTCACTGTAAGAAAATATTCATGTTTAAAATCAGAAGCTCAAGAATCACATGTATTTCCAAAGGAGGAGGTCTTAATGGTTTTCTGAATGTGAAATGACAGCTTGCGAGAAGCTTTTAAAGAGCTTTCCTGCTAACTCTGAAGGCCCAAGATTTAGTTTTTCTGAGGTTTCTTAATGGAATCTAAACACCTCATTGTGTTCACCAGAGCAGCGAACTGAATATAAAGTGGCAGGCCTTAAAAGGGCAGCCAGTGAGCTGGAGACAATTTGCATGAGATACGTTAGCTTTTTGTTTTTCTTTACGGTATTTAAATGCTCTTATGAGGGATGAGCATGACTTCTTAGCTGGTTTCCTTTTTTCACTCCAGGTCCAGCTAGTGGGGTCATCTTCTTCCACCACCATCCAGGCTTCATGCCCAAGTTGCCACTTGGGGGCAGTCTAATGCCTCCTTCTCTTCCCATCGCCATTTTCCCTCCTACCTTCTCTACACAGGACTCCCAGGTGGTTGACCTGGTTTCTGGTCCCTCTTACAAAATAATGGTCATTACCAATCCCAGCAGTTTCTTAAAAAGAAGCAAAGGGCCACATCCTTAATATACTGAAGAATAATATGGATACATTATACAGTTTTTCAAGGAGTATTCAAGAGGACTCTTCCAAAGAACCTCCTGAGGCAGGCAGGGCAGACCCCTTGCCTTGGGAAGGTAGTCAATGGTCTGAATCTTCAGTGGTTCTGAAGCAGCAGGTCCACTGGTTCTTTGGCCAGGGTTGTTTCCTGCAATCATTCTGAAATAAGAGTCAGACTTAATTTTGAAGGAAGATCATCTTTTATTGAAGACATCAAAACAATAAACAGCAGTAAGAATAATACAATAGAAGAAGAAAATCACATAATCACATTTCCTAGCCAGTATCTACTCATAAAATGGTTTCAGTCTCAAAGAAGAAAAAAAAACCTGCCATCCCTTTTCAAAGTTTATAATAAATTCACTTAAACCTGGAATAGACAGCTTGCCCAGATCCTTTCTTTGCCCAGATCCTTTCCCCGCCCTTCCGTCCACACAAGACAATTTAATTAATGGGCAAACAGCCCAATGGTGGATTTTTCTAATAGAGTGGCTTGAACGAATAAGCCCCAACCTCGCACAGAGCTCATTGGCACACTACTCTGGCTGCATTACAGAAACAGAACAGAGTCATATGGTTCCTGGAAAGAAAGGGTTTGGCAGGTCTCTAGCCTCGGGTGAATCCATAAAGAAAAAGTGCTCCATGGTGCCAGGGCTAGGGTAGATGGCAAGAGGGTGTGCGTGAATGTGTGTGTGTGTGACGGTGCGAGGTCCTGAGGGGCTGGGAGGAAGACACAGCAAAGGGAATACTGAGAGACCCCTTAAGAACCAGGCTGCAGATTATTTCTGCTTCCTCTGCTCCTGTGATCCACTCACTTAGCCAACAAGTGCACACTAAATACCTACTGCAAGCTCAGCACTGAGCAGTTTTGCATAGGTGAACACAAGAGGCAAACTTTCAAGGGATTGAAAAAGCGCTCCCAGTTCAAATGAAGAAGTCATTTTTCGAGAAATGATTTATCACGTGTTTGTTGAGCTGCTATTCAGTGCAGGGGGGATGTCTGACAAGCCTCAAGGCTTCAGGTTGAAATATTGATATGTTATAGTTTAGTGAAGTAGTTTTTAGAGTTATTTTATTGAGACGGTCAATGTTACGCGGAAGTGGAGATGAAAATGGCTTTTAATACTACCCCAAGATTGTGGTTAAAGTTTGAACCAACTGGAGAACAGGTCAAAGAATTTGCTGGAAACCTTTCCAGGATTTTTTTTTTCTTCTTCTAAGGAGCAGGCAGAAGGGCAAACTCCTATCTTGGACTTTAGGCCCATTAGGCATTTGCTTTGTTTCCAGCACCAAGACTTGCTCTGAAAGAGGCACCTCCACCGCCTTCATTTCAATGTCTCTACAAATATGAGCCTCAAGCATAGTCAGCGACATGACTTGCTTAACAGAAATATTATCAGCACTGTGGCTATGGATTTGGTGTTCCTGTTCATTCCCAGCAAAAGGCTGCGGCCAGCCTTCTGGGGATGTTTGAAAGGGTCTTAGGATCTCCCTTTTATGTGCAAACATCTTTTGGAGACAGAAGACTTGTGCCTGTGATCTCACAGCCTACACTCATCAAGAGCAGTACTTCAGCCTCTGACTGCAGGCGGGCATGGTCAGCTCTCAGCCATTGTTAAGCTGGACCCGGCCTACTCCTGGTTCTCTGAGCTGGGATCTTTACACGCTGCACAAGTTCCCGCCTTGGCTGCTTCTAGCCATCATTTCTCCACACATGAATTTTGTCACGTGATGCAGATCTGGGTCTGCTCACCATCCTGCACTGCATATGACAGCAGGCTGCCGTTAGGAGGAAAGAGCAAGGCTGTGAAGGGTGCTTCAGCTGCCACCTGACAACCCACGTGTGCCCACCAGCTTTACATATAAAGGAGGAACAATGTCCATCCAGTTTGTCACAAAAGCCTTCAGAAAAGCATTTTGAAGAAGAAAGGTCTGCACACAGAGCAAAATACATCTTGGATTTACTTCTGTCCCTAGGTTTCATTTTAAACAACTCTTTGGACTTTAGTTTTCCTATTTATGAAACAAAATATAAAACACGTGACTTCTAGGTCTGTTCCAGCTTTAACTTTTAGGTATGTAAAAGCCAAAGGAAAGCATATGTCAGACAGCAGTCATTAAGATTCATGCCCGGACATTCTCTGATGGCCCAGTGGTAAAGACTCCACACTACCAATGTCAGGGGCAGATGTTCGATCCCTATTCAGCGAACTAAGATCCCACATATCACATGATACAGCCAAAAAAATAATTTAAATAAAATGAAATAAAAACTAAAAAAATGATTCATGCCCTGTAGCTAAACCAAGAGGACTAGCATTAATATTTATTTAAAACTGTATAAAGTGTATTTTAAAAACTAACAATTTAATTCATAATTAGCACAGGGCAGCATAACAATTACTGTTTGTCATGCACAGAAGAGCCTTGGACGCTGAGTCAAAAAAATCTGTGTTCTACAGAAATAGAAAAATCATGATTTTGGAGCTGAATTCAAATCCTGACTCCATTACTTGCCAGCTGTGTGACTGTGTGCAAGATATTTAATCTTTTGGAGTTTGTTCTGCATCAGAAAATAATAATAAACAATACATTACAGGAATGTAGTTAAAAATTTAGAGACATAGTACTGAAGATTTATTAAGCTTTTGGCACACTGTAGGGACTCAGTAAAATTAGCATATGTAATTAGCTTTCCTAAGATCTCTTAGAGAAGGGAAACATATTTTGAAACTTCCGTGACTTCATTTAATCCTGATGAGGTGGCTTCTGTTATCTGAATTTTAACCTAAATTAAGCTAAATTCACTTTCCCAAGATGTCAAACAAATATAACTATACTTTTATACCTAACCTAAAGAATTCTTATAACAATTAAAAGAATTTAATGTGAAAGAACTTTGTAAATTTTTGACTTTTATTTGCATGTGAATATAACAGCTATTGTTTTATTAAACATTTTTTGTAATAATGTTCAATCACCTAACATGCATTTATCAGATCCTATAACTTGACCATTTATTCAAAACCTGGTCTCTGTTTTCTGAGACTTTATAACCAGGATTCACCAAAATAACACCCAGGAAACTAATGAGAATAGTTAGAAACAGCTGAGTTGCCACTGTACTAGAAGGTAGAAAATAGATCTGAATAAAAAGAGAAATAGATTTAAGGTGAAGAAATTGAGAGAAAGAAGACATTTTATAGAAAGGAGTAGCATGAAAATAGAAACAGATGCCCCCAAAAAAGTCTCTTTTGAAACTTGTGAAGACATTAGAATTCTTACCCTTGTAATTTACAGGAATCTTAGGTATTCAGTTGTGCAGCAAATATTCACTGAGCCCCTACCATGTGCCAGGTACTGTTCTAAGCACTGGGGATACAGCCGAGAACAAATTAGAAGGTGACTACCTGAGGAGGTTGTATTAGTAAATGACACGGAATATTAGAAGGTGGTGAGTGCTGCAGAACGAGAGGAGAGCAGGGTAAGGTGATGGACGCTGAGCGACCGGGGGGAGGCAGGAGGTGGTGACAAAAAACAGAGTGGGCAAGGACTACCCTGGTGGCCTTCCATTGCAGGGGACACAGGTTCAGTCCCTGGTCTGGGACGGTCCCTCGTGCAGTGGAGCAACTATGTCCATGCCACAACTAGAGAGCATAAGCACAGCAACAAAGACCTAACGAAGCCAAAAGATACATATTTTAAAAAGAAGAGTGGTGAGAGTAGGTTTCACTGAGAAGGTAACATGGGAGCAAAGGCTTATAAGAGATGAACGAGTAAATCAAGGAGCTACACAGGCAAAGAGCTTCTGGCAGAAGAAACAGCAGTCCTCAAAGTGTGGTCTGCACTCAGACCAACATCATTAACATCTGGGAACTTATTCAGTTCAGTTCAGTTCAGTCGCTCCGTCGTGTCCGACTCTGCAACCCCATGAATCACAGCACACCAGGCCTCCCTGTCCATCACCAACTCCCGGAGTTCACCCAAACTCATATGCATTGAGTTGGTGATGCCATCTAGCCATCGCATCCTCTGTCATCCCCTTCTCCTCCTGCCCACATTCCCTCCCAGCATCAGAGTCTTTTCCAGTGAGTCAACTCTTCACATGAGGTGGCCAAAGTATTGGAGTTTCAGCTTTAGCATCAGTCCTTCCAATGAACACCCTAGGAAGGCAAATTTTCAGGCCCCATCAGAAACTCTGGTGGACCCAGCAATCCTCCTCCAGAAGATTCCAACATTCCCTAAAATGTGAGAGCCCCTGAAGTCGAATCAAGGTCCAGATGGTTTGTGCCAAGCGCTGCCAGCTGGTCCAAGGCCAGCATGGGAGGAGGGGAGTGAGCAGAGGGAGGAGAGCCAGCAGAGGAGGGCTGGGGAGATAATGCCGTGAGGAGGCGGGCTGGGCAATGGGAGAGATCCTAGGAGATCTTGTGAGCCGTTTCACTCTGAGTGAAATATGGAGACATTGCAGGATTGCGACTAGCAGTGGAACACTCTGCTTTGAAAGTATCACTGACGGCTGTTAAGAACGGAAAGTAGAGGGGCAAGAGTGGAAGGGTTTGTGGACAAAGGGCAGGAAGGGGAGGTGGGATATGTGGGAAGATTATGATTGACATAAATACCATGTATGAAATAGATAGCTGATGGGAATCTGCTGTGTAGCACAGGGAGCTCAGCTTGGTGCTCTGTGATGACCAAGAAGAGTAGGATGGAAGGGGGCGGGAGGGAGCTCCGAGAGGGAGGGGATGTATGTGTATACATAGCTGATTCACTTCACTGTACAGCAGAAACTAACACAACATGGAAAATCAATTATATTCCTTTTTAAAAATATAAGAATGGAAGGATTTTTTTTTTTGTAATTCGGATAAGATATAGTACTGGCTTGGATCAAGACGATAGTAATAAAGGTGAAGAGAAGAAGTGGAATCTGAATATGTTTTGAAGAGATTGTTCAAGAGGATTTCCCAACAGAGCAGTTGTAGGAAATGAAAGGCATCAAAGATGTTTCCGGAAAAGAAAAATAAAAAGGGTTTCTGGTTTGAGGCACGGGAAGGTTGAGTTGCTAAAAACTGACTTGGGGAAAGGCGCCATAGAAGCAGGTTTGTGGAGAGAGGCAGGGAGGTGGGATGGCACAGAGATTGAAAGTTCAGTTTGGGATGTGTTTGCAATGTCCATTCAGCCTCCAAATGAAGATGCTGAGTACGCAGTTGGGTATATGAGCCTGAACCGAACTGAACTGAATCAACTCGTCACCCTTCTGAGTTAGACGGACAACCAGTTTCTACCAAGAGCAGTAAGAATTGGTTCTACTCATTTCAAATCAGGGGTGATGTTAGAGTTCTCAGTTCTACTGCTGTTTCTCTACAATCCATATATCCAAAAGGGAGATTTCTTTTCTCAACCAGTCAAAAGTTGTCTGGCATCAGTCCAGGAGACTTCCACCACAGAAAGCAGTTCCTGTCTTTGGAGACATGAGGGTAGTGTGGCCCCTAGTTCTCCAGACTTCAGGGGAAAATCAACTGAATGCTTTTATGCTAGACTTGGCCCTTGTATCTGAAGCCCTACCTTTGCGGTAATTTAAAGAGATTCTTCTCTTCAAGGAAAAAAAAATATGGTAGCATTAGCTAGCCCTGCTCAGGGTACATGACAAGAGGCTCCAATCATAGACTAGAAGAAAGTGTATGTTACAGAGGAGCCAAACACCTCACTATAATTAACTGTTTTATCAGCTGCTTTGAAAACATATCATTGAGAATTTCCAAAAGAAAAAGACTTGGGCTTTCCAGCTGAGACTGTTTGGAACCTGGTCGCTGGGGTTTCCATAAACTAAACTATCATTAAACATTTCTACCCCTGAAGGGGGTCATTAGGTGTGCAAGGCCATTTGATTTAAATGCCTATTTATTTTGGTTGTGGAGCTCTATATAGATTTGTTCCCCTAAGGTAGAAAATAAGATAATGACATTTATGGATCTTAAACATGTATTTTCTCAAAGGTTCAAATGGATAGAGTAACTAACACTGCAGTTAGTGGTAGAAATTTATACCAAATTATTTTGCCTGAACAATGATTTCGTTTTATTTTTCAGTTAATAAAGATGACCAGGGACTGTCCAAGAGAAGTGAGTCTTATATTACCTGCCTGCCACACAGCCGTGCTCAACTCTATGTGGACACTTATAACAGGAGGAGGTGGGGGGAATGGTCCAAGACTGCCTGCCCAAAAGGGTATCCCTGTGGGGAAATGGGCTTCCCAGATGGCACTAGTGGTAAAGAACTGCCTACCAGTACAGGAGACATAAGAGATGCAGGTTCAATCCCTGGGTCGGGAAGATCTCCTGGAGGAAAGCATGCAACCAACTCCAACTGGAGAATTTCATGGACAGAAGAGCTTGGTGGGCTACAGTCCAAAGAGTTTCAAAGAGCCAGACACAACTGAAGTACAGGGGGGAAAACATCAGGTCCAGAGAGCAATGCCATCAAGGTAGATGAACACCTGCTGCCATGCCAGGTCCTCTGCTGCTCTGCTGCTGCTGCTCAGTCACATCAGTCGTGTCCGACTCTGTGTGACCCCATAGACGGAAGCCCACCAGGCTTCCCTGTCCCTGGGATTCTCCAGGCAAGAACACTGGAGTGGGCTGCCATTGCCTTCTCCAAGGTGTGAAAGTAAAAAGTGAAAGTGAAGTTGCTCAGTCGTGTCTGACTCGAAGCGGCTCCGTGAACTGCAGCCTACCAGGCTCCTCCATCCATGGGACTTTCCAGGCAAGAGTACTGGAGTGGGTTGCCATTGCCTTCTCTGCCAGGTCCTCTAGCCTTCCAAAAAGACCGGATGGAAGATGATTTAACTCAGAGGAACTCTTCTATGCTGATTGCTGCCACCCTGGCATCATGTCTCATCTTAACATCTTCTGCCAGCTTAGCTCTGGGATTATAAACCTGGGATTCTGATGTAAGCCTGATCTTGGACCACCTCCACTCTACTTTGGTTTCATGGAACTAGATGCTAGTGTCCAGCCCCAGCTTTCTTTAGCAGCAAGCTAAGCCTGCTCCTGACTTCACCTTCAGGGTCTTAATAGTCAAGTCCCCTGTGAACCCCTGACTCTGACTCAGCTCAAGCCCAGAGCTATGCCCATGCTTAGGTCCATCTCCCACAGGGCTTCTGTTGGAGTCTTCATCAGCAACTTCAGCTGCACAGATCCTCAGTTTTCAAAGGGTCAGACTCTGAAGCACCTGAAGTGTAGAAACCAGTGTTTAATACCACATGGCTGAGTTTTGCCATATGGCCTGTGGTCTCAATTTCAGGGATTAGAAACCAAAATTATTATAGTTGATAAATACTAATCCCACTTACTCACAGGAGCATTGAGAAAGTCTCCCCAGGATAAGCAATTCCAGCTAGCCTTCTGCCACCACGCTCGGGATGAATCATTGAGTTACCGCCAGAGGTGTGGCGTCTGGGGCCATGCACATATGACTTACACAGGGTGGGGATGGGGGAGACAGCCCTGTCCAGGACAAAGGACTAAAGTATTGTATTCCCCTTTTGAGACTTCCTGAAAATACTATGTAGCAGTGAAAACATTTCCTTTTGATGTTGTTTAGTCGCTAAGTCATGTCTGACTCTTTTGCAACCCTGTGGACTGTAGCCCTCCAGGCTCCTCTCTCCATGGGATTTCCCAGGCAAGAATACTTCCATGGGTTGCCATTTTCTTCTCCAGGGGATCTTTCCAACCCAGGGGTCAAACCCAAGTCTCCTGCATTGCAGGTGAATTCTTTACCACTGAGCCACTAAGACATCACTGTATAGTTGGGAATAAAGAAGAAAATTCAGCTAGTCCTCAGAGAATTTTACATCCACCTATGGTCCCTCACCTGCAACCCTCATAAGCTCAGTGACCTATTTAGATAACCTTCCTTCAACCAGAAAAGACAGCAATTTCTTCCTGTTTCACCTGCACCCTGAAATGCTCCAATGCAGTTATATTTTAAAAATGAGGTAATTACCTGTGAAGGACTTAGAGCAATGGCTGGCATATAGTTAGCCTTGAACACATGCTAGCTATTATTATTGTTGTTGTTTTTGGCTTGCAGATGAATCAAGTGCCATTTCTCTCCTCAGATGCCAATATCTTAATGTCTCCCCCAACCCCACCACATACACACCATCAGGTCTCATATTAACGAAAAAACAGAACAAACCAAAACAGTCACAACAACACTCTAAGCATTGTAATCAGATAAGTCAAGGTGTGCCATTTAGATAGCTTTTTAAAAATTTAATTAATTTTTTTTTTGGCCGTATGGCACAGCATGTAGAACTTCCCCGACCAGGAATCAAACCCATGCCTTCTGCAGTTGAGGTACAGAATCTTAACTACTGGACCAAGAGGGAAGCCCCAAAGTTAGTTTTTAAAAAACTGCTCAGGGATGGGAAAATAATTTTAAAGACTTAAATGATAATCAAATGTAATATGGGGACCGTGTTTGGGTCCTGAGTCAAATAAACCAACTATAAATAGACACGTTAGAGACAATAAGGGAAACTTAATTACGGACTGGGTATTCGTGATACCAAAGTACTGTTGGTAATTTTGGTTGGTGTAATAATGATATTGTGGTATTTTGAGAGATTCAGAAGTGAAATAATATGATATCCAGAGTTGCCTTAAAGAACTTCAGCAAATAAAAAGAATAAATAAATAACAAAAAAGACAGGAACAGATCAAGTAAATATGTAAAAAACTTGAGTATGAGTAATAGAAATATGGTAGATTATTATATTATTTTCTCTATTTGACTGACTTAATCCTTATGCCAAACAAACAAAAAAAGGCAGTGCGGGGGGTGGGTTGCAGACCAATAGTCTTTAGGTTATTTTCAACAGTGGAAACAAGGCTGGGAGGCTATGACCAACTGGTTAAACAGCTGATATTAATGGATGCAATGAGAGATGGTTGAAACCTGACCCAGAGGGGAAAGTACTGGGGCTGGGGGAAGTACTGGGGCCGGGGTGGTGAGTTTATTTTTGTTGTGTTTTCTATTTTTCTGGCTGCTCCCTACCATGGAAGTGCAGTGTCTCAACCACTGGACCACCAGGAAAGTCCCAAGTTGGGGTGAGTTTGACTCCTCCATCCCTAGAGTCTGAAGAAGAGAGCAGCATGGTATAACTGAGACCAGTGCTGTGAGAAGGATTGCAGAAAGAGCTCCAACAGTGAGAGTGATTGCTAGCGGGGTGGGAGCCAGGCCATTTCCCCCCGTCCAACCTCTTTTTCCAACAGAACTAGACTAGGCTTTGTTGTTGTTTAGTCGCTAAGTTGTGTCCGACTCTTTTGCGAACCCATGGCTAATCCCTGGCTATTTTTTTCTCTAGGGACAGAGAAAACTTGTAGAGAGTTAAAAACAAAAACAAAAAAACAGGAATTACTGCTTTCCTTAGAGTCCACATGCCATTAAATGATATTATTCTCTTAACAATGCTTTTAGAAATAGGCATAGTGTGATTCTGGGAGATTTGAGAAGGGCTGTCTCTGCTCCTCTTTACCTAATATTCTATTTAAAAGGGAGTGAAGTCTTTCATTTAATTTTCAGAGTTGAATTTACAGGGTTAATATGCTTAAGTTATGAAAGAACCAAGATCACATTCTCTCCTCCCTTGCTGGTGAAAACCAGCAGACCATAGAGGGCCCTGGACACCAAGAGGATGAAGATAAACTTAATTTGCCTGCTTTACTGTGTTGCTGAGTGCTGTTTACCTCAATCTACTGGACAAACAGAAGTGAATGGAGAATGTACAGCCTTGCCCACCCTCAGAAAATGCTCTGATGGAATCTAAAGGAGGCGTGCAAGAAGATGTACATTTCATCAGGACTCAAGGCCTCAGTGATGTCTCTTCTCTTCCAGGCCTGATTAGAAAAAATGTTAGATGCTGAACACATCCATGGTAATCAAGGACACTCCTAGAGTAACACCTTGGCCCAATCACTGTCCTTTAACAAGCCTCAGTTTTTGAATTTCTGAAATGAATTGAGAGAGAGAAAGAAATATCATCCTTCTATATTTGCCTCTTCCCACTCTGGGGTTTTATAAGAATTAATAACGTGATGACTACACCTGGTGGCCTGGGGAAAAAAAAAACACATTTATGCGTACTGGGAATGATGCCATTTTCTTTACGCATTTTCATCAGATGTCTTTTCTATTAATCACCTGATTTTGAGAAGTATAAAGGAATTTAGTTTCCATTATATTAATTTCTGACTCAACTCTGTTTTTGAAGAGAAGCTAGTTGTGTTCCTACTAGCAGTTTAATAGAATAATGTTCCAAGTGTGTTGTAGCAAAATGATGTTAATCTTTTACACAGAGCAAGGGGAAGTGTATCATCTCTTTGTCAGTTTTCCTCTTTTGCATGAAGTGGGAATCTTGTAAAAATACTAGACTTCTGTAGGCAGTGAGAGAGCATTGAAAGAATAGCTTTTCACCCAGAAAGCGCCATTCCCCTTTTGCTTTGGTAACACATGCCTTCATTTCTTTGGAGACTTGCAGCTCCCCACCCACTCAGGCCCCAGTTAGGCTATCAATCACGGCATCCCATCCCTCTCCTAGCTAGCTTCACTGGGGAATGTGCTGACCCAAGTCAACCAATCCAGGTAGACCATCATTCTAACCACTGCCCTTCATTCAGAGGTAGGCAAATGGCCCAAGGAGGCCAATCAGGGCTGTCAAAAGCTAGTAATGTACAATCCAACAGAGAGTGTCTATTTTGCAGGGGTGTCCTTGCTAGTTTAGATCCATGGTGCAATGGACTCCTGGCTCCGAGGTAAACTTATTCACACCCTCGGGACAAAGCCTAGGTGTCTACCTCCTGAGGGCCTTCCTGCCTGGGCTGTGTACTAACCAGATCATAGTTAAGGTCCCAGAGCAATGGAAGCTTCTGTGGTTTGTCAAAGCCAGGCCTCCGATAACACTTTTGGACCTGCTGAGGTAAGGATGAACCAATCCACCTGAGGATGGGGTATACCCAAGGGAAACTCACCAGGAGGGTGGGGACTGGGTGACCTGGGCTCTGTGCCAAGACCTATCGGTCCTCAAGGTAAAGTAGCAAGTTGATAGGCATTGGTAGATCACAGAAAGAACCATTTTACACTTCTTCCTAGGGTAACAGATGCCTGCACACAACTATACCTGGCTAATCAGGACAGGGACCTTGCAAGGGCCACACAAGACAGAAAAAAGATGCCTCTAGGTGATCTGAGGTTGTCTTTAAGTAGGATAGGTTGCCATAATTTTTTTTTATGCCACATTCGAATTTTATTTTATTTTTAAAATTATTTTTATTGGACTATAGTTGATTTACAATGTTGTGTTAGTTTCAGCTGTAAAGTGAATCAGTTTTCCATATACACATATCCAATCTTTTTTAGGTTGTTTTTTCCATAACTTGTAAGTAACTTCCTTAAGTCCCATCATATTAACTTCTACCACTTACACCTAAATACTCTGGAGAATACTAGTTTTTCCTAAGACAACTTAGAATCCAGAGGTGGAGGCAGGGTATTCTGTCAGTTCAGTTCAGTCGCTCAGTTGTGTCCGACTCTTTGCGACCCCATGAACCGCAGCACGCCAGGCTCCCTGTCCATCACCAACTCCCGGAGTCCACCCACCCATGTCCATTGAGCTGGTGATGCCATCCAGCCATCTCATCCTCTGTCATCCCCTTCTCCTCCTGCCCTCAATCTTTCCCAGCATCAGGGTCTTTTCCAATGAGTCAGCTCTTCCCATCAGGTAGCCAAAGAATTGGAGCTTCAGCTTCAGCATCAGTCCTTCCAATGAACACCCAGGACTAATCTCCTTTAGGATGGACTAGTTGGATCTCCTGGCAGTCCACGGGACTCTCAAGAGTCTTCTCCAACACCACAGTTCAAAAGCATAAATTTTTCAGCACTCAGCTTTCTTTATAGTCTAACTCTCACATCCATACATGACCACTGGGAAAACCATAGCCTTGACTAGACAGACCTTTGTTGGCAAAGGAATGTCTCTGCTTTTCAACATGCTGTCTAGGTTGGTTATAACTTTCCTTCCAAGGAGTAAGCGTCTTTTAATTTCATGGCTGCAATCGCCATCTGCAGTGATTTCAGAGCCCCCCACAATAAAGTCAGCCACTGTTTCCACTGTTTTCCCATCTATTTGCCATGAAGTGATGGGACCGGATGCCATGATCTTAGTTTTCTGAATGTTGAGTTTTAAACCAACTTTTTTACTCTCCTCTTTCACTTTCATCAAGAGATTCTTTAGTTCTTCTTCACTTTCTGCCATAAGGGTGGTGTCATCTGCACATCTGAGGTTATTGATATTTCTCCCGGCAATCTTGATTCCAGCTTGTGCTTCCTCCAGCCCAGCGTTCCTCATGATGTACTTTGCATATAAGTTAAATAAGCAGGGTGACAATATACAACCTTGACGTACTCCTTTTCCTATTTGGAACCACTCTGTTGTTCCATGTCCAGTTCTAACTGTTGCTACCTGACCTGCATACAGGTTTCTCAAGAGGCAGGTCAGGTGGTCTGGTATTCCCATCTCTTCCAGAATGTTCCGCAGTTTATTGTGATCCACACAGTCAAAGGCTTTGGCATAATCAGTAAAGCAGAAATAGATGTTTTTCTGGAACTCTTTTGCTTTTTTGATCCAGCGAATGTTGGCAATTTGATCTCTGGTTCCACTGCCTTTTCTAAAACCAGCTTGAACATGTGGAAGTTCATGGTTCACGTATTGCTGAAGCCTGGCTTGGAGAATTTTGAGCATGACTTTACTAGCATGTGAGATGAGTGCAATTGTGTGGTAGTTTAAGCATTCTTTGGGATTTCCTTTCTTTGTGATTGGAATGAAAATTGACCCTTTCCAGTTCCATGGCCACTTCTGAGTTTTCCAAATTTGCTGACATATTGAGTGCAGCACTTTCACAGCATCATCTTTTAGGTATTCTCTGGAGCAACATAAACTTGGCATGAGAAATACATTAGGCCTTTCTATAGGGCAGATCAAGAAATACAGGGATCCTAGGTGGGCTAAGACTTTCATGCCTTTCAAAATGACTTCATGCTGGTGGGGGCTGACACTCGAGAACATGGACGACTTCACTGGAGTAAGGCCATTTTGATATTTTACCAGTTACATGTGGAGTCTTGGGTTAAACTTACCTGGCACCATATTTCTACTTCATTCTTGAAAGTACTCTAAAAATTGGCACCTAAGATAGCTGTCTCTCTGACCTGACCCTCAGTCCCATTCTGTGTCTATTTGATTTCTTCTTTTTGTACCCTCAAATCTTCCCCATCTTTCTTTAAAGAGGTCATACTATCTCCCACCAAGGAGCAATGGAACATAACAGGAACAGAACTCTGCAGATAATGGCCAATCTACGTTGCCACTGTAACCTGCAAGTGTTTGGGGCTCACTTTGCCACTGACCTGTCTCCTGAGGCCTTACATCAATGGGTCCTGTCAGTGGTTATATTGCCTTACATAGACCTTTCTGGACTTTTAATCTTGTAATGCTAATGAAAGCTTTATCCAATTTATGACATCCTATGAATAAAAATGTTGGCAGGCATGGACCTTTCTTATCCTCTTGGCTGGTGATAAAATAGTCTGTGGTGTTAGTTGGGACCGATTTTGACTCAAGAGTTTCTTTGCCAGAGGTAAATTGTTTCTTTATATCTATCCTGGTGGCTATCTGAATTTTATAAGTTTAAATGTTCTTCTGTTAAAGGAAATAGACCAGATATAAAGTGTGACATTGGGTCTAGGGAGACAGAGAATGGTGTCTGAGTTGGATTACTTATTAGAAAAATAAATCATATTCTCTTGTGTTTTGCTTTAAGCCACATTTTGGACACCATAATACCAAAAACATTTCCGAGGTCAGCAGTAGGCCTGACTTTCCTAAATGGAGCAACACTGGACAATCACCTAGTAAATACTATTTTAAGGGATTCTAACATGAGATGGCAACAAAAATTCTGTTTCAAACTCTGCCTTCTAAAACACGGCAAGATGAAACAGTAAGGATAAGCAAAATTAGAGCCATATTCATTTAAGAAATGCAGATAGAAATGGTCAGGAATTAGCAACAATACAGGCAACATCGTTCAGTGTGTAGAGTGACCAACTGTCTTGGTTTGGCTGAGATTGTCCCAGTTTTAGCACTGAAAATCCCACATCCCAGGAAACCCCTTCATCCCAGGCAAACTGGAACATTTGGCCACCCTAAAGCAGGGCCAAGTCACAGACCACAGGCCATGGCCAAAATAAACAGTCCAGCTATTTTTTTGGTTGATGCATATATTTATCTCAATATCTTTGCATGTTAGTAAGAAAAGAGTTAAAATTCTCAACCTCCCAGTCAGAACTGTTAGGAGAAATTGCCTCAATTCATCACTATGCAATTTGCAAATGTAAGATGCTATAAAATTACAAACAATAGCTTGGCAGTGATTTTCATGCAGCTAGTAGACCTTACCTGGCTGATGCCAAGGTCTTGCTGTGTAACTATTAGAGCTTTCCCTATGGGGAATATCTAACCCATTGCGAGTAATTTTACATTTCTTTCATTCCCGCTAATGCTAGGCCACCTCTCAGGACAATACGGGGCCACCTTGGCTACAGTTTTGTTTAACCCAGCTGGATGCAGCCAAATTATGGGCTTCTTTTTGGGTGGAGCATATTTTTGTGGGCTGCAGGAGACCTGTAATTCATCTTTTTTTTCTTTAATGCAAAACCATTTATAGCTTTGGGTGATGTAAAATCCACAGGGTGCTTACAACAGTGTCACGTAACCAAAGGGCCTCCCACATGATCCCTCTGGGGGGACACAGTGGAGCCAAGGCCTCACCCAAGTCTCTGTCCACCCACTCTCCACATCTCCTGTGCCGGCCCATATCCAGGCAGGGCGGCAGCCTGCAGAGCCTTCTACTTCTTCCTCCCCTTGTGGTTCAGAGGTTTCAATTATCAGCCAGGTTCTCTTTTCATGGAGAGAGCTATTGTTTGATGCGGTGCATTCATCCATCTATAAGCACCTCAAATCAGTCTGACTTTCTAGTTTCAGAACCATGGCAACAGCACAGTTTTGTGCAAAAGAACTAGATAAAAAGCAAAACCTCATTTTTAGGCCCAACTCTGGCTCAGATATCACAGGCCAATTGCCCGACCTCACAGGACTTCTGTTTCTTCATCTGTTAAATGAGAGGGTTGGATTAAATTAGCTGTAAAGCCCTTTTAGCCTCTAAAATTCTATAATTCAATACCAGAGTGCTAACTGGTGGGGAATGTAACAGAGAGAAGAGGAGACTTCCCTGGCTGTTCAGTGGTTAAGACTTCGCCTTCCCGTGCAGGGGGTGCAGGTTTGATCCCTGGTCGGCGAGCTAAGATCCCATATGCCTCACAGCCAAAACACCAGAACATAAACAACAGAGGCAATACTGAAACGAATTCAATGAAAACTTTAGAAATGGCCCACACCAAACAAAACAGTCGGAAAAAAAAGAGAAGGAAGAGATAACGAGGTATATACAAGGACAGTCTATTCAACAGGAAGCCAGGGCCCTGCAGAGGAGAGGGCAGATCTCCACAGGGCGAGGACCTCCATCAGAGGGCCATCCAATGACCGCTAGAACAGGAAAAGCTGCTATTCCATCCTCAGGATTTTGTGGGACTCTGTCATAATTTGACTTCTCTCCCACCATCACTTTAAACCTCTGGTTAAAGTGCTACCCAACTGCCTTCCACAGGGAGTGATGTGGAGGAACAGATTACTGTGAAGACAGAAAAGATAACGTTAAAAAGCTGGTTCTAAGGAAGCAAGAGCAGAAACCTATTACATTGAAATCCATTTACAAATAGCTTATTTTCTCATCAAAACAACTGCACTTCTATAGATCTCAGTGGGAAACCCTGAATTTAGCAAACAGCTCTTCAAAAGCAAGTTCTTGCGGATTACCACACAGGGCATAGCTGAACGGAGAGGAAGCAAGGAAGTGGAAATTAGCACTGTTGCCTGCACTGGGCTTCACTCTGAGCTCTTTAGCTCTTCTTTGTTTTAGAGATTGAAGAATTCTACTCTACTGGCATCTGATAACTCCTGTGATTATGAAAGATAATGTTAATAGAATCAGTCTCCAGAGGAAGATCATTTACTATCAGAACTCTTAAGTTCCTGGTATTATTGGTGAGTCTCAATGATTGCTACTCCCTTTACCCAAATTAACTTCTAGGGCATAGTGCACAAAGGAAAATAGCAATACATCATCTATTCTAGATTCTCTCATCCAGGGGTCCCCAGAATCCCAAGGGATATGCACTGATAATTAATATCTGACAGCTTTTTTCATGATGTTAAAAGCTATATTGACAATTATGAATTTCCCTGAGTCTGCTCCAACCCTGAACCTTTGAATGCAGCTACCTTCACACTCACTGTACTTTAACAGATGTATTAAGTGATGATTGTCCAGGAATTTATTCAGGTCCAGACTCTGTTTACTGTTTCTTCCCATTCTTAACCACCTTTATAATCCTGACCCTCTAATCCCTCCAGATACAGATAAGTGGTATCTTGTATTTGGTCTCTGTAATTTTTTAAACTTTTTATGATAGAATGCTTTGTATACGTGTATAGATATAGATGTGTATGTATATATATATATAGAGAGAGAGAGAGAGAGAGGTGCTCAACTGGTAAAGAATCTGCCTGCAATGCAGGAAAACCAGGTTCAATTCCTGGGTCAGGAAGGTCCCCTGGAGAGGGGATAGGCTACCCACTCCAATATTCTTGGGCTTCCGTGGTGGCTCAGACAGTAAAGAATCTGCCTGTAATGCGGGAGACCTCGGTTCGATCCTTGGATTGGGAGGATCCCCTGGAGGAGGGCATGGCAACCCACTCCTGTATTCTTGCCTGGAGAATCCCCATGGACAGAGGAGCCTGATGGGCTACAGTCCGTGGGGTTGCAAAGAGTTGGACACGACTGAGTGACTAAGCAGAGCACAGCACATAGAGAGACAGGCAAAGAAAGAGAAAACCAGAAACCGAGAGGAAATAGTATGATAAACCCCCATGTATCCATCACTGAGCTTCCATGTTATCAACTGATGTCCAGCTAATATATTTAATGCCAAGAAGAGATCATTTTAAACACTCCTTCACGCAATGAAAAATTTTTGGTAATACTTGTGAAAGAAACATATAATGGCCAGAGTAGAATTGCAGACAGTAAAAATGTTCTTTTACTGAACTACATATAAATAATCATTTCAGTTAAAAAGATAAAAATAAAATAAATAGTACAGTACTAAAAAAGAAAAAGACATAATATTTATTCAATAGTGTATGTATCAACTTAGCAGTTTGAACTTTGAACCTTTGGTTATAGTCTGAGATATTAATGTTTTGTGTACATAATTATCGAATAACTAATAGGTAAATGTTCATAAAACTGAAATGTTTACAAAAGATTGAATTTAGGCAACTAATAAATCATAACATGAATGAAATATTTTATTTTCTTGATTCATTCTTTTTTGCTTGTTTAACATTACTTGGACTTTATTTTATGCAAAAAACCCACAAAAACACAGACATACAAAAAACTCTCCTGGCTAAGGTTATCACTGCCTATCATTTTGTGTGTAAACTTTTAGTCCCCTTTTAGCCCCCCCATATATTTTACTTACTTTAATGAAAAGTATAGAGTACTTAAAGAGAGTCATGAGTTTTTGCTTTCTATTCTGCATGAGTGATTTGTTATATTGGAATCATTCTTCAATTTTAAAATAATTAACAAGAAAGTAAAATAAATTTTAATGTTAAATATAATATTCAAAACTCAGTAAAATGCAGGAGATATGGGTTTAATCCCCAGTTTGGGAAGATCCCACATGCCTTGGAGCAACTAAGCCAGTGTGCCACAACTACTGAGCTTGTGCTCTAGAGTCCAAGAACCAAAACTACTGAGCCCTTGAGTCACAACTACTGAAATCCACGTGCCCCAGAGCCCTTGCACTGCAATGAGAAGCCCACGCACATCTACAGAGTAGCTCCCACTCGCCACAACAAGAGAAAAACCCTCATAGCAACGAAGACCCAGGGCAGCCAAAAAGAGAAAAACATCAGTAGAATATTTAATGTATGAACTGAAATGTCTTCTTCCCAATATAACATACCTTCCAGTTCAGTCTCTGTTTAATTATTATCCATTTTAAACACAAATTAACACTCAAAAAATCACATGGAATGAATGTATTGCAGTAACTCAGGTTCTCTTCCTTTGACTTTTACAATCACCATACGATCCTAGTTCGTTTCAAATCAGGAGCATGCAGTTCTCCAGGGTTAAAGATGTGACCTTCAGCAGAAGTGAAGGTTCCAAATAGTACAGACTTAAATGTTTTAAAATTCTCTACAAAAAATGCATCCCTTTATTGTCTGCACCTGGGCTGAACTGCTTGCACTGCTCTTGACCTTGCACACCACTTTTCCACTTGTTTTAACACAGCCTGGGCACTGTGTTATGTATTAATAGTGGTCCATGCCCACTTATTAATAGCAGTGGCTTGGGGGGACACTGTTCTTCCTAATACTCTCCTCTATTCCGGCCTCAGTCTAAAGGTTCCTCTGTGTCTCTCATCCCTGACCTGTCCACACTAACTTCCAACTGGCCCAGAAAATCCAGCTTTAACAGTTCTGGAAGGTGCATGATACTTGGCCTTATAGATAGGCCCTCTCTTGAATAAACCTATTTTTTTTTCCTTTATGCTTTCAGACGGAGAAGGTAATGGCAAGCCACTCCAGTACTCTTGCCTAGAAAATCCCATGGATGGAGCAGCCTGGTAGGCTGCATTCTGTGGGGTCGCTAAGGGTCGGACACGACTGAGCGACTTCACTTTCACTTTTCACTTTCACACATTGGAGAAGGAAATGGCAACCCACTCCGGTGTTCTTGCCTGGAGAATCCCAGGGTCGGGGGAGCCTGGTGGGCTTCCGTCTATGGGGTCGCACAGAGTCGGACACGACTGAAGTGACTTAGCAGCAGCAGCATGCTTTCAGATGGGCCAGCTAAAACAGAATTGTGTTTCTATTTTCTCAGTTTTATTAAGATATAATTAATACACAGCACTGTATAAGTTTAACGTGTGCAGCATAATGCCTTCACACACATACACATATAAACAGTGAAGTGATTACCACAAAAAGTTCAGCTAATGTCCATCACCTCGTATAGTTACCAGAAAAATTTGCTATTCCTTGTGATGAGAACTTTTAGGATCTACTTTCAGTAATTTTCAAATATGCCACACAGCAATGTCAACTAGAGTCATCGTGCTGTACATTGCATCCCCAGTACTTGTATGTCTTATTACTGAAAGTTTGTACATTTTGACTGCCTTCATTTAATTCCCCCTCTCATCACCTCGTACCTCTGGTAACCACAAATCTCATCTCTTTTTATGAGTTGGGTTTTCTATTTGTTTGTTTGTTTAGATTCTACATATAAGTGAGACCATACAGTATTTGTCTTTCGCTATGTGACTTATTTCACTTAGCATAATACATAATACCTTTGCATAATCCCTATAGCCAAAGCTATGGTTTTTCTAGTAATCATGTATGGATATGAGAGTCAGACCATAAAGAAGGCTGAGTGCCGAAGAATTGATGCTTTCAAACTGTGGTGCTGGAGAAGACTCAAGACCCCTTGGACCACAAGGAGATCAAACTAGTCAATACTAAAGGAAATCAACCCTGAATACACATTGGAAGGATTGATGCTGAAGCTAAAGTTCCAATATCTTGGCTACCTGATTCAAAGAGCTGACTCATTGGAAAAGCCGATTCATCTGATGCTGGGAAAGAATGAAGGCAGGAGGAGAAGAGGACAACAGAGGATGAAAAGGTTGGATGGCATCACCAACTCAATGAATATGAGTTTGAACTCCAGGAGATGGTGAGGGACAGGGAAGGCTGGTGTGTTGCAGTCCATGGGGTCACAAAGAGGCAGACATGACTTAGCAATTGAAAAACAACAATATCCTTGAGGTCCATCTATGTTGTCACAAGTGGCAGGATTTCCTTCTTTTTACGACTAAATAAAACAATATTCCATTGTATAGATTAGAAAGTTTGTTTCTTTTGAGATATTATCGAAATCTTCAAGAACTAGCCACCAAATCCAAAATCCCATCTGAAGTCTTTTTTCAGAATGCTCTAAATCTCTAGCGTCAGCAGAGGTTTTACTACTTCTAAAAGGTTTGCCATCTTCTCTGTGGAGAAAGAAGGGGCCCTTGAAAACTCAACTTAGTCATTCCACATATTAAGACCTGCTATTTAAATTCTCCATGAGCATTTATCAGGACACCAAATGGAAAAGAGATTAACTCAAAGGAGTTTTGATAATAGCTAAGACATGGAGAAAACCAGTTAAGGACCATGAAATGGACAAAGACAAGCAGGACAGACGAAAATAGGTGGCCCCTCAGGAAGGCTAAAAATTTAGTCCCTCTTCAAGTCAATACTCTTTAGATATTTGTTTAGTATTTGTTTATGGGACAAGAATATCTAAAATTTTTCATTTGAGATACTGTCTTATTTGGAGAGGGATGACCAAATTGTGTATTTACCAGTAATATAAAAATTCTCTTGTGGAGAACTGCATTAACTTACACCATATGGTCAATGTATTCTATTGATTTTTAAAAATCATTGATTTATTTGGTTGCATTGGGCCTTAGTTGCAGCATATGGGCTCCTCTGTCATGGCTCCTGGACTCTCTAGTTATGGCTTGAAGGCTTAGTTGCCCCATGGCATGTGGAATCCTAGTTCCCCCACCAGGGATTTAAACACATGTTCCCTGCATTGCAAGGCAGACTCTTACCACTGAACTACTAGGTAAGTCCCTCAACTGATGTTTTATGTGCATGCTCAGTCGTTCAGTCATGGCTGACTCTTCTGTGACCCTCCATGGACTATAACCCGCCTGGCTCCTCAGTGTGGCATTTCCTAGACAAGAGCACCAGAGCAGGTTGCCATGTCACACTTTAGGGAATCTCCCCACCCAGGGGTCACGACCGTACCTCTTGCATCTTCTGCATTGGCAGGCGGATTCTTTACCCCTGCGCCCCCTGGGAAGCCCCCATTGTTATTTTACTGATTATTTATTAAGTAAGTACCCAGCTGGCATACTTCTTAATTCATAGTTTGAGCAGGATAAAGGAATAAGTAATTAGGAGCTCAGGGTGGGAGAGTATAGTAAAGCCTTGTAGACTATGGTTGCCTTGCTTTTTGTTTCTGTTGGTTTTTATTGCCTTTCATTGTTGTTCTAGCTATTATGGTTTGTTTTTTTCTGACTATATTCTTTAAGTTCCAAAGGAGCTAATTACAAAGACCACTGGAAAATTCTGCAAACTAATGATTCAGTTCAGTTCAGTCACTTAGTCGTGTCTGACTCTTTGCGACCCCATGAACCGCAGCACACCGGGCCTTCCTGTCCATCACCAACTCCCGTTACCCAAACTCATGTCCATTGATTCCTTTTAGATTTTTATCTAAAAGGGGCTTTTAGATATATGCAACAGTAATTCAGCATTTGGTTCCTCCAGAATCAACTGATATGCTCTCTCAGTTCACATATCTAAACCAATTCATTGACCCACAGCCCCTTGTGTGAAAGGGAGATTGGGTCATTTTGAAGGAGAACACTCCAATACTGCAACAGAAATATACTGTGGATCTTTCCACAAGCCTTCCACAAAGAGTCTATATTCATCTACTAGGCTAGCTGGATACAGAGAAAAGGCAAAAATCCCATGTTTTTATGGAATTACTGGACACTAGCTGAGCATGAATGATCCCCTGGAACCTCAGAATGTGATCTTATTTGGAAATAGCATCTTTGCAGATAAAATTATAAGGATAATACTGAACCAGGGTTGGACTTAAATCCAATTAAAATGCTCTCATGAGAGACAGGAGAAAGGGACAAAAGGCCATGTGAAGATGGAGACAGATATTGGAGTTATGCAGCTGCAAGCCAATAAGGCTTCCCAGGTGGTGCTAGTGGTAAAGAACCCACCTGCCAATACAGGAGACTTAAGAGACTCAGGTTCAATCCGTGGGTGGGGAAGACCCCCTGGTGAAGGAAATGGCACCCCACTCCAGTATTCTTTCCTGGAGAACACCACGGACAGAGGAGCCTGGTGGGCTGCAGTCCATGGGGTCACAAAGAGTCGGACACGACTGAAGCAACTTAGCACACAGCTCACAAGCCAATAGGAGCCTCCAGAAGCTGGAAGAGGACAGAAAGGATCCTCATTTGGAGCTTTTAGAGGAAAGTTGCCCCGTCAACCCCTTAATTTCAGACTTCTGGTTTCCAGAGCTATGAGGGAATATGTTTCTGTTCTTTAAAGCCACCAAGTTTGTGGAAAATTAATATTATTGCAGTAACTCTAGGAAATTAACATAGTCTTCTAAATTGTTGCTAATCCCCAAGGACCCAAAAAACCCACTATAATCTACAAGTCTACCAAGGTCTTATGGAGGTCAGTAAATATGACATTCTGGCCTAAGTCTACACCATAGTGAGTCTAGTAGGTTCATGGGCCCTTGTATGGTTATTTCCAGAATGTGTAATTGGAAGAGACATGCTAGGCCACTGATAGAATTGCCACATTGGCTTCCTGACCCATGGAGTGATGGCTATTATAGTAGGAAGAGCTAAAAAGAGCAACTGGAGCATCCTCTCCTAATGAGAGTAGTAAACAAAAACCAATACTACATCCTTGAGGGAACTGTCAAGTTTAGCGACACCAGTGGTTACTGTCACATCCTCCATTTTATTCACCTATTTGGACTGTGCAGAAGGTAGTTAAATTTTGGAGAATTACTGCAGATTATCATAAATCAATTAGGTGTTTTTCCGCAATTGTTTTTCCAATTTGGTATACAGTCTGGAGCAAATCATCTCAGACCCTGACTCCCAGCATATAGCTGTCAATCTGGTAAATGCTTTTTTCTTTCCATCAATTTATAAGGCCTGTCAGCAGCAGTTTGCTTTCAAGTGGCAAGGGTTTGCCTCAGGGTTACATCAACTTTCTTGTTTTCTGCAATAATCTAGGCCAGAGATATCTCAGTCATTTTAACATTCCATTTAAATTATGATGCTCCATTAATTGATGGCACGCTAATTAGACCCAAGAAGCAGAAAGTAGCAAGCACCTCAGATATCTTACACACATGCATGTCATGGAGTAGGAGACAAACATCATGAAAATACAGGAGCTGTGGGGGCTTTAGAGGCAATATGCACCTACTTTTAGTGTGTTACTGCAACCCATTTACAGAATAACCCAAAGGCTGCCAGTTTTGAATTGTGCCCAAAGCCAGAAAAAAAAAAAGAAGGTTCTACAGCAATTTTAATCTTATGACCCAACAGATCCAGCCACACTCAAAGTATCAGTGGCAAATAGGGGATGCTTGCTTTTGGCAATTCTAGGAGGAGAATCACAGTGCAGACTCCTGGAGTTTAGGTTGTAGGGTAAAACCATGCTTGTTTCTTCAGATCACAATTCTCTTTTCAAGAAATAATTCCCAGCTTGTCGCTGACCGTGGTAGAGACATTTGGTACAAGTGACAACACAAAGTAATAATACAGACCAAGCTCCCCATTGTAAACTGGATGATACCTGGTCCAGCACTTTATAAGTTTAGAGTATGCTCAGGAGCAATCCATCATCAAGTGGAAACAAGGCATGAGAGAAAGGAAGATCCTGAAGATTTTCACAGGTCAGTGACATAAGCAGTGCCTTAGACTTCTGCAGTCCCTGGTCCTGGGGTATTGCCTCTTCTTCCTCAGGTCACACCTGGTGACGATGACGTCATCATCATCGGGAGTTCATTGTGGTCACCTGACCAAGGAGGGAAAACTCAGATCTGCTTTACAAATGGTTCTACACCACAATATGCCTACATTAACCAGAAGTGGACTGCTGCAACAGTATTGCCCCAGTTGGGTGTATGTTAGCAGAAAAGGAACATCCTTCTAGTGGGAAAAAATGGAAGAAGTATATTTGGTTATCTACTCTTTCAGGACTGAAAATAGGCACTGATTCGCAGACCTTGGATGGATGATCAGAGAATAGGAAAGAACAGGAAAGGAAGACTGGTGACAGGAGGACTGGAAAATGTATAAGGATGGACATCTTGAAGTGGGCTCAGAATGAGGATGCCTGTTTCCCTTGTGTATGTTCAATGCAGAGAAGGCTATCAAAAAGTCACGATAATAAACTGACCCATTCTTGGATCTCAGTCAGACACTCCAGTGCTTAATGAATTCGTGTCCAAAATAGTCACGGCAACAAGGATAGAAGCTAAGCTCGACATTACATCATTCCTTCCACCAAGGCTGATACGGCTACTGCCACTGCTGAGAGCCTAATTTGGCCACAGTGAAGACCAATGCAGAGTTCCTAGGAAAGCTCACCAGCCACCTGCTAGTAGACTCATTGCTCTGAACTTTTTCTATTATGAAATAGGCAGAAAAAGAATAGTGAAAAATTGGTGAAATAGACAAATTGTTGTATCTTGTATCCCCGGCCAAAAAAAGAAGGAAGCACAGCTTCTGGTTCTGCCCCTTTGAATTCTGACCTACATTCCACACCTGGAAACGCTTCTCCAGCCAACAGCTCCAGGTGACACCAACAGCTTCCAGCTTTTGAATGGAGCCCAGAGCAGGAAAGCGCTCTGCAGCAAGTCAAGGCCTGCTGCAATCAACACTGCTACTTTTGTTGTTGTTCAGTCACTCAGCCATGTCCAGCTCTTTGTGACCCCATGGACTGCAGCACACCAGCCTTCTCTGTCCTTCACCATCTCCTGGAGTTTACTCAAACTCATGTCCGTTGAGTTGGTGATGCCATCCAACCATCTCATCCTCTGTTGTCCCCTTCTCTTCCTGTCTTCAATCTTTCTCAGCATCAGGGTCTTTTCTAATGAGTCAGCTCACTTTAGCCACATGATTCACCAGATCTTAGGTTGTCAGAGATGTCACTGATAGCTTTCCCTTCATGCAGTGAGGAGTTGTGACAAGCTCCAGAAATAGTCACAGTGCAGATCTCTGAGATTCTGGAGTAAATTCATGCCATCCACCTCAGAGAATTGGGTGTCCTTTGAGAAACAGCTTTGGGTAAATAACTAGGTCCTGGCAGCAATGGAACCCTTGACCCTGAGACATCAGGTGACCATGACTCTGGAACTGGTAATGTGCTAGATTCTGTCACATTCACCAGGTCACAAAGTCAGACTGGCCCAGCGAGGTCTACATACATTGACAATGGTACATATTGGATTGAGCCCAAGCAAGACCTAATGGCATGAAACAGCTACATGACTAGGTAGGCTCCCATGTCATCCCCTAGTAACTGCATTGGGTTGCTCCTATGAGAGATCCCTCATGACCAGCTGAAAGACTTGCCTGAGACTGGTTAATGAATGGATCAGTTTGAACTGTGGATATTTGAAGTGATAGCCTTGAAAGACAGTGGAAAGGGAAAATCTTCCCAATGGGTCATGCAGTGAGCAGTATACCTGGTCATCCCGTTTGTGTGGAAGAGGAAGTGGCCCAAGATGGGAATATATGTGACTTCCCAGGCGCTGCTGTCTGTCCAACAGCCTAGAAAGAAAAAAAGTTACATGATCAGAAACGAGGAAACTGAAAGTGTTTGTCACTCAGTCATATCCGACTCTTTGCGACCTCATGGATTGTACCCACCAGGCTCCTCTGTCCATGAAATTCTCTAGGCAAGAATACTGAAGTAGGTAGCCATTCCCTTCTCTAGGGAATCTTCCAACCCAGGGATCAAACCTGGGTCTCCCCCATTGAAGGCAGATTCTTTACCATCTGAGCCACCAGGGAAGGAGAGACAAGGAGGTCTGCAGTAAAGACGCATATATGGGTGCAACCTATGAAGATTTTTGCATCACATATTTGTGCCCATACTGGCACAAACTCTAGAGTGCATGCTTTCTTAAATTTGCACTCATAGACACCTCTTTTGGCTTACCATTTTTGGGCTCCAAAATCACTGCAGATGCTGATTGCAGCCATGAAATTAAAAGACGCTTACTCCTTGGAAGGAAAGTTATGATCAACCTTGATAATATATTAAAAAGCAGAGACATTACTTTGCCAACAAAGGTCCGTCTAGTCAAGGCTATGGTTTTTCCCGTGGTCATGTATGGATGTGAGAGTTGGACTCTGAAGAAAGCTGATCACCGAAGAATTGATGCTTTTGAACTGTGGTGTTGGAGAAGACTCTTGAGAGTCCCTTGTACCGCAAGGAGATCCAACCAGTCCATTCTAAGGGAGATCGATCCTGGGTGTTCATTGGAAGGACTGATGCTAAAGCTGAAACTGCAATACTTTGGCCACCTCATGCGACGAGTTGACTCACTGGAAAAGACTCTGATGCTGGGAAGGGTTGGGGGCGGGAGGAGAAGGGGACAACTGAGAATGAGATGGCTGGATGGCATCACCGACTCTGTGGACATGAGTTTGGGTGAACTCCGGGAGTTGGTGATGGACAGGGAGGCCTGGCATGCTGTGATTCATGGGGTTGCGGAGAGTCAGACACGACTGAGCGACTGAACTGACTGACTGACTGATTCCCCACCTGGCTCAAAACTCACCATATTCTGTTGTTGAAGATTCAAGTAAAAAGGATATATTAAACAGATACAACCTCTCAATTGGGTGCAATGTAACAGAATGTGCAGTGATACTTCTTAAAATTAAGGTATAGTTGATTAATAATATTGTATTAGTTTCAAGCGTAAGGCAGAATGATTCAAGTTAAACCCTTTTTCACATTCTTTTCCACTACAAGTTATTATAAGATATTGAATATAGTTCCCTGTGCTATACAGTGGCTTCTTATAAGTTATCTATTTTATATATAGAAGTGTATATATGTCAATCCCAGTTTCCCAATTTATTCCTCCCCCTCCTCCTTTCCCCCTTGGTAACCATAAGTTTGTTTTCTATGTCTGTGAGTCTGTTTCTGTTTTGTAATAAATTTATTTGTATTGTTTTTTAGATTCCACATATAAGTGATGTCATATAATATTTGCCTTTGTCTGATTTACTTCACTTACTATAATAATCTCTAGGTTCATTCATGTTGCTGCTAATGGCAATAGTTCATCCTTTTATATGGTTGAATAATATTCCATGGCCTATACATACACCACATCTTCATTATCCAGTTGTCTGTTAGTGCACATTTAGATTGTTTCCATGGCTTAGTTATTGTCAATAGTGCTATACAGCTGTGTTTTAAAACTGCCACATGAACCCTGCACTTAACACGGATGCTTTGATGGTCAATGGCAATACTTTTTTGGAAATAACATGTAAACAGGCTTTCTCATGCTGCTGTTGTTTAGTTGCTAAGTCATGTCAGACTCTTTGTGACCCCATGGATTGTAGCCCACCAAGCTCCTCTGTCCATGGGATTTCCCAGGCAAGAATACTGGAATTGATTGCCATTTCCTTCTCCAAGGGATCTTCTCGGCCCAGGGACCAAATCCATGTCTCCTGCTTGGCGGGCAGGTTCTTTACTACTGAACCACCAGGGAAGCCAAAGAGGCTTTCATTCTACCCCAAAGTGAGCAAATAAACCCTGAATTAAACCATGCTATTTTCCAAAGAGAAAAGTTTGTGAAGGCCCAAACCCAAGTCATAATAAGGTTTCCCCCAAATGCACATAGGATTATGGAATGCATACTGGGTTTTTAACCAATTCCACTGGTTATTTTTCAGATTTAAATTTCATAAGTGGAATCAACAACCAGCTAAAACCACAGCTGCCTATCAAAGTGTCTTGATGCACCCATTTTGAGAATTTCTTCGATGATATTCTTGGAAAGATCAAGATTAGATCATCTTCAGTTTGACATTTATGATAAAAGGTTCTGAAAATGTGATTCTTGATTTAACAAAACTTGGCATTTGTGATAATGAGGGGATATTGTAAGACTTGCCTCTGCTGCTTGCTTCCACATGTAGATGAGACCTTCCAGGACATATTCTGATTGCCCCTGTTGCTGTATAGAATTGTGTGCCTGGCCTCACCCACAGAGATAAGACTGGGTATAAAAGTGCCTGGAAGATGGGAAGAGAAAGATTAAGTTGCTAGGCTGCCCTGGAAAGGATTCTATCAGAGCAATCCATGAATGTGTCAAGTCAAACAAAAGAGACTTGAAGAATGGCTCAGCCTTTGGCCATATCACGAAAGCTAGATAGTAGTTCGGAGAAGGCAATGACAACCCACTCCAGTACTCTTGCCTGGAGAATCCCAGGGACGGCAGAGCCTGGAGGGCCGCCGTCTATGGGGTCACACAGAATCAGACACAACTGAAGCAACTTAGCAGCAGCAGCAGATAGCAGTTACAATGGCTGACATTTATTGAGTTCTTACTATGTTCTGAGCACTTTGCTAAGCAATTTCTATGATCTATCTCCTTTAGCCTTAAAAATAACCATATAAGAAGGTACTTTATAATTATTAATGAGAAAAGTGAAGCTCAGAGAGGTTGAACAAGTTGCCAGCAATTGGTAAGTGGCAGACTGGAAATAACATGCTATTTTGTCTCCCCAAGAGGAGAACTGAAGGAGCAAAAACAAAATAGTATTAATAAAGAGCAGCCAGGCTAGAAGTGAAAGAGATTGAAAGAAGGGGGTGAGATAGAGGGAAGCAGGTGAGTCAGGTGGCTCAGGAAATTAAACTCACAAACACTGGACATGTAAAAGCCATGGGTATCATCTTAGGATAGGAGCAGTTCCTGGATGGCATTGTGCTAGGCAGGATCTAAGGTGGAATCTAAAGTAATTCAAGGTCGAAAAACCAGTGTCACTGAAGATCCAGACTGCACAGGGACCAGTATGGCATTACCATAGTGCTTGTAAGAGATGCTCCTCCTAGGATGTCTCGATAACAAAAGAAACACTAGAAGTCACATTTAGATATAAGAACTTGTCATTTAAATTTTTAGCTACACATCAGAGTCCCTAAGAAATAAACACTTCTTCTCTGGCCCAGCAACTAATGAACTCATTTTATTTTATAGTTCTATATGGTTGATATACATTGGAAATGACTTTGGATTACCCATGACTTTGCAAGCAAAGTAAACATAGAGAATGTTCATGGATGTCCTAGTAGTCCAGTGGTTAAGACTTCTTCCAATGCAGCGGGTGTGGGTTCAATCCCTGGTCAGGGAGTTAAGATCCCACATGCCTTGTGGCCAAAAATCCAAAACATAAATCAGAAACCATATTGCAATAAATTCAATAAAGACTTAAAAAAAATAGTCTTCGTCAAAAAAAATCTTTAAAAAATATAATGTTCAGCTCACTAAGTGTTCAGTAGCATTTACTTATTTATATAAGATGTTGTAACTTTGCCCTCCAACAAATTAGGTTAGTATTTAGCTTTATACAGTAGTCAAACTCTTTTTTACATGTATAAATTAAAGTTTTTGGTAAATTAAATTATGCTCAATCCAACTTATTTGTTCTTTAGAAATATTGAAGAACACTAAACTTACATTTTTTTTTTAAAGGTTTCCTATTTTAAGTTATCTGAGGATAGGGAAAAATCTGTGTTGGCCTTTCTATTTTCAGTTCCACTGTGGGGGTTTGAGTCACTGTGTTCCAGCCCCAGTGAATTAGCGATAAGAGAAAAGGGCACAGAAAGGTTATCGGGAAGCAGGGTTATCGGGTATAATTGCTCTGCTCTCCCCTGGCAGCTCTCAGTGCTTGCTGTTGCCTGAACACCCTCCTCGCTTCCATCTGTCTTTTTTTTTTTTTGGCATGTTGTTGGACTGAATGCTCAGAAGGCCTTTGGCTGAAGGTAATTTGGAAAGGCGAAATCAAAAGCATGGTGGTGTCCAGGTGCTTAGTGGTAGCCCAGCTACAGATATGGCAAGAAATGGGGCCACATAGGAGAATCTCTGTACCCACCCAGGCTCAGGTGGGCACAAAGGACCAGGCATTCACTGTCAGGAATACCCAGCCAGGGTGGCAGGTGGTATATTAGGAGGTGGGCGGGGTACGCAGCAGGGACTTTGGGAACTGGAGTGCCATGGAGATCCAGACATGAAACAGCTCTCAGCATTGAGCTGTCTGGCAACTTGGAGCAGGCGCTTTGCATGGACCAGGCCATATGGAATTAGTTGGGACTCAGCCTGGCTAGAGCTCATCTGGGAGAACCTTCTCTGTCATTGTCCATCCTTGCCTGTGAGAAGTTGTAGGCACCCCAATGGCTCAGGGGGAGAATGAAAAAATTGGCCCAACAAGTCAAAGAACAGCAAGCGGGTCTAGTCATAACAAGTGAAGTGAAAGTGTTAGTTGCTCAGTTGTGTCTGACTCTGCGACCCCATAGACTGTAACCCACTAGGCTCCTCTGTCCATGGAATTCTCCAGACAAGCATACTGGAGTGGGTTGCCATTTCCTACTCCAGGGGATCTTCCTGACCCAGGGACTGAACCCAGGTCTCCTGCATAATAGGAAGATTCTTTACCATCTGAGCAAAATGATCATTAAAAATAGGGTTTTTCTTTTCTTTTGGCCCTCTGAGGCCATCCAGATGTCAGCAGGGAAACCAGCCTTCCACATTAGCTTCCCCTGGTGGGGAGTCTGTGGGTCCAGAGGTCAGCAGGTGTGAAGATCACCTGCAAGCACTCATCGGGGTTGTTATTTCTTTCCCGGAAGCAGCTATACGGGAGCTGATGTGTGGACCGGGAAAGCAAGTCAAGCATTCTTGGTAATGTTTGTGGAGAGGTAAACTAAGTGGAGAAAAGACTGAACTGACTGCTATTCCGGGTGAGAAGAGACATGACCAAATATGGTACTTCCAGGCTGGTGAGGCCTGGAATGCCAGCGTTATACGGCTGTGCTAGGAATGCTGTCACCCGGACAGAATATTGCTCCCAATTAGATAATAGGTAGGGAATAGGTTATCCAGGGTCTTAGGCATAATGTCCTGAGGGATCACCTGTGACCAAAGAGAGTAGAGAGTGTGTACCTTAGGCATCCTACAGCTCCAAGAACACTGTAGCTCATTTGTAAAGCCCTAAGTCAAGCAGGGGGACAAATGGAGGCAGAGGCAAGTCTGATGAATGGGAGAAGTCTGGTGATCAAAGCAAGGAAGCAAACCTGAGGCTAATAGCAGGAACTGCGAATAAAGCTGCGGCGCTCTGGGAATACGTGCTGTTCAGTAATGGATGGAGCACACGTACAAGGAGGCAGCCTGATAAATATCTGAATCAGGGCCACGGCCCAGGGCTGATTCTTCGCAGCTGCCTTAGTTGTGATGTATGATCAGGCCACTAGAGTTAGAGGGACACAGACAGGGGGACAGAATGAAACAAACAGCAGTTAGTGTAGCGCTGAGTGCTCTCATCTGGTTAAAGACTAATTTCCTAGTTCCAAAGGTGGAATTGAGAACATGTTCTTTTTCCTCTAGACAAATGATTCATTATGGGCAGATAAAGACACCAGTTAAAGGTGAAAATAGAAGCAGCTTGGGAATTCCCTGGCCATCCGGTGGTTAGGACTCTGTGCTTTCACTGCCGAGGGCCCATGTTCCATCTCTGGTCAGGGAACTAAGATCCTGCAAGCTGTGAGGTGCAGCCAAAAAATAATAATAATAAAATACATTTAAAAATAAATAAAAAAATAAAAGCAGCTTCATGGCTACTTGCCTTAGTCTTCAGACCTGGTGGGCAAGTGAGAGAGGTTTCCCCAACCCAGGGAAGAGTCAGGTTTACAGCCCTTACCACTCCTGGCATGGTGCAGGGCATGCTGGTAGTAGTGAAGGAATTTGTCATCCTTACCTCCTACAGGCCTCCACATAACCTGGGTCCTCCTCCTCTGCCAGCCAGAGAAGAGTATCAGTGAAACAGAAAGGCACAATAAGGTTTAACAATATCTAGTCCAGGCTTCCAGAAAGAAAACCAGAGATCATCTCCTTTATGGGACTAACCAAGGAAAATCCTCATTTTCCTGAGTACAGACAGGTATTCTCAGTCTGGGTCACCACGCATACAATGACCACATAATTCATCATTCAAACTTCACATTTCTTGAGAGTGAAAGGAGGCCTATTACTTACGTTGGCAAAGCAGGTTGTAAACGTGGGCACTTCTGGCAATTTGACACTTGCAATAGCCTAATACAGTAACCTAATCTTTTCAATTTTACTATAAAAAGTTAGTCATGCTCTTAAATTCAAATATAACATTTGAGTCTGAAGTAGATTTGCCAGATAAAATACAAGATGCCCTGTTAAATTTGCATTTCAAATAAATAATTTTTTAGTATAAATATGTTCTAAATATTGCATGGTGCCTATTTCTACTAAAAAGATTATTCATTGTTTATTTGAAATTAACTCTGGATTCAGTCTCCGGTATTTTAATTTGTGACTGGCAGCTCTAGTCTGAAGTTAAACCAATGTTTTATGTGTTAATTCCATCACACTGCTTACAATGCAAGGCTTCAGTTGATTTAGGACGTGGTCTGGCTGTCCAAAGGAGAAAATGGAGGGGACCGCGCCAATGAACCCACTCACCTGATCTGTGGAAATCAGCTTCCTTTCAGTTTCTCTGAACTAGGACTAGGCTGGGACAAGGTTACAGTGCCTGGGATGAGCTGGACCAGCAGGCAGGTGAGGGGACTCAGCTGTGGAACAAGAAATTATATGGATAAGCACATTCTTCCTGCTTTTGTTCACTTTTGCTTTGTCTAGTTAGAATCACCTGGGGAGCTTTTAAAACCCACTGAGACTTGAGCCCCACTTCCAACCAAGTAAATCAGGATCTGTGGGGGTGTGCTCGATGGGATTCCCAGGTGGCGTTAGTGGTAAAGAACCCAAGGTAGGAGACATAAGAGATGTGGGTTCGATCCCTAGGTCAAGAAGATCCCCTGGAGGAGGGCATGGAAACCCACTCCAGTATTCTTGCCTAAAGAATCCCATGGACAGAGGAACCTGGCGGGCTACAGTCTATGGGGCCCCAAAGAGTCAGACATGACTGAAGTGACTTAGCATACAGGGGTGTGGTTGGCATCCATGAACTGCAAAAGCTCTCTAGATGATTTTAATGTTCTACTGAGCATCACTGTCCTATGCCCTCATGCTGATCCCAGTGGCCAGGTTCTGCTTCCTTGACTTTTCTTTGACTATCCTCCCTGAGTACTGGCAATTTTATAGTCCAGGAAGTACAACTGGAAGACAAGCTTTCTCCTCCATGCAGGACCTGGCCTCTAGCCTGCTCTGACCTCTCTTCAGCTTTGGCATCCTCTGCTCCCAGCGTATCAATTCCCAGTTTGTGGTTGATCCCTTCTCAAGTCCATCCAATGGCTGACCCCTTTGGCTTGAATCAAGGATCCCCTCCAGAGAATTGCTGTGCAGGCCATGCTGATGGCTGCTTTCCAGGGCTCACCCCCCATCCCCACACCCCACACCCCTGGCTTGCGCCCCAAGGGTGCTAAGCCCATGATTTTAGCCCAAGAGGAAATCCAGATTTTGCATTTCCAGAAAAGGGATTGGTAGACCCTTTGAGGGTGGTATGTCAAAGTACTAATTTCCTTCCAAAAGACTGGCAGGGTAACCAGTAGTTTGCTTTCCAAATGGTAGCAAGAAGGGCCTGGCAATGGCACACTGCCAATGCATCATTGAAAACTGACTCTCTTGTTTTCTTTGGAATTTGACCCAATGAACTCAGATGAGCTTTGGGTAATGACCAGCTCAGAGTCCGAGCAGGATAGAGCCAAGTTTTTGGATTATTCATTCACCTACCAGATGCCAGATACAATGCTATGTCCTGAAAGGACATGGGTGAATAAAGCAGGTAGCGTTTCTGGAAACGATGAATCTTACCGTCCTTCTAGTCACAAATAATTGAGAATAGGAGGAATACAGAGGAAAGCTGGGATGGAAATACTGGTACAGGAGAGTGGAAACTTAAGTGCCTGAACACACAATACTTTCTAAATGCAGCATTTTACCCAGCAAACAATCAGCCACCCTGACCTTCTCAGCCGCACAAGGCCACACACTGAAATTCCTTCATCAAACAACAGGCTGGTGCAAATGGGGCCATTTCATAAACCCAGCTGTTTACACGGCAGCTACAAATCTGCTCAGAAAGAATCCCCGACATTCACAGCAGATGCTCAAGAGCATTCGTCTCTCACGCCAGGGTTCAATCAAGAGGAGGGAGCAGGTTTGAATGTCTGCAGCTCCTGGAACTTCACACACTGCTCCGTCTTCGTCTGTGCCCAGAGGCTGCTTCTCCTCTCCCCAGCTCTCCTCTCAGAACAATAATGATTTTTAGAGGCATAACAAGGAGGATTTGCTTTGAATTATTAAACAATGGGCGTCTTCTTTGACCTCCTTACCTCTTGCTTTTACCAGTCAGTGTTCTCTTGCATCGAGGCAAAAATTTCTAAAATATTAAAGCAGATTGTTTTCCTTCCTATAGTATTTTTTGCAAACTTATTTAAAAGCCCTGCATTAAACAAACAAACAAACGTCTTCCCACTTGATGAACTTTAAAACATCGCACGCCCTGCTTTCATTTTCTGAAATTCAGCGTAAGTATCAGGGGAGAAAAAAGCACTAGAACAAAGCATTTCTTTGTTTTCAAACCAGATCTACAACCCGGCCCCCCTGAGATGCGGGTGGGCTGGCACGTGGGAGTCTAAGCTCCCATCCCCCCCCACCTCCAGTTCCTGAGACTCATTGTTCTAAATGGTAAAATTAACATTTACCATCAGCGTTTGTGGGTAACATCCCGTTAGCATCCCATTCAGTTGTAAACGTTTTCTTTGTGACAGAAAAACGCGAGCTGTGACAGTAAAATAATGAGACAGATTTTAAACAAATAAACTAGAATGTATACAATCAAATGAGCATTGTGCCTTTGAAATGAACACTTCGGGGGTCACCACATGTTTCTAGGGCTAAAATGCCAATTCTCAAAGAAAAGTGGAGTGCTCCTTTAGGTGTGTGTGCTTGCATGCTAAGTTGCTTCAGTCGTGACGATGGACTGTAGCCTGCCAGGCTCCTCTTCCTTGGGATTCTCCGGGCAAGAATACTGTAGTGGGTTGCCATGTCCCCCTCCAGGGCATCTTCCCGACCCAGGGATCAAACCTGCATTGGCAGGAGGGTTCTAGTAGCACAGGGCAAAAAGCTTGAGATTTGTTTAAAAACAGGTGACCTGGGTGCAAATCCAGTTCTGTAATTTTTTTAACTATGTAACCTTGACCCAGTTGCTTAATCTCCCCCTGAGCGTCAGTTTCCTCACTGGCAAAATGAGAAAAAAAAATCAGGTAAAATGTATATTCAGTTCATTTCAGTTGCTCAGTCGTGTCCGACTCTTTGCGACCCCATGAATCACAGCACACCAGGCCTCCCTGTCCATCACCAACTCCCAGAGTTCACTCAAACTCATGTCCATCAAGTCGGTGATGCCATCCAGCCATCTCATTCTCTGTTGTCCCCTTCTCCTCCTGCCCCCAATCCCTCCCAGCATCAGAGTCTTTTTCCAGTGAGTCAACTCATCGCATGAGGTGGCCAAAGTATTGGAGTTTCAGCTTTAGCATCAGTCCTTCCAATGAACACCCAGGACTGATCTCCTTTAGAATGGACTGGTTGGATCTCCTTGCAGCCCAAGGGACTCTCAAGAGTCTTCTCCAGCACCACAGTTCAAAAGCATCAATACTTCGGCGCTCATCTTTCTTCAGAGTCCAACTCTCACATCCATACATGACCACTGGAAAAACCATAGCCTTGACTAGACGGACCTTCGTTGGCAAAGTAATGTCTCTGCTTTTTAATATATTATCTAGGTTGGTCATAACTTTCCTTCCAAGGAGTAAGCGTCTTTTAATTTCATGGCTGCAATCAGCATCCGCAGTGATTTTGGAGCCCCCAAAAATAAAGTCTGACACTGTTTCCACTGTTACCCCATCTATTTCCCATGAAGTGATGGGACCAGATGCCATGATCTTTGTTTTCTGAATGTTGAGCTTCAAGCCAACCTTTTCATTCTCCTCTTTCAGTATCTGCATATCCCAGGTATCCCAATAAGTAGTTCTTAATATCATACTTATCATTAATGACATGATCTTCTGAATTGCATTAAAAGATTTTTGAGAGTGATCTCTGAAGAAAATTCCAAGTCTTTTAAAGTCAAATGAGAAGAATGAAAGTGGGTAATAAATGGCTGGAAATTCTAGTTTGGGTGGGAAAAAAATAATTGTTGCTATAGACACAAGCCTAAAATTTTATAGTGGCTCTGAAGTCAATTCCAGAAGATGTTTCCAAAATGTTCTGAAAGATTACAGTCTCCGTAATGTTGTGCATGGGTGGCCACTTTGAAGTGGGTACAACTCCTTTGAATGTTTAAGTAAGTTGTGTAGTGTTAAAGAGATTCTACTTGCTTTATAGTCACACCACAGATCTAGACCTTGTTCAAAAAAAAAAAAAAAGAATTATTGCAAAATCTGCCATGTCATTTCCTCCATGTCCTGATGTACGTCTTCCTTCTAGAACTGTGGTATGTAGTCACCAGAGCTTTTTTTCCCCCTTTTGAATGTCCTCCCTTTAATTTCTGAACATTTTCTAACTGAAGGGGAAAATGAAACGCAGTTTCTGCTACCAGAAGTTACTGTCATCATTCCACAATTTCAGGAGGCTTTCAGGTTTCCATTTTCCTTGTCTCACCCCAGATGCCTGACATACGCCATAGCAACAAAAACAAAATCTGTTGCATTTTTGGAATGCTATTAATGTTTAAGCAGCCCAGGGATTGAGACAGCTAAGATAGCCACACACGTACGCATGTTCACACAAGCACACGTACGCATGTTCACACAAGCACACGCACACACTCACACACTCTTTTGGTTTTGTTTTGTTTTTTTAATGCAGAGACCAAAGAGCAAAAATGTGCCCAAAGAATACTGCCTGGAAGAGTCACCCTAATTCATTCTTATCCACTAATTTCCCTCTGCTTGCATCCCACCACCACCCAGTCTCTGCTTGCCGGTAGGAAAACCACTTTATGTTTTAGACAATGATATTACACAATAGGATTATAACTCCAATGTTTGTCTAGAATTTAAATGGCACTGCTGAACTCCGCCCTTCCTCCCATTAACAACATCAGAAAGGGAGTTAGTGAGGGGCAAAATCATCTGTTAGTGTGTCTGAGTGGATTTGAAAATTGCTCCCCCTGGGGTCCTCTTGGGTTTTAAAATACAAAGGTGTTCATCCAGCTGAAAACATTTTATGTCTATAAGCAGTTTAAGATTCAGTGTCTCTGGTGATTCACATTTTTTAAAGGATGTGAAAAATGCAACATTAGTGTGAATATGCATGCTGCGGAGGGGATCTTCTGAACCGTTCACTGTCATCTTGAAGCCGTTAGGATGGAGCTACTTCAGGATGTTGGAATTTAAAAATCATTCATTTCTGGGGCTTGAGGACATCTCTCTGCACATAACAAATATAAGATCACAAATGAAGGTGTTTTGATCTTTCTTAGGGAGGATGGGATTCATCCTCTACCACCAGTGTGGCTGGCAGCAACAGGGTTTATGTGGGTTTCGCTGGCATGGTTGGGAGATTGGTTAGAGGGGAACAGATCAAATAATAAGCATATTGAGGATAATGGGAGCCAGGCCTCTCACTGCTGGACAAATCTACAGTCAAGCTCCAAATAGGAAGAAGACTGGAATCAACTCTGTACTAGAGGATTGGAATTGAAGGTTTGTGTGTGAGCTCCTGGCTTTTATATGAATAAATTAGATTTATGTGTATTTGTGTGTGTGTATAGATCATACTCAGGTGGGTATACATACACTGCACAGTTAGGTCACTGAAGATGTTCTCTTGCTCTGTCTCACCTGCACCCTGCACATAACTGACTTTCCTACTACTTGCCCCAGCCCTAGCTGGTGATTGTTTTTCATCAAAGGGGCAGTGAGGGGCATACCCCTCTACTGGTTTCCCTGGTAAATGATGAGCCACCTGATGTCAATTCCCTATAACCCATAATATCCCCTTTCCTTTAGGAGCAAAGGCTGCCACCACATCCTGTCCACTGTCTGCCACAAACAGTGGGCTGTCACTCTAGGACCTTGCTTCAAACGTGTAAGCTCCCCCATCCACTAAACCACTGATGCTTCTGTTACAGATTCCAGTTTGTTTCTTCGGGCTTGAAGCTGGGCTTGCAGGCCTGTGGGATGCAGTCCTACATATGTACAGACATACATAATATCTATCTACCTGTCTGTCTATCTGTCTATCTCTGTAATTTCCAAGCTCTATCTGCACAGAATGTCTGGAAATAAAGGCATCCAAGTAGCAAGAGCATATGGAGCATTCACATCTTGGCTTCTAATAATCTTTCTCCATTACAAAGAACCAGCACTCCTTTGAGAAACTGACTGACTCCAAGATGTGGTGGGCTAAAACTAACCTACCAAATGATATCCACATCCTGATCCCTAGGACCTGTAAATGTTACTTTATTTGAAGAAAGGGTCATTGCAGAAACAATTAAGTTTCTCTCAAGATGAGATTATCCTATACTATGTGAGTGGACCCTACATTCCAAGAATTCTTATGAGAGAGAAACAGAAAAAGAAATTATAGACGGAAGAGCAGCAGATCATGTGACCACAGAGGCAGACACTAGGGGGACATGGCCACAAGCCAAGGAATGCTGGGAGGCAGCAGAAGTTAGAAGAGGCAAAGGAGGGCTTCTCCTCTAGAGCTTCCAAGGGGGAGCCTGGTCCTGCTGACATCTAGAGTTCAGCCCAGTGATACACATTTCAAATTTCTGGCCTCCAAACTTGTGAGAGAATAAATTCCTGTTGTTTGAAGCCACAAGGTCTGTGGTGATTTGTTATAGCAGCTCTATATAACATACAGAGCTAGGACAGTGGGTGTACAAGGTGAGCTTGGAACATCTTGTTCCAGTGTATATGTGTGTTAATTGCTCAGTTGTATTCAACTCTTTGCGACCCCATGGACTGTAGCCTGCCAGGCTCCTCTGACCATGGAATTCTCCAGGCAAGAATACTGGAGTGGGCTGCTATTCCCTTCACCAGGGGATCTTCCGGCCTAGGGATCAAACCTAGGTCTACTGCACTGCAAGCAGATTCTTTACCATCTGAGTTACTAGGGAAGCCCATCTTTTTCCACAAAGTGAGGTAAAACTCAGGAATAACGAGTTCATATCAAAAGGATTCAACTTGAAGAGTCTTCCATTGGCCAAATTGAGGGCAATTAGAAATCAAAATAGATATCAAGACTAATATGTTACAACCAGTCATAAAACAATACGAACCATGAATCTAAAATGATCCACATAAATAAACAAGAAAGCTCTACCTCACAGTGTAACACCAATTAATAAGTACGGAAAGAATGATGGAATTAAAAAATCAGGGGTTATGAGCTTTCCTGGTGGTCTAGTGGTTAAGAATCCACCTGCCAGTGCAGGGGACACAGATTTGATCCCTGATCTGGGAGGATCCCACATACCAAAGAACCAAAGCCCGTGCACCACAACTCCTGAGCCTGTGTTCTGGGCCCAAGGAACCCCAGGCACTGAAGCCCGAGTACCCTAGAGCCCATGCTCTGCAGCAAGAGAAGCCACTGCAATGAGAAGCCCAAGTACCACGGCAAAGAGTAGCCCCTGCTCATCACAGCTAGAGAAAGTGTGTGTGCAGCAACGAAGACCCAGTGCAGCCAGAAATAAACAAGTCTTAAAAAAAAAAGAAAATCATGGGTTAGCCACTACCATGATAAAATTTAATTTAGACAAGAATCACCAGTGGATGGTAAAACCAGTGGATGAAAGTTTGGTGAGGAACAGAATATTCACATCATCTCACAGTAGCTCCCAATAAAATACTTATGGGTACAAAATGCTTATTAATTAACTTTGTTGTGAAGAACCAGCTTAACTAAGTGGCCAAATCTGATGACACAAGTAGTAGAACAACTTGACATCACGTACCCATGATGTGATACACCGCGAAGATCAAAGCCCTACTCTGTGGTGGCCCTGACAAAAAAATGCATGACCTAAAGCTAATCATGAGGAAGTATCAGACAAAGGCAAACCAAAGCATTTTCTGCAGAATAACTGGCTGTACTCTTAGCAAATGTCAAAGACATACAGCACAAAAAAAGGCTGAGAAACTATTCCAAACTAAAGGAGACCGAAGAGATAAAACAATTAAATACAACCCATAATCCTGGATTGACGTCTAGACCCATAAAAATTATTACTGGGACAGATGGCAAAATTTGAAGTTGTTTGTGGATTAGACAGTAACATTGTCTCAATGTTTGTACTGTAGTTATATCGGAGAATGTCCTTGTTTTTAGAAAACGCATACTAAAGTATTATGGGATAATGAGGCATTGTGTCTACAACTTCTAAAATCATTGGGAAAAAGGTAAAGTATATAAATATGCAGAGAGAATTAAGACAAATGTGTTAAAATGTTAACAATTGGGGAATCTGGGTGAAGGGCATATGGGAGTTTACAGTATTCTTACAACATGTTCATAATTTAGAAAGTATTTCTCAAGAAAATAAAGGCCATTATTCTTCCATGGTACCTTAATCACTTCCATTCAGAGTTCTCATGAAATTTCTATCAGTTCAGTTCAGTTCAGTCGCTCAGTCATGTCCGACTCTCTGCGACCCCATGAATCACAGCACGCCAGGCCTCCCTGTCCATCATCAACTCCCGGAGCTCACTCAAACTCATGTCCATCGAGTCGGCGATGCCATCCAGCCATCTCATTCTCTGTTGTCCCCATCTCCTCCCACCCCCAATCCCTCCCAGCATCAGACTCTTTTCCAGTGAGTCAACTTGTCGCATGAGGTGGCCAAAGTATTGGAGTTTCAGCTTTAGCATCAGTCCTTCCAATGAGCACCCAAGATTGATCTCCTTTAGAATGGACTGGTTGGATCTCTAGCGCTATTTTAAAAAGTGAAAGGGCATCGAAGGGAAAGTCAGGAAACCTGGTTCTGTCACTTCTGTGTCACCTTGGGCATGCATCTGAATCTCTCTGAACCTCATCATCCTCAGGCTTGTCATTCTCTGCTCTCTATGCCTAAGGCATTGGTTTTACTATGGTTTACTTCAGCTCCAACAATGGCGAAGTTAAAAATTACTGCGGGGGATATATTTGCAATCTAGAAAAATGGTACAGATTAACCTGTTTGCACGGCAGGAACAGAGATGCAGATGTAGAGAATGGACATATGCGGGGCGGGGTGGAAGCGGGGAGGGGGTGGGGTGAACTGGGAGATTGGGGTTGACACAGATACACCACCGCTTGTAAACAGATAGCTCATGGGAAGATGCTGTACAGAGCACAGAGCTCAGCTTGGCGGGGAGGGGAGGGGAGGGGTGGGGGTCGGGGGTGGGGGGTGGGGGGAGGTCCGAGAAGGAGGAGATGTATTTATACATACAGCTGATTCACTTCACTGTACAGCAGAAACAAACTCAACACTGTAAAGCAACTACACCCCAAAACAAAAAATGTTTTCAACTTATTGCTGTGGAATAGGGAACAGATGCAAATGGGCATCAAATCCCATTTCTTTTGCAGGCTGAAAATGTCCTAAAATTCAACTGTGGTGATGGTTGGCTAACCCTGTGAAAACAGCGAAAAATATTGAGTTGTGCACTTTAATGCTGAATTATATGATACATGAATTATGTCTCAATAGAGCTGTTAAAATCATCGCTGCTGCTTTCCTCGCCCCCGACACAACTGTGAATCTTTATGGTTGGAGTAGGATGTCTGTGATGGAAGGGCAATGGTTGAGTAGAGAAGGCTTATTCTCATCCCGGGGGCAGGGTGAGAAGGAAAAGGACAAACAGGAAAGGAACATTTCAGCAGTGATGGAGGGAAGAATGTGAGGGAAGCCTCGAAGAACCTGTCTTCAAGGCTCCGTTGTTATCCTCTGCCCCTCTCACTGCACACAGCCCCTGCGTGACTGGGTCCATATCTGTGGTCTCAACTCTCTCCCATAGGTTGGTGACTCCCTGTGTGATTTAATATTGGTGATTTCAAAGTTTAAACAAAAGAGTAGTTTTGGATTTTTTTTCTTTCTCATATAAAAGTCTGAGTACATAGTCCAGAACTATTATGAAGAAGCTCCATGACGTCAAGAGCCCAGGCTCTGGTCTCCATTTACAGCCTCCCAGGCTGTGCACCGCAAGCCTGGCACCCAAGGTTCCTCCTGATCTGGCCCCTGCCTGCCTCTCTCACCCTCTCTGCTGCCTGTCCCCCCACCCCCGCCACCTTTGCTCCAGTCATGCCAAACCATCAGCACATGTAGTTAGTTCCCTAAACAGTCAGTGGTTTCATGCCACTCTGCCTTTGTACATGTTGACCACTCTGGAATGACCTCCCCATTTTCGTCTATGTAATTTATACTTCTTCAAAACTCAGTTTAAGCATTGCCTCTCCCAGGAAGTGCTCCTATGCTCCACAAACTGATTTAGACGTTCTTCTTCTTGCTCCCATAGTGCTCCATCCATACTTCTCTCAGTATTCAAAATACACAAATCTTTCCCTCTAGACTAAGCTCTTCAAGGGATAAGATCTTATCTTTTTGGTACCTCTATCTGTATGCTGAGTTCTTTAAACAGTCAGTGCTTTCATGCCACCTTGCCTTTGCACATGTTGACCATGTCATTTTTGTCTATGTAACTGACACTTCTTCAAAACTCAGCTTAAGTACATAGTACCTGCCACTTACATACTTGTTGAATGACGAAATATGTCAGGTTCAGTCTTCCACATGTTTATATATAGTGTTTAATTCGCATAAAGCCCCTATGGGTTATATCCATTTTACAAGCAAGGAAACTGAGGCTCAAGAGAATTGCAAGGCACGTCAGAAGCCACTGAGCTTGTGAGAAATACAAGCGGAAATTACATCCATTGTTCTTGCCAACTAGTCTGTCCTATTTAGACAAATAATGCTTGTAGCTGTCATGCATTGAATATGAAAGTACCTATTTTGAAGCTGATTAGCCTCTATTCATTTACATTTTTTAATTAATTAATTTTATTATTAATTTATTTATATTTTGGCTGCCATTGCTGTTTCTTTAGTTGCAGCCAGCGGGGGCTACCCTTCGTTGCAGTGTGTGGGCTTCTCATTGTAGCGGCTTCTCTTGTGGAGCCCAGGCTCTAGGCCCCCAGGCTTCATCAGCTGCAGCATGCAGGCTCAGTAGTTGTGATGCATGGGCTTTGCTGCTCCACATGTGGTGGGCATGTGGAATCTTTCTGGACCAGAGATGGAACCTGTGTCCCTGTACTAGCTTACAGATTCTTATCCACTGTGCCACCAGGGAAGTCTTAACCTCCATCCGTAATCCACCATCAGAAATGCTCATTTCTTCTCTTTCTCCAAATTCCTGAGCCCTTGAATACAATTCTAGGGACTGTGTTTCTTTGCCTCCTCCTGGGGAAATGTCTTTATTAAGCTTTGCTCTCTAGCAGTGGAGTCTCTTTCTTTACTCATCCACTCCTTCAATAAATATTTATTGAATACCAACTCTGTTAATGCTAGCCTCATTCACAGGGAAGCATGCAGAAACAAAGATGTTTCAGCCATTATCAGAATCTTTCAGTCTTTTTGTTGGGGTTCTGAGAGTCTGCCTTGTCTAAGGATAGAGTCGCAAATGAACAAGCAGCAGAGCCAGTATTGTATGTTCAAGGTTACTTGTTATTATTGCTCCTCTTTAAGCAAGGCGTGTACAATCCTTATAATGGAAACAGGTTTCAGGCACAATCACCCACGTGCTCACTTATCCCAGATGCACTAAAGCAGTTCAGCGAGTTGTTTACCACCCAGGTATTCCTGATTCAGCAGTTTTCCTACAATTATGATTTAATTTCCCTATGCTCTACCCTCCCAAAAGGTACTAAGAAATCAAAACTGTGTGCTGCTTAAATGAATTCATTGGTGTGGAGAACAAAGCCATTTCAATATCCTCCTGCAATGTCCATTTGACTAGAAGCCAGAACATTTTACACAAGCAGCAAAATCCATCCTCTGAAATTGATTCAGGTTTTGTCCAGTGGGGGCTGGACTTGCAGAGAAAGAAAAGCACGTGCTTACCATGGCAGTTGGAAGCAGTCCCAATCACAAGAGCAGTTCTTAAAGCTGTTCTTTTGGTTTTACCTTTAATTATCTTAATGGAGCAATAAAGTTTAGTAGGAATAAAGAAAAGCAGGGAAAAGAAAGCTGGGAGTTTTTATTTATCCACTTAACAAATATTGAGCACCCACAACATCAGGGACATGTGGAAACATGAAAATTAGTCACCCAAGCCTTCTGCCTTCAAGAGAGTATGATAGAGCAGACAAGTTAACAGGCCCACACGGACATGCGCATTCATGCGCGTAAGTACACAACTGGGTTGTCCTATTCAAACTCTTAATCAGAACTTTCACTACCCAAACTCAGGAACTGAATAGATTCAGATACATTTTTAAGTAAATCAATCTCCATCCAAACTTTTACTACTCACTTCTCAAAACTCAAAAACCTCAGGAAATCAGCACCTCCACTTGCTATTCAGACTGTCGGACTCCAAAGGCAGGAACCTGGTTGATGTGGCTAACAGAATAATTAGCACTGTGTAAACCTGATAATTTTACCATGTTGGGGGCTATAGGAGTGGCCCCCCGTGCCATGAAGCTTGGAGGGGCGTGAGATACCTTCCAGCATGGGTACAATTTCTTGGAGAACATATTTTAACTGAGCCTTAAGTGATGGATAGAATTTTTTACCTCCACCCTCAGAACCACTGGCAATCCTTTTATTTGCCCTTTGTGCGCCCCCACCAAACCTGGCTCTCTACCTCTATTACCCTTCCCACCCTACTCATTCATTCTCAGGAAATGCTCTTACTTCTTCATAGAGTAAAAGAAGGGCTTGGAGTAAGAGAGAGACATATATCTCTGGTCCCTTCTTATAAGGGCACTAAACCCATCATGAGGACTCTACCCTCATGACTTCCTCTGAAATTAATCCGTCCCAAACGCCTCGCCTCACCTCCAAATACTATCAAATTGGGGGTTAGACCTTTAACAAATGAATTTGGGGAACACAAACATTCAGGTTATAACGTTAGTCTGGTTCTGCCTTTCCTAGCATCTTTTGTCTCTTCTTAGCCTTATTCTCAGGCAGGCTCAAAAGAGGGGCTTGCAGCTGTGAATGACATCACTTTCCTGACCGCATTCCCCTCTCCCCAATAAAAAGCACCCACCTTTTCTATATTTCATTCATCCTTACTTCATGCCCATCTGCCTCAAAGGAAGGAATCCCTTTAGCAAAGCAATTTTTTTCACTTGTCCTTTCAAGTCTATCCCCTCCCAAGTTTATGGATCTATGATCAACATCTGCCATGTTTTCGTCTCTCTGATCTGTGTTCCTTACTTTCCTAATCACCCCTTCCCTTTTCCATGTGCTTTGGGCAGTTAGTGATGAGATTCTGCTTTCCCTAGCATGAGGTGGGCCCACAACCCAAATAAGGCCACTTAAAATCATTAAAAAGAATACATTTGAATCAGTTCTAATGAGGTGGATGAAACTGGAGCCTATTATACAGAGTGAAGTAAGCCAGAAAGAAAAACACCAATACAGCATACTAACGCATATATATGTAATTTAGAAGGATGCAAATGATAACCCTCTATACGAAACAGCAAAAGAGACACAGATGTATAGAACAGTCTTTGGGACTCTGTGGGAGAGGGTGAGGGTGGGATGATTTGGGAGATTGGCATTGAAACACGTATGTTGTCATATGTGAAACGAATCACTAGTTCAGGGTCGATGCATGTTATAGGATGCTCGGGGCTGGTGTGCGGGGATGACCCAGAGGGAGGATAAAGGGAGGAGGGAGGTGGGAGGGGGGTTCAGGTGGGGGAACTTATGTAAACCCGGGGCGAATTCATGTCAATATATGGCAAAACCAACCAATATAATATTGTAAAATAATTTGCCTCCAATAAAAAATAAATTAATTACTTAAAAAAAAAAGATTGGACATGAGCACTGCAGGATGGAGTATTTTTGGTTTTGTTTTCTGAGACTGTCAGTTATAAAACCAATGTAAGCCTGATCATCTTACTTAAAAAAAAAAAAAATTATTTGGCTGGGTCATGTCCTGGTTGCAGCACACAGGATCCAAGGACAGTAGTTACAGCGTGGGGCCCCATAGCATGTGGGACTGAACATGCCACATCCCTGCAGAGATTGAACCCACATCCGCTGCATTGAAAGGCAGATTCTTAACTACTGGACTACCAGGGAAGTCCCAAGTCTGGACATCTTCTTTGAAGAGAGCCTGCCTAAGAACAAGGCTGAGTGGGGGAAAGGCAAATGATACCGGGAAATGAGCTACGGACTGAATATGTGCATCTCCCTGAAAATCATATGCTGGAGCCTTCACTCCCCATGTGATGGTATTTGGAGATCGGAGGGAGTGGGTATCTTTGGGAGGTAATTAAGTTTAGATGAGAGTCTTCACTATGGGATGAGTGCCTTTATAAAAAGAGAACAGAGTTTCTTCTTTCTCTCTCTCTCCCCATCAGCCATCTGCAAGCCAGAAAGAGGGCTCTCAGCAGAGTCTGACCATGCTGGCACCCTGATCTCAGACTTCCCAGTCTAGAGAACAGTGAGAAATAGCTGTCTTTTGTTTAAGCCATCCAGACTATGGTATTTTGTTACAGCAGCCTGAGCTAAGACAAGTACTGACAGCATTGTTTTTAAATTTTGGATTTTTCAATGATGTGAGCTCCAAACTTTGCTTTTGGCCTAAGGTAGCTTGAACTGAGTTTATGTGGTTTGACATCAAGAATTCTGATTACAGTAGTCTTTTCACTTCATGAATCAGCCTCCCCCCATCTCCAGTGGCTTTGGTCTCTCCGCTCATAAACTACCTCCTTCCCTTCGGTCTATATACATGCTCCAGTCTCCATCCATCCAGAAAAAGTCTTTTGTGATCCTGTAGCCACTGACTGTTCTCCCTGCTTCCCTTCATACCCACAGGTCAGTGTCGGTAGGTGATGAAGTTTTCACTAGTCTATGGAAAAACCCACAAAAGGTAAGGATAATGCAGTTACGTTTGGTTTGATGTGTGTTGAATCATAGCAACTGTTGTGGTACAATCACCTTAATCAAGATGTGGTACATTTTCACCACACCCCCTAATTCCCTCTTGACTCTTTAAAGTAAACCTCTCCCCTAGGCCCTGGCAAACACTGATCTAACTTTTCTCCCTATAGTTTTCTTTTCCCAGAAGTGGAATCATACACTACGTGGCCTTTTGTGTCTGCTTCCTTTGCTTCATTTAACTGAGACTGATTCACGTTATTGTGTGTATCTTTATTTTTTTAACTGCTGAGTAGTATTCCATTGTATGGTGGTTCAATAATTTATTTATCCATTCAGCTGATGGACATTTTAGACTGTTTTCTGTTTTGGGGAATTATGAATAAACTGCTATAAACATCTGTATACAGGTCTTTGTGTAAGCATGTGTTTTATTTCAATAGAGTAAATATCTAGGTGTAGGATAACTGGGTCATATGGTAAATATTTAAAATTATTTTTAAAATATGAAACTGTTTTCCTAAGCGGATATCCCATTTTGTACTCTTACCAGCAATGTATTGAGAGTTCAACTTACTCTATATTCTTGTCAGCACTTGGTATTATCAGGGTTTGATTTTTGGTGTCTTTGTCTTTGCCGATCTAACGGGTGTGCAGTAACACTTCATTGTGGTTTTAATTTGCATTTCCCTAATAACTAACAATGTTGAGCATCTTTTTATGGGCTTATTTGCCATCTTTATCTCTTTTTTGATTAAGAGGTCATTTCACTTAAAAAATTGAGTTGTTTGTATTTTTATTGCTTTGTGAGAGTACTTTACATACTCTGGAAAGAAATTCTTTGCCAGAAATGTTTTTGGCAAATATTTTTTTCCTAATCTGTGACATTCAAAGAACAGAATTTTAAATTGGTTCAGGCTTATGGTTTGTGTGACATTCAAAGTGCAGAGTTTTAAATTGGTTCGGGCTTATGGTTTCTGTCCTATATAAGAAATCTTTGTTTAACCAGTGGTTTTGTTTTTTAATTAAACATTTGATTCAAAGCATTTTTAATTTATTCTGAGTTGTGCTTCTTTCTTTGTTGGAATTAAAGTATTTTCAAAAAACAATAAAGTGACAATAAGAATAGATAGAAGTGTGTGTGTGTGTTTGCCTAGAAAAATACAGTTAATTGATGACTCTATGTTACTGTCATAGGTCAGGTTCCCCAGGAAACAGACAGAAATTTGCATGTGACAAAGACTCTCCTTGACTGACTGCTAGTTGCAGTCTCCTTTAAGGCCTCTTCTTAACTAGGCTTTGACCTTGGGTTTCAGTGTCTGTCCTTGTCAAGCCTGCATCACCCAGTTTTAGCAAGAATCCTAAGTCAACTTAGACAGGATCCCCCCACCCTTGATATCTGCTCACCCTCGATACCTGATCAAATTCTTCATCCCCTAGCATCCTCCAGGTAATGATATTTGATCTCCCTTGTCTGCCTTCAGCAAAAATCTTGTCAAGTTGATTTAGTCAGAATTCCCCTTAGTTTCCTTTTAGTATTTTCCACCCACTGACCCTACTCTGCTCTTGGCTATAAATTGCCAACTATCCTTCTTATATTTGTCATTGAGCCCAATTCTATACAGAGATCTCTTCTCCTATTGGAATAAATGTTTCTCCTATTCCAGAATGAAATGTTTTTTTTACCACTTTGCTGTCCAGCTGCAGTTTTCCTTTGACACACGCAAGGAATTTTACTGGGGAATACTATCAAAACCAACACCTCTAAGAGTGGGAGTGAGACAGGATTGGCAAAGGGAACGGTTGAATTATGATGCTGTTGCCTCAGAGGCTTCAGCTGATCCCAGGGGGAGTTCTGGAGCAGGAGAAGCCCTTCAGAATTGCCCTCAATAGAGGGAAGGGTCTGAATCTTTGCATTCCTCAATTCTTCCTCCCCATCAGATGAGATAATGTGTAAAACTAATATAAAATGTGGTGTAGGAGTAAGAGAGATTAAAACTTGAACTATAGTAAGTCCTGGTGAGCCCGAGGCAATCCTTTTATAAAGAGAAATAAATTAAAACTAATTAGTCATTTGTGAAACCCTTTCCATGGTTCTGTGACCTTTGCTCCCCAGCAGCCATGTATCCTGGCAACAGTTTCTGGGCTTTGTGCCTGGTTTGCATCATTCCTCTTGGCTTCCCAGGGTGAAGACATCACTTTACCTGTTCCATTGTTTCTTGCCTTCATGTGAAAAGGAATAACTGGTTTGCCTGAATGCAGATAGCTGATTTTCACAGCTGGCAGATCTGGATAATAAAGAAATTGCAGAAGGAAAGAATTCTATGCCCAGAAGTGAATCCTAAGGGATATGGACAAAGCTTTATATGAAGACTTTCATAAAGGATAAGTCTTGAGGGTATGTGGGAAATGATGTTTTGCTGGTTTTGATTTACATGCTTGGGCATTACCCAGGCATCAAGGAATCCCCTGCCCTAGTTCTCACTCTGCTGGCAACCTAAGCCAGAAAGGCAGACAAAGACTCAAAGTCAGCCTCCACCTGGCTCTGCAGAAATCAATCTGAGGTTCTGCTAGAGAAAGAGGGCTTTTCCCTCCTCAAGGTGGTCCTTCTGGGTCCTTCTAGTCCTTTCAGCAAAGTGCTCCTGGAAGTTGGGGCTGCCAAGAGAGATGAGATCAGTCTGCTATTATATTTTTAATCTGACCTTCCCCAAATGAGAAAGCTAGCCTAGGATCATTCAATCAGCTTGAGACAGAACCAGAATTAGAGTCAGATCTCCTGTCTCTCGGGCATCCCAGGTAGCTCTAGTGGTAAAGAACCTGCCTGCCAATATAGGAGATGTAAGAGACTGGGGTTCAATCCCTGGATTAGGAAGATCCTCTGATGGAGGGCATGGCCACCCATTCCAGCATTCTTGCCTGGAGAATCCCATGGACAGAGGAGTCTGGTGGGCTATACAGTCCATAGGGTCAGACACGACTGAAGCGACTTAGCACATATACACACACTCCTGTCTCTCAAGTCAGCCAAGTTAGAAACTCCGGGCTATCCTTGATTCTCCTGTCTTCCCCACTGCTCACATCCACTTGAAGTTATACCATTTTGACTTAAGATTATCTTACAGATTTATCCCCTTTCCCCCAATTATTATTGTCACTTCTTTGGCTTAGGTTCTGCCTAACCTCTTGGGCAGTTACAGCAGAAATCATAACTGATTTCTGTGTCTCTGTTTCTTCCATTTTTAGCCTGTCCTGCTCATAGCACCCAGAGTCATGGCTTTAAAGCACAAATCTTACAGCTCATTCCCCTGTCTAAACTTCTCCATAGCTCCCATTCCTTTCCATGATAAGGACCAAAACTCCTTAGTCATACATCTAAAATGTCACCCTTAACGCAGCAGCAGTTTTGAAAAATTTGACTGCAAGCACAATTCATTCTGGCTTTAACCAGAATATCACAACTGCTTTCTAAGCTAAAAGTGCTAAGGCAGGCAGTCTTACAATTGTTTTGGTGACTCTGATATTGTCAAAGATTCCACAGTTTTCTGTCCTTTCTCTTCCATCCTTGGCGTGTGGCTGTCATCCACAGGCTTCCCATTATGGTCGTAAGACAGCTATTGCAACTCAAGATATCACATCCTCCTATGACAACTTTCAAATCACAAAAGAAAAGAGGGGGAAACAGGGAACTCCTTCTCGTATAGCATTCTTCTTTTCTTTTTTTAATCAGAGGTGAAACTCTTTTTCTGTGCCCTCTGCTGCTGCTCCTGATTATTCTCTTCAGTCATGTCGGACTCTGTGGGACCCCATGGACTGTAGCCCGTCAGACTCTTTTGTTCATAGGATTCTCCAGGCAAGAATATTGGAGTGGGTTGCCATGCCCTCCTCCAGGGGATCTTTCCAACAAGGGATCCAGCCCAGGTCTCCTGCACTGCAGGCAGATTCTTTACCACTGAGCCACCAGGAAAGCCCTCTGTACCCTCTCAGTTCAGTTCAGTTCAGTTGCTCAGTCATGTCTGACTCTTTGTGACCCCATGGACTGCAGCATGCCAGGCCTCCCTGTCCATCACCAACTCCCAGAGTTCACTCAAACTCATGTCCATTGAGTCAGTGATGCCATCCAACCATCTCATCCTGTCATCCCCTTCTCCCACCTTTAATCTTTCCCAATTCAGGATATTTTCCAATGAGTCAGTTCTTCATATCAGGTAGCCAAAGTATTGGAGTTTCAGCTTCAACATCAGTCCTTCCAATGAATATTTAGGACTCATTTCCTTTAGGATGTACCGGTTTGATCTCCTTGCTGTCCAAGGGACTCTCAAGAGTCTTCTCCAACATCACAGTTCAAAAGCATCAATTCTTCAGTGTTCAACTTGGGCTTCCTTGGTGGCTTAGACGGTAAAGTGTCTGCCTGTAATGCGGGAGACCCGGGTTTGATCCCTGGGTCAGGAAGATCCCCTGGAGAAGGAAATGGCATCCCACTCCAGTACTTTTGCCGGGAAAATCCCATGGACAGAGGAGCTGGTAGGCGACAGTTCATGGGGTCGCGTAGAGTTGGACACGACTGAGCAACTTCACTTTCACTTTCTTTATAGTCCAACTCTCACATCCATAGATGAGTACTGGAAAAACCATAGCTTTGACTAGATGGACATTTGTTGGCAAAGTAATGTCTCTGCTTTTTAATATGCTGTCTAGGTTGGTCATAACTTTTCTTCCAAGGAGCAAACATCTTTTAATTTCATGGCTGCAGTCCCCATCTGCAGTGATTTTGGAGTCCAAAAAAGTAAAGTCTGTCATGGTTTCCATTGTTTCCCCATCTATTTGCCATGAAGTGATGGGACCAGATGCCATAATCTTAGTTTCCTGAATGTTGAGTTTTAAGCCAACATTTTCACTCTCCTCTTTCACTTTCATCAAGAGGCTCTTTAATTCTTTTTCACTTTCTGCCATAAGGGTGGTATCATTTGCATATCTGAGGTTATTGATATTTCTCCCCGCAATCTTGATTCCAGCTTGAGCTTCCTCCAGCCCAGCATTTCTCATGATGTACCCTGCATATAAGTTAAATAAGCAGGGTGACAATATACAGCCTTGACGTACTCCTTTCCCAATTTGGAACTAGTCTGTTGTTCCATGTCGCGTTATCACTGTTGCTTCTTGACCTTCCGAAAGATTTCTCAGGAGGCAGGTCAGGTGGTCTGGTATTCCCATCGTTTTAAGAATTCTCCACAGTTTGTTGTGATCCACACTACCAGACATCTATTTCTCTGGCCAGAACTAAATACCATACAGTGACTGAACTCAACTCAACTCAATCCTAGACCAAGCATTAGCATCAAGATAAAGGGAATTGCTACGAGTGCTTGACCTATTGTGATTTATGTCCTGGCCCTGGACCCCTTACCATCTGAACAAATCATAGTTCCATTGGCAAGAACGAGAACTGATTCATGGAATGACAACTGACAGTGTGTGCCCCCAGCCTATAATAAGGCTGTTGTGAAGTAGTCTCTGCCTACCACTTAAGCTTCATCTTCTTCCACTTTCCTTCATAATAGCTTTCATAACACTAGCCATGTGGAACCACTCACACGTTCCAAACTAGTCCTCCATGACTTTGCACATGGTGTTCCCCCGCTTGGATTATTCTCTCCCTTTGATAATCTTATGGATTCTCATTCTTCTTGAAAAGCTCAACTGAAGTGTTACCATCTTTAAAACATTTTCTGATACTCGAAAATAGCATCAGTCATGCTCCACCTTTCCTAGATCTTGACAGCGCCTGGTACATTGTAAGTGCTCAATAAATATTTGTTAAGAATTTTTGCGTCATTCAAATTATTCAAATCAGGTCATTACCACTGCTTAGATTTCAACTAAAATCATTATTTTCATCATATGAGCCATCTGATAGTTCATTTTATGTGCTAACTTGATCAGGACATGGAGTGTCCAGATATTTGATTAAACATTATTTCTGGGGTGTCTGTGAGGTTGTTTCTAGACAAGATTAGCATTTGAATCAGTAGGCTGAGTAAAACAGATGGCCCTCCCCAATGTAGGTAGGCCTCATCCACTCCATTGAGCACCTAAATAGAACAAAAACACAAGAGGAAAGAAGAATTCACTTTGTCTGACTTCTAAACTGGCACATCGGTCTTCTCCTACACTTTGGGCTAGAACTTACATCACCAACTCTTCTGGTTCTCAGGGGTTTAGACTTGAACTGGAACTACACACCAGCCATCAGATTTCTATGGGACTTCCCAGCCTTCATAATCACATGAGTCAGTTCCTTATAATAATCTCCCCCACCCTGTGTGTGTATATACACACACACATACACAAATAGTTAGAATTATGGGATAATTCTAACCCATACAACCCAGCTAATGGATTTCTTAGTATACAAGAATGCTTCTAAATTTGCTGATCAAATTGCTGATATGAAATACAGTTCTGAGGAAGCCGAAATACACTAATTTGGTGTTTAGCCCCCTAATATTTTATCCAATGGTTAACCACGACAAATAATTCTCTTTCACTCCTGCTTATCTGGCATATTTTGGGTTTTTTTGCTGCCAAATTGTCTAATGTATGTTATGTAGAGATAGGGACACAGAAATGATCACCTGTATTAGGGCTAATACTAGCTGAGGTGTGTGTACAGAAAAATTATTCAAATGCACCAGTGAGAATAAGGGCAGAAGGATGAGTGAATATGAAGTAGAAAATGATGAAATGTTAGAGTTCAATTTATCCCAGAACGTGGGAAGCAAATTCAGAATAATTTCAGGTGCACAAGTACTTTGCCTTAAGTAACATTAATGTATAAGAGCTTATTCTCTTTTTAATTAATTCTCTCTCAATTCTTGTGAATGGCCTATTTCCACAAGTCACCAGGCTCAGGAAGCTGTATTTCACCTTCTCTAGAGTCCTGTGCTCTGTCCTGGCTGACAGTGGCTTAGAGTCAACCCAGCAAAGCAGAATGTTGCAAATCTTCAGCATTGTGTTGCCTACCAGGTATTAGTTTGCAAATAAACAGAAGCCAGAAATTTCAGTGTGGCCACAGAATGGAACTTTGAGGAGGGACACTACTCAAATAACAGAATGAGACTTTTGTGGACTTTATGCATTTTAAAGGAAGGAAACAAGGGCTTTAAGTTAAAGAAGGAAAGAAACAAGGAAGGAGACAGGAAAGGAAGGGAGGAAGGAAGGAGAGAGAGTCAGAGAGGGAGGAAAGGAGGGAGAAAGAAAACTGAAGTTTTGAGGGTCAAACAGGACATCTGAAACTGTTTAGCCTGCTGCTTACAAGGACTTCCCCCGTTAAGAGTCCAGTGGTTAAGACTCTGTATTCCCAATACAGTGGGCACAGTTTCAATCCTTGGTCAGGGAACTAAGGCGCCCCATATTGGAAGGCATGGCCAGAAATAAGTAAATAAATAGACGGTTGCTTCCAGGTGTTTCTGCCTAAATTCTTTGAAATATGATTCAGGTCCACATCAGGGTCTTGTCTGGCCTTGTGTTCTCACAGAACTTTATGTGATCTGTACTCAGTCCAGGGGGGATCTCCATTCTTTACATTCAGCCACCTCCTCTGCAGGCAAAGGCTCAGATGACTGCTCACACACGCCTGACAGGAGCGAGTTCCGGTTCTCTCGTACTGGAGCCGCTCCTCAGCCCCACCGCCTTGGGCTGCTTCTGCTGCCTTTCGGCGGCCACTGATCTTGTGTCCTTGGTCCCCTTGGAATGTCTGCAGCTGAGGACTAGGCTCCGGTGGCTGTGGGGCAGAGAGGACTGGGTTACGTGCTGGGCTTGCTGGTTCATAAAGGTTTGACTGGTCATTTTAGCCAATTAAAGTTCAATTAAAGTCCAATTTAAGTTCAGGAGAAGTCCATCCCTTGTAAAATGGACTTCTCGGTTAGAGCTTCTTGAGGGTGCCTAGCAAGGAGAGTCCATGCAAAATTGTGCAGGTAGACAGTTGGACTTTCAGCGCTGCAGTCTCCTTTGGGCATGGCTCCCTCAGGACACCCAGTGGCCTCCACTGTCTCTATCAAAATCTGCCCTCAGGAACGCAGCTACTGAACTCTTTTCCACTGTGCCAGGTTCAGCCGTGTCCAACTCTTCGTGACTCCATGGACAGCAGCCCGCCAGGCTCCTCTGTCCATGGAATTCTCCAGGCAAGAATATTGGAGTGGGTTGTCATTCCCTCCTCCATGGTATCTTCTGGACCCAGAGATGGAACCTGGGTCCCCTGAGGCTCCTGCATTGGCAAGCGAATTCTTTACCACTGAGCCACTTGGGAAGCCCCCATTCCGACAGCTGCTATGGCTAAATGAGACACTCAAAAGGTCTTTTCTTTTTAAAAGTTTATTTATTTATTTGGTTGCACTGAGTCTCAGTTGCAGCCTGCAGGATCTTTCAGTTCTGCCATGTGAGCTGTTAGCTGCGGCATATTTGGTCTAGTTCCCTGATCAGGGACTACACTCAGGCTCTCTGCACTGGGAGCACAGAGTCTTAGATACTGGACCACCAGGAAAGTCCATCAAAATGTCTTAAAACAAAGATATCCATGGCTATTTTTTATATCTATCAGTACCAAGGAATGAGAGGTATTTTGGAGGATAGAAGAGCCTTTTTGGCATATCTGCTGTCATACCTCATGGGATTCAGCCTCTCAATAAGACTGACTCTTTACCATACCTGGCAAAATGTGCTCAGGACTCAAAATAAGTTTAAAGTCTCTTCTTTTCTGGACTAAACTCCAAAAGAAGCACAATCAATCTAACCATTATCAAGTGCATTCTGTGTACTAGATATTTTGGTAAGCACTTTACAAGACATTGTATTCTCCTCAAATTTAGGGAGAATATCACTGAGGACCCTCTTGACTTGTCTGAATTGAACAGCTAGAAATGCAAAGGGCATTGATTAGCTCATGAGACTCAGAAGTCCAGGAACAGGATTGGGCTCAGACATGACTGGACTCAAACAGTGTTATCGGAAACTTGTCTCTTCCCTCCATCTCTTGGACTGGTTCCATCTACCTTTATGTATTGGCTTTATTCTCATTTTCCATGTGGGGGCTGCTCCAGCCAGACAGTCTTCCAGTGTCTCTCTTTTTGGCAGAAAGTAGACTGCTTCCTCCTGAGAGGCCATACGTGCTCACTCGTGTCTGACTCTCTGCAATCCCATGGACTGTAGTCTACTAGTCTCCTCTGTCCATGGGATTCTCCAGGCTAGAATACTGGAGTGGGTTGCCATTCCCTTCTCCAGGGGATCTTCCCAACCCAGGGATCAAACCCAGGCCTCTTGCATTGCAGGAGGATACCTTACCACCTGAGCCACCTGGGAAGCAGTGCACTCCAATTATGTGGGATCATGTGTTCATCCTGAACTGGTCTCATGGCCAGGAACCTCAGAGTCTCTCCTGGGTTGGGTCACAGTCTGCATTCCTGGGGTGAGATGGTTGAACCCCCAACCAGACGGAAAAGTTAGAGGGTAGGGGAGAAGGATCTTCAAATGGAAACTGAGGGAATAGACACTCAGTAGGCACCAAGGAATTTTCAAACCCCCTGTGTTAGTATTCCAGTTTAATAGATGAGGAAACGGAGGCTCAGAGCATTTTAATAACTTGCCCACGGTCACTGCTAGTAATTGGCAGAACAGAGATCTGAATGCTGTGCTCAGTCACTCAGTTGTGTCTGACTTTTTGCAACCTTCTGGAATGTAACCCTCCAGGCTCCTCTGTCCATGGAATTTTTCAGGCAAGAATATTGGTGTGGGTTACCATTTTTTCCTTCAGGGGACCTTCCCGACCCAGGGATCAAACCTGCATTTCCTGTGTCTTCTGCGTTGCAGGCAGATTCTTTACCCACTGAGCCATCGGGGAAGCCCAGAGATTTGAATGCTGGCTGCTATATTTAGCAAGTTATATTTGTTGTTCCGTTTACTCAGAGGAAATGTGTTTGCTCTTTAAATAAATAAACCCAAGAATGCATAACTAGAGTGCATGAGCTAATGTCAAATTTTCCATAATGAAAATTATCCTTAACTTGTCCTGCAAATTTATCCCAGGGGACAGGCTAGAAGCCCTCTAAGAGAGCATAGCTCTCTTTCCAACATGCCATTGGCCAAGTTCTGCTGCTGAGGGAAAGGGAGTATGGCTGTTTATTAAAGATAGAGGACATGTTTCTAATTTCATCACCAGAATGATTTGAACCAAAGACTCTGCTGGCTTCAAGAAAACCAACATGCTCAGTGAATTTATTTTCTTTTTTTTTTTTTCAGAAATACAGGAAGGTTTTATTGGGGTCCCTGCTGCAGCAGAGGGGAACAAGAACAAAAACAGGTTCTCTTGCTAGCTGGGCTCCCCGAGGTGTGAGGAGTTGGTTATTTATATGGAGTGAGGGTAGGGGTGTGTCCAGGGGTCGAGCTGGAAGCTTGGCTTAGGTGGTTTGCCCACCCCTTTGGTGGTGCTGTGTGCAGTACTCTGCTTTTGCTCCGGACTTCCTGCTTTTGCTCCCCACCCTTCAGAAGTGGAAGTCGGGCTCTTTGGTCTCTTTGTATCTTGTTGTCCATGATTTTCCCCAGTTGCACATGCACGCAGTTCTTTTTAGTCCCTTGTAGTTTCTTTGTATTTTTACTTGAGGAGGAGATGTTTGTCCAGGTGCAAGCACTGCAGCAAAGGGTCCTCATCCTAGGACTCCGCCTGTTTTACCAACAAGTCCAGGAGAAAGTTGTGTCTTGCCTCTTCATGAGGTTTTGGGTTCCATCCTACTTAGCTATTTCGGGGAGGATGGGGTATGCTGAGTGGCTGTCTCTCTGAGCCTTTCTGTGAGATGGGGGTGATTTGGGGAAAAGAGACATATGTGTGAACATGCTCTATAAGCTTTGAAATGTTGCTGATGTTATCGGTGGTGACGATACCGGTGATGGTGACGATACCAAAAGGCAGACTCTCAGGGTTGGGACTTCAAAGGCAGCCGTCTTGACCCCACCCCAATGCTGGGTCATTTCTCCAATATTCCTACAAAGTAGCCACCCAGTCTGAACCTCTCTAGTGACAGAGAGCTCAGAACGTCCTGAGAAGGTTGTTCTGTATTTGGTGTGTCTACTTGTTAGAAAGGGTTCTCTCCTCTAGAGTGGGACAATCCTAATCTAATAATATCAGCCATGCCAGCACTGTAAGAGTTGCTTCTACACAGCATTTCATCTGATCTTTCAGATAACCCTGGGAGGTCAACATACTATACTAGGCACCGGCATTTAATAAGGGGGGAAACAGGCTCAGAGAGGTTAAGTGACTTGCTCAGGAGCCCACAGCCAGTAAAGGTAGATGCAGGCATGATTTGGACCCGAGTCCATCTGACTCCAAAACCCACACACCTGAGCTCTGGGCTGTTTAGTAGCCTTCCCTCAGAGATTCCCAAGCAAGGGTCTCAGTTTGGTCCCTGGAGGCTCCCCTTCTTATCCGCACTGGCCCTTGACCACTAACCTCTGCCAGACGTTCACCTCACCAATGTCGCTGTGCAAAAGATGTCTCCCGACTACCACCCGAAGAAGGTGAGGAAGCTGGGCTTCTGCCCTCGGATATGGCCTCTGGGACTGGGCTGGGGTGGTGAGGAGGGAGAGCCCAGGAGAGTTCTCCAGAGAGGTCAGGTCACTGCCTGTTTTCAGGGCCCAGGGTAAGCACGTACATGGAGGCCCACAGATCACATGTTTAAATATTTAAGAGTTACAGATCAAACCAGTACGCCCTTTAACGACATGTGCTGTGTCGTCCTACCTTGACAGATACATTATCTATCTGTCTACTACCTACCTACCTAATAACCTGCCAGAAGGTCAGGCTCATATTTAGCACACTCAGACTTCTCAGAGTTAAGAGTCAGAACAGAAGACTACAGGAAGAGCTGGTCCCCAGCTCTCCACCGCCCTGTGGGGGCCTCCTGCAAACACGCACACACCCAGAACAGCAAGCTGTGGGTGAATCCCTGGGTCTTGGGGTACCCACATAGTCAGTGCAATCTGTCCTCAAAGGGCAGGCCCAGGAAGAGGCCAGTGCAGGGCATTTGGGCAGAGACTTCTGGGGTGGCGGATAGCAGGCGATGCTCTAGAAAGAGAGGCTCAGGCTCAGGGTGGGCCACACCTCCTTGGGAGTGCAGATTCTCCGCCCTATAAGGGTTCTGCTCAGGGCTGGGCTCCCCTTGTCCAAGACTAGGGTTTGTGCTGATGACGAATGGCCGTCCTGGCTGGCCAGGTCTGGGCTGATTGAGGTTTCCTCTCCCAACCTGGTGGCGCGGCCCAGGGCTGCAAGTGGATGCTTCAGCGCTTCCAGCAGTACCTGGCGTCCAAGCACAGGCCCGAGGCAGTAGAGACGCTTTTCAGAGACATGGACAACATCTTCATCAGAAGCCTTGGGCCTCAAAGAGCCGATTGACCTTCACTTTAAGTTGTTTCCGGAGTCTTTCTATTTCTTTATCCAGATGTTCCTGATCTTTCTCAATCATTTCCTTTGTCTCAGGGTGAGGCATCCTGATAAACATGTTCCCAAAGCAAACCATCACGTCTTCAGTGAGGCTGAGATCCTTCTGCAGAGCCCTCAGGCCCTCCCGGTTCCGATTCCGTTTCGTATCCAGGTCCACAATCTGCCGTTTGTCCGCCAGCACCTCCTCTGCGAGCTCCTCCACCTCCCAGGTACCGCAGCACCCGCTCCGCCTCGGGCGACAGCATGATGCCTGCCAGTCACGACTCCGCTACCCCGCGATCCTATCGAGGTCACCTCCGGCTCTGCTGCACTGCAGCTCCGTCCGCGCACGCGCCGCTCTCCTGAATTTATTTTCATAGATACTTCAGATGGGTTTCGCTGCCTCTAGGAAGGAATTTGCGGAGAAGACAATGGCAAGCCACTCCAGTACTCTTGCCTAGAAAATCCCATGGATGGAGGAGCCTGGTAGGCTGCAGTCCGTGGGGTCGCTAAGGGTCGGACACGACTGAGCGACTTCACTTTCACTTTTCACTTTCACACATTGGAGAAGGAAATGGCAACCCACTCCAGTGTTCTTGCCTGGAGAATCCCAGGGACGGGGGAGCTTGGTGGGCTTCCGTCTATGCGGTCACACACAGTCGGACATGACTGAAGTGACTTAGCAGCAGCAGCAGGAAGGAATTTGAAACAGTCACCCAGGAGGTTTGGTCATTGTTCATTTTGTTCTGAACTCTCAACCACAAGAGGCTATAACGCCTATTATTAAAGGCCTTATCATATTGACCCAGGGCTGTGCACTAACCAAGATAGAGAAAGCCATGTGTACTACAGGACGGAACACTCAGTTTAGAGTTAGCAGAGTCCTGGATCTTGTACTGATGAGCTGTAACCACAGACAAATCACCTAACCTTTCTGGTTCTCACTTTGTTTATTTGTAATATCTTTAAAATGAAGTTCTTCTTTTATAGATTTTTTTGTGTGAAATTCAGATGATATAATGTCTTTTAAAATTCCAGAACATCTGTAAGCCTTTAAATATTTCATAAAGATGTAGTATTATAAACCTTCCAATGTTAAGAATCTGGGATCCCTCATGCTAATCATGGGTGTCCTATTAATGAGTCACCTCTATTCCCATGGCCCACCCACTGGAAAGGGCAGCTCCCTGCCAAGGAGCCCTCTCTCTTCACTCTTCTGCAAGGCAGTCTTCTCCAGCCAGCCTTTCACCTTTAGGCTACTTCTGGTGAAAGTCGGTCACCAGTCCTTGTGTCCCTTGAACTCCCAGAGACACAGGTCAAGACCTCCAAATGGTTCTTGTGAAATGCTCTCAATTTGTTTAAGCCGAGAGAGTGTTTCCCAAGGCAGAATGGGGATGGAACAAGTTGTGGAACACAACGGGACCACTCTCTGTAACGGAGCTCTTGCTCTGGCCTCTTCAGTTCAGTTCAGTCGCTCAGTCGTGTCCGACTCTTTGCGACCCCATGAATTACAGCACGCCAGGCCTCCCTGTCCATCACCAACTCCCGGAGTTCACTCAAACTCATTAAATCTCCCCAAAGATGGTTCTAGTTTCTCCTCCATAGCCTGTAGGTGGATACTGGCAGATACTGGCAGAGCCACTTTACAATGTGTTTGTATGTCCTGCATAGCCAGGCTGTTTAGCACTTTCTTTCAGAATGTGCCAAATTAGGATCTACCATCCTATTCTTCAATTCAGTTCAGTCGCTCAGTCGTGTCCGACTCTTTGCAACCCCATGAATCACAGCACGCCAGGCCTCCCTGTCCATCACCAATCCCGGAGTTCACTCAAACTCATGTCCATCAAGTCGATGATGCCATCCAGCCATCTCATTCTCTGTCGTCCCCTTCTCCTCCTGCCCCCAATCCTTCCCAGCATCAGACTCTTTTCCAGTGAGTCAGATAGTCGCATGAGGTGGCCAGAGTATTGGAGTTTCTGCTTTAGCATCAGTCCTTCCAATGAACACCCAGGATTGATCATGGCATCTGGTCCCATCACTTCATGGGAAATAGATGGGATAACAGTGGAAACAGTGTCAGACTTTATATTTTTGGGCTCCAAAATCACTGCGGATGCTGATTGCAGCCATGAAATTAAAAGACGCTTACTCCTTGGAAGGAAAGTTATGACCAACATAGATAGTATATTAAAAAGCAGAGACATTACTTTGCCAACAAAGGTCCATCTAGTCGAGGCTATGGTTTTTCCAGTGGTCATGTATGGATGTGAGAGTTGGATTGTGAAGAAAGCTGAGCGCCGAAGAATTGATATGTTTGAACTGTGGTGTTGGAGAAGACTCTTGAGAGTCCCTTGGACTGCAAGGAGATCCAACCAGTCCATTCTAAAGGAGATCCTATTCTTAGCTTAAGATAATAGAGGAAGTAATTTTCTATACAAAATAAAAATCACCTGTAATTCCACTACTTTTTTCTTTTCTTTTGGAAGAGAATTAAGAGTGAAAGTCTTTTTCCTTCCCTTCATCTTTACCAGTTTGGTATGCACCTTTTAACACTGTTTCTGTGCTTATTCAAATCTAAAAATAGGCAGACTGGGGGCTTCCCTAGTGGTCTAGTGGTTAAGACGTCGCCTTCCAGTGCAGGAGGTGTGGGTTTGATCCCTGGTTGGGAACTAAGATCCCATATGTCTCCTGGCCAAAAGACTAAAACATAAAACAGAAACAATATTGTAACAAATTCAATAAAGACTTTAAAAATGGTTCACATTAAAAAAATCTTTTAAAAATGCAATAAAAGATAGATATCTGATAGATGATAGATAGTTAATAGATACACAGCTAGATGATCTTAAAACATAGCTGCAAAATTTTTGATATCACTCCCATCGAGAGGTGGACTTTAGGTTCTCTTCCATTGAAAAGAGGCAGACTTGTGACTGACTTGAACATTCTCTATGCTTTTTTTTTTTTCTCAATATAATTTTCTTTTTTTTTTTTTACAGTTCATAACTTTTATAAATAAAATAAATTAAATGTACAGTGAATAAGTTCTCTGAAATATTTCAATATTTCTGCAGGTTTAGTAACATCGTAAAATACATTTCAACTAAAATTCACAAATCTAAAAACCTGTTAGGTATTTTTAGGCATTTTAAGTTGGAAATGAAGACCAATGTTACATCGTAATATGCCAATTACAAATAGTACTTCAAATAGCAAATACTACAGTTTGTCCCAAACTTTAAAAACTATTCATGAACTCAACACTGAACTATTGATGGCTATGAGAATTGTTTCCTAGCCTTTTTGAAAATTTCAACCCATTTACGTTTAAGGTAATTATTGATAAGTACGATCCCGTAGCCATTTTCTTTATTGCTTTGGGTTCAAGTTTATACACTTTTTCTGTGTTTCCTGTCTATAGAAGATCCTTTAGCATTTGTTGGAGAGCTGGTTTGGTGATGCTGAATTCCCTCAGCTTTTGCTTGTCTGTAAAGCTTTTGATTTCTCCTTCATATTTGAATGAGATCCTTGCTGGGTATAGTAATCTGGGCTGTAGGGTATTTTCTTTCATCACTTTAAGTATGTCTTGCCACTCCCTTCTGGCCTGAAGAGTTTCTGTTGAAAGATCAGCTGTTATCCTTATGGGAATCCCCTTATGTGTTATTTGCTGCTTTTCCCTTGCTGCTTTTAATATTTGTTCTTTGTGTTTGATCTTTGTTAATTTGATTAATATGTGTCTTGGAGTATTTCGCCTTGGGTTTATCCTGTTGGGGACTCTCTGGGTTTCTTGGACTTGGGTGATTATTTCTTTCCCCATTTTAGGGAAGTTTTCAACTATTATCTCCTCAGGTATTCTCTCATGGTCTTTCTTTTTGTCTTCTTCTTCTGGGACTCCTATGATTCGAATGTTGGAGCGTTTAACATTGTCCCAGAGGTCTCTAATATTGTCCTCATTTCTTTTAATTCGTTTTTCTTTTTTCCTCTCTGTTTCATTTATTTCTACAGTTCTATCTTCTAGTTCGCTAATCCTGTCTTCTGCCTCTGTTATTCTACTGTTTGTTCCCTCCAGAGTGTTTCTGATCTCATCTATTGCATTATTCATTGTATATTGACTCTTTTTTATTTCTTCTAAGTCCTTATTAAATCTTTCTTCCATCTTCTCAATCCTTTTCTCCAGGTTATTTATCTGTAACTCCATTTTGCTTTCAAGATTTTGAATCATTTTCACCATCAAAATTTGAAATTCTTTATCAGGTAAATTCCCTATATCTTCTTCTTTTGTTTGTGTTGGTGGGCAATTATCTTGTTCCTTTACTTGCTGGGTATTTCTCTGCCTCTTCATCTTGCTTATATTGCTTTGCTTGGGGTGGCCTTTCCCTCTTCTTGCAGTTTGTGGAGTCCTCTTTATTATGTAGTTTCTTCGCTGTGTGTGGGGTTGGAAGGGTGATTGTCTGGGTTCCCTGGTTAGGGAAGCATGTGTCGGTGTTCTGGTGGGTGGAGCTGGATTTCTTCTCTCTCCTTTAGAAGACAATGGGCTGCTTTTCTGGGAGCCTGATGTCCTCTGCCAGTATTCAGAAGTTGTTTTGTGGACTTTACTCCGCGTTCAAATGTTCTTTTGATGAATTTGTGGGGGAGAAAGTGGTTTTGCCATCTTATCGCCCCGCCATCTTGTTCCTTCCTCCCCAGAACACTGGATCCTTATATTCCACTTGGTCGTGGAGTATCTCTTCCCAGCTGCTCCAGCAAGGTGCAGCCGCTGTACCTTACCTTGGACGAGGGGTATCTCCTCAAGGCCGCCCCTCCTGCTTTGAATGCGGATCAGCTCCTCTCGGCCCTCCGGTGCCCAAGCAGCCACCGCCTCCTGGACGTGGTACAGCTCCTCTCGGCCACCGCCCTAACCCTGGGCGCCGGGTAGCTCATCTCAGCCACGATTCTGCACGTGGTCGGTTGCGCCGGAGCCGGGCGTCTCCCGCGTCTGCGCCTGCGCCGCCGGAGCCGGGCGTCTCTCTATGTTTTTTTTCAAGCCTTTTTTTTTTTCTATGTGGATCGTTTTTTAAAAGTCTTTATTGAATTTGTTACAATATTGCTTCCATTTTATGTTTTTTGATTTTTGGCCTTAAGGCATGTGGGATCTTAGTTCCCTGACCAGGGAACAAAACTGCAGTGGCTGCATTGGAAGGTAAAATATTTTTTTAAAAAATTATTTATTGATTTTTCTTTTTTGGCTGTGCTCGGTCTTCGTTACCTTGCAGGCTTTTCTCTAGTTGCAGCAACTGGGGGCTACTCTCTAGTTGCGGCGTGCAGGTTTCTCACTGAGATGGCTTCTATTGTTGCCCACCATGGACTGTAGGGCACTGGGGCTCAGTAGTTGCGGCTCGAAGACTCTGGAGCACAGGTTCAGTAACTGACGCGCATGGACTCAGTTGCTTCATGGAATGTGGGATCTTCCCGGACCAGGGATGGAACCCTTGTCTCCTGCATTGGCAGGCAGACTCTTTACCACTGAGCCTCCAGGGAAGCCTGAAAGTCAAAGTCTTAACTACTGGACTGCCAGAGAAGTCCCCAGGTATACAGCTTTTGCGATAATCCACATGAGAGACAAGGGCTAAATTAAGGAAGTGGTGGAAATAGGAAGAAGAAGTAGGACCCAGCTGGGAAATACTCAGCCTCCAGAGTGCAGCCCCACTGGCCAGGATCAAGAGTAATGAAGCATCAAGGATAAGAAGCGTTAAGAGATAGGAGAAGAAGGTGCAGGGCAGGTCCGCTTGTACAGACTGTAAAGGTATGTCTCCTTGGGTGTGTTCTGGCTTTTTTCTCTGTGCGCAGAATCAAGCTTTCTTACCCCAGGCAGTGATTACATGATTTAGTTCTGCAAATGGGGGACCCTGAATGTTAGCCTACAGATTACATTAATCAATCTATTTTGTTTCATCTTCCATGCTACTTAAAAGCCTCTTAGAAAGAAAATATATGCAAAGTAATGTACAAATTAGCAGAGCCTTGTCATCCTTTTCAGCTGAGCCCTGGTTCTCTGTCAGTGAACAAAGAGGCCCTGGGTGGGCAGGGTCAGTCTATGGCAATCAGTCTTCGTGGGATCAAGCTCCCTGCAACAGGGCAGTGAGGTGAGCCTACAGAACTACAGAAAGACAGAGAAAAATCGCTTCCTAACACATTTCAGGATATACTAGGTCCAGACTGTAGAGCAGTATGTGAGTAGGAATAGTTTGCATTCTAAAAAAGATATGCACATGTGTGAATATGGATGTAGACAAAGTCTGGAAGCGTAATGCCTACATGGGAAAGGTTAGTATCTCTGGAAGTGGAATTCCTTCTGGTTTTGTTGGTTTATTTGTCTGTAGGGTCCTTTGTGCTTTTTTTTTTTTAATGTTTTCCAAGTTTCCTGCATACATATTACTTCTGAAAATTAAAAAAAAAGAAAAAAATTGTATGTTAAAAGCCAGTAGGCCCTCAGAATTTCATCCGTCTTGCCCCTCCTTAGTAGTGCTAGAGCTTCCTGAAGGTTCCTCTTTAGATCAGCCTACTGTTCTTCACCTCATAAAGTAGGAGATTGCAGAGAGAAATAAACTACTGGGCATGCAAAGTTTAGGGATCTTCTGATTCTCCCTTTTCTAAACCTTCCTCTGACACTCACCCCTTTCTCCAAGTGCTCGGGCCTGCCCCAGGGTCCCCCTATCCTCTCTCCTGTGCCAGGTCTGCAGTCTTCAGTCACCATGTCTGTGCCCCCAAATCACTTCTCTCTCTAGCATTTTCCCTATGCTCCTATTCCCTACTCTCCATCCAAGTGCCTCGCAGGTAGCTCTCAGGCAGATGCTGGAAACTGTCAACAAACATCAAACTGATTCATAACATTTGAATAGCTAATAGATTCAGACTCACGGGTTTTAAAAGAGGTTGCCCAGTTAATGTTACCATGTCTCTAATTGGTGATATTAAAGCTTTAATCAGATGTGGATTTTCAAGCTCCTATTAAATCCATGTGCACGCAGGTCACAACCTCTTTTAGCCAAACACGGAAGGTTTCCTGTAGCCAGGCGCTATCACCATTACTATCAGATACTGCTGCTGCTGCTGCTAAGTCACTTCAGTCGTGTCCGACTCTGTGTGACCCCATAGGCGGAAGCCCACCAGGCTCCCCCGTCCCTGGGATTCTCCAGGCAAGAACACTGGAGTGGGTTGCCAATTCCTTCTCCAATGTGTGAAAGTGAAAAGTGAAAGTGAAGTCACTCAGTCGTGTCCGACCCTTAGCGACCCCACGGACTGCAGCCTACCAGGCTCCTCCATCCATGGGATTTTCCAGGCAAGAGTACTATCAGATACAGCAGCAACTAATTCAGTCAGATTGATGGACGCCGAGATGGTGGCCAGACTCATCTACAGAGCTAGAGTGCGAGAAACTAATTTCCTCCTGGCCTGAAGTTCTCCAGGTCACTCCTGGTTACAGGGAAAATGACATGAGTCACGGTGTCTCCTGAGCCAGCTCATGGGGTGCTGTACACAGCTAAGCCACCAATAACAATAGGTGTATGCAGAATGCTTGTTGTTACACCCCATTAGTTCCAAAGCTCTAACTCTAATTTCCCAGAAGAAAGGTTAGGGAAACTGCAAGATGTGGCAGTTACAAAAGCGCTTCAATCCAATACCCAAAGGGGAAAAATGCCAACTGACTTCTGGAGTCTAGCCAGTGAGCTAGCTCAGAGCAAGGCTGGACCTGCCCAAGAGAATCCCTTCCCTGGGGGAACTTGAAATCGTTGGGAGGGTTTTCTGTGGAAGTAGAGGTGAGGAATTTTTTTGTTGTTGCTTTGTTTTTATGCCAAAGAAAACCCCCACAAAGATAAGTACCTACAAGGTGCCAAGTGTTGTGCCAGGCACCTTTGCTACCAATCTGAATATGGATCAGTCCTTGCTCAGAAGGAAGCTACAATCCAGTTATGGGCTGGTAGTGGGGACTGATGCAAATGATGAAACCAACAGAAATAAAATAAATTAGGCCCTATAAGAGAGTATAGAACAGAGATGAGAATAGAGACCAGTAAGCCCTCAGGCCAGGAAAGAGGCAGGTGGGTAGTGAGGATCCGGTGAATGGGAGAGAGGCAAGTGGGGGGAGGGGAGCGAGGAGAAAGAGGTGAGAGGAGAAGGGGGAAGGTTGGGGGTGGTGGCAACGTCCTTCAATGACCACAGCAGTGGGGTAACCAGGGTGTTGCACTGCACTCCCACTGCAGGGAGCTAGCTGAGTCAAGCTGAGCCACCCTGGCTCAATGGGGTTGGATTCCAGGCCCCAGGCTTCACCTTGGGGTCAGGGCAGGGTTGGGGGTGGGGTCAGAGCTGGTGGGCCTCCTTCAGTTCAGTTCAGTTCAGTGGTGTCTGAATCTTTGCAACCCCACAGACTGCAGCACACCAGGTCTCCCTGTCCATTACCAATTCCCAAGGTTTACTCAAACTCATGTCTAATGAGTCGGTGATGCCATCCAACCATCTCATCCTCTGCCATCCCCTTCTCCCCATGCCTTCGATCTTACCCAGCATCAGGATCTTTTCAAATGAGTCAGTTCTTCGCGTCAGGTGGCCAGAGTATTGGTGTTTCAACTTCAACATCAGTCCTTCCAATGAATGTTCAGGACTGATTTCCTTTAGGATGGACTGGTTGGATCTCCTTGCAGTCCAAGGAACTCTCAAGAGTCTTCTCCAACACCACAGTTCAAAAGTGTCAATTCTTTGGCGCTCAGCTTTCTTCACAGTCCAAATCTCACATCCATACATGACCACTGGAAAAACCATAGCCTTGACTAGATGGACCTTTGTTGGCAAAGTAATGTCTCTGTTTTTTAATATGCTGTCTAGGTTGGTCATAACTTTCCTTCCAAGGAGCAAGCGTCTTTTTATTTCATGGCGCAGTCCCCATCTGCAGTGATTTTGGAGCCCCCCAAAAATAAAATCAGCCACTGTTTCCCTATCTATTTGCCATGAATTGATGGGCCCAGATGCTATGATCTTAGTTTTATGGATGTTGAGTTTTAGGCCAACTTTTTCACTCTCCTCTTTCACTTTCATCAAGAGGCTCTTTAGTTCTTCTTCACTTTCTGCCATAGGGTGGTGTCATCTGCATATCTGAGGTCATTGATATTTCTTCCGACAATCTTGATTCCAGCTGTGCTTCATCCAGCCCGGCATTTCTCATGATATACTCTGCGTATAAGTTAAATAAGCAAGGTGACAGTATACAGCCTTGACGTACTCCTTTCCCTATTTGGAACCAGTCTGCTGTTCCATGTCCAGTTCTAACTGTTGCTTCCTGACCTGCATACAGATTTTTGAAGAGGCAGGTCCATGAAATTAAAAGACGCTTGGACTGCAAGTTCTAACTGTTGCTTCCTGACCTGCATACAGATTTCTCAAGAGACAGGTCAGGTGGTCTGGTATTCCCATCTCTTTCAGAATTTTCCAGTTTGTTGTGAAAGGCTTTGGCATAGTCAATAAAGCAGAAATAGATGTTTTTCTGGAACTTTCTTGCTTTTTCGATGATCCAGCGGACGTTGGCAATTTGATCCCTGGTTCCTCTGCCTTTTCTAAAACCTGCTTGAACATCTGGAAGGTCACGGTTCGCGTATCGCTGAAGCCTGGCTTGGAGAATTTTTGAGCATGACTTCACTAGCACATGAGATGAGTGCAGTTGTGCAGTAGTTTGAGCATTCTTTGGCATTGCCTTTCTTTGGGATTGGAATGAAAACTGACCTTTCCAGTCCTGTGGCCACTGCTGAGTTTTCCAGATTTGCTGGCATATTGAGTGTAGGATTTGAAATAGTTCAACTGGAATTCCATCACCTCCACTAGCTTTGTTCGTAGTGATGTTTCCTAAGGCCCACTTGACTTCACATTCCAGGATGTCTGGCTCTAGGTGAGTGATCACACCATCATGATTATCTGTGTCATGAAGATCTTTTTTGTCCAGTTTTTCTGTGTACTCTTGCCACTTCTTCTTAATGTCTTCTGCTTCTGTTAGGTCCTTAACATTTCTGTCTTTTATCGAGCCCATCTTTGCATGAAATCTTCCCTTGGTATCTCTAATTTTCTTGAAGAGATCTCTAGTCTTTCCCATTCTAGGGTTTTCCTCTATTTCTTTGCACTGGTCACTGAGGAAGGCTTTCTTACCTGTCCTTGCTATTCTTTGGAACTCTGCATTCAGATGGATATATCTTTCCTTTTCTCCTTTGCTTTTCGCTTCTCTTCTTTAGGCGGGGACTTCTTTATTTCCTCAGAGAACACCTTCTTCAGGGCCCAGGAGGCCTTGTTCAGGCCGTCACTGCCTCTCTCCATGTCCATGTCCCTGTGTTCAGCTGCCTCAGGCTGTCCAGGGAGGTCAGCTGCGGGAAGGCACGGGTGGGTCGCAGGTCAGTCTCCCTGATGTTGCACTAAGCCTGCAGGACCAGTTCCAACAAGGAGATGCAGTTCACAGCTTGCACCGCCCAGCACAGTGGTCCCATACAGATTTCCTGAGATTTCCGTGTTCCATGAAATTCCAACGAAAGACACGGTTCCAGCACTAGATTTTTATATCAGCTTATTTTTCTTTAGTTTCGTGTTTAACTCTAAAATTAAAACTAATTTTATAACCCTTGAAAATTGAAGTGGTACAATCTGGTCTGTTGGTTTCCCATGGTTGGTTCATTTGGATCCTCCTTTCTCTGCTGTGAGTCTCTTCAATTCACACTTGTCCTTAGAAGATACATCAGAGAAATGATGAGAAAAAAGTGCATCTTTAAGTAGTGAGGATATGCTTCCTAACCTACTTCCAAAGAGATTCAGAGGAACCAACTAATGTATCATTTAACTGATCCAGTTTAAATGATTATAAAAAAGTTGGAGAGGAAAAGCTACATTTCAACTTTATTTCCTCAATTAGCCTGATAATTGGGAGATAAGTATAGAATCCGAGAGCTGGTGATGGACAGGGAGGCCAGGCGTGCTGTGATTCATGGGGTCACAAAGAGTCGGACACGACTGAGCGACTGAACTGAACTGAACTGAAGTATAGAATATGTCACATCCACTCCAAAGTATATTTATAGGAAAAATGCCAGAGGTCTGGCTCTCTACTCTTTTCTCTGACTTTCCAGATGCTCTCTTATTAGATGCACCTAAAATATACAAATTTATATGGTAAACTATGCATGTAGTCCTTTTAAATTAATTTTTAAAATTATAAGCAATATATGCCTGTGAGTTAAAATAGAAGTCCAGAAGGGAATAACAGTTACTTCCCACAAGTAATCACAGTCAATAGCTTTGAAATTCTCTTTCCAAAATACGTATTAGAACAAGAAGTTTATATTGCAGATTTTGGCATCTCCAGCATTTCTGTATTGGAAATGCTGTTGTGTGTGTTGAGGGGACTTTTTGCCACCCCATGGACTGTAGCACACCAGGCTCTTCTATCCATAGGGATTCTCCAAGCAAGAATACTAGAGTGGGTAGCCTTCTCCAGGGGATCTTCCTAACCGAGGGATGGAACCAGGTTCTCCCTCACTGCAGGTATATTTTTTTTATCAGCTGAGCTACTGGGGAAGCCTGAGAAAAGTGGGGGATCTAGTTAAATGGGAATGCTAGGAGAGAAGCTTTATTTGCATAGCAAGCAATTCTTATTTACACTGAGGTTGGTTTGGCCTGGTTTGGAGATGGGGAGTGGAAATTGGAGGAGATATGAGAGAATTGAAACTCTAATACTTTGGCCACCTCATGCGACAAGTTGACTCACTGGAAAAGACTCTGATGCTGGGAGGGATTGGGGGCAGGAGGAGAAAGGGACGACAGAGAATGAGATGGCTGGATGGCATCACCAACTTGATGGAGATGAGTTTGAGTGAACTCCGGGAGTTGGTGATGGACAGGGAGGCCTGGCGTGCTGTGATTCATGGGGTTGCAAAGAGTCGGTCACAACTGAGCGACTGAACTGAACTGAAAGGTTACTCAGAGCGAGTTGTGGCAAGCACTGCCATATATATATATTTCTACAACTTGCTGTTTTAATTTAAAAATAAGTCTTGAACATGTCATCATATCATCAATACATTATATATCTACCATCTTCTTTTATGATAATTACATAGGATTCCATTGTATTTAACTAGACTTCTGATGAGCATTTAGATCTTTTCCACTTTTCACTAAGTATTTTTGTGTCTCTTATGTGTGAACATGAAGTCATGAACTTGTGTACACACACACACATATATATAATCTGCTCATAACTTGAGAATTTATATAAAGTAGATTCAAAGAAGAGAAATTTCTAGGATAAAGAAGATGTGCACTTTAAACTTTGAAAGAAAACGACCATTGTGTAATATACAGTTAATATACTGTTCCGAGTATAGTTGTTATATGACCCCCTCCTTCCATTGTGATAGCAGTCTTATATATAAGATAGTAGTCACATATAAGATAGTGTCTTATATGATTAAAAGTGATCATGTAATTCTGTGTCCAGAACACCTTTAAAAGAGAAAGTGGATGCTATTAGTCACATGCTTATACCACAGGCATAAACCAGGTTATCCTGGGCAACCTGGAACATTTAGTTACCCTAATAATTATTAACATGAACATTATTAATGAGCATCAGATTGCTGAAAACTTAAGAAATTTCCATTACCCTCCTTTTATCCCTCCCAAACTTACTTTCTCACTCCCACAGTATTACACGGAAAAGATGGGCCCCCCACCCAGGGTAACCCTGTGGACCAATACTCCAAAATGAGAATAGCAGATCAACTGAGAGAACAGACTGGGCCCTGCCCAGGTAGAAGACAAGAGACCATATATTACTCATTCTCGAAGTCAGGAGACTTCCCTGACTACACGTGGACAGAAAGACTCCTTGGAGGTCAAAAAGGGAGTGACACTAACTGATGTACACTACCCATAGGCCTCTTCACCAGCATCCATCTTGGTTAAGAGATGTGTGCGCGCACATGGGAAGATCCTCAGATATACCAAATATGGACTCTGAACCAGGCAAATCAAAATGATTGCCCAAAGGAAACCCGGAAGAAATGCCGCATAAAAATAATTCGAACTACCATGAGGGCTTGACTCAGCGACTCTTTCTTTGAGTTCACCTGTGTGTCTATCTGCACAAACTGTAGTCTCTTTTTTTTTTTTTTTCCTCCTCTGGATAAATACTTTGTTTCACTACCTTTCATCTTTGTGGGAACTCTTTTTCTTCAAAGCTAATGGGCCAGGACCTTGTCATTGACCACTGGTCTAGCGGCTAGGATTTAGTCCTCTCACTTCCGAGGACTGACCTCAATCTCTGGCTGGGGAACTGAAGCCTTGCTTCAGAAAGGCACTGCAGGCCAAGGCTGTCTAAGACCAAGAGAGTGTATGGAACTTGCAGTAACCTGCTCATGAGATCTTATCCTAGTGGCAGCAAACCAAAGCTTTAGGGGAAAAGAGGAAGAATTAGCTTCTAAGTATTTTGCCCTATTAAACTTTTCATTTGAAGAATGAAAATTCCCAAACCAGGGCTCAGAGTTGGAAAATGAAATATCTCACAGAATAAAGAAATAATACGGAGGGAAGAAAAAAAAGTTGTTTTGAAAAATAGTAATAAAACTTTACCACAAAACATTTGCTTCCTGTAAATCCAGCCTCAGGATTCCCTGATGAGCCCCAAAGCTATGGAAAAACATGAAAAAGAACATAGTGTATTCAGTTTTCTGAGGCCTATGACTTGGCTACATTTTAGATAATCCCTGGACTAATGTTGATTTTTATGGCTCAGCCTCAGAACATGTCTTCTCTTTGCTGTCTTATAAAATGCTGGCGAGTCTTAGGCTACTTCTTTGGTTTTTTATGGACAGTCCAAGACCTGGAATATTAGACATATGGCCTTCTATCACTTATGTCAGTTCCCATTTCCAAGACAGCTGGGAAAAAAAATGTATCTCATTCCCAGGCAAGATCAATCTACAGCAAAACTCTGCGTATGTTCAAGAGATGACAGGCAGGTTGTTCCAGATGGAAAAAGAGAGCCCATCACATGCCTTGTACGTGTGTGTTCCCTTTCCTCCAGCAGTGCCTTTTGTTATTCATTAAGGATTATATTCCTTTTTCTGCCCGTTATCCCAGGCTCAGGAAGAAAAAGCCCTTGACGGGTTAATGAATTGCCTAGCAAACTGAATGATTTATCTTGTGTTTCTCACTAAATGAGAGGTTTCAACAGAGGTGCTGGGAGTGTGTTTCTAGCTAAGGGCAAGCTGCTGAAATGCCTCAGAGCCTTACAATCCACTGTCTGAAGACGACCCCATGAGAGGGTATTTTCCAAAACATTCCTCATGTCACCTCTTGTCCATTGGCTGCTAATTCAAAATATGGATGTAATGGTCTAAATTTTTTTAAGGCTGAATGTTACAACAACACATTGTGTAGTAGGTGCAACTATTAAGCGACGCTGATTTTTTTTAGCATACAGCACTAGCCCCGCTTTCTCACCCAGGCTTTGTTTTGATTAAGGCAGGCATTGGCAAAACATTTGAAATTCTTTCTGTTTCTGTGAAACAGATGTTTTCCTTTGTCAAACGCTATCTGAAAGCTGAGATCAATCTATAGATATTGACAATAGAAGATAGCTAAGATGTTTGTTTGTCAAAAACAAACAATGATTGCCAAACAGTATGTAAGGCAGATCCCATTCATGTAAAAATATGTATAAATATAGTGTGTGTTGGTATATGAATGGAGGAAATTTGAAAGACTATGTACCACATTATTAATAGCTGCTATGTCTGGGGGTGGGATTGCCAGGGCTTTTTACTTCCTGAGACATCTGTATGATTTGCCTTTTATACAATAAGCATCTGTTACTTTTCCAATCCAAAAGAGAAAAGGGATGCCAAAATAAAGTTACTCATGAGGACTGAACTGATTTCTTAGCCCTACAGTCAAATGTGCCAAGTTAACCAAAAGCAAATATAAGCAGGAATGACCAGTTCATCATGTGGAAGACAGCATTATTATATATTAATAAATGTTGTATATATGCTTCTGAGGATGGAAGAAAAGGACAAATGCCAGACAGACATAATTTTTTATTTGTTAAAAATAAATTTGTTTTAAAAATAAGTAAATTTATTTCTTAACCTGCTTAGAAAACTTTTCAAACTCTTAGAATTATTTTGAAGAGTACTCATCTTGGTTGTATAATCTGAACTCTCAGTTTTGGAAAATGTTCAGCTAGAATATGTCAGATGTCAGATGTACTGATAGACAGTTTGATTATATCAGCAGATCTAACGCACCATTTTGTGAGTCATCACAGTATGAAGGAGTGAAAAGTACATAGTTTTTGGAGATTCATCCTGGATTCAAATCTCCCCATCCCACTATATTTGTAATTTGATATTGAACAAGTTACTTAACTGCCTAGAGCCTCAGTTTTCAGAATTTATATGCTTTGTAACAATAATTACTGAGGTAGGGTGGTTGTAAAGCTTAAACAAAATAATCTATAAAGTGCATTTTAAAACCTACAAAAAAAGATGCTCTAGCTATAGCAGGACTATTGAGTGAATGAATGAATGGGAAAATATTATTCTTCTAGACTTCGTTAAGTGTCCCTACCAAAATGAAGGAGAGAGAGTCTTTCTAATTCCTTCAAATGTGGAGTTTTTTCCAGAACAAAAGTGACTCTTGTGATTTAGAGAATGGAAAAAGCAAATAATAGTTGAATGAAGGCTCTAGATTTAGAATAATGCTCGAAAATTCTGAAATTGTCATACACACACACACACACAGTTACACCTAGAACCTATCATCTTTTTCAGGCTATCTCAAATGTCACAGCCCTTGTGAAGTCTTTGCTGATTTCCCAGGCAAAAGCAGGAACTCCCTCCCAAGGAAGGCCTGGTGTGGAAAGATTAGCTATGCCAATGAGATTCTCTTTCAGAGGAATTAAAGCTAATAGAATGGACAGAGAAAGTGGACAGAGAAGCCCACTTTTAGTAGGAGTTCTGTTAATGACTGTGCCCCAGAATGACAGTTCTATGACTCAAATCTACTCTTGGTCCCCCAGTTAGCAAAGAGAGTCCATCTAGTCAAGGCTATGGTTTTTCCAGTAGTCATGTATGGATGTGAGAGTTGGACTGTGAAGAAAGCTGATCGCCGAAGAATTGATGCTTTTGAATTGTGGTATTGGAGAAGACTCTTGAGAGTCCCTTGGACTGCAAAGAGATCCAACCAGTCCATTCTAAAGGAGATCAATCCTGGGTGTTCATTGGAAGGACTGATGCTAAAGCTGAAACTGCAATACTTTGGCCACCTCATGCGACGAGTTGACTCACTGGAAAAGAGTCTGATGCTGGGAGGGATTGGGGGCAGGAGGAGAAAGGGGCGACAGAGAATGAGATGGCTGGATGGCATCACCGACTCGATGGACATGGGTTTGAGTGAACTCCGGGAGTTGGTGATGGACAGGGAGGCCTGGCGTGCTGTGATTCATGGGGTCCCAAAGAGTCGGATACGACTGAGCAACTGAACCTAACTGAAAATCAGGATATTTTAATTTACTTATCCTATATGGAAATTTTGGCAGTGTGTAGTCACCTCAGAGAGAAGTTTAAAATCCCCATTCTTTTAGAAATATCTTGACCTGACAGCTTCTTTGTAGCCACTCATCATGTTTTCTTTCCTTATCCTGCAGCATTTTCTGCTTTTCCATTTGCCACATGATGCTTCTGACCAGCAATGTCGACACAAGCAATATTTGGGGAATCTCAGAGCGAGATAGTTCAGATGTGAGTCTGGTGACCAGAAGAGAACTAAGGACCAAATGTCTAGATTTGGAAAATAACAGAAAACTGTTATTTAAAATCTACAAGAGTAGAAGAAAATGTGTAATGATTGTGAGTGTGACTAGAAGAACCTAAAACAAACTTGATGCTGGGCAAGCCGAGGAACAGGAGGAGGAAAATCTCATGAAGGAGCACTCAGAGGAGAGACCAACAGAAACCATTGGTGATCAGTTCCCAGGAGGTTTTGATGGGAAGGTAAAGATAGAATTCAGATTGTAGTGACTTTTTGTTAGTTTGTCCTGGCTGTGTTGGGTCTTCATTGTTGCGCAGAGGCTTTCTCTAGTTGTAGCGAGTGGGGGCTACTCTCCACTTGCAGTGTGTGGGCTTCCCATTGCAGTGGCTTCTTTTGTTGAGAAGCATGGGCATGTGGGCTCAGTAGCCGCAGCTCACAGGCTTTGTTGCTCTGCAGCATGTGGGATCCTCCCGGACTAGGGATCAAACCCGTGGCCCCTGCATTGGCAGATAGATTCCTAACCACTGGGACACCAGGAAAGTCCCTGCAGTGAGCTTTAAAGTGATGTTGGACTAAAGAAGTAGAGTAGTGCTCATTGATAATCTTTCTAAGGAGATTGGCAGAGGAAGAAAATTGTCCAAACAGGCTTGACATCCTTAATTGTTCCCTCTCCACCCAAGGGCAAGTCCATAGGTTCCCTATTAATGGGGCTGGACTAGGTATCTGCACCTTAAGAAATCTCACTGGCTCCCTTCCAATTTCCTGAAACTTTGGGCTCTATCTTACTATTCCTAATCACAGATCCTTTAACCCCCATCCATTTTTTCCCTGTCTCCACCCAGTATATTTTGGATCGATACAGTGTTTGACCATTTCTTTTGTTCTCACCCTGTTTCACCTGATGCTACCCTCTGCTCTCTTTTTGTTCCATGTCCTGGGGCTCGACTCTAGCCCCTCCCTATCTGGGTACCCAGACCCCGACACCTGGCCTCCCTGAGCCTCTCAGTTTGCCTAGTTTGGAGCAGAACTGGTTCAGAAGGAGAAAGAAAGGCATGAAATTGAAGAGGATAAAGTCAAGGAAAGCAGTGTCAGTTGGTTTCACTCTCGGAGAGACTGGGGAAGGAGAAAAAGAGCCTGAAGCAGAGGGCAAAGGTAAGAAAGAGGAGAAAGGTGAGGAGGAGGGGTGGCAGTCACCTGAGTGAGTGGGAGGGGGTTAAGGACTTGGGTGGAGGCCTTGACAGGGGATGGGAAACTTCAGCCAGCCTCAGAGATAAGGTGGAGAAGCTGACTCTAAGGATGGGTGTGGTTACAATTTCTAGGCAGTGACGATTCTGCTCAGAGTGAGGGGTATGGCAGTTGGGCAGCAGGTTTAAACTTATGAGTTTGGATGGTCACTCAGGGGAAAGGAAAGTGAACTAAGCAAGGAAGGGGATTTTAAGTAACTGGGAGCCCAGTCAACACTAGAGACCCAGCACTGGTAGCTGTGCCTGCTGCACTATTGTGTGAGTTTCTCCAGAAGCCTTTTAGCCCGTGAAGACCATCTCTTGTGAGCCAGGCTGACCATCAGTTCTGGTGATTAAAGCCAGCATTCCCAGGACCTGATGTAGTTCCAGCAGCAGGGTCAGATGCATTGGCTTGGGGACACTGAAGCACTCAGAATAAAAGAAACTGAATGTCCTTTCAACTGACCTCTTGCCTCTAGAAAGGAAGTGAGTGCCCTACAGGCAACATATACAAATTTGACAAAGAAATGGTAGTCTCTACAGTGAAATTAGTATTTTGCAGGATCAAAGCCAGTTCCCCACTTACTGTACAGTGGCCCTGCCCAGACTGAGCCTTGATGGAGACCTAGCCAGCCTTCCAAGTTTCCTGCTACAACTGGAAATTCTCATGACCCTCACTGCCCATTTTCCTGTAGAGACTGAGCACATGGCTTTCCTGGTCTCTTTGCCATAAAGAATAAGGGAGTATCCTGGGTTAAAAACTGAGAAAATCTGAAACTAGCATATTTTATGTATGAAGTCTGATCAAAGGAAGGGTATCTGCTGGGCCACTCAGAGGCTCCAGCAGGAGTGCCATCTTGTCAGCACATTGTAGCAGGGCTCTGGAGTCTGACCCATGACCTGCCTGGAACAGGACTCCTCTGGATGTCCTTTCCAACAGCCTGGCTAGTCCCACCATGATGAACTGTCTAAGAATGCTTGAGGGCTAAAGACACAGCTATGGTTGTTCTCTGGAATGAAGAACCACTCTGCACAAGGGTGCTCTGCCAGGAGAACTCCACCTCCATCACTGGGAAGTCTTACATGTTCCCTCAGCTGGGAAGGAAGCCAGCCAAGACTGAAGGGATCTCTTCTCCTTTCCTTGCTAATTTACCTACCTTCCCACAAATGTTCTGACACCCTAGTGGTTTGTTGTTGCTGCTGTTGTTTTTGTTGTTGTTTAGTTGCTAAGTCATGTCTGACTCTTTTGAGACCCCATGGACTGACTGCTGTCTATGGGGTTTTCCAGGCAAGAATACCAAAGCAGGTTGCCATTTCCTTCTCCAGTGGATTGAACCCACATCTCCTGCATTGCAGACAGATTCTTTACCACTGAGCCACCTGGGAAGCCCCACCCTTGTGGTTACAAGAAGCCAAAGTTCCCTTGCAGTCCAGGCCCTTGTAGTCCCCGGGTCAAGATTTCAAATGCAAAGGACAAAAAATTAAGTGCCAAGGATCCATACATTCCCAAACCAAGTGCTAAACCCCCTATCCAGAAGCTGCTGGCCTTCCCATCACCCATCTCTATAAAAGAGGGAAGGGGAAGAGGCTGGTGGAGGATTGGTTCAGTGATGTGACTTCTCATCCATGAGGAATGGGGAGTTAAGGTTTCCTCCTCTCCTCAGGCCAAGGGGAGGGGATTCAAGGGAACACAGTGTTTGATACATTCTCAGAGATGGCTAACTAATTTGTGGAACCCACACAGTGAAAAATAAAGGGAGACTCTTCTTCAAAAAGCAGGGTACAATGACATTAAAAGTACTAAATTAAAAAAATAAAAGGGTTTATTATATCTTTGCTCTCAGAAACCATCCTATTGAAGCAGTTCTCGAGGTCTGCTTTGGGCAAAACTTAAGACCTGGGTTCTTTAAGAATGAAGAGATGAAAAACAATTAAGGTTCATTAACTACCTATTGTGTGCCAGTCACCATGGTAGGCCTTTTCCATCTGTTATCTTGCATAACCTTCATGACAATCCTGTGGTTTTCACAATTGTCCCAGGTTACACAGACAGTCTGTGGCAGAGACAGGATGTGGGTCTAAGTTTTACAGGCTCCAAAGTCTGCAAGTCTGGGTTCTTTCTATTCTCCTTCAATGTCTCCCATGGAAGATGGGAAACGGGAGAATGCTGGTATTTGGGGGGCATCTACTTGAGCTGGCACTGTGCTTGATGGAGTTGGTTCAGCTTCTTGAGGATAAGCTTCTGCTTCTGGGGGGGTCCTCTTCCAGGCCCTTCAGATAGGCGCAGCATCCCCACCATTTGCTGCAGCAGTTTAGCCAACAGGCAGAGGAGCTGAAACCCTGATAGAGAAGGAAACAAATTTCTCGTAGGCACTCAATTGTCCACTCATGCATAATGCTTCATTGAGCCATCCTCTTTTGCACCCCTGAATTCTCAGGGCTCTTATGCCTCTCTCTCTTCCCTTTGACCTCCTCTTTTCTCTCTGTCTAGGACCAGCAAAAGTTAATGAAAAAACAACTGAGAAGTTATGTACATGATGAAAGTAAAATAACTTATTTCAGAGTTGCATGCTTTCTGAAATGAGATTTCCATGTACTAAACAACAACAAAAAAATGACCTGTCTGGCAAATTATCTTGTTTGTCCAAGAGCTATTCTATTACTTGATGCAACTGGAAGTCCATGAAATTAACTGCTACCAGATAAAACAAAAAGGGTCATAATTAAGCAGAAGTTGGGCAATGGGTTTGATGATCCTTTTCCTGGAAGGTTATGATCTTGGAATATGTGTCAAATCATGACTGTATTTCATGCCTTGTCTAAAACATGGTCTGAAAGACTGGAGCTGTGAGTAACCTTGGCAACAGAGCAAGAAGGGAGGATGGCCTATTGTGGAATCCAGATTCTAGAGCTGAAAGTTTCATGGTGGTCATCTAGTCCAGCTGTCTGTTTGGGGAACGAAGAAACTGAGACTCAGAGATGCTAGATAAACTTTTTAACGATCCAAAAGTCATTAAGGCAGAGTTGAATCAGGAATTCAGGTCTTCTGGCTTTACCATTGTATCCTATTATTTTGTCTATGGTTTATTTCTGGAGAGTATTTTTATTCACCAGCTTAGGGCTTCCCTGGTGGCTCAGTGGTAAAGAATCCACCTGCCAATTCAGGAGACAAGGTTTGATCGCTGGTTTGGGAAGATCTCCTGGAGAAGGAAATGGCAGCCCACTCCAGTATTCTTGCCTGGGAAATCCCATGGACAGAGGAACCTGGTGGGCTACAGTCCATGGGGTCATAAAGAGTCAGACACAACTTAGTGACTAAGTCAGAAAAACTAATGTTTAAAAGCTTTTATTTTAATTTTCATTTTAAAAATTATAAAAGTAATATATGATTATTTTAATAAAATTAAAAACATAAGTATATTCAGTGAAAAGTACATACAGTAAAAAATTTTCTGGCAGACCAGAAAGTGTCTGCCTTTCACTTCTCTCTCCCAATTGTGTTTTTACTCCAGAGGAAGACTCTGTTAACAGACTAGTCTGTATTCTTGTCAACTTTTTCCTGTGCATTTACAAACATGTATGTTTCCTTTTTCGTAAATGGAAACACGCTATTCATATTGTTTTGAGGTTTGCTGTTTTTTATTTAACATCTTTCTGCACAAAGATACTTATTCTCTTTTTGAAATTGAGATATAATTCACATAATATAAAATCCCATCATTTTAAAGTATGTAACTCAATGGTGTTTATTAGATTCACTATGCTGTGCAACGTTTACCACTATTTAATTCCAGAATGTTTCCATCACCCCAAAAAGAATCCCTGTATCGATTAGCCATTAGTTTCAATTTCCCTGTCCCCTCATTCCCCTGGCAACCATAATCTATTTTCTGTCTTTAGATTTGCTTATTCTGGACATTTCATATAAATAGAGTCATGCAAAATACGACCATTTGTATATTTTATTATTTGGCATGTTTTCAAGTTTCATCCATGTTGCAGATGTGTCAGAGCTTCATTCTTTTTCAGGGCTGAATAATCTTCCATCTTATGGATAGACCACATTTTATCTATCCGTCAGCTGGTGATGAATGGCCATTTGGATTATTCTTGCTTTTTGATTATCATGGATAATATTACTGTAAAAATTCTACATCTTTTACATGACTAAATGTTTTTAATTTTCTTGGATTCATTCTTCTGAATTACTGCATAATATTCCATCATTTGAATTTGCCATGTAAGCATCTCTCCTATTTTTAAACATCCACCTTTTATTCAACTCCAAAAAATTACAAGTAATGGTGCAATATACATCTGTGTGCATATTTTTTTGAGAGAGATAGCATAGTATCTGCAGTGTCACATAGAAGTGAGCACTGTGTCTAGATCCCTGCACTGCCACTCCTTAATTGTTAACTTTTTTCTGATTCTGCACCTGTAAAATGGGGTAAAAATAGAACTTCCTCTCAGATTCTAAGTGACTAACATGAATAAAGCAGCTATACAGGGACTGGCACATAATTTATATTAAATAAATGTTTTAATATGCAAGTATTTCTGAGTTTAGGTCCCTAGAAATGTAATTTTGGAGTCAAAATAATGTTATAATTTTGAAATACATCACTATTTGCCCTCCAATCATATTATACCAGCAGGAATGAGATTGCCTATTTCCCCACACTTGCCAATTCTGGAAATTATTAAACTTTTCAGTTCAGTTCAGTTCCGTAGCTCAGTCACGTCCGATTCTTTGTGACCCCATGGACTGCAGCACACCAGACTTCCCTTATCCATCACCAACTCCCGGAGTTTACTCAAACTCATGTCCGTTGAGTCAGTGATGCCATCCAACCATCTCATCCTCTCATCAACCTCTCATCCTCTGTCGTCCCCTTCTCCTCCTGCCTTCAATCTTTCCCAGCATCAGGGTCTGTTCAAATGAGTCAGCTCTTCGCATCAGGTGGCCAAAGTACTGGAGCTTCAGCTTCAACATCAGTCCTTCCAATGAACACTCAGGACTGATCTCCTTTAGGATGGACTGGTTGGATCTCCTTGCAGTACAAGGGACTCTCAAGAGTCTTCTCCAACACCACAGTTCAAAAGCAGCAGTTCTTCGGCACTCAGCTTTCTTCATAGTCCAACTCTCACATCCATACATGACCACTGGAAAAACCATAGCCTTGACTAGATGGACCTTTGTTGGGAAAATAATGTCTCTGCTTTTTAATATGCTTTCTAGGTTGGCCATAACTTTCCTTCCAAGGAGTGTCTTTTAATTTCATGGCTGCAATCAGCATCTGCAGTGATTTTGGAGCCCCAAAAAATAAAATCAGCCAGCATTTCCATTGTTTCCCCATCTATTTGCCATGAAGTGATGGGACCAGATGCCATGAGTTTAGTTTTCTGAATGTTGAGCTTTAAGCCAACTTTTTCACTCTCCCTGTTAAACTTTTTGAGTTTTTAATTTGAATTTCATCTATCATTGTGATAATTTGTATTTCCTTAATTCCAACTGAGATTAAATATCTTCGAGTATATGTATTGGCTACTCATATCTCTCCTACTGTGAAATGCCTGTTTATATCTGCTTGTGTATTTTGATTCATAGATTCTCTCTGTATATGGTTACTTGCTTTTTGTTATGTATTTCAAAAATATTTTCTCAGTTTGGCTCTTACCATCTAACTTTGTTAATGATATGTTTTGTCATATTGAAATTCTTAATTTTTATGAAGTCTATAATGGTACCCCACTCCATGGAAAATCCCATGGGTGGAGAAGCCTAGTGGGCTGCAGTCCATGGGGTCGTTAAGAGTTGGACACAACTGAGCAACTTCACTTTCACCTTTCACTTTCACACATTGGAGAAGGAAATGGCAACCCACTCCAGTGTTCTTGTCTGGAGAATCCCAGGGACGGGGGAACCTGGTGGGCTGCCATCTATGGGGCAGCACAGAGTCGGACACAACTGAAGCGACTTAGCAGCAGCAGCATTATATCAATATTTTCCTATGGAAGCTCTCCCATAGACAATTAAAAGCTCAAGCTGGAAATAATGCAAATTATTTCTACTCATTGATCAGAACTGGTCACACAGCCCCACCTAAACCACAGAGATACCAAACCCAAGCCCAGAAGATGAAGAGCTGGAAATATTCCATGAGCAGCATAAATAACTACCACAGTGTTCTAAGTCAGAACGAGACTGATAGAAAGGAGGGAAGGACAGTAGAGTGTTAACATGCCTCCAAGCCTTAGGAGAGAAGACTGTGATCAAGTAAAGCAGAATTAATTCCAGTTGCATTAGGAAGATGTAGCTTCAGGAAGTTGTTTCATATGAAACCTGGAACAAGATTCCAAGAGGGCCACATTTTCTGAAAAAGCTGAGTTCTTAGCATTCAAAGAGTGAGCAGAGGAATACTGTTTTTGCTTATCAGTCATTGATTTAATCCTGATGTGAGGAGTTTATGTAGATCATCCAAATATTAAGTCACCAAGCCAGAGGGTATTTGGAATGCATTTGGGGAATGGCAGAGCTGTCTGTTCTTCAATAAATGCCTGCCCAACCCCCATCCTCTGTAAGCGCTCTTAGTATGTGTGTGTGCACTTCCGTGAGCAGAAAATCAATACCTTCTTGGATAGATGGAAATTGAACTATGTCAAGGCACACATGCGTGGTCTGATAGCATCTTTCTGCCAGGAATCTAATATATTGATCAAATTTCCCCAGCCGAGCATCCGTGCAATATAGAGGAGCAAGACAGGCTAATGGTAGAAATGTTGGCTATACATTTTTCTGAAATGTCGCCTTTAACTGAAAAATCAAAGCTGGAGATTTTCATGCAGGGCACTACCTCTCCTGATGAGCGTCCTAATCTTTGAATTTTCTGGCAGGGGTCGCGAACAACACGCTCTCCTGCTTCTGTGACTCACGGGCTCCTCACTGAGGGTGAGAAATGATTTTCTCAGTTGGAGCACTCCTGTCAAAGGCAGGGTTCTGTCTGCCTCCTCCCCTCCTTTGCTTCTCCCTCTCTCTCCTTTCTTTGAGCCAAACCAGCAGTCATTCCCCACTCCCCGACCCAGTAACAGCAGCAAGTGTGTGGGTGGCTATTTGGTTGCAGCTCTGTTTAGCTATGGAAGTCGTACTTTTGCACTGTGCACATGTTGTTTTGATTGTTGTTAATAACTTTTGTTATTACTGTTGTTGCTTACAGGTCACAGTGGTGATAGGAAAAAGGAGGACGGTCTCTCTGCCTGGCTTTTTCAGACATGCCCCTTCCTAGCTCGCCATGATGACACACAAGCACAAGGGGTATTGGCTGCTGACTCTGTTCATTGTGGATGCACCTGCCTTCAGCTGCTAAAGAGGAACGGACACACAGAGGCAGAGAAGAGGATGTGCCTGCATTTTTAAATAAACTGCCTTGTGATGCAGAAGGCCTATGAAACATTTTAAATATCGAACCTGTGGTACATGGAAAATTACTCACATGGTTTTATATTTTTCTCCCCCCGATGACTCTAGTAATCCAAAGGGAAATTATTCTGGTTGAATGACTCATCTAAAACACGTTTTTTGACTGTATCTTGGCCAAGGAAGAATCTATTCAGAGATAACAATTTATTATTTAACATTTCGACAGGTCTACAGAAGTACAAGTCAACTGAGTCCAAATAAAGAAATGTGCTATTTTTAACAAATTCTAGATGTTCTTGGCAGAAGGTAGGCTAGACTTTGTTAGAGGGAAGAAACAGGTTTATGATCTTTTTCCTTCAGGTCTTCAATTAAAACTTGATAATCAAAATAATACTTTAAAAGAGAAGCCAAGAAATAGCCTTAGAAATGTTTATGAAGAGATGACAAAAGGTAAACAAGGATGAAAGAAAGAAAGAGAGAGAGAGAGAGAAAGGAAGAAAGGAAGGAAAAAGGGAAGGAAGAAGAAGCAAACTGTGCCCTGGAACTAGAAATAGATGTGCTGGAAATAGAGCAATTGGAATATTTCCATTACTTCATTCTTATTATTGCATAGATTATGAGAGGAGATCTCATACATTATAATATGCTTTTATTTCCCTATAATAAAGGTATTTCATCTTTTACAGATGAAAAATACTGTCCTGTTGGAACTCATCCCAATGGTAACAAACCTAAAATGGGATTTTTATATTTTCATAATGTTTTCAGACATTTCATATGCTTCATTTAAGCCACCACTTCCCTGGTGGATCAGATGGTAAAGAATCTTCCTGCCAATGTAGGAGATGAGCGTTTGATCACTGGGTCGGGAACATTCCCCTGGAGAAGGGAATGGCAACCAACTCCTGTTTTCTTATCTGAAGAATTCCATGGATAGAGGAGCCTGGTAGGTTACAGTCCATGGGGCCACAAAGAGTCTGACATGACTGAATGACTTTCACTTTATTTAAGAAGTATGCATTCTCAGGGTTGGACATACATTATTATTCCTGTTTTACTGATGAAGCAATGACAACCAAGGTCATATAGCAACATAATAAAGTTGAAATACACCTCCTCAATAACAAATCCATGACAACATACTGCCTCTTTAGACCAAAACTTACCGTATTTTGGGCTACACACTTTCTGTCCTTTTCTTTCTTTCTCCTGAGCACTGCTGCTGCTGCTGCTGCGTCACTTCAGTCGTGTCCGACTCTGTGTGACCCCATAGACGGAAGCCCACCAGGCTCCCCCGTCCCTGGGATTCTCCAGGCAAGAACACTGGAGTGGGTTGCCATTTCCTTCTCCAATGTGTGAAAGTGAAAAGTGAAAGTGAAGTCGCTCAGTCGTGTCCGACCCTTAGCGACCCCATGGACTGCAGCCCACCAGGCTCCTCCATCCATGGGATTTTCTAGGCAAGAGTACTGGCACAGAGTCCTTGAAAAGTTCTGTTTGATACATAAAATTTTTAATCTTTCTTCTGAGGGGGTAACAAATCAGGGTTTTGTTCCCTTTGTAGTGAAATGATATTATGTTGCACTTTGAAGGCTCAAAGGAGAATTGGCCAAATTTTACCTTTTAACTTCACCTCTAGTAACTTATACTCTGGTTAATTGTAGCAACATTGGAGAAATTAACATAGGTATATCATAATTGGATATAGATACTCATAAATTCAAAATAAGAGTGATTAATCATACCATTATATAACAGTCTGATTCCTATCTCTTTTTCTTTTCTTGTATTTCATAGTTTAGCTCTTTATTATCATGCGTTTCACATTTAGGCCTTGGTTTACCAACACATAAATAAATTGACTGTAGGACTTCTCATTTCTCTTGTAACCCTACAGCTGAAGTCTTTAATCTTTTGAATCCTCTTGAAACTTTCTTCATTTAAAAATATTCCATGCTCCATTTTTGCTTAATAATATATATTTATTGCCTGCTTCCATGCTGAATTTATTACACTCCCTAAATATCCTTGACAATTCATTCCTTCATTAATTCCTTCATTTATACATCAGGTACAGCTAACATGTATTGTACTCCCATAATAGTCACCACGTTATGTTGTGCTTACCTATTTCTCCTTCTAGATTTGAACTGTCTGAAGGCAACGACTGTGTTTGTAATTGTTTCATTTTGGGAGTTACTTGGTACATAATAGGTATACAATGAGTTTATTTAGATGAATGCTGCTGCTGCTAAGTAGCTTCAGTCATGTCCGACTCTGTGCGACCCCATAGATGGCAGCCCACCAGGCTCCCCCGTCTCTGGGATTCTCCAGGCAAGATGAATAGTATCTGGTAAAATGCCACACACATTAGTGATTAAATGCTATCATGGTAACAACAACACTGATTTCTTTCACTTTGCTTTAACCATTTTTCTTCTACACAGAAAGTTTGAAATACTTGAAAAAATAAGACTTGATTTTTTGAATGGAGTTTAAAATTTCACTACCATGCAAAATCCTATAAACAAATAAACAATCTATTTTTTGGGGTGGCTGGATATTGAATGCCCCTGAAACTATTAAGCATTTTATCAATATGCATAATTTTTTCAGTAGGTTGATATGTGCATTTTATAATGGCTAGAAACCTGAGGTGGGATCAATATGTACCATATTTTAAATCCTGGTAGAATAAATAGGAAATAATGAAAAACATGGATATTTACTTCTTTGTTCACTTGAAATTCTGCCTTGGGCTAAACCAAGCAGCCTCTTCAAAGTCATTGGAACTGTAATAACATGCCACTAAATGCTTTTGCTTGTTCAATTTTTCATTTGCAAAAGTAATCCACGCTTTAAAACCTGGAAACCTTTGAAATATGCATCAGGCAGGAGGCCGATGTGGAGATTGCCTTGAGGTCAGGGCTTTCAGTTCCTTGGTTGCTGAGTCTGAGGTTTCTGCCGAAGGCCACGAAATATCCCTTCATTAACTGGTTCTTGGCGGCAAATATAATTAAGAGCTTGCCACAGACCCGAATGTTATAAAACGAAAGGTGTCTCCTGTGGTGTGAAAACAGGGCCAAAGATGCTGATCCCATGACGAGAGTCCTGTCGTCACTACCCTGTAGTTGGTGGGGATCTGAATTAACAAAATGATTTGGAATAAAGCAGTCCTGTAATGCGGGTGGTTTCTGACAGCTCAGTCTTCCGTGGGGCTGGCATGTGCAGAGCGCAGGGGCTTGATTTCACATGTTGGCAACGCCTCTGGTTTACCAAAGCCCTTCCCCAAGGACTCTCGTGTCAGGCCAGTTAGGTGCAAGTTGTACAGGTGGTGGATCAGCTGTTTTCCCTGGAAGTCATCCCCTTCTGGTTCCAGTTCTCCCGTTGAGGGTCACTCAAGGGTGACAAGGAGTCTACTGCTCCTTGAAGGCTGACCCTGCTGTGGCTGCCAAAACACAGCCTCAAAGAGATGATGATTTGAACCTGGCTGGCTGACTGCTTGTCTCTAGACTCCCTGGCACCACTCAGTTTGGGGAAGAAAAAAAAATATACCTGGTAGCATTCACGTCTACAATTGTAATGAAGTTAGGGTGTCCAGATGTATCCCTTTAAAGGGATTAACCCAGTGTTCCAGGAAGCCTTTTGAGGTTAATAAATTATTTACTTTTTCCAAAGGAGATAGGAATAGGAAATCTTCAATTGTGCTCACAGAGATTAGAATGTGAGATAGACCTTTTTCTAGTAGGGAGGAGGTAGCTGTTTGTGTTACACAGAACATATGCACAGTGGATCTTTGTTTTTACCAGGGTCATTAGTGCATCCTTCTGATCCTTCCCAGGTCCTCTGAGCACGCCAATTACACTTTGCTGAAGTCTGCTATAAAGAGTCTGGGTGATGTGGTTAAAAGTAAAGTCTAAAGTCATCTCGGGCTGGGAAGGAGGGATTTTGAAATGCTAATATTAGCCTTTGCTAGATTACATGCTGCTGATAGCCCCTTCCATCATGCAGTTCTCTCCTCCTTTGGCTCCCTAAACAGACTTGAACCATTTGCCAAAACCTCTCTTCACACCCTGACACTAGTCAAACCAGGCTCCTTATGATTTCCTGAACACAATAGCAAATATTTATCCAGTCCATGCTATGTGCCGGGCACTGTATTACGTGTTCCATATACATAGAAGTTCTTCACAATGACTAGTAACTGTTTATTCTTTTATTCAGTCAAGAAATACTTGATGAGTACCTGCTATATACGTCAGGCATATGCTAAGTGGTGAGGGTTTGGCTGTGAACAAAGCAGACACGTTCCCTGTTGCTGTAGAGCTTATAGTCCAGTAGATGAGATAGGTGTTAAATAATAACGAGAAGGTAAGGACTGGAAAACATGAAGGCAGAGCAAGGAGGTCTGACCCTCAGGAAGGGATGTTTGCCATGAGAAATGAAGATGGGCTGTGCTGCATGTGAGATTGTAGTATACCAACCAGGGATCGAATCCATGCTCCCTGCAGTAGAAGCACAGAGTCTTAACCACTAGACCACCAAAGAAGTTCTAAGGTACCTCTTAACGTCCAAAGAACAGGGGAAGTCCAGAACAGCTGTGGATACGTGTGGGTTCATAGGTTTGGTGGTGAGAACTGAAGAAAAATGGAGGGTGGTAGGGGTCTGAGGATGTGTGATTTGAAATCCGGGTTGCAGAGATTGAGAGATAGCCTTAACTAGGAAAACCAAGGCCAGGTAAGGGGCTCTTGTGAATTTGGTGATGTTTACTTTTCAGAGGCGCCCAGTTGCCTGGGTGTGAGGCTTTCTCAGCAGTTTTTGGCAGCTCTCAGATACAGAGGAGACACAGCAGTTGAAAGTTTTAGGATAAGGATTATCAGATGATGATAATAATCCTATCTAACATTTATGAAGGTTTACAAGGTGCCAGGTGCTGTTTTAAGAGCTTTACATACATTATTTCACTTAATTAGGTGCAGGCATGTCTTAGAGTTGCATGAACTGTACTAAATTGTAGCACATTAACTGACTAAATTCAAGTCAGCAAATAAAAGCTTGGCTGTTTGGCATGCTATTTATATAGTTGTCATGTATAAATTGTGTTTCTCTGGCCTCACAAAACTATGGGGAAAATTAGGGTCAAAATGAGAACAATAAAACAATGTCTCTTTGGCTCATTCACTCTGAGAAACTCCTTTCCTCAAATTCGGTGTTAATTTCCTCAGGCTGCTGTAACAAAGCACTACTCCTGAGTGATTTAAAACAACAGAAATTTTTTTGTCTCCTTGTTCTGGAGGTTAAAAGTCCAAAATCAAGGTGTTGGCAGGGCCATGCTCCCTCTGAAACCTATAGGGGAGAATCCTTCCTTGCCTCTTCCTAGCTTCTGATAGCAGCATCACTACCTGGCATCCTTTGGTTTGCAGTTGCATCCCTCCAGTTTCTGTTCTATCGTCCCTTGGTGCTCTCCTGGCATGTCTGTGCCTTCACATAGCATTTTCCTTTTCTTACAGGGACACCAGTCATATTGGATTACAGCTCCTCCAAAGGTCCATAGCTTGAGTATACCTGCAGTGACCCTATTTTCAATAAGCTCACATTCTGAGGTCCGAGGGGGCAGGACTCTAATATGGTTTTCTAGGGGACACAATTCAACCCATAATAAATTCCTTTCAAGTAGCTCTGAAAGTGCCCAGGGGCGCCCCTGGGTGGTCATGACTTTGTACTCTCTGTTTCCATACATTTTCCTCCTCTCCTGTTTTGGTGATGTCTCTCATGCTGCCACCAAGGTCGATATGCTTCTGCAAAATACTTTCAAACCTGCGAAGACGCACCAGAGGGACAGTGCCCACAGAAGGCGCCAGCGTCCCCTTGGTGCCTTTGCAGCCTGATGCTCTGGTCTGTGCCCTCTCTGGTCCAGCCCTAGGTTGGTCTGCTGTGTCGAGTCTGAGTCCTCACGTGACCCACATTGTGACCTGACCTATAGTGCCTTACACTCTGCCTTGTCCATTTCTTAAATCCTACTCCCTAAGCCCAGATGGGCTGGAGGACAATCACAGTGATAGCTGCTATTTGGGATTAGAACATCCCTCTCTTTGACACTGACCTTGAACTAGAGTCCTTGAACCACACTTGTGAGCCTCACCTCTCTCTTCCACTGGTCTGATGGCTGTTATGATGCCCTTTGACAAAATAAAACCTCTTCTAACCCAGACATGCCTGGAAATATCAACAGGAATCTTGAGTGAATTCAGCTTAGTTTCTCAAGCCAAGACTGTTGCTCCCTCTGATATACGTTTAAACTAATTTTATACAAAAATGTATGCACAGCATAATGCTTGTCATCAATAACTGTTAGTTTGGGCTGTCTACTGGGTCTGCTACTCAAGATCTGAAATACATCTTCTTCCCTATGAGAGAGGGTTTTCTCCATGCACTCCACATTTAGTTTGTACTCTTCTTTCCAAGCCTACTGAATCCAGTGAGATGTTTGATTTCAGTCCCCAGCCCCTTGTAACCAATCATAGGCTCTCCCTACAGATAACACAACCAAGCCAGTAATATTCAACTATAGTACATCTTGACTTCTTTTTTTTCTTGGAGACCCGATCATTATAGTAATTATAAATGTTTGTACCTAATCTTCACTATAACAGTTTTCACTTTCACCACAGTAAGAAAAGGGTTGACTGTTATTATATTTTGGTGTCTTTGGTCTTAACCTGTCTCCATATGAGATACCTTTCTTTCCTAACAAAACATCAGTCTAAAATTAGTTAATCAATCAACAAATATTAGTTAGGTTTTTCCTATGTGTCTTGTGTTAGTAGAAAACAGACACAAGGAAATTAGCTTTTTGGTAATTAATATTTTAAACTCTTCAAATCCAAATGATGTAGAATCATTCATTCCAGAAGTTCTGAGCATCTACTACGTGTCAGGTACTGTGCCAGGCGCTCCGGGATACAGCAGAAGCAAAACTCACAAAATCTCCATCTTCTTAGAATCCACCATCTGTCGGGGGACTGGATTTTCACAATCTTACAACTAAATATATATATATACATACATATGTATATATACATACAGATATATTCACAAATCTTAATAAGAACTGTAAGAAAATGTATGGGGTGCTATGTATAGAGGAATAGCCCCAATTAGATTGGGCATGGATGGTTGATGAAACTGAAGCTCATTTCAGTCTTTAAGCTAAAGTTCAAAGGATGAGTGAGAAGAGCCAAAGAGCACATAGAAAGGCTCTGAGGTAGAAAAGAGCTTGGTGCCTCAAAGAAACTGGAAAAAAAGACTAGTCAAGCTGAAGCACAGTGAGTTAGGAGGAAGCGAGCCCCGCTGAAGGAGAAGAAGGGCAAGACAGATCCTGCACGGCGATGGTAAGGATTCCAAATTTTATCATACATGCCATGGCATGGGAAATATTGAAGGGTTTTAAGCGAGTAAAGGAAAAGGGGGTGGCAGAGAATGGGATGGTGAGATAGCGTCATCGACTCAATGGACATGAATTTGAGCCAACTTTGGGAGATAGTGGAGACAAAGGAGCCTGGAGTGCTGCAGTCCATAGCGTTGCAAAGAGTTGACACGATCTAGTGACTAAACAACAGCAGGCAAGGCATAACGGGATTATGTTTTAAAAGTTTGCTCTGTTGTGTGGACGATGGACTGATGTGAAGAGCTGACTCATTTGAAAAGACCCTGTTGCTGGGAAAGATTGAAGGCGAGAGAAGGGGACGACAGAGAATGAGATGGCTGGATGGCATCACTGACTCGATGCACATGAGTTTGAGTGAACTCCGGGAGTTGGCGATGGACAGGGAGGCCTGGCGTGCTGCAGTCTATGGGGTCGCAAGGAGTTAGACATGACTGAGCGACTGAACTAAACTGACTGTGGGCAATGGAGTAGGGCTGAAGGGGAGATCACCTAAGAGGCTATTATTACTGTTAAGGTGAGAGAAGATAGTGACTAGAGCTATGGAGACAGGAAGAAGTGAACTGATTCAGAAGATGTTTTGGAGATAGAACTAACAAATCTCTTTTTATGGGAGTATGATAAAGCCACATTAATCAATATAGATCACGAAATTACATTTAGGTGCTAATCCAAACAATCAGAAACTTAATCACCTACTCAGCACTGGAGTTACCACTGAGAATCTGTCCTGGTGTGTTTCAGGGAATATATCATTTGAACAAGACCCAAACCTCCAATTCACAAGGAGATAAAAAATTGATTTTCATTTTAGCACATGCTTTGCCTGGGGCTGTATGGTTCATTTCAGGATTTCAGGAAGTGAACAAATGAAAGTGTTTTCTTTTTTTTTTTTTAAGCTGTCGTCAGAAAGCAGCTTTCAAAGACACACAGGGAGCAGAAGTAGGAAGTGGTAAATGTTTTTCTTAATGCAGTAGGCAGTCCCCTGCTTGGTGTCTCCACCCTCATTTTGCTTTTTCCTTGACTAGCAAGAGCCCATGGGCGTTATCTTCAAAATACACCTGTCCAACAGACCTCCAGATCTTTAGTCCTTGCCCACTCCCAACCAAACTGACACATAGCTTTCCAGAGATACATCCTGTTGCCTCACATCTAACTGATGCTTCTCAGGGCCATCCTTGCCTTCTTTCCACCCAGATCCTGGCTCTCAGAAGACAACTGGAAAAACACGAAATGGAATGTACTGTCGACTGGTGGGAAGAACATGCTGGGCTTCCCTAACTGGTTTTTCTTAGTATCAATCTGTCATGCAGAGTAACTCCTTCTATCAGAGTCAAAACAAAACATCTCCTTATTTCAATGGCCTAGTCAGAGATTTTGCATAGCTAGTGGAGGTGTCTTGGTGAAGCGGGGGATCATGCCTCAGGGATGGGAACCCTGATGTCAGGAGCATCAAAGAATTACAAGAGAGATATGTTTCTGCTCTTTCTTGCACCTTCTCTAAGCTTCAAGTGTGCTAACTTCAAAAGGAAAAAAGTAGCATAAATGTTGATAGTAGTTTCTCCTGCGTGATGAAGTTGGAGAGGGGTGTGTGTGTCTTTTCTTCTGCTTCTTAATACCTTCTGTGCTTTCTAATACACACTATGATTAGTGTGTATTAATTTGGTAATTAAGAAAAAAACTTACAATTAAAATCGAATTTCCTTGAAGTTGAAAATTTTTTGATTGCAGGTACTGGCAATTGAACAGAATAGCAAAAGGTTCTTATGTACTCCAGTAGCTCTTTTGGTATATATGATAACAAGACCCCCAATCCTGGAATGCTTCAGGCTTCTCCCTTTTTTGACTATATCACCCCTTGCTTACAAATCTCTTACCCTAGGCTTTTCAGTCATCCCAAATGTTGGAGAAAGAGCCTAGATTCTAAGGACATGTTTTTATAACAAGAATGTCTCTGCATGGATCCCCAAATTGTCATGCTTATCACTCCTGGCTGGGAGGGGGGAGGGATATATTAAAGAATCAATTTATATTAATATGTGGCGTCTACTGCGTTAAGTGCTGTTACAAGTGAATAAGATAGGAGTGGTTCCTGTCCCTCAGGAACTAGCTGCACTTTGGGAAAGGTTATTTCTCTGACTTTAAATATGTAAAGTGTTGGCGGAAAACAGCAATTCTTCCTCTTTGATCAAGACATCTGTGAGACTCATAAAAAGACAAAGCCACCTCAAAGTGAGCTACTTTGTGGCCTAAAGCAATTTTTACAGCGTGCATAGAAAGGAAAAACTCTGTTAAGTAACCAAAACAAATACTCTAAAGCACTATTCCATAATCATTTTGATTCAATAAGAAAATAAACATTATTTATTTATCTATTTTTTTCATTCTTTGCAGTGTTGCTTGTCTTGTTTTTCAGTTAGGGCTTAAGTACAGATAAGAGAACACTGCTGGTGTCATTTTAGTCAGGATGGACTGAGTACAGGGAACTGTATCATTGAAAGGCCTGGAGGAGAGGGCTGCTGTCTGAGAAATCGAGAAGGTCCAGGAAGAACTCCTGGCTCCAAGGGGATGTTCATTCCTCTTCTAGTTTGGTTACAATACCACTTTCATATCCTCTAACCCACTTATAAAGTTCACCACCTCTAACACAGCCACATGAAATCCTAGAGAAAAAGAAAAGAGTAAGCAAAGGAAACTGGTTACTGTATGCATTAAAAAGGCAGGAAGAAAACAGGGGAGCTAGAACAGACCTTATTTCTCCATCTGGCCCCAAGCCTGGAGCTGGTATTTATAAGTTTCTTCTACTCCCTTTCACGTTCTTTTTAAAAAATCTTCAGTCAATACCTCAACTAGTCATGCTACTTTATCTGATGCGGTCACTTAAATTTTCATTCTATGCAATCTGAACCATATGTAGTTTTGCCAGTAATGGGCTGGTACATCTTCAGTTAATTTTTATCACTGGACAGAGCAGCACAAAGGGTTACCCTGAAGGTTACCCTTGGTTTTAGGCCCACTCTAACCCGTCCACTTGACTTCACTTGTAGTGGAAACTCTTTGTTTCTCTTTGAAAATCATTCCAGCGATATAGGAAGCCCTGATCTTTTAACATCATGAAGAGCCCACATGGGTCAAATGGCTATCCTAGCTTCCCCTTTAATGGAATCATTGTTGAGTGTTTGCATGGAAGCAATTTTTCTCAGGGCTTTAAGCCTTGTAAACCAAAAGAAAGCCAAAAGGTTAGTTGCTCTGTCATGTCTGACTCTTTGCGACCCCATGAACTGTACCCCGCCAGGCTTCTCTGTCCATGGAATTCTCCAGGCAAGAATACTGGAGTGGGTTGTCATTCCCTTCCTCAGGGGATCTCACCGACCCAAGGATCAAACCTGGGTCTCCTGCATTGCAGGCCGATTATTTACCATCTGAGCCACCAGGGAAGCTCAAAAGAAAGCCAAGCATTATGTAAAACTGATATAAAACTTTGTGATTAGGTCCTTAAATGTAATAAAGAGAAGTGATATTACCATTCCATTTCTTGGTTTCTGGACTCATGTCTGCCTGAGAGAAGCAACAACATATATTGGTTACTGGTTAGAGCATTACCTCATTTGACAGCACAGGACTCCAACTACTCAGAGTGGTGTCTCCTAGTTGGTACCATAACTGAGTCTTTAATAGATTATAATACAATTCTGTAAGGGTATGTGCTTATAGGTGATAGGGTATGTGGAGAGACCAGTGAAATCTATAGACATCTTTCCTTTCTCTCACTTCTTTCATAGAAGCAATATTAAATGGGCCACTGTGATGGTAAATAAAGATGTTCACAGATGATATTGCTAGGAAAAACAAGCTGGCAGAGAAGACAAATTCATATCTAGAGTAATTACTTACTCTGGTGTGGATATATTCCTCTCTCCCCAAGTCCCATGATGGAAAGAGGTCAATGTAGTCAGTTTTGAACCAGGTATTTGACTGATCTATCCCCACCCCAAATATGGGACTTATCCCAAATTATATTAGGGACTCAGCATTGGTCCCTCTAAGCAGTTGATAGATCAGCCTTGGTGAGGGAAAGGCAATATATTTGAACTCTTCCTGCATATCCCCTATCCCTGCTACTATGACCATTATATCCATGAGCCCATTAGCCAAGCCCTGTCCATAAAAATCGTGTGTATCTGATTATTGAGTACCTCCTCGGCAATAGCTATAGGCAAAGTTCTTAATCCCTATGACTCATCTAGGGTGCTTGGCTATAAACAGGAAAATCTGACTCCATTTAACTTAAACAGAAACAGATTTTATTGGATGGCATTGAGTTGCTCACAGTATCAATGTGAAGTCTTGTAAACAAGTCTAAGAAAAAGGCAGAAGCCAAGAAGAGCTTATAGCTAAGAACAGAACAGAGGTCATGCCAGTGAAACAATCAGGACCCTGCCTTTGACAGTCCAACTCTGGACATTTGCTGCCATTTTCATTGCTGTAGTTTGAAATCTGCTTTAGCCTCTGAGAATATGCTCTGTCTATCATTTTATCTTTTGGTACTTTCACATGAGACAAAATTCCTGGCAGGAGCATCTGACTGGCCAAATCTGGGCCACATACCCCACAGAGCTGGGGTAGGGATGTTTGCTCCTTTATATCTAGTGGGCACTGGGGTCTTGCCTCCTATCAAAACCTAAGGGATGGGGAAATCCCATCACCTAGGAAGGTTGCTCCCAAACTTCGCAAGTGTTTGCCATACCTTCCAAATCACAGTTTTCTCATCTGTCAATGAAAATTATCTTTTAAAAATTGTTATCCTTTGCTATATTGTAACACTTTGCTTTATTTTATACTTTTAATCTTTGTCCTCCCAACCTTTAAGCATTGGAGTACTCCAGGGATCTGTCTTTAGATCTCTTCTCTTTTCTATCTATACTCATTTCCTGGGCAGTCTCATAAATCGCTTTTCATATTTTTATATTCTGTTGACTCGCAAACTTATATCTTGACTCAGGGCCTCTCGGATGACCTCCAGACCTTAAATTTCCCATTGCACATTTCCATCTGCATGTCTGACAGGCATAACACACCCCAAACTGAATTCTTGAATTTTACTTTCCACCCCAAACCCGATCCTTCTGCAATGCCCCCCAATCTCATTCTAATTACTCAGGCAAAAGACCATGGAGTCATGCTTGATGTTTCTTTTATTTGCTCACAACCTAATGCACCAGTAAATCCTGTTGACTCTATCTTCAAAATACATTCAATTTCTAACCACTTCTCATCATCTCCACTGCTAACCTCCTGATACAAACTACCATCATACCTGCCTTGGGGTATTACAATACCACCTTTACCATTGTTCACTGCCAGGACATCCTAGCTTATTCAGCTTCAGTGGAAAGTGTTGTATAAGATTTGATCTCTCTGCAGGTCAGTTCTTCACCTTTCAGCATGATCACCAGTCTCATTTGCTCAAGCAACAGTTTGACTTTATATTTATCACACATAATTCTAAGTTTTAGAAGAGTTACTTTGTGGTAAGTATAACTGTTCCCAAACTTAGAATTATGTGTGATAAATATAAAGTGTTCAGACTCAGCACTTATGAATTTCCAGATAAACTGCTGAGTATGCTGGTAAATTCTCACCCCTGATCCTACACCACGCACACAGAATAAGGACAATTTAAGAATGCTGTTCACTGCTTGGCCTCCTGCAGCCCTTCACGCTACGGAAGTCACTTTCTCTGAGGTCACTGCTGCTGCTGCTAAGTCACTTCAGTCGCGTCTGACTCTGTGCGACCCCTGTCCCTGGGATTCTCCAGGCAAGAACACTGGAGTGGGTTGCCATTTCCTTCTCCAATGCATGAAAGTGAAAAGTGACAGTGAAGTCGGAGTCTTCAATTGCTAAACACAACAGCCTAGAAGTTATCTTCCTTAACCCCTCTGTAACATCTGACAGTGTTGGTCACTGCTTCCTTTATGAAACTTTCATTGTTTTATGGCTTCCTGGACACTGCTCTCTCCTTATTGTCTTGTTACCCACTCTGGCCACACCCCAGCCTCCTTTCCCGAGTTCTTTATCAGGCTCACACCAGGAGAATCCCTTGGGCCCCTTTCCATTTCAGTGTATGCTCTCTCCCTGGGCAGACTTATCAGGACTTAATCATCACCTAAATGTGAATGGCTCCCCAGTCTTCAGCCCAATCTTCTTTTTCCAGAGCTCTAGATCTGTGTTTTCAATTGGAGTACTATGTGTCTCACGGTTCACATACTGCTGAGGCCTGGCTTGGAGAATTTTGAGCATGACTTTACTAGCGTGTGAGATGAGTGCAATTGTGCGGTAGTTTGAGCATTCTTTGGCATTGCCTTTCTTTGGGATTGGAATGAAGACTGACCTTTTCCAGTCAAGCAGGTTTTAGAAAAGGCAGAGGCACCAGAGATCAAATTGCCAACATCCGCTGGATCATGGAGAAAGCAAGAGAGTTCCAGAGAAACATCTATTTCTGCTTCATTGACTATGCCAAAGCCTTTGACTGTGTCGATCACAATAAACTGTGGAACATTCTGAAAGAGATGGGAATCCCAGACCACCTGACCTGCCTCTTGAGAAACCTGTATGCAGGTCAGGAAGCAACAGTCAGAACTGTACATGGAACAACAGACTGGTTCCAAATAGGAAAAGAGTACGTCAAGGCTGTATATTGTCACCCTGCTTATTTAACTTATATGCAGAGTACATCATGAGGAACGCTGGGCTGGAAGAAGCACAAGCTGGAATCAAGATTGCTGGGAGAAATATCAATAATCTCAGATATGCAGATGACACTACCCTTATGACAGAAAGTGAAGAGGAACTCAAAAGCCTCTTGATGAAAGTGAAAGAGGAGAGTGAAAAGGTTGGCTTGAAGCTCAACATTCAGAAAACAAAGATCATGGCATCTGGTCCCATCACTTCATGGGAAATAGATGGAAAAACAGTGGAGACAGTGTCAGACTTTATGTTTTTGGGCTCCAAAATCACTGCAGATGCTGATTGCAGCCATGAAATTAAAAGACGCTTACTCCTCGGAAGGAAAGTTATGACCAACCTAGATAGTATATTAAAAAGCAGAGACATTACTTTGCCAACCAAGGTCCATCTAGTCAAGGCTATGATTTTTTTCCCGTGGTCATGTATGGATGTGAGAGTTGGACTGTGAAGAAGGCTGATCACCAAAGAATTGATGCTTTTGAACTGTGGTGTTGGAGAAGACTCTGTGGACATGAGTTTGAGTGTACTCCGGGAGTTGGTGATGGACAGGGAGGCCTGGCGTGCTGTGATTCATGGGGTCGCAGAGAGTCGGACACAACTGAGCGACTGGACTGAACTGAACTATGTGTCTCATAGATTCTAACCATTTAACACATCCAACAATGCCTCAGATCTGCTCTTCACTTCATTTCTCACTTCATGGCAGCAGCGTCTAGCCAGTCACTAGGGTTAGAGTCACTTGCCCCACCTCCTTCTGTCCATCGCTATGACTGGCTTGGGTTGTTGCATCAACAGTCAGCATAATGTGATGGTCACGAGTAAGACTGTGGAGTTGGGTTGCCAGGGTTCAAATCCAGCTGTACCACTTACTAGATGGATAACCTTGAGCAAAGTCCTTAACTGTTCTGTCTCAGTTTCAGTTCAGTCAGTACAGTTCAGTCACTCAGTCGTGTCCGACTCTTTGCGACCCCATGAATCCCAGCACGCCAGGCCTCCCTGTCCATCACCAACTCTCGGAGTTGGACATCCAGGATTGACCTCTTTTAGAATGGACTGGTTGGATCTCCTTGCAGTCCAAGGGACTCTCAAGAGTCTTCTCCAGCACCACAGTTCAAAAGCATCAATTCTTCGGCGCTTTCTTCACAGTCCAACTCTTACATCCATATACGACCATGGGAAAAACCATAGCCTTGACTAGACGGACCTTTGCTGGCAAAGTAATCTGTCTCAGTTTACTCATCTTTAAATTGAGGATAATGATAGTAGCTATGTCATGGGGTCCTTGTGAAGATTATATAAGTTTGTATTTGCTAAGCAGTTAGAACAGTGTCTGGCATAGAGTAAATGGTACATGCATGTGTGCTAAGTCGCTTCAGTTCAGTTCAGTTCAGTTCAGTCGCTCAGTCGTGTCCGACTCTCCGCGACCCCATGAATCACAGCACGCCAGGCCTCCCTGTCCATCACCAACTCCCGGAGTACACTCAAACTCATGTCCACAGAGTCGGTGATGCCATCCAGCCATCTCATTCTCCGTCGTCCCCTTCTCCTCCCGCCCTCAACCTTTCCCAGCATCACAGTCTTTTCCAGTGAGTCAACTCGTCGCATGAGGTGGCCAAAGTATTGCAGTTTCAGCTTTAGCATCAGTCTTTCCAATGAACACCCAGGATTGATCTCCTTTAGAATGGACTGGTTGGATCTCCTTGCAGTATAAGGGACTCTCAAGAGTCTTCTCCAACACCACAGTTCAAAAGCATCGATTCTTCGGCAATCAACTTTCTTCACAGTCCAACTCTCACATCCATACATGACCACAGGAAAAACCATTGCCTTGACCGTGTCTAACTCTGCAACCCCATGGACTGTAGCCTGCCAGGCTCCTCTATCCATGGAATTTTCCAGGCAAGAATACTGTAGTGGGGTTGCCATTCCCTTCTCCAGGGAATCTTCCCAACCCAGGGGTTGAACCCATGTCTCTTATATCTCCTGCATTGGCAGGAAGGTTCTTTATGACTAGCACCACCTGGGAAGCCTTTAAATGCTACATAGGTGCTTGTTAGTGAATTAGTCGCTGGTTTGTTAGTTCATCCTTCATGCCATTAACAGGTTTTTGAGAGACTTCCAGTTACTGAGTTGTCAACCAGAGGTCAGTTATTATGCCAAGCACTTTATATGCAGAATCTCAACCTTCACAACAACCTGTTCAGTTCAGTTCAGTTCAGTTCAGTCGCTCAGTCGTGTCCGACTCTCTGCGACCCCATGAATCACAGCACGCCAGGCCTCCCTGTGCATCACCAACTCCCAGAGCTCACTCAAACTCATGTCCACAGAATCGGTGATGCCATCCAGCCATCTCATTCTCTGTCGTCCCCTTCTCCTCCCGCCCCTAACCTTTCCCAGCATCAGAGTCTTTTCCAGTGTGTCAACTCGTCACATGAGGTGGCCAAAGTATTGCAGTTTCAGCTTTAGCATCAGTCCCTCCAATGAACATCCAGGATTGATCTCCTTTAGAATGGACTGGTTGGATCTCCTTGCAGTATAAGGGACTCTCAAGAGTCTTCTCCAACACCACAGTTCAAAAGCATCGATTCTTTGGCGATCAGTTAGGAAGTGTTATTATTCCTGTTTGAGAGATGAGGAAACTGAGGCATTAAACACTAATGTACTTGGCCCAAAGTCACAAAGACTACAAATGTCAGAGTTGGAGTTTTAATTCAGATCTGTTCATTCCTAGAGCCAGAGGTCAAAACCAGGAAGGCATGCTATATTGCTTTCCCAAGCCAGAGTTGGTCACTGCACAGACTTTCCCAAAGATTCCACACTGCCTATGCTGTCATGATCTATTCCTTGACAGTTTTGTTCCAACTTAACTTGAGAGTCCCTTGGACTACAAGGAGATCCAACCAGTCCATCCTAAAGGAGATCAGTCCTGGGTGTTCATTGGAAGGACTGATGCTGAAGCTGAAACTCCAATACTTTGGCCACCTCATGCGAAGAGTTGACTCATTGGAAAAGACCCTGATGCTGGGAGGGATTGGGGGCAGGAGGAGATGGGGATGACAGAGGATGAGATGGCTGGATGGCATCACCGACTCGATGGACATGAGTTTGGGTAAACTCCGGGAATTGGTGATGGACAGGGAGGCCTGGCGTGCTGTGATTCATGGGGTCGCAAAGAGTCGGACACGACTGAGCGACTGAACTGAATGAACTTGCTTTCCTGCAACTTTCCTCCATGTGGATGCCCTTTCCTTCCTCCCTTCCTCTCTCCTGCCCTTCTTTCCTTTCTTCTTTCTTTCCTTTGTTACATCAATATTTTATTGACTGCTTCAATGCCAGGCACCATGCTAAACTGGAGAAAATGACAGAAAAGTGTGTTTTGTCTTCAAGGAGTTCATAGTCTGACACTGTTGATGATACAGTGAGGGGACTGCACCGGGGGGATGTGGGAGCCAGAATGGGTAAGGGAGCTAAGGGAATGGGGAAGAGTTTCTCTGAGGCAGGGACATTTAGCTGCATTAAAGGATATTTGGGTCAGACAACGTCGTGCTATTCTCTGTTGCTGTTGTTTAGTTGGTAAGTCATGACCCATGGACTACTATGATCCCATGGATCCCACCAATCTCCACTGTCCATGGGACCCAGTAAGAATACTGGAGTGCATTGCCATTTCCTTCTCCAAGGGATCTTCTTGACCCAGCGATCAAACCCACCTCTCCTGCATTGGCAGACAGATTCTTTACCACTATGCCACCAGGGAAGCCTGCCATTCTCTAAGTCCTGAATTCTTTTAGCTTTTTGCCTTTGGAATCTTTGGGGGTGTCTTTCTCCCTGTCAGATTGTTGTTTAAGACTGTATTTGAGTCACATTCTTTGGGATGCCAACCTTTCCTTCCTAGTTAGCCGAATGTCTCTTGTAGGTACTTCAATTACAGTGTATATCACATGGTAGTCTAGCTATTGGCCTATCTCTCTTTCTGACTGGATTTTGATGTCCTTCGAGGAAAAGACAGAGTCATGTTTATTTTTGAACTGTCCTTCATTCTCAAAGTGGCATGGCTGACATATCATGCTGCTGCTCCTGCTATGTCACTTCAGTCGTGTCCGACTCTGTGTGACCCCATAGACGGCAGCCAACCAGGCTCCCCTGTCCCTGGGATTCTCCAGGCAAGAACACTGGAGTGGGTTGCCATTTCCTTCTCCAATGCATAAAAGTGAAAAGTGAAAGTGAAGTCGCTCAGTCGTGTCCGACTCTTAGTGACCCCATGGACTGCAGCCCACCAGGCTCCTCCATCCATGGGATTTTCCAGGTAAGAGTACTGGAGTGGGGTGCCATCGCCTTCTCCTGACTTAGTAAAATGTTGATAAATGAAGAGCTGCCTATTTACAAAAGAAAATGTAATTAACACTTCTGATTCAGACTAAAACTATTCAGATTATCATTCTTAGTATCTTAGCACAGTGCTCTGTAGAAAGTAGGTGCTCAATAAATACTAAGTATTTGATGGTTTTGTCAGTGAACTATCTGAAGTAATGTTAGGAATAGGACACTTATCATTAAATCTACTTCTGTAGATAAATTAAGATTTTCATGTCCAACTGAGTGTCAGGGCTCTAAGTGTTGGGGCTCATGTTCAACTGAATGTCAAGAAAAAAATTAAAAATTTTTGATTATAGAGCTAATATTGAGGATTTTCTTTCTTCCCTCGGTTGGGTCATGGTTCCAGAATTTTGTGCACTGTTGAGGCCCCAAGGTATGGTGCTGTTGGGACCACGCTATAGGAGTTACTGTCACAAACTATAGGAGTTACTGCCAGGAGTCTATAGTCTTCCATCATCAGAATGTCTACAAACAATAAATGCTAGAGAGGGCTTGGAGAAAAGGGAACCCTCTTACACTGTCGATGGGATTGTAAATTGGTACAGTCACTATGAAGACCAATATGCGGGTTCCTTAAAAAATTAAAAATAGAGCTACCATATGATCCAGCAATCCCACTCCTGGGCATATCTCCAAAAAAAAACTTTAACTGAAAAGACGCACCCCAATGTTCAATAGCAGCACTATTTACAATAGCCAAGACATGGAAACAGCCTAAATGTCCATCAAAAGATGAAGAGGTAAATATGAGGTAAAGAATATTACTCAACCATAAAATGAATGAAATAATACCAGTTGCAGCAAAGTGAATGGACCTAGAGATTATCATACTAAGTGAAGTAAATCAAGCAGAAACAAATATTATATGATATCACTTACATGAGAAATCTAAAAAAAATGATATAAAGGAACTTATTTACAAAACAGAAAGAGTCTCACAGACATCGACAGTAAACTTATATTACCAAAGGAGAAAGTGGGGAAGGGATAAATTAGGGATTTGGTGTTAAAAGGTACACACTGCTATACATAAAATAGATAAACAAGGACCTACTGTATTACACAAGGAACTATATTTAATATTGATGTGAGAGTTGGACTATAAAGAAAGCTGAGCGCAAAAGAATTGATGCTTTTGAACTGTGGTGTTGGAGAAGACTCTTGAGAGTCCCTGGGACTGTAAGGAGATCCAACCAGTCTATCCTAAAGGAGATCAGTCTGGAACATTCATTGGAAGGACTGATGTTGAATCTGAAACTCCAATACTTTGACCACCTGATGCGAAGAGCTGACTCATTTGAAAAGACCCTGATGCTGGAAAAGATTGAAGGCAAGAGGAGAAGGGGACAATAGAGGATGAGATGGTTGGATGGCATCACTGACTCAATGGTCATGAGTTTGGGTAAACTCCGGGAGTTGGTGATGGACAGGGGGGCCTGGCACGCTGAGGTCCACGGGGTCGAAAAGAGTCTGACATGACTGAGCAACTGAACTGAACTGAATAACCTCTAAAGTAAAAGAATCTGAAAAAGAAGAATATATATATATCTGAATCACTTAGATATGTACCTGAAACACTGTAAATCAACTATACTTCAATTGAACAAAGAGTCAGCCGTTCTAATCCATATCTGGTAAAGGCTCAGCAATTCCTTTTGCAGCTGCTCCTGGTTTTGCCCTCTTAGGCACACTATGCAACCATTTCTTCTCTGTGGTTGTTCCTCCTTCCTGGGAGCATGAACCTCTCTTGTCTGTCTTTTTCTCCTGGCAACATTTGCCTCCAGTAGAGGGGAACTGTTATGGTGAGCAGAGGGGTATAGTGCTAAGCTGAGAGGAGTCCTCACTCCTTCTCCTCTTCTCCTTTTTCTGACCCCAATTACCCTTTCACCAGAAGTACCTTGGTTATAGTTCAAAATCAAGTCCTCCAGGTCAATCACTCCCACGCTCAAGGTAGTGCCAAGCTGTATGAATGATCTAACCTTTCACCAGAGGTTGAGGCTTTCTGTATGATAAAAGTCAGAAAGACTCATAGCCCATGACTGTTTTCCATCATGCATCATCCCTGTCCTGAGGAAATAACTGCAAAATCCGCACTGGCATGAATTAAGAGTAAGGGGAAAAATACATGGAGGGAGAAAAAAATGCCAATAGTAGATGGTGATATCTTAGAACACTGTCCTAATCATTGTAGTCCCTTAGTCTTTGAGTCTTATAAAAATTGTGAGAATTACAGGACAAAGTACTGTACATGTAAGTTGTTTAGTATTTGTTATGTAGACAGTGAGCACCTAACAAATGTTAGTTATTATTAATATTATCCAGGGCTCCTCCAGTCATGGAAGGACCTTGGTTACTGTCCAAAATCAGGTCCTCTAGATCAGTTATTCCCACACTCAGAGTGGTTCCAAGCTGTGTGAGTGATCTGTTCTGCATGTTCCCTGAGGACAGTCAGCCCGCATACTGTACTCATGTCTGGTCTCCCTGAGGATGGAGTTCCAACCTTATCTCTAGAGGATTCTCTTTCTTTCCAACATGAGCGTCCCTCTCAACACCACTTCTAATTCCCAGGAAGCTTAGTCACAAGCCCAGGTGGTAATCCCAGTTCTAGTTTGGGTCCATGTGTTGTTGTTGGCCTTTCTGGCATCCCCCGGACTAGATAATTACATTGAAATTCAGAAGCAGCATGTAATTTTTGGCACTGACGTCTTTAATTAAATTCAATAAGCATTTATTGAGAACCTAGAGCGTGTAAAATAGGGTTCCCTGAAACACATTTGGCCCTTAAGTATTTAGTCTGTTCTAGTTACTCAATTTGGATTAATGTTGATTCATCCTTCAGGGTTTTATGAAGAATAAATATTGAAATGGAAAAACATTTGCAAAAATCTTTGCAAATATAAACGTATTGTGTGGATTATTGCTGCTACAGTATTAATATTAATTGCAATAACAACACTGTTGCTTCCCAGGCAGGCGGTAGCGAGCAGCTGTAAGGCCAACAGGAGCCAGACGGAAGAGGTCAGGGGAGGTGCCTTAAGCACGTCCGGCCCAGAAGGGGCGGAGCCTTAAGACACATACCCAAATCCTGCCCTTCACTCCGCCCTTTTCGTCTGGGCGCGTAGGCGGTTACCATGGCGATGACGTATAGCGGGCGGGGTGGGGCGGGGCTATGGAGAGGAGGAGGAAGATGGCGGGAGGGCGGCTCTGAGGAGACCTCGGCGGCGGCGGAGGAGGAGAGAAGCGCAGCGCCGCGCCGCGCCGGGGCCCATGTGGGGAGGAGTCGGAGTCGCTGTTGCCGCCGCCGCCTGTAACTGCTGGACCCGAGTAGGAGTGAAGGGGAGACTGCAGGATGAAGTTCGCCGAGCACCTCTCCGCGCACATCACTCCCGAGTGGAGGAAGCAATATATCCAGTATGAGGTACTGGCGGCGGCCGGGGAGTGGGAGGACTTGGAGGGGCCGCCGTCTCGCAAGTCCCGACCTCCACCGCCGCCTTCCGCTCTTGCAGCCTCCCCCGTGCCCGGCCGGACTTTGACCCGGTGCGATGGGGAGCCACTGCGGCATCCCGGCCGCGGCCGCCCCCTCCGGGCCGCGCTGACCTTCCCCTCCCCCGCAGCCCCGTTGCCGCCGGGGTAACGGATATGCGGGCTGCGGGCCGGGAGGCACTGCGCGGCCGGCCGGGGCTGAGGGATGGTGGTGGGAGGGCGAGCCGCAGGTAGCGGAGTCGGGGTGTGAGGGTAGCCCGGGGTTCAGCGGTTCCGCGCTAACCCCCTCCTCTTCCCGCTCACCCTGACCTCTGGTCCCCACCCTGGGCGAGCGCCCCCTCTCCAAGGTTAGGTCTTGTTCCTTTCGGCTCACCTCTCCCCGAGGAATCCTCTTCCTAGGTTAGCCCCTCCGGTGATTTCCTTCAATTCACCGAGCCCTTCAGCTTTCCCGCACTTGCCCACTGTTGACAAAGGCTTTGTAACAGGGTCGAAACTTGATTTAAAATGTGTATCACACGTGCGGTGGTTACAGTAGGCAAACATCGTAATCAACTGTTTTGTTTTGATAATAAGACGGTGACTCGTGTTTTCACTGATTTCATGGTGTATATAAAGTAATCATATCTTTGGTTTTGGCTCTTCGGTTTTGGAATGGAGTGAAGGGGAAGAGGAAGAAAGAAGGGAATTATTAACATTTTCAGGTTTTCTTTCCTAAAATTTTTGTTAGCTAGGGAGAAAAGTACTATCTTGTAAACAATGTACTTTTAAAACACTCCTGTGTATTACAGAAATCATGGCCCTCCTCACCCTTAATTTCTGTGATAACAGCTCCTGGACGGTATTTAATAGATAGTGATAAGGAACCTTACGTTAATGAAAGGAAAAGTAAAGATAATGAGCCCATTTATGTATTCAGAAGCCAAGATACCTGACGGGTTTTAAGCTTTGCAATAGCTTATTCTCAGTGGCTGGCAGTTCAGCTCCTGGATAGAGAGACTTAATCTGTAACCTCCGGTAATTCACATCTGTGTTGTGTGCAGGAACAAAGAGTATAAAATCAATATGAACACAAATATGCTAGCTAGAGTTTATGAATTAAGATATTTTGGTTCTCTTTTTAATTTCTATTTTAAGTTCATTGAAAGGATGTTTAGGCAATCGCAGAAGTTTATTTATTCATATGACAGTTGTAAGAATTGAAGAAGGCAAGGAGAGAGACATAAAGTAGGTTAAACGGAACCTTGAAGATTGTAAAATAAATTCACCTGATAACATGCAGTATTTCATTGTTGCCAGAAATGAAAGGCCTAGAGTTGTTAATGCTTTCTTTCACTTAATTTTCTTATAGTGTTTTGTGACTACGTTTTGTAAGAATGAAATAAGGGATAAGCTTTTCAGCCTGTAGAGCTCTTGATTTATTGTTTCTAATAACATTTGGTCAGTTTTAAAACCTTGGCTAGAGTCCAGATGATGGTTTTTATTGAAAGGAGGGTATTGGTCTTTCATCTTTCTAGTAGTAATTTTCAGCACCACTGCCAGTTCTTCATAGAACAGGGCATCCTGAAGCAACATCCTGTATAGTATGGAATGCTTCATTTGGGGAGAAGTAATAGTGACTGGTTGTATGCTGTGATTCATTTTAAGTATTACAGCACTTAACTGTTTCATAGAATTGTATTAATTTGGAATACAGTTTTTAGGGCTGGAAGGAGAAGTGTAAGACTTAAAGATGCAATTACCTCTTGATTTATAATATCAGCTTTGTGGCTGGAGTCACTCTGGTACTCAATTCACATATTGCATTTGGACACTAACTAGTCCTAGATGGTTTACTTTAAGTTGGTCAGAGAGGAACACATTTCATATGTATGACTGTGTTATTTTTTGTCCTAGGCCAATTAAAAATTATTTTTTAAAAAATTCATTAATTGTAGATTATTGAAATTTTATTCTGCAGAGAGTCCTTACTTTGTGACTTGGATCTGTCGTAAGCTCTTTATTTGGTAGGCAAAATTAATGAGGAGCACTTTTCTTTTTGAATTGGAGCCATTTTTTATAGGGTTGGGATCTGTGTGTTGTATATTGTTTCTCAAGAGCTAGTGTTGTTCCTTTAAAAATAAAGAGGCATAAATAAGAATCTTTAGAGGAATTTGGCAGCTTAGAAACTTTGGGGAAAAAAGAATATCGTGAAAGATGTCAGCATTTGCTCAAAAGAAGAACCTTTTCATATGGCAGTAAAATATAGTTTCTCACATGTGAAGATGATGCTCTTGAAACACTGTTAGTAGAACAGACACTTGGATTTGTTTTTCAAGTACTGGTGATGAAATTTTGGTATATTATCCATAATTTCTAGTGTAGGCTGCTTTCTACTGCTGTGAACTGTTATGAACTGTTCAACTTTTTTGGTTATCATGTCATTTTGCATTAAATTTTACCTGAAACATCAGAGCATTAGACAGAAGCTAAAAATGTTGTTTTACCTCTATGATTATATATATTATTGTGTACACACTGTCATACAGTAAATGCTAATTCTTGTATATGTTTGTTATGAAGCCATGGGGACAGGCTTTTTGCTTTTCCAGGCTTCTGTCCTCTTTCATAAAGTAAGAATATAGGGTTAGAGCTTTCTTAAGGTCCATTGTAGTCCATAGGTTTTTGATTTAACTTTTAATGGCTTTCAATTTTGGACTGTTAAAATTAGTGATCCATCAATATCCTGAAATGATCAGTTTCTAATTTAAAAATGAATTGTGGAGTTCATAGACTCAATCTTCATAGGCGGCATAATAAAGCATAAAAGAATAGAGCAACATGGAGAAATCCATACAAAGAAAATTGGTTTGATTCATTTTTGAATAGTTTTTACAAAGAGTAAACACAAATGGAAAGAGGCTATCCCTGTTTCCAGTAATCTATTTGAGTATAAATCTTGGCATGTAATGCAGAACATCAGTAAATCTTTTCAAGAGCACTTTTTAAAATTTAGAATCAGTGATTGCATACTTTAGAGCTCTGTAATTGATTAATCAAAATTAATTTAGACCAGTTTCCGCCAGACTAGTATGACCATGTTAATATTTTACAGAATATTAGCAAAAGAAGCAAATATATTTGGTGCCTTTGGCTGCTGACTTTTGTTTTCTTCCCTGGGGCCCTGTGCTGCTTTGGTTTCTCAGGAACCAGGAATGGTTTTGTCTGTGTACACTGTAGTTTTGTAAGGTACTAAAATAATGAGGTATCTAAATTTCAGGATTTTAGAGTTAAAAGGGAATTGACGGATTATCTGTCTCCTTGGTTTTTTCAGACGAAAAAATTAAGGTCCAGAAAGGTTAAATTACATGTCCAGTATCGTATATAGTCTCTTGAGCAAAGAGGTGTAACCATTGAGAGTCCGGTCACCCTGACTGTGTGACCCTGATGAAATCACTTCCTCTTCTGGGCTTTAGGTTCTTCATCTGTAAAGCGAGAGAACAGGACTTGATTTCTAGGCTCACAACTTTCTATTTTCTAAGGAGCCATATAGCTCCAAATTTCTGTACATTCTTATGGTTTCATTATGCTTGATATATGAAGATGATAGAACTTAAAGTATTACTATTAAAAGCATTCTTTTAAATTAATAATCTCTTTTCAAAAAAAATTGATGATTATCTTTATCTGTGAATGGAAAACGGACCCAATGAAGTTTTTATTGAACTCAAATAAAAAGTGATGGTAATAGTTTTAATTTTTTTTGTTGCAAGATTTGGAAGGGCTTCTGCATAATCTGCATATCCCTTTTTTCAAGTGTAAGGAAACACCATAACATTATTGTGATTTTCATTTATAGAACTCTCCCATGAGAACACTTGTGTTGCAGGCTTCAATTTCCCAAAGGAATTATGTTGATTAGTTAGGGTTAACTTGCCTTGCTGGAACTTGTTTGAAATTTCCAGTTTGGCCACCCGATGGGGCACAAGCCACACTTTTCCTTTCAGGCACTTCTGCAAATGAAAGTACAGTATAGTATATTTAAAATAACGTTTGCAAATGAGTATAGCAATAAGATGCCTGGTATTTACAAATGTTTCTTAAGATAGGAAGCTATTACTGTTATTTTCATTGTTTAATAAAGTATGTTAGGGTGAGTGTCCTGGAAAGATTATACTTGTCTATCCATCCCTGAAGGTTGATTTTGGATCAGTTTTTGTGTGAAGGCCCATATCATAAGAACGTAGAATCTTACTTGACCTGGGTGACCATGGAAAATCATTCCTGGCTTCAAATTCAGTCCTAACCTGAAAAGCATTTGAGAGGCTGATTAAGTTGTGCTGGCTAGGGGTTTCAAGTATATTTGCATCATAGCCCCAAAGGAGAGTACCCAACACTCCGTGAAGGAAGAGAAAGTAGTTTTAGAAGTGTTACTTATGTTTATTTTTATGTGTAAGACAGGAAGAAATGAAATTTTACTAACATTGAAGAGATGACCTCATTTTAGGAGGTAGTCTGAAGGAGAGTCAAGAATTGCTCATAATTTTCTCACTTGTTTGTTCACTTCCAGCAAGTAGCAGTTCAGTTTATGGTTGCATATAGTTAGATGAATTTATGGACATTACCTAATTTTGACTAAACTAACCCATATAAAATGGATGTGAATTTAAAAGACTCCTGTAAAGAAACCAATAATGCGAGTACACGTGAACAACAAGCAAATGGCAGAGCTGACAGTTCGACTTCTAGTACTAGCTTTTTGTCAGCCAAATTACAGGAAAACAATGCTGCTTTAATAGACCAGCAAGAAGCTTGCCAGAAAGTTTCAGAATAATTAAAATAATTCTTCAAAATAAGATTTTAACATCCGTTGTCATCCATAGTGAACTTCACCCTAAATATATGTTATGTATTAGAGTATTCTGCATTTGTAAGGTCAGTTTTCCAGCTTGTAGCCATTATCATCAAGTTTCAAAGTTAACTGAATCTTGAAATTTGAATTAGGCCTTTGAAATACTAAAAACTAGGATTTTATAAAGCAGTGAAACTTTTCTGTTAGTTTGTTCTTTTAAAGTATTGTTATTGATAATTTCTTAAGAGAGATTGAAAATATTTTTGTACTATTCACAAGTGAAAGTTTAAATTAGTTTATTATTGTCTCATCTCTTAAAACTTCCATTTAAAAATTCTGTGTTTTATAATGTACACAGTTGTAGAAGGAGATAATTTATAAATAAATGTACATATATTGGAGGTGCATGGTAAACTTTTTAAAAATAGTAATGTAACAAAAAAAGTTCGGAAGATTTTGCTCAAGTTGTATATCTTAACTGGAGGTAGTTTGCGGGTTGCTTGGTATTTATTTAATTGGCTTTTGGGAGATTGTCAGAATTCACTAGGGGTCTTGCCTGATTGTATTTTTGTTTTCAGGTCTTCCCCTTACCTAGTAAATGCTAAAAGAAGTCAAGTAGACAATGCTCATGAACAAATGCCTAAAAAAATTATTTATTCATTCAACACGTATTTATAAGGGCTCTATAATGTGCTATAGGCTGATAGATTTGTCATTAAATTCTATCTCTTCTATCTTAAAAATAGAAAAAACCAAAAACCAATTTTTTTGTGTGTATGTGTTTGGTTTTATATTTCAGTCATATTTCAAGCACATATTTCAACATAGTGCTTTCAAAACTTAAAATGGTGTAGAAAGGGAAGATTGTAGATTGAGAACTTGGAACATGGTTGTAAATTTGGATTACTGTGTAAATAATATGGAAGAATTCTCCCTGGGTTTTCAAACTTTTTATATGTTATACACTTTTAAATTTAATTGTTTATAGAAGGAAATTTGCTTACCTGTTTCTTCCTATCACTAGGCAGTATCAGAAAAGCCTTAAAAAATTATTTATTATAGATCACGGGAAAGTTTAATTAACTTGCTGTAAGCATAACTTGCAATTTTCATATTATGTGTAATGAGAGGGACAGTGTGATGATTAAAACATAGTCATCTCTTATTGAAGATGACCTGCAGAATTTAGAAAGACTGTAGACCATAAATAAGGAGATGTAAGTAGCTCTTTAGAATCAGTTCTGTCACTGAATATTCACAGATAATTAGTGAACAAGTCATTTTTTTGAAGATTGAAGGCCTGAAATATAATCATACAGGAAAATGAGAAGCTTTTAGATTATTGTGTGAATTACTTATTTAGACTAAATTGGTAACGTTGTAATTCACAGAGTAATCCATGTGCTTTGTGAGCTTTTTCTATACCTTAGAGAAGTAATTCTTCAACTTTTTGGTCTTGGTACCATTTGAAACTCTTAAAAATTGTTAAAAGATTCCAGTATCTATTGATAGTACTCTGTATTTGAAATTAAAACTGGGAGGTGTGTGAAACACAGAGTATACAAGCACACCCTCTACCAGCCTTCAGGGACATGACGTCACATTTCATGGGGCCTTGGGGGACTTCCACTGTGTACTTGTGGAAGAATGAGTGAAAAAGCACGTGAAGTTGTAGTATTGTAACAGATAATGGGGTCCTGCTGCTCGCTGCCCAAAAACCAATAAAGAGGCCAGGTTGGTGGAAAGAAAAGTTTGCTTTATTTTGGATGTCAGCAACAGCAGTGAGGGTGGGGTGGGGTGGGAGGAGTGGGGAGATGACACACTTATCCAAAGACCAATACATGCCCCACTTCTGTAATCAATGGACAAGAGTTTTTGTAGGCTTAGGGAGGGAGTTACATGCAGAAACAGCACAGTCAGCTCTGAGAGTCATCTTGAAATTGATTATCGATGGTCTGACCAGCGTCATTTCATATGTTTTAAGTACAGATATTCTGCAGTCCCATGGTTGGTTTGTCCCCCTTTCCTTGAGGCCAGTTCTCAGAATTTTGGCAGCTTATGTCATGGCTACAGTCTGGTCATCATGTAGTTAACTTTTTCTACGTGGTAGGGGTTTTAGTGTCTGATCAGTCCTGGATGTTCATTGGAGGGACTGATGCTAAAGCTGAAACTGCAATACTTTGGCCACCTCATGCGACGAGTTGACTCACTGGAAAAGACTCTGATTCTGGGAAAGGTTGGGGGCAGGAGGAGAAGGGGACGACGGAGAATGAGATGGCTGGATGGCATCACCGACTCTGTGGACATGAGTTTGAGTGTACTCCGGGAGTTGGTGATGGACAGGGAGGCCTGGCGTGCTGTGATTCATGGGGTCGCGGAGAGTCAGACACGACTGAGCGACTGAACTGAACTGAACTGAACTGAAGACAGCTCACAGGATATGGCTCAGACCATTCCATAGCCCTTGAGAAGGAACTAAAGGTCTTTGACTATACTTTATAATGACTGGTGGTGATGGTTTAGTCGCTCAGTCATGTCTGACTCTTGCGACCCCATGGACTGTAGCCCGCCAGGGTCCTCTGTCCATGGGATTCTCCAGGCATGAATACTGGAGTGGGTTACTGTTTCCTTATCTAAATTAAAGCTGCGTGCTAAATTGCTTCAGTCATGTCCAACTCTTTGCAGCTCTGTGAACCATAGCCCTGCCAGGCTCCTATGTCCATGGGGATCCTCCAGGCAAGTATACTGGAATGGGTTGCTGTGCCCTCCTCCAGGAGATCATCCCAACACAGGGATCAAACTTGTGTCTTCTTATGCCTCCTACTTTGGCAGGCGGGTTCTTTACCACTAGCTCCACTTGGGAAACCTCAAAATTTAACATGGATTCAATGAAAGTGAAAGTGGCTCACTAGCATCCAACTCTTTGTGACCCCATGGACTATATAGTCCATGGAATTCTCCAGGTCAGAATACTGGAGTGGGTAGCCATTCCCTGTCCAGGTGATCTTCCCAACCCAGCGATTGAACCCAGGTCTCCCGCGTTGCAGGCGGATTCTTTCCCGACATTTTCTCACTTCTCTGATCAAACTTTGACTAAAGTTTTTCCACAGATAAAAGGCAGGCTGAGGACGGTGGGGGCGAGGGAGGGGGCAAGGATCTTTAGGGTCCTGCTCCATTTCAGTATTATTATGAAAATAGTTTTGATCTTCATTCCCTGAGAGAGTTTCTAAGGGTTGCTGCCTTTGAACACACAGCTCCTTTCAGAACATTTGGAGATGGCCTGAGAAAAAGCTCTCTAGTCTTAGGAAGCACATAAGAAGATAAAGAGAATCCCATGAGTGAGAATTCTCTGGTATATCTCCCTGCACAGAATGATAGAGAAAAGAAAGTTGTCTTCTCTGGGATTCCCACTTCTAATCTCTATTCCTTGAATTGAATTAGTGGAAATGTGCTCTTTTTATCATTAAGGAGAAAGGAATTAGCATTTATTGACCAGTTAGGAACCAGGTGTCAGCAGCTTTGTTACCTCATCTAATCTTCACAACAGTTTTGTGAGATCGATGATTTTTTTTCTTTTAAACTTTTTTTTTTTTTATTGAAGGATAATTGCTTTACAGAATTTTGTTGTTTTCTGTCAGACCTCAACATGAATCAGCTATAGGTATACATATATCCCCTCCTTTTTGAACCTCTCTCCCATCTCCCTCCCCACCCCACCCCTCTAGGTTGATACAGAGCCTCTGTTTGAGTTTCCTGAGCCATACAGCAAATTCCTGTTGGCTAAGATATGATATTTTTTTGGGCTCCAGAATCACTGCAGATGGTGACTGCAGCCATGAAATTAAAAGACGCTTGCTCCTTGGAAGAAAAGTTATGATCAACCTAGACAGCATATTAAAAAGCAGAGACATTACTTTGTCAACAAAGGTCCATCTAGTCAAGGCTATGGTTTTTTCCAGTGGTCATGTATGGATGTGAGAGTTGGAATATAAAGAAAGCTGAGCACTGAAGAACTGATGCTTTTGAACTGTGGTGTTGGAGAAGGCTCTTGAGAGTCCCTTGGACTGCAAGGAGATCCAACCAGTCCATCCTAAAGGAAATCAGTCCTGAACATTCATTGGAAGGTCTGATGCTGAAGCTGAAACTCCACGCAAAGAACTGACTCATTTGAAAATACCCTGATGCTGGGAAAGATTGAAGGCAGGAGGAGAAGGGGACGACAGAGGATGAGAGGTTGATGAGAGGATGAGATGGTTGGATGGCATCACTGACTCAATGGACATGAGTTTGAGTAAACTCCGGGAATTGGTGATGGACAGGGAGGCCTGGTGTGCTGCAGTTCATGGGGTGGCAAAGAGTCAGACACGACTGAGCGACTGAACTGAACTGAAGATAGATGACTTAATATCTTCATTTTACTGATGAGGAAACTCAGGCTTGGAGAGACTGACCAGCTTGTTCATGGCCATACACTTAGTAAGTAGTAGAGCCAGAATTTGAAATAAAATCTGTCATACTTGGGAGCTCTTCCCTTTATATGGGAATTGTAAATAGCAGTGGTGCTAACAGGGGCGGTAACAACAGCTGTTATTTTTTGAGTGCTTACTTTGTCAGTCACTATGGCATTACTTTAAAAACATCTCTTTATAGCAACCTGTGTAGGTAGGTTTTTATGTTTGCTCTGTTTGTAGACCGGCATCCTGAGTCTTAGAGCTATTCAGTAACTGATTATGTTGAAACTGCTAATTGTGGTTAGCAGATATGAGATTGAAAGAGCCCTTGCTCTTAATTCCTACATCCTGCTGGTTTATGAACAATAAATATATCCATCCATTTATGCATACATACGTTAAGGCACAGTCTCCAGCACCTGCTGAAGTAATGGCTGGTCTATTTTTAGTCCTAGGTCTTAGTTCTGCATGGTTTGGAGGTAGTAGAGTGTGGTCTGGAGGTTAGCGTTCCCCTCTATTAATTTATTTTTTTCTCAAGGTTATCAGTGTAACTCTTATGAGGTAGGCAGCTGTTAAACAGAGGAACTTATAAAGATGAGCCATAGGAAAAAGATAATGAGATATAGTGATAAGTGTAAAAGGAGGAAGATAAAGAAGAGTGAGCATAGCTGTGGCTTTGCCACAGTTGTGGCTTTTTGCTTTTGAAGCATTCCGTAGATCATGGAATGTTAGACCTGTAAGGAATTTCAGAGATTATTTAGTCCGATTCCCTTTTTTACTTGAGTGGGAAATGAAGTCCAGAAAGGTTGTAGGTTGTGATTCAAGGACACTAACTTGGTTAGTGGCAGAGTTAACACAATCACTGTGATTCATTTTATTGTTTAACCATTTTGCATCATGTACTTGTGTGTCAATAATGCATGGAGAGAACAAATTCTGAAGCCAGACTGCCTAGGTTCATATTCCAGCTGCACAATTTACTAGCTGAGTGACCTCAGGCAAGTCATTCTATTAATTCCTCTCTGTTCTTCAGTTTCCTCATTTGTAAAATGGGACAGTAATAGTAGTTACAGGACTTCTGTGAGGATTATATGAGTTAAAGTATGGAAAGTGCTAATATAGTGCCTATTGCTACTGCTAAGTCACTTCAGTCGTGTCCGACTCTGTGCGACCCCATAGACGGCAGCCCACCAGGCTCCCCCGTCCCTGGGATTCTCCAGGCAAGAACACTGGAGTGGGTTGCCATTTCCTTCTCTACTATATAGTGCCTATATTTGCTATTAAAATTATTTTTACTACAGAGTTCAGCGGTATTAGTTAAGGCTAGGTTAGCAGTATCTTTGTGAGGAAAACAGCCTCAAATTTTGTCCTTTTGGGCTTGTTCAGTTCAGGTTTTTGGAAAACGTCTCTATTGATTTTAGATATTATTCCTTTTACCTGTGATATTTATATTAATAAATTGTTCTTTTTATATTCAGTAGGATATTCAGGTGTGAGCAATCATATGGTTTTGAAATAAGTTAGTTCTCTTTGGTTACTTGTAATTTGTATTCATTTCAGGTATAGTCTGTGCCTGTGTATTCTTTTTTTTCAATTGGGGTGACATTTACATGTGCGTTCCTACGTATGTTTGAATAGCTTAAGTGAATCCTTTGAATTTTTAGTGGCTATCTAATTTTAGTTTGTTTCAGTTTTCTAGTGAAAATGAATTTTTTTTAATACTAGAATTGGTTTTAGAGTTGAAAAAGACGTTCTCAAGTCCTCTGTTTCATAGATGAATAAATTGAGGGCAGAAAGGCCAAGATATATGTATGGTCAGCCTCACAACTAGCTGATAGCAGAGCCTGGAATTAAAATACTGACCTCTTGCTCATGGGTATACCTTTCTGAGGCTTATCACTGCTATATAAACATTTCTTTACTTTTAATTTTAAAAATTCATTTTCTTTGTTAGAGACCATATGAATTTAAATGTTCTTGTTGATTATTACTTACTCAGCATTGGCACATTTATATGAATCTGATCCTTCAGTTCACATTAACAACCTCAAATCGTTCCTGTGTGTGTCAGTTAAAAGACTAGATAAATAAGAGGCTCAAATTTAAAAATATTGTTTACTCAGTTACAACCATTGCCCCATTTAGGTAGAAACCTATTTTAGGTGAGGAGCTAGGACTGAGGAATTATGGTTAAGGCTTGAGGAGTTAGGTAGAGATGAGAGGAGGACTCAGGAAAGTTGAAAAATCATTTGGGCATTTCTCTGTAGCATACCTGAATGTTAGCACAGGTTGCATGTTACCTGTACATGAAGAGCACCTCCCTCTCTACCCCCTATCTCTTATAACATACTGCCAAGCTGAAGTCAGGGCATATCTGACTAGAGAAGATTAGAATATATAATATTAATCAACTCATTAACTATTCATGATGTCCTCTTCCTTTTTTGAAAAAATAATAAAGTAACAGCGATGATAATAACAACATTTAATGTTCATTGAGTGTTTCTGTTGTGTCAGGTGTTTTATATTTAATCTGTACCCTCTAAGGTAGATTTTGTTATCCTGTTTTAAGAAGTCACTGAATCTTAGATTGAGTAGATTGCCCAAGGTCACATAGCTGGTGAATGGTAAAACCAGAGTTCAAACACAGGTTGTCTTATTTTACAGCCTGGATTCTTAACATGATGACATGGTCAGGATCTCGCAAGGGGCTGGTGATGTAAAAATAGGTACGCACCTGTCCTAAAGGAGCTTATAACTTGGTTGGTCTTCTGATCGTAGTGTATTGTGATTATGTTATAGAGGAATGGCTGATTGATTTGCTCTGGAGAATCAAAGGTATTTATCTTGAAATCTTTCACAGAAGTACTAGAGATTCAGATTCAGTAGGGTTTGTTGACATGGTGAAGAGACAGACACTGAGGGCATTCTAGGCAGATAGAGTAATATTGAACAAAGGCATGGATAGGTGGAAGTATGCAAGCATATTAGTGAAATCTGATTTAGTAGGTACGTTGGAGGGCCGATAGTGTGATTTGTACTGAGCTTTGAATACCATGCTGAAGACTTTAAATGTTTCCTGGTTGTGAACCACTAAGGATTTTAAAGAGACTTGGGGAGAGGGATCAATGCAAAGTGAGAACGTAGTTTAGATCCTGAAGATGGAGTGGGGAGACCAAGACCAAAGACAGGAAAACCAAATAGTATAGCCAAAAAGTGAGAGCTTGAATTTACTACCTCATTTAATCAGTTTTCCCACACTGTAATATCTAAAATCAAGATATATCTTGTAATTAATTGTCATAGATTAATTGGCAGACTTTTTTTCATTCTTAGAAGCACATAAAATATGGTGTATATTACTACTAATGGGATTTTAGATTTGATGAAATAATGATAGTAATAATATATAATATTTCCTGAAAGCCTGCTGTGTGCCAGGCAGAGTCGTAGATACATCTTAACGTCCAGCATCTGGTAGTGTCTGGCATATTTAGAAATTTAAAAACAACAATAAAACAGAATGTAACTGAAAGACTCTGGGATCTGCCTGAGATGTCATTAAGGGATTAAAAAAAAAGAAATTTAAGAGAGCATCATTGAAAGCAGTCAGTGGAGAAAACAGGAAAAGCTCATGTTTATCCCCTACAGAGCGTGACTAGAGCTCTGGAAATGAGTTACTTTGGTATCAATTAGGGGAAGTTGGTCTTATTCTTTTAGTTTTGTTTATTCAGTGAAATGTGATCACTGATGACAAAATTGAGATGATAGTCTTTCTCCTGTTTTTCAAATATTTGTATAATAGCAGGTAACAAAAGTGTTGATAAGCAGGTGAGTCACCACCTCTAATCACGTAGTTCAAATATCTTTTGATTAAATCTTTCTTTTTGAGTAGAATAAGCTTATTTGAAATAGTATTTCAAATTATGCTGCCATTAGTTATTTGCTAAAGAGGTTTGTAAGATTTTTTCTTCTAGGATTTGTTTGCTTAGTATCATGGACTCTCAAAAATTCAGTTCTTGATAGATTCAGAAATTAGAAAGTGAATTGATTTAGAGACCACCGAAATTGAAATTATAATAACCCTGTTATTGTAATTGTAATTTAATTGTAATAACCCTATTGGGCAAGTCATGTAGCCTTTCTGTGCCACAATTCTCTTATCCTTAAACTGGAAATGATAATACTTTTTACTTTTGGAGGATCATGTGAAATGAAATGAATCAATAATTGGAAAATAGGACAGGAAGTTTAATAGTTACTACACAAAGTAAGTATTAGCCATTAACATATCTGTTCTTAGTAGTTTGAGTCTAACAGTTGAGCAGCATCTTGATTCATTGAAGTTTAATAGTTACTACACAAAGTAAGTATTAGCCATTATTACATATCTATTCTTAGTGGTTTGAGTCTTAACAGTTGAGCAGCATCTTGATTCATTTACTGTTTACACAATTGGGGAAAGGGGTCAGTGAAACTGTAACTAGGAAAAGACAACCTAGACTGTTTATTCAATTATTGAACAAATGGGAGTTGAAAGAATTTTACCTTCAAGGCTATGGTTTTTCCAGTGGTCATGTATGGATGTGAGAGTTGGACTGTAAAGAAAGCTGAGCGCAGAAGAATTGATGCTTTTGAATTGTGCTGTTGGAGGAGACTCTTGAGAATCCCTTGGACTGCAAGGAGATCTAACCACTCCATCCTAAAGGAAATCAGTCCTGAACATTCATTGGAATGACTGATGCTGAAGCTGAAACTCCAATATTGGTTACCTGATGCAAAGAACTGACTCATTTGAAAAGACCCTGATGCTGGGAAAGATTGAGGGCAGGGGAAGGGGATGACAGAGGATGAAATGGTTGGATGGCATCACCGACTCAATGGACATGAGTTTGTGTAAACTTCGGGAGTTGGTGATAGACAGGGAGGCCTGGTGTGCTGTGGTTCATGGGGTTGCAAAGAGTCGGACATGATTGCGTGACTGAACTGAACTTAACTAAGTATTTCATAGAACATAAAGTTTATTACTACTTGCTGATGGTTATTGATGAAAGAAAAAAAGATTGTGCATTTTTGAAAGATTCTTTCGTTTTTGGTAGAGGTGAAAAACTGGGAAGAAAATTGGTCACTTTTTCCTTTTTCTTTTGCACTTTTGTTGTAAGCCTTATTAAAATTTCTGAATTGATTTGTAAGCATAATGTATTAGAGAAGAAAATGTTTTAGGGAAGGAAATTACTATTAAGTGCAGAATTTTGGCATTCCTTCTTGACCTTTCAAGACACTTTTCCAATGACCTTTGTCATTTTAGAGACAGTGTTATTTAATATGATAGGTTTTATGTTAGGAAAATTCATGAGACCATTGTTTAACCAACTTTATGTTTAAAAAATTTAAACAACATTATATCAATAATCAACAATAATAATTAAGTGTGTATTTTGTGAACTTGCCTTGTTAAACACAGAATATCCTACTAAAGTATCATCCCCTTTCCAAGTTGCTTAATTGAAAACATACACAATATTTTAGTAGTTAGATCTTTTTTTCTCATTAGTATTTGAAATTAAATAAAAATATTATTGGTAAAGATAAAGTCATACTATTAAACTTTTGTTTTGGCCGTGTCATGCGGGACCTTAGTTCCCCATTCAGGGATCAAACCCGTGCCGCCTGCATTGGGAATGCAGAGTCTTCACCACTAGACTGCTAGGGAAGTTCCTATTAGACATTTTTAAACGTATCACTTTTCTTTTGCTTAGTATAGTAATTTATGTAGGTGGTTTAATATTTATGCTTTAAATAACAGAAGTTGGATGGCTAGCCAGGTATAGAGGTTGAAGGAGGGAAGAATTTAATACAATGGTTTAATCATAAGGAAAGTGGTAGAGACTAGCTATCATGCTGATTTTATTTGTGAAATATCTATATGTAGAGAAAACTGTTAGCTGGAATTTGAAAAATTATATCAAACGATAAGACATTATAATTGAGATAGTAGTCTTGAATTAAGTCACTAGGGGAAAGTATGTAACACAGAAAAATAGAACAGGAAATCTTGGAAAATAAGTTGTAATAGGAGTTAAGGGTCTGAAGGGTAAATGGACTATCAGCAGTGACATGATTTGTAGGCAGGTTAATGAGAGTGAGGATTAAGGTAGGCCTTTGGCTATGACAAAATTCTGAACACAGATTTTCTTCTGCTAACTTTATTCCAAGTTTGAAGAGGTTAAAAGTCATATAGACAACATATCTGTACTTTTCGTTTGAGAAATTGGTATTTTAACAAGAGTGATGAAAATGGGATGGAACCTTTAGGTATGAGCAGGATAAAGTGAAAAATTCATTGAAGGATGTGTGGGATCCATTCATCTTGAAGGCAGTAGAGAAGATAGCTTTAATTTTATCTAAATTTTTTGCTTTAATTGCATTTCCCTCATTTATTGGCTGTGAACTTTTAAACAGTTATTTTATTTTTCTGAACCTCAGTTTTCTTGGTGCAAAATGATAATATTTACCTTTCAAGATTATTATGAGAATTAGATATAATAATACATGAAAGGGCTTCCCAGTTGGCATAGTGGTAAAGAATCTGCCTGCCAAGCAAGAGACGTGGATTCGATCCTTGGTTTGGGAGGATCCCCTGAAGAAGAAAATGGCAGCCCACTGAGGTATCCTTGGCAGGGCGATCCCATAGACAGAAGAGCCTTGTAGGCTACAGTCCATGGGATCGCAAAGAGTCAGACACGACTTAGTGACTAAACAGCAACAGTATATGAAAGTGCCAGCAAGGGCCTGATCTATAGAAGATACTTTTCAATAACGTATAGCTGTTAATTTCTATCATCATTAAAAATAAGCCATAGGAGTAACTTTTTATTCATTTATTCAGCAGATATTTATTTTAGGGTGTTGGTACTCAGTCTTTTAGTATACCAATACCCTCTTTCAATGTCATGAAATTTCTTGGAAACTAAATGATGATAGCCGGTAGTATTGAAATTGGAGCTGTGAACTGGTCTGAGACTCATGGATTAGAAACCATTTTTATAAAGTGTATAGGTGTATTGCAAAACCTTTGGGTTCCTTCTTTGTTTTCTTTCAGATAAACTAGCAAACTGTTACTAAGAACAGAGTGGGAATTTTATGTTGCCATACTATTATATTTGGACAAAATTCAACGTGTTTTATCAACCTGTATAAACCTTATATATTAAAGAGGGCTGGAAGTCAAACACACTAGGAACTTTTCTTGTGGCTAGTAAATGAAAGAGGTTTGAATTTTGTGTGGAAATTAACAAAAATAATGAAAATTGGGACAAAAGAAATGACTTTGCATTTTGGCATTTCATGAAGCTAGAAATGCTGTAAAATAATTAAATAAAAATAACATAGTTAATACTTTAAAAATTAACTGATGTGCTGATTTTGGATATTTAGGCTTTATGTTACAAAATCTGTGCAGTTTACAAACATGTTTTGACTTACTGTGCTAGATGCTGTGGCCCGTAAGAACTGAAGTGAGATTACTCTCTGCCCTTAGAGAATTTACAACTGTTACCACAGTAAATGTAAGAATGAGCCATATAGATTTAATTAGTTATAAAAGAACATTTGTTATCAGCTGCATATTATTGTCAGAACAGGATCCTTAGGTAAGGAAGATGCTGATTTAATCTGTCAGATTTATTCTGTCCCAGCCCAGAAATGCAGCTATATGATTTCTCAAGGGCATTCAGTGTAAGTTAAATTACAGTATTGGTGGCTGTGACTTACGGGAATGCAAGTATTGCTTGTTATTGCTGAATAAATCACTTCTTGAAATTGTCATAGTCTTCCTCTCCATAGTTTTTGTATCTTTATGGAAATATAGATTTTAGGTAATTTGATCAAGACAAGCCAAAGATGTTGGTTATGATCTAATAATGTTACTTTCTGTGATAGAAGAATATTTTTCAAATCTAGCCTCATGTATTAATTATCTATTGCTCTGTAACAAACTACCTAAAACTACTGAAACAATAAGAAACATTAAATTTCTATGTGTAAAGAGTTTGGAAGCAACTTAACTGGGTGATTCTGGCTCAGGATATTTTGTGAGGTTGTGGTCAAGATGTCAGTTGGGGCTGTAGTCAGTCATCTCAAGGCTTGCCAGGGACTGGATCTGATTCTAGAATAGCTCATTCATAAGGTTCACAAATTTGTGCTGACATTTTTTTAGGAGGCCTCAGTTCCTTACCACTTGGATCTCTCCATAGGGGTTCTTCAGTTTTCTCATGACTGGCTTTTTCTAGAGTGGGGAATCGAAGAAAGGGCAAGATGAATACCGCAGTGCCTTTTATGACCTAACCTTGGAAGTAGTATTCTGTCATTTATGCAGTATTCTATTGGCTGTATGTGCGTGCATGCATGCTCAGTCATGTCAATCGTATCCAACTCTTTGCGACCCCATGGACTGTAGCCCGCCAGGCTCCTCTGTCCATCGGGATTCTCCAGGCAAGAATACTGGAGTGGGTAGCCATTCCCTTTTCCAGGGGATCTTCCCGACCCAGGGATCAAATCTGCAGCTCCCATGACTCTTGCACTGCAGGCAGATTCTTTACCGCTGAGCCAATGGAGAAGCCCCATTGGCTATACAGGTCAGTCCTATTTAGTATGGAAGGGGATTGCACAAGAGTGTTACTACCAGGAGTTAGGAATCATTGGAGGCTGTTTCAGAGGCTACTTACTGAATCTGGCATAAAAATCTAATGATTTAGAAAAGTGTTGGAAATAAAAAGGAGAGTATCAGAAAATTGAGAGGCCAAAATTAGAGGTAAATTTTAGAAAATAACATTTCACTCCAAATAATGGGTAACATGTCTTTTTCTCAAAGAAACATGGATTAAAGAATGAGCAGTAAGAATCCATTGAAATATTTTAGGTGAGAGGATGGGAGAGAATGAAGTAAAAGAGGTTGGGGTGGTGGCATTGACTGAATCAGATCACTAAGGAGTGCAAAGGAGGAGAATAAAAAAATGTTAACCGCCTAGGACAAGGATCTTTCTTTTCCTCATGGTGTATCCCAGGTGCCTAAAACAGGCCTGGCACATAGCAGATACACACGTATTTACTGAAGGAGTGAGACAATCACTAAGATTGTTAATCTGTGTGATGTGGTTACTGACAGTGACGTTAACAAATAAAGACATGAAAAGTGTAGGCTTTGAGAAGAAATGAATTTTAGACATTTTGTATGTGTGTTAGCAGACATGTGGCTGAGGATTTAGAATAGGGAGATACCCACATAGAAATAGTAGAAACCATGTCAGTGGATATTGCAGTATGTTAGGGAGGAAATGTATAAATACAGATATAACAGGACAAACTCCAAGTTGGTTCTTCCTATTATAAATTACATATATTTTATACATTTAACAAATTCATTAATAATTTAATGTGATAACTTTTATATATTGAATTGCCTTTTACCGATGGTGCTCAGTTGTTAAGTCACGTCTAACTCTTTGCAGCCCCATAGATGGGATTTCCCAGGCAAGAATAGTGGAGTGGTTGCCATTTTCTTCTCCAGTTTACTGATGGGATATATTTAAATTCCATGAAAATTGAATCATGTGTAATGCTTCTAATATATTATAAGTGTCTAATATACTATAGGATTGTTAAGCATATATGAGAATACATTAATTTTAAATTTTATTATATTAGATTATAAAATTTTTTTTTTTGTACTTTACAGATTATTTCTATCATCAAAAACAGAACTAGGTTAGTTTATTTCTATTTGGGGATAGAAATAAAGGTAAATTAGATGGTCTAGATGGTCATTCTTTGTACAGGACTCTTGAGAATGCCCAGTGCCCTCTTTTGAGGTTTATAATTTGATTTATAGAACTCTTCTTAGCACTTTAGTATCAGGAAAATATGACTGATTTCTGGATAGTGAGACAAACCAGGTCAAATGTAACTGACTTGCACATTATTCACAGACTACTCAGTATTTCTGGTGAAAAAATTAAAAGGGGAAGAATATAGGGGATTTCCTGGTAGTTGAGTGGTTAAGAATCCACCTTCCAATGCAGGGGACGTGGGTTCAATCCCTGGTCGGGGAACTAAAATCTCATATACCACGGGGCAACTAAGGCTACATGCTGCAATGAAGAGCCCCTGCGGCCATAAATAAGTGATGAAAAGAAAGGGAATACAAAAAGAAGATGAGAGATAATTGGAGAGTGTTTCTAGGGTGTGTATGTAGATCAGGCATAGTGTACATATTTTTAAGTATATAGCAAAATTACAGTCAGTGCCATTTGAAAAAATCTGATGTAAATTTTATTGAATTATTAAGCTCTATTAACAGGGATAATGCTTCCTTTAAAGGTTTATAACAAATATTCCTTGCCCTTTCTCTTCAAATGCCTGTGTTTATTTTATTGTTCATTAATCTAGTAATTGGATTGCAGTGTGCTTGCTTTGGATGTTGAAGCATATGAGAAAAATATAAATTAGATATTTTGTTAATGAAGATGATAATATTTATGGTATGTCATATATGAGGCTGATAGCGAGGTGACACAGTAGGAATCTTTCTACCCTGAATACTCATTGAAAGGACTGATGCTGAAGCTGATGCTCCAGTACTTTGGGCACCTGATGGGAAGAGTCAGCTCATTAGAAAAGACCCTATGCTGGGAAGGATTGAAGGCAGGAGGAGAAGGGGACGACAGAGGATGAGATGGTTGGATGGTATCACCTAGTCAGTGGACCTTGGTGTTGCAGAGTCGGACACGATTGGAGACTGAACACCAGCAACAAGGAATCTTTCTAGCTTCTGATCCTTGTTCTACAAAATGGTCTGTGAAACCCATGTGTTTGGAAAGGAGATCAGAGATGATCTTTGCTGTTTAGTTGCTAAGTCATGTCCAACTCTTTTGCGACCCCATGGACTGTAGCCCATCAGGCTCCTCTTTCCATGGGATTTCCCAGATAAGAATACTGGAGTGGGTTGCCATTTCATTCTCCAGGGGATATTCCCAACTCAGGGATTGAACACATGTCTCCTGCATTAGCAAGTGGATTCTTTATCACTAAGCCACCAGGGAAGTCCAGTGATGTTCTACTGTGGGTTATTAAAAATTGACAAAATAAGAAGCTTGTATTGACAGTATTATTGAACTATACCCTATTTTGTACAATAGATATATTGTGGAAAGTTTAAGTAATAAAATTAGGAGTCCTTGTTTTTTAAAGTATACATATGTCAGTTCTAATCTCCCAATTTGTCCCGCCCTCCCCTTCTCCTCCCCATGCCCCCAACCCCGTGTCCATATGTCTGTTCTCATATATACTACCGTGTGTAAAATGGGTAGCTAGTGAGAACTGCTCTATGGCACAGGAAGCTCAGCTTGGTGTTCTGCGATGATGTAAATGGGTGGGATGGGATAGTGGGGTGGGAGGGAGGTCCTTGAGGGAAGGGATATATGTGTACATATAGCTGATTCACTTCATTGTACAGCAGAAACTAATACAACATTGTAAAACAATTATACTCCAGTAAAACAAAATAAAAATAAAATATGTGCAGGAAAAAATACAGTGTATATAGATTGAGACTGCATATGTTTGCTTAGGAATCTGTAGGTTTCTTATAAGAATTAAAAACTCTGTATATTCATGTCAGCAATCATCAGAAAATATAATAGGAACATATTCTAAATCATCTAGTTAACCATCTTATAACCTAGATGCCAGGAGACTGCAGTGTCTCTGTTTATGCTTGTTTGGTCATGTTGGCTCCAAGTAGTGTTGTACTACTTTGTGAAGAGTTAATTAAGAACTGAGGCATTTCTAATGCATAAATGATGTAGTCATGTCTAGCAGATGGATGGCCAAATGATGCGATAGCCCACTGTATAACATAAGTTTTGTGGTAGTTCACATTCTGTTAGCTAACATTCTTTGAGCATCTTCTGTGTTCCAGGCACTGATCAAAATACTCATGTATAATAATATATATATTATTCAGTAATAATAATGAATCATAATTAATGTAAGGATTTGTGTTTTAATTTGTAGTAGACCTGTGAGGTATGTGTAATTACTAGTCCTATGTTACAGATGAGGGTACTGAAGTATAGAGAAGTTAATTTTTTATGGTTACATAGCTAATAAGTGGTCGAGTTGGTTTTCATACATATTACCTGACTCCGTAGCTTCTAGCCACTAACTATATTACCTCCTAGTAGTTAGCTGACTATACTGCCTCATAGGAGATCCCATCTGACATAGTCATCTGGGCATTCCAAACTCAGAATAGGCAAAATGGCATTGTATTCATGTTACTAATTCAGATTTTAATTCAGCAAACATCTTGTTTCCTGTCATGTTAATGTTGTTGATTTTATAATACTGGTTTTGTGATTGTGTTTGGATTTAATTTGTAAGATTTTACTGTCATATGCATTGTTATAGACACTAAGAGTTTTGTCCTAGTTTGTATATATTTTAGTAACATTATAACAAAAACAATAACATTATAACAAAAATTTCAATAATGTTACAACATAAAGAAGGCTGAACACTGCAGAATTGATGCTTTTGAGCTATGGTGTTGGAGAAGACTCTTGAGAGTCCCTTGGACTGCAAGGAGATCAAACCAGTCAGTCCTAAAGGAAATCAATCCTGGATATTGATTGGAAGGACTGATGCTGAAGCGCCAATACTTTAGCCACCTGATGCAAAGAACTGACTCACTGGAAAAGACCTTGATGCTGGGAAAGATTGAAGGCAAGAGGAAAAGGGGATGGCAGAGGATGAGATGGTTGGCTGGCATCACTGACTCAATGGACATGAATTTGAGCAAGCTCTGGGAGATGGTGAAGGACAGGGAAAGCCTGGTGTGCTGCAGTCCTTGGGGTTGCAAAGAGTCGGACACGACTGAATGGCTGAACAACATAACAAAAATAACTTCATACTCAAGAGATTACAGTGAAAGAAAGAAAATGAAAGTGAAGTCGCTCAGTCGTGTCCGACTCTTTGCGACCCCATGGACTGTAGCCACCAGGCTCCTCCATCCGTGGGATTCTCCAGGCAAGAGTACTGGAGTGTTCTGCCGTTTACTTCTCCAGGAGATCTTCCCAACCCAGGGGTTGAACCCTGGTCTTCCGCATTGCAGGCAGACGCTTTACCATCTGGGCCATCAGGGAGATGCTTATGTAAGGATTGCTTTGGATCTTTTTTTTGGCTGCACCACACAGCTTGTGGGATCTTAGTTCCCCGACCAGGAATCACACCCATGCCCTTCTCAGTGATCAGAGAAATCTTTTGTGATGCAAATGAATACATATTGATTTTAGTTATTATACAGATTCAGAATTTTATATAATGTATTCGATTTCCTTAAACTAAAACAGCATGAATGAGGAAACTCAATTTTGTTGTTTTGTGTATTTGGATGCACTTCTCCTAACTCAGCTGAGTCATGTAATAGACAGTCATAGGTACTAATATAGACAATACTCTGTAGGATTTCCCCCTGGTGGTTTCCCAATTGGGGGCTATTTTCTAGTCACAGTCAGGGGATGGTATCCTATTTATGGAGTCCTCCAAAATCTATTATTGTCAAAAACATAGAGGGTCTCTTATTCAGAAGAAAACTGAAGTAGTAAGAAACAAAAAGAATTGTCCTTGATTTTACTGAGAGTTGTCTTGTTTTAAATGAAACTATGATTTAGTTTATAATAAAAATGAAGACTATCATAATCTTTCTCTTTATAAAATTTAATCTTTTTAAACCTTAATTTGGTAAACTTTCCTTTTGCAAATTTAATTCATTTGTATTACGTATCAGAGATTTTACTTACTGTGCTTTTTCAGTTTACTAATAAGAAACCCTTTTGAATTCAAGAGCTATGTATTGAGTTCCTACTGCATACAAGCCTTTCTGCTAGTTGTTGGTGGTTTATTTACTTACTGATAACATCATCTGATTTAGGTACATATGCCTATCATACATAAGAAGTAGAAAAACTTCAGTCAGGTATTTGAGTCTCTGATATTATCTGGTTCCATGGTAGTACATGAGTTTGAGCAAGCTCCGGGAGTTGGTGATGGTCAGGGAAGCCTGGTGTGCTGCAGTCCATGGGGTCGCAGAGTTGGACACAATTGAGCAACTGAACAGAACTGATGGTAGTTTTATTTTCTTAAGTTTCTCTGGCTGGATTTTTTTTTGTTTGTTTCTTTCCTCTTGTATTTTTCTACTTCTGGAAATTTATTCTACTCTAAGCAATGTACCCATTTACACTTTGAAATGTTCCATGGACTTCCACTGTAAAGTTGTATAGGACTTTTAATATATAATTCCAGTCTGTGACCTGAAATACTTTCTGATGTTTGATAAAATCTTCTGAGCTAATTTCTTTTTTAGACTGGAAATTAGTAGTTGCTGGGACATCTGAAATTATTTTTAAAAAGTGATTATATATACATTTTTCTTAAAAGAAGTTCTAGATCTTTGTTATATTCACTTAGGGCTTTTGTGTATTGTCAGACTTACTTAGGGGTTAGTCATGGAACTGACATATTGGTCACTAACTTAAAATAATGGTAAATCGATTTGGGAAGAATGTGATTTAACTGGAGTAGGAAATGGCAACCACTCCAGTGTTCTTGCCTGGAGAATCCCAGGGACGGGGGAGCCTGGTGGACTGCCGTCTATGGGGTCGCACAGAGTCGGACACAACTGAAGTGACTTAGCAGCAGCAGCAGCAGACTACCTTGGAGGTTTATTTCTTCTTTTTTAGTTTTTATATGCTTGAATGCTGTAGGCCAGTGATTCTGGGGAGGGGTGATTTTTGTCCTCTGGGGCGTTTGGTAGTGTCTGAAGACATTTTTGGTTGGTTGTTGCTGGTATCTAGTGAGTCTCTAGATACAAAAGGAAAAAAAAAACAAAACTCTAGATACAAAAAAACAAAGAATTATCTAGCCCCAAATGTCAATTTTACTGAGGTTGAGGAATGCTGGAGGCCAATTTGTGACTCACCAGTGGTGATTTTTTTGTTTGGTCTGAAGTGTTTATGATTTTTCTAAATTCCTCTTAAGTTTTAAAGTATGTATATATTAGCCCTCATCTTAAAGATGGGACAGTAGTGGATATGAAAGGATAGTATTTGGGTTTTAGCTTATTAAAGTTAATCAAAGTATTTCACTAAATTCTTGATTTGGGGAACGCTGTGTAGTCGTTGTCTGGATATTGAAAGAGAAGTAACTATTCAGCTGAAAATGCTTTTACTGTGAAGATTACTCATGATTTGATGTATTTCTTTTCTTACTTTCTAATAGGCTTTTAAGGATATGCTGTATTCAGCTCAGGACCAGGCACCTTCTGTGGAAGGTAAGATGCATTAAGAGATATTTTAAACTGAATAGTATAAAACTAATATAACTTACCCTACTATACAGATCTTTTTTGGCTTTTATAATATATATTATGATTACTTTATGTTTCAGTGAAATTTTTATTGTTGAGCTCACATTTACTTTATGATGGATCTCTTATGTCCCTGCATCACCTCAGCATTGTGAGTCACAGATACTGGTTTAAAGTTCTTAAGTGCCGTGCCCCCTGCCCCCAGCGATGTGTTCTTCTGTCTGTTTCTCTTATCTATTCACCCATCCATCCATCCTTCAGTGAATCCGTAGTTCATAACTAGTCTGGGCAACAAAGCTTTTTGTTGCTTACGTCACGTCTTTAGACTGAGACTAGTGAAACAAAACATATCTACTCTGTGTGTGTATACATGGATATAAGCATGTATATGTATGCATGTGCACAGCTTGGCAGTCATAAAGTGACTGACCTAAGCATACTGGTTATCTTTATAATTATCTTTATTGATCCTTCCTTTTCTGTTACCTCAGCTTCTGCTCACCAGTTCACTCTTTATGAGGAGTTGTAAGTTAAAGTTGTAGTTCTTATGTCCATAAATAACTAGGAGCTAATTCAACAACTGTTTGAGGGAGTGTTCCTTCTGAGACTAAAATTTTGTATCATATTTCCATGAGAGATGAATATGAAGTTGTTTATTAAAACTATAGATCTGTAATTAAAAATCTCATTGTCTTTAATGACACAGACATGTATATCTTTCCAACCATTCCGAATTCAAAGTGTGCTTCCTTCAGTGTCTCAAAATCTTTACCAGGATATCGGCACCTGGGTATTAGTTTTATAATATGTCACTAAATTTTGGATTATATTTAATACATTCAGTATAATTAATGTGTTCTCTAATATTTAACTGAAGACAAATACTTAGTTCTTTATTGGATTATTATCTCTTATGTGTCTTGAAGAGTACCACCTCAAAAGATTTTAAGAATGTGAGAAAAATGAAATTACGTGGAAGTTAAGCTGATTTCCTCACCCTGTGTAACTTGCTTTAATTAAAGTGGTTCTTTTAACTTTATTTTAATTGGGCTACTTCTCCTTATTTATTTATTTTTTTTAAGTTTTACCATCTGGTTTGTAACAAAGATATTCTGAAGTGTGTTGAAAGTTATGATGTTCTTTATTCATCCCTCCGTGCTAGGTCATGTTGATAGTAAATCTCATACACTGTCAGCTGTTTTTGGAGGAAAAACTAAATTCTGTCAAAGTATGCTAAAATGACAAATATTTTTAGTTAATAGCTTTTTATCTCATTGCCCAGAGACATGAACTTCATTGGACTCTGTTATAAAGGGAGTATTGTAGGCTGTATACACATGTATGTGCTGTCTTCATAAGGGAAATATTCTGAATTTATTCATTCTTTCAATTCTCAGATAAAGACTAAAGTCATGTAGTTTTTATTTTCTTAACAAGAATTTTTCTCTTTAGACAAACTGAAGAATTGAAGGTATTGGAAAGCAGTTTTAAGGAAACATTACCTTATATAGTATTGAGGTTAGAAAATGTTATTAAAGGGACTCAATTTTGTCTCATTTGCTTTGTGATACTGTATTAATTTATTCTCTTTTATACAGTATTTAAATTATAATCATTTCTGTTATTCCTTTATTCTTGCTACTGAGATCATATTTCTAGATTTTTATTTAGCAGTTATCTGTAAAGTAATGCATCATCAGCAGATTTATTACAGAGTCAAGATAGGGCTTTCAACTTTTAACATTTTTTTCAGGCCAAATAAAATAGGATATGGGGAGTGGAACTCAGGCACTGATAGTTTTACTGTGTCTCTAGGTAATAATTCTAATATATAGCCAAAGTCAAGAACCCTTGCCATAAATAATCTTAAAGAATTTTAGATCAGTATTGCTAATGGTAAGTTTTTTTAGGTAATAACTAGCCAACAGGTTAATCGACTTCTTAAGTTCATTGATGGTTTGGTTGGTTATTCTATTAGCATCTATAGGATGTTTATTTTTTAAATGTTTATTGCATTGAGTTAGGTATAAGTAATAGCTGTACTGATTATTTGCATATATTAAATAGTTATAACTTAATATGTTTATTATAATTTAAAAATCATTTTTGTTTATTACTTAAGATGAGTCATAGTGCAATAAGTGGCGTATTCATATTTTCACAGTACTTTTGTTTACGATGGAATGGGTTTCTAATTATAGTGAAAGAAAAATAACTTGAAATGAATTCTTGAAGAGTGAAGTGGTTTATTTGATAGAAGTATATTAGATAAAGCAAAACCAATACCCAGTTGTGGATGTGACTGGTGATAGAAGCAAGGTCCGGTGCTGTAAAGAGCAATATTGCATAGGAACCTGGAATGTTAGGTCCATGAATCAAGGCAAATTGGAAGTGGTCAAACAGGAGATGGCAAGAGTGAACATAGACATTCTAGGAATCAGTGAAATAAATTGGACTGGAATGGGTGAATTTAACTCAGATGACCATTATATTTACTACTGTGGGCAGAAATCCCTTAGAAGAAATGGAGTAGCCATCATGGTCAACAAAAGAGTCCGAAATGCAGTACTTGGATCAATCTTAAAAATGACAGAATGATTTCTGTTCGTTTCCAAGGCAAACCATGAATATTACAGTAATCCAGGCCTATGCCCCAACCAGTAACGCTGAAGAAGCCGAAGTTGAACGGTTCTATGAAGACCTACAAGACCTTTTAGAACTAACACCCAAAAAAGATGTCCTTTTCATTCTAGAGGACTGGAGTGAAAAAGTAGGAAGTCAAGAAACACCTGGAGTAACAAGGCAAATTTGGCCTTGGAGCACGGAATGAAGCAGGGCAAAGGCTAATAGAGTTTTGTCAAGAGAATGCACTGGTCATAGCAAACACCCTCTTCCAACAACACAAGAGAAGACTCTACACATGGACATCACCAGATGGTCAACACCGAAATCAGATTGATTATATTCTTTGCAGCCAAAGATGGAGAAGCCGTATACAGTTAGCAAAAACAAGACCAGGAGCTGACTGTGGTTCAGATCATGAACTCCTTATTGCCAAATTCAGACCGAAATTGAAGAAAGTAGGGAAAACCACTAGACCATTCAGATATGACCTAAATCAAATCCCTTATGATTATACAGTGGAAGTGAGAAATAGATTTAAGGGACTAGATCTGATAGATAGAGTGCCTGATGAACTCTGGACGGAGGTTCGTGACATTGTACAGGAGACAGGGACCAAGACCATCCCCATGGAAAAGAAAAGTAAAATGGCTGTCTGAGGAGGTCTTACAAATAGCTGTGAAAAGAAGAGAAGCGAAAAGCAAAGGAGAAAAGGAAAGATATAAGCATCTGAATGCAGAGTTCCAAAGAATAGCAAGGAGAGATAAGAAAGCCTTCCTCAGTGATGAATGCAAAGAAATAGAGGAAAACAACAGAATTGGAAAAACAAGAGATCTCTTCAAGAAAATTAGAGATTCCAAGGGAACATTTCATGCAAAGATGGGCTCGATAAAGGACAGAAATGGTATGGACCTAACAGAAGCAGAAGATATTAAGAAGAGGTGGCAAGAATACACAGAAGAACTGTACAAAGAAGATCTTCACGTCCAAGATAGTCACGATAATGTGATCACTGACCTAGAGCCAGACATCTTGGAATGTGAAGTCAAGTGGGCCTTAGAAAGCATCACTACGAACAAAGCTAGTGGAGGTGATGGAATTCCAGTTGAGCTATTTCAAATCTTGAAAGATGATGCTGTGAAAGTGCTGCACTCAATATGCCAGCAAATTTGGAAAACTCAGCAGTGGCCACAGGACTGGAAAAGGTCAGTCTTCATTCCAATCCCAAAAAAAGGCAATGCCAAAGAATGCTCAAACTACCACACAATTGCACTCATCTCACACGCTAGTAAAGTCATGCTCAAAATTCTCCAAGCCAGGCTTCAGCAATATGTGAACCGTGAACTTCCAGATGTTCAAGCAGGTTTTAGAAAAGGCAGAGGAACCAGAGGTCAAATTGCCAACATCCGCTGGATCATGGAGAAAGCAAGAGAGTTCCAGAAAACCATCTATTTCTGCTTCATTGATTATGCCAAAGCCTTTGACTGTGTGGATCACAATAAACTGTGGAACATTCTGAAAGAGATGGGAATCCCAGACCACCTGACCTGCCTCTTGAGAAACCTGTATGCAGGTCAGGAAGCAACAGTCAGAACTGTACATGGAACAACAGACTGGTTCCAAATAGGAAAAGGAGTACGTCAAGGCTGTATATTGTCACCCTGCTTATTTAACTTCTATGCAGAGTACATCATGAGGAACGCTGGGCTGGAAGAAGCACAAGCTGGAATCAAGATTGCCGGGAGAAATATCAATAACCTCAGATATGCAGATGACACCACCCTTATGACAGAAAGTGAAGAGGAACTCAAAAGCCTCTTGATGAAAGTGAAAGAGGAGAGTGAAAAGGTTGGCTTGAAGCTCAACATTCAGAAAACAAAGATCATGGCATCTGGTCCCATCACTTCGTGGGAAATAGATGGAAAAACAGTGGAGACAGTGTCAGATTTTATTTTTTTGGGCTCCAAAATCACTGCAGATGCTGATTGCAGCCAGGAAATTAAAAGACGCTTACTCCTCGGAAGGAAAGTTATGACCAACCTGGGTAGTATATTGAAAAGCAGAGATATTACTTTGCCAACCAAGGTCCGTCTAGTCAAGGCAATGGTTTTTCCCGTGGTCATGTATGGATGTGAGAGTTGGACTGTGAAGAAGGCTCATTGCTGAAGAATTGATGCCTTTGAACTGTGGTGTTGGAGAAGACTCTTGAGAGTCCCTTGTACTGCAAGGAGATCCAACCAGTCCATTCTAGAGGAGATCAGTCCTGGGTGTTCATTGGAGGGACTGATGCTAAAGCTGAAACTGCAATACTTTGGCCATCTCATGCGACGAGCTGATTCACTGGAAAAGACTCTGATGCTGGGAAGGATTGGGGGCGGGAGGAGAAGGGGACGACAGAGAATGAGATGGCTGGATGGCATCAACGACTCTGTGGACATGAGTTTGAGTGAACTCCGGGAGTTGGTGATGGACAGGGAGGCCTGGTGTGCTGTGATTCATAGGGTCGCGAAGAGTCGGACACGACTGAGCAACTGAACTGAACTGATATTAGATAAAAGGCAGAGTATATGAAAGCTTTTGTTGATAAGAATTTGATCACTATTTTTGACACTAGTGGATCATTTTCATCTAATTTTTATAATAGTGCCTTTATTCTAATATCACAGGTAAGGTGGCTTTTTTCCCATTTAAAAGTAAACCAACCAAACAAAATAATTTCAGTGTATTAAGAAATCAAAGTGTGTTTGCTTAAAGTTGCTTCTATTATTCAAATAAACATTCAGATTGTTGGTTATTTTTCTTGGTTATTTTGCTTTGTTCATCCTTTGAGAGTTAATTTCATGAATCATTATACGTTGATTCGTAAAAAATAAAGGGTCTCTACTTTTATTTAAAGCAAATGTGTTACAGAAAAGCAACAAATAAATGTTTTGTGTTGTACTTAGGAGATTCATATTCTGAAGGAAAATATTTAAAATGAGAAATGACTTATTCTCAGGTATTCCTTATCAATTCATATCTAATCTCCTTTGATATGTATTAGTATCATTGCCTACTCTTCTGTGTAATTTGTTAGTTTTGGTAGGCATTCACATTTGGAAATATGTGACCGAGAAGATGGCTTAAAATTCTTTGTTAAAACTTATACAGTGTAATGATTTAAAAATAAGGACATAAATAAGAATTTTACTGTTTATTTTATGTTTTTCTGCAGGAAGAATTGTAGAACATATGTGACAATAGAATGAGGGTGTTTTTTTTTTTTATGTGGAGGAGCAGCCATGCACTTAGGACCTTTAAATTCAACCTTTAATGAAGTAATGTTTTGAGGAACTTTCAGAAATAGATGCTAAAACCCTTTAAACTATATTGTGCTTTTTATAATTCCTACTGTTGGTGAGGTATTTGGGACAGATTAAATTAAGCTGCAAACGGAAAGTCCCAACAGCAGTGAATCAGTCGTATCTTAATAATCAGGATTGTTTTGAGGCAAGACAGTTTATTATGGATGTGACAACAGAACTTCTAATTGTGGTACCCATTTGATGTAATCAAATTTTGTCAAATTTTTTGGGTTGGCCACAAAATTTTTGGTCACCCAGTTCTGGGGTAAATAGTCACACCTGTTTCGGGGAAATTTCCTCCTTCAGGATAATTTTGATACACGTGACTTACACACTTCATATAATTTGTACACTAAATTTGTTTTGGTTTATACTGAGTTATTTTCAAGTAAAGCTTCAAACTTTATTTTGCCATCATCTTTTAAAAATATAGCATCTTTTTGTTTAGAAGTATTAATGTTTCCCATTCTTCTGATGGAAAAATATGAGAATCTGACTGTCACGCTACATCACAGAATTAGAGATCGACATTTCTAATTGAAAGGGACTTTAAAAGATCATTTTGCTTCATCGTCATCTTAGATTTATGCTATCTGAGACCATGTTAAGTTTGCATGAGTTGGGAAGAACAATCAGGATTATTAATGCTATAGGTGACAAACAGAGGAGAATTCAAGAGATTAAACTAGTATTGAAACATAAAAATACTTTTTTTATTGACTTTATATTTTTATCCAAATGATATCTTTAAATTCAAACATTTTTAATGAGGCATTTCCTTGAGTCTCTGTATTTTTAAAAGATTAATGAAGCATTATCTACTTTGAATAATACTGAGCTATTTGACTTATTGGGCAGAAACTAATTGTCTTTCCAGAAATCTGTACTAAGTTTTTTATTACTCCAAATAATTCCTAGAAGTATTGGGAAAAGTGTATAAAATTAGAATCATTAGATAGCAGTAGTTATAAAGATTAGAATAAGGGGGAAATAAAGATAGAATTGTAAGATAAAGCTCCAGTAAATTTTTATTTATTTATTTATGGTTGAACTGAGTCTTCGATGCTGCACACCGGTTTTCTGTAGTGGCAAGTGGAGGCTACTCTCTAGTTTCGGAAAACATGCTTTCATTATGGTGACTTCTCTTGTAGAGCACAGACTCTAGAGCCAAGGGCTTCAGTAGTTGGGGCTTATGGTCTCTAGAGCCCTGGCTCAGTAGTTGTGGCTCACAGGTTTAGTTGCCCTGCGGCATGTGGAAGCTTTCTGGACCAGGGATTGAACCCATGCCCCCTGCATTGGCAGGTAGTTTCTTAACCACCTATGTCTCCCTGAACCACCAGGGAAGTTCTCCAGTACATTTAATATATACAATAGATACCATAAAGATCCTGGAAGGAAAAGAACATCAGGTCAAATTAAGGTAATCTGAGTAAACTATGGACTTTAGTTAATAATAATGTATCATTATTGGCTCATTAATTCTGACAAATGTACCGTACTCATCATGTAAGATGTTAATAACAGGGGAAACTGGAGAGTGGGGTGGAGTAAATGGAACCCTCTTACAGCTTTTGTAACTTTTCTGTAAATATAAAACTATTCTAAAATGAAGAGTTTATTTAAAAAAATTAAAAGATGCCATAAGATTTATACAGTTGCCAGAAGCTAATTGTAAGTTCAACCCGACTTTGCTGGTGTTCAGAAGGTAGAGGTGAGCATGATTAATTTCAGAATTAATTCATAAGGTAAATTTATACCAGTTCCTCAGAAAAAGATCAGTTTTTACTCAACATGAGATTTGAGAGAAGTTCTTCCTTCGGACCTTCATGAAGAGTATTTTCTTTGGTGTGCTAGACTGTATCCCCAACAACTATTTTACAAAAAGCATGACAGTAAGTTTCATGAGACTGCCTCTTACAATCCAAGGGTATGATGTAAAAATTTATTACTCAGACCTACAAGGCCCTAAGTAATCTGATCCTGTGTCTGTGACCTCACCTTCTGCCATTTTTCTCCTTCTTTACTAGGTTCCAGTCCTATTGCCTTTTCAAAACCTAAATCAGCCCAAGCTTGCTCTTACAATAGGGCCTTAGCTCTTGCTCTAAGTTGAGAATCACTAGATCATTTCATAGCTGTGTCCTTCAAGAGACCTTCTGATCAGTCAATCTTATGTAGCCCCTCAGTCACTTTTTTACATCACCCTATTTTATTTATTTATTTTTGCATACAGTTCTTTGATATCTTGTGTTTTTTTCATTGATTTATTAGTTTTTGTGAGACAGTATATTAAAAGACACTTGCTCCTAGGAAGAAAAGCTATGACCAGCCTAGACAGCATATTAAAAAGCAGAGACATTATTTTGCCAACAAAGGTTTGTCTAGTCAAAGCTATGGTTTTTCCAGTGGTCATGTATGGATGTGAAAGTTGGACTATAAAGAAAGCTGAGCGCATAAGAATTGACGCTTTTGAACTGTGGTATTGAAGAAGACTCTTGAGAGTCTCTTGGACTGAAAGGAGATCCAACCAGTCAATCCTAAAGCAAATCAGTCCTGAATATTCATTGGAAGGAATGATGCTGAAGCTGAAACTCCAATACTTTGGCCACCTGATGCGAAGAACTGACTCATTGGGAAAGACCCTGTGCTGGGTAAAGATTGAAGGCAGGAGGAGAAGGGGATGACAGAGGATGAGATGGTTGGATGGCATCACCGACTTAATGGACATGAGTTTGAGTAAGCTTTGGTAATTGGTGATGGACAGGGAAGCCTGGTGTGATGCAGTCCATGGGGTTGCAAAGAGTTGGACACGACTGAGTGACTGAACTGAACTGAGGCAATATAAGTCCCTTGAGACCAGAGATTTTTACCTTTTTTTTAATGTTTTATATCTAGTATCTAAAATAGGCACATACCTTACATATTTACTGAGCACATTAATGAGTAGGAATAAATATGAATCCTTTCCCTCAGTATTCCTTAAAGCCAAAGTACCATTTATTTAAAAATTCAGCTAGCTTGCTTCTTTGTTTTTAGTTTTGTTTTTTTAATTTTTAACTTCTTTTGCTCTTTAGATGCAGAATTTTGCCTGATGGTTAGAAGGTTCAGCATGGTTTGTTATTGTTTTATAATGCTGATCGTCATTTCATAAACTGTAGGCTGAGGTGACACACATAGCCTTTCTTTAAAACTGGAAGAGAAGCAGATGATGTGACATCTTAGTTTATAAAGATTTTTTGGCATTGTGCTGTCTTGATACCAAGCACAGTTTCCTTTGATTGCTGAGATTTTTATAAGCCATTGGGTGGTTGTGTATTTTTTGTAAGACACTAAGCCACTTTTTGTTTTTATATGCTTCTTTTCAAAGATACATGAAATAGGTATAAATTTGAAAAACCATGTATGAATTGTTGAATATTTTCCATGTATGTCTACTTTAATGGAATATGTGTTTTAGATAATTTGAATTGAAATGGAAAGACCTCAAAGTGCTTTGATTGTTTTCCTTTCGCATTTTGCCTCTTCTATTATAAAGTATTCCTTTTGATAGAGAGTATATGGCTGATGTTAGCCTAATATAACTCTGATTCAGTTAGCTTAATATACCTCTCTGACTTTCTAAAATGGAATGAATAGATATAGTTAAGGATGAAAGTCACTGACCACTGCTGTACTAGCCTCTGCTTTTCTGCCATTTATTTTTAGTTGCTCACCCCCTTTCCCAATCTTACGAACAGATTTTGTTGGATCATTTTTTGCTTAGGTCTCCTCTGCTTATTCAACTTGATTAGCAGATGTGTTACAGTCTCCCTAAGCTCCTTAGAATTCAGCTCTTAGTAGCATTGAAGATGAAAGTATGCTTGTAAATAATTTATTCTGATTATACGCTTGAATGGACAGAGTCCACTTCAGGCATCTTCTTCCACCTCACCTCTTTCCCCAGGTCTTTGTTGTTTTAAAAGATGTGAGGTTGGTTTTTAAGTTCAAGAGGATGGAAGACTGAATTGCATTTCTAAAATTCATGAAGTAGTTTTTGCATGTATAGGATTGCTGTCAAATCTATGCATTCATAGTACATTACTTACGTTGTTTATAATCTTGTGTCTCCCTTCCCCCAGTTTTTCATTTTGTTTTCCTATATCACTATCTGTTAAAAAATTTTTTTTTCTGACCTAGAAATAAAGCCATCTGATATTTATGATAGGGAGAACTATATCTAATTTGTTATATTTTCAGCTTGGTAGTAGCATGAGAGTGTCTTTTATAAGTTCCACTTTCCTGCTAGTGTTGTTTTGTTCAGTCATTTATTGTCGATGTTTAGAAATCCTTCTGCTAGTAATGGGTTCATATTGTTTGAGAAGACTATATACCAGGGACGAGTATAGAGTTTAATCCCAAAAATTAAATTCTGGATTTGTTTGTGACCGCTGCAACCTTGTTTTGAAATAAATACAGACTGCTAAGAGTGGAAGTTGAGACGTGAGGCAAGCCAAAAAGATAATTGTCATCTCTTTAAGAATAATGTATTTTCTATTCCCCTTGAACTTCTTTTAGAAAGGATCAAAAGACCTGATTGATATTCAGAGACATGTAATGGAGTTTTTTCTTCTGAAGGATGTGCCTATTTCATGTTTACATTGGAAAAAGATTACATATTCTCTTGTATTATGGAAATGACAAGTTGTAGATAAAAAATATTATTGCCCTCAAAAATATACCTGTGTATTCTTTAAAGATGCCGCTGATCTTGAACTAGTTCACTAATAGGAAAGATGTGCTTCTGAATGATAAATAACATTGCTATTTGAGTTGACAAAATACTTCTCTTTCACAGAGAATTAAATGTAATTTAAATCTCATTGTTAGGACACAAGATGATGATATAAATAGGTAGTAAAATTATGTGATGAAAATATGTATCAACTTTGAATAGCATACAAGTAGGAAGCTAGAAGAAATGAAAAAATGCTTTTAATCCTTTCTTTGTGATACTACAGAATATTTAAAATATTTTCAGTATTTAAAGTTTTCCTTTGCATATAAAGGTCAATAACACACAAGGGTACTGTGTCGTTTGTCACACAGTGCTATTTCTTTATTATTGGTAAGTTTGAGAGAAGGTCATACAGTAGAGAAGGAATAATTACAAAACAGTAAGTCACGAAACAAAAATTCTGGAAATTATTGGTATCTACTCTGAATTGTATACTAAAGAATACTGTAACATATGAATGAATATGATGATTTCAGATAGAATTCTAATAAACTAGTATTAGAAAACTGGAACAATTGTTAAAGGTTTAAGTTGGCAGAACTTTCAGTTGAGGGAAGTTTTTCTTTATGCTCTTTTTTCTTTAGGTAGGACCACCTTATGTCTTTAGTGAAAGAATGCCAATGAGAAAGGTAGAAAGAATAGAAAGTTTTGATCAGAGAGTAGTTTTCCAGCACTGGGTTATATCATTGAATAAAAGAAACTAAAATTCCTGACCTCAAGGTAGAGAAATGCTCTGTTTAATTATTGCAGTAATAAGAAGAAGGAATAAGGCATTTAGTGGTTGAAAGAGTAGATAATCCTCTTTAGTTTTCTGTGTCTGCTCTAACAGTTTATTACAAACTTGGTGGCTTAAAGTGAGAGACATTTGTTCTTTCTCAGTACTGGAGGCCACAGTGGGAAATCAAGATGTTGGCAGGGCTTCACTCCTGTAATTTTGGGGGGATGATCTATGTCTTCCAACCTCTGGTAGTTGCTGACCTCTTTGCTTGTGGCCACTTCACCCCAATCTGTGCCTCTTCACTTTGCCTTCTTCTCCATCTATTCTCTGTATCTAAGGACATTTTCCATTGGATTTAAGGCTTTCCGGGTAATTCAGGGTGGTTTCATCTCATGATTTAATTTCATCACAGATTCCAGTGCTTTGACAGAGATATCTTTTGCCCATTAGTGAGAATGGTTGTGGTCAGTTTTGGCCTACCATATGCCTAAATCTGAATTGAAAAAAAATGCATTGTAGTGTTCATGTTGTATCTTCAAACTTTATGCTAGAGCTAGAGGTACAACTGAGGCATTTGTTTTCACAGTCTCATCTACCCACGTTGAAGGGAACAGTCAAATGATGTTTAAAAAAATTTTTTTGAGTATGATACCCAGAAAGTAAAAAGCTGTCCAGTATATAGGCTTGACTGTATAAAATATAATATAGGACAGTTTACCTGCTTCTAACCAAACTCTCCCTCTTTAGGATTTCTTTTATATTTCTGGTATCCTTCCTGAGGGAAACAAAAAAGCAGACCTTGTCCTAGCATACAGGGTAAAAGTCCTCTCTTCCCTCCAAAATTTTTATTCTGAAAAATTTGAAAGATATACAGAAGTAGAGAGAATGTGTACAGAATCCCATGTATCCATCACCCAGCTTCAGTTCGTATCAATTCAGTGCCTAATCTTGTTTTGTCCTCCTTGATTATTTTGAAGCAGATTCAAGATATTAAAACATTTTTCCATAAAAATTTTTTGTCTTAAGCGTCCATTTAGGAAAGTATAGTTGATTTACAATGTTGTGCTAGTTTCAGGTGTACAGCAAAGTGATTCAGTTATAGTCAGTCCTGTGTTCTACAGTAGGTCCTTCTTAGTTACCTATTTTTTTATATAGTAATGTGTAAATGTTAATCCCAAACTCTAATTTTAGCCCCCCTTTCACTGTTGGTAATCATATATTTGTTTTGTATATCTGTGGGTGTATTTCTGTTTTGTATATAAGTTCAGGTGTATCATTTTTTAGATTTCACATATAAGTAATATGTTTATCTTCCTCTAACTAATTTCACTTAGTATGTGAAGTCTTGGTCCATCTGTGTTACTTCAGATGGCATTGTTTTCATTCTTTTTTATGGCTCAGAAATATTCCATTGTGTGGAATCACACACCATGTCTTTATCTGTTCATCTGTTGGTGGACATTTAGGTTGTTTCCACATCTTGGCTATTATAAATAATGCTGCTATGAACATTGGGGTACATTTATCTTTTTGAATTATGGTTTTCTCTGGTGTAAATATTTCTAAAGGATAGTTCCTGTCCTAATTACCAAAATACAGTTATCACACATAAAAATATTAGTAGTAGTTTTGATAATATATTGAAAAGCAGAGACATTACTTTGCCAACAAAGGTCAATCTAGTCAAGGCTATGGTTTTTCCCGTGGTCATGTATGGATGTGAGAGTTGGACTGTGAAGAAAGCTGATCGCCGAAGAATTGAGCTTTTGAACTGTGGTGTTGGAGAAGACTCTTGAGAGTCCCTTGTACCGCCAGGAGATCCAACCAGTCCAATCTAAGGGGGATCAATCCTGGGTGTTCATTGGAAGGACTGATGCTAAAGCTGAAACTCCAATACTTTGGCCACCTCATGCGACAAGTTGACTCGCTGGAAAAGACTCTGATGCTGGGAAGGATTGGGGGCGGGAGGAGAAGGGGACGACAGAGAATGAGATGGCTGGATGGCATCTATGGATAAGAGTTTGAGTGATCTCCGGGAGTTGGTGATGGACAGGGAGGCCTGGCGTGCTGTGATTCATGGGGTCGCAAAGAGTTGGACACGACTGAGCGACTGAACTGAGCTGAACTGGAACACTATATACATGCTTGTGTGTACCTCTTTTAGGAGGGATGTATAATATGAGATTGTTTCTCTTTGTTATGTTACTAGCTATTGATCATTGCCTAGCCTTAGATCCATGAATTTGTTAAGGTGTACAAAATGGTGATATTTTAATGCTCTTGTGTTTATTAGCCAGCATTCTCTAAAGAGAAACTTTTTCTAACTCTTTGGTTGTCCTTAGCTACAGATTATATAGGAAAGGTAGGATGATTGCCTAATTCTTTTATAGTTTTCAAAGCAATATTGGTGCTTTAACATTTTACAAAGATGATTAATGAACTGTTTCTTCTAAGTGTTTTAGTGAATTAATATGAGGGCAGGAGGAGAAGGGTAACGACAGAAGATGAGGTGATTGGATAGCATCACCAACTCAATGGACATGGGTTTGGGTGGACTGTGGGAGTTGGTGATGGACAGGGAGGCCTGGCGTGATGACTGATTGGCTGAACTGACTGATGTTTGAATCTATTTCCTTAGTTATGTTTTGTTCCAGTGTAGTTTCTATCTCTCTTGATGATCAGATTTTTAGCTTTGAACCAGTAGGAGCCTTTTCAGATGATTTTCTTATTCCTTTTGATATGATCCTTATAATCTTTGATTGCTTCTTTTCTATCTGGTATGACAAAACTTTCCAGACTCATTTGATATATTTCCAGTCTGGGACCTGGAATCAGCCATTTTGCCAAGGAGTCTTGATTCTTTCTGTGATAACCAGGGAGTCTTAATTCCTTTAGAAACCACATAACAGCATTTCTTTCAAGGTATCATTGCTACTGAGTTATTCATTGTTTTAAACTTTCTTTTTCAGTGGGAAGAAATGCATACATACATACCCATATATGCATAAATACATATATGCGTATATAATTATAAGAAAAAGTACCTCATTCATTAAAGCTTAGAGTCTTAGTATACTTTAGACTTGAAAGTGTCTGCTCCAGCTTTGAAAAGGTGAACTGTGCTGACTTTTAGGATTGCCTGCTAACCATAAGTACAGCTCTTTGGGGTTATAGTTTTGGGGGGTAGGGAATCTGCCTATACTGATTAAATTTTCATTTTTTTTATTGAAGGTTGAGAAGAGAAACATTGTTTAGCCCTACAAGATTGAGTGCCAGTTTGTGGCTTCTGATAAGAAATTGATCAGCTGTGCTCTTGTTACAAAAGATGCAATCAATTGAGATTGGAAAAGGAAATTGAATTTCTCTTGGTGTGTTATTACATACAGTTAATTTTGCATATACTCCCAAGGCACATGAATCTTATTTGAGGTTGAAATATCTATACTTTGAGTCAGGGCATTGTAAATTTAGTGTGATTAAATGCATTTAAGAGTTTCTGTTGTTTCACAATTGCTGTGCAGTTCTAAAATATGTTCTTATTAGGCTATTCAAAATGGAATCTTTTGGTCATTGAAATGAGAACATGAAATAGTGAATTTGTGCATTCCTTTTGTAAAGGATGGAGTGGAATAAGGTAACTTATATTGTAAGATTTCTTGTTTTTATACTCTTATTTTTTTCTATATGAGACCTCTGTTATCTTAGTGTATAACGAGTTTGTTATTTTTCTGGAAGATTATGACTTGTCTTTCTACTTAAGGAAATATATGATATGATGGTTCACTCATGACATGGTAAATGAGTTGGAGTATTTACAACAGAGAGGAATTTTTAACAATACAAGAATAGTGTGGTATATTAGGTACATACCTTCAGGAACAGTTTATCTACAATGTCCACAAAAGAATTTTCATAAGTGAAGTAGTAAGAGAATGATTAATGAAGGAGTTGAGATTTGAATTAGGTCTTGAAGCATAGTTGTAACTGTAGGAAGAGGCTTTCTAGTCACAAAGAAGCAGCAGGACAAAACCAAAGGATGTGTAAGTACGTAAGACACTGGGGGGCGATTCAGTGAAATACTTTAAATGAAGCAGGGGATATTACAGGAGAATAGTGAACTCTAGGGAGAAGGCAATGGCAACCCACTCCAGTACTCTTGCCTGGAAAATCCCACGGACGGAGGAGCCTGGTGGGCTACAGTCCATGGGGTTGCTAAGAGTCGGATACGACTTCACTTTCACTTTCACGCATTGGAGAAGGAAATGGCAACCCACTCCAGTGTTCTTGCCTGGAGAATCCCAGGGACGGCGGAGCCTGGTGGGCTTCCGTCTATGGGGTCACACAGAGTCGGACATGACTGAAGCGACTTAGCAGCAGCAGCAGCAGTGAACTCTAAGGATGAGGCCAAATTTCCAAGGGTCTTAAATTGTTTTAAAAAGGTGGGTTTTATTTGGGAGATCAGTATACATTAACATTTGGGGCATCAGTATACGTTAACATTTGGGGCTGTTAGTCTAACGCAGATGAAAATTTAAAGATCATTGTGAGTTCTTTGTACTAGTTCAGCAGTATCCAAAAATAGAAGTCCAGAGGAAAGCAGACTTTTAGGTATGGTACCATCTAGTCTTTAGCTCTGCTGTTTTTATGATTGCTATAGTTGTGTCTTCGTCCATGTTGTGAGTCTTCCAACTGTCTGGCATCAACAGTTAGGGTCAAATGCTCCCTTCAAGATAAGGAAAAAGCAGATTCATAATTTTTGAAAACTTATTGTTGAAATATGGTGATTTACATTATTGTTAGTTTCAAGTGTGCAGCATAGTGTTTCAGTATTTTTGCAGATTGTGTTCTGTTATAGATTATTAAAAAATATTAGGTATACGTTCCCATGCTGTACAGTATACCCTTGTTGCTTGTATACTTTATTTATAATAGTTTGTATCTTTAATTTCATACCTGATTTTTCCTTCCCCACCTTTCCTTTCCAAAACCAGAGGTTTGTTTTCTATAGCAGATTTGTAATTTTTAATTAGCTACATGACCCAGAATATTCACGGAAGTGTTTTTTGTTTTCTCTTTTCTTTTTCTTTTTGAGATAAATTGATGTAAGATAAAATTAACCATTTTAAAGTGTACTAGCATTCAGTGGCATTTAATCCATTCACAGTGTTGTTCAACCATCACCTTTATCAAGACTCAGAGCACTTAAACTGAAAACAAGGTTTACGATAAAGTAATTTTTGGTGATGTTTTTGCTTGCTAGTTTTTCAGTCAGTGTTACTTGTAGAAATATACTCTTTTTAAATTCTTCCTTGCATTCATATTTATAAGAATATTTATATATTTTATAAATGCAGGAATTTCATTCATGAGGGCCCAACAATGAAGGCCTAAGCACCTCCTAAAGTGATGCTTTATTGCATTGTGCATTAGGGTTCATATGAATTTGAGGGGGACCACAAATATTCAGTCTGTAGTACCCCACTTTGTCATTGCATACCTTTTTTATATATTGCTGAATTAAAGTCACTAAAATTTCATTAGAATTTTTACATCTGTATTCATATAGGATATATGTCTATAGATATAATTTCTGGTTAATGTCTTTGTCTTGTTTTGGCATCAGGGGAATGCTGGCATCATGGAATGAGTTAGGAAGAATTCTTTCCTCTTTAGTTTTCTGGAAGAGTTTGTATTGAATTGGAACTATTCTTCCTTAAATGTTTGATAAAATTCAACAGAGTCATTTGGGCCTGCAGTTTTCTCTGTTGGGAAGGTTTAAATAAGGTATTCACATTATCCATTTTTTCTCAAGTAAACTTTGGTAGTTAATGCCTTTTAAGGAATTATTCATAATATATTTAAATTGTTGAACTTACTGGTATAAAGTTGCTCATTACATTCCCTTATTATTTTACTAGCTGTAGAATCTGTAGCTCTGTTACCTTGTCCATTCCTGATATTGGCAATTTGTGTCTTCTTTTTTGTTTACTTACAGTCTGGCTGGAGGTTTATCAATTTTATTAATCTTCTCAAAGAATCAGCCTTCACTTTCATTGATTTTTCTCTCTTTTTTTCTTCTGTTTTCTATTTCATTGCTTTCCTCATTGTCATTATTATTTCTTTCTTTTTTTTTGGCTTGCTTTGAGTTTAATTTGCTTTTCTTTTTCTAGACTTTTAAGGTAGAAGCTTTATTGCCAGTGTTACCCTTTTCTGTTGATCAGCTCTTTTAATCAGCATTTTAATCATTTTCTTGGTTGAGATTGCTAATAATAGTATTTCAACCACTTCATGAGATGGAAGGAATAGCTAATATTCTGAATTATCAATTTGAATCCAAAAGGCATCTTTAAAACAAATCAAGATGCAGGCTAATTAAGAAAAATCTCAAATCTTACATTCAGTGCCAGAAAATCAATTTGCAAAGTATGGGATAAGGGAGATCAACTTTAGTGCATTATTGGGTAAGAGTAGTCAGTAGTATCCACAGTGCTGGATAACCAGGTACAGTTACCTGAATGTAATGTGGCTACACAAAATCTAATTTGATCAAAGTCTTTATTAATGTAAATATAGTGTTTAGAAAAAGGAAGATAATTAACCCACTCTTCTTTACTGAATAAATTGTTTCTGGAATCTCGTGTTTAATTCTGAACACTCCACTAAAGGATTCAGACATATTAGAATTCTTGGCCAGAGTAAGCAGATTTGTAGGTAGACAGACCATGCCATAATGAGACTTGGAATCATAAGATGTTAGAATACTTATAAATCTTAGAGATTGCTTTATTTCTCAGTTTAAGAAATCAAAGCTAGGAGCTGTCGGTTAACTCAGTGTTACACAAATAATCAGTGACAAGTGTTGAAGATTGGATTTTCAGTTTTCAGATATTATTTTAGCATTCTTTCCACTGACTCATCTTGTTATCAAAATATGGTCGTAAGAGATGTGTGAGAGTTCTTGAGATGAGAAAAAAACCAGTGATCAACAGTAAACTGCTGTAATAAAATTGTTTTAATCTTAACAAAAAAAGATTAAGTTATCTGTGTGGTTCCCAGCTCCTGTAGGTAGTCAGTGGAAGACTGGACTGGTTAGTCCCCCGTGTGAAATACTGTAGATGGACTCATGTATCAGATAAACTGTGGGCCATATAATCTGTAGAATTCTTTCTGAGTCCATTTCTTTTTTTGGTAGCTGCCACAGTTACTTTATGCATTCTCATACTGATGCCGTTCCCCCCAATACTAATGTAATACTGCCACCAGCTTGGAATTCCCAGGGTGACCTGTGAAAGACAGGCTTACCTCTTTCTGTCTATCTTAGGGCCATTTTCTTTTCCTTTTCTCTGAATGTCAAGCATAATCTTTGGAAAGTTTTATTTACTTCTGCTTTATAAGAAGAAACAGGTTTTTCTCTCTGCTTTCTTTAGAAGACGACTTCTTTTTTTTCTAGAGTGTTTGTGCTTTTAATGCTAATTAACCCTGTTTCCCAAGTTGGAGTCTCAATTTCATTGCTCTTTATATGTATTTGAGTGCTAAAAGCAGTACTTTGTAATGGTGACACTTAGTGGCATAGTATGATAAAGGCTGTAACTGTAAGTAGTAAAAAGATTTTAGAGATAATTTGGTCCATGTTTTGTGAAGAGTGTTCTCTGATCTGTTAGATTATTTTGTGATTTATGAGCAGAAAGTGTTTTGTGGAGAAATAAGATTGTAAAACATTTAATAAAAACAAAAAGAATTTTTCTTATTTTTTATTAATATTATTGTTACTATTTATAATTCTAGGGCATTTTAGGACTTTTATTACTTACTATTTAGTAGTTTACTAAATAGTGACTTCCCTGGTGGCTCAACTGGTAAAGAATCCGCCTGCAATGCAGGAGACCTGGGTTCGATTCCTGAGTTGGGAAGATACCTTGGAGAAGGGAACAGCTACTCACTCCAGTATTCTGGCCTGGAGAATTCCATGGACTGTATAGGCCATGGGGTCCCTAAGAGTCGGACACGAATGAGCAACTTTCACTTCACTATTTAGTTTACATTGTGACCATCAAAGGGGAAGAGATACACTATTTAATGTTTCCAAAATTTATCTGACCATGAAACCCATTTTTCTTTTTAAGGACTAAAAATTCTGTGAGGCACTTTGGGAAAAATTGACCTTGTCTGATCCTCTTAATTTAGAAGATGAGGTTACTGGGACCTAGAGAGGTGAACCAAATTTCAAATTTCCAGGGCCACTAGTTAGTGATTAAGAAAACACAGTTCTTCTGATCAACTTCAGGACTCTTGGCAACTAAAATATAATGTACCTTCTTTTTATATTTGGTGTATTTCTCATCGTTATTCTGTCCTTCTACCTCTTACTCATTCTTTTTCCTTCGTCCTTACTTTTTTACTCTCTCATCAGTCCTCTTCTCATTCTCGTACATGGTTAAGGAATTTGAAATTGTTGTTTTATATGACTTCTCAAATCATTTTTTTCTTTTATACTTAGGCCTTCATTTTATTGGTTGAAACCTAAATATATTGTTTTTCAAAAACAGCCTCCATTGTGCAATTTCTAAAAAGTATCCACCGAATTGTAGAAATCTTCAAATGTATATGAATAATTTTAATTGTTTTTAACTTCTGTGTACAGTGTGACTCTAAACTTATTTTCATTCTGGCATTTAATGTAGGGGCTAAATATGGAAGTTTTGGTTGGTCACTGAGGTAAGTAGATAAATGAAGTAATTTGGAAGCATGAGTTTCTTTGAGAAGTTTCAATCTGAGTGAAGGGGGGATCTTATTGACATTTAAAGTTAGTTTACTTAGGAAGCTGTCCTTTCTCCTAGCCATTTACAATGAGAAAAAGAAAATGTACTTTATTTTGCTAAAATAATACTGAAAGTGAAAGTTGCTCAGTCTTGTCCGACTCTTTGCGACCCCATGGCCTGTATTGTCCATTAAATTCTCTAGGCCAGAATACTGCAGTGGGTAGCCTTTCCTTCTCCAGGGGATCTTCCCAACCCAGGAATTGAACCCAGGTCTCCCACCTTGCAGGAGAATTCTTTACCAGCTGTGCCACAAGGGAAGCCTAAGAATACTGGAGTGGGTAGCCTGTCCCTTCTCCAGCAGATCTTCCTGACCCAGGAATTGAAATGGGGTCTTGCAGGCGGATTCTTTACCAACTGAACTATCAGGGAAGTCCCCAGTAATATGGATATATGTAAAAATATTTTCAATATGAATAATTGAAAACATTTTTATTGTCTGGGTTTTATAATTACACTTATTTAGTTTGAAATACAAGTGTCTATACCTCCTCGAGACAATTCCAACTTTATAACTGTGGAACACTGAGTAGGCTCAAGTGTTTATTTTGGTTACTTTTTAATTAACTGAAGTCTTTAACAAGTAATTAAAATTTGGAGTGTGCTGGGTGTTGCTTGCTAAAAGTTGTTTCTTGGTACCTTTGGCCTGTAGATAATGTCTGACTTGTAAGTTACTGTAAACATAAGTTAGGTAATTTAGTGGATGATGACAAATGAATAGAATATTGGTGAATTGTGAGCCAGTGTTTGGAAGAAAACAAGTTGAAACTAAATGCAGAGGCACAGTTATTAGTGCCATTAATGGATTCAGTGCAGTTCAGTCGCTCAGTCGTGTCCGACTCTTCGCGACCCCATGAATCACAGCACGCCAGGCCTCCCTGTCCATCACCAATTCCTGGAGTTGGATTAATAACCATTAAAGAGTAATGATAACAACCACTAAAGAATAAAGTCTTCATTCATTTTATTAGTGCTTCAGTTCAGTTCACTTCAGTCGCTCAGTTGTGTCCGACTATATAAATAAAAGCTTTCTATTGATAAATGTAATGAAGTAAATTTTTAACTTTTTGCAGAAATTGTTAACTTATTTTGTTACCTTACAGATTAACTTTTGTCAGTTGTTCTTTTTTATACCTTATTAAAGCATGTTTGTGTTTATTTGAAAAATAACATGGAAGCAACCTAGATGTCCATCGGCAGATGAATGGATAAAGAAGTTGTGGCACATATACACAGTGAAATATTACTCAGCCATAAAAAAGAATGCATTTGAATCAGTTCTAATGAAGTAGATGAACGTAGAGCCTATTATGCAGAGTCAAGTAAGTCAGAAAGATAAATACCATATTCTAATGCATATATACAGAATCTAGAATAATGGTACTGAAGAATTATTTACAGGGCAGTAATGGAGAAACAGACATAGAGAATAAACTTATAGACATGGGGAGAGGGGAGGAGAGGGTGAGATGTATGGAAAGAGTAACGTGTAAACTTACATTACCATATGTAAAATACATTACCAATGGGAATTTGCTGTATGGCTCAGGAAACTCAAACAGGGGCTCTGTATCAACCTAGAGGAGTGGGATGGAGAGGGAATTGAAGGGAGGTTCAAAAGGGAGGGGATATATGTATACCTATGGCTGATTCACGGAGAAGGCAATGACAAGCCACTCCAGTACTCTTGCCTAGAAAATCCCATGGATGGAGGAGCCTGGTAGGCTGCAGTCCATGGGGTCGCTAAGGGTCAGACACGACTGAGCGACTTCACTTTCACTTTTCACTTTCACACATTGGAGAAGGAAATGGCAACCCACTCCAGTGTTCTTGCCTGGAGAATCCCAGGGACAGGGGAGCCTGGTGGGCTTCCGTCTATGGGTTCACACAGAGTCGGACACGACTGAAGTGACTTAGCAGCAGCCGCAGCATGGCTGATTCATGTTGAGGTTTGACAGAAAATGACAAAATTCTGTAAAGTAATTATCCTTCAATTATAAACTAAATAAAATTTTAAAAAATTATGCTTTTAGCATAGTTACTCGAATGCTTGACTTCTGTCCTACTGTCATACAGACTGTGAATGTAATCAGCACCTTAGGGATTATAGAGTAGGAATACAGATTGTTTACTTGTATACATAAATGTTTCATAGTGGTTGTAAGAGTTGGGTAAATATTCTATATAGCACAAATTTTCTGTTATGAGTGATTTTTTAAAAATAATTTTTCAGATTAAACCTCATTTTGTTATTTAGTGTTGGTTTTATGACAGATTTTAGTGTCTAAGACTTTGTATAATTTTGCCTTCTCAGATTTATTATCTCTGCTGTTGATTGCTCTTGTTTGTTTTCTAAACAGCCATTCCCTTTCTTCTACCTTTCTTGTCACCTGCTAATTGAATTCTAGTTTTCTTTAGGTTTTTGTGCTACTTTATTCAATTCAGGAGAGGTTGAGCTCTTCTCAGTCTCAGGGGATGAATCTTATTTGGTCTAAGTGAGAGGTTCTTAAAATGTGGACCATAGAGGGTCTTTGAGATTTTTTTCAGGGAGTATGTGAGGTATAAACTATCTTCCTGATGTGTGCTAAGATGTTACTTAATTTAAAAAAAAAATCTTATTCTGTCATGAGTACATAGTGGAGTTTCCCGGAGGCTACATGATGTGTGGTACTCAACAGACAGGAAAATTCAGATATTAGATAGATTTTTAAAAAAAATTCTTTATGTTAACTTTAATTTTGTAAAATAGTTACTTTTCACCAATATGTTATTTGTTGTTATTTTACGTAAATGATGTACTTATCATTAATATTTCTCAAACTTTATTTGTTATGGTAAATAGTTATAGATGTTACTCATAGAAACTGAGCTTTTGAGTCTTTAATAATTTTTAAGGGTGTATGAGAAGTAATGAGACTAAAACAATTTTTAAATTATTTTTCTAAGCCACTGTTTGATTTAGGAATGAGCTTGTGACCATTTTGCCAAATGAAACCTGAGGTGAGGATTTCTACAATATGGATTTCAGCAAGGATTTAAGTTCTCTTGCTTTTATAAAAAGCGATAGAGAAGAAATAAATTCTTTCCCCTAGGTTTTTGTTGTGTGGTATTATGCCTGAAACTGCTGCAGACATCTTCTGACTATGAGGGGAACAGCTGACATGCTGAGGGTGGCTGAGCAGAGATAGAAAGAATCTGAATCCTTGATGATGTGAAGATGTTGACCTGAAACTAATCCTGGAACTACCCTACTTCCAGAAATCTTCTGTGAGATAATACATTTCTTTCTTGTTTAAGCCATTTTTTAAGTCTTATGTTCTTGACAGCTAAAACCATTTTATCTGAAACAGCTTTATCCTGACCCAACAAATCCACTAGTATTTCTATTTATAGTGTTGTTTTTACCTGAGACATATTTCTGTGTCAGAACTTTATTTTCAGAGACAGGAGTAGGGATGCTGATATCTGGACAAACCAATTCATTTCAGTTCAATTGCTCAGTCGTGTCTGACTCTTTGCGACTCCGTGGACCACAGCACGCCAAGCCTCCCTGTCCATCACCAACTCCCGGAGTTTACTCAAACTTATCTCCATCGAGTCAGTGATGCCATCCAACCATCTTATCCTTTGTCATCCCCTTCTCCTCTTGCTTCAATCTTGCCCAGCATCAGGGTCTTTCAAATGAGTCAGCACTTCGCGTCAGGTGGCCAAAGTACTGGAGCTTCAGCTTCAACATCAGTCCTTCCAGTGAACACTCAGGGCTGTTCTCCTTCAGGATGGACTGGTTGGATCTGCCTGCAGTCCAAGCGACTCTCAAGAGTTCTCCAACACCACAATTCAAAAACATCAGTTTTTTGGCACTCAGCTTGCTGTATAGTCCAACTCTCACATCCATTCATGACTACTGGAAAAACCATAGCTTTGACAAGACAGACTTTTGTTGGCAAAGGAATGTCTCTGCTTTATAATATCCTGTCTAGGTTGATCATAACTTTCCTTCGAAGGAGTAAGTGTCTTTTAATTTCATGGCTGCAATCAGCATCTGCAGTGATTTTGGAGCCCAACAAAATAAAGTCTGTCAGTATTTCCACTGTTTCCCCATTTATTTCCCATGAGATGATGGGACCAGTTGCCATGATCTTAGTATTTGAATGTTGAGTTTTAAGCCAACCTTTTCACTTTCCTCTTTCACTTTCATCAAGCGGCTCTTTAGTTCCTCTTCGCTTTCTCCCATAAGGGTGGTGTCATCTGCATATCTGAGGTTATTGATAAGTCTCCTGGCAATCTTGGTTCCAGCTTGTGCTTCCTCCAGCCCAGAGTTTCTCATGATGTATTCTGCATAAAAGTTAAATAAGTAGGGTGACAATATACAGCCTTGACGTACTCTTTTTCCTATTTGGAACCAGTCTGTTGTTTCATGTCCAGTTCTAACTGTGACAAACCGATTACGTTTGCCTTTTTGATTTTGTGCATCCTGGTTCTGTGATTTTAGAATGCCCTTTCTCTTGAAATGTAACCAAAAACTTCCTATTCCCAGCCAAATGACATGTCTTTTTCTGATCTTTCTTCATTTGTTTTATGAAAGGTTTATGCATAATTTTCTTATAGTACTGACAGTATTATTATAATTATTTTTGTGCTTGAAGTTTTCTTCTAATAATTCAAGAATTTGTTAAAGGTAGGACTTTATTTTATTCAGCTTCATCTTGCTTTGTAATATGGTTTCTGGTACATAGTAGCTAGGCCATTATAAAAATGTCTTAGTAAAATTGTGGGGTACTGTTAGGCAGCTGACTTGGCCACATCTCAGTGATCCAGTTAGATTAATCCTTAAGTACAGTGACAAAGACCAGAGTTTGAGATTATTGCCTGAAGTTTTGTATTGGATTGTCTCAGAAAAATCCTCACATGTATGTCCTTAAACACATAGAAGAAGATGTGAGTGGTCAGCCAAAGGGAGAGAGAGCTTTGAGCAGATGTGAGTATACATAATTTATAAACATAGCATTATGCAAAAGTGTAAAATAGTAGTATAGAGAAAATTTGTAGACTGGTAGATGAGAGAGTTAGTAGGTGGGATCTCGTGATATAACCTATGGTATAAGCAGTTTTGTCTAAGAAATAGGACTAAAGAGAGTGAGCCAATATTGAGATCAGTCAAATAATGTATTTGGCTTTGTGCAGCATGTATATCCCACTCCAGTACTCTTGCCTGGAAAATCCCTTGGGCTGAGGAGCCTGGTAGGCTGCAGTCCATGGGGTCGCGAAGAGTCGGACACGACTGAGCAACTTCACTTTCACTTTTCACTTTCATGCATTGGAGAAGGAAATGGCAACCCACCCCAGTGTTCTTACCTGGAGAATCCCAGGGACGGGGGAGCCTGGTGGGCTGCCGTCTCTGGGGTCGCGCAGTCAGACATGACTGAAGCGACTTAGCAGCAGCAGCAGCATGTATATAACTTATTAGGATGAACTTTTGGTAGTTCTTTATTTATTGTTAAAGTTTAAAACCTCATGTTTATGTAAATATTTATTTGTCTCTCCAAATAGACTGTTAGCTTATTGAGACTGGCAGCAGTGCAACTTAAACTTCATTATGTCTCCTTTGCTTTGCTTTGAGGATTTAGTGAATGCCAACTGATTAATTTTGTTGATCAGCAAAGCACATGATAAATTTACAAGACCTTTCACTCAGAGGCTAAAAAGTACCCTTCGCTTTCCAAACATTTGTTAAGAGTGGAATTAGACTCAGTTTAGTTTTAGAATCTCAGAATGTTTTTAAAATGAGATGTGAGTCAGTACAGAGGAAAAGAAGAAATTTATCACAAGGCTTACCTGTTATTAAACCCTTATAATGAGCTTGTTCCACAAATAGATAATGATGCAGTTTGCAAAGTGAAACAGTGTAATTCTAATTCATTGTTATAAATGCAAATGCAAAATGGCTGTCTGAGGAGGCCTTACAAATAGCTGTGAAAAGAAGAGAAGCGAAAAGCAAAGGAGAAAAGGAAAGATATACCCATTTGAATGCAGAGTTCCAAAGAATAGCAAGGAGAGATAAGAAAGCCTTCCTCAGTGATCAGTGCAAAGAAATAGAGGAAAACAATAGAATGAAAAGACTAGAGATCTCGTCAAGAAAATTAGAGATACCAAGGGAACATTTCATGCAAAGATGGGCTCAATAAATGGTATGGACCTAACAGAAGCAGAAGATATTAAGAAGAGGTGGCAAGAATACACAGAACTATACAAAAAAGATCTTCATAACCCAGATAATCACGATGGTATGATCACTCATTTAGAGCCAGACATCCTGGAATGCAAAGTCAAGTGGGCATTAGGAAGCATCACTTACAAACAAAGCTAGTGGAGGTGATGAATTCCAGTTGAACTGTTTCAAATCCTAATAGATGATGCTGTGAAAGTGCTTCTCAATATGCCAGCAAATTTGGAAAACTCAGCAGTGATCTCAAGACTGGAAAAGGTCAGTTTTCATTCTAAGCCCTAAGAAAGGCAATGCCAAAGAATGCTCAAACTACCGCACAATTGCACTCATCTCACACGCTAGTAAAGCTCAAAATTCTCCAAGTCAGACTTCAGTAGTACATGAACCATGAACTTCCAGATGTTCAAGATGTTTTTAGAAAAGGCAGAGAAACCAGAGATCGAATTGCCATCAGCCGTTGGATTATCGAAAAAACAAGAGTTCCAGAAAAACATCTATTTCTGCTTTATTGACTATGCCAAAGCCATTGTTATGGTTATTACTATTGCATCCATTTTTTAGGTCTCTCTTATACCTCCTAAATATCACTCTGAAGATGTAATTCTTTCATTTTCAGTAAATCTTAGAAGTATGGAGATGGTATTGGAATGGGTTGATGTGATGTTTGTTGCTGTGCTAGTGTATTGAGAAAATTGCCTTCTGTTCCTAATTTACTGAGTGTTTTTTATCAGCAACAAATGTTGGAGTTTGTCAATTTTTTTTTCCTGCACCAGTTGAGCTAATTGTACTTTTTTTCTTCTTTATTTTGTTAATATGGGTGAATTACATTGATTTATTTTTAAATGTTAAACCCAACCTTGCATTCCTGGGATGAATTCTGCTTGGTGTTGGCATTATTTTTTAATATATCAATGAATTAGATTTGCTAAACTCGAGTGAAAGATTTTCATGTCTTTGTTCATGAGGTATATTGGTCTATAGTTTCTTTTTTATATTATCTTTGGTTTGAGGATAGGATAAAGTTGGTCTTATAGAATCAGTTGAGACTTGTCTCAAAAAGGGGCGGGGGTGGGGGAAGGGCAGCTTCCCTGGTGGCTCAGACAATAAAGAATTCACCTGCAGTGGAGTAGACCTGGATTTGATTCCTGGGTTAGGAATCTCCCCTGGAGAAGAGAATGGCTAGCCACTCCAGTATTCTTGCCTGGAGAATTCCATGGACAGAGAGGAGCCAGGTGGGCTACAGTCCATGGGGTCGCAAAGAGTCGGACGTGACTGAACGACTAACACACTCCTCCCTCTTTTATGTTGAGGAAGAGCTTATATAGAAGTAGTATTTTTTTCTTAAATATTTCGTAATATTTACCAATGAAATTATCTATCCATATAGTTTCCTGTATATGAAAATTTTTGTTTAAGTTCAGTTTTTTGCATAGGTAGTATAGATATAGTTCTTCTTGTGTGAGCTTTGGTAGTTTTTAATCTTTCAAGGAATTTGTTCCTTGCCTCTTAAGTTGTCAGATTTATTTACAAAATGTGTTCATAATATTCCCTTAGTAACTTTTTAGTGTTTCCAGGATCTCTAGTTATGGCTTCTTTAATTTTGGTTTTGAACATTTATATATTCTTTTTTCCTGGTCAGTATCAATAAAGGTTTATCAATTTTATTGATCTCTTCAAACTACCACATTTTGGTTTCATTGATTGTCTTTATTGTTTGCCTGATTGTATTTTATTGATTTGTGCTCTTTTCTTTATTTTCTTCTTTCTTCCCTGTTGGGGTCTAATTTTATTTTCTTAGTTTCTTGAAGTGTAACCTTTTGTTTCTGCTAAAAACTTTGTTGCTTTATCTGGTTCCCAGAAGCAGTCCTCTGCATGTATGAGGTCTAGGTTCTTGGCTTCATGCAGGAGCATCAAATAACAAATGTACAAGGCTTAGTGGCTACAGAAAGTAGCCACTTATCTCTCTAAGGTTCTTCCCTCTCTGAAATTAGGTCCTTTATCTTTAGTTTTTGTTCTTTCAGCAGCTGTTCGCTTGTGTAATAGTGATTATTATGTATATTATTCAATTTAGTAGCTTAATATGGGGGTGCTGGTTGGCCTCTAGCAACTCTTCCTACCTAGAAGTGGACCTTCCTTAAGCTGATTATTTTTGTGTGTTCAGTAATTTTCTCATCTTCTAGCAGTGCATATTGCTTCATAAAAGCAAATAATTGCAAACTCACCTAATTTTCTTTTGGAGTTCTCATAATTGAATAGGAGAATGCTATAGGCATACAATCTCAGGAAGACAGTTTTTAAACCTGTTATGCTATGCCTCTGGACAGGAAGGAAAGATATATGATGAATGATATGATATTTAGGGGGATTTGTAGCTTATTGAAATACATATGATAAAGTATTGATAGGTTTGTCTAGCTGTAAGGGAAAGTTTTAGATTAATGTGTTCAGTAATTATTTTAATGAAAACAAGTCATAATTTAAAACTTTTGTTTCATGAAGCAATTAAAAAAGTTATTTTTCTTGCTGGAAGACACCTAAAAAAATCTTGATGTGTTCAAAAGATCTTGATGAATTTTACCTGACTGTGTGCCTCAGAACCACCTGGAGATTGTTCAAAATATAAAAAAACCTGGATTTCAGTCTGTATATATACTGCATCAAAATATTCAGGATGAACTAGGTTGGGAAATTTTTTTTCAAAACAGGATTCTAAAGATTGTGATGAAAACTTCCAGTTAAAAATTATGAGTTAAATTTAGTGGTATGCCAAATTGTCTTACACAGGCTTGTGATGATTTTCTGCATCTCTTCCCAATCCTGTGTTCAGTGTTGGTAGCTTGAAATTGGCCATGATGGGAGTATTTCCATCACAGAAACTGGCAAATGCTGATTAGTCTTACCACATTGGAGAACATTCCAGTCCATTCTAAAGGAGATCAATCCTGGGTGTTCATTGGGAGGACTGATGCTAATGCTGAAACTCCAATACTTTGGCCACCTTATGCGACGAGCTGACTCACTGGAAAAGAGTCTGATGCTGGAAAGGATTGGGGGCGGGAGGAGAAGGGGACGGAGAATGAGATGGCTGGATGGCATCACCGACTTGATGGACGTGAGTTTGAGTGAACTCCAGGAGTTGGTGATGGACAGGGAGGCCTGGCGTGCTGTGATTTGTGGGGTCGCAAAGAGTCAGACACGACTGAGCGACTGAACAGAACTGAACTGTTAAATGCAGTAGGATAGACTAGATGTGAAATTTAAAAAGTCTGTAGGGTGGAAGAATGGGAACATAATTACAGTTAATATAAAAATATCTAGGGATTGCCTGTCTCTTTGATTTGAGCCAGTAGTAAGATAAAACTTTCTAAAACTGTTAAAGTTCTATATTGTATAGAACAGAAAAAGTGATAATACTAATGTGCAGAGCCCTAATCAGACCATCTTTTTCCTGGAGTATTATGAATGGTTATAGGTGCAGTTTTTTAAAAAAGAATATTGAACTTTTCTAGAAATGAACTACTGGTGTATGGGAATGAGTTTGAAAACCATCGTAAGGGTAAATGAATGAAGAACAGTTTGGCATAGAATACTTAGAGTAGCTCTGATGATGAATAAGAATTATTTTATATGACTGGATAAGTTAGAACTTGGATTGGTGGTTATGGAGTGGCATATTTTGCTTGTTAAAACTTTCAGATAATTAAATTATTGCCCTAAAGTTAAACTGATTGATATATATTGAGTTTGCAAATTGGTTATCAGGTGGTTACCTCACACAGATATTTGAGGAAATTTTTATAAATGGTGGGAATCTGGACTAGGTTAGTGATTTTTAACCATGGTTGCACATTAGAATCACCTGGGGAACATTAAAAACAGAAAACTCCCTCAGTATACAGGCTGTAACCCAGGTTGACTAAATCAGAATCTTGGGACTTGGGCATCTGTGTATTTTAAAACTCTTCAACTCATTATAATGTGAAGACAAGTGTGAGAATCACTGTATTAGACAAACTATCATGTATTTTCCAACTTAATTTTTCAGTGTAATTTTGGCCATTGGATAGTAACACTTTGTTTTCCTGGAATAGATTTTGAATAATCTGCATTTATAAAATACTTAGAATATCGGGGGTATATAGGTATCCAGGAAATGGGTAGACATAGACTTATTGAATCTAAGAACAGAGGTTCTAATTCTGGAAAAACTTAATATATGATAATTTCATAATGATCAGCAGTAAAATAAAGTCCAATATGTTTAAGTCAAAGTGCATTTAAAAATTATGGAACAATAAAGAAAAAAGTTGTGCATATATTGAATTTTATTTCTTATTTCACATTTTTAAATATAATGATGATGTTAATGTTGTTGTTAGCCTCTGAGTTGTGTGAAACTCTTTTGTGACCCCATGGATGGTAGCCCATCAGGCTTCTTTGTCCATGGGATTTCCCAGTCAAGAATACTGGAGGGTTGCCATTTCCTTTACCAGGGGATATTTCTGACCCAGGGATTGAACCCAGGTCTCCTGCATGGCAGACAGATTCTTTTACCACTGTGCCACCAGCAAAGCCCTGATGATGATATTGGGAAGATGCTAATCATTGTTGAAACTGGGCATTGGGCACGTTGGGGCTTATATTATTCTCTATTTTCTGCTTTTCTAATTTTAAAATTTCCATAAATAGTTAAAAAATTGAAACTAATGGTAATTTTATAATACATTGTGAGAGTGTGCATAGCTAGTTTGTCCTGAAAACATAACACATTAGAATTTAATAATTTCCTCTTTTAAAATTGCTTTCTGTGTAATTTTATAGTGGTAGAGTCTTTCTAGGAAAAGCAAATTATTGGTGCATTAGATTGGTTGCTTGGGGCAGAGACCCTTGGAAGCTCACAAAACTATGAAATTATGTCAATGAGAATATTAATATCTGGAGTAAGAGTGTAGATTGTATTTGCTAATAATATGCAGAGAGAATGTTTCCCCTGTGGCCAGAGAAAACCCTGGAGTGCACTGCTCTGCATTATGAATGGTTATGCTAATTCCTGGTTCTTTTTTATGCACTAGCAGACTGTAGGGATAAGTAATGAATGAACCGATGAATAAAATCCCTGTTCCCCTGGGTGGAGGTGGTATGAGGGGAAGCCTGTTTTTTCTTCTCCTTCTACCCTCCCTGGTTTCCTTTCTTCTTGTATGCTTTCCTTTTTCTCCTTGTGTGCTCACTGCCCCTCTGTGTCTCTCTCTTGGTCCTTTCCCCTTTCATCTACCCTTTGTCCTGATAACTGGGTCTGCCTTGCCCGTCTTTCTCTTTCTTCCTGACAGTTTCTCATCTCCCTGACTCTCTCTTTACCCCTTTCTCTCTCCGTCTTTCTAAGTGCTATCTCGACCTTTCTGATCCTCCTTTCTGCGTTTACCCCATCTGTCTTTGTCTGTCTTCTTTGTCTGCCTTTTCTGTCATCTCTTCTGTCTTCTCTCTCCCCCTATCAGTATCTCTCTGTCCTTGACTGTCTGTCTGTCCCCCTGTCTGCTTTTTCCTCTTCATCTGACAGTTTGTCTCTTATTCATCATTTTGTCTTTCCTTATCTGTTTTTCTCTTTGTGCATCTGTCTCCCTTTCTCCATCTCACTGTCTGTCTCTTCTTGTCTTTGTGGTTTTTTTTTTTTGTTGTTCTTTCTTCTGTGCTCTGTTCTAAGCTCTCCTTGTTGCTCACACTTGGTGTCACAAATCTCCTGTCTGTCCCTTACTCTCTTTCTCACCTTTGCTCATTATCTATTACTTGTTCAATCTGTTAATCTCTTTTTACTCATTGTTTTATAGGATAGTCATTGTTAATATCTTATGTATCTGAGGTGCCCAAACTGTGCACAGAGGTATTTTACATTTCTGAAGGAAATACAGTATTACTTGACATCTGTTGGAAACTGTTCAAACTACTAGTGCTAAGTAGTTCACAATTACAGTGTTAGATCTCACTACCTTACTTTTGATGTTATATATTTGTGAAGATGAATTTTCAGTGGGTTTGAGGTAAAATGCAGATACTGTATGAAAACCACTGAGAACAGGGAATGAAGATGGTGTTGTCTAAGAAGTTCGGTAGTGCCCAGTATGACACAGATCATTATTAACTTATTTTAACCTAACTATTTAGTAAATGGACGATATTAGGTATTTTCCCGGGTCTGAAGTCACCATGAAAAATTAACTGGGACAGATTATAGTGTGATTCAGGTAGATTCCAAAGCTGTGTTTCAAAAGTGGATACAGACTGAAGTATATTAGGTGAGCCATAGTTATAATGGAGGGATTTGATAAAAGCACAAATTCCTTGTATGGGAGACATTTCAACTTAGAGGTGAGTGTAATTCCTGAATACAGTTCCTGAGTAGGAAAAATCCATTTCTTCTGTGTTTCTCTCCCTTACTACTCACCCAGAATAGTTTGAGATGGTTTCTTTGAGGAGGTGACCTTTGAATTCAGGGATGCATAGGAATTAACTGGCAAGGGATATAATTAAGGAGTTTTAATATATTGTAGGATGGAATTCAGAGAATACCTGGAAATGTGAGAAATGCCATCTAGACATCTCTTACAAAAGTCTCTGCTGTAAAATTTTATCAAATAATTGATTTTCATTCTTGCATACTACAAAAATGTGTACATTTCTTGAGTATGTCACATGATTATCATTGCAGCAGGCAATCTTGTGGGATATACAAATTACTTTTCTAGGTGCTCAACAAATTTCTTCAGTTCAGTTCAGCTCAGTCGCTCAGTCCTGTCCGACTCTCCGCGACCCCATGAATCACAGCACGCCCGGCCCCCCTGTCTATCACCAACTCCCGGAGTACACTCAAACTCATGTCCACAGAGTCGGTGATGCCATCCAGCCATCTCATTCTCCATCGTCCCCTTCTCCTCCCGCCCCCAACCTTTCCCAGCATCAGAGTCTTTTCCAGTGAGTCAACTCGTCGCATGAAAACAAGGTGAAAATTTGACTTCAGAAATTTTTTATTTATCAAATACATAATGCATATTATAAATTTGATACCAATACATAATGAATATTATAAATTTGATACCATCTATGGCAAAAGTTTGGAGAAGGAAATGGCAACCCAATTGAATATTCTTGCCTGGAGAATCCCATGGACAGAAGAGCCTGGCAGCATACAGTCCATGGGGTCGCAAGAGTAGGACTTGACTTAGTGACTAAACTACCACCACCATAGCAAAAGTTAAAATTTATTAGAATCTACACAGATAGACCTTAATATTGGCCATCGGTTAATTAGTCATCAAAATCAACATAGATTCCATTGGAGTTTTGGAAATTTTTTTGGTTTTAGCTCTAGCTTGTAGAAACTTTCCCTAATATGTTTAGACCGTTAAGTTTATTTATGTTTTGTTTCATTTGTTGTTCTCTCTGTATTCTTTGTAGGGAGACTCAATCCACCCATTTATTTTGAGACGCTAGGGAAGATTGGATCAATAATAGTAGGCTGATGTTAATCTTCTCTTAGGATCCACAGTGTTGGAAATGCTGAGGGCCTCCCAGAATGGCCTAGTTTTCTTCCTTTTCCTAAACTCCAGTGCTCTTCAACAGTTGCATATCCAGCCCATGAAGGAGAAGACCACGCCAGTGATCTGTGCAAGGATCAAGTCCTCAGTTACATTCAGTTGCCCATGAGTGACAGCAGTCGTATGTTTCAGGAAGGTCAAATTACTTGAAGTTAGTAGTGGAGCAGAAGGAAGCCTGCTTTCAGGTTAACCCTGTTGGCAGAATCAAATTGACTAAAGTCTTGACTGTTGAAATCATCACTATCAGCTTCCCCACTCCCCACCTCACAAGGAGAAAATGACTTAAAGTGACCATAATACAAGTTTGGAAAGTTGGAAATACCTTTCTTGAAAAGTATTTTATGTTTTCTATAGAAGGTATGCCCAGCTTGCAAATACTTCTTTGATTTTCTTCCATCTTACTTAAAGTATACTGATAGTTGCCAGATTTTCTCAGTGATAGGCCTACATATAAATAGTTTTGTGTATCATTTTACTCCTAAGAGCTGACAGACACACTATGGCCTGTGTGTTAGATGTATAATGTCTATAAAATATGGTGGATATCCACTGTACTTCAGTAGACATATTCTCAAAAATGAACTTAAGCAATTGACACTATTAGTTTCCGATAAACAATTATACTTTGGCCACCTCATGCGACGAGTTGACTCACTGGAAAAGACTCTGATGCTGGGAAAGATTGGGGGCGGGAGGAGAAGGGGACGACAGAGAATGAGATGACTGGATGGCATCACCGACTCTGTGGACATGAGTTTGAGTGAACTCTGGGAGTTGGTGATGGACAGGGAGGCCTGGCGTGCTGTGATTCATGGGGTCGCGGAGAGTCGGACAGGACTGAGCGACTGAACTGAACTGAACTGAAGTGGAAATTAGAATTTGGAAAAACTTTTATCTGCCGCTGTAAGCTTGTCAGCTTCCCACTATTTAACAGTTTTCTTTTGAGACCAGAGGTAATACTAGCTGGTGTCACTTTAAAATGAAATGTGTCAACTTTTGGAAGATCTTTTCCAAATGACCAGTGCATGTTATTAGACAATTATGATTGGATACAAGATCCATTCGAAGTATAGACTAGACAAATGGATTTTAATGTTAACAGTATGAAAAAAGATTCTTACACATTGCAACTAACCTTTAGGACAGGTTACTACTTGTTGAGCTTTGGTGTGGTGTCAAAACAGAACGTACAGAATTATCTGAAAAGGATATTAAGATACTTTTCCAACTACATATATGAGAGACTTAGTTTTCTTTAATCATAACATATTGCAACAGACTGCACGCAGAAGCAGGTAGAAGCACGTAGCTGTCTTAGGTTAAACCAGGCATTGCTTTTTAAAATTCTTTTCTTAACCTCTTAAATCATGAGTTTAATATTATCTGTCTTGGCTTTGAGCTTTGTCCTATTACATAACCTCACTTATATTTTAGAGCGGTGTTTCCTGAAATGCTGTAGATACACGACAGCTGGGATCATTTTAAGTAGTACACTTCATAAACATTTTCTGTTATAGTACATGTATGTGACCTTAACATGAAACAGAAAAAATAAAACCAGCACATTGTGAATTCATCCAGAGTTGTGTTATTTTTTTACAAACATGTCCCAGAAATTGTTAGTAGTTTTAATCTGGGTTGTCCTTATTTTTTTTTGCATAATGAGGCTAAAGAAACTATGGCAAAGAAATCAGTATTTTATGACTAACATATTTCCTTTGCATATCAGACACATTAAAAAGCATAATGCATTATGAAATAATGCAAACAAGAAAGAAATATTCCCCTTTGTTTTCAAATCCTTGCTTATTGATATCATCATCATAATTATCTCTCTTATAGAGCAGGGAAATTGGAGGGGGAAAATGGCATACTTCTCACAGAGCTTTACTCTGTCTTATCTGTATCAAGTCCATCTATAAAACTCATTGCAGCTTTTATCACCAAAGTATCAAGTAGGACAGACATACTTTTTTTTTTTTTTAGCTCTAGGACTGCAACACTTTCTTTATGCTGTGTAATGCATTCAGTAACATGCCAGAAGTTGTTTTTTTGGTTTCTTTTAACTCTTTATTAATGTGATTTAATTATTACTTTTTGCTCCATGATTTACACACAGTGTTCATATATGGACTGCATGGAACATGTTAAACTTGTATCAGAGATAAGTGTATTAACTCCATTTTGTAACTTGATGCATTCCCATGTTCATCCTCTGGTCTTAAAAGGTGAGCTGGAGTTTTACTATCATCTCCTAAATGTCATAGAAACTTAAGTATTTGTCAGCCATTACTCTTACTAGCTTTTTTTGTTGGAGATGCTGTCGTTCTTTTATTTTGTAATAAATTTGGACTTAGTTAGGTTTAGCTAGTTTGAAGTCGTAAATCAAGAATTACATGATAGTCAAAAAGAACTCTTAGTTTAATTTCAGCGTTGCATTGAACTAGCTGTTCAGTAAGTATCTGTGGGCTTCAGTTGCTTCATCTGTAAAATAAGAGTAATGGATTCAATGATTGATAAGGTCCATTCCAGATATTAAAAAATCTTGTGTTTTGACTGTTCCACCAGACGAGTTGTGAGGGTTGTGGATATGTAGTTATAGATATAAGCCATGAAACTCTCAATCCATAATAATTATAATGAGGACCCTCATTAAGACTGATCAGCCATCTGCTAGTAAGTACACTGGGAAATACACATGTGGGCATGACTGACTTGGTAACATTGTCTAATGACCTGTATAAATTAACCATAATTTAGAGAAAATGATAAGATGATAATAGTAATAATCCTAGATTATATATTTAGTCATTCCATCTCACTCTGAGTTATTATAAATATTTTCCCTTGATAAAATAGGAGATTTATAAAAGCCTAACAGGTCTGTAAAGATTTGTTAAAGTTACTGCTTTTTAGCCCTCTTCCCACATCCCCCCCTCCCATAATTCTTTTTCCTAAATTTATTTTTAAAATAGTTTTCTCTTAGCCCTTAGATGACTTATCTGCCTTGTACAGCCTTAAATCAGTCATCCAAAACTAACAGAACTGCAGTATCACAAATTTTTGCTCTAAGTCCTCTTCTTCGGTTTTAGTCAGTCCACTGATGGTAGCACTTAACAAGCTTCCTGAATACATTCTGGGTTTTTTCACCAAGATTAATGTAATGGTTTTCATTAAGATCTTTAACCATAATTTTCACTATTAGTATTAACTGACAGTTATGTAATAGACTGTGGGGGTAAAAGTCTGGGGAAGGTAACACTCATTCTGAGGCATGTTCTACCTGTTTAATAGAGCTTCAGAGTTTTCTTTGCAGTAGGAAGTGACCTGTTTTTAATTTCTTTACGTTTGGAAAGTCACATTTTGTTAAGAACATTTTGTCTTGGTGATAACATTTATAAGGCCAGGAAACTGATAAAACTGAGGGCTGTAACAAAAAAAGAAAAACATAAAATCAGGAAAAAAAAAGTTTTTAATTAAAAAATTGGTACACTGACTGAGCAGAAAATAACACTGGTAAAATTTTAGTCTTTACGTAAGATGCTATGTTAGGATATCTTCCTGGTACTTATACATCTTAAATAGTGTTCTAATTTTTTTTATACCAGGTGGTTTGTATATTTGAAATTATTTTCCTTTTGAGGGAAGTTTTCTTTTTAAACCAAGAGATTAAATAATTTTGATGGTTTGAATCAGAATTCATTTAGAATTATTCCTAGTTCCTTTTTTCTGTTATCTGTAACAAATGATGTGTGTATATATAATACAATTTTCAAGACAGTGGTACTCAGGGGACTATTAAAATACTTTGACATTGTATTTTGGATCAGGATGGTATGATAGAACACGGTGATGTAGGTAAATGTGGCTTAAAAGTTAAGACTTGTCCTCTGCTAAATGGAATCAACCTATTCTGGTCACAGTTTTAGTTGCTTTAATTACTTTTTATTATTGAAAAATTTACTTTGTCTTCATAGGTCTTAAAGTGAAGCCCTTGTGAGGGGTTCAAGTATAGTTCTGTTTCTAACATGAATGAAATTTTGTAACTGCTCTCTCTAATAATAAATACTGTGTAAGAAATTATTTTCAAATAAATTTGAACTTTCACAGTATATCATCTACTTTGTTATACTGTACATAATGTGCTGTAATATTGAGTATAGTAAAGGAACGTTGATGAATGAATAAATACTTTCAGGTTACTTAGGACAATGTACAGTTAAGTTAAATTGCTGGAAAATTGTAAAAACAAATTTCTTTAATTTAGTAAACATTATTGGCCATATTCCCTGGTGGCTTAGGTGGTAAGGCATCTGCCTACAACACGGGAGACCTGGGTTCAATCCCCGGGTTGGGAAGATCTCCTGGAGAAGGATATGGCAACCCACTCCAGTATTCCTGCCTGGAGAAGCCCATGGATGGAGGAGCCTAATAGGCTACAATCCATGGGGTCGCAAAGAGTTGGACACGACTGAGCGACTTCACATTCAGTTCAGTTCAGTTCAGTTCAGTCGCTCATTCGTGTCCGACTCTCCGCGACCCCATGAATCACAGCACGCCAGGCCCCCCTGTCCATCACCAACTCCCGGAGTACACTCAAACTCATGTCCACAGAGTCGGCGATGCCATCCAGCCATCTCATTCTCCGTCGTCCCCTTCTCCTCCCGCCCCCAACCTTTCCCAGCATCAGAGTCTTTTCCAGCGAGTCAACTCGTCGCATGAGGTGGCCAAAGTATTGCAGTTTCAGCTTTAGCATCAGTCCCTCCAATGAACATCCAGGATTGATCTCCTCTAGAATGGACTGGTTGGATCTCCTTGCAGTATAAGGGACTCTCAAGAGTCTTCTCCAACACCACAGTTCAAAAGCATCGATTCTTCGGCGCTCAGCTTTCTTCACAGTCCAACTCTCACATCCATACATGACCACGGGAAAAACCATAGCCTTGACAAGACGGACCTTGGTTGGCAAAGTAATGTCTCTGCTTTTTAATATATTATCAAGGTTGGTCATAACTTTCCTTCCAAGGAGCAAGCGTCTTTTAATTTCATGGCTGCAATCAGCGTCTGCAGTGATTTTGGAGCCCCCAAAAATAAAGTCTGACACTGTTTCCACTGTTTTTCCATCTATTTCCCATGAAGTGATGGAACCAGATGCCATGATCTTCGTTTTCTGAATGTTGAGCTTCAAGCCAACCTTTTCACTCTCCTCTTTCACTTTCATCAAGAGGCTTTTGAGCTTCTCTTCACTTTCTGTCATAAGGGTAGTGTTATCTGCATATCTGAGGTTATTGATATTTCTCCCAGCAATCTTGATTCCAGCTTGTGCTTCTTCCCGCCCAGCGTTCCTCATGATGTACTCTGCATATAAATTAAATAAGCAAGGTGACAATATACAACCTTGACGTACACCTTTTCCTATTTGGAACCAGTCTGTTGTTCCATGTCCAGTTCTAACTGTTGTTTCCTGACCTGCATACAGGTTTCTCAAGAGGCAGGTCAGGTGGTCTGGGATTCCCATCTCTTTCAGAATGTTCCACAGTTTCTTGTGATCAGCACAGTCAAAGGCTTTGGCATAGTCAATGAAGCAGAAATAGATGTTTTTCTGAAACTCTCTTGCTTTCTCCATGATCCAGCGGATGTTGGCAATTTGATCTCTGGTGCCTCTGCCTTTTCTAAAGCCTGCTTGAACATCTGGGAGTTCACGGTTTACATACTGCTGAAGCCTGGCTTGGAGAATTTTGAGCATGACTTTGGTCATATTAATATCAGTAGTGCTAGTTTTGTGTCAAATCCAGATTTCAGTGACTTAACATAATGGAGGTTAATTCTCATTCACACAAAATCTAATGTGGTTATGCCTGATGAGGACATTCTGTACACAAGTTTTTTCCAAAAATTGACTTAAAGATCCAGGCCTTTTCATACGCATTTCTACCATTTTCAACCTATAACTTCAAAGGTCACCAAAGAAAGAGAGTGTGTAGGATATTATGTGTATCAGTCAGTCAGTCAGTTCAGTCTCTCAGTCATGTCTGACTCTGCGACCCCATGAATCACAGCACGCCAGGCCTTAGGATATTTTAATTGCCCTGGCCTAGAGGTAGAATACATCACTATCACCTGCATTCTGTTGTACTGAGCTGTGTTATGTGGGCATACCTAATTGTAGAGGAACTCAGAAATACTGTTTATTTGTGTGCCAGGCAGAAGAAAAGATGCAGTTTATTAGAAAGCACTAACATTCTCTTCCTTATTTCTATTTAGTAAACTTATTTGTCAGAGTTGTGGTAATTAGTACACGTTTATTAGACGCCATCTTATATGGAATATAGTTTTCTTTTAATTAAGGAATCAAAAGAAATCAAAGAACTTCACAGTTTTTTGGAAACAAGAAAATACATACTGAATAACTGGAAAAAGCAGTGTTTTGAAAAGTACAAAGCAGTGTAGTTCAAACACAATGTGTTTGCAGATCAAAAATGATTGTAGTGAATTGAATACAGTCAGGGAAAAATGAATTAATACCCAGTTGAAACTGCTTTTAAAGGTAATGTTAATTGAAAGAGGAGAACATAGAGCTTTATAGTTGAGAAGGTTGAAATCTGGTGGAAAGTTAGCAGATAGACTTGTAAGACCAGGGATTGTGTAAGAAAATCTGAAAGATAAATTGGAGAGGTTTGTTAGGGTCTTGTGGATCAAAATGTTTGATTTTGATATTGAATAAATATTGACATGTTTTAGCGTACTTCTACCAATTTTATTTTGTAGAAATCAGTAGCATCAACTATTTATGAAATGATAAGTGATTCTGACATGGAAGAGAGAGTGCTAGGATATAGGAGAAGAGCTGTTTTTTATATTGTAATTAAGTTTATTAGATTATCTTTTAAGAAATATTAAAAGGGAAACAAATTTAGTTATCTAAACAAAGCCAAAGCATAGTGTCTTGTCTTGAGAGTAAACCTGATTAATGAGGAATGGCGAATGTAATTATGTAGTGACATAGTGTAGAATTTCTGAAGCCTTTCAAGTTCCATTGTCTTAAAGCAGTAGGTAGTGTGACAGCCCTTTAGCCTTTTGGGAAGCTTTTCTTTTTTTGGAAGATGTAAAACATAAAAAAGACTCGAGGAAATAGGCCACCTAATAACAGAAATTTGAAAACTGTTGGCATAAAGTAAATTTTAAATATTAATGAAATTAGAGCAATTTGAGGTATGATTTTGTGTGTAGGATATGACAATGCATATTATAATACAATGTTATTAGATCAGTGATTTTCAAAGTGTGGTCACTGGACAAATGACATCAGAATCACCTAAGCACATGTTAGAAATTTGTATTCTTGGACCTCACCTTAGACATACTGAATCAGGAAATGGGGCCTGCTCATCTGTGTTTTAATGAGCTCTTCATGGGATTTAAAGACAAACATAGAATGTTATTGTTGTTTCTTGTACTAGCCAATCAGTGAGATTCTGTGTACGTGTTATTCTGTTCAAGAGTTGTTCCCTTATAGAGTGCCTTCATCCATTTCAGAATATTTAAAAAGTGGAATTGATCAGAGACTAAAATCAGAGCATGTGGTGGTTAGATGTCATTAGAATTTAGAAGGAAATTGCTCCAGTAAGTGCTGACACGGAAGAAATCTAGGTTGTAAGATTTCTTTGTTTTTGATTTTTCTTTTCGTTACTGTTTATTCACATTTCAGTTCAGTTCAGTCGCACAGTTGTGTCTGACCCTTTGTGACCCCATGGAATGCAGCACACCAGGCCTCCCTGTCCATCCCCAACTCCTGGAGCTTGCTCAGACTCGTGTCCATTGAGTTGATGATGCCACCCAACCGTCTATCTCATCCTCTGCCGTCCCCTTCTCCTGCCTTCGTTCTTCCCTAGCACCAGGCTCTTTTCCAGTGAGTCAGTCCCTTGCATCAGGTGGGCAAAGTATTGGAGCTTCAGCTTCAGCATCAGTCCTTCCAATGAATATTCAGGACTGATTTCCTTTAGGATTGACTGGTTTGATCTCCTTGCAGTCCAGCAGACTCTCAAGGGTCTTCTCCAACACTACAGTTCAAAAGCATCAATTCTTTGACAGTGAGCTTTCTTTATGGTCCAACTCTCACATCCCTACATGACTACTGGAAAAACTATAGCTTTGACTAGATGGACATTTGTTGGCAAAGTAATATCTCTGCTTTTTAATATGCTGTCTAGGTTGGTCATAGCTTTTCTTCCAAGTAGCAAGCGTCTTTTAATTTCATGGCTGCAGTCACCATCTGCAGTGATTTTTGGAGCCCAAGAAAATAAAGTCTGCCAGTGTTTCCACTGTTTCCCCATCTATTTGCCATGAAGTGATGGGACTAGATGCCGTGATCTTAGTTTTCTGAATGTTGAGTTTTAAGCCAACTTTTTCACTCTTCTCTTTGACTTTCATGAAGAGGCTCTTTAATTCTTTACTTTCTGCCATAAGAATGGTGTCATCTAAATAACTGAGGTTATTGAAATTTCTCCCAGCAGTCTTGATTCCAACTGGTGCCTCATCCAGCCCGCATTTTGCCTGTTGTACTGTGCATATAAAAGAGGGGTCTTTTTTTTTTGAGAGGTGAGGAAATAAATTGTGCCTGTCTTGGATATGAGCAGGGAGTGTAGCAGTCATTTTGCCATTAGTTATGGTGTCATATGGGCTTCCCAGGTGGCGCTAGTGGTAAAGAACCCAACTGCCAAGGTAGGAGACATAAGAGATGCGGGTTCAATCCCTGGTTCAGGATAATCCCCTGAAGGAGGGCATGGCAATCCACTCCAGTGTTCTTGCCTGGAGAAACACATGGACAGAGGAGCCTGGCGGGCTACAGTCCATAGGGCCACAAAGAGTCAAGCATGATTGAGCAACTTAATACACATGGTGTCATAGATCGAATATGTATAGTAAAACATGTCTTTTCTAGGATATGTTTTTAGAGCTTAAATTTTGTTTTTTTTTAACGTACAATGGACATTTGAATAGAAACGTTTAGAGGAGAGATTTAAAACCTTAAACTGGAAACGTTTAAAATGTTACTTTAAATTTATACATTCAGTTCTATGTTTTAAATTATTTTAGAACTCTCATTTTAAGAAGGGACTAAATGAAATTGTAAAAATTAGTTGAGAAATTGGCCTGTGGTGAAAATGATCTGATATATAATGTAAGTTAATTAAACAAAAATGTAAATTTATTGCTTTGAAGTGATAAATTCATTTATGCTCATTAATCTGGGATTTGATTTTTTTTTTTTAATCCTGCCTAAGAAAGTAAAACCTCTGACCATCAGAACACTAGTCCCACAATAGAGTTCAGATTGTTTTTCAACTTGACACAGCTGTATCTCTTGCTTTGCTTTCCTTCTGAAATGATGTTTCCATTTTGGGGATAGGAAGAGCTATGATTATTTATAGACTAGTGTGTTATGGCGGAGAAGCAAATGGCAAGCCACTCCAGTACTCTTGCCTGGAAAATCCCATGGACAGAGGAGCCTGGTAGGCAGCAGTCCGTGGGGTCGCTAAGGGTCGGACATGACTGAGCGACTTCACTTTCACTTTTCACTTTCATACATTGGAGAAGGAAATGGCAACCCACTCTAGTGTTCTTGCCTGGAGAATCCCAGGGACGGGGGAGCCTGGTGGGCTTCCGTCTATGGGGTCACACAGAGTCGGACTCGACTGAAGTGACTTAGCAGCAGCAGCAGCAGCAGTGTGTTATGGACAGGTGGTGTGTTTACACAGATCAGTGGAATTATCAAGTGTCCCCCAGGGCCTTTAATATGAATATATTTTATTTTATTAAACCTTTGTATTTTTAAGAACACAGTAATTATGTTGGGTGGATGGAGAACATTTCCTTAATTTTAAATACATATATATTTCAATGAATTCAGTTTTACCATAGCAGTTGTCCCCTGTATACTAGCAGTTTTTCAGATTTGGATTGATAAAGTTTCTGATAAACCATAAAGCTCTGTCTTTGAAAAAATTTAAAGGCTGTTCTGTATTTTCTTGAAGAACATACAATTTAAAACATCTCTCCTTCTTTTCCAATTTATGCTATTTCACAGGAGTATTTTTAGGGAGTCAAACCTTGTAGGAACCTAAAGCATTAATAAATTATTGAAGCTTTCCATATCATATAATTCCAAAATTATAGTAAAGTAAGTGATGGTTGGCAATACTACATAACAAAAATGTTACATCTTAAAGAACTCCTGAAGTTTAGCATGTGTACATATTTTTCAGCTGTAAATTCATTGTTACATCAGTTCAGTTCAGTTGCTCAGTCTGACTGTGTGCAACCCCATGAACTGTAGCACACACATCAGGCTTCCCTGTCCATTATCAACTCCTGGATCTTGCTCAGACTTGTGTCCATTGAGTCCGTGATGCCATCCAACCATCTCATCCTCTGTCACCCATGTCTCCTCATGCCTTCAATCTTGGCCAGCATCTGGGTCTTTTCCAATGAATCAGTTCTTTGTATCACATGGCCAAAGTATTGGACCTTCAGCTTCAGCATCAGTTCTTCCAGTGAATATTTAGGACTGATTTCCTTTAGGATGGACTGGGTTTGATTTCCTTGTAGTCGAAGGAACTCTCAAGAGTCTTCTCCAACACCACAGTTCAAAAGCATCAGTTCTTTGGCAGTGAGCTTTCCTTATGGTCCAACTCTCACATCCATACATGACTGCTGGAAAAACCATAGCTTTGACTAGATGGATTTGTTGGCCAATTAATATCTCTGCTTTTTGATATGCTGTCTAGGTTGGTCATAGCTTTTCTTCCAAGGAGCAAGCATCTTTTAATTTCATAGCTGCAGTCACCGTCTGCAGTGATTTTGGAGCCCAAGAAAATAAAGTCTGTCACTGTTTCCATTGTTTCTCCATCTGTTTGCCATGAAGTGATGGGACTAGATGCCATGATCTTAGTTTTCTGAATGTTGAGTTTTAAGCCAGCTTTTTCACTCTCCTGTTTCACTTTCATCAAGAGGCTCTTTAGTTCCTTTTTGCTTTCTGCCATAAGCGTGGTGTCATCTCTATATCTGGGGTTATTGCTATTTCTCCTGGCAGTCTTGATTCCAGCTTGTGCTTCATGCAGCCTGCATTTTGCATGATGTACTCTGCATATAAATTAAATAAGCAGGGTGACAGTATACAGCCCTGACATACTCCTTTCCCAATTTGGGACCGCTCTCTTGTTCCATGTTCAGTTCTAACTGTTGCATCTTGACCTGCATACAGATTTCTCAGGAGGCAGGTAAGGTGGTCTGGTATTCCCATCTCTTTCAGAATTTTCCAGTTTATTGTGATCCACACAGTCAAAGGCTTTGGCATAGTCAATAAAGCAGGAGTAGATGTTTTTCTAAACTCTCTTGCTTTTTCTATGATCCAATGTATGTTGGCAATTTGATCTCTGGTTCCTCTGCCTTTTCTAAATCCAGCTTGAACATCTGGAAGTTCTTGGTTCACATACTGTTGAAGGCTCGCTTGGAAAATATTGAGCATTACTTTTCTAGCATGTGGGATGTGCAGTTGTGTGGTTTGAACATTCTTTGGGATTGCCTTTCTTTGGGATTGGAATGAAAACTGACCTTTCCAGTCCTGTGGCCCCTGTTGAGTTTTCCAAATTTGCTGGCATATTGAGTGCAACACTTTAACAGCATCATCTTTTAGGACTTGAAATAGCTCAGCTGGAATTCCGTCGCCTCCAGTAACTTTGTGTGTAGTGATGCTTCCTAAGGCCCACTTGACTTCACACTCCAGGATGTCTGGCTCTAGGTAAGTGATCATACTGTTCGTGGTTGTCTAGGTTATTAAGATCTTTTTTGTATAGTTCTTCTGTGTATTCTTTCCCATTCTCTTATTTTCCTCTATTTCTTTGCATTGATCACTGAGGAATGCTTTGTTATCTCTCCTTGATGTTCTTTGGAACTCTGCATTCAGACGGGTATATCTTTCCTTTTCTCCTTTGCCTTTAGCTTCTCTCCTTTTCTCCACTATTTGTAAGGCCTCCTCAGACAACCATTTTGCATTTTTGCATTTTTTTTTCTTGGGGAAGTTCCTGATCACTGTCTCCTGTACAATGTCACAAATCTCTTTCAATAGTTCTTCAGGCAGTCTGTCAGTGGGATCTAATCCCTTGAATCTATTTGTCACTTCCAGTGTATAATGTAAGGGATTTGATTTAGGTCAAACCTGAATGGTCTAGTGGTTTTCCCTACTTTCTTCATTTTAAATCTGATTTTGGCAATAAGGAGCTTGTGATCTGAGCCACAGTCAGCTCCCAGTCTTGTTTTTGCTGACTGTGTAGAACTTCTCCATCTTCAGCTGCAGAGAATATAATCAATCTGATTTCTGTATTGACCATCTGGAGATGTCCCTGTGTAGAGTCGTCTCTTGTGTTGTTGGAAGAGGGTGTTTGCTATGACCAGTGCGTTCCTCTGGCAAAATTCTGTTAGCCTTTGCCCTGCTTCATTTTGTACTCCAAGGCCAAATTAGCTTGTTACTCCAGGTATCTCTTGACTTCCTACTTTTGCATTCTAGTCCCCTATGATGAAAAGGACATCTTTTTTTGGTGTTAGTTGTATAAGGTCTTCTAGGTCATCATAGAACCATTCAACCTCAGCTTCTTTGGCATTAATGGTTGGAGCATAGACTTGGATTACGGTGATGTTGAATGGTTTACCTTGTAAACAAACAGAGATCATTCTGTCATTTTTGAGATTGCACCCAAATACTGCATTTCGGACTGTTTTGTTGACTGAGAACTACTCCATTTCTTCTAAGGGCTTCTTGACCACAATAGTAAATATATCGGTCATCTGAGTTAAATTCACCCATTCCAGTCCATTTTAGTTCACTGATTCCTAAAATGTCGACATTCACTCTTACCATCTCCTGTTTGACCACTTCCATTTTATCTTGATTCACGGACCTAACATTCCAGGTTCCTATGCAATATTGTTCTTTACAGCATCGAACTTTACTTCCATCACCAGTCACATCCACAATTGAACATTATATCAGTTATATAAAGAACTTTAGAGTCATTATTCCAATTATTGTACAAGGGCCATTTTGCCACAAAAGGCACCAAAGACAGTTCTTTCAGTCAGTATATTGCGTTGGCCAAAAAGGTTGTGCAGGGTCTTCTGGAACAGCTTACAGAAAAATCAGAACAAACGTTTTGGCCAAGCTAAAATGTGTGCTGGCTGTCTTCCCTGGAAGAGTACACATAAGGAACTGCTTTCACTTCCTCCTTATAGATGGCAGGGAGTGTGTGTGTGTGTGTGTGTGTGTGCATAAGGAACTGCTTTCACTTCCTCCTTATAGATGGCAGGGAGTGTGTGTGTGTGTGTGTGCGCGCGCATAAGGAACTGCTTTCACTTCCTCCTTATAGATGGCAGGGAGTGTTTGTGTGTGTGTGTGCGCGCTCCTCTGTCCATAGACTCTTCAAGGCAAGGATAATGGAGTGGGTTTCCGTTTCCTGCTCCAGAGGGTCTTCCTGATCCAGGGATTGAACTGGCATCTCCAGCACTGGCAGACAGATTCTTTATTATTGCACCTCCTGGGAAGCCTATTTTCGTTTTATTCCTTTTTGAAAGCCCCTGCCTCTTGAGAACTTACTCTATCTGCCTAGGGACTAGATAATATGATACAGTCCCATTCAGAAAAACACTGATTGTAAAATAGTCTCCTCCTCTTTTCTTCCCCTTGCATGTCTTCACTTCCTTTCTGGAATCTCTTTGTTCTATATCCTGTAAGCCCTGGTCATTCAAAACCATCTTCAGTTTTCTGTGTTCTTCATTACACTGAATTAACAACTCATCCAGATACTTTGACTTGAAGTAATTAGCATGCCTCTTGAGACATTTGAGCTTCCCTGGTGGCTCAGTGGTAAAGAATCTGCCGGCGGTGCAGGAGACACAGGTTCAATACCTGTCTTGGGAAGGTCCCCCAGCAAAGGAAATGGCAACTCACTCAGTGTTCTTGCCTGGGAAATCCCATGGATAGAGGAGCTTAGTGGACTGTAGTCCATGGGGCCACAATTTAACAACTAAACAACAACAAACTACTTGAGACATTTGGCTATTTCATGAGTTGCATCACATGCTTTAAAAACCTCTATCTGGATATTGTTTGTGACCAAGTGCTTAACAGTCTTTTTTGTTCTTTCAGTTCCTGTTTTACTCTTCTTGATACAAACAAAAATGGAGAGAAGAGTGGATTCTGTCCTAAGTATATTAATACTTAGTTTAATAAAAAGCCAGAAATGTCTGCCAAATTTGGTGGTGCGGAGTGGTGGTGAAAAAAAAAGTAAGCCATGGTAGGTGAGAAGATTCTTTGCTGCTGCTGCTGCTAAGTCACTTCAGTCATGTCCGACTCTGTGTGACCCCATAGACGGCAGCCCACCAGGCTCCCCCGTCCCTGGGATTCTCCAGGCAAGAACACTGGAGTGGGTTGCCATTTCCTTCTCCAGAAGATTCTTTAGTGTCTAATTTAATAAGATTCTTTAGTGTCTAATTTAATAAGATAAATATTATAAGGAAAAAGAGAACCAAGTGCTGTGAGAGTAAGAAGGTGGCATTCTGCCTTGAACCTAGTTTGGAGGAGATTAAAGAATATCTCGAGGAGGTGACATTAAAACAGGGCCTTGAAACAGGGCTGATTTATCCATTAGGTACTATAAGTACAGGGCTTAGGGCTCACAGTTTTCTTAGTTCAGTTCAGTTCAGTCGCTCAGTCGTGTCCGACTCTCCGCGACCCCATGAATCACAGCACGCCAGGCCTCCCTGTCCATCACCAACTCCCGGAGTACACTCAAACTCATGTCCACAGAGTCGGTGATGGCATCCAGCCATCTCATTCTCCGTCGTCCCCTTCTCCTCCCGCCCCCAACCTTTCCCAGCATCAGAGGCTTTTCCAGTGAGTCAACTCGTCACATGAGGTGGCCAAAGTATTGCAGTTTCAGCTTTAGCATCAGTCCCTCCAATGAACACCCAGGATTGATCTCCTTTAGAATGGACTGGTTGGATCTCCTTGCAGTATAAGGGACTCTCAAGAGTCTTCTCCAACACCACAGTTCAAAAGCATCGATTCTTCAGCGATCAGCTTTCTTCACAGTCCAACTCTCACATCCATACATGACCACGGGAAAAACCATTGCCTTGACTAGACGGACCTTGGTTGGCAAAGTAATGTCTCTGCTTTTTAATATACTATCAAGGTTGGTCATAACTTTCCTTCCAAGGAGCAAGCGTCTTTTAATTTCATGGCTGCAATCAGCATCTGCAGTGATTTTGGAGCCCAAAAAAATAAAGTCTGACACTGTTTCCACTGTTTTTCCATCTATTTCCCATGAAGTGATGGGACCAGATGCCATGATCTTTGTTTTCTGAATGTTGAGCTTCAAGCCAACCTTTTCACTCTCCTCTTTCACTTTCATCAAGAGGCTTTTGAGTTCCTCTTCACTTTCTGCCATAAGGGTAGTGTCATCTGCATATCTGAGGTTATTGATATTTCTCCCAGCAATCTTGATTCCAGCTTGTGCTTCTTCCAGCCCAGCGTTCCTCATGATGTACTCTGCATAGAAGTTAAATAAGCAAGGTGACAATATACAACCTTGACGTACACCTTTTCCTACTTGGAACCAGTCTGTTGTTCCATGTCCAGTTCTGACTGTTGCTTCCTGACCTGCATACACGTTTCTCAAGAGGCAGGTCAGGTGGTCTGGGATTCCCATCTCTTTCAGAATGTTCCACAGTTTCTTGTGATCCACACAGTCAAAGGCTTTGGCATAGTCAATGAAGCAGAAATAGATGTTTTTCTGGAACTCTCTTGCTTTCTCCATGATCCAGCGGATGTTGGCAATTTGATCTCTGGTGCCTCTGCCTTTTCTAAAACCTGCTTGAACATCTGGGAGTTCACGGTTCACATATTGCTGAAGCCTGGCTTGGAGAATTTTGAGCATGACTTTACTAGCGTGTGAGATGAGTGCAATTGTGCGGTAGTTTGAGCATTCTTTGGCATTGCCTTTCTTTGGGATTGGAATGAAGACTGACCTCTTCCAGTCCTGTGGCCAGCGCTGAGTTTTCCAAATCTGCTGGCATATTGAGTGCAGCACTTTCACAGCATCATCTTTCAAGACTTGAAATAGCTCAACTGGAATTCCATCACCTCCACTAGCTTTGTTCGTAGTGATGCTTTCTAAGGCCCACTTGACTTCACATTCCAAGATGTCTGGCTCTAGGTCAGTGATCACGTTATCGTGACTATCTTGGTCGTGAAGATCTTTTTTGTACAGTTCTTCTGTGTATTCCTGCCACCTCTTCTTAATATCTTCTGCTTCTGTTAGGTCCATACCATTTCTGTCCTTTATCGAGCCCATCTTTGCATGAAATGTTCCCTTGGAATCTCTAATTTTCTTGAAGAGATCTCTTGTTTTTCCTATTCTGTTGTTTTCCTCTATTTCTTTGCATTGATCACTAAGGAAGGCTTTCTTATCTCTCCTTGCTATTCTTTGGAACTCTGCATTCAGATGCTTATATCTTTCCTTTTCTCCTTTGCTTTTCGCCTCTCTTCTTTTCACAGCTATTTGTAAGGCCTCCTCAGACAGCCATTTCGCTCTTTTGCATTTCTTTTCCATGGGGATGGTCTTGGTCCCTGCCTCCTGTACAATGTCACGAACCTCCGTCCAGAGTTCATCAGGCACTCTATCAATCAGATCTAGTCCCTTAAATCTATTTCTCACTTCCATAAGGGATTTGATTGAGGTCATATCTGAATGGTCTAGTGGTTTTCCCTACTTTCTTCAATTTAAGTCTGAATTTGGCAATAAGGAGTTCATGATCTGAGCCACAGTCAGCTCCTGGTCTTGTTTTTGCTAACTGTATACAGCTTCTCCATCTTTGGTTGCAAAGAATATAATCAATCTGATTTCGGTGTTGACCATCTGGTGATGTCCATGTGTAGAGTCTTCTCTTGTGTTGTTGGAAGAGGGTGTTTGCTATGACCAGTGCACAGTTTTCTTAGGAGACCACAAAAATGTTTCCATTTTTATTTACTTTAAAATCAGAGGAAAAAGGAGTATATGAATAATTAATGTGTAATAATAAGTCCCGCTGGGATTATATTCTTCTTTACACTAATGATAAAATATAACTTTTAAGTATTTTTAAAAGTAGAGGTAGTGCCTTATCAAAGCAGAAGTGCGAGGATGGGACTTGGAAAAGTTAAAATGTGGCCTGCCTTGAAGGGTAAGTAATGGCTTGTGGGTGCTAGAGGCCGAGATTAGCAAAATCCCGAGTAAGAAGTTGATAATTAAATGACAGATTCACTTTAAGGAACTTTAATAAATGTGATTTCTCTTTCACATGCTGCTTGAAGTTGAAGTGTAGTGATGGATAGAGAAATAAACAGTATTTAACTAGAATAAACACCACTGGATATGCTAAACTGAAAGTAAAGATACCAGTAATTAGTCAATGAAGTAATCATTATATTGAAAAGCAGTATCTTCTTTACGTAATTTCCTAGTTATCATCAATTTAATGCCAGTTTTTCAGAAAAAAATATTTTAAAATGTACACATCATTGATAACAGAAACGTGGTTAATATGTGGTATGGAAAATACATCTCTGATTGTAAGAAGCACTATGGTTTTCTGGTTTCACAAGCTCATTGTCATGAAACTTGCATCTCAATATAGCGTGAACCTCCATGATGAAACAGGAATTGACCAGTTCACAACTTGATTCTATTCAATGTCATAAACTATAACCGTTGTAAGTGTGGAATAATTGTAATTATTATTTTGTAGATGAGAGAAACAAAGAAAGATCAGAGTAACTTTTTCAGGGTCAGACATTTAATAAGAGGCAGGGCCAGTGTTTCAACCGAGGTAGTCTTCATTCCAGAGCCTTTGCCTCCTAACCATTATACTGCCCAGTTACTAAATCCAGTTTTGGACATGTTGAGTTCAAGGTGTTTGTGGGAGACAGATAGATGTTCAGTATGGTGTGCAAGTTTGGGGCTCAGTAAGTAGTGAAATTTTTGTTGAACGCAAGTTCATGTGCCCAGCCCACAGGGAGGCCAAACCAAAACCTGGAGTTGGGAGTGGAGAAGGGCCCATTGCAAGGGCCATACAAGGAGAACAGGGCAGCTCATGTGCAAAAGACCTGAACTCCTTAAAGGGCCTCAGGGAAAGTTTTAAGGGGAAACTGAGGGAGGGGAATCACAGGGAGTATGATCTACCAGTGCACAGTTCTCTGATTGATTGATGGTGAAATCATCAAGTAGTAAATATCTTCCATTTGATGGCGGTTTTAGCGTCTGTAAAGCAACAGTTCTTTTATCCCAACTGCTACTTTTTTTGTTACTACATGTTCATGTCATTTCAATCATGAATTCTTGAGCCTGGCTTTTGTGACTCAGGAATGGCCTGGGAGGCTATAGCTTTTCTACAAACAAGAGACAGGCTAATGAAATGAACCAGAGATAAACATTTTGGTGTCTTAATCACATAGATGGTAGACTTTTGTAGGAAGAACTAACCAGGAAGATTAGTGTCTTGGAAATCAAGATGGAGGGATAGGGTGTCAAGAACTGTGAATGATCAGAATTATGAAATGCAGTGAAAGAGTCTCAGAAGGTAAGGACTGCAAAAGGTCTATTGCCTTAGCGGCAACAAAGATACTGGTGTCTATGGAAAAAGTTAACAGTTTTATTTCATCAACACTACCTCTTTCATGTTAGAGAGGAAGTTGAAGTACAAAAAGATTAACTTCAGAATGTGACCTTGTTTGAAACTAGGGTCTTTGCAGATGTAATTAGTTAAGAATCTCGAGAATCCTGTCTGTAGTAAGCCAGTGAGGAATGATAGAGATGCAGCTTAGTTCCCTTGACTAGGGTGTCCCTGGTGGCTCAGATGGTAAAGAATCTGCCTGCAGTGCAGGAGACCTGGGTTCGATCCCTGGGTTGGGAAGAACCCCTGGAGAAGGGAGTGGCTATCCACTCCAGCATTCTGGCCTGGAAAATTCCATGGACTGTATAGTCCATGGGGTCGCAAAGAGTCGGACACAACTGAGTGACTTTCACTTCACTTATAAGGGAGAGTTGATCTTTAATGTGTTTGTTGTGTCTTCATTGAATAATGCCTGTTGAAGTAGAGAAACACACTTAGGTTTGAAAATACATATTGTCAGACAGAATGTGTCTGTTCTGTTTTTAATAGTCCAAGTCTATTTGAAAACTGATCAAATAGTGTCTTTTTAAATGCTTTTAAACAGATTTGGGTTTGACATTATGTCTCTTTCTAGACACTTGTTGAAACTTAAGAAAAATTGATTTCCAATTAGGACCAGATTTTATAAGAAAGAAAATACTAGCTAAATAATTAATTCCATGAAGTGACATGTATTCCAAACAAAAACAGGCAACATCTGTTAATTCAGTTGGGAGCACAAGATTGAGTTTGGTCCTTTAATTTTTAAGTTAAATATTGTTGAAATTTTTATTTCAGGCATCTTTTAAGGACATTTTAGTGACCAATACTGTGTCACACCAGAATTTGAATAGTATAGGTTTTGCTCAGAATAGTTTTATTGTATGTTCAATTGTGTTCTAATTATTTGAAGTTTTGTAATTCACATTATAATAAAATATTTCAGAGGATTTTGAAGGTCCTCTAGTTTTAACTCCCAACCTTTGTCTGAATCCCTTTTACATTATTACTGAGGTTGTCCTGTAACATTCTTTCTACACCTCCAGGGACAGGGAGACTGTTACCTCGGAGAGGCATATAGCAACCAGTCATATTTGTCTACCATATACTACACACCAGAGATGTGATATAGCAGTGAACAAAAGAGACACTTGTCCTATCTTCATGGGGTCTGTAACCTTGCAGTGATTTTGAATAAGTAATTAAAAGTATGTAAGCACTGCAAAGAAGAAATATAGAGTGCTATCAAAGAATATGACAAAAGAATTTAACATAATCTGGAAGGGTCAGAGAAGGTTACCTTAAGGTATTACGGTTTTAACTGACACTTGTAGGATGTATTAGCTAGGAAAAAGATGGGGAAGTTTTTCAAGTTGAAATAGCAGCACGATCTTGAGTTGAGAGCTTGGCACAGTCAAGGAACCTGAAATGATTACAAAAGGGCATTCTCCTCATCTCTGCAAGAACCTAGCATGTCTCTTATGTATTGAGGACTGAAGGAATTCTTTAAGGATTTGCAACTTTGGAAGGTCAGCAGGAACAATAGTGAAGCACTTCCGTGAAATGAAGAGTCAGACATCAACAAAATAGGGACAGGATGTGAAGACCATAAGAACACCTGTGAGACATCTGTGGCTTCCCATAAATAACTGGGGTTGGGGATTGGGTGGAGAGTGGAGGCCAAAAGGAAATATGAGACGTTATGTAAGTAAGGGCAGCAAGCAGTAAACAGTTTACCACTGATACACTTCAGGCTGGTAAGGCTGGAGAAAACTCAGGTTATATGTTATACCTAATATAGCATTTTCTAAAACAAATGGTTTGACTTAAACTATTTTCTTGTTTCATTTCCCTCTTTAATGGGAAATGGGCTCTTGTGATAGTGATAATATAAATTGATATTGTTATTTGACTACTTAACATTTTATATTTTATTTTTCAAGTTAACATACATAAGGTTGACTCTTTGGGGGTGTACAGTTCTATGAATTTTAACACATGTATAAATACATGTAAGTACCACCTCAACCAGGGTACAGAATAGCTCTATCATTCCCAGAACTCCTTAAGTTATCCCTTTGTAGTCACTCTCTCCTCCTACACATTACCCTCGTCAACCGTTGATCTGTTTCCATCACTATGATTTTGTCTTTTTGAGAATGTCATATAAATAGAATAATACAGTATGTAATTTTTGATACTGGCTCCTTTCATACAGCATAGCTCTTTGAGATTCATGTTTCATTCATTATTGCTTGTATCAATAATTCATTCCTTTTTATTGCTGAATAGTATTCCACTGTAATGGATATATGACCATTTGTTTCCTTTCATCGGCTGACGGAAGTTAGGGTTATTTCCAGCTTTTGATTTCCAGAAACACATGAATTCGAATTGCTCTGCATCCTCACCAACACTTGACATTGTTAGTATTTTTTATTTTTACACATTCTAATACGTGTGTAAATGGTATCTTATTGTAGTTTTATTTTTTAGTGTCTTTGTTATAATTTATGTAACTATAGTTTACATGAGTAACTTTTATATTTATTGGTTTTTAGTATACTCACAGAGTTGTACAACCATTATCATAGTATTAACTTTAGAACATTTTCATCACGTGGTTTTATTATGCATTTCTCTAATGGCTAATAGTGTTGAACATCTTTCTCGTGTTGTTTGCCATCTTTTTCCTGTTCTTTTGCTCACTTTTTATTTGAATTGTTTATATTCTTACTATTGGGTTTTGAGAGTTCCTTATATGTGTATTCTGGATATAAGTTCTTTGTCGATTATGTGACTTGCAGATATTTTCTTCTAGTCTGTAGCTTGTGTCTTTATGAAATTCTCTTAACAGTGTCCATCACATAGCATAAGTTTTAATCTTTGATGAAGTTTATTTCTTTTCATTTTTGGTATCTTGCCTCATTTAGCAAACCTCTGGTCACAAAGATTTTCTCCTTTGTTTTCTTCTGAAAGATTCATAGTTTTGTATTTAGTTTTATTACCTTTTGAATTTACTTTTGTAGAAAATGTAAGGTTTAGGCAAGTTCATTTTATGTATAGATGTCCAGTTGTTCTGATATGATTTGTTGGACTCTCCTTTCTTTTTTGAATTAACTTTGCACCTTTGCCAAGAAATGAATTGGCCATATTTGTTTAGGTCTGTTTCTGAACTTTCTATTGTTTCCTTGTTCTGTGTATCTATTGTTTTGCCAGTACCACGCTGTCAGTATTGTATTGGTTATGTCTTAAAATTAGGTAATGTGATTCCTCTGACTTTATTATTCTTTTTCAAAAATTCAATGCTTGCTGTAGTTATTTGGCCATTCAATATGAATTTTAGACTCAATTTATCTATATCTCTCTACCAAAAAATTCTCCTGGTATATTGATTAGAAGTGTGTTAAATCTATGGGTCAGTATAGAACGAGTAGACATCTTTCAATCCATGATCAATGGTAAGTCTCTCCATTAGGTCTTCTTTTACATACTTCATCAGTGGTTTGTAGTTTTTTAGGATATAGGTCCTATACATAGTTTGTTATATTTATGCCTAATTATTTCCCCTTGTTAAAGCTGTTTTAAATGGTATTGGGCTTTAAATTTAATTTTCCATTTGTTCATTGTTTGTGTATAAAAATATGCTTAATTTTTAAAAAAATGTGTTGTCCTTGGAATCTTGAAAACTCATTCTAGGAGGTTTTATTAAATGTTTTCTGGACTTCACCACTGAAACCATTTGGATCTAGAGATATCTTTTTTGAAATATTTTTAGTGACTGTTGATTTTCTTTAAAAGTTATAAGACTCTTTCAGTTCAGTTCAGTTCAGTTCATTCGTTCAGTAGTGTTTGGCTCTTCATGACCCTGTCGACGGCAGCACGCCAGGCTTCCCTGTCCATCACCAACTCCCAGAGTTTGCTCAAACCCATGTCCATCGAGTCAGTGACGCCATCCAGCCATCTCATCCTCTGTCGTCCCCTTCTCCTCCTGCCCCCAATCCCTCCCAGCATCAGAGTCTTTTCTAATGAGTCAGTTCTTCACATCAGGTGGCCAATTGGAGCTTCAGCTTCAGCATCAGTCCTTCCAGTGAGTATTCAGGACTAATTTCCTTTATTTTTTTTTTGGTAATTAATTTAGTTTTTATTGGAGGCAAATTATTTTACAATATTATATTGGTTGGTTTTGCCATACATTGACATGAATTCGCCCCGGGTTTACATAAGTTCCCCCTTCTGAACCCCCCTCCCACCTCCCTCCTCCCTCCATCCTCCCTCTGGGTCATCCCTGCATGCCAGCCCCAAGCATCCTATAACATGCATTGACCCTGAACTAGTGATTCGTTTCACATATGACAACATACGTGTTTCAATGCCATTCTCCCAAATCATCCCACCCTCACCCTCTCCCACAGAGTCCCAAAGACTGTTCTATACATCTGTGTCTCTTTTGCTGTCTCGTATACAGGGTTATCATTTGCATCTTTCTAAATTCCATATATATGCGTTAGTATACTGTGTTGGTGTTTTTCTTTCTGGCTTACTTCACTCTGTATAATAGGCTCCAGTTTCATCCACCTCATTAGAACTGATTCAAATGTATTCTTTTTAATGGCTGAATAATACTCCATTGTGTATAGGTACCAAAGCTTTCTTATCCATTCGTCTGCAGATGGACATCTAGGTTGCTTCCATGTCCTGGCTATTACAAACAGTGCTGCAATGAACATTGGAGTACATGTGTCTCTTTCAATTCTGGTTTCCTCGGTGTGTATGCCCAGGAGTGCGATTGCTGGATCATATGGCAGTTCTATTTCCAGTTTTTTAAGGAATCTCCACACTGTTCTCCATAGTGGCTGTACTAGTTTGCATTCCCACCAACAGTGTAAGAGGGTTCCTTTCTCTCCACATCCTCTCCAGCATTTATTGCATGTAGACTTTTGGATAGCAGCCATTGTGAAATGGTATCTCATTGTGGTTTTGATTTGCATCTCTCTGATTATGAGGGATGTTAAGCATTTTTTCATGTGTTTGTTAGCCATCTTTATGTCTTCTTTGGAGAAATGTCTGTTTAGTTCTTTAGCCCATTTTTTGATTGGGTCCTTTATTTTTCTGGAATTGAGCTGCAGGAGCTGCTTGTATATTTTGGAGATTAATCCTTTATCCGTTGCTTCATTTGCTATTATTTTCTCCCATTCTGAAGGCTGTCTTTTCACCTTACTTATAGTTTCCTTTGCTGTGCAGAAGCTTTTGATTTTAATTAGGTCCCATTTGTTTATTTTTGCTTTTATTTCCAATCTTCTGGGAGGTGGGTCATGGAGGATCCTGCTGTGATTTATGTCGGAGAGTGTTTTGCCTACGTTCTCCTCTAGGAGTTTTATAGTTTCTGGTCTTACATTTAGCTCTCTAATCCATTTTGAGTCTATTTTGGTGTATGGTGTTAGGAAGTGTTCTAGTTTCATTCTTTTACAAGTGGCTGACCAGTTTTCCCAGCACCACTTGTTAAAGAGACTGTCTTTTCTCCATTTTATATTCTTGCCTCCTTTGTCAAAGATGAGGTGTCCATAGGTGTGTGGATTTATCTCTGGGCTTTCTATTTTGTTCCACTGATCTATATTTCTGTCTTTATGCCAGTACCATACTGTCTTGATGACTGTGGCTTAGTAGTAGAGCCTGAAGTCCGGCAGGTTAATTCCCCCAGTTCCATTTTTCTTCCTCAAAATTGCTTTGGCTATTCGAGGTTTTTTGTATTTCCATATAAATTGTGAGATTATTTGTTCTAGTTCTGTGAAAAATATCGTTGGTAGCTTGATAGGGATTGCATTGAATATATAAATTACTTTGGGTAGTATACTCATTTTTACAATATTTATTCTTCCAATCCATGAACATGGTATATTTCTCCATCTATTAGTGTCCTCTTTGATTACTTTCAGTAGTGTTTTATAGTTTTCTATGTACAAGTCTTTTGTTTCCTTAGGTAGATATATTCCTAAGTATTTAATTCTTTTCGTTGCAACAGTGAATGGAATAGTTTCCTTAATTTCTCTTTCTATTTTCTCATTATTAGTGTATAGGAATGCAAGGGATTTCTGTGTGTTGATTTTATATCCTGCAACGTTACTGTAATCATTGATTAGCTCTAGTAGTTTTCTGGTAGAGTCTCTAGGGTTTTCTGTGTAGAGGATCATGTCATCAGTGAACAGTGAAAGTTTTACTTCTTCTTTTCCAATTTGGATTCCTTTTATGTCTTTTTCTGCTCTGATTGCTGTGGCCAAAACTTCCAGAACTATGTTGAAGAGTAGTGGTGAGAGTGGGCACCCTTGTCTTGTTCCTGACTTTAGGGGAAATGCTTTCAGTTTTTCACCATTGAGGATAATGTTTGCTGTGGGTTTGTCATATATAGCTTTTATTATGTTGAGGTATGTCCCTTCTATTCCCACTTTCTGGAGGGTTTTTATCATAAATGGATGTTGAATTTTGTCGAAGGCTTTCTCTGCATCTATTGAGATAATCATATGATTTTTATTTTTCAGTTTGTTGATGTGGTGTATTACGTTGACTGATTTGCGGATATTGAAGAATCCTTGTATTCCTGGGATAAAGCCCACTTGGTCATGATGTATGATCTTCTTAATGTGTTGTTGGATTCTGATTGCTAGAATTTTGTTAAAGATTTTTGCATCTATGTTCATCAGTGATATTGGCCTGTAGTTTTCTTTTTTTGTGGGGTCTTTACCAGGTTTTGGGATTAGGGTGATGGTGGCCTCATAGAATGAGTTTGGAAGTTTCCCTTCCTCAGCAATTTTCTGGAAGAGTTTGAGTAGAATAAGTGTTAGCTCGTCTCTAAATTTTTGGTAGAATTCGGCTGTGAAGCCATCTGGACCTGAGCTTTTGTTTGCTGGAAGATTCTTGATTACAGCCTCTAGTTCCATGCTTGTGATGGGTCTGTTCAGATTTTCTGTTTCTTCCTGGTTCAGTTTTGGAAAGTTGTACTTTTCTAGGAATTTGTCCATTTCTTCCAGGTTATTCATTTTATTGCCATATAATTGCTGATAGTATTCTCTAATAATCCTTTGTATTTCTTTGTTGTCAGTTGTGATCTCTCCATTTTCATTTCTAATTTTATTGATTTGGTTCTTCTCCCTTTGTTTCTTGATAAGTCTGGCTAGTGGTTTGTCAATTTTATTTACCTTCTCAAAGAACCAGCTTTTGGCTTTGTTGATTTTTGCTATGGCCTCTTTTGTTTCTTTTGCATTTATCTCTGCCCTAATTTTTACAATTTCTTTCCTTCTACTGACCCTGGGGTTCTTCATTTCTTCCTTTTCTAGTTGCTTTAGATGTAGAGTTAGGTTATTTAGTTGACTTTTTTCTTGTTTCTTGATGTGTGCCTGTATTGCTATGAACTTCCCCCTTAGCACTGCTTTTACAGTGTCCCAGAGGTTTTGGGTTGTTGTGTTTTCATTTTCATTCATTTCTATGCATATTTTGATTTCTCTTTTGATTTCTTCTATGATTTGTTCATTATTCAGCAGCGTGTTGTTCAGCCTCCATATGTTGGCATTTTTAATAGTTTTTCTCCCGTAATTGAGATCTAATCTTACTGCATTGTGGTCAGAAAAGATGCATGGAATGATTTCAACTTTTTTGAATTTACCAAGGCTGGATTTATGGCCCAGGATGTGATCTATCCTGGAAAACGTTCCGTGTGCACTTGAGAAAAAGGTGAAATTCATTGTTTTGGGGTGAAATGTCCTATAGATATCTATTAGGTCTAACTGGTCTATTGTATCATTTAAAGTTTGTGTTTCCTTGTTAATTTTCTGTTTAGTTGAACTATCCATAGATGTAAGTGGGGTATTAAAATCTCCCACTATTATTGCATTATTGTTAATTTCCCCTTTCATACTTGTTAGTAATTGTCTTACATATTGCGGTGCTCCTATGTTGGGTGCATAAATATTTATAATTGTTATATCTTCATCTTGGATTGATCCTTTGATCATTATGTAGTTTCCTTCTTTGTCTCTTTTCACAGCCTTTGTTTTAAAGTCTATTTTATCTGATATGAGTATTGCTACTCCTGCTTTCTTTTGGTCTCTATTTGCATGGAATATCTTTTTCCAGCCCTTCACTTTCAGCCTGTATGTGTCCCTCGTTTTGAGGTGGGTCTCTTGTAGACAACATATATGGGGGTCTTGTTGTTGTATCCATTCAGCCAGCCTTTGTCTTTTGGTTGGGGCATTCAACCCATTTACGTTTAAGGTAATTATTGATAAGTACGAACCCGTAGCCATTTTCTTTATTGCCTTGGGTTCGAGTTTATACACCCTTTCTGTGTTTCCTGTGTAGAAAAGATCCTTTAGCATTTGTTGGAGAGCTGGTTTGGTAATGCTGAATTCCCTCAGCTTTTGCTTGTCTGTAAAGCTTTTGATTTCTCCTTCATATTTGAATGAGATCCTTGCTGGGTACAGTAGTCTGGGCTGGGCTGTAGGTTATTTTCTTTCATCATTTTAAGTATGTCTTGCCATCCCCTCCTGGCCTGAAGAGTTTCTGTTGAAAGATCAGCTGTTATCCTTATGGGAATCCCCTTGTGTGTTATTTGCTGTTTTTCCCTTGCTGCTTTTAATATTTGTTCTTTGTGTTTGATCTTTGTTAATTTGATTAATATGTGTCTTAGAGTATTTCGCCTTGGGTTTATCCTGTTGGGGACTCTCTGGGTTTCTTGGACTTGGGTGATTATTTCTTTCCCTGTTTTAGGGAAGTTTTCAACTATTATCTCCTCAAGTATTCTTTCATGGTCTTTCTTTTTGTCTTCTTCTTCTGGGACTCCTATGATTCGAATGTTGGAGCGTTTAACATTGTCCCAGAGGTCTCTAATATTGTTCTCATTTCTTTTAATTCGTTTTTCTTTTTTCCTCTCTGTTTCATTTATTTCTACAATTCTATCTTCTAGCTCGCTTATCCTGTCTTCTGCCTCTGTTATTCTACTGTTTGTTCCCTCCAGAGTGTTTCTGATCTCATCTATTGCATTATTCATTGTATATTGACTCTTTTTTATTTCCTCTAAGTCCTTCTTAAACCTTTCTTCCATCTTCTCAATCCTTTTCTCCAGGTTATTTATCTGTAACTCCATTTTGCTTTCAAGACTTTGAATCATTTTCACCACCAAAATTCGAAATTCTTTATCAGGTAGATTCCCTATATCTTCCTCTTTTGTTTGTGTTGGTGGGCATTTATCTTGTTCCTTTACTTGCTGGGTATTTCTCTGCCTCTTCATCTTGCTTATAATGCTTTGCTTGGGGTGGCCTTTCCCTCTTCTGGCCGTTTGTGGAGATCTCTTTATTATGTAGTTTCCTCTCTGTGTGTGGGGTTGGACAGGTGACTTGTCAAAGTTCCCTGGTTATGGAAGCTTGTGTCGGTGTTCTGGTGGGTGCAGCTGGATTTGTTCTCTCTGGAGTGCAATGAAGTTTCCATTAATGAGTTATGAGATGTCAGTGGGTTTGGAATGACTTTGGGCAGCCTGTATATTGAAGCTCAGGGCTAGTTTCCTGTGTTACTGGAGAATTTGCGTGGTATGTCTTGCTCTGGAACTTGTTGACCCTTGGGTGGTGCTTGGTTTTAGTGTAGGTATGGAGACGTTTGATGAGCTCCTATCGATTAATGTTCCCTGGAGTCAGGAGTTCTCTGGTGTTCTCAGGATTCGGCCTTAAGCCTCTTGCCTCTGGTTTTTGGTCTTATTCTTGGAGTAGCCTCTAGACGTCTCTATCTGTCATTTCCAAGGTGGTTCCCTCTGTTTTAGCTTCTGTTTGCTGGTCTCTTCAGTGTCTAATTTCCGCCCTGATACTAGGGGGTGGGTGGACACTTTTTAAGGCTCAGTTGTTCAGTCCTGTTCTGGGAAGGGAGGAACGCTGCAGACGAATATCTCTGGCGTCTGTGGGGAGTGCTCGCAGTGTCTCGGCCACACTGGGTTTGCCCCTGCTCACAGCACGTATGCTGTCCCAGTCTACACTGCACAGGCTCTAGGTTGCTCTGCCAGGAACTGTCCGAGGCCGGCACCGGGTTGTATGCACTTCCCAGGTCTGAGCGACTCAAGTTCAGGTTCTCAGGTACTCCACAAAGGCACAGACTTGGTTGGGCCTGCATTTTGTGCCTTCCCCGGTCCGAGCAGCTCAGGGGACCAGGTGTTTGGCGAGCGCGGTCTCTGCGACTTATCGCCTCTCAGTTTTCTCTCAGTTTTCTCTCAGTCCCCGCCACTCAGTTTTCTGGGTGTACAACCGGCGCACCTTCTCAGGGGGATATCGACCGGCCCGAGCCCAAGAAGTCCTGATTAGCAACAAGCCTGTCTGCAGTTTGTATCAGATGCCTTTCTGGGGCCGTGGTTGCCCGCTCCGGCTCTGGCTGCGCTCCCTGTCTGTCTCTTTGGGGGATGGGGGATGGGCCAGCCGCAGCCGGCTCACTCTGCTCAGTCCTTTGTTCTGTGAGCGGGGCTGGCCGAGTCGTAGGTTAGAGCTTTCCGCCTTTTCGTGGGGAAGCTATCCCACAGTCTGCTTTGCTTTCCCCAGTTCTCTCAAATTGTTCTCGCGGCATTCAAGCCCAGTCCTCTCTCTAGGCAGTTCAGCCAGCTCCTCCCTGCCCAGCCCCCGCTTGCTAATGGCGTATGCAGGCGTCTGCGCTGCTTCTCCTCTGGGAGTTACTGTTTGGCGGGTAATCTGTGGGTTTTTTTTTTTAAAAAAAGAGGGTTATGTGGCCCTCTGAGCTTCCAAGGCTCGCCACAGATTCGCCAGTGAGAGTGTTTCCTGGTGTTTGGAAAGTTCTCTCTTTTAAAAGCCTCCCTTCCCGGGACGGAGCTCCGTCCTTACTTCTTTTGTCTCGCTCTTTATCTTTTATATTTTTTCCTACCTCCTTTCGAAGACAATGGGCTGTTTTTCTGGGTGCCTGACGTCCTCTGCCAGCATTCAGAAGTTGTTTTGTGGACTTTACTCCACGTTCAAATGTTCTTTTGATGAATTTGTGGGGGAGAGAGTGGTCTTACCGTCCTATTCCTCCGCCATCTTGTTCCTTCTCCACTAATTTTCTTTAGAATTGACTGGTTGGATCTCTTTGCTGTCCATGGGACTCGCAAGAGTCTTCTCCAACACCACAGTTCAAAAGCATCAATTCTTCAGCGCTCAGCTTTCCTTATGGTCCAACTGTCACATCCATACATGACTACTGGAAAAACCATAGCTTTGACTAGACAGACATTTGTTGGCAAAGTAATATCTCTGCTTCATAATATGCTGTCTAGGTTTATGAAGGAGCTAATGTCGTTTAATTTCATGGCTGCAGTCACCATCTGCTGTGATTTTGGAGCCTAAAAAAATAAAGACCTTCACTGTTTCCTTGTTTCCCTGTCTATGTGACCAGATGCCATGATCTTAGGTTTTTGAATGTTGAGTTTTAAGCCAGCTTTTTCACTCTCCTCTTTCACTTTCATCAAGAGGCTTTGCTTTCTGCCATACGGGTGGTGTCATCTGTATATCTGAGGTTATTGATATTTCTCCCTGCAATCTTGATTCCAGCTTGTGCTTCATCCAGCCTGGCATTTCGCATGATGTACTCTGCATATAAGTTAAATAAGCAGGGTGACAATATACGCCTTAATGTATTTCTTTCCCAATTTGGGAAACTTCCCAAATTTGGAACTGTTATTCCATGTTCAGTTCTAACTGTTGCGTCTTGACTTCCATACAGATTTCTCAGGAGTTAGGTAAGGTGGTCTGGTATTCCCATCTCTTTAAGAATTTTCCACAGTTTGTTGTGTTCCACGCAGTCAAAGGCTTTGGAATAGTCAATAAAGCAGAAGTAGATGTTTTTCTGAACTCTCTTGCTTTTTCAATGATCCAGCAGATGTTGGCAATTTGATCTCTGGTTCCTCTGCCTCTTCTAAATCCAGCTTGAACATCTGGAAGTTCTCGATTCATGTACTGTTGAAGCCTAGCTTGGAGAATTTTGAGCATTACTTTGCTAGCTAGTGAGGTGAGTGCAGTTGTGCGATAGTTTGAATATTCTTTTGGCATTGCCTTTTTTTGGGTTTGGAATGAAAACTTATCTTTTCCCCTATTTCATTGTAAATGTTGGCAGTTTGTCTTCCTTTTTTTCTACTAGTCTTGTTTGAGGTGTTGTTTTTTTTTTTTATCAATTTTATTGCTCTTTACAAAGTGCTAGCTTTTGATTTCACTCATTTCTGTCAGGTTTTTTGTTTTCAATTTCAGTGATTTTTTCTGAAATTTTTTCTGATGGCTTTGGGTTTATTTTGTTCATTTTGAGAGTTACTTTATATAGCAGTTTAGATTATTGTTTTGAGACTTTTCTTCTTTTCTCATATAAACATTATATATACCATAGATTTCCCTCTAAGCACTATATATCCCTGAAATTTTGATATGTTGTATTTTCATTCACTTCAAAATATATTCTAATTTCCTTTGATATTCCTTTTAGACCTCTGGGTTATCTAGAAATATATTTAATTTCTAAGTGTGTGGAGATTTTACTGTTATCTTTAAAAATTATTGATTTCTAATTCTTCTTACAGTAGAGGAACATGCTTCATATAATTTCACTTCTTTTAAATTTGTTAAGGCTTATTTATAAGCTAGGATTTGATTGGTGAATGTTTCATGTGGATTTGAAAAAAAATGTATATTTTGATTTTGATGAGTACAGTGCTCTTTAAATTTCAAAGACCCAGTTGTGGTTGATGCTGTTGTTCAGTTCTTCCATATTCTTGCTGATTTCTATCTGTTCATTTTATTGATTACTAAAAGAGATGTGTTGAAGTCTCCAACTATAATTGTGGATTTGTCAGTTTCTCTTTACAGTTCTATAAGTTTTTGCTTCATATGTTTTAAAGCTCTCTTGTGCTTACACTTTTAGGAATTGGTATATTCTTGATGAATTGACTCACTTTCTTTATATGGTGTCTTTTTTATTATCCATGATAATAATTTTCTTTGCTCAGTAGATACTCAGTGTATAAGACAAAAACAATGAACAGATGTATTCAGAAAAATAGAGACCATATAACCGTGAGAGATAAGAAGATTGGCCAATCCCTCAGTTGCCATGACTTTCCAATTCCCATGAGGCACATCTCTATCAAGATTTTTATGAGTAGATCCTGCCTTATCAACTCATGCCCATGCAGCAAACCTTCCCTTACTGAAAGTGATGACACTGTCTGTTGTTCCAAGTTAAAAGAACATACCAAAATCAGGTTTCCACTTAGACATTCGCAAAGAAAACATCCTTGTATGAATTTTTATATTAAAGTTGGGTATAAAGTGTATCTTTGATAACCTGGTAGAATAGAGCACAGATTTGAGTCAGTCATACCCCAGCTTGGAGCACAATATTACCATTTATAAACTGAGCAATCTCGAATGAACCCCTGCTGGATAGTTCCCTTGTCTGTGAAACATTTATATGGTATCCAGCCAGTACTCTACTAGAGCTTGCTTATACTAGCTTGCAAGAGCTGATTCAGTTTCTAGAAATCTTATGAACTGATCGTTAAATACAGTCATCATTAAAAAATTAAATTATGTAAACTTATAATTAAATAAATTATGTTAAAAGTAATGGCATATAAATGCTCAAAACTCTTTAACTTTCTAATTATTTTCCTACACTCTGCTAATGTATGTCTGTTATATCCATATGGTAAAATATATAATGATGTGCTATTGTATATCTCTTCCCAACTCTTTGTTTGGGAAAGAGTGTAGCGTGACAGAAATCTGTCATGGTAGCATTTACACCATGGAAACTGGTAAATACTGTACCCAGAGCTTCATTTATTGTGTTGTTGATTGTCTGGTTTTAAGAAAATGACAGAGAAAACACCAGTAAAGCAGATTAAACAGTCTGTTGTCTGTTGTTGTGTCTAAACTATTATCTAATTCAACAAAGAAATTGCTCTTTTTTGTTGATGTACAAGTATGAGGTTATGACATACATATTTGTCGTTTTACTCTTCTCTTTTTCTTTCACATAAATGAAATTATCAAACAACATTAAAGTTGGAACTACACTCATTCATCAGTTGCAACCCTAGGTTGGTTTCTCATCACTTTTTGCAAGATCAGCCCAGAGCATTTTGTCAGAATTATTTTGCTCCATGGAATTTACAGTAAACATTATTGTATATTTTATTATAATTATAAATTGTGCCTTGTGTATCCTTTATGTTTTAAAATTTGTAATAAAGACATATACATGCACACATTGAGAACTGATTATTTACTAGCACAAGACTGTGTCTGGCACAGAGCGGCATTTATTAAATACTACTTTCCCCTTTCCTTTTCTCCCCTTTGGCCTTTTCAAACAGAATCAAAATACCTGCCATAATTAGAGTAATCAGAGTTGGTGAAAGAAAATCTTAACACTGGCTTTAATTTCAAGATTAGTATATCATCCAGTATTATCACTTTCAGTTCAGTTCAGTCGCTCAGTCGTGTCCAACTCTTTGCGACCCCGTGAATCACAGCATGCCAGCCCTGCCTGTCCATCACCAACTCCCAGAGTTCACTCAAACTCATCTCCATCGATCGGTGATACCATCCAGCCATCTCATTCTCTGTCGTCCCCTTCTCCTCCTGCCCCCAGTCCCTCCCAGCATCAGAGTCTTTTCCAGTGAGTCAACTCGTCGCATGAGGTGGCCAAAGTATTGGAGTTTCAGCTTTAGCATCAGTCCTTTCAATGAACACCAAAGACCGATCTTCTTTAGAATGGACTGGTTGGATCTCCCTGCAGTCCAAGGGACTCTCAAGAGTCTTCTCCAGCACCACAGTTCAAAAGCGTCAATTCTTCGGCGATCAGCTTTCTTCACAGTCCAACTCTCACATCCATACATGACCATGGGAAAAACCATAGCCTTGACTAGACGGACCTTGGTTGGCAAAGTAATGTATGTCTCTGCTCTTTAATATGCTCTGTAGTTGGTCATAACTTTCCTTCCAAGGAGTAAGCATCTTTTAATTTCATGGCTGCAGTCAGCATCTGCAGTGATTTTGGAGCCCAAAAACATAAAGTCTGACACTATTTCCCCATCTATTTGCCATGAAGTGATGGGACCAGATGCCATGATCTTAGTTTTCTGAATGTTGAGCTTTAAGCCAACCTTTTCACTTTCCTCTTTAACTTTCATCAAGAGACTTTTGAGTTCCTCTTCACTTTCTGCCATAAGGGTGGTGTCACCTGCATATCTGAGGTTATTGATATTTCTCCCAGCATTCTTGATTCCAGCTTGTGCTTCTTCCAGCCCAGTGTTCCTCATGATGTACTCTGCATACAAGTTAAATAAGCAGGGTGACAGTATACAGCCTTGACGTACTCCTTTTCCTATTTGGAACCAGTCTGTTGTTCCATGTCCAGTTCTAACTGTTGCTTCCTGACCTGCATACAGGTTTCTCAAGAGACAGGTCAGGTGGTCTGGTATTCCCATCTCTTTCAGAATGTTCCACAGTTTATTGTGATCCACACAGTCAAAGGCTTTGGCATAGTCAATGAAGCAGAAATAGATGTTTTTCTGGAACTCTCTTGCTTTTTCAGTGATCCAGCGGATGTTGGCAATTTGATCTCTGGTTCCTCTGCCTTTTCTAAAACCTGCTTGAACATCTGGAAGTTCACGGTTCACATATTGCTGAAGCCTGGAATTTTGAGCATGACTTTACTAGCGTGTCAGATGAGTATCATTATTAAAAACACAGTTTAAAGGACAAATTGAAGGAATTAGTGAGTGTGGTTTTCTTTTGTATTTCTATGCTAGGAGGTTTCAGGTCTGAAAATACCAAACTTCAAAGAGGGATACCAGAAACTTAAAGAGTATAATGTTTACTGAATATTGAAAAACAACTGTGAATCATAGCACTTATGAACATTCTCAAAAATGTTTTCCCAAGAATTGGGAGTGATTTAAATTTTGAAACTTTTCATCCTTTTTTATCCTTTGTCCCCCTTTCAGTATTAATAAGGAAATGATTTTATGAAAAGCATTTCAGCTTTAGGTACAGCACAGGCTGATTCTCTTTTTTCAGTCACTCCAAAGAGATATATATATATATATGTATGTATGTATGTATAATGGATTCTTTGAGAGTATTACCTTTTCTATCATTATGATGGCTTTTCTTCCCATTTTTAATCTGGAATAAAGCAGTTTTAAGGCTCCTGTTTGACAGTTTTTTTTTTTTTTTTAATGCATTCAGAATATATCCTGAAGGGTCATGTAGTCAGTGTTCTCTCTTCCCTCACTTCATCTAGTTCAAATAAGAGAAAAGCAGCTGTATTTCTGCAGTACATAGCTCATTGCATTCCATTTCCCAAAGGAGAGGAACAAATTGCTGAACATACAGAAGAGAAAACATTGAGATACTTTTCTGTGTGGGTTTAATATGTTACTAATGAGGGAAAAGTAAGCCTTTGCACGTTTTAATTTTGTTATTTCCAAACAAACAACATGGAGTAATAGTGTTTCCTCCTCACGTACGTTTGAAAATATGTATAGGAAGGCTTGAATTCTATTGATGTCTTTGTGGGAAACCAATTAACTATACATATGTGGGTGTATTTCTGGGCTCTCTATTGTATTTCGTAGGGTTTATCCTTATGCCAGTGTAACACGTGTCTTCATTACTGTAGCTTCATAGTTAAGTCCTAAAATTGGACAGTATAAACGTTCCAGCTTTTTTCTTCATCTTCAGGATTGTTTGGCTATTCTAGGTTTTTTGACATTCCCAAATAAAGTCTAAAATCTATACTTGTCAAGTTTTGCGAAAAAGCCTACTGGGATTTAGTCTGGAATTGCATTGAATCTGTAAATCATTTTGGTGAGAATTCACATATTAACAATTTTAATATATAACAATGTGAGTATTTTAATCAATGAACATGATATATTTCTCCACTTACTTAGGTCTTCATTGTCTTTGCAGTGTTTTTAGTTTTCTTGTAGTTTTAGTTTTCCACATTTTTGTGTACAGATCTTGCCTATATTTTGCTAAATTTATCCCTAAGTACTAAATATTTTTATAGATAGCAATATTTTAATATTTTAAAATTTTATTTTTTAGTCATTTGTTGCTAGCTCAAGCGCTTCAGTTATGTCTGACTGTTTGCAACTCCATGGGCTATAGCCCACCAGGCTCCTCTGTCCATCAGGATTCTCCAGGCAAGAATATTGGAGTAGATTGCCATGACCTTCATGGGGTCTTCCCAACCCAGGGATCGAACCCAGGTCTCTTATGTCTCCTGCGTTGGCAGGCGGGTTCTTTACCACTAGCACCACCTGGGAAGCCACATTAGTATATAGAGATGTAGTTAAACTTTGTGTTTTGTCCTTACAGTCTGAAGTGTAGTTCAGTTCACTTATTAGTTCTCGTAGTGCTTTTGTTGGTTTTTTTGAAAGTGGTACATACATTTTGTATTGTCTGTGGATAAGAACAGTTTTAATTTTTTTTTTCCTGATCCATATGCTTTATTTTATTTTTTGTTGTTGTTAACCCAGTTAAATTCTCCTGTACTCCTTGGTATAGCTTTTCTAATAAGGCCAGTCATTCAAAGCATACCTAATAAATAATACTTGGAATGAATTTACTAGAAAACGGAAGTTTCTGATCTTTACAGTAAATCAAGATTCTTTAAAGCTATATCTTTTACCTGCTACTGTTCAAAAATTTAGAGAAATTTTATATTAGATTTACTTTGTGAGCATTAACATTAATTTTATTTATAAAATAGCAGTAAAAGGGAAGCCAAATTTGCTAATTGAATTTAAAAATTTTGTGTGTTTTTCTATTTGTGTGTTCTATTATAGTTGTCACAATGCATAATTATTTTATCCATTTCCTGGAAAGTTAAATATAGGTCACTTTCAGAGGTAGAATAATTTAAATGAGCCAGTGGTTCAATTTGCAGTGGCAGACCCGCTTTCCTGTGGAATAGAAAGAGCAGATGGCAATAGTCATTGAAATAAATCTCACCACCATGTCTATAATTTTTAAGTGTGTAAGGCATGGTGAGCTCATCTTTCACATAGACTGTTGAAAATTGTTTCCATCAAGAGGAAGGAGAAAGGAAGAGTTAATGTCTAAAGGGAATAAATATGTCGCCCATAAGTCTGGGGATATGAGCTTGGACCCTTATAAATACAGAAAGCAATATAATGATAGCATCATCTGTGACACTTAGTAATGGAAAAAGAGGAAGGAGATAGTATGAGTAGGATGAAAATAAGATTGAAATTCAAGTAAAAGTTGAATGTTTATGGCATTAATTAACATTTGCTTGCAGGCTCACATACTAACCATGGATAAGAGAAGATAAAATGGACTGGAAAATGAACTTGGCTTATAAATAAGACAAAGATTGTAACAGAATAAAGGGTAGTAGTTAGCTTAGATGACTAAATTTTTAAATGATTTTTCTTTTCTCTTTTCAGAATTGTATGGCTAAATTTGTTTTTCTCTTTGGTGTACTTTCATTACTGATGCTAAAGTTATTTGGATATTAAAACGTTACCTTAAAACATTGGATGATACTGGTATTTCCCTGTTCCTATCTTAATCTTTTTGGAGGGTTTTAGAAATAGCAGCTTTCACCAAAGTCTTGTATGCTTGATTTTTGGCATTTGAAACTTGCCTTATTTTCATCTTCTGTATGTGACTATTACTGTCATTTTTCTTTGAAGACAGAAATTTCCACATTGCTCAGCCATACACCTTGGTTAAACAACTTGATTGTGGTGAAGAGTTTTGATTGACTGTATTTTTAACCGAAGATTAACTAATTTTGATTTAACAGATCCCAGAGGAAGAATGCTCTTCCATAGACTGCTTCTGAAATGTCTGAGTGTGTAGGGAAATTGAACATTCAGTAATTTTTTTTTTTTTTTAGAAATATAACGATTTCCAGATTACAGATCTTCTGGCTTGTCATTGAATCATCATAGAAAATATCAATGTGTGCTTCCTTTGTGGCTCAGCTGGTAAAGAATCTGCCTGCAATGAGGGAGACCTGGGTTTGATCCCTGGGTTGGGAAGATCCCCTGGAGAAGGGAAAGGCTACCCACTCTAGTATTCTGGCCTGGAGAATTCCATGGACTATATACAGTCCATGGGGTCACAAAGAGTCGGACACGACTAAGCGACTTTCACTCACTTCCCAGAATGTATAAAGTTACTGATAATGATCTTAAATAGTCACAATGAATCATAGAACTAAAAAATAATTCTCCAATTTGATACTGCAACATTGTTTCAGAATTTGATAGGAATACCACATGATAAAAAAGTATCAGGTATCTAAAAGTTGCTTTTAATGGTATAGAAAACAAAAGTAGAATAGTTTAGCTGTATATTGTGTAAGAAACAATACTGTGTTAGCAACAGAATCTGAATTTGAATCCCAATGAACTCTGCTATTTAGTTGACTTTTGGCAGATCTCTTTGCGCCTAACTTTGCTCTATAAAAAATAGTAATTAGAGTTCTGACAGTTGAAGATGGCTGTGTGCACAGGACCTAGCAAATTGTAGACACTCAACAAATCCTTGTTGAATCTCTTCTGAAAAAAAGTAAAACAACTAGAAAGTATTACATGTCAGGGTAATTGTCTTTAAAGAGGCAGTACTGAAAATGTTAGAACTGTCACTTCAGTTGTACTACTGATAAATAAGCTGAGAGGAAAAATAATTTTCTTTTTAGTTTTGTGGTAATATAGTATTCATTTCATCACTGTTATATTTTATATTGTATTATTATCAATTTGATACATGTCTATAAAATCAGCATCCTGTATTTTGGCTGAGAGAAGGAAATATCTTCTACTTCTAGTGTAGTTCTAGCTAGCACAGTCCTGAGCATATATTCATAAGTTCTTCAAGAGATGGGAATACCAGGCCACCTTACCTGACTCCTGAGAAATCTGTATGCAGGTCAGGAAGCAACAGTTAGAACTGGACGTGGAACAACAGACTGGTTCCAAATCGGGAAAGGAGTACGTCAAGGCTGTGTATTGTCACCCTGCTTATTTAACTTATGTGCAGAGTATATCATGAGAAATGCCAGACTGGAGGAAGCACAAGCTGGGATCAAGATTGCTGGGAGAAATACCAATAACCTCAGATATGCAGATGACACCACCCGTATAGCAGAAAGCAAAGAAGAACTAAAGAGTTCAGATGCTCAGTCGTGTCCGACTCTTTGCGACCCCATGGACCACAGCATGCCAGACCTCCCTGTCCATCACCAATTCCCAGAGTTTACCCAAATTCATATCCATTGAGCTGGTGATGCCATCCAAGCATCTCATCCTCTGTCAGTCCCTTCTCCCACCTTCAATCTTTCCCAGCATTAGGGTCTTTTCAAATGAGTCAGCTCTTTGCATCAGGTTGCCAAAGTACTGGAGTTTCAGCTTCAGCATCAGTCCTTCCAGTGAATATCCAGGGCTGATTTCCTTTAGGATGAACTGGTTGGATCTCCCTGCAGTCCAAGGGACTCTCAAAAGTCTTCTCCAACACCACAGTACAAAAGCATCAATTCTTCGGCACTCAGCTTTCTTCATAGTCCAACTCTCACATCCATCCATGGCTACTGGAAAAACTGTAGCCTTGACTAGATGGATCTTTGTTGGCAAAGGAATGTCTCTGCTTTTTAATATGCTGTCTAGCTTTCCTAGACAACTTTCCTAACTTTCCTTCGAAGGAGTGTCTTTTAATTTCATGGCTGCAATCACCATCTGCAGTGATCTTGTAGCTCAAAAGAATAAAGTCTGACACTGTCTCCACTGTTTCCCCATCTATTTCCCATGAAGTGATGGGACCAGATTCCATGATCTTTGTTTTCTGAATGTTGAGCTTTAAGCCAACTTTTTCACTCTCCTCTTTCACTTCCAACAAGAGGCTCTTTAATTCTTCTTCACTTTCTGCCATAAGGTTGGTGCCGTCTGTATATCTGAGGTTATTGATATTTCTCCCAGCAATCTTAATTCCAGCTTGTGATTCATCCAGCCCAGCATTTCTCATTATGTCCTCTGTATAGAAGTTAAATAAGCAGGGTGACAATATACAGCCTTGACGTACTCCTTTTCCTATTTGGAACCAGTCTGTTGTTCCATGTCCAGTTCTAACTGTTGCTTCCTGACCTGCATACAGGTTTCTCAAGAGGGAGGTCAGGTGGTCTGGTATTCCCATCTTCTTCAGAATTTTCCACAGTTTATTGTGATCCACACAGTCAAAGGCTTTGGCATAGTCAATAAATCCCCCTAATAATTTGCTCCAAAATCCCAGTGCATGGTACTGGAGCCTGAAGGGGATGAGGAGGACACCTGCATGGGCAGGAGTAGATATGTGTTGCCAGGGGATACTGGTTACACACAGGGGATTGATCAAATAAATAAATATGTTGAAAGTAGTAGGAACCAGGTTTCTAACTTTTAGGGAAGGAAGTTTCAGATATGGAGAGGAATAAAACTAGAATGAACTTTACAGTTGGGGTTAGCATTGGAGATACCATGATGAACTGATGTTTTTCAGCGTATATAGGTAGACATGTTATGTGGATATGTATACATATATGCCTTAGTTCTGTCTACTGAGAGGGCCTGGAAATCAACACCCCATGAAAAATGAGCTCACTGAGCATCTAGATGTTGGTTTCTAAGTATAGGTAGTCCTAGTCTTTTGTTCCAGTGCAGTTAGTATAGGAGGAAACAGATGGAAAGCAAAGTGAATTTGGTGTTTATTTATGTATAATTGTGCCCTCAATGAACTCAGACTACTATGCACAGCTGAACGAAACTGTAAAAATACACACAATGCACACACGTGCACATCAAAATTTATCAGCTATCTTATTTTACCATTAGTGTTATCTACTGCATCCATTCACATCCATTACAAACTTTTTCTCATTTCATGTAACTCACCCTCTTCACCACTGCACAATAATTCAAAAATTATAGCCCTTCAGACTGTCAGTTTTCAGAAGCAAATTTGAGGTCTTTTTGTTTTTGAGGTAAAATACTGCATTTATTGTTGCATTTATGTATTCTGTAGCCATTTAACATTTATAGAACTGTGATACTATTTTTATTAGGTTCCTGTTTTTTAAATGTGCCCGAATGAAGATTTTGAGTTTTGTATTCCTAATCCCACTTTATCCATAAGCCGTGCAGTTGTTACTGAACAACCTTGCATAGTACAGTGATTTGGGGGAACTTGTATATCATCCTGTAGAAGTGACTGAACCTTTCCTCACTAAAACAAACCAGAATTCCTTAGAGAAGTGGTTGATTCCAGGCCTGGGGGAGGGCGCGTACAAGATGAACCTAGACCTTGTCCCAAAAAATAAGGAATTACTTGAATAATGATGGAGACATGTCAAAGTGATAGAGAAAGCTACTCAAAGAGGCCTCTGCTGGCCAAATCTAGGACATTTTAGGTATCAAAGTGAATAATGATAGTAATAAATAAATGGAGATCCATAAGTGCATACTGATAGAAATTTTAAAATAAATACATTTAATTCTAATGAAGATTAGAATATTTATATGGTCTCAAACTACCACTCCTTAAAATCCTTATTGATTACAGAGAGGGAAAGTGACAATAAATTAGTAAATTTAAATTTTGATAGGACAGGGAGTCCTGGTGTGCTGTGATTCATGGGGTCGCGGAGAGTCGGACACGACTGAGCGAGTGAACTGAACTGAACTAGCACATGCTTCACAAAATGCTTATTAATTACAAAGAGGAAAAAGAATTCATTTACAATGGAGACACCTACCACTTAAGGCAGCATCTTAGTCAAGTAATTAGTAGCATAACCCGTAATTGGACAAATCTAAGTCGTGTGCCATCTGATCAAATGCAGTAAGAAAAACACAGCATCACTTCTGTGAGGTTTCTGCCAAAGATGTATTACTTGAGTGTAATCTTGAGAAATTACCAGATAAACCCAAATTGAGGGACATTTTATAAAATAACTGCCTGCATACAATCTTCTAAAGTGTAAAGGTCATTAAAGTCCAGAAAAGACTGAAGAATTTTTTCAGAGCAAAGGAATCTTAAGAGACATGACAACTAAATGTAATTCTGGACTGGATCTTCGGAGAAACGTGAATAGGATCTGAGGATTAAGTGGTAGTATGTATCTGAAACTCATTGGTGTCATTTCAGCGGGACTTCGAAGAGCTCCAGTACCATAGTCAAGTCTCAGTGCAGAGAAGAATTCATTCAACAAGAGCAAAGTGGAAGATAAATGATTTATTAGAATAGGACACTTGTGATGCTTACAAGCGTGTGCTCGAGAAATGCCATCATCTGAGAACTTACTGGGCTATAGTTTTATAATCAAAAGAAGAGTGGAGAGGGGGAGAAGACCTTTGTCTTTCTCAAATAGATGTCATGTTTTCATCATTAGTTCCTCCTCCAGGTTGAGCTGGGAAGTTTTCTTGTCCCTGAATGGACAAGCCAGATCCACAAGTTAATTGTTTATGTGTATTGAGAGCATGTGCTAGAGAGCATTAAATTACTGAGCTCACTGGGCAGGATGTGCGTCTCATGGCACCATTGTTTTACTGTACTGGGGCATGTCCCATGGTTCTGTTGCATGGGTTGTGGTTAAGCAAATCTGCTTTCTCCAGTAATCATTGACTTACAATCCCCTGGTGGGCTTAACTGTTTAATCACCTATTTTGTCCCTTTATTCTGTCCCCATCATTCCACCCTCCAGCTGTTTACCCTTTTATGCTTAAAAAAGAGTAAGAGGAGAAGTTCGTTCAATCATTAGCTATTTTGAGCTGAGATAGGGCATAGGCCTGCCTTGGGAAGGAGTGAACACATGACTTACTGTCCCTTCTGGATTGGGACAACTGTGTGTCATTCTGGTTAGCATCATCTTTTTAGCTCAGATGTTAAGCCTTGAAGGGTGAGTCTACCAAAAGATATAAATTAAAAGAAATACAACAATAAGCATTAAAAAAGTCATTGAAAGGTTATAACCATGATTTTGAAGATCCAAACCATTTTTTTTCCCAGTTTCCAAATCTGTAATAGGGTCACTTAAGACCTCAGTCTGTTTGTTCTTATTTAGGCCCAGAATCTCAGTGTTTTATATTTTAGGGAGGAACTAATGAAAATGTGACATCTACTTAAAAAAGACAAAGTCTTCTCTCCCTCCCCACTTTTCCTTTGATTATAAAACTGTAGCTCAGTAACGTCTCAGGGCGTGACATTTCTCACCTGCCCACTTGTAAGCCTCACACACATCCTATTCTAATCACTTCTTATCTTTCACTTTGCTCTTGCTGAATTCTTCTCTGCACTGACAAATTATCTCAGTTATCAATTTAATTTGTTCCTTTTTTTCTGTTATTAATATCATTTGGTGATGAGAGTGGCTCTCTTGTCCCGAGAGAGATAGAGTGGCCCCTAAGTTAGTAAGTCCCTTACATTAAAGAAATAGGATAATCAGACACAAATAGAAAGCAATGTAGAAAAAAACCGACTATTGATGTTACAGAAAAGGGATCCTGGTAAAGTGTGGCCCTGTCTCCTGGCATTCCCATTACATATTTTCTACAGTTGTTAAGGTTTTCAGTTATTTGGGTTAAAACCAAGAAGGTTGCACCACTGTATGTGGGAAATTCTATCAGGTGGCCTGCCATTTCAATGACCACTGAAGTTTTGGTATTAGTTATAAAGATCTCATCTTTAGGCAGAGCCACTTTTGGCCTCGGGCCCTGTTAGTCTTCTGATTATGAGACCTTCAATGGCCAAGGGGCCCCTGTTACTTGCTGGCATCTGGGGCATTCTCTCTTTGAATACCCTGATTGTTTGGTACATAGATCACAATCTTTCTTCTGGTGTCCCATCTGTCTACATGTCTGGGCACCCATGGGACTTGTGGTCCACCATGGCCTGATTGGCCCAGAAAGCCTGGCCTCTTCTTTGGTTGTCCTGAGTGGACAAAGCCATGTAATCATTTGATCCTTTTGTTCATCTTTCTGGGTGCATTTCAGCCTTTTTGGCCATACCCCTATTATTGAAAAATGCGTAAGCCAGTTGGAGCAACTCATTCGTAGAGATGTGAGAGCTAGCAATTTTTTAAATGTTGTGCCTGATATATTGGGCAGACTTGGCTATGCAATGCATAGCTTAAAGGGCTTGTCCCTCGAGGGAGGAGGGATCCACATATGTATACTTTTTAAAAGCTTTCATTAATCTCCCTTGAAAAACTGCAGGATTTTCATCTTGCCTCTGTTGGACTTCTTTTTTTTTTTTTTGTTCATAATTAACAGGCTTCACTGTAAGTATTTTTATTCCCTCTATTTAACAATCATATAGTCCCATCTATCTCTGTCAATAAAATTTATTTGGTGATTCCATTGTGGATCTGCCTGAGGGACAGTATTGTTCCCTACCTAGTGTACTATATGGCCTTCTTGGGCTTGAGCTGCCATTTGATCTGTGTGGGCTCTGGCTGTAATAACCTCTACTGGCTTTTTGGTTGCCATCTGTGAGATAGCCCTTGTTGGAACAGTCATTTCCGTGGATATAGTAGCTTTCACTGGGGCAATAGTTAGCTATCCAAGAGTTTCCTTCCCATGTTAAAATCCACCATGTAATTTAATTAAGATTTGTGCTTACAACTTTAGATGTTGTTGCTTCTAAAGTAATCTCCCAATCAGGTGTTAATGTCCAAAAAACTGCCGCAAAGGAATAGTAAAGAAGGAGTCCGTAGCGCTGTTGACAGTAAGAACTGGTCTGGCTATAAATTGGAAATAAAGAATCAGCACTTTTAGGAGTTGGAGAGAGGGAAAGACTGACATCGAGGCTCAGGAAGTCCTCTGTGGGGCACTTTTATTACTTAAGGAAAAGTAGTAAAGTAATGCTCAAAATTCTCCAAGCCAGGCTTCAACACTGCGTGAACCGTGAACTTCCAGATGTTCAAGCTGTTTTTAGAAAAGGCAGAGGAACCAGAGATCAAACTGCCAACATCTGCTAGATCATCGAAAAAGCGAGAGAGTTCCAGAAAAACATCTACTTCTACTTTATTGACTATGCCAAAGCCTTTGACTGTGTGGATCACAATAAACTGTGGAAAATTCTTAAAGAGATGGGAATACCAGACCACCTGACCTGCCTCTTGAGAAATCTGTATGCAGGTCAGGAAGCAACAGTTAGAACTGGACATGGAACAACAGATTGGTTCCAAATCAGGAAAAGAGTACGTCAAGGCTGTATATTGTCATCCTGCTTATTTAACTTATATGCAGAGTACATCATGAGAATTTCTGGGCTGGATGAAGTACAAGCTGCAATCAAGATTGCCGGGAGAAATATCAATAACCTCAGATATGCAGATGATACCACCTTTATGGCAGAAAGTGAAGAGGAACTAGAGAGCCTCTTGATGAAAGTGAAAGAGGAGAGTGAAAAAGTTGGCTTAAAGCTCAACATTCAGAAAACTAAGATCATGGCATCCGGTCCCATCACTTGATGTCAAATAGATGGGGAAACATCTATAAAGTGGCAGACTTTATTTTCTTGGGCTCCAAAATCATTGCAGATGGTGACTGCAGCCATGAAATTAAAAGACGTTTACTCCTTGGAAGGAAAGTTATGACCAACCTAGATAGCATGTTAAAAAGAAGAGACATTCCTTTGCCAACAAAGGTCCATTTAGTCAAGGCTATGGTTTTTCCAATAGTCATATATGGATGTGAGAGTTGGACTATAAAGAAAGCTGAACGCCAAAGAATTGATGCTTTTGAACTGTGGTGTTGGAGAAGACTTTTGAGAGTCGCTTGTACTGCAGGGAGATCCAACCAGTCCATCCTAAAGGAGATCAGTCCTGGGTATTCATTGGAAGGACTGATGTTGAAGCTGAAACTGCAGTACTTTGGCCACTTGATCAGAAGAACTGTCTCATTTGAAAAGACCCTGATGCTGGGAAAGATTGAAGGCAGGAGGAGAAGGAGATGACAGAGAATGAGGTGGTTGGATGGCATCACTGACTCAATGGACACGAGTTTGTGTAAACTCTGGGAGTTGGTGATGGACAGGGAGGCCTGGCGTGCTGTGGTCCATGGGGTCACAAAGAGTCAGACACGACTGAGTGACTGAACTGATCTTTAAGTCTTGGAAGTTGATTCCCTTTGGTTTTTCAGGGGTGGGGGATGGGGTGGCGTGGTGAACTTAAGAATACCTGATAAGAGGTGTTTTATCTAGGTAGGACACAGTCCTTTAAAACCTTTTTTTTTTTTAACCATATATATAGATTATAAGCATTTGGTCTTCATCCAAAGATAGATTACAGTGATCAGTTGGAGAAATAAGCTTAGAATACCTTCTTAATAACTCAGTTAAATTTTACAATAATATAACAGCACCAAAGAGCTATTTGAAAAGTAAATTTTAAGCAGTAGATAGGGACCTCAGGTAGCAAAACTAAAATTTAATATTTATTAAAATACAATTTTTCCCCAAAATTACCCTTACTTTTACCAAATATAGCCAAATTAAGATTGATTTGTTTGTAAAATAAGTCTGGCTAATTGATCACATAGGCTTGTACATTTTTGTCCAATAAAGAAAAAATATGTCCCAAGTGAGAAACACATTTTTAACCATTTTGTATGTGTGTGTGTGAGAGAGAGAGCTTAGCTTCTTAGTTGAAAAAAGCTTTAACCCATTAAATAAAAACAGGGTTGTCAAGGAGCCAGAAAGAACCAGGTGGCTGTCTTGGATTTCCCATAGTCCTGACTGTTTAATTTACAGCTCTTTTTTTTTTTTTTTTTTTTAAGTTTAGGTCTGAACCCATGTAACCCAGATTAGGACATAAACCCAGGTAGGTGGGATTCTAACCCAGTCAAAACCCAGGTTGGGAGTTGAACCCAGGGTCATTTAATTGAGATTACACACCTGATTTCAAGACTTGATGAAGTTTTTGGTATCTCATCACAGAAAGAATTCAGCAAGAGACAAAATGATGGGTATTTACTTAGAAACATTTCACAGTCAGAATGTGGGCCATCTCAAAAGGCAGGAGGCCTTGTGAGAAACACATAGTCTTCAGTTTTAATCAGGGATAGAAGAAAAGTTTCAGAATTAAGCTGGTTTCTTGCCAGATAAACTTGAGAGAGAAGAATGCATTGTTCTAGTGAGTGTAGTAAAAAGTCTTCTGGAGTTAAAAAGGAAAGAAATGGAACAAAAACAGATGTAGAGCAGAGAAGGAAAACCTCAGAATGAAAGAGAAGAGTATAGATTGCTAAATCCTGTGACATCATACAGTGGCTGGCGTTATCCCAGGCTTGCTGTTGAGTGTGCACAGGCATAGACATTGTGTTGTCTTTTTATGTTTCTATGCAGTCAGGACTGGAACCTAATCAAGGCAACCCAGACAGTGAAATTCTTCCTTTTCATATACCATTTCCCTTGTCTTCTGCACCAGTAATAAGATCCCTTCCACATCTCCATACCATTCTGTAGCAGCCCGTGCTGGTTTCCATCATTCTTCCAGTTCCCTGTCTTTAAACATTCATATCATCATTTCCCTGGCCTGTACTTAGGTACCTGATCAGAGCCCCAAAGCGTTCAGAGTTGATCAGCCCACCTGAAATGGGCTGTCATCAATGGAGCATCCTCCCTAGAACTGCTGGCCTGTGGCACCTCATGGCCTTGCTAGGACCCTACCCCAGACCTGATCTTACCACAGTCCTGCTGCAGTCGCCATCTAATACTGATTGGTGTCATTTCAGGGGTGCGCCGAAGACCTCCATTACCATAGTCCTTTATATCTCACTGCAGGGAAGAATTAAGCAAGAGCAAAGTGATAGATAAGAAGTGATTTATAAGAATAGAATGCTTGTGAGGCTTACAAGAAGGTGGGCAAGAAATGCCGTGCGCTGAGAACTTACTGGGCTACAATTTTATAATCAAAGGAAAAGTGGGGAGGAGGAGAAGACCTTCTTTGTCTTTCTTGAATAGACGTCATATTTTCATCATTAGCTCCTCCTCCAGGTTAAGCAGGGGAGTTTTACTGTCTCTGCTGGTCAAGCTAGGTCTACAAATTACTGTTTTTTGTATGTACAGAGAGCATGTCCTAGGGATCATTAACTTACTGAGCTCACTGAACAGGATATGGGTCTCTTGCCACCATTGTTTTACTGTTTGGGGGCATGTTCTGTGCTTCTGTTGTTTGGTTTTGTGGTTAAGCAAGCCTGCTCGGTTTTGTGGTTAAACAAGCCTGCTTTCTTGAGTAATCATTAACTTACAGGGGTCTCCTGTATATTTTTACTTACAGTCCCCTGGTGAGATTAACTATTTAGTCACCTATTTTGTCCCTTCATTCTATCCCTATCATGTCAACATTAAATTTCTGATTTTGTTGTTTATATTATGGTTATGCAGGAAATGGTACGGTTTGTAGAAATACATTCTAAATTATTTGAGGGTGATGTCATCATTTTGAAACTTACTCTCAGATGGTTCAGCGAAATGAATCATTTTTCTATTTGTATATTTGGTTTTTTTTGATGTGTCCTTTTTCCACACTAACACCCAGTTCTCAGACTCCAACTGGGTATCTGGCAATTCAGTTCTAACATCATCTGCCGGGGATATAGTGTCAGATCCCACAAGTTTAAGGTAGTCTCCTAAAGGACAGTCCATACACCAGCTGCAAGTGGAGTCCCGAGCACCCATACTTCTGCTTGGTCATCTACAATATTGGGGGCTACATGACCGGTGCACCCCGCCTCACATTTGGTAATTTGCTAGAATGACTCACAGAACTCAGAAAAGTGCTCTACTTATGCAACAGACAAATGGAAGGAAATGCACAGGGCAAGGTATTGAGGGTTGGGGTGATTATCTCAGAGTTCCCATGCCCTCTGTAGGCATACATATTGATATATTAACCAACTTGGAAGTTCTCTGAACCCAGCTGTTCACTGGGTGGCTCAGACAGATAAGAATCTGCCTGCAATGCCGGAGACCTGGGTTTGATCCTGGGTTGGGAAGATCCCCTGGAGAAGGAAATAGCAACCCACTCCAGTATTCTTGCCTGCAGAATCCCCATGGACAGAGGAGCCTGGTGGGCTAAAGTCCAGGGGGTCTAAAAGAGTCAGATATGACTAAGCGACTAACACACACATATAATTAATTAAATCTTTGGTCACTTGAACTTAATCTCTAGCCCCTTTCCCCTCACTGGAGGTTAGGGAGTGAGGCTTAAAGGTCTAACACCTAATCACATTCTTGGTTTTTCTGGTGACCAGCCCTCATCTTGAAGCATTCTGCAGGGAAGAAGGGACTAGCAAAAGGCACTTCATTAGCATAGACTCTTTTTGAACAACAAAAGACATTCCTGTCACTCATGAAATTGCAGTTTTATTAACTCTTTCCAGGAATCAGGATCAAAGACCACTTGTATACATATGTTGTTATTTTACCACTCTATGATACTGTACCTACAACTTTTCTGTAAGTGTGAGATTGTTTAAAATAAAAAGGCTTTTTTTCCTAAATGTATTTTTTCTGTTCCCCTAAATTTAAAAATTAAATCAGCAAATTGTAGACAAAAGGGGAATTCCAGATTTCCTGTTCATAAAGGAGTGAAATTAGCAATATACTTTAAAATAATTTGTATTCATTAGCAGTGCTGTCAGATGACAAAAATAATGCAATTTAGTAAACGAGTTTGATATTCTTTATTCAGGGGTAGACAGTTCATGAATGGGAAGTACAGTGCCTCACAAACAATGGTACTCTCTTTCTGAGGGATTTTGGGCAGACAGAATCAAGTTGTATAGTTATAGACTGACTTAGGTTTAGATTTGTGATGTGGGCTGGGTCACTGGGGCAGCCTCCATTTTGTGGATCCTGATATATGAATTTCCTTTATCGGCACAAAACCGTTTTTTGAGACATCAGAGCAGTGTGATGAAATATGCTTAATTTTTCATTTGAGGCTTAATTCACAGATCATGGAATTCATCCACTTAAAGTGTATAGTTTAGTGAGTTTTAGTATATTCACAGAGGTGTACAGCCAGCACCATAGTCGCTTTTGAAACCTTTTCATCACTCCCCTAAATCCCTGTACCGTTAGCAGTCACTCTTCCCTCCTTTTCATCTCCCACAGTCCTAGGTAACACTGATCTGCTTTCTGTCTTTGGATTTGCCTATTCTGAACATTTAATATAAATGCAGTCAAACATTATGTGGTCTTTTGTGACTAGCTTCTTTCATTTAACAAAATATTTTCCTAGATCATCCATGTTGTAGCATGTATCAGTACTTCATTTCTTTTAATTGGCAGACAATATTCTATCTTATGGATAAGGCCACATTTTATTCAGCTGTTAGTCCATCAGTTGATGGATGTTGGGGTTGCTTCCACCTTTTGACCATTACAAATAATGCTGCTATGAATATTTGCATACAAATTTTTTTATGCCTTTAAGTTTTCAGTTCTCTTGCATATATACTTAGATGTGGAATTTCTAGGTCATAAAGTAACTCTGTTAAAGCAGCTGTACCGTTTTATATTTCCATCAGCAGTGTATGAGGGTTCCAGTTTCTCTTATCCTTGCAACTTGTAGTTTTCCCAATTTTTGGTTATCACCATCCTAGGGATGTGAGATAGTATGTCATTGTGGGTTTTGGCTTTTTGTTTCTTTTGGTGGTGCTGCATACGGCTGGTAGGATCTTAGTTCCCCGACAAAGTATTGAACCCATACCCTCAGCTGTTAAAGCACAGAATCCTAACTGCTGCACTGCCAGGAAATTCCCGTATCATTGTGGTTTTGATTTGCATTTCCCAACTGGCTAAAGATACTCAACAATTTTTCATGTGCTTATTAGCAGTTTTATATTCTTTTCAGGGTAATGTCTGTTCAGATCCTTTGCCTATTTTTTAAAGTGGTTCTCTTTTTATTATTGAGTTATTAGAGTTCTTTATTTATTTTGAATACAAATTCCTTATTGGTTTTAAAGTTTTGTAATGAGGAAGTATGAGTTTACTAACCTTGGTTTTATGTTTCAAGATTGATATGGCTATACTGGGTTCATTGTATTTCCATAAGAATTTTAGAATCAGCTTGTCTATTTTGGCAAAGAAACCAATAGAGTTTTGTTAAAAATTGTGTTGAATCTATGGATCAATTTGGGAAGTATTTCTATACTGACAGTTAAATCTTTTGATCCATGAACTTGTGATGTCTTCCCTTTTTTTATATCATCTTTAATTTCTTTCAACAGTGTTTTATAACTTTCAGAGTAAAACTTTTCACTTTTGTCAAACTTATTCTTAAACTTTTTATTCTTTTGTACACTTTTCTAAATGGAATTGATTTCTTAATTTCTTTTGAAATATGATTGGTTTTTAATATAGATATTAAAAGTTCTTTTTGTAAGTTGTATTTGTTTTGATACTTTGCTTTCCTGGCCATCATCTTCTGTTACAAAGAAGAGTAGATGCAGATGGAAGAAGTTTGTAGTTACAAACTAATTCAAATTATTTATTTTTAAATTTCATTCACTAATTCCAAAAATTTTCTTTATGTTTGCCTATTAAATTTTTATCTTCTTTGGTATCCTCTAATTACTGTTACAAACCAAAGTTTCATCTATAGGTTTTCCAGATGAATCACAGCTGATTTGTATTCCTCATTCGGGAGATTCTTTTTTTAATTGTCTCCAAATTTTTTAGTGTGCAGGCATTTGTGTGTATTTTTTAGCAACAGCAGTTTAAAAGTCCCATTTCTAAATACCCTTTTCAAAAAACTGTCTCTATTAGGGCAGATCACTTTTGAAAAGCACATGCATTCTTACTTATTGTTTAAATGTTACTTTTTCTTTGAAAGGACAGGTTGAATGTTTTTTGTTTGTTTTTTTAAATTTTAATATCTGCTACGTAGCACACTACTGAAAGCTACTTACTTCAGAAAAGTTCAGTAAATACAAAACATTTGTTTTCTGATTTTAGGCTTAACGGCTTTTTAAATTACTTTGACATGAGATGAACAGCACACTTTTGTGTTCAATGAAAGATTTTTACCATTACTATAGCTTACTACAAACTACTATAAGAATTTCATTACATTTTTTCTTACTACATTTTAAAGGTTTTTTTAATTAAAATAATTAATGACCTTGATGAGTTTGTGTAGCAGTTTGGGCACTGCTAGCTTCAGTTTCTTTTTTACGGTAGTTTGCTCATGAGTGATACAGTGAAATACTTTCACAAGTTCTGTTCTTCCTCTTTTGCTCAGCTGAATCCTATAGTTCTTTTTAATTCCAAAGGACCTCTTTCACGTACATGTAATTTTTTTCTCACAAAACATTGGTTTTATTAAATAAGTTATTTGCTGTTAAGAATATATCTTTTCCAGTACATCTTTCTTTAATATATCACAAAAAAATTGTTCTTTTGTTTCAAATTAAGATAAAATATGGCAGTTTCATAAGCTGAGACATACTAAAAAATCTGTTTTTTTATCCTATCAAATAGCCAGTGTTGTATAGTTTATTCTTTTTATTTCTTCAAGCCTTCAACAGTATTTTTTGGTTGTTTTTAGTAGTATATGCTAAAAAATAAATGTATTTTTATGTATTTTTCTAGCATTACATTTTAGTAAAGCTTAATTTTTAAAATAAATTCTATAAATATTCTAATATTCTTGCCCTCCCCCAAGTGATTACCTTGGATTTGAATTTGAATCACCCCTCTTTGGAGACCACTGATCTAGGCTATGACTATTGTAAGTTCCAAAGAGGGATGTTTAGCATAAATATTTCTTTGTGAATGACTAAGTGTGTAGTATTAAGTTGTAAGGAGAATCAGATGGCATCAACATGACATTGGCCACATTCTTGTTCCTTTTAGGTTTTTAGCATATTCATCTCTGAAATAAGTTTCATATCTGGTAATGTCTCAGGTATTTTTTCAGTAGTATCAGATAGTTTGTAAAGAACATCTTCAAGGATGGCTCGGTTTTAACTAGCCAAGGAACATGCAGTCTGGTGAGAGATTATGTGTGTATGTCTGGAAGCCACAGCATATGCAGGATAATAGATACATAGATCCATTGCATTGGAGTACTTTCTTTTCTACTACTTCTGTATTACTACTATCTAGGAAGAGTGGAAATGATTAGACCTCATATAAGCATTCAGCTAGTAAGTGACAGAGCTAGGATTTGAACCTAGGCAGTCCAGAGCCAGTTTGTATAGCCATCTGTTGTGTCTGACTCTGCGACCCCATATACTGTAGCCCACCAGGCTCCTCTGTCCATGGAATTCTCCAGGCAAGAATACTAGAGTGGGTTGCCTTTCGCCTTTCCGGGGGATCTTCCTGACCCAGGGATCAAACGCAGGTCTCCTGCATTGCAGGCGGATTCTTTACTGTCTGAGCCACCAAGAGAGCCCATGGTATAATCCATCAAGTTCTAAATTACCTTTATATTTGCATCTGTTCCAACCAATTTAATTTCTTTACATATACTATGCTTCTTACAGTATTCTGTTTCAGGTCCTTTCGCCCACTGTTTCCCTTATTTGTCTATATCTCTTCTATTCTCACTGACTTCTAAGTCCTTCCTATACTCAGATATTCAGATCAAGCCCCATCTGATACTGCTTTTCAAACGTATTCCCATTTTTAATATATTGATAGTATTGTCAGTTTTACCATTTATTCATTCTCATTTTCTTTATAGTGTTAATTTATAATCTTCAAGGAGGTAATAAACCCTTGAGATTTAAAAGAGAATTAGAAGAAAAAAGAAAAACAAAGAAGAGACCCCTAGGAGAGATAGCGGGCTTCCCTGGTGACTCAGAGGTTAAAGCATCTGCCTGCAATGTGGGAGACCTGGGTTCGATCCGTGGGTTGGGAAGATCCCCTGGAGAAGGAAATGGCAACCCACTCCAGTATTCTTGCCTGGAGAATCCCATGGACAGAGGAGCTTGGTGGGCTACAGTCCATGGGGTCGCAAAGAGTCAGACACGACTGAGCGACTTCACTTTCACTTTCAGGAGAGATAGAGCTTAACTTACTGTGGTTGTATAACTTTATTATTAATGAAATTGAGAGTGGAACTTGGGTTTTCTGTCTCCTAGTTCTCTGTCCTTTTTTGTCATATCCTTCTGCCTCCCAGTTCAGTAGGTTGCAGTTTTTGTTATTTATTTTTTGGGAAGATTGCATTTGTTGGTACTGTAGGCATGCTCCAAGCTATAAGATGAGTAAGGCAAAAAATTATTTGAATTTCCAGAAAAATGCTATAAGGTTCATAGCAGATATTTTCTGTACAGGTTTGTGCTAATGGGAAGGATTGAAATTAAAATTAGCAAGAATGAGATAGTTTTGGTCCATCATATTACTTTTTTGATATATACAGTGTATTAAGGAAAGGACCACTGAACCTGATGTATAATAAACAGGCACTGGACCATTTGTTGGGTGCGTTTAGTTGTTAGATGTAATTCTCATTAGGAGATAAACTTGTGCTTCTGGCCCACATTTGGGATGTAAACTTAAAGGAAATGGAATATGCTTTCAAAAAAATTTTTTTTAAAGAAGTTACACTCAGAAGTGAACTATTATAAAGTATTTCTAGCAGTTAAAAAAGTCTTTTGGTGAAATTGTAATTTGAAAATAAGTTGTGGTAAATAGATTTACAGTGCTGGTGGCTTTAAACTAAGAACATAGTTTTTTTCTGGAGAGGAAGTGATTTCAGGGGAAAAATGTAAATAAAAATCATCAATAAGCATTTATTTTGTATCCCCAAATTAACATGTTTATATCCTGTGCCTTTTATTTCTTATTTTGGGGTGAAAAAAATGAAATGAGCAACAGTCTGCAAATTTATTGGCTACTTTTATTTCCTAAAGCCTTTAACAAGATCCTCTGTTTCATTCATAGAAGATTCATAGATCTAATTCTGGACTCTCTGTGCCAAAAATAACTCGTCAGAATTGATGTTTCTTTATGAAACTCTCAAACCCTGTAATTCTGTTATAACCTTCTTTTGGGAATGCCATCTGAGTTTAGATTGGAAACATGACTAAGATTATATTTATGCAATTCTTTGTGACTCTGAGGACAAAAGATGAAAAGGATATTGTAGAATAAAGTCATAATCAGGAATCTCTGTAGGATTTATGCACATTGCCTTTAATAGAGTTAAATAGAAAATATTAAATGTAAGTCTGAAGAGGACATAAAGTTAGCTGTAAGTATTAAAGACTTCTTATTCCACTGAATATATTCCAGCCTATTAGACATTTCAGATTTCTTCCTTTAGTAATCAGAGATTTTCCTAGGGTCTGTAAGGCTCTAAGATGTTATTTTTCATGATTCTCAGAATCTTGCCCAATAAAATAACTTTATTTCCCTCTATGTGAATAAAAACTCTGTGACTAAAGATTTCAGTAAGTTCAGAAAAAAGCAGTGCTTTTCACTGAGTTCAGTCAGCTACAGTCTACTTAACTAATTTGTTCCATGCATCCTGGAACAGGGAAGAATTGGTACTGTATTCTCTTCTCTTTACTTCAGATTTTAGCATTCTGAAGCAGTACAACTTAACTTTCTTTAAGGTAAATAAATCACTTTACATATTTTAAGGAAAATATAGATGTCTCCTGGGATCACTAACATTTTACTCCTAGTTTTAGAAGAAATTCTTTATACTTTATCTCTGAGCTTCTGGTTAAGAATGCCAGTTTTAGGAGTGTCTTTGATTTTTCTTTGTGTCTTTATTTTTATGTCTTGGGAATTCATTTTGAATAGTGTTTTTCCTTTTTCTAAAGGAGAATTCCCATCCTGTTGCTTCTTAGAAATATTATATCAATTATTTATGTTTTAATACCAGTTTTCCTTAATTTGATGTTTTCCAAATGTCCAACACAAGGTCCCATTTTCTTATGAGTCAGTGAAGTACTAATCCATGTTCAGAGCTAAACATGGAGGTTATAGAGTGCAGCAACACTATACACAAAGCGTGTCCTCCTGTTTTGCAAAGGAGCAAACATTGCTTTGAGGTTAACAAAGAAAAGGTAGGATTAATAACCTCTTCCTCTCAAATTGATCGCCGAAGAATTGATGCTTTTGAACTGTGGTGCTGGAGAAGACTCTTGAGAGTCCCTTGGACTGCAAGGAGATCCAACCAGTCCATTCTAGAGGAGATCAATCCTGGGTGTTCATTGGAAGGACTGATGCTAAAACTGAAACTCCAATACTTTGGCTACCTCATGCGACGAATTGACTCACTGGAAAACACTCTGGTGCTGGGAGTGATTGGGGGCGGGAGGAGAAGGGGACGACAGAGAATGAGATGGCTGGATGGCATCACCAGCTCAATGGACATGAGTTTGAGTGGACTCCGGGAGTTGGTGATGGACAGCACTGGCGTGCTGTGATTCATGGGGTCGCAAAGAGTCAGACACGACTGAGCGACTGAACTGAACTGAACTCTCAAATTAAGTGTAATCTTTGTTGGAAAAACTATGATCTCTTCTAGTACTTACTATGTAACAGAATCTGCTAACATCAGGCCCCTGTGACAATTATGGCAGCTAAGACACAAAAGTGGCCTAGGCATAAGACACTAGAAAGTTAAAAGATGTTGAGATGTTTAACAGATGTTTAGATGTATCAAGTTTGTAATATCCAAGTCACCTGAAGACAATTACCAAAAAGTGCACTCGTTTAAGATCTCAATTGTATGATAAAGTTGCCTAAACTTTAATAATAGAATTTAGTAGAAGTTAAGCTTGTACTGTCTTGACTCCTCTCACAGTGTGCTGTGATTCAGTTGGTAACAGTTCAGTTCAGATCAGTTCAGTCGCTCAGTCGTGTCTGACTCTTTGCGACCCCATGAATCACAGCACGCCAGGCCTCCCTGTCCATCACCAACTCCCGGAGTTCACTCAAACTCATGTCCATCGAGTCGGTGATGCCATCCAGCCATCTCATTCTCTGTCGTCCCCTTTTCCTCCCGCCCCCAATCCTTCCCAGCATCAGAGTCTTTTCCAGTGAGTCAATGTGTCGCATGAGGTGGCCAAAGTATTGGAGTTTCAGCTTTAGCATCAGTCCTTCCAGTGAACACCCAGGATTGATCTCTTCTAGAATGGACTGGTTGGATCTCCTTGCAGTCCAAGGGACTCTCAAGAGTCTTCTCCAGCACCACAGTTCAAAAGCATCAGTTCTTCGACGATCAACTTTCTTCACAGTCCAACTCTCACATCCATACATGACCACTGGAAAAACCATAGCCTTGACTAGACGGACCTTTGTTGGCGAAGTAATGTCTCTGCTTTTTAATATGCTATCTAGGTTGGTCATAACTTTCCTTCCAAGGAGTAAGCGTCTTTTAATTTCATGGCTGCAATCAGCATCTGCAGTGATTTTGGTGCCCCCAGAAATAAAGTCTGACACTGTTTCCACTGTTACCCCATCTGTTTCCCATGAAGTGATGGGACCAGATGCCATGATCTTTGTTTTCTGAATGGTGAGCTTCAAGCCAATCTTTTCAGTCTCTTCTCACTTTCATCAAGAGGCTTTTGAGTTCTTCTTCACTTTCTGCCATAAGGGTGGTGTCATCTGCATATCTGAGGTTATTGATATTTCTCCCGGCAATCTTGATTCCAGCTTGTGCTTCTTCCAGCCCAGCGTTCCTCATGATGTACTCTGCATAGAAGTTAAATAAGCAGGGTGACAATATACAACCTTGACGTACTCCTTTTCCTATTTGGTACCAGTCTGTTGTTCCATGTCCAGTTCTGACTGTTGCTTCCTGACCTGCATACAGGTTTCTCAAGAGGCAGGTCAGGTGGTCTGGTATTCCCATCTCTTTCAGAATGTTCCACAGTTTATTGTGATCCACACAGTCAAAGGCTTTGACATAGTCAGGGAAGCAGAAATAGATGTTTTTCTGGAACTCTCTTGCTTTTTTGATGATCCAGCGGATGTTGGCAATTTGATCTCTTGTGCCTCTGCCTTTTCTAAAACCTGCTTGAACATCTGGAAGTTCACGGTTCACATATTGCTGAAGCCTGGCTTGGAGAATTTTGAGCATGACTTTACTAGCGTGTGGGGCTTCCTTGGTGGCTTAGACGGTAAAGTGTCTGCCTGTAATGCGGGAGACCCGGGTTCGATCCCTGGGTCAGGAAGATCCCCTGGAGAAGGAAATGGCACCCCACTCCAGTACTCTTGCCGGGAAAATCCCATGGACAGAAGAGCTGGTAGGCGACAGTCCATGGGGTCGCATAGAGTCGGACACGACTGAGCAACTTCACTTTACTAGCGTGTGAGATGAGTGCAACTGTGCGGTAGTTTCAGCATTCTTTGGCAATGCCTTTCTTTGGGATTGGAATGAAGACTGACCTTTTCCAATCCTGTGGCCACTGCTGAGTTTTCTGAATTGGCTGGCATATTGAGTGCAGCACTTTCATAGCATCATCTTTCAGGATTTGAAATAGCTCAACTGGAATTCCATCACCTCCACTAGCTTTGTTCGTAGTGATGCTTTCTAAGGCCCACTTGACTTCACATTCCAAGATGTCTGGCTCTAGGTGAGTGATCACACCATCGTGAATATCTTCGTCATGAAGATCTTTTTTGTACAGTTCTTCTGTGTTTTCTTGCCACCTCTTCTTAATATCTTCTGCTTCTGTTAGGTCCATACCATTTCTGTCCTTTATCGAGCCCATCTTTGCATGAAATGTTCCCTTGGTATCTCTAATTTTCTTGAAGAGATCTCTTGTTTTTCCTATTCTGTTGTTTTCCTCTATTTTTTTCCATTGATCGCTGAGGAAGGCTTTCTTATCTCTCCTTGCTATTCTTAGGAACTCTGCATTCAGATGCTTATATCTTTCCTTTTCTCCTTTGCTTTTCGCTTCTCTTCTTTTCACAGCTATTTGTAAAGCTTCCTCAGACAGCCATTTCACTTTTTTGCATTTCTTTTCCATGGGGATGGTCTTGGTCCCTGTCTCCTGTACAATGTCACGAACCTCCGTCCAGAGTTCAACAAGCACTCTGTCTATCAGATCTAGTCCATTAAATCTATTTCTCACTTCCACTGTATAATCATAAGGGATTTGATTTAGGTCATATCTGAATGGTCTAGTGGTTTTCCCTACTTTCTTCAATTTAAGTCTGAATTTGGCAATGAGGAGTTCATGATATGAGCCACAGTCAGCTCCTGGTCTTGTTTTTGCTAACTGTATACGGCTTCTCCATCTTTGGCTGCAAAGAATATAATCAATCTGATTTCGGTGTTGACCATCTGGTGATGTCCATGTGTAGAGTCTTCTCTTGTGTTGTTGGAAGAGGGTGTTTGCTATGACCAGTGCATTCTCTTGGCAAAACTCTATTAGCCTTTGCCCTGCTTCATTCTGTGCTCCAAGGCCAAATTTGCCTGTTACTCCAGGTGTTTCTTGACTTCCTACTTTTGCATTCCAGTCCCCTATAATGAAAAGGACATCTTTTTTGGGTGTTAGTCCTAAAAGGTCTTGTAGGTCTTCATAGAACCGTTCAAGTTCAGCTTCTTCAGCGTTACTGGTTGGGGCATAGGCTTGGATTACTATAATATTGAATGGTTTGCCTTGGAAACGAACAGAAATCATTCTGTTGTTTTTAAGATTGCATCCAAGTACTGCATTTCGGACTCTTTTGTTGACCATGATGGCTACTCCATTTCTTCTAAGGGATTCCTGCCCATAGTTATCCCAAATGTAGGTAGAAATTATTCATCTCCATTGATGTATGATATGTTCTACTTTAAGTGTAGAAATGATTATCAGTTGAGTTCTTTCACTGCAAGCAGTTAAAGTTGAAGAGTGAATAAAATGGAGATTTGTTGAAGGCAATTATGGGAGCACATAGGATTGAAAGAACAGAATAGCTGAATCAACTGAAAAGGAAAAAACAGATGAACTTTGGTGCTTCTAGCACTAGACTGTGGACTTTGAAAGCTATCTGTTGGTTTTTAATTCACTATTTTTTCTTTTAAATAAATGTTTTGGTTTTGAGCATATTGCTGTTTATATGTAAGTACTATTTAATTTAGATAGTGTATTATTTCCTTAACCAACTTATCTCTATGGATGTCCTTGGGATAGCTTTTTGCTTCATTGTTCAGTTCCTTCATGAATTTGTGTTTTCTGTTAGGTTTTTGACCTCTGAAGGTGTCTCTTACTTTATTTCAACTTTGCATATAAAGAGATGGTCTCTAAATTTTATTCAGCATATTCAGGTGTTCTGTACTGTGAAAGGTTCTCAGCATGTCTAATCTGCTTTGTTTCTAGAAATGTCTCCGTCTCTTCACCTGTACCTTCTTGTTAAAAATGCATCAGACCATACTACTCCCCTGCCTGGTATCTTTTACAAGTCTTACCTAGCCCTTCTCTTATCTGCTCCCTGTTCTGTGTTCAGGTTTATTTTAGAATACTTTCACTTGGTGTGGTCCAGCAGTATAGAATATTCTTCTCAAGGCAGCCATACTCTCAACTCCTGCATATATAGTTACCTCTTCCTGCCCTACATCCTGTAAGTTCTTTTTTATATCTCATCTGAAGTGTCATTTCCTCAGAAAGACTTGCTTGATCACTTGCACTACCTTGGTGCTCATTGTCATGTTCCCCTAGCATCCTGTGCTTTCCTTTTTACTACATATTTTGCTCTTCTAATTATTTAATTAGTGTCTGTTTTCTCTCAAAGGATCATGATATTCCTAGCCAGTAGCACAGTGCCTGGCACATAGTGGTTATGCTTAAACTATTTGCTATTTAACATTGATATTTACGATTTATTGTTGGACTGTCTTATTAATAGTGTGGGGAATGGTATTACAATTAAATCATTCTCTTGAGTAGGTTTAGTTGTTTTTTATTTTTTAATTGGTTTGCCTTCAAACCATAGACAGTTTGAATTTTTTTATTTTGAAATAAACTTATAGAAACATTGCGGGAAGAATACAGAGAGTTCATGTATGCTCTTCATCTAGTTGTCCTATAATGTTGACATCTTACGTGATCATAGTGCAATTATCGAAACCAGAAAATTCACATGTTGGTACAATACTACTGAATAAACTATAGACTTTATTAGAATTTTACCAGATTTTTTCCTTGTGTTCTTTTCTGTACAAGAATCCAGTTCAGGATCCCACATTACACTTATTTGTTTATCTCTTTAGTTTCCTTTGATCTGTAACATTTCTTTAGTCATGACTTTGACACTTTGATGAATACTATATACTTTGATGAGTTTTATTTTTTAACGGTATTTCTAGGTTTACTTTTGTTAGATGTTTTTTCATTAATAGATTCAGATTATGCCTTTTTGTCAGAAATACCACAGAAGTGGTATGTCCTTCACAGTACTCATTTCAGGGGTGCATGGTGTTGACATGTCCCATTTTACTACTGATATTAACTCTGATTACTTGCTTAAAGCATCACGTAGTTTCTGCACTGTAAAGCTCCTATTTTTCCATTTGTATTGATAAATATCTTCTTGTTCCTCAGACTTTTGCTCTTTGGTTTTAGCAACTGTGGGTGGGTCTTGCCTGCAACAGTTTAATATTGTGGTATTTGCCTAATGGTGAGTCTGTGGTATTCACATTTCTTCTATCTTTATTAATTAGAATTCTTCTATAACGGAGAGTTGTCCTTTCTCCCACATTTATTATTCAGTTATTTTTACTAATAGGACCTACAAATATTTGTTTTATTCTATGAATTACAATTTATTCTATCATTTATTTTATTGCTCTGGTCTGGCCATTGGGAACTTCTTCATACTGGCTTCTGTGTCATTTTTGACATCTCCCAATTTTTTTGTGAGAATTTCTTATTTTCTGATATCACAAGATATTCCAGGGGCATCTTGTATTTTCCCTACTGCAGCCCTATAATCATTTCCTAAGAGCCCTGACTTCTGTTAATTGGGGAATGGTATTTAGAAGTCAAGACCTTCTAAAGGTATTTAGAAGTCAAGTGAAGGCTGGGTTTCCTCATTGTTGTTAAGAGAATCAGAGAATCGTTTTCCTATACTCCGAGAGCAGATGGAGCAGGAAGAATGTATGTGCGAGTATGTGTGTGAGAGAGAGTGTGTGTGTGTGTGTGTTAACTGTTGCATATATACATATCTGTTTTGTTTTGTCTATTTGTGTATATATTAGCAACCATGAATTCACACTGGTATCTCTGATTCTACTCTAACACACAAGGTTCACTGTAGCTTTTTTCCTTTTCTGGCCCCCTAAGACTTAGTTGCCTAATACCTTTTCTCCTATTCTGAGCCTGAAATTACCTGATACTCCTTGTCCCAAGAGATATAGACTATTCACAGTCAATATTTTCTTTTATTCCATAGAAATTTCGATGTAATATTTGTCATCCAGTCTCAAATCAAACAGAAAAGTTGCTTATATTGGGTTTACCAAAAAGTTCATTTGTGTTTTTCCATAACATCTTACAGTAAAACCCTAATGAACTTTTTGGCCAATGCAGTTGTTTTGTGTTCCTTGCTAGAATTATTATTTTTTTTATTGGGGTCTAGTTGCTTTATAATGTTGTGTTATCTTCTGCTGTACAGCGACATGAATATAGCCCCTTCTTGGATCTTCCTCCCACCCCCATTCCATCCATCTAGATTACCACAGAGCCCCAGGCTGAGCTCCCTGTGCTATACAGTAGGTTCCCACTAGCTATCTGTTTTACACATGGCAGTGCACATACGTCAGTCCCAATCTCCCAGTTAATCCCACCATCACCATCCCCCTGCCCCTTGTCCACATGTCTGTTCCCTATTTCTGCATCTCTGTTCCTGCCCTGTAAATAGGTTCATCTATACCATTTTCCTAGATTCTACATACATGTGTTAATATACGATATTTGTTTTTCTGACTTACTTCACTCTGTATGACATACTCTAGGTCCATCCATGTCTCTACAGATAGTCCAGTTTTATTCCTCTTTATGGCTGAGTGATATTCCATTATATATATGTACTACATCTTTATCCACTCATCAGTCAATTACAGTCAATAATTAAATGTATTAAATACGTTCAGGGTTATTCTGGTCAGTAATATTTCGAGAAGGGTTTTTGAGTAGGGTGTCAGGGAACAAGGGAAATAATGTGAATATGAAAATTGAGGCTGGGGGAGGAGACAGTTTTGGGGTGCTTAGGAAGAAAATGTTCAGGCAGAAGTATAGCTTGTGTTGAGGTTCAAAGGTAAGAAAAGTATGACTGATTCGGGGAACTGAATATAGTTCAGAATAGCTATAGAGGTTGAGACTTAAAGGTTCTAATTTCATACTAGAATTACTTTCGTAGTGGTTAGAAAAGATGCTTGCTGTGATTTCAACCTTCTTAAATTTATTGATTTATTTTACTGCCTACCGTATGATCTATCCCAGAGAATATTCCATGTATACTTGGGAAGAACATGTACACACATCCCTCAGAGATATTGTAGGTTTGCTTCCAGACGACCACAATAAAGTGAATATTGCAACAAAGTGTGTCAAAAGTTTTTGGTCTCCTAGTTCACATAAAAATTATGTTTACACTGTACTGTAGTCTATTAAGTATGTATTAGCATTATGTCTGGAGAAGGCAATGGCAAGCCACTCCAGTACTCTTGCCTGGAAAATCCCATGGATGGAGGAGCCTGGTGGGCTGCAGTCCATGGGGTCGCTAGGGGTTGGACACGACTGAGCGACTTCACTTTCACTTTTCACTTTCACACATTGGAGAAGGAAATGGCAACCCACTCCAGTGTTCTTGCCTGGAGAATCCCAGGGACGGGGGAGCCTGGTGGGCTGCTGTCTTTGGGGTCACACAGAGTCGGACACGACTGAAGTGACTTAGCAGCAGCAGCAGCAGCATTATGTCTAAAAAATGTACATATCTCAATTTTAAAAATGCTTTATTGCTAAATACATGCTAATCATCATCTGTGCCTTCAACAAGTTGTAATCTTTTTGCTGGTGGAGGATCTTGCTTGGATGTTGAAATCTGCTGACTGATTGGGGTGGTGGTTGCTAAAAGTTGTGGTTGTGGCAATATCTTAAAGTAAGATGACAATGAAGTTTGCCTCCTCTGTTGACTCTTCCTTTCTCAAATGATTTTTCTGTAACATGCATTGCTGTTTTACCCTCAGAACTTCTTTCAGAATTGGAGTCAGTCTTCTCAAATCATGCCACTGCTTTATCAACTAGGTAATATTCTAAATCCTTTGTCGTCACTTCACCAATCTTCACAACATCTTCACCAGGACTCAACTCCATCTCAAAAAACTGTTTTCTTTGCTCATCCATTAAAAAGCAACTTCTGATTTGTTAAAATTTTATCATGAGATTGCAGCAATTCAGTCACATCTTTTAGACTCTACTTTTTTGGAGCCGGGGAGGGAATCTACTGTTTTATCTAACTCTTAGAGTGACCTATGAGTTATATGCAGATCCCCAAGTTACCCATTTCCTTACTGGCACAGTCTTAAGTCTTTTTTTTCTAACCTTTTTTTAAAAAATAATTATTAGAATATAGTTGCTTTACAATGTTGTGTTAGTTTCTGCTGTACAATGAAGTGAATCAGCTATATGTATACATATATTCCCGCTTTTTTAGATTTCCTTAGGCTTCACTTTTCATTCTTTCTTGCTCTTTCCTTCAAAGCTTTTAGTTACATCCTCCACTGAAGTCTTCATCCCTTTAAGTTATCAACGTTGGAATCAGCTTCTTCCAAACTTATATTAATGTTGATATTTTAACCTCTTTCTGTTAATCATGAATGTTCTTAATGGCATCAAGAATAGTGACTCCTTTCCAGAAGATTTCCTATTTACATTGCCTATATCCATCAGATGAATCACTTTTGTAACAATTATAGACTATTGAAATATATTTCTTAAATAATAAGACCTGAAAACTGAAATTTCTCTTGGTCTGTGGGTGGCAGAGTGAATGTTGTATTAGCAGGCATGAAAACAACACTGATCTGATCGCACATCTCCATCAGAACTTGGGTGCCCAGGTGCATTGTCAGCACTAACATTTTGAAAGAAATAGTTTTTACTAAGCAGTAGGTCTCAACAGTGGGCTTAAAATATTTCGTAAACTATGTTGTAAACAGATGTCCTGTCATGCAGGATTTGTTGTTCCATTTATAGAGCAGAGGCAGAGTAGATTGAGCATAATTCTTAAGGGCTCTAGGATATTTGAAATGATTAATAGTCATTGCTTCAACTTCAGGTACCCTGCTGCATTTGCCCGTAGTGAAAGAGTCCCCCCATTCTTAAGATTTTAAGCCAAGCATTGATTTCTCTCTAGATGTGAAAGTCTGGATAACATCCTTTTCCATTAGAAGGTTGTTTTATCTACATAGAAAATCTGTTGTTTAGTGTAGCTACTTTCATTCACTATCTTAGCTGGATCTCCTGGACAACTTGCTGCAACTTCTACATCAGCACTTGCAGCTTCACCTTGTACTTTAATGTTATGGAGATGACTTCTTTCCTTAAAGCTCATGAACAACCCTCCGCTAGCTTCAAGCTTCTGCAGTTCCCTCACCCTTCAGCCCTCATAGAATTGAGAAGATTTAGGGCCACGACTGAGCGACTGAACTGAACTGAACTGAAGGGCCTTCTCTGGAGTAGGCTTTGGCTTAAGGAAAGGCTGTGGCTGGTTTAATCTTCTGTTCAAACTGCTAAACTTTCTCTGTATCAGCAGTAAGGCTGTTTTACTTTTTTATCATTTATGTGTTAACTGAAGTAACACTTTTCATTTCCTTTAAGAACTTTTCCTTTGCATTTACAGTTTGGCAAACTGGCATAGGAGGCCTAGCTTTTGGCCTGTCTTGGCTTTGACATGCCTTCTTCACTAAGCTTAAATATTTCTAGCATTTGGTTTCAAATAAGATGTGTGCCTCTTTCACCTGAACCCTTAGAGGCCATTGTAGAGTTATTAATTGGCCTAATATCAACGTTATTGTGTCTTAGGGAATCAGGAGAAGGAAAGTGACTGGTGAATGGCCAGTTGGTTGAGCAGTCAGAACACATTGAATGTTTATGGTAAAATTTGCCATCTTATACAGGTGTGGTTCATGGTGCCCCAAAACAATTACAGTAGTAACATCAGACATCCCAGATCATCATAAAAAAGTATAATAATAATGAGAAAGTTTGGAATATTGTGAAAATTTCCAAGATGTAACACAGAGACATGCAGTGAACAGATGTTATTGGGAAGGTGGTGCAAATAGACTTCCTTGATTCAGAGTTGCCACAAACTTTCAATTTGTAAAAATGAAATATCTGTAACACGCAGTAAAGCTGAAATGAGGTATGCCTATATTTTGCTGCTGTTGGATGGTATGTTCTGTAAGTCTGGTTTAACTTGTTCAAATCCAGTGTTTCCTTATTGATGTTCTGTCTGGATGATCTGTGCATTGTTTGAAGTGATTTATTGAAGAACCCTACCACTATTGTAGTGCTTTCTATTTCTCCCTTAGATGTGGGGGTCCAGTCCTTTTTCCCCTCTTGGTGAAGCTGGGAGTTCCCTCCCGATTGTCTGGTGATTTGCCAGGGATGGGGTTTATGTCCAGAATGTGTCTCATCCTTTCCTAGTGATTCTCCTTCATCTGATATGTAAGAGTCACTCACCTCGTTTCTTCTGGATTACTTCCTGAGTAGTTCTAGATTCAGTGTCAGAGAAGGCAGTGGCAACCCACTCCGGTACTCTTGCCTGGAAAATCCCGTGGACAGAGGAGCCTGGTAGGCTGCAGTCCATGGAGTCGCTAAGAGTCGGACATGAATGAGCGACTTCACTTTCACTTTTCACTTTCATGCATTGGAGAAGGAAATGGCAATCCACTCCAGTGTTCTTGCCTGGAGAATCCCAGGGACGGGGGAGCCTGGTGGTCTACTGTCTATGGGATCGCACACAGTCGGACACAGCTGAAGCAACGCAGCAGCAGCAGATTCAGTGTGTCTGAGGGAAGAGAAGAATTCAAGAGTTGTCTGTGTTGCCATCTTGAACTAGAACACTCAATCCTTGTTTTAAGAGAAATGCAACTATAAAGTATGCTTTATTGTTCATTTGTCTGTATGTAATTAAGAGCCCAAATTGATTTTTAGATTAGAAATTAGTTAAGATTTTTTAATTGAATTGAATATGTTCATTTTTCCTCAAGGAAGTAGAAACTTGACCACTTTCTATTACCAAATCTTCTATTTAAACATAAAGTCACTAAGATTTTTTTAAAAACTGATTTTAGTAGCCAGTTTGTTTCCTTATTGCTTTATATGTTTTTCCTTTGTTATCTCATCTTTCTCAGTGTGATTCAGGGATGCATTTTTAAAGTTGCCTGTCAGTCATTGGAAGAGTCTCTTTATCAGTGGCCATTTTTCTGTTCTAATTTGAAGAATACTGAACAGTCTTAGCATATAGAGGAGGAGGGAAGTGTATAACGTTCTGGCTTTGAGGCAATTAGAGCTGAGAACTTAATTTTTTTTTTTTTTTTAGTTGACATGTTGCTGTGAAGTCAGAATAAAATTTGGAAATATTGGGGAAGTTTTTCAACAAAGGTGTAATTTATGGATCTTAAAGAAGTAACAGTACAACATGCTTGATTTTTCAATACTTTTTTTGTTAGAAAGCTATGTTTCCTAACTTTTCATATCTGACTAGAATATTGATGTTATGTCTTAAAAAAGCATTCTATCGACTGAGCGACTGAACTGAACTGAACTGAACTGATCTTTAGCTACCTGCCTGCTACTTCAGAGAGAAATGACTGTTGTTCTTTGAAATAACTGTCATTCTTTGAGATAACTATTGTTCTTTGAAAGCTTTATTCTTGGAATAAGTAACCAGAGTGGTTATAATTCTTATGGTTCATTCTTGTTTTCATCTTTGCAAAAAAAAAAAAAAAAACCCTGAAAATTCAGTTAAACTAATACCTCTCAAGTAATCATCAGATGTTTTGTATTTGGCTATGGCCATGCCACCCTGAACATGCATGATCTCTGAAGCTAAGTGGGGTTGGGCCTGGTTAGTACTTGTATGGGATTTATTTTGGTTTGTTTATAGTAAATCCAATCTTAATGTATATAACCCGTTGCTTTATAGAAGTGAAAAACCTATGATTACTAATAATTTATCTCAAGGTAGCTTTAAACTACATAGATTTGATTAACAAAGTAGCTTTAAATAATTGCATATACTTTCTAGTTAATGTGAAATAATTAGGCTAACAGAATTAACAAATGGAAGTCCTTCAGTAAAGAATAGATAATTCACTTTAAAGTATCATCTGTATACAAATTAGTGTTTTGTCATATTGGTTAAATGAAGAAACAGTGCTAGAAAAAGTTTTGTTACTGTCATTTAGCAGAATCCATCTCCAAGTCTTCCATATATACTAATTCCTGAAATTGATTTGCCTCAGTAATTGCCAGGCAGTTGTTCAAGAGTCCCCTTTCAAATGGCCTTTCTCTGATTTTATAAAAGAAAGGCTTGTTTCTTATTAAATCTGAATTGACTCTCTGGCTCCCAAACAAAGGAATACTCTGAAATACTCAAATATTTGATGTCGATGTTGAGAAAGTGAGTGATTAACAGGGAAACAAATCTTTCTGAAGTCAAATTGTTTTCAGTGAAATTGAAGAATGACTCTTTTGTCACCCTGTGCATTGTTAAAGCTGTCTGTGTGTGCTCACTCAGTTGTATGCAGATCTTTGCAGCCTCATGGACTGTATGTAGCCTGCCAGGCTCCTCTGTCCAAGAAATTTTCTAAGGAAGAATACTAGAGTGGGTTGTCATTCCCTACTCCAGGGGATCTTCCCCACCCAGGAATCCCACCTCTCCTCCATCTCCTGCATTGGCAGGCAGATTCTTTACCACTTGCACCACCTGGAAAACCCCAGCAACAGATCTATATGCAGGTTTTGGAAAACATTTGGAAGGAGTCCAAAGAATTGATGTTGCTACAACATACTTTCATTCCAGTCTACTTATTTATCTTTCTAGGAATAAAGTAATATTTATCAATGGATATATGAACTAATTGGGAGAAAAAGTATCATCCATTTAAAGATGAGATTTATTTTCAAATTACCAGTAACATTTTACTTTTTATATCTGATGTTTATCAAAGCTTATTACATATTTGTTGTACTGATGTAGTATGATGTAGTATGTTCTAATACTAGTAATGATAGCTCAATCCAGAAGAAATTCTAATATTTGAGTTTTATGGTTTGAAAAGTTGTATTTAAATTTTCATTTAACTACATTTAATGTCTAGGAAGTACAATATGATATTCATAAATGACTTCCAGATCCAAAATTACATTAGAATAAATTTTGTAGTGTAAGTGGAATGGAAATGTAAGTTCAAGAAAAAAATGAAATGATATAAAATTTCCAAATGTTAAGAGCTTTATTTATGTATTCGATAATGAATGGATGATGGTTATCATATTGCTATGGCATTTAAATTCCATTAGTTACATTTAAACCAATGTCATATTAATTTAAAATGCAAATAATTATGATGCATCAGAAATTTCGTTGCTTATAACTATTTAAATGTGCTCAAAATGTTTTGTTATAATTTTATTCAAGATAGTTTTTCAAAATTTTTTTAGAGGTTACGAAAGCAAAAAATACTTGAAAACACTGGTATACACAATTTGTTTTGCTATTGAATTATCCCCTCTTTGGAATTATTTATTGCTATTTCATTTATTTTGGTCATCTGATGACCAAACTCACTGGAAAAGTCCCTGATGCTAGGAAAGATCAGGGGCAGAACAAGAGGGTATCAGAGGATGAGATGGCTGGATGGTATCAATGATGCCATGAACATGAACTTGGGCAGACTCTGGGAGATGGTGAGGGACAGGGATGCCTGGCATGCTGCAGTCCATGGGGTCGCAAAGAGTCGGACATGACTGAACAACTGAGCAACAACAATAATTTCATCTATTGGTGGTTTTTGACTAGCAGACATTAGATAAGCATTCATTAGGGGTGATAAATCATTCCAATTCTGTCAAAGCTAGTGCCAGTGAGATAATTTCATCTCAATTATTTGTCATTAGAGGAACCAGAGATCAAATTGCCAACATCTTGGGTTGTAGAGAAAGCAAAGGAATTCCAGAAAAACATCTACTTCTGCTTCATTGAGTGCACTAAAGCCTTTGACTGTGTGGATCACAATAAACTGTGGAAAATTCTGAAAGAGATGGGAATACCTATCTCAGAAGACCTTAGTGTCTAATGAGAAATCTGTGTGCAAGTCAAAAAGCAACAGTTAGAACTGGATGTGGAACAACAGACTGGTTCCAGATTGGGAAAGGAGTACGTCAAGGCTGTACCTTGTCACCCTGCTTGTTTAATTTATATGCAGAGTACATCATGCGAAATGCTGGGCTAGTTGAAGCACAAGTTGGAATCAAGATTGCTGGGAGAAATGTCAATAACCTCAGATATAGAGATGACACCACCCTTATGGCAGAAAGTGAAGAACTAAAGAGCCTCTTGATGAAAGTGAAAGAGAAGAGTGAAAAAGTTGGTTTAAAACTCAACATTCAGCTCTTTCGTCAAGGCCGCCGACATGCCATCCAGACTAAGGAAGACCCTGAAACTTAAGGGCCACATGAACCACGACCATGGCTGCATCGGCAAACACCGGAAACACCTGGGAGGCTGAGGTAATGCTGGTGGCATGCGTCATCACAGGATCAACTTCGACAAATATCACCCAGGATACTTTGGGAAAGTTGGTATGAGGCATTACCACTTAGAGGAACCAGAGTTTCTGCCCGACTGTCAACCTTGATAAATTGTGGCCCTTGGTTAGTGAGCAGACACAAGTAAATGCTGCCAAGAACAAGACAGGAGCTGCTCCTATCATTGATGTGGTGCGATCAGGTTACTACAAAGTTCTGGGGAAAGGAAAGCTCCCAAAGCAGCCTGTCATTGTGAAGGCCAAATTCTTCAGCAGGAGAGGTGAGGAGAAGATTAAGGGTGTAGGTGGGGCTTGTGCCCTGGTGGTTTGAAGCCACATGCTGGGAAATTCATTAAATGTTAAGTGCTTTTCTAAAAAAAAAATAAATAAATAAAAATAAAACTCAACATTCAGAAAACTAAGATCATGGCATCCGGTCCCATCACTTCATAGCAAATAGATGGGGGAACAATGGAAACAGTGACGGACTTTATTTTCTTGGGCTCCAAAATCACTGCAGATGATGACTGTAGCCATGAAATTAAAAGAGGCTTGCTTCTTAGAAGAAAATCTATGACAGAACTAGAGAGCATATTAAAAAGCAGAGAGAGACATTACTTTGCTGACAAAGGTCCATCTAGTCAAAGCTATGGTTTTTCCAGTAGTCATGTATGAATATGAGAATTGGATTATAAAGAAAGCTGAGCGCCAAAGAATTGATGCTTTTGATGTTGGAGAAGACTCTTTAGAGTCCCTTGGACTGTAGGAAGATCAAACCATCCATCCTAAAGGAAATCAGTCCTGAATATTCATTGGAAGGACTGATGCTGAAACTGAAACTCTAATACTTTGGTCACTTGATGCCAAGAACTGACTCATTGGAAAAGACCCTGATGCTGGGAAAGATTGAGGACAACAGGAGAAGGGGACAACAGAGGATGAGATGGTTGGATGGCATCACCAGCTAAATGGACATGAGTCCGAGCAAGCTTGGGGAGTTGGTGATGGACAGGGAAGCCTGGCGTGCTGCAATACATGGGGTCACAAATAGTCGGGACACGACTGAGCAACTGAACTGGAAGAAAAGCTATGACAAACCTAGAGAACATATTAAAAAGCAGAGATACCACTTTGCTGGTAAAAGTCTGTATAATCAAAGCTATGGTTTTTCCAGTAGTCATGTACAGATGTGAGAATTGGACCATAAAGAAGGCTGAGCACTGAAGAATTGATGATTTTGAAATGTGGTGTTGGAGAAGACTCTTGAGAGTCACTTGGACTGCAAAATCAAACCAGTCAATCGTAAAGGAAATCAACCTTGAATATGCATTGGAAGGGCTGAAGCTGAATGAAGCTCCAGTACTTTGGCCACCTGATGTGAAAAGCTGACTCATTGATAAAGACCCTGATGCTGGGAAAGATTGAGAGCAAGAGGAGAAGGGGATGACAGAAAATGAGATGGTTGGATGGCATCACTGACTCAAGGGACATGAGCTTGAACAAGCTCCGGGAGCTGGTGCTGGACAGAGAAGCCTTGCAGCCTGTGGATTCACAAAGAGTTAGACACCACTGAGCAACTGAACTGAACTGATACTAAATCTGATTAGTCTCCCCATATCTCCTCATTTACAAAACATATCTGATCACAATCATTCCTCTGCCTATATCCTTCAAGGATGTCTCATTGGTCATAGGAAAAGGCTAGTCCTTTGTGCTGCAGGGCCTTACTGACCTGGCCTCTGCTTGCTTGTCTAGCCTTAACTGCCACCAGTGTCCTCCTTGCTCCCTGGATTGCTGTTACACCATCCTCTTCAATTTCTCAAATGTCTCCTGCTCGTTTCATTTTACAATATCGTGTTATATGCTGTTCCTGCTGCTTGGAGTGCTTCTGCTGCTCTAGCGAATGCTTACTTACCTGTCAGATTTCATTTCAGATGACACTTTCAGAGACTCCCTCACTGCCCCTCTCCCAATTCTTGCAGACTAGATTGGGCCCACTAATTTTTTTTTTTCATCTTTACTTTTTTCTTCAGATCCATATTACAGTTTGTGTATTTGTGTGAGTATTTGATTAAAGTCTGCTTCCTTGGGTAAGGTGTAATCTCTGAGGGCAGAGTTTATATGTATTTTGCTTATCATTATATTCCTAGCACCTGGCTCATTGCCTGATTCATGGGAGGAACTTACTGCTTGTCCAATGAATGACACTGAATTAGTCCTATTTCTACTACACCAATGATTTTAGAGTAACATTTTAATGTTTGAAATCCTTCTTTGCCATATGCTTTATATAATCACCCATCTGTTGATGAAGTAGCATTTGGGAAAAAATAGAATTTTAAGTTATTTATTCCTTATTTGTAAATCACACTTTTAAAAAAATCTCAGAACACTTTTTTTTCTAAAAGCGTGGAACCAGTAGTGCTAAATATTCTTCCTATATTTGATGGGACCTAGTCACATGTTAATTTTTATTTATCAGCCATCTTCATTTCTGAGTAGTTTTTGAGATGCTATGAAGCCATAGAAGCTATTGCATATGGAATATAGTAAAAATGCAGAGATATAGTGGTAATATTAAAGTTTATGCCTTTCAAACCATTTTTCTACAGAATCATATTCTTGAAAATTTTAATAGATGTTCTTCATCCCCTTCCCTATCTTCCCTCTGTCCTTCCCAGCTATCCTCCCTCTACCCCCAAGAAGGATTGTGTTCTTATAAATAACTTTCAGAAACACAGTATACTACTTCTCCTCCTTATAAAATAATAACAATGTATGTTAGCATAGTAAAGCTTCTTTTGCCTTGAAGCAAAGTTTCTCTGATGCTGGGAGGGATTGGGGGCAGGAGAAGAAGGGGACGACAGAGAATGAGATGGCTGGATGGCATCACCGACTCGATGGAGGTGAGTTTGAGTGAACTTCGGGAGTTGGTGATGGACAGGGAGGCCTGGCGTGCTGTGATTCATGGGGTCGCAAAGAGTCGGACACGACTGAGCGACTGAACTGAACTGAACTGAAAGTTTCTCAACTTGGTGGGGGTATCGTTTCGGATTCTCTGTTGAGGAAGAGGAAAGAGAGAAGATGATGTCCTAGCTCTTATAGGGTGTTAGGAACATCCTTGGCCTCTATCCCCTAGACTCCAGTAACACCTTCTTAGTTTTGAGAAACAGAAATGCCTCTAGACATTTCCAAATGACCCCCAGGAGACAAAATCATCCCTCATTGAGAACTACTACATTAAAGAGATCAGACTTACTTGAATTCCTTGAAATTCTTCTCTTCCTTCTTCTTTCCTGTCATCTCTATACATAATGTCCTGGGAAATGCTATTTTAGATTATCTTTTTAGTAAAACTAAACTAATTCGACTTTTTCGACTCCTCCTTAAAACCCTTCAAAAGTTCCCATTGCACTTTGAATGAAATTGAAACTCAACATGATTTTCTTGCATGTAAAGGCCTTTGCTTACTTCCCTGACCTTACCTCCTGTCACATCATACTGTCAGTCCCATTGTGATCTGCTTTCAGGTCCCCTCAGGCACCCAAATTTCTTTCCTCATGTGCTGTTCCTTGTGTTGGTAATCATTTGCCCTTTCTTTTCCTTATGTTTTAGGTTCAGGTTTCAGATTAAAAGTTATCTCCTATGGAGAGGTCTTTTCTGATGATCTCTTACCCTGCCAAAAAGGATAGTCAATCCATTCTAGTTCTACAGTCTATCTCAATACCCTGTTTGTTGTTTTCATTATACTTTCTAGCTTGTAACTCTTTGTTTATTTGTGTGGGTTTTTTTCCTTTCTGCTTCCGTCATTAGACTACAAACTTTATGAGGGCAGAAACCACGTCTATCTTGTTCTTCTGTCTCCAGCATTTAGCACAGAGCCTGTCATCTAATAGGACAATAATTATTTGTTGAATAAATAAATAGGCTTTAATGTTTCAATGTGTTTATGTTATAGGGTTAAACTTGGACTTAAAATATTTTTTATTGAGATATAATTTAGATACCGTAAAATTTCACCCTTTGAAAGTATAAAATTTAGTGGTTTCTAATATATTCACAAGGTTGCATAACCATCACTACTGTCTTAATTCCAAGACATTTTCATCACTCCCAATCTCCCTCCCTTCAGCCCCTGCCAACCACTAGTCTACTTTCTGTCTTTATGGATTTGCCTGTTCTGGACATATATAAAATAGGATTTTGTGATATGTGATATTTAGTATTTAGCTTCTTTCCTTTTCCGTAATGCTCTCAAGGTCTGTGCTGTAGCATGTATACTACTACTGCGTAAGAGACAGAGAAAGCTTCTGACATAGACATCAGAAGGGGTCAGAAAGAATGCCTCCCTGCTAGCCTTTAACAGTATGTTATCAGTGGCAAGCCACTCCAGTACTCTTGCCTAGAAAATCCCATGGATGGAGGAGCCTGGTAGGCTGCAGTCCGTGGGGTCGCTAAGGGTCGGACACGACTGAGCGACTTCACTTTCACTATGTACTTATCAGCAGGCTGCTAATTAGAGAAAGGAAATATCTCAAAACTCAGAGTGGCACAGACCCTTCACTTAGAGCATACATTTTGAGATAATATTGGCACAAGGTTAGTTGTCCCGGGCCATAAAACGATTGACATGAATCTTGAAGAAAGGCGGGTTTCCAAGCAAATACAGTTTCATTAACATAGATTAGGAGAACAATTGTATGAGTAAAACATATTGGTTTGTTGAGCCCTTATAGGTTCTGAGTCTTAAACGAACCTACTTGAAGAAAGGCAGAGTCTAGGGTAAATACATAGTTCATTAACATAGCTTAAGAAAAACATTTCCACAAGAAAAACGCATTGGTCAGCTCAAGACCTGAGAAAAGTTAAGTTCAGGTGGAACCAGGTATCATCATGGCAACACAGAATTTTGAGAGAAACCTCCTTTTAATTTTGTATAGAGAAGGGAAAATATCTGACATTTGTAGTTTGTTTCCTCCTGCTGCTTAAGAGAGAGATAAAAAATGTCTGACGCTTGCAGCCAATTTCCTCAGTTTGGAGACCCCGAGCCTTCAGGAAATGGCAACCCACTCCAGTATTCTTGCCTAGAGAATTCCGTGGACGGAGGAGGCTGGTGGGCTGCTGTCCATGGGGTCGCACAGAGTCAGACATGACTGAAGCGACTTAGCATGCATGCATGCATTGGAGAAGGAAATGGCAACCCACTCCAGTATTCTCGCCTGGAGAATCCCAGGGACGGAGGAGCCTGGTGGGCTGCTGTCTATGGGATCGCACAGAGTCGGACACGACTGAAGTGACCTAGCAGCAGCAGCAGCAGCCTTCCTGCCTGTTACACTCTCAGAGATCAAACCAGTCAATCCTGAAGGAATCAACCCTGAATATTCACTGGAAGGACTGATGCTCCAATAATTTGGCCACCTGATGTGAAGAGTTGAATCACTGGAAAAGACCTTTTTTGCTGGGAAAGATTGAAGGCAAAAGGAGAAGAGGGTGGCAGAGGGTATGATAGTTAGATAGCATCACTGACTCAATGGACATGAGTTAGAACAAACTTTACTGCTGCTGCTAAGTCGCTTCAGTCGTGTCCGACTCTGTGCGACCCCATAGACAACAGCCCACCAAGCTCCACCATCCCTGGGATTCTCCAGGCAAGAACACTGGAATGGGTTGCCATTTCCTTCTCCAATACGTGAAAGTGAAAAGTGAAAGTGAAGTCACTCAGTCGTGTCTGACTCTTCACGACCCCATGGACTGCAGCCTACCAGGCTCCTCCGTCCATGGGATTTTCCAGGCAAGAGTCCTGGAGTGGGGTGCCATTGCCTTCTCCTACTACTGCGTCTTATGGCTGAATAATATTTTATTATGTGGATATGTCATGTTCTGTTTATCCTCCATCAGTTTATAGATTCTTTGATTATTTCCAATTTTTGGCTATTATGAATAATGCTGCAATGGGCATTCGTGCACAATTTTTTTTTCACTTCTCTTGGGTATATACCTAGAAGTGGAATTGCCGGATCATATGGTAGCTCTGTATTTAATATTTTGGGGACCTTAAACATTTTTCCCAAGTGCCTGCATCATTTCATATTCTCACCAGCAGTATACGAGAGTTTCAGTTTGTCTTCACCCTTGCCAATACTTGTTTTTTTTCTGTTTTTTTTGAGAAATCTCTGTCAGATCCTTGCCCATTTTTAAAATTGGGTTTAACTGGGCTATTTGTCTTTTAGTTGTTGAGTTCTAGGAGTTCTGGGTGTTAGATTCTTATCTGACATATGGTTTGCACATATTTTCTTCAATTCTCTGGTTGTCTTTTCACTTTCTTGAGAGTGTCCTTTTAAACACATAATTTTTTAATTTTGATGAATTCCATTTTATCAGTATTTTCTTTTTATTACTTATACTTTTGGAAATTTATCTTAGGAACCATTGCCTCATCTAAGATCATGAAGATTTATTCCTGTTTTTCTTTAAGAGTTTTATACTTTTCAAATTTATATTTAAATCTTTGATCCATTTAGACAATTTTAGTATATGATGTGAGAGAGGGGTCATCTTCATTCCTTTGAATACAAATATTTAATTGTTGGAGTTTAGTCTTTTTAAACTTTAATAGAGAGTTACAATTTTCTCAAAATGTTTCATATTTACAATTTAAAAAATAAAGTATGGAGTGCATATTGTGTACCAGACATTATGTTGGGCATAGGATCTATAAAGATAAAAAATACATAATTCTTACCTTCAATCTCTCAAAGCTCTGGAAATTAAGAAAACTGAAAGTAGTCATAAAAATTTGAGGTTACTCATTGTTTTAAAGAATTGATTTTTGAGAGATTTTATGTGAAAGTAAGATGACACTTATAGTAAAATAGATAGATAGTCCTGAAAATTGCTATAAAAAGCACTTGATGGTGGTTGCTATGCAGTAAGAATATTTTACCTTGATTAGTACTCTTAGAGTTATTTGCTATTAACTTAGTAATTTGGGGAGTGGTAGATGAGAAATTGTCTGTCATCCACAAATGCAAGGTAGAGATAAAACCGTAACAGAAATGACAGATCTCTCGTTATTCTCACTCGCTCTCTTCTCTGTCTTTCTCTTTAGTATAACTGACTGTATTAATATTTATTTAACTAAGAGCAAAGGGTTCTTTACAGCAGTACTCTCTGAGTCATTCTTTGCCAGTTCTGGATTTTTTTTCCCACCCTTTCATCTTTCTTCCTTTTTTTCCTCTTGATGCTAATCTTACATTTGTTGGTAGATCTTGCTAATATATGGACTTATTTACACTAGATTTCTTTGAACTAAATTTAGTCTTTGGTGACTAATTGAATTAGTAGTTTTGTGACTGATTAGCATTAGGACATGTTGGGGTTTTTTTCCTAATAATACAATAGAGGATAAAATTAAAATTTTTTTAAAGTGGGTAGATAAGTCGAGTAAGATATTACTCTTATTCTAAATAAGCTATAGCCAGATGTATTAAAAAAGCAGCGTCTGGAGAATTCCCAGGTTGTCTGGTTGTTAGGACTCAGTGCTTTCATTATGGGGGCCCAAGTTCAATCCCAGATATGGGAACTAAGATCCTGAGAGCCATTTAGAGAGGCCAGAATAAAAAAAAGAGTAACATAATGTTACCATGGAGCATCTTTTAACTCAAGGTCAGTTTTTCAAAAAGCTTTGTCCTGCTTTATGGTTTGAAAAAATAATTCTCACTGGCCTTGGGCAGTTACAGTCTTTATTGTACCTCAGCTGCTAAGCTTACATGAGGAACTTAAAGTAGCCATCCTTTCTTTACTGCAAAATCAGTAGAATCCTGCATAAATTGTTCAGTTCTAAAGCATAAGAATAGAGAAATAGTAGTGCTATTTTTTTTACATTTTTGTTTTCAAATTGAATAGATTCAACATGCTTTTTAAAACTTCATTTTAAGCTTTTGTTTTCTTTAAAATATCTCTGGAATTAGTGTGTGTTTGTGTGTGTGTGTGTGTGACATACTACTTAGGAAATACTATTTCTCTTATTACTGGAGAGGTGAATTATTTAAGGATTTCTGGGATTCTCCTAAGAATTGAAGCATCTGAGGGATGTAAAAGAACCTATACTTTCTCTGGGCATTTCAAGCTTAGAGTACACTAGAGATCCAGAAATAAGATAGTTCTAAATTACAGTTAGCATCTGGAGTCCAGTCAGAGCTCACTTGGGCAAGAAACATACCCTTTTTAGCCTTGGGGCTCCTGAAGATATATTTATCTGTACTATGTTGCTGCTAAGTCACTTCAGTCGTGTCCGACTCTGCGTGACCCCATAGACAGAAGCCCACCAGGCTCCCCCGTCCCTGGGATTCTCCAGGCAAGAACACTGGAGTGGGTTGCCATTTCCTTCTCCAATGTGTGAGTGAAAAGTGAAAGTGAAGTCGCTCAGTTGTGTCTGACCCTTAGCGACCCCACGGACTGCAGCCTACCAGGCTCCTCCATCCATGGGATTTTCTAGGCAAGAGTACTGGAGTGGCTTGCCATTGCCTTCTCCGTATCTGTATTATAGGATTGAGTAAATCAGTATGCTGTATGACAACTCACGACGTGGATCCTGCCTACAAGAACATACATTGATTGGCCCACACAGTGTTTTTAAAATATCTAGATTTATGACTTCTCCCTGAAAAATTGGAAGATCTGACAACCTAGGCAGCAACTAGCTAGATGGACTTGTGCTCTGCCGTTAACTAGAATCCGTACCACTAATCCTGAATGTGTCAGTTGCCATTTATCACCACACTTGCACAATTACCCAGTTACTTAGCTCATTTATGTTCCTATCCAGCAACTGAACGTTTGGAATATCTAATTTATAACCATCAGTCTATGTCTCTTTCTCTATGTCTGGTGCAGCTAAGGTAAAAATGAGTAGGTAGGTAGAACAATCAGCTCTTTTTTTTCCAGAAACCATTACGTATTCATGTCTTCATTTTATGCAATATTAGTCTACTCTCTGCTGAATCTTATTTACTTCACCTCCCAGTGCCTTGAGACTGCTTTGATCACTTCTGTCTGCAGTAGTGTCTTCTGAAGTCTTCTGAACGCTTATTTTCTCCACCACTATAAATTTATTATAGTAGAGATTTAGAAAACCTCATTCAATTTAAAAAATTGTGTGCCTATGAAGAAGCCTTTGATTAACCTTTCCTTAGTATGGTTCATAAGTTCATTTTTTCAAAGAAATGCATATATTTTTGTCATTTTGAAAAGAAAGTGTTAGTAACTTACAGTTTTGTTTCCCTAGTTGGTCTTTGGACATTAAATTTAAATATTGTTTTCTTTGCTTTCAGTTACAGATGAGGACACAGTAAAGAGGTACTTTGCCAAGTTTGAAGAAAAGTTTTTCCAAACCTGTGAAAAAGAACTTGCCAAAATCAACACATTTTATTCAGGTAAGCAGTTTTTTGGTACAACATACAGGAGACAATTTCTGCTGCTAAGGAAGGAGAAACTCTACCATGTCATTGTTGAAACTTCTGATCATTTTTAGATTGGGGCTTTTCCTGCTATACTGCAATTAAGGGGTATTTACTTTAGCTGAGGTAGGAATACATATGGTACTTCGCTCTTTGAACTTTGTATGGTCATTGCCCAATTCTCTTGCAGTTGTAAGGATTTCAGGAACTCATTATGAATCAATATTTTGATAAAGCTTCACCATGGCCCATTCCCAAGTATTAAAGAGTCAGAAACATGGTTTTACCATTTCTCTCAGAGCTTAATTACATAGCTGCAGCTTATTAACTATGTCACTTTTAATGCCTTTCCATCGCATGAAACACTCATATGTGTCTCTCTAGGATATGGCCTCCAGAGTGGCATCTACCAGATGCGATTGGAGTTGAGATGAAAATTTCTATTTCTTTGCGTCTGACCCTTTAACATTTTGTTTGTATATATATTTACCCCCTACTCCTTTAACATCCATCTGCTTTTCCACCTCACAGAACTCTAAATCCTTGACTCCTTCATTCTGCTCCAGTTGACCAGGATCCTCCCCAAATTACTTTCGTTTCTATCAGTCCTTGTGCTTTTAATCCCTTCACCCTCGCTGCCTTATATTGATTGCTTCTGCCTGGCAAAACTCCAGCTGTAGTTTTACCAGCCTTTTACCTTCTTCATTCCTACCCCCAGGCTGCTTAGGACAGTTGGGGAAAAAAAAACAAACATATAGTGAAACAAATGTGAACCACTGTAAATTCATTATTGCATTCTTAACTATGTTCTCAGAGCTGCCTGTGAGTCCTGCTTTGCCCTTTTCCATACTCCAGAGTGCTTTTCTAGACCCCATACCATTTTCTTGAATTACCTGACACAACTATCCTTCCTATCATGTTCATTATACATCCTTCTTTACAAATAAAAATAAAGACTTTCAGTTCCTATTGATGTGTAATACTTATGCAGATCTATGCCACTCCCCTACCCTCAAATACCTATAGACATTCTTACCCTTATTTATTTTCCTCCAATATTTGTAGAAAAGATATATCTCCTCAGTCCATGGCAAATTCTATAACTAATGACTGAGTTTCAGCTCCTGGAAACCTTGTTCCAGAAATTATTTCCTCTAAGACTTATTGAATAAATAGCCTCCTTAGTAAGTCACTTCTTTAAACAGTAAATAAATTTAAAAAGGAAGCAAATACCTAAACTCTGTGTTTTCCTTCTCATTTTTCACTTACAGCTGGATTTCTTCCTAGGCAGAGGGAGTAGTTTATGCAAAGGCAGGAGCTGTGAAAGGGCATAGTATATATACATGTCCTTTTCACTTTGTTACAAGTATGTAGAAGGCAGAGACAGAACAGAAATATTATTTGACACCATGCAAAGGCATAGTTTTTCAACAAGGGTTAAAAATGTACAGCCGAAATTACAGTGTTCAAAGAAATTAGACTAGGAAGTAAGAGGATAAAGAGGAATCAGGATATAGACAGGTGAGAGGGCAGCCATATAATGTAGAGTGAGGAAAATGGAGACTAAAAGAGGAAGGCATTTACAAAGGAAAGAGTATTTAGACTAAGAAAAGTCCATTGGATATGATCTAAAGTTGTAAATGAGAAACATACAAAGTCAAGTTCATTAGCATTTTTCTTTTATTCTGTGAAGGCTCTCTGAACCCAACTCTAATTAAGTATAAATTAGATTACAAAAAATAGGTAATGTTTTTTGATTTCCAAAGAAAATTAAATATCTGCTCTTAGCAATAGTTACATACTTAATATATTTTGAGTTACAATAAAAAATGCATGCAAGGCTTCCCTGGTTGCTCACTAGTAAAAAATCCACCTGCCAATACAGGAGACATGAGTTTGATCCTTGATCTAGGAAGATCCCACATGTCACAGAGCAGCTAAGCCCATGTATCCCAACTATTGAGCCTGTGCTCTAGAGTCTGGGAGCCACAATTATTGACCCCATGTGCCCTAGAGCCCATGCTTCACAACAGGAGAAGCCACTGCAGCGAGAAGCCCACACACAACTAGAGAGTAGCCCCCACGTGCCACAACTAGAGAAAAGCTTGCACAGCAACAGACTCAACACAGCCAAAAATAGTTATTTTTTTAATACATATAAATTATGACCTCATCATACAGACAGATGTGTGTGTTTTGTATATGTTTGCAAACATCTGTATATGTGTGTATGTGCAATATATTTTATTAAAAATATTCTGATGAGATAATACTTATTCTTTATTCTCGTTTTGAGTTTTTAAATGCTGATTTATTATACACTAAATTGCTTTCATGATCGCATATTGGGTTATAACCCTCAGTTGGAAAAATGATATCTTAGACTTGGTTACTTTTCAAAGATAATTTTAGGCTTTCTACTATTTAAAATTTGGGAGCTATGATTTAATAACTTTATATCTCTGTGTGTATTGGCAGAGCCATTGGAGCATGTCTCTTGATGTCATTAAGCAGTAGGTACAAATTGATAATCTTCAGACTGACTTTTTGCCAGGTCAAGAAGTAATGGGTAATATGAAGACATGACTGACAGAAATAGAATTTGGCACTTATCCTAGATGGTATCATTTTTCTCCTTAGTTAGCCTCCTTCTCCGTGGCAGATTGTCTTGTAGACTGCAAACCTCAGATATTAGGACACATGAAAAACTGTAAATGATACAGGGATGAGTTAATGTTTTAAACCCTACCTCTACCCAGTCACATCTCACAAATTGTTTAATGGTCAGTTAAAAATGGTTGTTTTTAAAGTGAGATCTAGCATTGATTAAGGGCTTCCCAGGTAGTTAAGTGGTAAAGAAATCTGCCTGCCAAGGCAGGAACCACAGGAGATGTGGGTTTGATCCCTGGGTTGGGAGTAATCCCTGGAGGAGGAAATGGCAACCCACTCCAGTATTCTTGCCAGGATAATCCCATGGCAGAGGAGCCTGGTGGGGTCACATGGGGTCACAAAGAGTTGTACACCACTGAAACCTTGAAGTACCCCCCAAAAATGCTATAAAAGTCAAACCAATGAAACAGTATGAATACTACTAAAATATAGATGCTTATTTTCATACCAAGTCTATCACCTACAAATTGTTTTTTTGATTTTTGAACTTTATTACTTCCTATGCATCGACGTATATACCTGTAAAATGAGCAAAGTGATTCTCAGCCCTCTAGGGTTTCACATGTAAACAGTCAGAAACTGTTCTTTCAATATTTCAGAAAACCTAATGTAAGTTTTTTATTTATTACATATTTTAAACTAATAAGATAGAAGTGTTTTTTAGAGTTACAGATTAAATCTTCAATATTTGAAGGCCATGGGAAGAGAGGGAAATTTTTTAAAGGTGTCCTTTTGATGATAACATTTTTGCTTATCCCTGACCTAGAAGTCTTCCAGCTATTTTCTATTACTGAAAATGGTATCAGTCAATACAAACTGAAGGTTGTAGTGCTAGAAACTTTTTTTTTTATGACAGCCAGTACTGTTCTTTTCCATTGGGAGTACAAGTTACTTCATGTCACAAATTTCTCTTTTCTTGAACCAATTTGCTTTCTCCCTCCATTCAAAATACTTGGCTTCTAAGGACTATTTTTGTGTGCCTGCATTTGAAAGAATCTTAGACTGTACCTGTTACTTTCAGTATTCCACAGTTAAAACAGGGAAGTCCTTTTAATTGGTTGGAATAATTTATTTTATTTTTTTAAGTGTTCACAGCAACTTTATTTATCATATGTCAAACTAAAACAACCAAATATTAATCAGCAGGTAAGTGGTTGAACATATAGTTTATCCTTACAACGAATACTTCTCAGCAGCAAAAAGCAACACGTTACTAGAACACATAGCAATATGGAGGCTCTTAAAAATGTTCACAGACTTAGAGAATGCTCTGTTTAAAATCAGTAACCAACAGGAACCTTCTGTATAGCACAGGAAACTGCTCAATGCTGTGTGACAGTCTGGATGGGAGGGGAACTTGGGCGAGAATGGATAATGTACGTGTATGACTGAGTCCTTTCCCCATTCACCTGCAACTATCACAACACTGTTTGCTAATCGACCATACCCCAGTACAAAACAAAAAGCCCCAAAATAATTGTCCTGCAGAGCAAAAGAAGCCAAACACCAAAGACTATACATTATATCATTTAACTTACATTAAGTTCTAGAAAAGACAGTGCTTACCTTTAGGCATATAATGGCAGAAAATAAGGAATTTCCTAGTTGGGATGGGGGGGGGGGGATGGTCAGTAATTGAAACCAAATGGATATGAGGGAACTTTCTGGCATGAAATATTCTATTTCTTGACTATAGTGGTGATGAGTCAAAACTCATCAAGCCATATACTTAATACATGTGCATTTAATTCTATTTAAGTTAGACCTCAAAAGAGTTTATTTAAGTGTCCAATTATTTCTGATTCCATATGCCCAGAAATCAGCAGTCAAGGGCAGGAATTACTCTGCTCTGGAAGTAACTGTTTTACATTATCAAAAGTATGTAGGGCTGCTCATGCATGTGAGGACAGAGATACAACCTAAACTAACCTTTTCTTACTCTTTTCTTCTTTCTTTCCTCTTCCTTCCTCCTTGCTTTTCTTTTTGTTTCTTTCTAAGACTGAAAGCATGGGGAATGCCCAGTCATGGGTAAAATAGTTTCAGGATTGAATCTTCACAAAAAAGTATACTATCATCTAAATTAGTGTTCTTTTAAACAATTGTAACTTGCAACCCAATAACTGGTGACTGCTGTGGGGTCATCACAAGCATTTTTTTAAAATATGAATAGGATTATAGATTGAGGGCAAGAGGAGAAGGGGCAGCAGAGGATGAGATGGCTAGATAACATCACTGACTCAGTGGACATGAGTTTAAGCAAACTCTGGGAGATAGTGAAGGACCGGGAGGCCTGGCATGCTACAGTTGATGGTGTTGCAAATAGTTGGACATGACTTAGTGACTGAACAATAGCAAGAGAATATAGTAGAATGGAAAATATCAGAGTACATCTAATATATTTCTTTACTAATTTTATCTGTTAAACTTTATGATGCTTGTTATTATAGAGTTTTGCAAAGTACTATGGAAACAAACATGAAGATGCATAAATGCAAACATTTAAATTTGCTCTTTGAAAATGGGTGGGCATTTGCCAAATTTTGGCGAAGTGTGTTTGGGAATGGCTTTGTGAGAATTGGAGTACAGTGTTCCAAGAAAAGGAAAAAACCTATCCAGATGCATAATGCATTAAAGTCCATAAAATATTTTGGGGTAAGGAGGATAACAGCTAGTCAGCTGAGGCTGGAGTTGTAAGAAAATTAGTGCTATTGATTAGAGAGAAAAGAATGAAAGAATAGGATATTATTTTCACACATAGAGGTTTTAAGGCTAAAAGAGGTTATAAGAATTTCAGGTCGTAAGAATTCCACATAAAAGCAGTGCAAAAATTGCATTTAATGTAACAAGATTAACTGAATCATCTGTAATGGGTCAACATTCTCATAAACTTACTTCGTATCTCAGTAACAGTGAAATCCATAAATTGAATCTGCAAGATGATAATATTGAAAGACAAACAAATAATAAAAGTGTTCTAAGACATTTATTTTATTTAATCAAGAATTATTCTTCAATTGCATAACAACATAATAGCTTTGCTATTTTGAAAATGCCTTGTATTTCTAAAATAACTTTTCTGAAAGTAAAAAATATGTATACAAATCTCATTAAAATTAAAATAGATCTTGATAACCTTTTTTTAGCTCTTTGGGGGATTCAGGCGCTTGAAAGTTCTTGAATGGTTATTGGAAATTTTTATCAAATATTTTATTATATGAGAGGTTATGGAATAAGCAGATATTATAATAGTAATCTGTTCTTAGAGTGTGACTTGGTTCACTGGCATGAATAGAAATTGGAATTTACTGCCAAAATAGACAATTTTCATCAGTATTTATAAAATTACTTAGGAATATTCATTTTTATTTTTTATAACTATTGATAAACCAAATATATTTTATATGCATATGTAATACTTTTTTCTAGATTCTGTGTTATTCCATTTATTTAAGCTTTTGGGGTAGCTTAGCTGGTAAAGAATCCGCCTACAATGCAGGAGACCTCAGTTCAATTCCTGGGTTGGGAAGATCTCCTGGAAAAGGGATAAGCTACCTACTCTAGTGTTCTTGGGCTTCCCTGGTGGCTCAGATGGTAAAGAATCCACTTGTAATGCACCTGGGTTCGATCCCTGGGTTGCGAAGATCCCCTGAAGAAGGGAATGGATACCCACTCCAGAATTCTGGCCTGGAGAATTCCATGGACAGAGGAGCCTGGCAGGCTTACAATCCATTGGGTAGGAAAGAGTTGGCCATGACTGAGCAACTTTCACATTTTGAAGCTTTTTGGAGGTCTGACTTTAGAAAACGGTGATATCATTACAGAATAGACTTGGACACTTGGTGTCAAAAAAGCAGTGTTTCTCATCCTTTTAAAACTTGTGCCCCTTTGGGTAAGTTTAGAACTCTCACACTGTAACTGTAGTAATATTTTTTTCAAATTCCATATGCTTTATCCTCCGCACTTCCACCTAGGGATTCTCCCTCATATGCTCTTCTAGATAGTCTTGTCCTTGAGAAAGAGAATCACTAGTTTAAAGAAAGTAACAAAATAACCCTTGAAGTTTTTATTTTTTCTTATGTCTGTGTAGGAACTTGAATTAGTAGAGAGAACTTTTTTCCTACATATCCATTCATTCATGCAACAAACATGGATTAAGCCCACGGTTGCAAAGATGAAGATGATAGTCCACACAAAACTCATATGTGAATCTTAACAGCAGCATAATTTATGTAGTAAAAAGACTTAAAAGTGAAGTCATTCAGTCATGTCCAACTCTTTGTGACACCATGGACAGTAGCCTACCAGGCTCCTCCATCCATGGGATTTTCCAGGCAAGAATACTGGAGTGGGTTGCCATTTCCTTCTCCAGGAGATCTTCCCGACCCAGGGATTGAACCTGGGTCTCCTGCATTATAGGCAGATGCTTTACCGTCTGAGCCACCAGGGAAGACCTAAAAAGACTTAAAAACAATCCAAATGTCCATGAACTGATGAATATTTAAAGAAAATGTGGTATATTCATATGGTGAAATACAGTTTAGCAATGAAAGGATACATAGAATATGAAAATTTTCAGATGCAAAGTAAAACATATACTTAATATGGCTATAGACATAAAAGAGTGTATAAATGATAATAAAATCGCTTACACTATGAATTGGGTAGACTTTTAAGAAGAATTTATAAACTGGAAGATAGAGCTGAAGTAGTTACTCAGAGTGCAACACAAAGAGATGGAGAGGTCTGTGCAAGACAGAACAGGGTGGCCAAGGGTTGGCAGTTGATAGCCATGATTTTACTTTTCCACTACCCAGTCCATAGTTCCTTTGCCCTCAGCCAGTATCTTAGCTGGTGAGGGTTCTTTACCAGGTGGGATAACCCAGACTTTAATTCTTAAATGGGCTGAATCCTCAGTAATTCTGTCTTTTTTGGATTGCTTTAGTTTTCAGTAACTTTTATTATTGATCATTAAAGTCCTAGGATGTGTTCCAGAGAGTCTCCTGGGTTGCAGACACAATCCTCCTTGCTACTCTTGTGTTACCTGTTCCCCTTGGTAGTCAGAAACACTTTAACCAGTAAACCCCTTTGCCTTCTGGTTCAGTGGTATCATGAGCCCAAAATGGCCAGATGGAAGTCTCACCTTCCAATTCAATAGAACCATTGTTGTGCTCCTGTGAAAGAAGCATTTCCCTTTGAGAACTAACCAATACAACTCAAGTTGCAGGTTGGGAAGCAGAAATTCAGTTCAGTTCAGTTTAGTCGCTCATCAAGAGGCTCTTTAGTTCTTTTTTGCTTTCTTCCGTAAGGGTGGTATTATCTGTGTATCTGAGGTTATTGATATTTCATATAATAGAGAAGGGAGCTACTCCTACTTCCACCTGCTGATTCCTAGATTATGTTTTGGCTGCCTTTCTGTCTGACTTACTTCACTTGCTATAATAATCTCTCAGTTCGTTCATGTTGCTGCAAATGGAAATAATTCATTCTTTATGGCTGAACAATAATTATATCAATATACCATATTTCTCTTACCATTCACCAGTTAGAGGACATTTGGGTTGTTTCCACTTTTTGATTATTATGAATACCAGTTTGTGTATATGTACAAGTTTTTGTGTGCATGTATATTTTCAGTTTTCCTGGGTGTATATTAGGAGTGGAATTGCTGGATCTTAAGATAACTCTTTGGCTACAAAGAATATAATCAAATCTGATTTCGTTGTTGACCATCTGGTGATGTCCATGTGTAGAGTCTTCTTTTGTGTTGTTGGAAGAGGGTGTTTGCTATGACCAGTGCGTTCTCTTGGCAAAACTCTATTAGCCTTTGCCCTGCTTCATTCCGTGCTCCAAGGCCAAATTTGCCTGTTACTCCAGGTGTTTCTTGACTTCCTACTTTTGCATTCCAGTCCCTTATAATGAAAAGGACATCTTTTTTGGGTGTTAGTTCTAAAAGGTCTTGTAGGTCTTCATAGAACCGTTCAACTTTGGCTTCTTCAGTGTTACTGATTGGGGCATAGGCCTGGATTACTGTAATATTGAATGGTTTGCCTTGGAAACGAACGGAAATCATTCTGTCATTTTTAAGATTGTATCCAAGTACTGCATTTCGGACTCTTTTGTTGACCATGATGGCTACTCCATTTCTTCTAAGGGATTCCTGCTCACAGTAGTAAATATGGCTCAGATCATGAACTCCTTATTGCCAAATTCAGACTGAAATTGAAGAAAGTAGGGAAAACCACTAGACCATTCAGATATGACCTAAATCAAATTCCTTATGATTATACAGTGGAAGTGAGAACTAGATTTAAAGGACTAGATCTGATAGATGGAGTGCCTGATGAACTCTGGACGGAGGTTCATGACATTGTACAGGAGACAGGGACCAAGACCATCCCCATGGAAAAGAAATGCAAAAAAGCAAAATGGCTGTCTGAGGAGGCCTTACAAATAGCTGTGAAAAGAAGAGAAGCAAAAAGCAAAGGAGAAAAGGAAGGATATAAGCATCTGAGTACAGAGTTCCAAAGAATAGCAAGGAGAGATAAGAAAGCCTTCCTCAGCGATCAATGCAAAGAAAGAGAGGAAAACAACAGAATAGGAAAAACAAGAGATCTCTTCAAGAAAATTAGAGATTCCAAGGGAACATTTCATGCAAAGATGGGCTCAATAAAGGACAGAAATGGTATGGACCTAACAGAAGCAGAAGATATTAAGAAGAGGTGGCAAGAATACACAGAAGAACTGTACAAAAAAGATCTTCACGACCAAGATAGTCACGATAACATGATCACTGACCTAGAGCCAGACATCTTGGAATGTGAAGTCAAGTGGGCCTTAGAAAGCATCACTACGAACAAAGCTAGTGGAAGTGATGGAATTCCAGTTGAGCTATTTCAAATCTTGAAAGATGATGCTGTGAAAGTGCTGCACTCAATATGCCAGCAAATTTGGAAAACTCAGCAGTGGCCACAGGACTGGAAAAGGTCAGTCTTCATTCCAATCCCAAAGAAAGGCAATGCCAAAGAATGCTCAAACTACCACACAGTTGCACTCATCTCACACGCTAGTAAAGTCATGCTCAAAATTCTCCAAGCCAGGCTTCAGCAATATGTGAACCGTGAACTTCCAGATGTTCAAGCAGGTTTTAGAAAAGGCAGAGGCGCCAGAGATCAAATTGCCAACATCCGCTGGATCATGGAGAAAGCAAGAGAGTTCCAGAAAAACATCTATTTCTGCTTCATTGACTATGCCAAAGCCTTTGACTGTGTGGATCACAATAAACTGTGGAACATTCTGAAAGAGATGAGAATACCAGACCACCTGACCTGCCTCTTGAGAAACGTGTATGCAGGTCAGGAAGCAACAGTCAGAACTGGACATGGAACAACAGACTGGTTCCAAATAGGAAAAGGAGTACGTCAAGGCTGTATATTGTCACCCTGCTTATTTAACTTCTCTGCAGAGTACATCATGAGGAACGCTGGGCTGGAAGAAGCACAAGCTGGAATCAAGATTGCCGGGAGAAATATCAATAACCTCAGATATGCAGATGACACCACCCTTATGGCAGAAAGTGAAGAGGAACTCAAAAGCCTCTTGATGAAAGTGAAAGAGGAGAGTGAAAAGGTTGGCTTGAGCTCAACATTCAGAAAGCAAAGATCATGGCATCTGGTCCCATCACTTCATGGGAAATAGATGGAAAAACAGTGGAGACAGTGTCAGACTTTATTTTTTGGGCTCCAAAATCACTGCAGATGCTGATTGCAGCCATAAAATTAAAAGACGCTTACTCCTTGGAAGGAAAGTTATGACCAACCTAGATAGCATATTAAAAAGCAGAGACATTACTTAGCCAACAAAGGTCTATCTAGTCAAGGCTATGGTTTTTCCCGAGGTCATGTATAGATGTGAGAGTTGGACTATGAAGAAGGCTGATCGCCGAAGAATTAATGCTTTTGAACTGTGGTGCTGGAGAAGACTCTTGAGAGTCCCTTGTACTGCACGGAGATCCAACCAGTCCATTCTAGAGGAGATCAATCCTGGGTGTTCATTGGAGGGACTGATGCTAAAGCTGAAACTGCAATACTTTGGCCACCTCACGCGACGAGTTGACTCACTGGAAAAGACTCTGATTCTGGGAAAGGTTGGGGGCAGGAGGAGAAGGGGATGACAGAGAATGAGATGGCTGGATGGCATCACCGACTCTGTGGACATGCGTTTGAGTGAACTCCGGGAGTTGGTGATGGACAGAGGGGGCCTGGCGTGCTGTGATTCATGGGGTCGCGGAGAGTTGGACACGACTGAGCGACTGAACTGAAGATAACTCTATGTTTTAACTTTTTGAGAACCTCTAAACTGTTTTCCAGATTACAAAGCAGCTTGTACCATTTTGTAGTCTCACTCTTGCTGCTGCTGCTAAGTCACTTCAGTCGTGTCCGACTCTGTGTGACCCCATAGACGGCAGCCCACCAGGCTCCCCCTTCCCTGGGATTCTCCAGGCAAGAACACTGGAGTGGGTTGCCATTTCCTTCTCCAATGTGTGAAAGTGATAAGTGAGAGTAAAGTCGCTCAGTCGTGTCTGACCCCCAGCGACCCCACGGACTGCAGCCCACCAGGCTCCTCCATCCATGGGATTTTCTAAGCAAGAATACTAGAGTGGCTTGCCATTGCCTTCTCCGAGTCTCACTTTTAGCAGCTCTTAAATCTGTGTCATCAATCTTCATCTGTAAAAAGAAAGAGTACACAAGGTTTTGCAGGGGGTTAAGTGTGGGCTAGAATGAAAGGAGGCTATTACACTAAAACATGTTTTTCCTGTCTCTTTTTAAATATTACAATGCAGTATTTTTTCCCTAGAAATTTTAGGGAAGCTAATTAGTAAAAATTCAGAAGTCAATGAGAATTTTTACAAGTTTTTTAATCTTGATGATATGACCGTTCTGTTTTATTCCTTATAGAAAAGCTTGCAGAGGCTCAGCGCAGGTTTGCTACCCTTCAGAATGAGCTTCAATCATCACTGGATGCACAGAAAGAAAGTACTGGTGTTACCACGCTGCGACAACGCAGAAAACCAGTCTTCCACCTGTCCCATGAGGAACGTGTCCAACATAGGAATATTAAAGACCTTAAACTGGCCTTCAGCGAGTTCTACCTCAGTCTTATCCTGCTGCAGAACTATCAGGTACTTCAGTTCTTACCATGGAACCTTTAAATGATTGAGAAATTATAATAAACAGAATTACCTTGAGCTATACTAATGTGTCAGCCCAAAAAGGGAAATTCTTAGCATGTTATTCTTTCAATTCTTATTGGAATTTCATTTATTCTTAAAATCAGATATCAGAAATGATAAAATAATGTTAACAAGGCTTAGGTTTTTGAAGATCATTTTTCCCACACCTTTTTATACAGTATTCAGGAGTAACCCTTGACTCAAAGAATAATAGTCTGCTACTTATTTTTAGAGGCATCTCTAAGTAGTAAGTAGAAGTAAGAAATAATATATATCTACCCATTCATTACTATCTACCTAAGAACATTTGTACCCCCCCGTATAGCAAAATTTCCATAAATGCAACTGGACAATTAACTTTCCTGCAACTAACACAAATAATGTAAAAGATACTGACTTTTCAACTTGCCACTAAGAGCCCTCTCAGTTTTATTATCTGCAGTATGACTATTAAAAAAAAAAAACTTGCAAAAGAAAATTTTAAAACCCAGTCTCAAAAGTTGAGCTACTATGTATAGTAACGTAGAAATTCATGGCATTTATTCATTTGTAATTCTTTATAAATTTGTTTATATAGTTAAATCTGTAAAGAACATATTGAAAAACATTATTTGTTCAATAATAAATACTTAAATAGGCGAAAGCATCTCCCAAATCTTTAAAGAGACCTTATGTGCTGTTGTATTTCCATTTTATTCTTGTCACTACTACTTCTAATCTAGTTAATATCATCACTATATAAAAATTATATATTATATAATAAAAATTACATGGATAAATATTGGAATTTTAAAATAAAATGTAATTATAGTGTCATGTCTGCAGTAATGTTCAGTCCTTAATGCATGTATTTATTTCCATCTTTCCCTTTCATAATTCTACTTTCTTTAGCATTCCATATTTTATTAATATGCTTGCTGTTATGGGGAAGTATTCTTATTAAATTTTATTTTATTAATTTTGCCATAAGTTTTTGTTTTGGGTCATTATTAATAAAAGCTTCTGGAAAAATAATGAATTTGTAAAAATTATTATCTATCTTTTATCCTTTGAGACTACCTATACTGTAAAAATACATTTATTTTGCAAATGAGGAGAAAGGAAAATGTATTATAACCAGTCTTCAGATCATGGGGTATCCTCCCCAAGGGGAGTTTAAAATGATCTATTAAAATATGAAAAAAAAGTATTAACAAACCAGCAAGCATGCAAAACCTAATTTAGAGTGACTGCTCTTTTTTTTTTTTTTTACTGATGGGGATATATGATGAAGAAATTTGGGAGATCTGTTTTAAAGAAACTTGCAAATCCACAATTTTGTGCTTTTTTTTGTCTGTTGATCAAAGAACAATAGAATTTGAGAATATAGAAAAGTATAGTATTTTTATATTGTTGAAATGGAGGAAAAGTACAAGTTCCTACCCATTATCAGCAAAACCCTATAAATATGATCACTTCTTTTCCACTGGCTCTTTGCACGCCCATCCCCAAACAGAATGTATGAAAACAAAATGAAAGTTAAGAGATGACAGTTCATTTTCCATGCTTGTTTGTACATGTTTGCAGAGTAGGGAGGAGATGAATAGGTATACCAGTCCTTTAAAAAGCAAAGAACTAATAAATGTGTTCAGTTTATGATATATCCAGAATATTTTCTGAATATATTCTTTTGATCAAAGAAGCAAAATAATATAAATTAGCTATTTTGAAAAGAGTTGTACATAGGAAAATGGAAATGAAAATGTTTTGAGTTTAGGACTTCCATTAATTTACATGAAATAAAAATAATAGGATTCATAATCTAGAGTTTCTTTGTATTACTAATAGCATACTACCTTGAAATGAATAAGTGAAGTAAGAAAGATGAGTCTTTTTATAATAAATGCTTTTATAAAAGCATTGCCATTTCCCTTGGTGCTCAATCTTCATTCATCTCAGTCAGTGAAAAGTGCTTATTGTTTTTCATTTTATCTTATAGTGATAGAAATTATAGTAGTGTTTCTTATTTCTTTCTGTAGAATCTGAATTTTACCGGGTTCCGAAAAATCCTTAAAAAGCATGACAAAATCCTGGAAACATCTCGTGGAGCAGATTGGCGAGTGGCTCATGTAGAAGTAGCCCCATTTTATACATGCAAGAAAATCAACCAGCTCATCTCTGAAACTGAGGTACAGTTATCTCACTTATATACCACATACTTTCGATAACATTAAAGTCTTATTTTAAATGAAGTAATTCTTCATTTTTATTCTCCTTTTGTTGTTAGTTGCGTTAAATACATATATTCTTACTCATGATTTGTTCTTTTGCTTTATTCAGTATATATTCATCAAGAATATATCAGAATACCATATATATTAATATAAATGGTTCAGAATTATTTATGCATTACTCAAGTTTAGTATAACCTGCATAAATATTTAACAATGTGTCTTTTAGGCTGTAGTGACCAATGAACTTGAAGATGGTGACAGACAAAAAGCTATGAAGCGTTTACGTGTTCCCCCTTTGGGAGCTGCTCAGGTTAGTATTTGTTTGCAGTTGTGCAGTTGGTTCATGTGACCTATTATCAACACAGTCTGTTAGGGGGCTTCCCAGGTGTTGCTAGTGGTAAAGAATCCACTTACCAATGCAGGAGAAGCAAGAGATCAGGGTTCACTCCTTGGGTCAGGAAGATCCCCTGGAGTAGGAAATGGCAACCCACTACAGTATTCTTGCCTGGAAAATTCCATGGACAGAGGAGCCTGGTGGGCTACGGTCCATGGGGCTCCAAAGAGTTGGACCTGACTGAGCATGTGTGTACGCACGCACGCACACACACAGACACACAGAGTCTGTTAGGTGATAAAATATACAGGTTTCATTACTTTAAAAAATGTTTCACCCAAAGTTTGTGAGTACTTATTACTACTGTTATTCTCATTTTAAAAAATCAGATGCCAGATCTCACTCCATAATAAATTATAATGTCTTCTGCCCTTTCTCTTCTTACCCTGTACTACTGCTCTTGTTTATTCTGACATGCTAACTTTGTCTGAGCAAATAATTAAGATGAGATATTTATTTGATGATATGAAAGTGGAGGGGTCAAGATATTCTGGGCTACTACTTAACTTTCATCCAAAATGTAATAGTTATCATAAAAAACCATCTGTTAAATGATATCTACATAGTAGTTAAACCAAAAAACACTTTAAGTGATATCTTTTGTGTCATAAACATTTATTAGATATCCTAATAAATTTAAAAGGATTTAAATAATAGAAAGTGTGTTTTCTGACCACAATGGGATGGAAATCAATAATAAAAAGAGCTTCTTCATCCCTGTTAAAGGTGTTTATGGAAAACCTAAAACTGATATCATACTTAATGGTGGAACACTGAATGCTTTCTCCCTAACTGGGAACAAAAAAGTGTATTCATTTTTACCAGTTCTATTTAGCATTGTTCTGGAGGTTAGGGCCAGTGCCGTATGGTAAGCAAAATAAATTAAAGGCAATTAGATGAGAAAGAGAGAAGTAAAACTGGTGGATTGTTTTTTGTTTTTTGCTGATGACATGAGGACCTATATAGAAAATCCAGTGGATCTATAGAACAGCTACATGCACTAATTAGTGAGTTTATTAGCAAGGTCATGATGATTGTAAGATCAGTATATAGATATTTAGGGATAAATTTGACAGAAGATGTGCAACACTTTTATATTGAAAACTGTAAAACTTGATGGAGAAAAATTAAAGAAGACAAATGTGAGAGAAATTAGAAAACCAAGTATTTTAAAAATATTACTTCTTTCTAAGTTGATTCATAGATACATCACAAACAAACTCAAAATCTCAACAGACCTTTTTAAAAATAACTACTAAGCAAATTAAAAAATTTATGTGAAATTACAAAGGACCAAGAAGAGCCAAAACAACTTTGGAACAACTTAAGTTGAAGGATTAACACTATGTGGTATCAATACTAAAGCTACAGGAATCAGGACAGTGTGTTATTAGTGTCAGGATAGGCAAACAGATTAATGGAATAGAATAAAGAGTCCAAAAATAGACCAATAAATGTATGAACAGTTAATTGTCAATGAAGATGCAAAGGCACTTCACTGGAGAGAGAATCGTCTTTCCAACAAATGGTGCTAGAGTATTTGGCTTTCTTATGCCAAAAAATGGGACTTCCCTGGTGGCTCAGACGGTAAGGCATCTGTCTACAATGCGGGAGACAGGGTTCATTCCCTGCGTCGGGAGGATCTCCTGGAGAAGGAAATGGCAACCCACTCCAGTATTCTTGCCGGGAAAATCCCGTGGATGGTGGAACCTAATAGGCTACAGTCTGTGAGGTCACAAAGAGTCCGACACGACTGAGCGACTTCACTTTCACTTATGAAATGATATTCTGAAATGCCATTCAATTTAGAATCTCTAGTATATATTTACAAATTCACTTGAAGTTACTCTGGTTTAATACTGTAAATACTCATAAATGAGTATTCTTATTTTTACCATTGTCTCTAATTATATAGTACCAAATATGTGAACTCTAATTAAGTAATACTGACTTCCTAAATTTAAAGATGTGCACATTGTAAAAATGAAATTGCACTTAAATCTTTTTTATAAGAAAACTCAATGTTTATATAATTTAATGTTTTAGATCTTGATTTTCTTTATTTCGTGACACAAATTTCTATAAAATAATTAAACAGGCAACTCAATTCTAATATTATTAGAGAATGATGATTCTCCGGCTCAGATTTATCAAAATTCCCATCATAAAATATTTCTGTTTTCTCTGTAGGACTTTGAGGCCTGTAGTACTAATTTTATTATACTATATGTTTAATGTATTCAGTATTTTGCCCTGTACTCAAAATGCCGTTTCCCTCTCTCTACAGCCTGCACCAGCATGGACTACTTTTAGAGTTGGCCTATTTTGTGGAATATTCATTGTGTTGAATGTTACTCTTGTGCTTGCCGGTGAGTAGTTTAAATTTTGAATTAAATTATTCTTACTGATCTGTTTGTGTCATATTCTGTCCCTCTAACAAAGCTACCACCCAACTGCCAAAGCTACTGAAAGAGAAATCTGTCAGGGTTCAGTCTTTTGTTTGTATAAGTGATGGGAGAATGGGTGTTGGTTGCTTATTTTGGCTCGTTTTTCCTTTTGGATATAGTTACCCCTTTAAACATTGCTAGTTTATGACTCTTTATTCTCCACCATTCTCAGGGTTCAGTTATCAGGAACCCTAGCCCCCTTGATCACAGATGAGAGTAAATAAATATTACAAAATTTATGCACTAAATAAGCTCATTAACTTTGCTTTTTGGAGACTCTCATCATTTCTAGAACCTGTTTATAATTACTTTGCATATGATTTTTAAAAACTTGATTGTATAATATTCTATTCTATAGAATTTAAAAATTATAAAGAGATAGGAGGAATTGATGGAAACAAGTGCATTCCCAATGTCAAGAAATGATATAACAAAGAAGGCATAATCTTACTAAACCACCCAGCAGAATTTGACTTACCTCTCAGCAGCATTTGACATTGTAGATCACTTCTTGAAACCTTTTCTTCAGTTGATTTTGTTGGGAAACCACACTCTGCTGGTTTTCTTATTAAACTTCGCTAGCAGTTTTTTCCCAGTCTCTTTTGCTAGTTATTCTTTACTTTTGGCATCTAAATATTGGGGAGTACCTCTTGGGTTAACGTTCAAATCTTTCTCTTTCTATATGCATTTTCTAGCTAGGTGATCTTATTCAAGCCTATGGCTAAAATATCATCTTATATGCTAATAACTCCCAAGTTTTATACTTTTTCCTCTGAAATGATATCTCATTGGCTACTTAGATGTCTAATAAGCATCTTAAACTTAGATGGACAAATTTTTTTAATCACTAAATATGCTTTCTCTTCCATATAGCATCACCTCTCACCAGTTTCTCAGGCCAAAAACCTATAACCTTTCCCCTCATACTCATCTCCAATCCATCACCAAATCCTGTTGCCCTGTCCTCAGAAAAGTTCTGAATCTGTCCACCCCTACCAATACCATCCTTGTCTAAACAACCATTTGCTTAGTATACTGCAGCAACCTTCTGAACTTGTCTCTGTGCAACCACTCTTGCCTCCTTATAGTTACCAGTGTCTTTTTTTTTGCAATGCAGGTTAAATCTAGTATCTTCAGGGATGAATGGAGTTTCGTTCAGTTCAGTTCAGTTCAGTTCAGTCGCTCAGTCGTGTCTGACTCTTTGCAACCCCATGAATCACAGCACGCCAGGCCTCCCTGTCCATCACCAACTCCCGGAGTTCACTCAAATTTATGTCCATCGAGTCAGTGATGCCATCCAGCCATCTCATTCTCTGTCGAAATACTACAATAAAAAAGAACTTAGTCCTAGATTGGTTATCAAGCTGTTATGTAAAAAACACGACTTATTTTCAAAAGGCCTTGCCTGGGTTGCAGTCCCAGCTCAACTATTTGTTAATTATTAATTTGTTAATTGGCTTTAAGGACATCATTTAAGTTCTCCGAAACAATTTCCTCAATTGTTAAATGAGTTTAATACCTTAAATTTATAGCGTTGTATTAGAATTCATTCAACAAGTAAATTTTGGCTTCCCTGGTGGCTCAGAGGTTAAAGCGTCTGCCTCCAATGCGGGAGACCCGGGTTCGATCCCTGGGTCGGGAAGATCCCCTGGAGAAGGAAACGGTAACCCACTCCAGTATTCTTGCCTGGAGAATCCCATGGACAGAGAAGCCTGGTAGGCTACAGTCCACGGGGTCACAAAGAGTCGGACACGGCTGAGCGACGGAATGGAACAAAACGGATGATTAGGCTTGCTACCCTGAGTCTTAAGAGAATTACTTTCCTCATGAAGCTTATTGTTACATAAGGGAGATTGAGACATATTAAAACAATAATAATATACTACAAAATAGAACGTATTTTCTAAACAGGTCAAGGGAACAAGTGATTACTTTCAAATGAGAGCTTCAGGGAAGACTTTATTAAAGAAATGGTATTTATCCTGGGCATTGATGGAATAAAAGGCATTCCAAGAGAAAGAGACAAATGAGCAGAGATTTAGTTGGCCATTCTAGAGGGTGAAGCACAAGAGGAGGGAATAAGTTTTGAAGGAGAGAAGTGGTAAATTCACTTAAGGTGAAGAAGAGTATTAGATGATACAAATGAAAAGATACCTTGAAACCAGTTCATAGACATCAGCTAAGAGGTATAAGGAAAGCATTTATAGGTGTGAAGTACTACATCAATACGAAGTATATGTCGTATGAGATGGAAGTTGTTCTTTCTATAGGAAAAACCTTACTCATCTGTGTGTGAAATTCTTTTCTTTCCAAGATGAGCATGGTGTTATCATTATTACCATCATTAAATAAGACATAAGAATAGATAGATAAACTTCATTCTTTTATGTGAATGAATTGAAATGTTGTTTTCTTAAATTCAGGGACACGTTGGGGGTTGGTTTTCTTTCATATACATAGCCTGTGTTCTTGTGAGACAGTCTGATTTGTTTTCTAATGTGTGCTTTATGCATTTAGTATTGTACATTTATGTTCTCTCCCCTCAGAACTCTTCTTTGTTTAATCTTTGTGTGTCTGTGATATAAATTCAGTTAAAGCCAGCTCTCTATTCTTATTTATCTCCCAGCGGTTGCTTAAAAGATAACAGAGTTGAGAATTGAGAGAGAAACTCAGCAGTAGTAATGCATGTACAAGCATGATTCTTTTTCAAACATTGACATAAAAAAAATAGTGTGCATAATTGTTATAGTTCCTCAAGGGTACATGACCTAATATTTAATAATTTGTCTGAAACTCACGTATTCCAGATATTTAGTGTTATGAAGATGGAAAGTTACCTGCTCAGATTTTTTTTAAACTTTTTCTTGTAGTTTCCTAGTAACCTATACTTAATTGAGATAATAATAATATGTCACATTTCACTTTTTGGTTGAACAGAGTTAAGAGTTTGACCATTAAAAGTGCATGAAGGAAACCTTCTACACTGTTGGTGGGAATGTAAATTGGTACAGCCACTATGGAGAACAGTATGGAAGTTGCTTAAAAACTAAAAATAGGGCTACCATAGGATCTAGCAGTCCCACTGCTGGGTATAAACCTGGAGAAAATCATAATTCAAAAAGGTACATGTACCTCAGTGTTCATTGCAGCACTATTTACAGTAGCCAAGACATGGAGGCAGCCTAAATGTTCATTGACAGAGGCATGGGTAAAGAAGATGTGGTACATATATACAATGAATATTACTCAGCCATAAAAAAGAATGAAATAATGCCATTTGAAGCAACATGGACTAGAGATTGTCATACTGAGTGAAGTAAGTCAGACAGAGAAGAACAAATACCGTATGATACCACTTATATGTGTAATCTACAAATATTGTATAAACAAAGTTATTTATGAAACAGAAAAAGAGTTATACATGTAAAAATCAATCTTATGGTTAGTGGGGGGGATGGGAGAGAAGGATAAATTGGGAAATTGAGACTGACATATACACACTACTATATATAAAATAGATAACTAATAAAGACCTACTGTATAGCACAAGGACCTCTATTCAATACTCTCTAGTAACCTATATGAGAAAAGAATCTAAGAAAGAATGGATATATGTATGACTGATTCACTTTGCTACATAGCAGAAAGTAACACAACATTTTATGTCAACTATGCTCCAATAAAAAAAAAATTTTTTAAGTGCATATGAGTGTGAAATTGGAAGCACTTGCATACTAGTGGTGAAAGTGAAAGTCGCTCAGTCGTGTCCGACTTTTTGCGATTCACGTCCATGGAATTCTCCAGGCCAGAATACTGGAGTGGGTAGCCTTTCCCTTCTCCAGGGGATCTTCCCAACCCAGGGATCGAACCCAGGTCTTCCACATTGCAGGCAGATTCTTTACCAGCTGAGCCACAAGGGAACTAATGGTAAGAGTATTAATTGTTGCAATCTCTTTTGAAATTTGGCAGTATATATAAAAAATTTATAATAGAATCAGTTTGATTAAGCTTATTTATTATGCATATTAAACTTAAGCTATAAGTTTATCTTATAAGCATACTTGTACCTGAGTGCAAAGATATGTATGAAAGGAGGGTATTCATTGCCATTTGTTTATAATAGCAAAATTCTAAGAATGTCTCAGATGTCTATCAGGAACTGTTTAAAAAATATATATGACATTATTCCTATACAGTGGAATACCATGAAGATATTAAAGTGAATGAGTGGAAATGGGTATAGTACTTTGGAGAATTGCTTGGCAGTATCTACCAAAACTGAATATATGCGATACTGGGTTGTTTCTCCCTTTTGGCTAAAGTGAATTTTGCTGCTTTGAACACGTGTATACATGGATTTGTTTGGGTACCAGTTTTCAATTTTTTGAATATATATCTAGGAGTGGAATTGCTTAATTTTATGATAATGCTTTTTAACCTTCTGAGATGCCACCAAATCATTTTCTACAGAGGCTCCACCATTTTCTGATTCCACCAGCAATTTATGAGGATTCTGTTTTTTCCACATTCTCATCAATACTTGGGAATTTCCTTTTTTTTTTTTTTTAATTATAGCCATCCTAGTGGGTTTTAAGTAGTATTCTAATATGGTTTTGATTTGCATTTTTCTAATGACTAATGATAGTAAGCATCTTTTCATGTGTTTATTGGCTGTTTATGTATTTTCTTTGGAAAAATGTCTGTTCAAGTCATTTTGGTGGCTCAGACAAATAAAGAGTCTAACTGCAATGCAGGAGACCCAAGTTTGATTCCCTGAGTCAGAAAGAGCCCCTGGAGAAAGAAATGGCTACCCACTCCAGTATTCTTGCCTGGAGGATTCCATGGACAGAGGAGCCTGGTAGGCTACAGTCCATGGGTCATAAAGAGTCAGACACAACTGAGCAACTAACTGTTTCTTTCACTTTCAATGACTAATGATATTGAACATTTTTTCATGTGCTTATTGGCTGTTTTTATATTTTCTTTGGAAAAATATCTGTCCAAGTCCTTTGTCCATTTTTTAATTGAGTTGTCTTCATATTGCTAATTTGCTAGAGTTCTTTATATATTCTGGATACTAGACCCTTATCAGATACATAATTTGCAAATATTTTCTCCCATTTTTTAAGATTATCTTTTTCTTGTCTTGATAATGTCCTTTGGTATACAAATTTTTAAATTTTGATGAAGTCCAATTTATCTGTTTTTGATGTTGTGTTACTCATGCTTTTGGTGTCATATCTAAGAAGCCATTGCCAAATCCAACCAAAGTTCTACAGGTTTACCCATATATTTTCTTCTAAGAGTTCTGTAGTTTTAGCTCTTATATTTAGCTCATTCATCCATTTTGAACTAATTTTTGTACATGCTGTGAAGAATGGGGTCAACTTCATTCTTTTACATGTGAATAACCAATTGTCTCTGTACTATTTGTTGAAGAGAATATTCTTTTTCATTGAATAGTCTTGGCTGTCTTGTTGAAAATCAATCAACCATAGATGTATAAATTTTTTTTCTGAGCTCTCACTATATTTCATTTGTCTGTATGTCTATGTTTACACCAGTACTATATGGGAGTAAAATTTGAAATTGTGAGTTGTGAGTCCTCCACCTTTTTTATTCAGTATTGTTTTGGCTGTTATCTGGGGACCTCTTATAATTCCATATGAATTTGAGTATCAGTTTTTCATTTCTGCCAAAAGAAAAAAAGAGCCTTTAGAATTTTGATACAGGTTGTATTGAATCTGTAAAGTACTTTGAGTAACATTGCCATTTGAACAGTATCGCATCTTCCAATCCATGAATATGGGATTTCTTTCAGCAGTGTTTTGTAGTTTTCAGTGTACAAGTCTTTCACCTCCTTGGTTAGATTTATTCCTTGATGTTTTATTCTTTTGTTTCCTCTTGTAATTGAAATTATTTTCTTAATTTTGTTTGATTGTTCATTGCTGGTGTATGTAAGGACAACTGAATTTTGTGTGTTGATCTCATAGACTGCAATTTTGTTGCATTTATTAGTTTCTAGTAGTTTAACTGTGTATTCTTTGGGATTTGTACTTATTTTTGTTTCCTGACTGTTGTAATGTATATGTGTTCTTTGCTTGGGAATCAGTATATAAAACTATATACACATTAAAAAAATTTTTTTAACCACCTAACTAATCTTGTTACCATACTTACTCCTTTGCAATCTGTTCTTCACATGACAGATAGAGTTGCCCTTTAAAATTATTAGTCTGGTTTTATCACTTATATGCAAAACCTTTCATTGGCTTCATACATCTGAGTAAAAGCTTAAATCTTGACAAAGTACTACAAATCCTATCTCATGTACCTTTAGATAACTTTTTGCCACTTTACCTCTCATTCATTCCAGTCATAGTGGCTCTGGTCTTCTTCCTGTTCCTGGACTACACGAGGCTTATACATATCTTAGGGTTCTTTGTACTTTCCCTCTACTTGGAGCCTCCGTTCCTCCAGATACTCACACAAGTTAGTCTTTATTTCCTTCACATGAGTTAGTCTCTATTTCCTTCACACGAGCCAGTCTCTATTTCCTTAAGATTCCTGCAAATATCATCTTCCAACCACCCTACCTAAAATACACCTAACAGTCTCTATCCCTTTACTTTTTTCTTCAAAATTCTTATCTGATATTATATAGAACTTTCCTGAAGACAGTTATTTTGTCTGTTGCTCATTATTGAATCTCCATTTTTTAGAATTATGTCATACATAATGGGCATCCCGTAAACATTTGTCAAATTAATGAAAACATGAATTTTCATCAAGTAAAAGGAAAAAGAAACTGATACATACTGAATATTCATAATGGGTCAAACATTGTTTTAGCCATTAATGTTGTTCAGATTTAATCTTCTTAACAAACTTATGAGAGTAGATATTCTTCCCCATTGACCAACAAGGAAACTTAAGAGTTAGAAAAATTAAATATGCCCTAGTAAATTGAGGACTTGAAATCTGGTCTATAGTATTTGACTCCAAGTATAAAATTTCAAGTGAGTACTAACAGTAAACTTTACAGTTACTTGGAAAATTGAGAAATTGGTTGCCAAATTGAAATTTTTGGCACATAGGCTCAAAATGAAACATATTGATTCCATCAATTTATGAACAGATGAGAATCTGACTCTTAATGTAGAAATAGAATTGGTCAAAAGAAGGAACAAGGCCGTTTTCAAGTACAGGGAACAGCTTAAGTAGATATGAAAAGTGAATTTGTTCAAACAAAATAAAATTTATCAGGCGGTATTGCCAACCAAGGTCCGTCTAGTGAAGGCTATGGTTTTTCCCGTGGTCATGTATGGATGTGAGAGTTGGACTGTGAAGAAAGCTGATCGCCGAAGAATTGATGTTTTTGAACTGTGGTGTTGGAGAAGACTCTTGAGAGTCCCTTGGACTGCAAGGAGATCCAACCAGTCCATTCTAAAGGAGATCAGTCCTGGGTGTTCATTGGAAGGACTGATGCTAAAGCTGAAACTCCAATACGTTGGCCACCTCATGCGACGAGTTGACTCACTGGAAAAGACTCTGATGCTGGGAAAGGTTGGGGGCGGGAGGAGAAGGGGACGACGGAGAATGAGATGGTTGAATGGCATCACCGACTCTATGGACATGAGTTTGAGTGAACTCCGGGAGTTGGTGATGGACAGAGAGGCCTGGCGTGCTGTGATTCATGGGGTCACGGAGAGTCGGACACGACTGAGTGACTGAACTGAACTGAAGAATTAATTTAGGGGCACTATGGGATAAGTTTGGGGGAAGTGAGTTGGAGATCAGATTGTGAGGAACTTGAATCATGAGGCTCACATGTTTGAACATTATAATTATTGGAGAGCTCTAGGATAGTAATGATACTGAACATTTGTATGGGCATATGGACAGTTGAATGTAGTAATTTAAGAGCCTGGGCTTTGGAGCAAAACTGAGTTAAAATCCTGGCACTGCCCTATACTAGCTTGGTAACCCTGAGCAAATTATTTAACTTCTCTGTGCTGTAGTTTCCTTGTCAGTCAAATGGAGATAATAGTTTTTAACTCACAGAGCCATTGTGAAGATTAGATAAATTGTTATATGTAAAGATACAATCCTTAGCATATAGTAAATAAGCATTCTATAACTATTGTTGTCATTTATATAACATTTCAACTTTCACATTGCTTTCATGTATACTGTTTCTTATAATTTTCATAGTAACTCTGAAGTAGACATTACTGTATCCAGCTCAATGATGGCCAAACCAAAGCCAAAGAAGTTTTGTCATGCCAGAAATTCTCGGCTGAGCTGATGGTTCTAAGCTATTTCACCATGGACAAGTAGGCTGAAAATCAAATTGTCCAGAAAGTTATTCTGGTAGAATTTTGCATAGTGAAATGAAGAGAAGAACCTTGAAGCAAGTTTATCAGGCTCTTGAAATAACCTAGGATCGCATTTTGAATATTAAAAATTCCTCTGCCAGGGCAATATCATTGAGAAGAGAAAAGACAGTTAAAGGACATGTTGTAGATTTCCTGACTAACCAGTTAATTGATATTCTTTCAGCTATATTTAAACTTGAAACAGGTAGAAATATATGGCCCTTGATAAGAATCTATCGGGGTGGCTTTCTTCTGATTGAATTCCTTTTTCTACTGGGCATCAACACGTATGGTTGGAGACAGGCTGGAGTAAATCATGTGCTCATCTTTGAACTTAATCCAAGAAGCAATTTGTCTCATCAGCATCTCTTTGAGGTAATCAAACCAGATATAATATCCTATGAATACAGTTTTCATTAGCTATGTGGCTGGTCTAGTGGGTACTAAACTCTATTTTCTATTTGAAGGGGATTGTTGATAATAATTAAAGCATTTTTCTTATCTTTGTTTTATTAAAGATTTTCTCTGTAATGGAAAAATAATAAAAATAATTTTCTTTGTTTTTGTCTTTCCCATCCTTTATCAGATTGCTGGATTCCTTGGGATATTGTGGTGCCTGAGCCTTCTGGCATGCTTCTTTGCTCCAATTAGTGTCATCCCCACATATGTGTATCCACTTGCCCTTTATGGATTTATGGTTTTCTTTCTCATCAACCCCACCAAAACTTTCTATTATAAATCCCGGTTTTGGCTGCTTAAACTGCTGGTAAGTCCAGAAATTTTGTATCATTTATAGAGTGATATATTGATCATCGGCTTTCTCCAGAATGAAAACAAAACTCCTGTGTTACCCAACTTCAGAAGTCATGTTCACATTGTAGTTTAAATGAGTGGTACCCCAGCTTCAGGAGCAAAGAACACAGTATAACTGGTACATTTGACGTTGTGCAGTACTGTGGCCCCAAGGAAAGCACTCATGCATTTTTTTTCCCTCCGTAATGGAGTAGTGTTGAGATATTACAGTGATTTTGGAAAGTGATAATAATTCATAATTAATTACTATACAGATTATTTAATCAATTGTGATAACATGTAGAACTCTGTTTCCTTTTTTTTTAAGTGTTTAAACTATTATATACCTGTTAAATTACCATAAGTAGTCAAATATTTTTATTTTGTGAAGTATTGGGTCTCTAAAAGCAGTAGGATTATCGTGTTAGATCTCCAGGTTTAGTTTGAGAAATTAACTTTTTAAATTCCATTTTACCTATTTCTTAATCTCAAAATCAAGCAGTCTTAGCATTAGGATATGAAATTTCTTGCAAAAATGGTAGCTATATTATACATTTTGGGATATTGTAAAGATTGCCCTGGGAAGGAATTCCGGCTTACTCCCAAATTTAACCATCTCTGTTTTGAAAATCAGTTGAGAATGTTTTAATATAATTATTTCATAGATTATAAAATACAGCTAACAGTAGAGTGAAAATTAGTAATTGACCAGTTTCCACAGACTTCCAAAGTTCCTTTTTTTAACCTTGTAAAGTAATACTGCCTTAAAAACTATAATTTTTATTTCTTTTTCCTTTTGTATGCCCCTTAGGGTTAGCAGATTTTTGTTGTTGTGCTTAGCAATATATTCTTTACATATAGCATTAACTAAATTTTTTAAATCTAAAGATATAAAATATGACCTTTCTCTTAAAAAAACATAGTAAGCACTAAACAAATTAAAAGCAACCTATATTTCAATATAAGTAAATATTTATAGCAGTATGGAAAAGAAAATGGCCCAGATCTTGATTTCCCTTCTCCCCAAGTTGATTATTCATTTATTTGTATATCACAAATTAAGAGTCTCCCTCTTTTCCACAAACTTTATTGAATATAAATAACTAAATAGCAAATCATTCCCTTTAAGTATAGCACCACTGGGGCTAATTTTAAGTTTATATTCTGAGTGTGGGACTTAGCTATGGAGGTGTGTAATAAGTAGTATCATCACCTTTAATGTGTTTTGTCATCATCTAGAAAAACATGCTTTTTAGAGAATTTTTTTTTAAGACAAAAATTTGGGCCATTTTTTTCTCTTTTGAAATTTGTACTAAAAATAAATCATTTCCAGTTACTACAACAATATTAGATTACCTTTCTTATTTTGAGGTTGTCATTTTATTTCTGGATTTTGTGTTATTTTCATAAAAATGTAATATTCTTCTGGTTACAAGGAAGTAACTTCAAAATTATGAACACCTATTTTTCCTCCCTAAATTATTGTGCTGCTGCTGCTGCTAAGTCACTTCAGTCATGTCCGACTCTGTGTGACCCCATAGACGGCAGCCCACCAGGCTCCCCCTTCCCTGGGATTTTCCAGGCAAGAACACTGGAGTGGGATGCCATTTCCTTCTCCAATGTGTGAAATCTCTATAAAGTTATTTCAGATGAGATTTGGAAGGCTTAGAAAATTCAGGTGTTGATATGATTGCATCATTACAATAACAAAATAGTACAGTAGTGTACATTATGTGCTAAGTGAGCATTTCCCCAGTGCATCCTTTTTTTTTTTAAATAGGAAGCTGCTATGATTCATGCATGACCAGTTATTCTTATTAGCAGAATGATTCCCCATTGAGTAGATATTTATCTGTGCATCTGTGTGTGTTAATAAATGAGAACTTGTTGATGGAATAGGTTGGCAGTAATATTAGAAGAAGAAATAAGAGACTAGTAAAATATACTTTGGGAAGCACTGACATACAGAAAGAAGTATTGTGGTTTGTTGTATTTGTAATAATTGTAAATAGTAAAATATATTATTTATTGATTATTTTAATATTAATTGACCTATTGACTTATTTTTAATTCAGATCTCATTGAGTAAATTTGCCCTTAGATTTATTTCTAGTGAATTAACAAGAATTTTCTACTGTAGTTAAGTTTCCCTGATACAGCTCTTTTGAAAGCTTCATCTTAAAGTAAACTACATTTCCCTTTTCTGTGTTTTCCTTCAATTTTGGGGGGAAAAAGAACATGTCACCTGGCCATAATGGTAGGCACTGGGCACCATTTATATTCACATTTTAATTTGAATTGATAGGTTATTCCTCTCCCCAGTAGACGCTAGAAAAAATTTTCTAAGAAATTGATTTGTTTCTATATTAGTATTATATGTCAAACTAATACAGTTTCTTTGCATTCATTAGTTCATTTATCCTCTATCCAGATCTGTATTTGTCCTCCTTGTAATCCAATTAGGAAGCATAAAAAAATGCCTCAGATTTTCTAAACAAAAATATCAACTTATTCTTATAGAAGGCTGCATAAAGCTTTTAGAGTATTTTCCTATATTATTTTGAAATTGGTTTTTCTAGTATTTTCCTTAGCTATATAATAAAATTTTTACACATATCTCTGGTATAAGTACAGAAATGTTCTCATTTAATAATGCATTGTCTGGGCATTTTTATGTGTATCAATTATTTTGTGTGTGTTAGTCGCTCAGTCGTATCCGACTTTTTGCGACCCCATGGACTATAGCCCATCAGGTTCCTTTGTCCATGGATTCTCCAGGCAGGAATATTGGAGTGGGTTGTCATGCCCTCCTCATCAATTATTTTATTCCTTTTAATAAACCATGAGATTGGAACTACTGTTAATCCACATTTTATAATGAGGAAAACCTAAGTCAGAGAACTTAAATAAGGTCATGCAGCCAGGTTGTAATGGAGATGGGATGTAAGCTCAGGCATTCTGGCACCATAACCTGTGTTTTTAAACACTACCATTTAACAGACCTGGTAGTCATTTTATGTAAGATGTTTAATTTTGATTATTGGATCAACTAATGGAATCTTAAAATCAGATTTGAAAGACTGTGATTATGTATAAGTAGAAATTAAGACTTTATCTCCTTAACTGTTTGTCTACATTAATTCAAAAATGATGTTAACATATATTCTTTGTAGTAACTTGTTAGTGGCCTTTTTGTGTTTGTGGGTAAAACATCAGATATCCAGATTGTTTCTAGCTTTCTTAATACTGTTTCTCAGTTATTTTAATTAAAATCAAATCAGAGTAGAAGTTGAAAGACCTTAGCCAGAATAAGAAAGGAAGGAGAATTCTCACTTAAAAGGGGGAATTCAGGTAAATCTAAGATGAATTTGACCATGTGTTAGGGCCTGACTTATCAGGGAATTAAGTATGTTCTGCTTATTTTCATCTTCATCTCTGCTCCCTACACCTCTGACCAGACTACTTGCTCACTTCTTTTTAAATATTTCCAGGGTATTTCGTTTGCCTGTCTTTAATAGCAGTTACTACATGGTGCTATCAGTATTTCTTTTGGTGTTTATTTGCCGAAAGGGATTGTGGGTGGTACAGGCCATGTTTTATTTATTCATTACCTTCACAATGCCTGACATAATAAATACTTAATGAATCTTTGTTAGATGCATGAGTGACTATGATTAAGTTCATTGGTTCTCTTATACAAACGTTGACCACTCCCTCCTTTATCTTTTCGTCTTCTCCCTTCTGTAAATTTTCCCTTCCTCCCAGTTTCTGTTTTATGTTACTCCTTTCCTTTTCTAGTCCATCCCTCTGTTTCTTTGTTTCTTATTTAATACACTCTCCTACTCTTTTGCTCTTACAGAGGTTTTCTCTAATAGCCAGGTTACAAGGCTAGGTTTGGCAGGTTGTGACAGTAATGGTAGTCTGTCTCGTGTCAGTGAGAAATGAGAAATTTGCTCTAGGCTACCAGTTTCACAAAAGCCACGAAGTTTCACAAAAGTCCACGACTAGAGATTGAGTTAGACTTCCTGATCCTTTGCTGCTATATCATAACTTGTTCTCTTGTTTCTCTCTCTTGGAATCCTTTAAATCCATTCTGTACCTAGAGTTTTTTAAAATATTATACAAACTGATGCCAGAACCTCTTTGTGCATAAATGATTAACATCTCAATCCCTAACACCTCCTACCCGACCCTACCCTGCAAAAAAAAAAAAAAAGTTTGCTGTATCTGAAGCTTATGGTTGCAGACGATAATATCTTTTCTGGCTTACTGAAAGAGTAAGCAAGTGATCAAAAGATTGAACCATGGACTCAAATATGTCAGCTCCAGAAAGTTATGTTTTAAAGCCTATATTGTGTCCTGCAGACCCCTGCTCTAATTTTTAAAGCTCCAGGATAGCTATCGCCCAGGATTGATTTGTAACAAAACCGTTTATTGTTTCCCTGAAATAATCAAAGAAATTATTTAGAGAAAGGATAGAAAGAACCAACCAAGTCTGAGAGAAGAGGGCCATAGTCTCCCAGGCTGGATATGTCTAGTAAATACCTCGATGGCAGGGGAGCTGTAGACTCATTTTCTCAAAACAGTTGCTTAAATTCCTTGTTTTAGGAGTTCATTTTCACCTGTGTGAGATAGAAAGGGTCTAACAGGGTAAAAAGGAAAGCTGCCTTCATCCCATCTTCACTTCACTCACGGCCTTTCAAGGCAAGTTGGTACAGTTCGAGCCTCTTTCTGGTGATAAGTATCTAACTCCTCCCTCTGTGATAACAGGATTTTCATTTGCAGTGGTAAACAGGCTTCCACAAAACAGGGTTAGAAAGTGTTATCTTCTGTAAAAGATATGGATAACACCTGGCACATAGAATTTGTTATAGTTAATGGATTATAAGAAATGCATCATGAGAAAAGTACGCAGCATGGATTAGTGTTCAAGACGTATAACCTGAATTTATTTATCCTTGTTTTCATAATAGTGGGGTGTGGGCTGATTTTTGTGACATAATTTCAAGAGAGATACGACCATTGCCATGGCACTAGCGAAATGAAAGTGACGTTGGTTAGGGAATAAGACATACTTCAGCCAAGGTACTATCCTTCCCTTCCTACCTTCTGTAGGCAAAGAAGAGCTTTGTATTCAGTTAGCTAAGATGGGAGAATATTCCAGAAATAATCATAGCACATGGGTCTCCAGCAAATTTATCTTAGACCTTAATGGTAAATGTCCTCTCAGTGCATTTCTGCCATTCTCTCTGCTTTCAACTTCAGCTCTTCCCACCTCTCTGCTTTCTGTTTTTTGACTCTTGCTCTTCCTGCCTTCCCCCCTGCCCCACCCTTTTAATTTCTTTCTTAGTGATCTATTCAACTCATTCTTTTCATTACTAATTTTGAACCTGTTGTTGCCGGGTCCCTGTGTTTGTGATTGGTTCATTGGTTTCCATTTTATCAACTAAATCATGCTGCAGAGTCAGACACAAATTAGATAAATTTAATATGAATTTTCTTGTTTCTGTGTTTTCTGATTTTTTTCTTTCTCCTAGTTTCGAGTATTTACAGCCCCCTTCCATAAGGTAGGCTTTGCTGATTTCTGGCTGGCCGATCAGCTGAACAGCCTGTCAGTGATATTGATGGACCTGGAATATATGATCTGCTTCTACAGCTTTGAGCTCAAGTGGGAGGAAAGTGAGGGCCTGTTGCCAAAAGATTCAGAAGGTAGGGTATGAATGTGCATCCACACGACTGAACTGCCAGTGTAAACCAAGAAATATTGGGAATGATAACCGAGAAATTTAAGCTCATCCGATAATATTACAAACTTAATTAAATGTACTTGGCACTGTTTTAGCAGTATCTTTATCTGATATAATTTGGCTCTTATATATTATAATTTTAGCCACTCATTTGCCAGGAGATTTACAACTTACATTTAAGGAATTCTAAAACTAAAAAACTTCTAGTACATCGGTAATTATATCACAGATGCTCTATTGTCAACAGTTGCCACAACAATTGCTTACGATGATCAAAAATACTGATTATTTAGAAATTAGATCCAGTGCTTTGAGCAAGTCATTAGAGATTGTTTTTTAGTTCTTATTGGAGACCTTGTTTTTCTTTTGACTCTTTTTGTCACTCTTATTGTAGCTTATGCCAGGTATTCTAGTTATTAGGGAATTTTGCCTTAATGATGAAGACCAAATTTAGGCAGATTATGTAACATCTGACTAATAAAAGTTAATAATGCCAGCACCAACACAGATTTTCATTAACTTCCAGCAAATCACAACTCTGTTGTATGTTGAGCCACTATGATACATTTCCAGAATTTGAAGAAAATTGATTTACCAGCTCTGTTCTTCTCATTTAAAAAATGTAAACTCTGCCCTTTTTTTACTGTTGTTGTTGCTGTTGTTTGTTTCTTTTGTTTCAAAGAACAAGAGTGTGAACAACCTATAATGGATATGTTGTAGGGTTTGGAGTTCATAAAACTGACTGTCATCAACAGTGATATTTGTAGGTTTTCCAGATGTTTCAGGTTACAGGGCTTACTAATTTTTTTCCTCTTTGATTAGTGTACTCAACTTCTAATTGTCTTACAGTTTTACTGCACTCCTTCTCTGGAAGGAGTGCAGTAAAACTATACAAAGGGGCCTTCCCAGGTGGCTCCGCCTGCCAATGCAGGAGACCTGGGTTCAATCCCTGGGCTGGGAAGATCCTCTGGAGCAGGAAATGGCGACTTACTCCAGTATTCTTACCTGGAGAATCCCATGGACAGAAGAGCTTGGTAGGCTACAGTCTGTGGTCACAGATTTGGACACGACTAAGCACGCACACAAAGGCATAGATTACAAAACTGTAAATCTAAGTGGGCAGATTTTTATAAGTTCCCACTGTGTATTTCACCTTCTCTCCTTGGCTTACCTATCACTAAAAAGTTTAATATAATAGTTGCAAAGAAAAAAATGATTCTGAAAAGCAGGTTCCTTGCTCTTAAAGACTTCTTAATGGTTACAGTATATGACTAAATGATGTGAACAAGTTTTTAAAGTTTTTTTTTTTTAATTGTAATCTTTTCTTCTTTGAAATCTTCACAGAACCAGAAATTTGCCACAAATATTCATATGGTGTGCGGGCTGTTGTTCAGTGCATTCCTGCTTGGCTTCGCTTTATTCAGTGCCTGCGCCGATACCGAGACACAAAAAGAGCCTTTCCTCATTTAATTAATGCTGGGAAATACTCCACGACTTTCTTCACGGTGACGTTTGCAGCCCTTTACAGCACTCACAAAGGTATTCAATGATTGTGAAAAGATTTTTCAAAATCCTGATTTTTACCACTTGAATCTGTTTCTTAATCTGGTTACCTTTCTATTTGTCGTGCTTTTTTTCCCCATTGAATTTCCAGTCCCCAGTTATAGTAGTTTGTCCTTGAACACAATTTTAGCCTCATTCCAGTATTTACTAACAAGTACCATTGAAAAGAATCAAAGTCATACAGAATAGGAAGGATTTGTGATAATGTTTGAAATCCTGAATTATGTTTATTTAATGGGTTCAATCCAAGACACATTGGGTTTTCATTTGGTTTTTTAGACTTCTTGTTCATTAATGAGGTTGGGAAATGCTAGGTGAAAAAGATTCCCTCTAGCAGTCATGTATATTTTTAATCGTTTCCCTTCACCAAGTAGTAACGTTTGTTTCCACCCTATTTAACTGCAAATTGAGTTCTCTGATCTCTCTAGTTTCTTATCTCCATGGCAACTAGTTATTACTTGAGACTGTTTTTCTGTTGGGAGGAGAAAAAGGCTTTTAGGTTCTGAGCCACATGCAGTCGCTCCTTTTGAATTTTTAACCTTCTTCTAAGAACCGTCAGTCAAAGACCTCACTTGGTTTTACTAAAATGCCTTCCTTCTTTGTTTAAATCAGTGTCAGCCTACACCTTAGAAGCTGCACTCTCATCTAAAGAAATGTTACCAGTTGAAATTATTACAGTTATTTTTAGATAGCTTGATAAAATTTTTTCTGGTGATTTTTAATTGAGGTGCTGTATTTAGGAGCCTTACCTAGTGCTCCAAAAGTGCTGCTATGAGTCTTATGGTCTTGAAAGATTAGGGTGGATTTTTTCTTTTGAAAAGCTTGAGATTTGGTCCAATAGAACACCTTATTGATACTTCAACTTTTTGCGGTAGATTCTGTGATTGCAGTAACATTGATAATGTAGCCAATAATTCTACCACTAAGGAGGCACTCTTGTTAAATGATATAATTTAACTAAATACCTCAGTGAAGGAATCACATCCTAAAGCTCCCTTAAGTTTTTTCTTTTGTAACTCCTCTCTCATGTGTACTTACTATTTGGCTAGCTCCTCAGGCTCTCCATTGTACATGCTTACTTGTTGGCCTGGGATACTTAACATTGTGTACTCAAATTGTGTATTTTAGCCTTTGTGCAGGTCTCTTCCTTTGAAGATTACTCCTCTAAATTTCCAGCCATTCCATCAACCCTGATTCTGTCTTGTAGGCAGTAAGACTTATATTTCTGTTACTGGAGTAGGAGTATTGGGAGCACCCTTAGGCAAAAAGCCACAAACTCAGTGGCTATCCTAAGTAAGCTCAAGCTTTTTGCCTGCTTTTGGTGGCTTTCCAGTTTGTTCTAATAGTTATTACTCTTTTTTTTTTTACTTGACTTAATATTATGTTAGTTTAAGGTGTATATTGTAGTGGTTCAGTATTTTTATACAAAGTGGTCATAAGAAGTCCAGTTATTGTCTTATCACCATATAAAGTTATTACAGTATTACTGACTGTATTCCCTATGCTGTACATTAGATCCTTGTGACTTACTTATTTTATGACTGGAAGGTTATACCTCTTAGTCTCCCACACCTATTTCATTCATCCTGTAACCTACCTCCCCTTTGGCAACCACCAGTTTGTTCTCTGTATATATGTCTACTTCTGTTTTATTTGTGGTATTTTTTTTTGGTTCCACTTATAAGTGAAATCATACAATATTTGCCTTTCTCTATCTGACTTATTTCACTTAGCATAATACCCTCTATGACCATTCATGGTATGAGAAATGGCAAGATTTCATTCTTTTTTATGACTGAATAATATTCCGTTCTGTGCATATACCACGTCTTGATCCATTCATCTATTGATGGATGCTTAGATTGCTTTCATATCTTGGCTATTACTAATGAGGCAGTGAACACAGTGGTGCATATGTCTTTTCAAATTAGTGCTTTTGTTTTCCTCAGGAAAATTCCCAGAAGTGAACTTGCTGGGTTGTGTGGTAGTCCTATTTTTAATTTTTAAAGGAATCTCCATACTGTTTTCCATAGTAGCTGTACCAATTTAAATTTCCACCTACAGTGCACAAGGATTCCATTTTCTCCACATCCTCTCCAAAACTTGCTATTTGTTGTCTTTTGGGTAATAGTCATTCTGACAAATGAGAGGTTTTGTGGTTTTGAATTGCATTTCCATGATGTTTAGTGATGTTGAACATCTTTTCTTGTGCCTGACGTCCATCTGAATGTCTTCTTTGGAAAAATATCTGTTCAGGATCTCTGCCCATTTTTTAAATAGGTGTGTTTTTCTGGATGGTGAGGCATATGAGTTATTTGTATATTTTGTATGTTAACCCCTTATTTCACATGCTTAGTCTCTCAGTTATGTCTGACTCTTTGCGACCCCATAGACTATAACCCACCAGGCTCCTCTGTTAATGGGGATTTACTGATTCTTATCTGTGCTGTGCTGTGCTTAGTCACTCAGTCATGTCTCTCTCTTTGCAACCCGCCAGACTCCTCTGTCCACGGGGATTCTCCAGGCAAGAATACTGGAGTGGGTTGCCATGGCCTTCTCTAGGGGATCTTCCCAACCCAGGTATCGAACCCAGGTCTCTTGTATTTCAGGCAGATTCTTTACCAGCTGACCTACCAGGGAAGCCCTAATTCAGAATTAAAACTAAAAAGTGAGGTATTTACACAGGGGTATACATAAGTATTGCAGTTTCAGCTTTAGCATCAGTCCCTCCAGTGAACATCCAGGATTGATCTCCTTTAGAATGGACTGGTTGGATCTCCTTGCAGTATAAGGGACTCTCAAGAGTCTTCTCCAACACCACAGTTTAAAAGCATCGATTCTTCGGCCACCTCATGCGACGAGTTGACTCACTGGAAAAGACTCTGATGCTGGGAAAGGTTGGGGGCGGGAGGAGAAGGGGACGACGGAGAATGAGATGGCTGGATGGCATCACCGACTCTGTGGACATGAGTTTGAGTGTACTCCGGGAGTTGGTGATGGACAGGGAGGCCTGGTGTGCTGTAATTCATGGAGTCGCGGAGAGTCGGACACGACTGAGCGACTGAACTGAACTGACTGATACATAAGTATGTTAACTTCAGTCAAAACTTTGTTGTTGTGCATCAACTTATTGTGCTTTGCAGGTGTGTTTTATTGGGGCTTCCCTGGTGGCTGAGATGTAAAGAATCTGCCTGCAATGCAGGAGACCTGGGTTCGATCCCTGGGTCAGGAAGATCCGCTGGAAAAGGGAATGGCTACCCACTCCAGTATTCTTGCCTGGAGAATTCCATGGACAGAGGAGCCTGGTGGGCTGCAGTTCATGGGGTTGCAACTGGGCGACTAACACTTTTACTTTCACTGCCTAGAGCTGGTTTATATGTGTCTTCCTTTATGGAAATCTTTTTAAAAGATACACTTACGATCACCTTGCATGTGTATGGTGGGGGTATTGTACCAGGTATCAATTATGAATGTGTTTGGTCTTTTGTTCAAGTAACAGCTGTTTGACTGAATTTGATTCATGTGCCCACAGACAAATTTTTAAACACACAAGCATTTTTTAGAGAGAGCATTGGTTGTATAGCCTAACCATATCCCTTAAATTAAAAAAACAGTACAGAACACTTTTTATAGTTGCTATTAAAAAAACATTATAGTTGCTACATATTAAATATTTTTATCACTAATTTTTCTTTTTAACAAAAAGACAATTCAAAGTAACCCTTGACAGAAAATTTGACATTAAATGATAATCAGAAGTAGAATCTGATTTCTCTTGTTTCCTTGGACAGTATTCCAAGAGAAGAGATATCAGAAAACATAGACTTTAGCAATGATCATTGAGCTAAAAGAACAGATTCTGTATGGTTAATGACGTAGATCTTTTTCTATTGAATGTGTATGTATTATTGCAAAGGACACATTTTCTGAAGGGGGAAGTGTAGAAAATGGTGAGGTAACCTTGTTCAGACTCAGGATTCTGAGTCCTTTCAGAGAACTAGCCTAAGAGTTACCATAGTAACAGCATTATTGGGGGCATTTTCAAGATTGTTCCAAAGGTTATGTCCTATGCTGCATGGTTTGTAAAAATGGATGCACAAGAATTAACTCTATACTTAAAACCCAAGTGAGGGAAGTAAGAATGATAATACTGCAGCTAGCCCTCCCTTGTAGTAAGAAGGAAACACACTTTAAATATTTCAGTATATTTTATTTTCCATCACTGATTTTAGAAATGCTCAATCTTATTTTAAGAATCCACTTTTCATTACAAGCCTAAATTAGAAGCCATTCCTACAAATTTTTTTGTTCGAATTGGGAGTAGAGGAGACAGGAAAGTGTTGTAAATGGTTTTTGTGTGTTCTTGAGGCTTCTTGGCTTTGGCTAGGAAAAGCCAGTGAAAAGCCATTATGTTGTTTTTTCTAATCCATTGATGCAGTGAGAGTACTTCATTAGATTTACTGTTTTTCATTTACAGTTTCTAACATTCTAAAATATTTATAAATTCTTAGTAGTTTTTGCTCTTTGCTGTTCTCTGAATACATAGAAGGATATAAAAATGTTATTTTAAAAATATTTTATATTTTACTTTAGACATTTTTGTTAGCATTTGTTAGCATTTACTATAAGACATTTTAAAATACTTGGAAAAGAAATATTCTCTACTCACTAAAAGCTGAGTTCATTTGTATTTCTTTGCTCCATTGTTTTCCGGTGCCCAGATATCGTATATCTTCTAGATCTCGTCTTCTTTAACATTCCGTAAGGGGTGCTGTGGCCCCTAATGAGGATTCCTCAGCAGTAGTTCAGTGCTTTCAGTGCAAATAGTCATTTCATTGTTTTGGGTGAGCACACATAGTCCTGAAGTGCTTCCTCTCTCCGGGTATGGCCTGTTGGTTACCCTGTTTCTACCCTGAATAATAGACTTTTATGCCAGAATTTCCAAATTTTAGTCTTGTTACATTATAATAGAAACACAGTTTAGTAGTGTTGTTGTTTTTTTTTTTAATCTCTGGGGAAACTTTTGTTTCATTAACTTTTTAAAGACATAAACTTTTAAAAAACCACTCATTTGAATAAATGCTTTCATTTTGGACTTAATGTTGAAAGTAGCTCAAATCTTTAACCCTTTTGAAATTGGATACATTTTGCTGTAGTTTTTCTAGCCTAACTAATGCAGACAAGAGACATATTATTTTAGAATTCACCACTTGTCAGCATTGGCTTAAATCTTGCTGGATGCTATAAAATTAAATATGAGATATTGTTTGTTTCTGATTATTAAATTGACTCTAACAATATTTCTTGAGTAACTTTCATCTACTTGGCATTGTGCTGATTTTAAATGGTTTTATAAATATTACACTAACAATCTCTTAGTACCTTAAATTGTTTTAAAAATATTAATTATAGATTTGAATAGATTATATTTTTGTATCATCTTTGTCATTTAAAAAAAAGCTTTTTAGAAAAACACTTATACCTTGATGCCATTTTTGTTGTCTTTTCTCTAATTAATTTTTGTTTTCTTAATTGCTCTTTTAACTGATAGATGTAATTTGTTAGCACTTCTGTGTAAATTGTGTTGCTTTTGAAACGCTCATGCACAAAAAGTTAAAGTTTAAAAACAATCTCTGTTATTGCTTAGATACTAGTGGAGGATCTGTGATGTTTAAAATAGAAGTCAAAATTATTTATGAATTCAGTTTATGGAGCAATTTGTCTAATTAAAAGGAATTTAAAGATAATTACTTGAAAATAAAATTTAGAATTTTAATTTATAGATTATTTATGTTATATATAATTTTCTATGAGACTATTATTAGTGAAAAGTATAAACATTGAGAAAAATTACTGTTCTTAGGTATTTTCAGCAGAAAGAAAAGGAAAAAGTGAGGAGCCAAATGAGTTACAAGGCTTTAAGTTCCTGCTTAGTATATGTTACTCTAGGGAATATAAGTAGTAGATTATATATGATCTCTTTCTTTCAGTTTCATAATACCGTAAGTGTGTACTAATCAGATATTGCTGTGTGTTAAACCACCCCAAACTTCAGCAACTTAAAATAGCAGTAATTTATTCTTTATGTATGTGTAGATATTCTCCTGTTTATCTGTGGGTCAGCTGGAATTGGAACTAGATTGGACTCAGCTGGATTGCACGGCTTCACACCACCGTTTTCATTGGGTTTTTGGTGCTTCCCTGAAAGTTGGGTTTGAGTTGGCTACATGTTTATTCATTTTGGGGCCCCAGCCAGAGGGACAGCAATTATCCAAGGAAAATCTCTTCAAGTGGTACTAACAGAAACAGTTCCGTTGCACAAACACATTTTAAGTCTTTGCTTTCCTCACATCTGCTAGCCTTCCATTGGTCAAAGCAAGTTGTATAGCTGAGCTTGAAGGAGTCTACCCATCCTTAACAGCCAAAGCAAATTATTAAATGCAACATCAATGAGTAAGAGTCACAGAAGAAGGGAGTGGAAATTTTTAATCTGTAATCTAATCACCACAAAACAGAAATCAGTTTTAACTGATTTTTTGTAATTGGAAAGGATATAAACATAATTTTTCAGAATAAATAAACGTGACTAATAAACATAGGAAAAATGTTCTACTTCACTAATAGCAGAAGAAATGCTAATTGAAATCATATTTAATCAAAGAAGTGATGATACCCTTTGCTGGCAGGTATGTAGAGAGATGGACACTCATTCTGTTGATTGAATGTAAATTGGTAAGCAATTTGGTGATTCTGTCAAGAGTATTAAAATCATTCATACCTTTTGACCTAGTAAGTTCCTTTCCATAACTTTTTCCTAAGGAAGTGATTAGAGAAATGGGTGAATATGAATGTATGTTCACAGCATTGTATAGTAAAAAATGAAAGTAGTCTAATAAATGTCCAGCAGTAGGAGAATAATTTAATTATAGTGAGTTTATTTGGTGACTTTTAAAAAGTGACCCATAGTACTTGAAGAATAATGATATTATTTAAAGATAATAATTATTGAATACTTCTATGCCCTAACATCCTTTTAAGCAATTTTAAGCATTTAACATGCGTTGACTTATTTAATCTTCATAGCAACATTTTGAGGCGTTAGAATCAAAGCTGAACAGTAATGTGGCAAAAGTAAATTTTATTCAGGAACTGTTACAGTAGAGGAAAAGAGATCTCAGTACAGAACTGGGCTCAATTTTGAATGTAGAATGGACAAGTGGGGATTTATAGCCAAGGAGCAGGGTGGTGGTCACTGAGTGGAAATTGCTAAAAGGAAACACCCAACGGTAAGGGAGAATTCTGGCTAAACCGACTTGACAGGATTTTTGCTGAAATTAGACCAGGGTGATCAGATGCCAAAGGTAGAGGATGAGGAATTTGATGAGTTATCGAGGGTGATTGGATATTGAAGGTAAAGGATTCTCTCTAAACTGACTTAGCAAAATTCTTGCTACAACTGGGAGATGCATGCTTGACAAGAATGAACACCAAGTTTTAGGTCTAGAGAACTTAGAGGAGCCTGACTAGAGTTATATCAAGGAGAGTCTTTGTCCATCCATCACTTAAACTCTATGTGCTACCGACCAACCCTGGAATAACGTGGGAGGGAATTACCTGCAGATGTGAATACCTGGGGGCAAGGAACACTGGATGCCATTTTAGAGAATGGCCACCACACTGTGGATCTTACCATTATTATTCTTCATTATTCATTTGCTGTGGAAATACACATGTACTAAGTGGCACTTTCAGAAAAGAGAGAGAAACTCTTAAGTCCTCAGTCTTCAAGATAGATTTCCAAAACTCTGGGAGTTTTGCCTTCCAATAACCCTCTATACCCAGGATTCATATGACAACCAACAGAAATCCTCTGGTTATTTTAAGAAGGAAAGTTTATTTCAAGGATGTTGGGTAGCTTACAGAATCCCCAACAGACAGTGAAGATATCACAGCTTATATGCACAACATTACTGATCCTGGCTGGACACCTGTGTTACCTCTAGAACTGCAACTTCACGTATCTCTAGCATGAGAATGTGGCTACTTCTCTTTGCCTGAATAAATTCTGTGTGTACCAAAGAAAAAACAGAAGTCTTTGATCGAAGTAATCACTTGATCGTCATTTTTAGGTGAAGAAATTGAAAACAGGTTAAGGACTTGCCAAAGTTCTACAGTTATGAAATGAAAGAACCTAGGTTATGAATCTGAATACAAACAATATAGCTCCAAAGTCAAGTAGCAAGTAGGTGACAAAGTTAGAATTCACACCCAGGTCTTGTGATTATTTATACTCTACTCTAAACTCCCTTCTAATGTTATAGGATGACCTGAGCTCATCTCACAAGTAAAATGTTAAACTTGTGGTAAACACAGGAAGATCAGATAGGGTAGTATACTGTCCCTATGCCAGTGCCAAATAAACTTGTGTTTGGGAAATCACAGAGGTACATTGGGGGAGAGTAATTTAAACTGTACTTTTACATGGACAGGCCACATCAGAAGGCCTCTTTGTGATCCTTTTGTACTAATGGCCACATTCGTGGAAAACCAGAGACATTGCCAGGAACTGGCTATATCACATTAACAGTCATGCACTTTTATTAGTAAGAGCATTATGGAGTCAGCCCAACTATAAAAATAATTCCTCTCTGCCAGAAAATTGAAAGTCATTCTTGAATTGAGTAACTAACTAACATATTAATGTTCTTTCAAGTGATGGGAGAATGGTTTGACATGAACAGTTTGCTTAGAGTTTTATTTTTTGTTAGGGTCCTGAAATTTTCTTTCAAAAAATACCAGAGATAATTAAGTATTTGTTAAAGCTGCCTGGCTAAATCCTTAATACATACTGTTAATAAACATTCCAGGATGCTTCCTAGAATGTAGCAAGCAAAATGTGGAAAGAAAGACCAGTGACTAATACTCGGTTTCATTGGTAGTTGTTTTTTTTTTTTTTTTCTTTTTTAAAAATTTTTTGGCCATGTTATGCAGCATGTGGGGTCTTAATTCCCTGACCAGGGATTGAACCTGTGCCCTCTGCTTAGCAAGTGCAGGCTCCTAACTACTAGACCACCAGGGAGATCCCTCTTTGGTGGTATTTTGAATGAGGTATAAGATCTGGTTTTAATTGAAATGTTTAGAGTGAAAGAATTTTTTCTTATGTTAAAAGTAGTATTTTCTTCACATATTAAAATAGTGCTTCTGCTTAATAGGAGGGAAAATAAAGCATCTACCTACTGCTTAAATATCACATTGATGTGTTGCATTTCTATGTTCCTCATGTGGGATTCTCAGGGCTCTCTGTAAATACTTTTGTTTGCTTCTGAATAATAATACCCTGGAGCATCTGTTTTTTTAATTGATTTTTTTTAAGAGCGTATTTCTTTTAAAAGCAGAATTGTACTACTTGCAGCTATTTTAATCTCACCAGGAAGTCTATTCAAAAGAAATGAACATCTACCAAAGTGGAATACTGAGGCTTATGTAACATTTCATAGCTGGTGTAGAAAAGACCAGGGCACTGAAGAAGGACAAACTGAAAGTCTAGGATCTGTTGTATAGTCTTCTTCCTCCTTCTCAGTTATGAATATATGACCAACTGTATTTCCTTCCTCGACTGAAACAAATTTGATATTTGAAACCAGTATTTAAAATTTACCCTTCATTTAACCTTCCATTGCAGAAAGTGGAATGTCCTCACCTTTGAAAGCCAAATCCCTCTCTCTGCTCAATTTAATCAAATCCTCTGCCAGGAAGAATTTTAAAAGCATCATGTTAATGAAAAGCACTATTTCATGTTGAGAGAAGAACATGGGCTTTGGAGTAACCATGACTAAGATAATTTAGGAGTATTTTACTGAAGACTGAGGAAGAAAAGCCATGAGATTGATCATCTAGATAGATGCCAGAGACATTCACTAATTAAAAATATACATAAGGATCCATCTTAAATACAGCATGCGCGCATACACACACACACACGCACAGAATCTGTCGATCAACATGCCAGACCAACAGTTAGAATCATGACTTAAAGGTGAAGTATTCAAGACATTCTCATTAAAATCTCGACCACCATGAGGATATCTACAGTCATGTCTATTATTTAACATTCTTTGGATTATAATTATTATATAAGAAAATGAAAAGAAAGTAAGAATATTAAAACTTTTAACTGATGAATAAAATAACATTTATGGGTAATATGGTTGTTCAGTGCTCTCACATTGTCCTTTCATGAATTTTTTATTGTAAGTGTATGTTTCTTTTATAAACAGGAAAGTGGTTATTTTCATTAAAAAAATTAAGAGAGTTGTCCTAGACTATCTTTCTAAGACAGGATCCTTTGGCTTTTTATATTCTAATATTCTCATAGAGCTATTTGCCATTATGTATTATCTTGGCATAGATTATTTTATTTTGAACCTGATGTTAACCCTGAGAGAAAGTAGTAGTTGTTATTGTTTTAACATATCAGCAAGATTAAATGGCCTGCCCTGGGTCACATGGCTGCTACTGCTGCTGCTGCTAAGTCGTTTCAGTCGTGTCTGACTCTGTGCGACCCCATAGATGGCAGCCCACCAGGCTCCCCCGTCCCCGGGATTCTCCAGGCAAGAACACTGGAGTGGGTTGCCATTTCCTTCTCCAATGCATGAAAGTGAAAAGTAAAATGAAGTCACGCAGTCGTGTCCCAACTCTTAGCGACCCCATGGACTGCAGCCTACCAGGCTCCTTCGTCCATGGGATTTTCCATGCAAGAGTACAGAGTGGGATGCCATTGCCTTCTCTGGGGTCACATGGCAGTAAGTAGCAAAACCATAATTCTCAGCCTCTGAATCCATTCCCTTTTCTACTCTAAAAAAGTTATTTCCAACAAGGTAGCATGATGTAATGCTGGGATTCTAAAACTTAGGTATATGTGTGACTCACCATGAATTATTACTTAAAAATGAATAATATTGGGCCCACCTATAGTCTAATTCACTAAGATTAGGGTAATGACCCAGAAATTTACATTTTTAACCTGTACCTCATGGTACTTCTATTAAAGGTGATTCATTGACCACACTTAAGTAAACATTAGTAGACTTTGAAGAAAGTAGTAAGCAAATATGGAAACAACTTGGCTTGCATACTGCTTCCTCTCACTACTATTTGTAAAGTCTTAGATACTCAAGCAGTGAATAGTAGAGAAGCAGTAGAATATACTAAGTGAGAGTGTAGGCTTTGGATCAAATACAACTTGGGCATGTTGCCTGATAACAAAGTTCCCACTTCATAAGAAAGCTTTAAGAGAGTATGTGTTAATAAGTTCCTTAGTGAGGAATGAGAGAGCAAGGGCAGAGACAGAGTAGAAGTGTTAACTCTAACGGAAACCTCAGCACAAATACAAAAACAAAAACAACTAAGTACCCGGGGTTCTTTACTGACCAAAAGATGTTGTTTGCCTATTAACTTTCTTTCTTTCTTTTTTAAGCTTAACGTCATTAGAGACAGAGATTACTTAAACTTTTTATTTTTAATTAAATCTCAAAGTGAATTGTGTCTTCCCTGGTGGCTCAGTCGGTATAGAGTCTGCCTGCGATGCAGCACACCCTGGTTCAGTCCCTGGGTCAGAAGGATCCCCCGGAGAAGGAAATGACAACCCACTCTAGTGTTCTTGCCTGGAGAATTCCATGGACAGAAGAGCCTGGTGGGCTACAGTCCACGGGGTCGCAAAGAGTTAGACACGACTGAGTGATTAACACTTTCACTTTTCACTTTCAAGGTGAATTGATACTGTAATTGATGAGATGATTCTGGATTAAATATTTGAATAGATGTTTCAGAAGTACTGGTAAAGTTTGGGATAGTACAGGTTTTACTCTTATTTCTGATACCCAATTTGAAAGAAGAGGCATCAGATGAAAGTTTTTATAAAAAGGCATCACAGTCTTGGACTCTGAGATTGAGTTATTTCAGATGGCTCTTTTAGATGTGATATGTTATACAAGTTTAGAGTATTGATGGGCAGGTTGTGTGGAAAATGATGGGAGAGATTTTAGCATTCCATCTTTCTCTGTGCATTCCTCCTGTTATATATACTCTCACCTCCTCCTTGCTGCTAAGTCGCTTCAGTCGTGTCCAACTCTGTGTGACCCCATAGATGGCAGCCCACCAGACTCCCCCGTCCTTGGGATTCTCCAGGCAAGAACACTGGAGTGGGTTGCCATTTCCTTCTCCAATGCATGAAAGTGAAAAGTAAAAGTGAAGTCGCTCAGTCGTGTCCGACTCTTAGCAACCCCATGGACCCCAGCCCACCAGGCTCCTCCGTCCATGGGATTTTCCAGGCAAGAGTACTGGAGTGGGGTGCCATTGCCTTCTCCACACCTCCTTCTTAGATCTGTTAATTAATCATAATGTATAATATTGTCATTTTTCTAACATCTATATTTTATTTTTATATTTTTACTCAACTCTTATTACTGTGTACTACTGATATTATGACTACTTAAATCTTATACAATCTTGTTTCCAGTTTTAGTTGTCTATAATTTTAACTTGTGTTTGTTGCTTAATTTTTTTCAGTTTAAGAAAAAAGTTCCTACCCATATGAATGTAGTACCTGAAGGTTTTTTACAGCTTTATAAAGTAAGCACTTGAGAGAGTGTCAAAAACTTATGGAATCCTTATACTGTAGAGCAATTATGGTCAGTAGCATTCCATTTAGTTCAAGAAATGGAACTGTTTCTGCAGGAGAGAAGATGAAAACATAATTTTATACATTCTAGAATTGTTATTTTGTTATGTTACTAAAGGGGTGAGAAAAGGCAGAAGTCAATCTTTAGTAAAATCACTGAAGAGATCATTTTGTTATGAAAGAGTCAGTAAATAAGGATCTATACAGATTATAAATTGCATTAAGTACAACTTAATAATTGAATTTCTTTTTTCATTACATCTGTAGCATCTGTTTTATTCAGCAAACATTTATAAAACACCTATTGTATATCAGGCTGTGCTGGATGCCTGGCCTGCATAGATGAACATAACATATCTTTTTTTTACTAATTTTTTAAAATTGAAGTATAACTGATATACAGTGTTCCAAGTATACAGCATTGGATAATCCCAGTGTACATTCCTTGGGGTTATCCACATAGACAATAATGTCAGCTGCAATAAGGGACAGTTTTATTACTTTCTTTCCAATCTCTATGCTTTTTGCTTCTTTTCATTCCCACACCCCCACTCCCCGCCCCTTATTGCACAGACTTGAACTTCCAGTGTTGAATAAGAATTGTAAGAGCAGATATCCTTGCCATATTTCTGATCTTGCTGCTGCTGCTGCTAAGTTGCTTCAGTCATGTCTGACTCTGTGTGACCCCATAGATGGCAGCCCACCAGGCTCCCCCGTCCCTGGGATTCTCCAGGCAAGAACACTGGAGTGGGTTACCATTTCCTTCTCCAATGCATGAAAGTGAAAAGTGAAAGTGAAGTCGCTCAGTCGTGTCCGACTGTTAGCGACCCCATGGACTGCAGCGTACCAGGCTCCTCCATCCATGGGATTTTCCAGGTGAGAGTACTGGAGTGGGGTGCCATTGCCCTCTCCGTGTTTCTAACCTTAGGGGAAAGCATTTAGTTTGTTACCATTAAGTACGATAAATAAAATTTCCTCAGCTAATGCTGTAGGGTTTTTGTTGAGGAAGCTTTATCAAGGTGAGGAAGTTCCTCTCTATTCCTCTTTTTCTGCGAGATTTTTTTAATCATGAATAGGTGTTGGATATTTTTTCAAATGCTTTGCCTAGATCTTTTGATATGATCCTGTCATTTTTCTTCTAAGTTTTAACCAATTAAAATGGTGAACTATTAATTTTTGAATACTGAAACAGCATAGCATCTCTGGAATAAACCCTACTTGGTCATAATTTTTCTTACATGTTTCTAAATTCTGTTTGCTAATATCTTGTTAAGGATTTTTGTATCTGTGTTCATGAGGAATATTGGTCTGTATTTTTCTTTCTGTGTGCTGTCTTTGATTTGGGCATAGGTGTAAAACTAATTTCATAAAATAAATTGACAGGTTTTGTTTCTTCTTCTAATTTGTGGAAGGTTTCTTCTTTAATCGTTTGGTAGAATTCTCCAGTGAAACCATCTGGACCTGGAGTTGAATTTTGGGGCAGTTTTCAAATTAGAAATTCAGTTTCTTTGTTTTTTTAAAGAATTTGATCCGTGTCATCTAAGTTGTTGAAATTTATGGGGGTAGAGTTAAATATAATATTCCCTTACCTTTTTGATGTTTTCAGAGTTGGTAATGATAATCCCTTGTTTTATTTCTGATGTTGGTAATTTGTGTCTGCTCTGTCAGCTATTAATTGATCTCGATCTCTTCAAGGAATCAGCTTTTTCACTGATTATTTTCTATTTTCCTGTCAATTTCATTGATTTCTATGTTTATTATTTCCTTCCTTCTACTTGCTATGGATTTATTTTGCTTTTCTTTTTCTAGGTTCTTGAGGTGGCTTCTTAGAATATTGATTTGTTATTTTTTCTGTTTTCTAATGTATGCAGAAGTATGTATAATAATATGTATGATGCTATGCATTTTCCCCTCAGCACTGCTTTAGCCATATCCCCCCAATTTTGATATATTTTCATTTAGTTCAGTGTATTCTTTAAATATCCCTTGAGACTTTGTCTTTGATCCATGAATTATTTAGTAGTGTGTTGTTTAGTTTCCAAGTATTTAAATTGCTTTTTTTTACTATTGACTTTTGTGGCAGATCTTGCTGTATGTTCATTGGGCACTTGAAAAGAATCTCTGTTCTGCTGTTGTAGGGTGGAATGTTTATTAGATCCTATTAACAAATGGTCTTGTTGAGTTCTGTTCCTTGCTTATTTTCTGTCTTTTTGTTCCATTAGTTGTTGACGAGGCGAGTTGAAATCTCTAACTGTAATTGTGGATTTTTTTTTTTTTCCATTCAATTCTGTCCATTTTTGCTTCACACATTTTGCTATTCTCACACATTTTTCTATTCTCATTGTTTGGTGTAGACACAATCAATGAGGCTTGCTACATCTTCTTGGTGGATTTATTCTGTTATGCTTATATAATGGCCCTGTTTCCACTAATTTTCTTTGCTCTGAAATCTGCTTTATTTGATAGCCTTCTTGTGGTCATCATTTCTTTGCTTTTAGTTTTGAGAAGTTTAATTATAATGTATCTTGGCTTTCGGTTTATTTTATTTGAGGTTTGCTCAACTTCTTGAATCTGTAGCTTTTCTCTTACCAAAAGTTTGAGGAGTTATCAACCATTATTTCTTTAAGTATTTTTTCAGCCCCTCTCTATTCTTTCCTTCTGGGCTCTGATGACACAAATACTAGATCATTTTTTATGGTTCCATGGACCTCTTCTGAACCTCTTCTCTTTTCTTCTTTTTTTAAATCTTATTTTCTTTCCAGTGTTTAAGATTGGTAATTTCTATTCTTCTGTTTTCCAGTTTGCAGACTCTTTCCTCTGTCTTCTCTACTCTGCTATTATGTCTTCTGTTTCTTTGCTGAGACTAGGTATTTCCTTGGTGAGGCTTTTAATTTTTTCATTGTTTCAGGTATTTATTTATTTAATTGTTCACTAAAGCATTTTCATCAAATAATTCCAGCATCTCTCATCTCATATTTGGCATCTACTGATTGACTTTTTTCCTTCAATTTGTTATCTTCCTTGTTTTTGGTATGACTAGTGATTTTCAATTGAAAGCTGGATATTTTGTGTATTTTTATTGACATGAATAAAAATTATATATGATGGTATACTTCCTTATTAAAAAGGAAATGTTTCATTTACTATAACTAAAGCAAAGATGGAAATCATTAGGCATGCTGAGAGCAGCAACTTTTAAGTGTCAGTGCTAACACGTTGGTTTTGAAGAGATCTGTGTTCTGTTATAAAGAGTAAAAATGAAAAATGTCTGTAAGATGCTGGGAATGATGTCATTAAGTACTATATCTAAAAGACAAGAGAGTTTCAGAAAAACATCTATTTCTGCTTCATTGACTATGCCAAAGCCTTTGACTGTGTGGATCACAATAAACTGTGGAACATTCTGAAAGAGATGGGAATCCCAGACCACCTGACCTGCCTCTTGAGAAACCTGTCTACAGGTCAGGAAGCAACAGTTAGAACTGGACATGGAACAACAGACTGGTTCCAAATAGGAAAAGGTGTACGTCAAGGTTGTATATTGTCACCTTGCTTGTTTAACTTATATGCAGAGTACATCATGAGGAACGCTGGGCTGGAAGAAGCACAAGCTGGAATGAAGATTGCTGGGAGAAATATCAATAACCTCAGATATGCAGATGACACTACCCTTATGGCAGAAAGTGAAGAGGAACTCAAAAACCTCTTGATGAAAGTGAAAGAAGAGAGTGAAAAGGTTGGCTTGAAGCTCAACATTCAGAAAACAAAGATCATGGCATCTGGTCCCATCACTTCATGGGAAATAGATGGAAAAACAGTGGAAACATGTCAGACTTTATTTTTTTGGGCTCCAAAATCACTGCGGATGCTGATTGCAGCCATGAAATTAAAAGACACTTGCTCCTTGGAAGGAAAGTTATGACCAACCTTGATAGTATATTAAAAAGCAGAGACATTACTTTGCCAACCAAGGTCCGTTTAGTCAAGGCAATGGTCTTTCCCATGGTCATGTATGGATGTGAGAGTTGGACTGTGAAGAAGGCTGATTGCCGAAGAATCGATGTTTTTGAACTGTGGTGTTGGAGAAGACTCTTGAGAGTCCCTTATACTGCAAGGAGATCCAACCAGTCCATTCTAAGGGAGATCAATCCTGGATGTTCATTGGAGGGACTGATGCTAAAGCTGAAACTGCAATACTTTGGCCACCTCATGCGACGAGTTGACTCACTGGAAAAGACTCTGATGCTGGGAAAGGTTGGGGGCGGGAGGAGAAGGGGACGACGGAGAATGAGATGGCTGGATGGCATCGCCGACTCTGTGGACATGAGTTTGAGTGTACTCCGGGAGTTGGTGATGGACAGGGAGGCCTGGCGTGCTGTGATTCATGGGGTCGCAGAGAGTCGGACACGACTGAGCGACTGAACTGAACTGAACTGAAGATGCTGGGAATGATGTCATTAAATACTATATCTAAAAGACAAGATACAATAAAGGGTTTTATTTTTTTATTTTTAGTTCTTAGGAAACTAAATCCTCATACAAGATGTACATCTGTTACTTGACTTTTTCATATTCAGCATATACAAGTTTTTAGAGACACATTGTATGTGTAGGCTGCCAGGAAGCATTTGCCTTCCCCAAATATTTGTTGGAATGTAAGGCATTGTGCAGAAAGTTTAAAAATGAGTAATTAAAACACAGTGCTTGCCCTCAACTCAACTTGGCAAATGTTGAGTTCCTGCTGTGTGAAGTGGAGTACATAGGCCCTGAAAAAATGCTGACATGAGATCTTTCCCTAAAAGACATTACAATTTAATGGAAAATACATACACAATTCACTCCATTTTAAAGTTAAATTCTTTAAAAATAGTAGATAGGGTATAGTCTTGTAGGAAAGAGAGAAAAACTACGTTTGCGTGTGTGCATGCTGTCACTTCAGTCATGTCCAACTGTTTGCGACCCTATGGACTGTAGCCTGCCAGGCTTCATGGGATTCTCCAGGCAAGACTGGAGTGGGTTGCCAGGCCCTCCTCCAAGAGATCTTCCCGACCCAGGGATCAAACCAGTGTCTTCTGCGGCTCCTGCACTGCAGCCAGATTCTTTACTGCTGAGCCACCGGGGAAGCCCCCAAAATATGTTTATATAGTAATAGAAGACAATATAAGCACAAAGTATTTAGCGCATTCTTTTTCTCAAAACCTCCAACCCAGTCTTTCCCTGTTTACCTTCACAGACTACCTTTGTCTCCTACTACCCTGAAAAAATTGAACCTATCAGGTCATCTTCCTTCAGCTGTCTTCTACCTATATACATACTTTTTAAATCCAAACCTATTCTCATCATATTTTTCCCAGACTTGGGAACAAGGTTTTTCCACCTTAGTGCTCTGACCTTATTTCCTCGTATCTCTTTCAGGATCTTGCTCCAGCAGTCACCCGTTTTCTTTCCTAAGTCTTCAATCTTTTCATCATCACTGGCTCTTTTCCTTCAACCTATATATATGCTCAACAGTCTCTCACCCTAAAAAGACTTTCCTTATCTCAGTAAGCCATCTGGTCTAGTCTGTTTCCTTTTCTCATTCCTACCTCTGAAAACAGTACTCTGCCTTTCCTTATTGTCTCTATTCTCATAGTCATAATGACTTTATATAATAACTTAAACATATTTATGAACCTTGAAATGTTTAAAAATACAGAATTAAAATTTATTTTGAAAGAGCTCTCATTTCTTCAGATCTTTGGTATAAAGATGGCTGGATGGCATCACCGACTCTGTGGACATGAGTTTGAGTGTACTCCGGGAGTTGGTGATGGACAGGGAGGCCTGGCGTGCTGTGATTCATGGGGTCACGGAGAGTCGGACACGACTGAGCGACTGAACTGAACTGAACTGAACTTGGTATAAAGAAACACAGGGAGAATAAACTCAACCAAGTTTCGCCAAATGCAATACAGAAGACTTCTATTTCTGATTATGTCATTGCCCTTTTCACAGAAGAGGCTTGTATTATTTTGGTGCTTCTGAAATGGTTTCAGTCACTGGCTGCATGTATATGACTCCCCAATCTGTATCTTGTTTGTTTATTTTTATTTCCAGTTGTTTTCTGGCCATCTTCCACCTTGATGTCTCATAGGTATCTCAAAGTCAGTATTCCAAAACTAAACGTTTTTATTCCCTAAGGTTTCTTTAGCACCACACTCACCAGTGTTTTCTACCTCAGTTCTTGGCTCTGTCCCACCCAGACAGCCAGGTTAAAAACTAGAAGTCCTCCTTTAGGACTTCCCTGTGGTCCAGTGGTTAAGACACTGCTCTTCCACTGCAGGGGCCACAGATTTGATCCCTGATTGGGGAACCAAGATCCCTCATGCCTTGCAGCGTGGCCAAAAAAAGAGGGAAACAACAGCAACAGCAGCTAGGAGTCATCCTTGACTCTACCTTCTTCTCATCTTCACACTTCACCAAATTCTGACAATTTTAGTTCCTAAATATTTCTCAGTTTTTGCCTGACCTCTCTATACCTTCTGTTTGCTCTCAATTCTAGTCCTTATCTTTTCTCACTGAGCTACTACAAGAGCCTTTTCATTAATACACCACTTCCAATCTTCACTCCTCATAGCCATCTCCTTTACAGTATCTAGTACTGCATTAGTCAGTTATGTAGCTGTTAGCTACATGGAGCTATCGAACACTTGAGACGTGCCTAGTCAAAATTGGTGTGTGTTTTACATGTGAAATACAATCTGAATTTTGTAGAATTGGTATGGAAAAGAGTGTAAACGGTCTCCCTAAGAATTGTATATATTATATTATTATTAGTGAAGTGAAGTCACTCAGTCGTGTCCGACTCTTTGCGACCCCGTGGACTGTAGCCTACCAGGCTTCTCTGTCCATGGGATTCTCCAGGCAAGAATACTGGAGTGGGTTACCATTTCCTTCTCCAGGGGATCTTCCCGACCCAGGGATCGAACCCGGGTCTCCCGCATTGGAGGCAGACGCTTTAACCTCTGAGGCACCAGGGAAGCCCATATATTAAAATAACATTTTAGGTATATTAAATATATTATTAAAATTATTTTTACCTGTTTCTTTTTAGCTTTTAAAATATGGTTACTAGAAGATGTAATATTATGTATGTAACTCTTCCTCCAGCTTTTCATGTAGCTGGCTCCTTTTCACTACCCAGATATCAACTTAGAGATCTTCTCTGCCTGTACACTATGTAAAGGAATTCCACCAAAATCACTCATGTCACCATGTTCTGTTCATGGCACTTTTCACTATCCGAAATCATCTTGTTTATTTGTGTATCTGATAATTGTCTACTCCACATAAGTAGTAAACTTCGTTAGGGTAGGAAATTTGTCCACTGGTGAATTAGATTCATAACTGTGTACATGGTGTCTAGAATAATACCTGGCGTTTAGTAAGTAGGTGTTCATTTGTTGAATGAATGATCTCTACTCTTTGATATGGCTCTCTCTGCCTCACAAACCTGATTAACGCAAGACTTAACTTTCAAGACTCAACTCAAGTAGCACTTCCTCCAGGAAGCCTTTCCTGGCTGTTTCCCCTCCTTGAAGTCTTAACCTGTTGATTCCCTCTCTATACACAGTTCTGCAGTTACACTTACACACTGTGCTTTTGTTCATTTTACGTCTCTCCTCTTTCACACTTAACCCTTAATAATTCTTCAGTATATTTCTATTCTCTAAAATATACCTGGTTATCCAGTAGACAACAGATTTTTCTTTGCAGCTGATCTAATATATGTATATAAAACACAGCTTATAGTAGTAGACACTCAGTAAACATCTTTTGAATGAATAAATGAATTTCTGTGTCCTTTATAAAAACAATATAACATTAAACACTTCTTTAAATCATTTATAAAATATCATCACCCTATTAGTAACTGTTTTCTTTAGCCCACTTCTTTTAGTTTAATTATACAACTAAAACATGGATATGTATATATCACTGTAAAAAACAAAATTGAAATAATACATAAATAAAGTTAAAAATGAATCCCCTTAAAAATCTTGCTTTCTTCATCAGGGATAGCTACTTCTGTCTTTTTCTATTAACATAATGTTATATACATTATGAAATAGTAATATGTGTGTAGTTTTTAAATTCTGCTTTCCAGATACCTTGGAAATAGTTTTAATATTTCTTAATAGTTTATGGAGCTATTTTTTTGAGTTGAGATGGTCTTAGAGAAATGGTGCTGTCTAGTTAAAAAAAAAACTTCCTTTGATTAGGATTCCTATTACTAGTTTCCTTATTTATCCTTCAGTTCTGTTCAGTTCAGTTGCTCAGTCGTGTCCGACTCTTTGCGACCCCATGAATCACAGCATACCAGGCCTCCCTGTCCATCACCAACTCCTGGAGTTCACTCAGACTCATGTCCATCGAGTCGGTGATGCCATCCAGCCATCTCATTCTCTGTCGTCCCTTTTTCCTGCCCCCAATCCCTCCCAGCATCAGAGTCTTTTCCAGTGAGTCAGCTTGTCGCATGAGGTGGCCGAAGTATTGGAGTTTCAGCTTTAGCATCAGTCCTTCCAGTGAACTCCCAGGATTGATCTCCTTTAGAATGGACTGGTTGGATCTCCTTGCAATATAAGGGACTCTCAAGAGTCTTCTCCAGCACCACAGTTCAAAAGCATCAATTCTTCGGTGATCAGCTTTCTTCACAGTCCAACTCTCACATCCATACATGACCACTGGAAAAACCATAGCCTTGACTAGACGGACCTTTTTTGGCTAAGTAATGTGTCTGCTTTTTAATATACTAGCTAGGTTGGTCATAACTTTCCTTCCAAGGAGTAAGCATCTTTTAATTTCATGGCTGCAATCAGCATCCGCAGTGATTTTGGAGCCCAAAAAAATAAAGTCTGCCACTATTTATCCTTAGGCCTAGTGAAAATCCATTTTCGTCTGTCATTTTAAGATTGTGAATTTTCTATAATCACAAAGTTGAAAAGAGGTAGTCTGGATTCAAACCCAGATCTTCTAACATCAGTCCCACCTGTCTTTCCACTTACTGTCTCCCTGAACTTCAGCTTTCTTAACTTTAAAATGGGAATATAATGTCTCTCTTGCCTGTTCTAGGATAAATTAACCACCTAAGGAGGTATAACACATGTGACCTCAGATATTAACTGAAATGTGTTTAAAGATCACAGAAGTTTCTAGATCCATTAATTTTCAGAGAACCATGTTAGTCTCATAATTCAGTGCTTTGATGTTTTTCGGTTATAGGACTAGAACTAGGAATTGCTAGATGCCAAACTCATTCATAACTCAGCTTACCTATATAGGTTTGGGCTTTGAGAACAGTGTCCCCAGTCTGTTTTGTTTCCTTGTTTAATTTCAGATTTAAACCTAGTAAGCTATTACCACAGTGGAAAGGTTTTGGTTGAAAGAACACTGTTCACTTTACATACAGTGCCCCTTTTTTCATATTTAACATGCTGGCTGAGTCTTTAGACCCCATGGACTGTAGCCCACCAGGCTCCTCTGTCCATGGAATTCTCCAGGCAAGAATGCTGGAATGGGTATCCATTCCCTTCTCCAGGGGATCTTCCCAACCCAGGGATTGAACCCAGGTCTTATTGCAGGTCTTTACCATCTGAGCCATGAGGGAAGCCCATATTTAATATATCCTTCATGAGATATTGCTTGGGATAATGTCCATATGTGATTTTTTCTGTTTTCTCTCTTAGCAGTTTTCCTAACATACTCTTGCTTTATTGTTCGTATGAAGCCTAATAGGTATAAAACTCTAAGAAGCTTATTTATTTTAGATTCAGTAGATACCATTACCATCCACATGTCTGGTATTAATTATGCTTCTAATATGGCAGGTTTGTAATAGAAGCTTAGGGTAGAATACCAATGACTTGATTTTCTGTGATTCTGAACATTACTAAAGTGGGCTACCAGAGTTAGCCAACAGAGAATTAGATGTAATTGCTTGCCTAAAGTGATAATATCTTCCTGATACAATCCCTGAATACCAATGAAGGCAGATAATTTCAGGGAGATGCACTCCTCATTTAGGAGATGGGAAAGATCAAGTAAGGGTGATAATTAAAAAGAGACCAAAAATATAGCATTTGTAGACCAGGTGCATGTTAATCATTGTTTGAAGAAGTTCATAAGATAAAAATTACTTATTCTAAAATACTGTATTAAAATATTTTTTAAAGTCAGTGAGTCCTTATGTATGTTTCATAGAAACCTCATAGAAATAATATGGGCTTGAAGGCAATTTAGCCCACTGTCCCATTTTAAGAATTATATTCTAAAGATGGATAAGTGAAAAGTGAAAATGTTAGTCACTTAGTCGTGTCTGACTCTTTATGAGCCCATGGACTGTAGCCTGCTAGGTTCCTCTCTCCATTTAATTTTCCAGGCAGGAATTCTGGAGTGGGTAACCATTTCCTGCTCCAGGGGTTCTTCCCGACCCAGGGATCAAACCCAGATCTCAAACCCAGGTCTCCCATGTTGCAGGAAGATTGTTTACTGTCCGAGCCACCAGTGAAGCCCATATTCTAAAGATAGAACTTGTATTTAAAAGCTAGAAGAAATAACAGAAAATTAGCACATTATTTTTAGTTTCATTATTAATTCCTTTTTCTGTCTTTTTCTCTGTTGATCTTATTTTGAAAGTATGATGAATGAATTGTATTACATTGCTAAATTTGCTTTATTCTTTACAAACCTTAGTAGATGAGTTACAGATTTTTTTTTCTGCAACCATGATACTAATTATTGACAATATTACTCAGCTAGACTCTATGTCTGTGTAGAGAATGAAGTGAATATGTATGTCAGAACATACCTGACTAAACCTATGTAGTAAGTAAAATATGTTAAATCTTTTAAACTGATATTTTGTATAGCACCGTGTCATAGTACAAATATTAACCCAGTTTGCTTTTGATGGAAGAAAGTTTTGTGGAAATAGTTTAAACCTTAAAATGTGTTTATATCCAAGCTTGACTGTTCATTAGAATCAGCTATGGGCCATTTTAAAAACTTGGATTTCTGTTCACTACAACTGACTTTCCAGGAGAAGAATGTGGTGTCCTGGCATGTTTAAATAGTAGCTCTCGTCCAGGAATGGAGATGGGGCACTGATTTGCAGTGTTTGCTGATTTCCGTGGTGTAAATACAGACTACCACCATAGCCAGTTTCAAGCTACTAAGATGATTCACGTGGAATGTTGGGAGATGATGTATAGTATTTCCATTATATAAATACAATAAACATATATAACCTAAAAGAACAAATAATATTAGAAATAATTAGTAAGTGATGAATCTGAGTTTTCATTGCCTTTGTTTTTAATATAGCAGACTATAAGTTTATGTAATTTAACCTAAAATGACTGTGTTTAACAACCAGTTTGCAAAGTTTTTGAACATTTATTAATCCACTCATAAAGCTGGTACAAACTGTTGCTAACAACACACTGGAGCTCAGAGATAATCTGTATCTTTTTTTAACCAACTAAGTAGTTCTGATGAAAGCAACCTGCCAATCAGGAATTTTTCTGAAATGTGGATATAATCCTAAGGCACAGGAAAGCATTCCACAGTCAGACCCAGCATGTCTTCCAGCCTCATTTCAAAGCATACCCACTCCCTCACATCTGTTTCACCCACGCTAGACTTAATCTACTTGAAGCTTCTCAAAACATGTCTTGCACTTTCCCACCCTCATGCCTTTTCATTAGTTTCTTTTAGCCTTGAATAGCCTTGCCTCATCTTCCTGACTTTTGCAACACTATTTATTTATCCTTCTAGAAATAACTCAAATGCTGCTTCCTCTTATTTCGTACTTTTGGAAACAGTCCCATTCTCCTTGATGTTCTCATAGTACTTTGCTTATTTTGAGCTCCAGTTATCATCAATAACAAATGGCTGTTCCAGCTAAATAGATTATAGATGTTTAAAGGGCACCTTTGAATAATACTGTGCTTAAACACCTTAATATATAAAATGATTAATAAGAACTTTTTGTTTGTTTGTTTGCTTGGCCGTACTGTGAGGTTTGTGGGATCTTAGTTCCCTGACCAGAGGTTGAACCCAGGCCCTGGCAGTGAAAGCACCAAGTCCTAATCACTAGACCACCAGGGAATTTCTAGCACTTGTTTATTTTAATAGGAAGGTTTATGGATAATGCATGATACAGCCTTTACTTTCTAATCCTTTGGGAAACTAATTGAAATTTAAACTTTATTTGAATTAGATGACACCTTTTTTTTTTTCCTGATGATTGAGGACCATTTAGTAGTAATTATATACCTATTCTTTATAGCCAGAAAACAGAAATAACATCATGATAACTTTCAGACTTATCAAAGAGTTTCATTGGAGAATATACAAAGCACTTAAGAATGAAAAAGATAAAGTTGTGTATTTTTCTGATTTAGTGCACTTTATAGTGTTGTCAGCTTAAAACCCTGAAAGCTCAGTTGGTAAAGAATCCACCTGCAATGCAGGAGACCCTGGTTTGATTCCTGGGTTGGGAAGATCCCCTGGAGAAGGGAAAGGCTACCCACTCCAGTATTCTGGCCTGGAGAATTCCATGGAACTGTATAGTCCATGGGGTTGTGACGAATCAGACATGACAGAGCGACTTTCACTTCATCATTAAATAAAATCCAAAAGGAGCAAAAATATCATGCTTTGCTTTGTGGTTTGAGAGAAATTTGCTTTCATATATGTTCTTAAGGATACATTCCTTATCAATCGTTGCTTTCTAGCATTTTCTCTAGAATTAAAATTACCTGTTTTCACAATAAGTATTGATAAGATATAGGAAGGAAGTGTTGTTCTAAAGTAAAAATGATCCAAGAATTTCTCAAAGTAAATGCAGCACATCCCTTGTTAATGGTGTTTCATACATTTTTTTTTAATCTTTGACCCAAAGCTGCCACCTGATGGCAAAAATTAAAATGACAACTTTTGTAATATTCTAAACCTCCATCACAGTTACTTGAAATATTATGTTTTCAGCATTGAGCCTCTAAATTCTAAATGCACTTTTGTATAAATTTTGTATATTTGTTGAATATTTGATAATTATTTTGAATTTCAGATAAATCAGATTTGTTAACTTTTTTTAGATGGGGATCCTACTATCGAGATTTACTTAAAATCTATTTATGGAGCTGGAGAAAGAATCTGTTTTTTAATTAGTTTTACTTAATGAAGAATTTTACTCGAATGTAGTAATTTTCTCTTTCCCTTTTCTTTCTTCAGAACAACGTCACTCAGACACCATGGTATTCTTTTATCTGTGGATCGTCTTTTGTATCATCAGTTCCTGTTACACCCTCATCTGGGATCTGAAGATGGACTGGGGTCTTTTTGATAAGAATGCAGGAGAAAACACCTTCCTCCGGGAAGAGATTGTATACCCCCAAAAAGTATGTACAAAGAGTGCTTGTATTTATTTTTAAAAAAGAAAAAACACAAAAACAGAACACTCAGGTATATTACAGTATATACCCAACACCAGCCTACTTAAAATAATTACCAAAAAATGCTAATCCATTCAGTCAGTAAAAATGTACCAAATGTTAACTATATTCTGGGTGCTGTAGGAAATAAAGTAAAATTCTGGTTCTCAAGGAGGCTATAATCTATGTTCTAAATAGATAAGTAAACAGATCTCAATACAATGTAATAAAGACTAGAATTGAGGAATAAATAATTAAATATCATTTATGATTTGTTTTTTAACACGCAGTTCCCTATGTCTCATGAGACTTAGGGAGAAGCCTGGTGGGCTGCAGTCCATGTAGTTGGCTACAGCGCATGGGGTTATGAAAGAGTCAGGCACGACTTAGCGACTGTACCATACCCTATATCTCAAATGCCCTCTTTCCCCTTAGTTTACCTTACAAATTCTTGTTCCTTCTTTTTATTTTTAATTTATTTTATTTTATTAGCATTCTACCTCAAGCTGCTTATTTATTTTTAAAATTTGTTTATTTTTGGTCACGCTACATAGCATGTGGGATCTTAGTTCTCCGGCCAGAGATCAAACCCATGTCCCCTGTAGTGGAAGCTCAAAGTCTTAACCATTGGACTGCCACGGAAGTCCCTTGTTCCTTCTTTTTAAAAATCAGTTTGTTCCTTTCTTTAAGAAGCCTTTCTTATTTCTGCAAGCATAATTAGCCAGTCATCCTAGTCCCACTTTACACTATGCAGACTTCCAATTATGGCAATTATAACATTTCATTTTAATTACCTGTTGAGATATCTATATCCCTTACTATCCAGCATAGTCCCAGGCATACAGTAGACAATGTTTGTGGAATGAATGAATGAATAAATAAATACTTGACTGAATGAGCAGTGCTGTGAAAGCACAAAGGAAAGAGGTGTGCCTGACTTTGCTTGGGTACACAAGAAGGCTTTTCTTTTCTTGTATTTCAATCAGTTTTCTTAAAGTTTCGATTTGATCCAAAAATACATGGATAATTGAGAATCATTTGAGCACCTTTCTAAATTATGAATGAAAGGATGAGAAGGACTGAATTAAAAAGTCAAAAGACCAAAAGTATCTTTACTCAGATATTGAAAGAAATTAAACGATGAATTGGGAATCCTTATAAATGAATTCTAACCCTACCTCTCTCACTAATGAGCTATATAACTTTAGACAACCAGACTGCAGTGTATTCTATAAGGTAGGGTGTTATACTAGATTATCTCTTGATCCTTTCCCAATCCTAAAGTTCTCTGATGCAGAGGGGAGTATAAATTGGACCACTAATATTTTATACTATGTCAAAATGTCATCAATACTTCAGAATTGCACTTCGAAAAGTGTCTGACTGTGTAATATGTAATTGGTGCTTAGGGAAGGCTGTTTTCAAGTGTGAGGATTGAAAATAAATGATAGACTGAATATGATGAATGATAGGGTAACTTCATATAAACAAATGAAGGCAGAAAAGGAGATGTTCCTTGACAGTGATTTTTAAGTCTCATTTGAAAAGAAAATCAAAAAAAGTAATATTAAGCACAAGTCAGACAGCAGACATGTGTTCAAGAAAAGATGGCCTTTTGTTCACCAAATGCATGTGCCTTTGCTCCTTGTACTGTTCTTGCCTTACTGAGAGATGTAATGTATTTCTGTCTTATTATGATGGTTGCTTTGGTGAACTATTTATATCTTTGCTGCTGCTGCTAAGTTGCTTCAGTCGTATCCGACTCTGTGTGACCCCATAGACTGCAGCCCACCAGGCTCCATCGTCCCTGGGATTCTCCAGGCAAGAACACTGGAGTGGGTTGCCATTTCCTTCTTCAGTGCATGAAAGGGAAAAGTGAAAGTGAAGTCGCTCAGTAGTATCCGACTCTTAGCGACCCCATGGACTGCAGCCTACCAGGCTCCTCCGTCCATAAAATTTTCCAGGCAAGAGTACTGGAATAGGGTGCCATTGCCTTCTCCTATTTGTATCTTTACATAAATGTTAATCTGTTCATTCTTTAAGTACTAACTTTTTTATTTCTATGTAACAAAATTAGTTAATAGAATCTTCCACTTTCATTGTTATTACATATTTTTATGACCCATTTTTAGGGTCAAAATATGCTTTTGTACATTAGGCTTTACAAATATATAAGAAAAATGTCCTAGAAGATCACCATACCCCTCTCAGTTTTAAAAGGGCAAATATTGTAGTTAAATTTATTGTGCTAAAAAAGGGAAGAAGCTATATGTGAAGTTCAGTGGGTCTTCATTTAAAAATTAAGAACACAGCTATATGAACCTTAAAATAAGTTCCTTGGCATTAACAGTGCATACTGTTGAGCACCATACCCAGGTCCAGGTCCAGGGTTATGTTTTCTCCATATTAAAACTTAACTTTTCTGTATCTCTTTACCACAAGTTAAGTGTATTCCTCCCAAAAGACTTTTAATTTTTGGTAATATCAGCTCCCACATCAGTCAACTGTGGATCAGCTTGATTGGCTCTTAAAGACATACGAAATTGCAGCTTTTCATCAAGACACCTAATAATGATTTCACTGCATGTGGATTTATCTAAAAATTACATTATCTCTGTATTGAATGGCTGGGGGAAGGGACAAAGAGATATGTTACTGTGTTTAAAAAAAATCTTCATTAAATTAATCATAGTAAGCAGTGAATAATGTCTAAAATTGATTAATCAAGATATAGCAATGTACACACATTATTAGAAATGTGGAAGATAAATGCTCAAAATTTGAAGATGTTTGTCTCTAGAGAATAGGACAAGAAGAGGACGCTGTTTCTTTTGTTTAATAGCCTTCTAACATGACTGATTGATATTCCTTTGCTGACATTCTTTTAATAAAATAAATGCTATGACTTAATACATAGCAGTTCTAGTTCCCATAAGATGTTGTAGCCTTTAAATACATATTTTAAAGAGCTAGATATCTTGAGATGAATAGAAAATCCATGAATTATGGATTATAGTTCCGGTCAGTTGGCAGTTTTTGTGCTTAAGACTTTTTTGTAGCTAAAACTGAAAGAATTAGTTGAGTACTTGTCTTCCCCATGTGGAAATGGGACATTGCTTAAATTTAATTGTTTGTGAAATCCAAGCTTCGTGTTATTTTCTGACATCAAAAAAGAAGGAAAAACTTTTCAAATGAAGGGTAAGGCAATTTGAGAATAAAAGTGCAAATAACAGAGTTAGTATATCTCATATTTTCTAATTTGAACTATTGAGCCGTAAGTGTATCACATACGTTTTAGAATGTCATCTCAGCTCGTGGATCTCATCTGGTTTGTATTTCTGGGGTCTAGAAGAGAGTCTAGTATACAATATGGGAATGAAGTATTAATATATTTGTTAAAGGATCACTGAAATTCAGTAAAACTTCATTTTGAATATTGTCCTGTCTATGAAAAAAACCTAAATTGGTGAAGTCTTTTAAAATATAGAACTCTTTACTTCTTTTACTCATGCTTGTCAAAATGAAATGGGGTAGGAATTTGTCAGTATGATATATGACTCTTGTTTACTGTGCTAGGTGTGCTTATTGGTAAGAAATACGATGGTCAGTTTACTCAATTTGCTTATTATCCCTCAGGCCTACTATTACAGTGCCATCATAGAGGACGTGATCCTGCGCTTTGCTTGGACTATCCAGATCTCCATTACCTCCATGACTTCATTGCCTCATTCTGGGGACATCATTGCTACTGTCTTTGCTCCCCTTGAGGTTTTCCGGTAAGCAGACTACTATAAAGTTTATCAGAGATTTTTTTTTTTTAACCTAAAATGTTACTCAATACTTATAAATTAGATTTTATTAAAAACTTACACCTGAAAAGCTTAAAATTTCCAACTTTTCTCAGACTTCTTATCTGCCTCAGTGTTGGAAAATTCTGACTGAAGGACCAAGAGATTAATTCTTACAAAGTTATGCTGATGATGACTTTTTTAGAAGCTTTTTTTTTTAAAGAATTGGACTCCATTTGAATATCCAAATGACTAATGAATATATGGAAATGTTCTTTACATGATTAGTCACCAGGGAAATGCAAGTTAAACCTACTTTTGAGATACAGCTGCTCACCTGTAAATGCTAAAATGAAAACTACAGACATACCAAGTATTGATAAGGATATAGAACAATTGGAATTTACAAACACTGCAAGTAGGAAGAAACTAGTACAATAGCCACTTTGGAAAACTCTGTCAGTATCTGCCAAAGCTGTGCATGAACTCCTGGGTATATAGCAAACAGAAATGCTGACCTAAGGCCACCAAGAGCCACATACAAGAATGTTCACAATAATATTATTTGCAGCAGACCAAAGTGGAGACTACCCAAGGGTCTAGCAATATTAGAGCAGATAGATAGATTGTGATATTTACATACATGTGAATCTATTCGGTAATGAGAACAAAAGACTAAATACAAAAACATGAATGAATCTCACAAAGCAAAGTGTTGAGCAAAAGAAGTTAGCCACAAAAGAGTATATCCCTGTATGAGTCCAAATTTATGAAGTTCAAAAGCAGGCTATATTTATCTATGGTATTAGAAGTCAAAATACTGCCCTTGTGGGACAGTGAGTGGAAGTGGCACCAGGAGAATCTCCTTGAGTGGGGGAGTAAGGTGCAGTAATGTTGTTTCCTGAAATGTGTGCTGGTTACACAATGGATTCAATTTGCTAAAATTCATTATGCTGTGCCCATCATACTTGTTCACTTCTCTGAATGTGTGTTACACTTAAGTTTTTAAATTAAAAAAAATAATTGAGCTCCATTGGAAGGGTTGTGAGTAGAAACAGGGAGGTAAAAAGGCTTAGAACAGAAATTAGAATTAAAATCTTTTCAGAATCATATTTTGCAATTTAGCAACCTGGGTTATTTAGCCCACCTTCTCAGTGGAAACAATAAAAATGCCAGATAAAATGTTTTTTTAATCTTCCTAAAGACATCAGTGATCTGACATGATAGCCCAAACTCTTAAGTGAAGGCAGGTACCCCATGATAAGCAGAACACTAAAGCTGATTTTGCATTAAAGAAATTTGCCAAACCAAAAGACTTTGAGATTCATCTGTGATCGCCAGTTCAAATTTGTATGCACCTAATACATAGCTTGAAAATAGTAAAATGAAAGTTGACATTACTAGAAAATAAAAGTAGATAAATTTATAATTTTAGAGGAAAATGTTAGCATAGTTTTCTCAGTATAAACAAGTAATCAGGGCTTCCCTGGTGCCTCAGTTGGTATAGACTCCACCTGCTAATGCAGGAGACACGATTTTGATCCCTAATCCAGGAAGATCCCATGTGCCACGAAGCAACTAAACCTGTGCACTACAACTGTTGAGCCTGTGCTCTAGAGCCCGCAGACCACAACTCCTGAGCCCACGTGCCACAGTGACTGAAGCCTCTGAACCTCAGAGCCTGTGCTCTGCAACAGGAAAAGCCACAGCAACAAGAAGCCTGCACACCGCAACTCGAGAGTAGCCCCTGCTTGCCACACTAGAGAAAAGCCCACACAGAAATGAAGACCCAGCACAGACAAAAATAAATAAATAAAATTTTAAGAAAACAAGTAATCAATTAACCAACTTGACCTAATTGACATATATAGAGCATTGCATACAACCTAGCTACTAAATACAAATGCTTTTAAATACTCATGGAACATTTACCAAAATTAACCATGTGTTGGGCTGTATAAAGGAAGTCTTAACAAATGTTAGAAGAGTAAAATCACAAAAAGATACCTGAAACTTCACAAACATTTAGAAATTTAGCAGCGATATATATAAATGATCCATGGGTTGAAGCTGAAATTGCAATAGAAATTTTAAAATAATTCTGAATGGAACTGTCATTGAAATGCTCCATCACCACCACCTCCCCCAGTCACTTCTTTCTCTTTCATGTATGCTGCTTTAATTTGTTTTTCTAGTAAAAAAAAAAGCAGCTCAATTACTTTTTTATTCTTGATTTTATCTTTTTAAAAAATTATTTGGTTAATAGAATCAGATGTTATATCACCCATTTAAAGCAGAAGCAAAAAAGATCCTTTGAATCTTTTTTCTTCCTGCAACTACTGCCCATTTTTGGCTCTCTTTTACAGCAAAAAACTCTTCAAGAGATCATTTTACTTGCTATCTCTGCTCTCTGACTCCTTCCCCATTCTCCCTTTAATTCATCTCATCCTTTTCCCCAGTACTCAAACTAAATTGCTTTTGTTAATAATTAATAACAGCAGCAAACACTACTGTGTTGTCTTCTGTGTACCTGGCACTGTTCCAAGCACTTTACATGTACTAACTTAGTGAATCCTTACAACAGTCTTGTCATGTAAGTACTGTTACTGTCTCATTTACTGATGAAGCATAAGTTAAGTAAATCATCCAAGGCTGTTACACTTAGTAAGTAGCAGATCCCTGATCTGAATCTAGACAGTCTCTCAGAATCTGTGCTTTTAGATCATATTGCCTCTTTATACTCTGTTTAAATCCAGTGGTTCTTTTATCTGACTTTACCTCTCAGCAAAGCTCTTCATTTGATTTCTCAGAATCTACTCTCTTCTGTCTCACGATTCTTCTGTTCCATCTCGATTTGTTTACTGGTTCTTTTTCCTCTTCCCAAATTGTAAATGTGCTCTAGGCTTTGATCCTCTTTACTCTTCTCCTCCACTTATTCCTAAGCCCAGGACTTGAAATTCTGTTCTTATGCTGTCTATAGTCCTAGTCTCTCCCTTGAACTGCAAACTCAAATCCATCTAGCTACTGAATTTTCCTCTTGGGTATCTAATGGCAATAGAAACAACTCAGATCTCTAGTAAATGGTGTCACCATTCACTGAAAACAAAAACCTGAGACCACCCACATCCCATGTCCAGTACACCTCATCTTCATAAATAAATCCTGTCTGTCTGCTTCTCATCACCTCTGTTTCCCCACCTGAATCTAAGTCTCTGTCATCTCTTTCCTGGACTACTACAGCATCTTCTAATTGATCTCCCTTCAGCTGTCTTTGATCTCTTCACAGTGCAGCAGATAGATTGATCTTAAATCACATTATTCTCCAGCTCAGAACTCCTTGTTTTCTGTCACACTGTAAGTCTAAACTCTGTCCTGTGGCTTTTAAGGCTGTCTGTGGATCAGGCCCTTTTCTACCTCTCCATCCTCATCTCCTGCCATTTTAACCTTCCTGTTCGATTCCAGCCCCACTGACATTGCTGTTGTTTTAACACACCAAAGTCCTCTCCAGTGTGGGACCTTTTGTACTTGCTGTTTCCTCTACCCCTTTTGTACTCGCTGTTTCTTCTGACTCCTTTGTACTTGCTGTTTTCTCTGCCTCGGACCCTTTTCTTTTACCTGACTTGCTTCCTTGCATCATTCAGATTTCTGCTAGATGTCATCTCTTCAGAGAAGCATATTCTGGACCCTTGCCCTGCTTTATTTTCTTCAGAGCACATACCGTTAACTAATTGTTTATTTGTTTAATATCTGTGTTATTAGAAATTACATTTATACAGGCATAGGCTTTGTCTCTGTCATACTGTGGCTTTTCCTGTCATCCTCTAGGTATTCAATAAATATTTGTTCAATAAAGTGAAAGAATGAGTACTCTGAACCTGTGTTCCATGAGTCCCTTTCCTTTGCCTATTCCATTTTTGTCCCCTTCCCCCCACCACACACAGCACCTTTTTCTATTTTAATATTCTAGTCCTTAATTCCTTTTTGTGTGTGTGTGTGTTTATTTCCATGAGTGGAAAGTTGATGTACTTGGAGGTCTACAGGTGATAGTAGTAGTATATTCAAATTTTATAAGTAATTCACCTCCTCCTACCCCATTTTGCTAAGGCGATTTGTGTGGAACTTCTTCCGCCTGGAGAATGAACATCTGAATAACTGTGGTGAATTCCGTGCTGTGCGGGACATCTCTGTGGCCCCTTTGAATGCCGATGATCAGACACTCCTAGAGCAGATGATGGACCAGGAAGATGGGGTGCGGAACCGTCAGAAGAATCGGCCGTGGAAGTACAGCCAGAGCATATCCCTGCGCCGGCCTCGCCTCGCTTCTCAGTACGTATGGCTGCCACTTCTGTGAGATGAATTCCCTTCAGGTTTTAGTACTGGGTAACATTTAAGTTTTTGCCTTTTGATACTGTTCATGGGGTTCTCTTGGACTGCAAGGAGATCAAACCAGTCCATTCTAAAGGAGATCAATCCTGGGTGTTCATTGGAAGGACTGATGCTAAAGCTGAAACTCCAATACTTTGGCCACCTCATGCGACGAGTTGACTCACTGGAAAAGACTCTGATGCTGGGAGGGATTGGGGGTGGGAAGAGACGGGGACGACAGAGAATGAGATGGCTGGATGGCATCACCGACTCGATGGACATGAGTTTGGGTGAGCTCTGGGAGTTGGTGATGGACAGGGAGGCCTGGCGTGCTGTGATTCATGGGGTCGCAGAGAGTCGGACACGACTGAGTGACTGAACTGAACTGAACTGAACATTTAAGTTTGGAGAAGGAAATAGCAACCCACTCCAGTATTCTTGCCTTGAGAAATCCGATGGACAGAGGAGCCTGGCAAGCTACAGTCCGTGGGGTTGCAAAAGAGTCTGGACATGACTTAGTGACTAAATAACAACATTTAAGTTAAAAAGCAATCATGTTGAACCTGATGAAATTGCTGGTTTTCAACCATTTTTCACAACCCATGTGTAGAATGTCTTAATGGACACATAGTGTAAAATATCATTAGTATGTTAATTAATGCATTAATTAATACCTACTGATTTGGCATTAAAAGTACACTGGGGAAAACTTGTTGGAGAATAATTTATTTGACTCTTAAGTATATCTTGTATAAAAATCATTTTCAAGTTATAAATTTTAGGAACCCTGGTTCTGCCACTTGACATCTGTGTCATCATGGCCAAATCACTTAATTTCTCTATATTATTGCTCATCTGGAAATTGGGATTAGTATGGTCCCTGCTCAGAGGGTGGCTAGGTAGATTGTTTGTTATGACTTGGAATTTACACCAGTTTCCTCACAGAAAGAGCTCAATAAGTATAAGCTATTATTTTTACTTTCTTAGTAAATACCTACAGCAATATTTTTATCGGTCATTGACTTTGTGTATTCCTAAAAGTTGTTTGGAGGATAGCTGTACCCTCTAGGTGTAGGGTATATGTGGCAGCATTTGAAATTTAGAGACAGTAGATATCACAAAGGATTGGAATAAAAGAGGGGACAGGGCAGTTTTCTGAAGGATAAGGAAGTGTTTGGATAGGCTAGAGGCACAGTAAAGACATAAAGGTGGAAATAAGGGATGGAAAGAAAAGCCATGTGACTAGAGCTCGTAACAAATAGTAACAAAATTTAGCTGAATGAAGTATGATTGTAAAAGGCTGAAAGCTGTATCTTGTAGGCAGGAAGAAGTCACAGAATTTTTTCATAGAATGTTATGAAAGTAATATATTCATAAGTTTCAGTGGCACTGTGCAACATATATTGGGAAAGGGAAAACTGAAGGCCGGATCAACTAAAAGACCATTGCAGTATTCTTAAGTATGGAACATTAAAGACTTGGATTAGGGCGCTTACAGTAGGACAAAAAAGAAAACAAGGAAACATTTTAAAGGAAGTTTAAAAAATATTAGAGATGGTAATAACCCACAGGGAGCAGAGGAGAAATTGCCTGAGCTTCAGATAGAATTTGTAAGTTCTCTGAAGAAGAGAAGGTAGAGAAAAGCAGAGCAAGGAACTGTCTTGGGGAACAAGCACAAGCAAGAGAAAAAAAAAAACAACAAAAGGGCTAGGAAAGGAATGGTCAGGGAGGTCAGTAGGAAGAATGTCAAAACAAAGCATGATAGTACTACATACAGCAGGAAGCAGAGTTTGAAGAAGCAAGTGGAGGCTGGTAGGGTCAGCAAGGTAAGGTCCACAAAGGACTGGAAGACAGTGCAATAGATGGTCATCCCACTGAACTCCTAAATTTGAACGTCAAGTTGTTGCTAGTTACCAGCAGAGGGCAATCCAGACATACACTCTTTCTGCTTCAAAAACAAGGAAGCATTAGATCTTTATATTCAGTTTCAGATGTTCAGTGGAAAAACACCAGCATATTAGATTGCCTCCAGGGGAAGACATTTAGAACAATGGAGCAGGTTTTGTGCAAAGGGAGAGAGCAGCGAATCTAAAATAAGATCTGAGACTGAATGCTAACTTTGAGACTCTTGCAACCATTTAACACATCCTTAACATTTTTAATGTCTATTTCTACCTCTGTTGAGTAATAATAATACCTACTTTACTTCATGGAGCTCATGAGTTGCAGAATATTTTGACTTTATCTAATACTCCATTTTTCATCCTGTGCAAGAATCTCTTTTATGGAATCCTGAATAGTTGATTATCTTATTCTGATTGACAGTCATCAGTGATAGTGAAGTTTATACAAGGCACCTGATTTTATTGTTGACGAACTGGCAGCCCACTCCAGTGTTCTTGCCTGGAGAATCCCAGGGACGGGGTAGCCTGGTGGGCTTCCGTCTATGGGGTCACACAGAGTCGGACACGACTGAAGTGACTTAGCAGCAGCAGCAGTTACTGTGGTAGATAGCTTATGTTGAAATATGCTTCAGTATAACTTCAACCAGTTGATCCTGGTTGGACTTTCTAATGTGATTTAGTATTCTCTCTCCTGAGTCCTGTGTGTAGTCATTCAGTCCGACTTTTTGTGACCCCATAGACTGTAACCCACCAGGCTCCTTTGTCCATGGGGATTCTCCAGGCAAGAATACTGGAGTGAGTTGCCATGCCCTCTTCCAGGGGATCTTCCTAACCCAGGGATTGAACCCAGAATCTCCCATGGATTCTTTACCGTCAGAGCCACCAGGGAATCCCCTCTTCTGTGTATACTTCATCAACTGTTTGAAGACAACTGTCATGTCTCTCCTTTAGTCTTAATCTGCTGGCCAACTCTCCTCGTTTTTCATGTGTTCCTCAAATGATTTTTCTGTCATCCTCATCTTAATTCTTTGTATTTGTTTAATGCTTTCCTGGTGCTTTTTATATCCATTCTCTCACTTGATATTCATACTGTCTCCATGAAATGAAAGCAGTATTATGTATAAAGGTATCATTATTCCTGCTTTACAGAGATGAAAATTGGCATCTCGGAGAGGTTAAAAAAATACATCATAAAATCCAAACCCCGCCATTGCACATTACACATGACCTACATTGTTGTTTCTTTCCTCTGGATACAACCTAGTTTCTTAGTGTTTTTCCAGTAATATCTGAAATTGAATACAAAGCTCTAGGAGCAGTCTATCTGGTGTAGTATATAGTGTCCATGACTGGTTATGATGTATTTTTAATGGTAGTAAGATTGAAAATGTACCTAATACTTTGGATGTGTTTGTATTTTAGTAATGGACTATTATTTTTTTCCTTTCATTACCACTAGATCCAAGGCTCGTGACACTAAGGTATTGATAGAAGACACAGATGATGAAGCTAACACTTGAATCCTCTGAAGTCTAGATTAACATCCTTGGTTTTCCTACTCTACAATTCTTTCCTCGACCAACACAACCTCCAGTACCTTTCCAGCCGAAAACAGGAGAAGATATATAACACATTTTCCGAGCTCTTCCAGATCGGATCCTATGGACTCCAAACAAGCTCACTGTGTTTCTTTTCTTTTCTTCTCGTTTAATTTTAATTTTCTATTTTTAAAACAAATACTTACTTCATTTTGCCAATCAGAGGACATTTTAAGGAACAAAAACACAGTATCTTCTGGATTGTTTACAATCACAAGGACACAGATACCTATCAGGATGAAGAACAGGCATTGCAAGGACCCTCTGATGGGATGGTACCGAGATACCTCGGCTTCCGCTTGGCCCGGTTTTGACTGGTTGAAACCGGACATTGATTTTTAAATTTTTTGTCAGTTTATGTGGAGAATTTTTTCCTTTCCTTCATACCCAGCGCAAAAGCACTGGCCGCACTTGCAGGGAAAGTGCAACTTAGAGCAGTACCTTCATTCACGAAGCTACTTTTTAATTTGATGTAACTTTTCTTATTTTTGGGGGGGTTGCTGGGTGGGTGGGAAATACGATGTATTTGTTACATATGGTTTTCTCATTATTTATGAAACTTAACCGTAAAAGAATGATATAACTCCTGTACAATGAAGGTGATAACAGTGAAGACAGGGGAAACTAATGTCGGACAGCATTTGAGGGTTTAGTCCACAATACCTCTTTCATGAGATGACTTGCACCTGTTTGACTTTTCCTTCCTTTCTTTTTAATTTTAAGCCAAAGTTTTATTACTAATGTTTTGAGTTGCTGCTGCTTCAGAATCCTGAGCATGTCTCCTGCAGCAAAGCCTTCACACACGTCCACACAACCAGTTGAAATGTATTGAAGAGGTCTGATACATTTTTTTAAGGAACAGATGTGGAATACATTTGCCCATATTCCAAGCGTAACTGAAGTTACGCCTTATTAAGCTTCAACATGTAGGATAATTGAAGTACAGCCTTTACCAACTTGGGATTAGAAGGCACAGCTATTTCATAGGCTCTCTACACCCTCACTGGATAGTTTTTCTTCTGGGCTCACTTACTTTAGCCAGAAGTTGATCAAATTAAAAGTCTGTCTTGGGGAAACCATGCTTTTGAGAGCATAGAACAAGTTATCCTTCCTCTCTCACTTGACTGTGATGAAACAGAGATTGGCAGCCACTTCTCCCAGCAGTTTTAAAGGATGAACGTTAGATTTCATGCCCTCCTATGACAGAAAAACTGCTTTTAAAATGTGGGGGGCCTAAACTTGGTTATACACGAAAAGCATATTTCTTAGAAATTTCAGACTATAATGGTCTGTACACAATGCTCATTTTCACTTTTGTCTAATTTCTTTCCTATTTCCTAAGTCATCAGATAAGCCCAAAAACCCTACAGGATTTTTCTCCCTTGAATGTGATTGGCATTAAATTTAGCATTATCATTTACTTAGTATTAAAAGCATATGATTACTTCCCCTTAGTATATACCCTTTTGTCATTAGCTCTTATGCCATGCATCACAAGTCTTCACTCATCCCTGTCATAATTCCAGGAGATTAATTAAAATTCCTGTTGCTACCAAAATTCTACCAATTAACTAATATTTTCTTTTTTTAAAGGAGTTTTTTCATCTTTATTCTGTCAAGCTTCCAAAATTTGCTCCCTTCCTGAATTGAGACTTTTTTTTTTCCTGAAAAATCACTACGCTCTGTGGCCTTTACTGCTTTTTTTGTTTTGCCAAGTATATTCCTTGACCCAAAACGGAAGAAGAGAAATTTAGTTATTATTTTTTTAGTTTAAATAAAATGGATCATTTCTAATAATCAGTGGTAACAATTTAGTGACCCTTAATAGATTAAAGGTTTCATTATTTATACTTGGGATTTTTTTTCTAACGATTCTGGTTTTGTACGTTGAAACTATTGGGGAAATATCACTGGTCTGTCCAGAAGGAGCAGTAACTATTACTGAGTTATATAGAAAAGTCCAGTGGACCAGTCATTTCTTGTACAAATAAAATTGGTGGTACTAATATGTATCCAGAGCAATTTGACTTGTCAACTTCATTGTCTGTTAGTAAACCTATATAATGACACACTTAAAATCTTTTAGTTGACTTCTGGTATTTTAATTCCCCAGTGTTTTTACTTTAGTGTATCCTATGACCAGTTTGGTCTTTTTTCAACTATTAGGATTCTCGACCCTGATCAGTATTGTTTTTTCATAGATAATCCATTGTTCGAATATATTCTTTTTCTGCTGTTGGTCCTATCAGAATAGTTTGTTCAGGAATGATAAGGCTTAGGTAACTTTCAGCTTACTTTGACAGATGCTTAATGTTTTTAAACACAACAGCTTTATGTTCCTCCTGAAGCTCTAAAGAGAAAAGAAGCCTTTTCCTCATCAAGAGGAAACAGTTTGGAAGACAGAATGTATAATTTTTTCCTCCAGAAAATGCAATGGGCATTTTTCTCACCTAACTTTTATATGCTCTAGTTGTGAATGCTGTGTCCTACCTAAAATTTTACTGGAGCATCTTGTATACTGAAACTCTCAATAGAACTCCTAGGAAATGAACATCACAGAATTATTTTAAAGGAGCAAGTCTAACCAAAGGAAAAATGTCATCTGATTTTAGGTTTAGAAAGTCTAGTTCTATTTGAGAATCACTCAATTGATGGTATCAGTTAAAATACTCCCAAATGAATAAAAAAGAAGTATTTTTTAAAAAGGATAAAATTTCTTTTTCATTTTGTGATAATATGGAAAGCATTGATGTGTGTAGAGAAAGTAAAAGACAAAAGTGGCTTATTTTCTATGCACAGATATACACCTCTAAGGCTGCCTATACCATTAAAATGGAGTAATTGAGGATTTCATACCATACAGAGACATTAAAATGATCACACAGTGTCATCATTAATTAGGTTATAATAGTTATTTTTAAGACCGGAAAGATGTTGGAAACCTATGTGCAACTTTCTTTTTCAGCATCAGCCCTTTTTCTCCTTAAAAAGCTGCTTCATTCCAGATACAGAAGCAGTATTGTGGGAGGAGAATGCCAGTCGCCCCAGCAGTAGCATGTGTGAACCCTTAGAGAAGGAAAACGGAGCCCAGCCCCTTGGATTTGTGACATCCCAGTATTGCAACATGAGAGTTTGAAGATTTTAACAGATTTTGCTAGAAGTAACTTTTTGGTATATGATATCCTTCTACCATGGTTTGACCAAAGTATATTCATGATAACTAGAGAAAACAATTCATGCTTTCTTAACTAAGGCAAGTTAAGAATAGGAGAAAATAGCCTATTATTGAGTGTACAGGCATTGATTAACAGATATTTAGTTGAAGAGAAATAAGGTAATTGTGGAGGTAGCAAAGAAGAGCAAGAGGAAGTTGGACCTTGGCAGCAGAAGGCGGGCAGTGAGGAAAGTAGGTGAGCTTGATCACATGGGGTGACGCTGCCTGTTGTAATCTTTCCTTTGGGTGGTTATACTGCTGGTAGACACCTGCCTGTTTTGCTGCCCTCTTTCTCCACTACTTTCCTTTACTTGGGAAATAGTTCTTTATGCCCAAATGCAATTTTCTTAGCAACGACTAGAAAAAATTTTTAGTCTAAGGAAAGTAATTTAGAAAATAACTATCCATGGTGTTATTTTATTAAAATATTTAGGATTCTCTGATGTGATTGCACTTTATTTGGTAAATGAATTTCAGATTATTTTCTGTAATAGTTTGCATGAAATTTTTTAGTTCTTAAGAAATAAGAGCTGTACAGCATATTGAAATTTTAAAAATTAAGGTGGCTTCTCAGATTGAAAAAAGTTATGTTGAATCTAAGGCTTTCTCAACTACAAAATCACCAAACTTTTAACACATCTAATTTTAAAAACCAGTAATAGATATGATCTATGTCACTAAGTTAAGACAATTAAAGTTTAGTAGAACTTCAGGAAAAGTTAAAGAGAAATCAAATTTTTGAGCTTAATTCATTCCTTTTTATGATGCATCTGGCTTAGTTCTTGCTTTTGATGATTAGCTGAAGCAAGGAAAGGTTAAAGAGATTTTACAGATTGCTTAAACACATACATTTCTGCATTTCAGGTATCAATCTTGATAGCAAATCTTAAAAGCTAACTTTCTGCATTATATTTTCAGTCTGTACAATGTCAGCACAATGGTAATGTAGGCTAGAGTTTATTATATTAGATTGTAAGAAATTTGTGCTGATTAACGCTACAAACTAGTAATTTACCCAGGATTAAGCCACACCACTCACCAAATATGAAGATGACAAAGAAGTTTGGAGCTTAATTTAAATGATATGAGAAATTTGCGTGGGAATTGAGAGGAGCCTGCTGATTGGAATGGTTCATCATGCCTTTCTAATATGAATTGGCAAAACTGTGATATTGAGTTGCCCCTTTAAAAACAACCTTCCGGAATGTATTTGCTTGCTTACTATGGAGTATAGTGGTTATCACATTGGCCTAACACTTTCAATACACTTACTACAGAAGAGGAAGTCAGAGGGACAAGATGAGTTTCCCTGAAGAGAAGCAAATCATTACACTGCTTTTCATCTAAAGTATGTTTCCTTATAGCAGACCTTTATTTTATTACTAAAGCAAAGCCACCTTCAGTTTTTTGTTTGTTTTGTTTTATGCCATCAACCTAAGGAGGACAATCAAATAACCAACCGTTTGCCTTGGATTCAGTGTGTCTGCTAATTACACCATCTCATCTTACATACCTTCAGACCAGTTACTTGACTAAACGTCCACCATATTACCTTAGTTCTTCCTATGCCCTTTCCTCTGCACCACCACAGAACAGAGGGAAGACTTAACTACCAGAAAGATGTGAACTTCTAAGAAAGCAAGGATTTCATCTCACTCTCCTTTTATCATTATCTCTGAAGTCCCTCCCTACAGTTCCCTGATGGTCCATGCTGCAACACCAGCATGGCGGAAGTAAGGAGAAAGATTGTGGGGAATCCCGAAAGAGCAACTGATTGTGACATTGTTATTCTTTTGAACTATAAAGTAAAATTGTGAGCCACTTACACTTGCAGAAAGAGCAGAACTCTTAAGTTTTATCACATTGTGAAGATTAATGTCTTACTGTTTTCCAGATTAGCGCAGAAGCTTGTATCAGTGAAGAGTATTTAGGAGGGCAATAGGGTGTAAAATGTACCTGTCTCTTTGAGCCCTCTCCCTCTTCCTCATGTTTCCTTCACCCCACCCCACCCTGCCACCTTGTGTTGGTCAGGTGATACTGTTCTATGAAACTGAGCTATAGTTGTCACAAGTAACCATGGAATGTGATTAGTCCTCTGTGGGTGCTTCTTTCCCTCCTTTTCCTCCCTTGCTTTCTTTCTTACTCCCTCCACTCTGGTAAATGGAAAAGGTGATGTCAAAGAATTGATGCTTGCTTGGACTCATGTTGTATCTGTGACTATGCTATTAGCTGTCTCCTTTTTCCTTCTTACATGGGTAGAATTCATATGAAGTGTGGCGTTCCCTTCTTGAAAGTAGGTTTAATGCACAATGTGGTACTGTTTTATAGTTTCTAGATGGTTGTATAAAGCAAAAAGTTATTGTGGTTATGTGTTTTTAAAAGAAAATAAGTGATTGGTTTAAAAAAAAACTGTTCTTTTTTCATTATTACAAGCTTTCTCTGTTTTCCATCAGTTTACTGACTCCTTTGTCACTGGTGAATGGTTTGTGTGACTGTGTGTTTTTCTCTCTGGGTTTCTTGGATCCTGAACATGATTCCTCTTAGGACTACTAACGTTAAGGGTTTAGGGCAAACAGACTTCACGGGTGAACGTTTTTTAACTCTTCTACTAAATTGAAAAATAACTAAAATAGCATTTTTTCTTTAGGTAATATATGAAGTGTGACCCTAAAGCAATGGGATTGATGCAGCCAATCTTTTTTTTAGTTAAATCCTGAACAGCTGGACACCTGTAATCATTCCATGCCCAGACACTGTGGGAATGTAGAATTTTCTGTGGAATTCCTGGATTATTACTCCTATCTATCTAGAAAAAGTTATCAAATTGACTGACCCCAGGATAAATATACTCAAAATGAAAAGAGAAAAATATTTTATTGACTAAAGCAGAATATGATAACATGCAGTTACCACATTAAAGTCAGGATAAGCTGTGGGTATATATGACTCATTGGAGCCTCAGCATCTCTTTCTATAATCTGATGGTAATAATACATCCTCAACATTTGTATGCCTATAGGTGTATACATACATTATAGTGTTTTACATTTTTAATTTTAGTCAATCAAGTCTGTAGCCCTTCAATAATGAAATGTCAAAGATAGTTTAGAAACTTGTCAAAGATTGTTCCTGTCAACTATTGAATTCAGACATTCTTTTGCCTGCAGTTCCATAGATTCTTTAGAAATCTTTAAGCCCTTCCCTGGCAGCCTTCGTCAGAAAACTTGCTGGGTAGGGTGTGTATCCTGCTGCCAGCTGTTGTCAGTGACCATGAGGATATACGCTGATTTCCTTCCATGCAAGGCCCTCCAGTCTAGTCTGGAGTTCTGGCAGTAATACAAATCTGGGGAGGAGAGATGTCCTTTTTCCAAAGGTGTTTTGTCACTGGGAAGTCATACAAAATCATATAGTAGAGGCCTAATAAATATTTGTTAAAGTGAAAGGTAACTTCTAGAGATTATTAGTAGATAAGCTATTGAGCAAATTTAAGAGGAAATTGACTTTTTTTTCCCCCCATCGATTGCTACAGAGGTTGTGCCTCTTAGGAACACTTGCTTACTGACAAACTGGTCATTCTTCCTGTGTTGAATCAAGTTGTGTAAAAACTCGATCCTGGTGCTCCCTCCCTGATAATTAGCAGCTGCTTCTTCATCCTATGAACTTTCTATTCTACTCCACAGAGAACAGATTAGGTCCCCCAAGGGCAGAGTAGTCACTGCTGACCCTCACTGCCCAGCACAGGCGAGGACCATCTCACACCATCAGTGACATCGTGTAGTGTTAGCGCCATTGATAGAGGAGAAAGTGCTCAGTGCCTGCCTGTGGACACTGTAGTAACTACTGACCCTAAAATTAAGATTTAGATCCAACTGGCTGGATAGTCCACATTCTCCCTATTCCTTAAAAGGAAAAAACACACATATATTTCTTGCTTAGCAGGAACTAGGAAGCAGCTTCTTTCCAAAGCTATGCCTGATCAGAACGTAACCATTTTAAAGAAAATCAAAGAACACTTTCTTCCCACAAAACACACACATGCACAAACTATAGGTTCCTCAGCAAGCTGGGTTCTCTGATTGTTGGTGAGAATTTATCCTCTGCCCCTCCAGGGATGACAGTTCTTGAGACTTTTTTAACTAGTAACAAATGAGCTCCTTAATCAACTGCTTTTCACAGGAGTCTTCTCCCTTGAGTCAGTCACATTCCTTCCCTCTCTTCCCTGCATTTTTTTAAAGTTTCATCCATGGTGAATCGGGATAGTATACTGGAGAAGGCATGAACTTGCGATGGATCAGGCATTGAAGATGTGAAAAGGAGAAAAGAACTAGAGAAATGAGATTGGATGGCAATTGCTAAGTGCCATTGATATCTACAGAAGGAGTAAGAACGGCTGAGGACAAGTACCAGGCAATTGAAAGCCAGATGTAGAATCAGGGCCTCTTTGTGCCATACAAAGAAGCTCTCATCTGTGGCGGGGGAGAGGAAGGCCAAAGGACTTAACAGAACAGAAAACCTTCAGACAGTTAACCAACCAACCAAGGCAGGTTATGCTAGGCCAGGACCCCCTACTGGGAAAGCCCGACACATCAGATGCAAAATCTGGTTGGATCCCGTGCATAGGTTTTGACTCCTCAAACCCCTGAGAACACTCTGAGCCTGTAGACATAACTCCCCATAATCCTCACTAGCCCTCCCACCCCTGTTCCGTATTTTGTAGGAGCTGGAGGATATCCTGAGGGTTCTTGAAGAAAGGGGCCAGAATATAAGATTGAATAGAGAAGTATGTTTGACTTGGAAGTGCTTCACAAGATACAGAATTTAACTCCCTAGCAAGGATTCCAGAAGTTGGTAAAAACTGGCTACTAGGATAGCTCCTAGAAACACTGAAAAAGTGATCATCCATGTTCAGCAAAGTTAAAATTCCAGAATTGCTACAGCAGACAGTGAAGGCAGGGTCCATAAAGCTAGGGAAGTGGGCTTGCTGGATACACTATGGCTGGAAGGCAAGAGGACTTACCATGAACAAAGGTCATGGAGAATGTACTGGTCAGAGGTACACCAGCGTCACTAAAAGCTCAGAGGGGACTCTCTTCTATGAAGATACCATTCCAGAACTGTGAAAGCTGACAGCAATAGCTTTGGGATGGTAGGACTCTGTAAAAACAGAGGCCAGGTGGCAGCACAAATCCACCAAAGTTGGTGAAGATGGCTGTTGTTCTTCAGTCACTAAGTCATGTCCAATTCTTTGTGACCCCATGGACTGCAGTAGGACGCCAGGCTTCCCTGTCTTTCAATATTTCCCAAAGTCTGCTCAAACTCATGTCCGTGGAGTCAGTGATACCATCCACCCATCTCATCCTCTGTTGTCCCCTTCTGCCTTCAGTCTTTCCCAGCATCAAGGTCTTTTCCAGTGAGTTGGTTCTTTGCATCAAGTGGCCAAAGTATTGGAGCTTCAGCATCAATCCTTCCAATGAATATTCAGGGTTGATTTCCTTTAGGATTGACTGGCTTGATCTCCTTGCTGTCCAAGGGACTCTCAAGAGTCTTCTCCAACACCACAGTTTGAAAGCATCAATTCTTCAGCTCTCAGCCTTCATGGTCCAACTCTCACATCTGTACCAGACTACTGGAAAAACCCATAGCTTTGACTAGACAGACCTTAGTCAGCAAAGTGATATCTCTGCTTTTTAATATGCTATCTAGGTTGGTCACAGCTTTTCTTCTAAGAAGCAAGCATCCTTTAATTTCATGGCTGCAATCACCATCTGCAGTGATTTCGGAGCCCAAGAAAATAAAGTCTGTCACTATTTCCACTTTTTCCCCATCTATTTGCCATGAAGTGAAGGGATTAGATGTCATTATCTTAGTTTTTTGAATGTTGAGTTTTAAACTAGCTTTTTCACTTTCATCAAGAGGCTCTTTAGTTCTTCACTTTCTACCAAAAGGGTGGTGTCATCTGCATATCTGAGGTTATTGATATTTCTCCTGGCAATCTTGATTGCAGCTTGTGCTTCATCCAGCCCAGCACTTCTCATGATGTACTCAGGATATAAGTTAAATAAGCAGGGTGACAATATACAGCCTTGATGTACTCCTTTCCCAATTTTGAATCAGTCCATTTCTCCATGTCTGGTTCTAACTTTTGCTTCTTGACCTACAAACAAGTTTCTCAGGAGACAGGTAAAGTGGTCTGGTTTTCCCATCTCTTTAACAATTTTCCACAGTTTGTTGTGATCAGCACAGTCAAAAACTTTAGGATAGCTGATGAAGCAGAACTAAATGGTTTTCTACTTGCTTTTTCTATGATCCAGCAGATGTTGACAATTTGATCCCTGTTTCCTCTGCCTTTTCTAAATCCACCTGGTATATCTGCAAGTTCTTGGTTCATGTATTGTTGAAGCCTAGGTTGAAGGATTTTAAGCATAACCTTGCTAGCATGTAAAATGAGTGCAATTGTGTGGTAGTCTGAACATTCTTTGGCATTGTCCTTCTTTGGGACTGGAATGAAAACTGACCTTTTTCAGTCCTGTGGCCAGTGCTGAGTTTCCCAAATTTGCTGGCATATTGAGTGCAGCACTTTAACAGCATTATCTTTTAGGATTTGAAATAGCCCAGCTGGAATTCCATCACCTCCACTAGCTTTATTCATAGTAATGCTTCCTAAGGCTCACTTGACTTCACACTCCAGGATGTATGGCTCTAGGTGAGTGATCACACCATCATGTTTATCCAGGTCATTAAGATCTTTTTTGTACAGTTCTGTGTATTCTTGCCACCTCTTCTTAATCTCTTCTGTTTCTGTGAGGTCCTTGCTGTTTCTGTCCTTTATTGTGCCATCTTTGCATGAAATGTTCCCTTGGTATCTCTAATTTTCTTGAAAAGATCTCTAGTCTTTCCTATTCTGTTGCTTTCCTCTATTTATTTGCATTGATCGCTGAGGAAGACTTTCTTATCTCTCCTTGCTATTCTTTGGAACTCTGCACGCAGTTGAATATATCTTTCCTTTTCTCCTTTGCCTTTTGCTTCTTTTCTTTTCTCCACTATTTGTAAGGCCTCCTCAAACAACCATTTTGCCTTCTTGCATGTCTTTTACTTTGGGATGGTTTTGGTCACCACCTCCTGTACAATGTTACAAATCTCTGTCCATAGTTCTTCAGGCACTCTATCAGATCTAACTCCTTGAATCTATCTGTCACTTCTGTATAATCGTAAGGGATTTGATTTAGATCATATTTGAATGGCCTAATGGCTTTCCCTACTTTCTTCAATTTAAGTCTGAATTTTACAATAAGTTCATGATCTGAGCTCCAGGTCTTGTTTTTGCTGACTATTTAGAGCTTCTCCATCTTTGGCTTGGTGCAAAGAATATAAGTCTGATTTTGGTGTTGACCATCTGGTGATGTTCGTATGTAGAGTTGTCTCTTGTGTTGTTGGAAGAGGATGTTTGCTATGACCAGAACATTCTCTTGGCAAAACTCTGTTAGCCTTTGCCCTGCTTCATTTTGTACTCCAAGGCCAAACTTCCCTGTTATTCCAGGTATCTCTTGACTTCCTACTTTTGCTTCCAATCCCCTATGATGAAAAAGACATCTTTTTTTTTTTTTTGGTGTTAGTTCTAAAAAGTCTTGTAGGTCTGCACAGAATCATTCAACTTTAGCTTCCTTGAAATTAGTGGTTAGGGTATAGACTTGGATTACTGTGATGTTGAATGGGTTGCCTTAGAAACAAACAGAGATTACTCTGTAGTTTTTTGACATTGAATCCAGGTACTGCATTTCAGACTCTTTTGTTGACTATGAGGGCTACTCCATTTCTTCTAAGGGATTTTTGCCTCATCTATCAGAGGGCAGATAGAAGCAAGAACTACAATCCCTTGGCCTCTGGAGCGAAAACCACAATCACAGAAAACTAACCAAAATGCTCATATGGATCACAGTCTTGTGTAACTCAGTGAAACTATGTGCCATGCAGGGCCAACCACAATGGACGGGTCATGGTGGAGAATTCTGACAAAATGTGGCCCACTGGAGAAGGGAATGGCCAACCACTTCAGTATTCCTCCCTTGAGAACCCCATGAACAGTATGAAAAGGCAAAAAGATATGACACTGAAAGATGAACTCCCCAGGTCAGTAGGTGCCCGATACACTACTAGAGAAGAGTGGAGAAATAGCTCCAGAAGGAATGAAGAGGCTGAGCCAGCACGGAAATGAGACCCAGTTGTGGAAGTGTCTGGTGGTGAAAGTAAAGTCTGATGCTGTAAAGAACAGTATTGCATAGGAATCTGGAATGTTAGGTCCATGAATCAAGGTCAATTGGAAGTGATCAAAAAGGAGATGGCAAGAATGAACATTGACATTTTAGGAATCGGTGAACTAAAATGGATGGGAATGGGAAAATTTAATTCAGATAACCAGTATATCTACTACTATGGGCAAGAATCCTTTAGAAGAAATGGAGTAGCCCTCATAGTCAACAAAAGAGTCCAAAATGCAATACTTGGATGCAATCTTAAAAACAACAGAATGAGTTCACTTTGTTTACAAGGCAAATCCCTGGCTGGGGTCCTTCTCTACTGCTCGGTGCATTAGGCACTTGAAGGGCTACCCTCCCGGGGGTCTTTCTCTATTGGTCAACTATCAGCTCTGGTCTGCAGAAAGAGAAGCTCTAGTGATGTACATGACACAGCATCATCACCTCGCCTCCCTGTCTGCTCTGCTTTCCTCCAAAGGCATTCCCCAGCACGATCTCCTCCCTCACGTCGCCTCAGGCCATTTCCCCACAATCGACAGCAGACCTCATCCTGGGATTGCCCTCCAATCCCTGCACTCCAGCTTTCAGCCACCACAGGTTCCAGAAGACTTGCATCCCTGTCCAGGATACGCAGGGCTGTGGCAAGGATTGTCTGTGCGGTTTTCTTTCCATTCAGACTGTTATATAGAACAGCTGCTGCACTTTCCAACAGCCTCAAATCCTTCTCCGCTGTTCCAGATCCTTGTCCCATGTGGGGATTTGACCCCTGCTTCAGTTCCTCCTGATGGCTGGGACGGTAAAGAATGTCCCGCGATGCCGGAGACCCAGGTTCGATCCTTGGGTTGGGAAGATCTCCTGGAGAAGGGAATGCCTACCCATTCTAGTATTGCTGCCTGGAAAATTACATGGACAGAGGAGCCTGGTGGGTTACAGTCCACAGAGTTGCAAAGAGCCAGATCCAACTGAGCGACTGACACTTGCACTTTCAGTTCCCCCATCCCCGGACGCAGGTCCGGCTGCTCATTCTCCTCTTTTCCCCCCCTTCCTTGGTCCTACCCAGTTTTGCGTGTATATATATATTCCTTTCCAGCGGCCAGGACCCCTCCCCACTCTCAGCTAGTGTTCTGCAAGATCTTCTGTGTCTGAAGGTGTATTCCTGATGCACCCATGGAGAGAGATGTACTCCATGTCCACCTACTCCTCTCCCATCTTGAGGAGCCCCTTCATTCATCTTTATATCTGCTTGTCATACTCTTGTCCTTTTCGTGGAAAGAAAGATATATTTTTTTAACACAGGTGATCTGAGTACCCTTGCTACTCCTCTGCTCAGTTGTGGTGTAAATGGAGACATACCGAAACCTCAGTCCAAGGACACGGTGAGCAGGGCCCAGGCTCCTTGCGGGTGAAGTCAGGGTCACATCACCAGACTAGCCTCTGAGGCTGCGAGAGCTGAAAACTGATGATGAGGGGCATCTAGAAGGAGAGAGCATCAGCTGTGGTCCAGAGACCAGCTGCATCAGTGAGGGGTTGTCTCATCCTTCCAACCTCCCTCAGGAGGAAAAGCGCACCACAGTCCTGGAAGAACAGCTGTCTGAACATGTGTGGAAAAGTGAGCTGAATGGCATACAGGGTGGACTGTGGTGGACACAGAAGTGCACCAGCCAGATCTCTGTCTAAGGAAAGGTTTGCATCACAGGTCTGGGGGCACAGGTGTGAAGGGACAGGTGTGGGGGCACAGGGATGGGGGTGCTGTGAGCGATGTCTCTGGTTGACAGCTCCTCCAGGATATGCCTCAGTGGCAGCAGGTTACCTCACCCCAAACCATGCCCTTTCTGGGGCAATCCATGTCCAGAGACTAGACAAATCCACATAGAGTGATTGTACTTTATACTGGGCATATACCGGCTCAGCTCTCTTGTCCCCCAGAGGCTCAGCGCCTGCAATGCGGGATACGAGGGTTCGATCCCGGGGTCGAGAAGATCTCCTGGAGAAGGAAATGGCAAACCACTCCTGTATTCTTGCCTGGGAAATTCCACGGACAGAGGAGTCTGGTGGGCTACAGTCCTTGGAATTTCAAAGAGTCAGGCACAACTGAGCACAGACACACCCACCACTACAGATTTTTCCATTCTAGACTGTTCTTGAGGGCAAGGATGCCATATGTTTTTCTGTCCTCATTGTCCAACCATAATGCCTGGCTTACACTAAGAAATATCAATTGAAAACATGAATTAATTTGGCCAAGGATAATTTTTGTATGGGCTTCCCAGGTGGCGCTAGTGGTAAAGAACCTACCTGCCAATGCAGGAGACATAAGAGATGCCAGTTCGATTCCTGGGTTGGGAAGATCCCCCGGAGGAGGGCACAGCAACCCAATCCAGTATTCTTGCCTGGAGAATCTCATGGACACAGGAGCCTGGCAGGCTACAGTCCATAGGGTCACAAAGAGTCAAACACAACTGAAGCGACTTAGCACACAAGCACAGTTTTTGTATATAAATGTTAAGAACAGCTTTATTTATTCATAATTGAAAAAAAAAAAACAACTGGAAACAACCAAATGTCCATCAATAAGAGAATGGATAAACAAATTGGTAAACTGTCTTGGTCTGCTAGGGCTCCCATAACAAAATACCACACACTGGGGAGCTTAAATAACAGAAATATATTTCTCATTGTTCTAGAAGCTGGTAGTACAGATCAGGGTGTCAGCAGATTTGGTTTCTCTGGAAGCCTGTCTGCTTGGCTTGCAGATGGCAGCTTTGTCACTGTATCCTCACATGGCCCTTTCTCTGTGGACACGTGGAAAAATAGTTTTTAACAGGGATAGTCATGTCTTTCATAGAGTTATAAAATGCAAACATGTCAGAGATTTTGTCATTAATCAGAAAATCAGTATAATGCTATAACCTGTTCAAAGAAGAATCTAAAACAGAGATAAATATATAGACATCTGGAATGTGAAAAAAATTTACAAGCAAATGCAAAATCAGCAAAATTGGTCAATATTCATGAGTCAGTTCTACAAATACAATCGTCATTTCTCAGGACAGAAATCATTTGCATTACCATCCATTTTACTACAAGGTATAGAATTATAAAATTGCTCAGATAATCTGAAAGGATGCATAGACAGTATAGCCAATGATGTTGGGGGATCATGGGATCATTTCACAGTTTTTCACGTTTTCCCCCATACTTTAATGATTAACTTCGCCATTCCAAATTTTGCATTTATTTATCATTTATTTATCTGGCATAATTACACACACACACACACACACACACACATACTCCAAAATGCTTTGTTCCCAACACCATAGAAAAAATTCCTGTTCAGCTTGGACAATTAGCTAAAGCCAGCAGCCGGGCTCAGGTCCTGGGGCAAATGGACCCACCTCAATTCTTGTTTCCTCTAAATCTTCACAGAAATGGCCAAAACTCTTAGTAAGAGATATCATTAGTAATATCAATATTAGCAAGAGAAAGTTTTTGTCTTAGATGCTCCATACTGAAGAAGTTTTAAAAGCTAAGCAGCTTTCTCATGACATACAGGGACCTACCAACGATGATCTTCACCACTGCTTTCCTGGGGGCAGAGACAAGTCTCGGGGCCCAGTTCCCAGTCCTGCTACAGAAATGGAACTGGACTTTGTGGGAGGGATGAGAGGCCCGAGGGGAAGAAAGAGGAGCAGGAGAGTAGAGGGGTGATTCTGGGTGAGGGCATCTATGGGGCGGAAGTAAACAGCCATGAAACAAGCAGAGAACCTTTCCAGATGTGGCTGCTCATGAAAGGGTGGTGAGGGGTCCAATGGGACAGGACTTTACACACACAAAATCAGAACTTTCAAGGACCAGCAAACCCTCAGACACTAGCACTGGCAAAAGCCTTCCAAGAATGTGTAGAGAATCCACTTTGACCTGAGCCCTGAGCCCATGGCCACGTGGGCACTCTTCTCTCCTCAGCTCAGTAAACATAGAACCTCACACCCTGACTCAGCCCACTGAGACTCTTCTCCAGCAAGCTCTGAAAGGGGCCACCATGTCACAGCCCCCCAGACACACAAACACGAAGCACGCCTCTGCACACAAACCCCAGATGTCCCCCAGGGCTCCTTGGAGGCAACATCTTCCCTGTGAACACCCTCAGGTCAGTTCAGTTCAGTTCAATCACTTGGTCATGTCTGACTCTTTGCGACCCCATGGAGTGCAGCACGCCAGGCTTCCCTGTCCATTGCCAATTCCTGCAGCTTGCTCAAACTCATGTCCATTGAGTCGGTGATGCCATCCAACCATCTCATCCTATGTTGCCACCTTCTCCTCCTACCTTCAATCTTCCCCAGGATCAGGGTCTTTTCCAATGAGTCAATTCTTCACATCAGGTGGTCAAAGTATTGGAGCTTCAGCATCAGTTCTTCCAATGAATATTCAGGACTGATTTCCTTTAGGATGGACTGGTTTGATCTCCTTGCAGTCCAAGGGACTCTCAAAGAGTCTTCTCCAACACCACAGTTCAAAAGCATCAATTCTTTGGCGATCAGCTTTCTTCACAGTCCAACTCTCACATCCATACATGACTACTGGAAAAGCTATAACTTAGACTAGACAGACCTTTGTCAGTAAAGTAATATCTCTGCTTTTGAATATGTTGTCTAGGTTGGTCATAGCTTTTCTTCCAAGGAGCAAGCATTTTTTTAATTTTATGGCTGTAGTCACCATCTGCAGTGATTTTGGAGTCCAAGAAAATAAAGTCTGTCACTGTTTCCATTGTTTCCCCATCTATGTGCCATGAAGTGATAGGACTGGATTCCATGATCTTAGTTTTTTGAATGTTGAGGAAAGTTTTTTCACTTTCCTCTTTCCTTTTCATCAAGAGGTTTTTTGGTTCCTCTTCGCTTTCTGCCATAAGGGTGGTATTATCTGCGTGTCTGAGGTCATTTATATTTCTCCTGGCAATCTTGATTCCAGCTTGTGCTTCCTCCAGCCCAGCGTTTCTCATGATATACTCTGCATAGAAGTTAAATAAGCAGGGTGACACTATACAGCCTTGACGTACTCCTTTCCTGATTTGGAACCAGTCTGTTGTTCCATGTCCGGTTCTAACTGTTGCTTCTTGGCCTGCACACAGATTTCTTAGGAGGCAGGTAAGGTGGTTTGGTATTCCCATCTCTTTCAGAATTTTCCAGTTTTTTATCATCCACACAGTGAAAGGCTTTGGTGTCGTCCATAAGGCAGTAGATGTTTTTCTGGAATTCTCTTGTTTTTTCGATCCAACAGATGTTGGCAATTTGATCTCTGGTTCCTCTGCCTTTTCTAAATCCAGCTTGAACATCTGGAAGTTCTCAGTTCATGTACTGCCTGGCTGGGAGAATTTTGAGCATGACTTTACTAGTGTGTGAGATGAGTGCAATTGTGTGGCAGTTTGAGCATTCTTTGTCATTGCCTTTCTTTGGGATTGGAATGAAAACTGACCTTTTCCAGTCCTGTGACCACTGCTGAGTTTTCCAAATTTGCTGACATATTGAGTGCAGCACTTTCACAGCATCATCTTTTAGGATTTGAAATAGCTCAACTGGAATTCCATCACCTCCACTAGCTTTGTTCATAGTGATTCTTCCTAAGACCCACTTGACTTCACATTCCAAGATGTCTGGCTCTGGGTGATGGATCACACCATTGTGGTTATCATGAAGATATTTTTTGTATAGTTCTTCTATACAAAGTAACACCCTAATCTCCTTCAGATCCTGTCCGCTCCTTCACTCTCCACCACAGCTCTTAAAACTGAATTTGGACCAAACCTCTTAAGTCAGTAGCTTGTAACACTTTGGTTACCAGCCGATCCTGTTATTACTTCTATGATTCTTAAGTCTGTAAAAGTTTTGTCCAACAAACCAATCATATTTATTGCATAATAATCCTTGTTCCCTTGGAAACCCACACTGTCATACTCAGTTGATACACTACTAGTCAAAAGCAAAGAAACTTCTCATGGTAAATGTATCATTTCCATTAGACTTCTTTAAATATGGGTGATAACTTATGCTCCCCTCCCCATTAGGTGTCTGGGGACTCCAGGTTCCCTCATGGCTCAGTTGGTAAAGAATCTGCCTGCAATTTAGGAGACTGGGTTTGATTCCTGGGTCAGGAAGATCCCCTGGAGAAGGAAATGGCAACCCACTCCAGTATTCTTGTTTGGAGAATCCCATGGATAGAGGAGCCTGGTTACAGTACATGGGGTCACAAGAGCTGGACACGACTTAGTGACTAAAGAGAGAGAAAGAGAAATATGGGTGATAACTTATGCTCCCCTCCCCATTAGGTGTCTGGGGACCCCAGGTTGGGAAATCCTGTTCTGAGGATTAATGTTGAGTGAGTACAGCCAAGTCTCCCTTGCTCTCCCTTTTCTCAGATGGGCAAACTGAGGCTGTTAGTTTTAAGGTGAACTGACTTACTCAAACTGACAGAATTGGAATGAAAATTGAGAATTTTTTAAAAGAAAGTGTCCTCTTTTTTGGTCTCTAACTCCTTTTAGCGTTAGGTTTTCTTAAAAAATAAAGTAAAATTAAGTTGGGATGGGCTGTCACTTGCCCCCTGAGTAAGCCTTTTCTGCTTGCAACCTGAACCTCTCTACAGGATCCTAGAATTTGCTGCATAGCAGCTGCCTGCTCCTCCCCTCCAGGTCAAGAGGCCTAGACCATCCCGACAAGAAGGAACCTGAGAGGTTGTCTGGTCCAGGTTGTCCCAAAGTGTGTTCCCCAGGATGTTAATTGCTATGTTGGGGGCCGGGGTGGGGGGCGTGGAGGGAAACAGCTTCTGTTGTCAATTACTTTTGAGAAAGGCAGTGTTAAGCGAAGGTAAACTGGTTTAGTCTTGTTTTGTTTTCACTTCAGGACATGGCTGAGCCTGTGAAATGCCTTTGGGCCTAACGAACTGCCAGGAGGGTGAGATGGCATGCATTATCGCCCAGATTTACTGGACTTGAAATCTCTTTTCCATGGGAGACCTGTTCATGTCTCATGGGGCCCTGGGGTTCTGAGAAGCTTAGCTGGGGACCTGTTAGTCCAGCCTGACACTTCCAGGTAAGGAAACTGAACTCAGAGTGACCAAGTGCTTAGACACACAAGGAGATATAGTCCAGCCAGAGCTGGACCCAGGTCGCCAGAGTCTAATCGTGGACTTGGCAAATTTGGGTCTTTTCCTCTATACGTCACCCACCACATACCTTCATTCAACACAGGGGAAAACTTTCCAAGGGACCCTGGAAGCGGAGGGTGTTTGCTTAGAGAGAGGCTCTCTAGAGGCTCATTTGTGTCTCCAGCAAAACCTCCCAGGCTGGTGGGGGCAGGAGGGGACGGGGGACAGGAACCCCCACAGGATGAGGGACTGCAGAGCCTGTGGGGTGAAAAAGGGCTCCATCTGCAGCAGGAAGGCCGTGAGGCTTTCAGAGTCTCTCGAATGTCTTCATCGAGTTATCACATAGAACTGAACACTGTCTTTTCTCAAGATCAAAGCTGTCACAGACATGACTCCAGCGCTCAGTCAACCTCCAGAGTCTTTCCCCCTGCATCTGCTCTCATTTTGTTAACGAGAAAAATCAATGTGGCCAAGATGACCATGGCTATTGGCAGACAGGTGAGAGCTAGGGGTCCTCTCCTCTTACTGACGGCGGCCTCCCACTGAGCAGGCATGGGGGAGTCGGAGGGAAGGTATTAGAACATTTGCCTAAGCCCAGTCATTTCCCGGTGATTAGGATTATGAAATGAAAAGCTACAGTGTGCACTCGCACGGGAGCAGATGCCTGGCAGACTCAGGGTGGGCACAGGGCGAGTGGGCCTCCAGGGCAGAGGAGTCTGCCATCTGTGTCTCCAGGGCAGGCCCTGTCCCATCCTGGCAGCTCCCTGCCTGCCTGCCTCGAGGAGCGGTACGGGCTGATCAGGTAGGAACCACGCCTTTGCTCTTCTTGGGTCTTAGTCAACTCAGGCATGCGCGGCAAAGGAGGACATGGCATACATGTGTTCCCACGTGTGTGTTAGTGTGTGCAGATGTGCCATGACTAGAAACCTAGGTGGTTGCTCTCTGGAGGTGCCCAGCTGTCACACTGCCTGACTGTCCGTACCAGGCGTCTTCTCTCCACCTAGCTTCACCGGCTTCTCTCGCGTTCTTTTCTCTTCTCCCCTTCCCCATCTAGTTCTTCTGAGAACTGTTTTATCTGCAAGTTTCCAGGCTCACTCAGAATTGAAGTGTAAGGGCCACACCACTGTCTGGGATCAGTGGGCATTTGGGGGAAAAGCGAGGAGAGCAGGAGCATCAGGTGTAAGTGGGAGTCATGAAGGCCGGAGGCCGGTCCTCACCCTGACGGTGGCCGACTCTCTCTCAGGCCCTGGGGCAGGACGGGCCACACTGAGGGAATGAACCAAATCCTTTGGAAATGACCTTGATCCACTGAGCAGGAGCGGCCCCCTCTTCTGCTCTTAGGCATCCTTACCTGACAGGGATTTTTTTCTTTCATTTTAACTATGTGGCCTCTAGTCAGTAGCTTTTATGTGCTGGGAGTGTGCTGGAGCCAGGAACAAGGCCGAGGAACAAGGAGCGCTGTGAGGTGTCGGAGGCTGACCAGCCAGAGAGAAAAGTGCTCGGGCAGAAGCGGGTCCGGGGTGCACTAACCCAGGTCGGGAGGACAGCACAGGATGCTGGGGAAGGCGTCTCTGCAGAGGCTCCACTTGAGCTGAGTGTGGATGGTCTAGGAGGAGACAGCCAAGTTGGGGTGGGATGTGTGTATGTGTGTGTGGCGTGAAGCAGCGTGTTTCAGGCTGAAGGAAAGCCTGGGCAAAGGCGAGGAGACCTGAGCCAGTACGGCCAGTTGGGGGAACTAGAAGCAACCCAATATGGTGGGCGGGGTGGACAGGCTCTCGTGGTGGTGAGAACTGGGGCTAGAGGGACTGCTGTACCATACAAAGGAGTCTGAGTTTCAAGCTGAGGATTTCTGCTTCTTCACACTGACTGGCCTCAAAATCACCTGGGAAGCTTGTTAGGGAACACATTCCTGGGCCTAACTCCAACTAAGGAAGCAGAATCCCCAAGGGCGAGACCTCAGAAGCAGCCTTTTCAGCAGCGTCCCGGGAGGGTCTACACGAGCTCTGGGTAGACTGGACCCTGGGAAACAGCAGGAGGATTCCAATCAAGGAAGAGGTAGGCGCATGGGAAACCAGTCCTGACACTCTCTCTGGCCTCTGCTGGAAGGAAAGACAGGGTCCGAGGGGGAGGCCCTGGGACTGTGAACAGTATCGCCAGGGGGGCCACCAGGATCAGATGCTGTAGTGCTCCTGGACCAAGTGCCCCCTGATGAGGACAGGAAATGCAGATCTCCAGCTGGACACACTCCTGCAGGCAGTAAGAGGAGGGATGACAGTGGCGTCCCTCCCACCCTTTCCCACCCCACTCTACCTGCTCTAAGGGAGGGACCTCGAAGGACTAGCTCACCCTTTCCCTCCATCCTAAGGGAAATCCCTACTTCCACAACCCACAAGGCTCCTTATTCAAACTGAGTGTTCAGAGCCCATTGTGGGAGGGTGGAGAGGAGGAGTGAAGCCTGTGTTTTCATCCAGGCTAAGGGGGAGGGAGACTTCCCTAGGTGATCCAAAATGAGGAGGGGGGCTCTGACTGCTATTTACATTTGGGTTCCTCGAAGATTCCTCTCCAAAGGATGGTAATGAAAGAGCCTGATCCTCAAGGAGGTAAGGCAGTTCCCCAGCCCTGAAAGGTGCTCAAGGCTAAGGCCCAGATTAGAACCACCATCCAGGGACTCTCACCTCAAAGGACAGGGTCCAAGCACCTCACTGGGGACCCAGAGCCTCAATCAGGCCCCACCACCCTTGTTCTGCAGGGTGTCCTCACCCTACCCCCAGACTTTCCCAGATTAACCTTTGTATTTAACACTTAAACCAGGCAGTTTCACACCTCAGTGCCTGTGTTTATGCTAATCCCTCCCCCTCTGACTTGCCTCTCCCACCCCTCCCCTCTGTCTGGCTAATTCCTGCTCATTCGGCAAGACCCAGCTCGCCCTGACACCTCCCGACCACCCAGCAGGCATCTCAGTCTAGCTACTCCTGTGAACGACCCACACCTCCACCCTGTGCTCACCTTGATGCGACCACTTACACCAAGTTTAGGCCCTGCCCCTCCCCCCACTCTGAGTTGACCAGAAATTCCTCACAGGCAGGATCTGTGATACCACATTTTGTCTCCCCAGTGCCTGGCACACAGTAGGAGTTCAAGAGATATTTGCTGAACCAAACAGAATCCAGATGAATGGGACGTGCCCTGAAACATGTGAATGCCACAATCATTTAAGAGCACTCTAAGGATTGGTTTATGGTGTCTTTAGGACCCTGTGTGCTGTGTGCTCAGACACTCAGTCATGTCAACTTCTTTGCTACCCATATACTGTAGCCCATCAGGCTCCTCTGTCCATGGGATTCTCCCAGCAAGAATACTGGAGTAGGGTGTGATTTTCTCCTCCAGGGGAACTTCCCAACCCAGGGATCAAACTCATGTCTCTTAACATCTCCTACGGGTGCCTGTTAAAGCACCTCTATATAGCTGTGACACTTCACCCCCCTGTTTAGTGCAAAATAACAAATTTAATGAGTATACTGAAGGTGAATATTTGCATGTTGAAAAGGCTGAGGGCAGGTTTCTTTTAAATACTAAGCCTTTGCTAGAACTTTCAGAAACTTACCTTACAGATCATTAACTTCTGGGGGAGGCAGGGAGCAGAAGTTGTGGAGCTGAAATCTCTAAAAGTCTCAGCTCCAAAGCAGTGACTCTGAAAGGAAGAAGCAAGGCAGAGAGTCTAGGACCTGGACTGAACTTGGTTCAGACTCTGGCTATACTAGCTGTGTAGCCTTGGGCAAGCCTCATCACTTCTGTCTACCCCAATTTCTGTCTTCCTAAGGTGGAGAAGGCAATGGCAACCCACTCCAGTACTCTTGCCTGGAAAATCCCATGGGTGGAGGAGCCTGGTAGGCTGTAGTCCATGGGGTCGTGAAGAGTCGGATACGACTGAGTGACTTCACTTTTACTTTTCACTTTGATACATTGGAGAAGGAAATGGCAGCCCACTCCAGTGTTCTTGCCTGGAGAATCCCAGAGACGGCGGAGCCTGGCGGGCTACCATCTATGGGGTCACACAGAGTCGGACACGACTGAAGTGACTTACAGCAGCAGCAAGGTAGAGACACACTGTACCTACTTTGCAGGGTTGTTCTAATGATCTAAAACATCCAACATAGAGTGCTTTGCCTCATAACAGGTCCCCAATAATAGTAATGGTGTTGCTGGTAGGGTTGATATTGCGCACGGAGGAGAGGAAGAAGTCTTCCGAGGTTTACAGGATTTTATCTGAGCTGGCAGAAGAAGAAGGCAGGGAGGAGCCAGAAAAGAAGGGCCGAACCATAGCAGCAACATAAGCTGACTATCACAGTACTTCACAATTTTTTTGATGTTTTTAAACAAAATCTTCCCATGTTGAATATGCGGAATGCTGGCAACAGCATTGTTCTGGGTGGTTAATGGAGGGTCTTGGACTTATCAGCTCTGAGACCTTGGACAGATCACCTAACTACAGTTTCCTCATCTGTACAAAGAAGACAGGAAACAGTACCCATCTCTTAAGGCTGCAGCAATGCCAGGTGACAGGACCCCCTCTATAAATGGTACCAGTTACTGTATTATGACGTGGTCAGTACTAACCAGCACAGAATGGTAAGTCCCTATTGGAGGAACTGCTTGCTGTGGGAATATGGGGCTGGAGGGTGGGGGTAGCTCCAAGAGTACTACCCAGGACCCTGGAGACCACCTGTGTGACCTAGATAATCTCCCAGGTGCCTAAATTAGCAAAGGTTAGTCCACCCACAGACAGCTCCCCAAACAGCCGCTCTCAGGCCTGGATGCGTTGTCCTGCCCAGATGCCCTCTTCCCCACTTTGTGCAGAGTAACTCTTACTAACTCAAGGGCAGGCCTCCCGCCCATCCTTCCCTGACACCCCATCCCTGCACGCTGCGGGCCTTACCGTTCCAGCTAGGTCTGTCATTTAGATGGCGACTCTACTGCCTCAGTGCAAACAGAGAGCAACGGGCGCTGGAGAGTGAAGCTTGCTGGCAGAAGGAAAGATGATCAGCACTTTCCCTTTGTAGAGATTTCCGGAATCTCCTGGGTCCTAATTCTCTTATAGTTTGTTGTGGAAAAATAGGTTTGGAAATAATTGGGGCTCCGTTCCCTCCCGCTGGATGGAAAGAGAAAGCGTGCTCCCTTGGTTGGGGCCACCGCTGCAGGTCAAGCCCTTTGCAGCTATTAATACTTCCTGCCAGGTCTGGGAAAAGTGACAAGGGGCCTTCAGGAGTCCCCAGAGTCCCCCCAGAACCGGTCCCTATCCAAGGCGTCTGGCCATGCAGGCACCTGGCTCTCCCCTTAGCTGGACAAGAAGAGGGGACTCGCGTCCACCACGTGTGCCCCCTCGCGCTGCTAGAAAGCGGAAACAAATGACCTTGACCTCCAAGGAGACAGCACCTCGGAGAGGGCGCCTCCTCCGGAAAAGCTGTCCAGACAAAGGGCATTCCTGGGCTTCCACCCCGACAGCCGCCAGCCGCCGGCCGAGCCTCCCCCGCCCCGCGCCCCGGGTGTAGGTTTGCACGCCTCGCCGCGAAGCCAGGGGAGAGCGCGGTGCTGCCGCAGCTTCGTTTCACGTGGAGCCGCGTCTCACCGCCGCGCTCTCCCCGAAGCCTGGGCTGCAAGCGCCCTCCCGGCGGACGGGGCGACCCGGGCCGGGAGGGGTGAGGTCCGGCGCCCGGAAGGCAGCCCCCGCCCCGTCCCAGGCCCCGAGCTCGCGGCCGGGCCGGCGGCTTGGACGTCTGGGCGGCCCTGCAGGGCGCAGGGGGCCGGGCCCCGGGCCCGGGGAGCGCGCGGGGCGGCGGGCGGGGTGGCAGCGAGGGCCGCCCCTCCAGCCCCTTCCGCCGCGCCGCCTGTCTGCTCTCCCGCTCCCTCTTCCCGGCCCGGCCGGGGGAGGCGCCGGGCTTGGCCCCTCACCCGCTCCGTGGCCCAGCCGGGAGCTAGCCGCCCATGCCGCTTCCTGCCCTCCCGCGCCCTCCCCGTCCGACCCCGCGTCCCCTCCCCGGACGCGGAGGGAGGCCGCGGCCCGCGGGGCGGCTGCCCGGTTCCGACCCCACCCGGACCCCGGGGCGGCCCGCGGAGCCCGGAGCCGAGCCGGGCGCGCCCCGCGAGCCGAGGCCTGCGGGCCGCGCTCCCCGAGCCCCGGGCCGGAGCCCGCGCGCCCTGCTCCCCGCCGCGGGCCCGGGAGGGAGAGGGGGCGAGAGGAGGGCCTGGTCTCCCCGGGGATGGAGGGGATGGAGGCGGCGGCCAGACCTGCCGGCGGCATCCTTCAGTGAGTACGGAGGAGGCGAGGCCCCGGGCGGGCCGGGGATGGCGGCACCGGGGGAGCGAGAAGGAAGGGTCTCGGGGGGAGGCCTGCCCGTCGCGACCGTCTTCACTTCAGCGTCTGGGGTTGGGGTTAGACAAGCACAGCGCTCGGCCCTAGACTTCAGCGGCCCCGAGCCGCACAAGTCGGTACCCACTGTTCCCCCGAGGAAAGTCTCATCCATCCTAACAGGTCTCTAGAGAAGGGTGATCTCTGGAATGCTGTTCCAGACTTTACCCGAAAACTCTTGTAATGTGACGGAAATTGCTCCCATACCCTTCAAATCCCCTGCTTCCTGGATGGAACCTTAGAAGCGAGGACTCAGTGGCTGGGCTGTGACGACAAAGTTGGTCAATTCTAGATGAACTGGTAGAAAGACTGATCTCGTCCTCCGGAAGACAGGCCGTAAACGTCACAGGCTTAAAACTGACGTAACATACAGACTGTGTGTGTGTACTTTGCTTTATGGACTATGTGTATTCATGAAATGTATTAAAACCTGAGTTGTAATAAATGACTCTAGAGGGGCTTGGTATTTAAGAGAATTCTGTAGTGAATCTTTAGTCAGTATTAGGTGAATAATTAACCCCTAGTTTGTAATTTATGTAAGTATGGATTTTTATGCATGCAGTGGGACATTCCTAGATGTATGGTGTAGAAGGGGCATGTTCTCAGAGAGCAGGATAAATATTAAGGCATTTATTCTGTATGTGTGCACAGAACTGCTTAGTGAGTAAAATCTCGTGCTCACTTTTATTCCCTGTGAAGACACTGACATCAAGCCTGCCACCAAGGAGTGGGTCGTCTGGGCAGGTCACCTGTCTAGACCAATATTCCTATAGGACTAAGGGAAGTTGGGGTCCTGGTCACTGGGTGCTTTGGAAGAACCCTGACCTTGGGAGGAGAAACTTTGCGGTCCTAGCCAGGCCCCCCTCAGCTCTGGTTGTCACCTAATGGCTCTGGGCCTCTGTCTCTCTGTCTGTAAAAATGAGGGTCATAACTCTGTTTCCGCAGAATGATGTGAGAATCTGAGAGAGAGCATTTGAAAGTACCTTCAGGCCTGCCCAGCACCGAGCAGATGCTGAAAGGCCTTGGTGCCTGATCCTGGCTGCCCTGTGGGCACAACTCTGCTCATGCCTACGGTTTGAGCACAGGGAGGGGGGACACCTTCTGCCAGCAGGTCAGATCCTGGGTGGTATCTTCCTGAAGCCCATCCTCTGCATTGGTTCCCTTTGGAAAGGGAAGAGCTTGTGGGCATGAGCAGAAGTTGCCATCCTCCCCTGAGGCCTGACACCTGTCAGCAAAATACAAAGCCCGGGACTGGGAATCCAGCCCCCATATTCCCTCTGGTCCACCCTGGGCAGAAGATTAGCTGTTGCTTGACGCTTCACTGTCCGCATCTGTAAAATGGGGATAGAAAAATAAGAATACTACTCCGACTTGGAAGAAAAGACTCAGTAATGACTTATTTGTACCATCCAAAGATGCGTGCTCCCCAAGGTGCTTTCACATTGTCTAGGGGTACCCCCTGATCTGACCCCAAGTTGTCTTCCTCCAGACAGGGCTCTATACCAAGGCACTGTGGAGACCCAGGAGGTCGTGGGAGCTGGCCAGGTAGTGGGTCTAAGGAGCTCTGTCTGTTTTCTCCTCCAGAGAACCCCAAATAGGGAGCAGAACGGCTAGCTCCATGGAGGTAACCTCAGCTGTGGAGAGAAGTGGCCCCGAGCCACAGCCGGAGAACGGACACCTCCCAAGACCCTGGCCCTGCCCTCGAGAAGACGGAACACCCAGTCCGAAGGCCCCCCGGCCTCACGGGGCACCAGGGATACAGCTCCAGGGCCCCTCTGTGCTGGAGTCCAAGGTGAGGGCCTTGAAGGAGAGGATGACAGCAGGCAAACAGGGGGCAGGCCCCGGCCTCACTTCTCACGAGCGGCCGGCCCTCAAGAAACCCAAGGGCAGACGAGTCAAGGTGGGTGGGACCAAGCCTCCGTTTGAGGAGCCTTCCCCACCCGAGGCTGTGGTAGTCCGTCACACGCAGAACCCAAACGACAGGCGACTGGACCGCAGCGTCACCCAGGAGGAGCCCGCCAGGAACGGGGACCCCAGGCCGCCCAGGTCACCTGCCCCGGGACTCGAGTTCTGGAGCAGAAGGAGCCCGTGGCCTCCAGAGGCTGTTCAGACACGGCCTGATCATGACAGAGCTCTGCCGTGCGGGCCCAGCTCTCTGCAAGAGGGCCCCATGCACAGGGTAACTCCACGCCGGCCAGGGGGAGTGGCCACCCATGTGCCCACCCTGCGGAAAGGAAGGTCACACCCCCAGCAGGATGGTCTCGGCACCCGGAGAGACCTGGACAGCTTGTCTCTGACCTCCGAGGAGAACTTTGTCCTGAGGCCGGCCCTCCTGGGGGAGCTCTGGAAAACTGGGGACCTGGGGGCCCTGGGCACTGGAGGCAGCACATTGTCCCTGTCTGACCGCGTGGAGAGGAACCGCCTTCTGCTGCAGGAGATGCTAAGTGTTGGGGGGCAGGGCCTCTCCAAGGTGGGAGTCCCAGGCTGGACTTCATGCTGGGATAGAGCTGTGCCAGGTAAGGCCCACTCTCCGGGTCTGGGGGGTGGGAGCAGCGGGGGGAGTCCAGGAGAAGGAAAGGGGGACAGGGGTTACCTTGGAGGGGAGGGGTGGGAAAGTGGGAGGGCACAGCTGTTTATCACCAGATTCCTAGGTTGTCCTCTTAGTCTGGACTTTGACACAGATTGTGCATCACCTCACAGCCAGCCTCATCCCCTATAGGCTCCCCCAAATCCCCCAGAACAGTAGTCACCGACTTTTGGCACCAGGGGCTGGTTGCATGGAAGACAGTTTTTCCACAGGCTTGTGGGATAACGGGGATGGTTTCAAGATGATTCAAGGATGACGTTTATTGAGCACTTTATTTTTATTACCACCATATCAGCTCCACCTCTGATCATCAGGCATTAGATCCCAGAGGTTGGAGACCCCTGTCCCAGACCACTGGGAAGTCTCCACAGTTTGTTCCCTGTGGTTCTTTCAACAGTGGCTTTTTGACGATGACATGTCCTCAGCCCGCAGTGGACTTGATTGTCCTCGGGTAGGAGCCCCTCCCCACAGAGAGACCCAGCCTCCAGCCCGGCGGGCTGAGCTCAGGTGGTCACACTGCTGCAAGTGTTCAGGCCTTAGCCACTGCTCTTGCCCTTCCTTCCTCCCACACCCAACGCTTGAGAAGACCCCTGTGGGCCCTCAGTCACTGTGACAGGCTGAGCCTCCACCTGGGGGCTCGGAATTTTCTGGGGGAGTAAATGGCTGCTGGAGCAAACTTTCTCCTCCGTGCTTGTGCTCATTAAACGGCAGCTGAGAGCCCAGTTCCTGGCTCTGCCCTAATCTCTGCTTCTGCTCTGGGTCCTAGAGCGATTAGCTGGGGACGTGGACTGGGACTCGGGCATCTCCCTTCAGGACTCGGACCAGAGCAGGTAAGCGCTCAGGGCGTACATCTTCCCTGCGTCTCTCCTGGCAGTTGTCCCTGCCCCTTCATTTACTCCACGGCAGGAGAGTAGGAGACCCGGAGAGGGGGAGGGGACAAGCAACTGCACCCCGCAGGCAGGTTTCCTCCGGAGACCTCCTAGGAGGCGCCCACCACCCCCTGATGCCCAGGTGGTGCCCCTGCTCCCTGTGCAAAACTGCAGGGGACAGAGCACTGTGCAAGGAGCACTGTTAAACCACCTGCTCTGCGACTTGGGGCTCATTTCCCTGCCCCGGCCTCTGTCGCTTTATCCTTCAAGTGGACCGAGTGATAACCTGTGTCATGTATGTTTTGGACTGTTGTGGGACTGAACACAAGATCAGTTCAGTTCAGTTGCTCAGTTGTGTCCAGCTCTTTGCAACCCCATGGACTGCAGCACGCCGGGCCTCCCTGTCCATCACCAACTCCCAGAGTTTACTCAATGGATGTGAAAATCCTTGGGGAAAGCATGCGATTGCAAGGCTTTTACTCCGACAGTTCCTTTCCCAGTCAAGGGGTGTGCTGGCTGGTGTAAAGGTCTTTATCTCCCCCAACCTCCCGGACTCTGTTCCAGCCCCTCCGTCGATGTCTGAGGAAAGCTGGGCAGCTGCGGTGGGGGTGGGTGGCCGCGGGGCTGTGTCATGACCAGGTAGGCGAGAGGAGTATCTTCCAGGAGGGCAGGGGGGCTGTCTGTGGATCCATCGGTGGCTGCCCAGGGCTCAGCTTCATCCTCCGTCTTCACTGCATGCCTGGCACGTGAAGCTGAGCAAGGTCTCAGGACTTGGGAGCAGCCGCATTTCCCCTTTCTGTGCAGTGAGGTCACCCTCCTGAGGGTCTTGTGGTTTCTGCTGAGGGCAGAGCGCAGCAATGTTACTTCTGCAAATTCCCTGCCTGCTAAATTCCACTTGGCTTGACCTCCCCTCCAGAATGTATGGCCCCCCACTTCTGTTTTCACACAGTGAGGGCTGCCCAGGTTCAGGAGATTCAATCTCTGCTTGGCCACTGCACCTCTGACTGACTTTGGCTGAGAGCCTGGTGGAGAGGGGGCTGTTTGGCTCCTTCATCCCTCATTATTTACGATTTGGAATCGTAGCTGCCCCCCTTCTTCCAGGGGTCTCTTCCCGCCTCCCTGGCCACCACGTTCAGCTTCTCCTCGCATCCATACCTGGCCCAGCCACAGTATGGAGGCGTGTGACTGTGGTCCTCAGTGACACCCTGTTCCCTGCCCTGTCCCTTTGTCCTTCCTGGGGAGCCATAAAGGAGACAACCGGCCTGGGCAGACATACCTTGTGCCTAGAGGAGCTGGGACCTCCTCTTCTGCAGCTACACATCCCCTGCCCCGACTCTGTCTTCCTTGGGTGGGAGGAAGGCTCAACTCCAAGATGTCCATGGGGGGTTGTCCAGAGGTCTCTACTGAAAGAAGCCGAAGCTCCTGACTTGCGTGTTGGATACTAGGTAATTAAAACACCATTTTAGAGGACAGGAACCTCAACCATGGGGGGTCGGGAGGGGCTTTCCTCCAGTCCTGCAAGGAGATGGCGTTTGTGTAGAATGCTCAGGGTAGGAATTTATGGACTATTGTTTCACCTACCAGACCGTTTGCAGTGGGTTAGGGTCTTCAGTTTACAGTGGCTCAGCGGTAAAGAATTCGCCTGCAGTGTAGGATATGTGGGTTTGATCCCTGGGTCAGGAAGATCCCCTGGAGAAGGAAATGGCAACCCATTCCTGTATTCTTGCCTGGAGAATCCCATGGACAGAGGAGCCTGGTGAGTTACAGTCCAGGGGGGTCACAAAGTGTCAGACACGACTTAGCAACTAAACACACACACAAGGTAGGTGTGTCTAGGTGTAGACTGTGTAGGTGTGTGCCTATGTATATTGTATGATGATGTCATGTGTATATATGTGTGGAATGAGGTGGGTGCCCAGCATATATCCAGGCACAGAGTTGGCCTGGGGAAAACTGTCCCCTGGCTTGTTTAGAAAGTCATTCACAGTGCTCCATGGGCCTTTATTGGTGATTTCCACCCTGCTGAGTGGACACCCAGGCTAAAGGGCCAGAGAGCACACCTAGTTCATGGATGGGAGAAAGTTCAGCCATGTCCAGAGGCCCCTTGGGACAGGGTTCCTCATTTGGCTGTATTCCTGAGTCTTCTGGGCAGATACTAAAGCGGTCCCTGAGACCCTGCAGGTTCCATCTCTCCCCTAAGCAGGACAGTTTTATTGCTGCTCCTTCTCTATATCTGAGCTTCCTGAGAGACCTTTGAAATAAGGCACACTTCCCTCAGCCCTGTACCCCTGGCCACATGGGACTGGGGTCTGGGGCCTTAGCATGGAGGGGCTGAGGACCCTGGACAGCGTAGACTCTGAGACCATGGCCGCCATCACGACGGCTGACCTGAAAGGGTGGGACCTCAGTCAGGAAGTGTTCTGGCAGTGAGCTCCTTACATCTTCTCAGCATTTGAGGCATAAAAGGTCTGGTTTCACACTCAGTCAAGTTTAGCATCTGTGCAGTTCAGTGTTACAACCAAATGATCACCAGGTTGACGATTGATCATTAATCTGGTCAGTAATGACCAGGTTAACCCAGGATGTATTTATGTCCTCATTGTTCTGCATGGTGGTAAGACAAGAAGCCCCGAAATGATGGTGAAACAGCAGAGCCCAAGACAGCAGACCCTGTCTGACTGGCGGGGTTGGCCCAGCTCATTGCAGGTGGTCACAAGGAGAGTCAGCTATGGCGGCGAGACCCCCTAGATGCCGAGGGAACACCAGAAATGTCCCAGGACCGAATGGTTGTCCCTTCTACTGAGGGACGAGAGGAGACTCCATCCCAGAGGACAGGAACCACCCTGTGGTCCTGCCTTCCAGAAGACCGTGCTGACACTCAGTTCCAGCCCTTGTTCTGTACCACATCCTGACATTATCCTAATAGCAATGTATTAACTGTTCCCATTCCACTGACAGAGACCCTTCTGGGCAGAGGCTTAGCGACTTGCCTGTGATAAAGCTGTTAAGTGTTAGGGTCAGGGTTCACAGTCAAAACTGCTTGGCACCAAGGGCTGTTCTCTAACCATTATGCTGTACTGATACAAGCTGTCCCCACAGGTCCCGCCTTGGGCTAGGGGTCTGGGGGTCCTTGGCCCCCTCCCCCAGCCTGGTATTATCAAGCATAGACCAAGAAAGGTAGGTGGCAGGCTCCACTGCCTAAGCTGGTTTCTCTCCTAAGTCGCCGTTGAGATGATTTGGGAAATGGGGTTTTGATTTGCGGCGAGAAGACAAGGTAAGGGGTAAGCACTTCAGGACGACAGAGGGCGAGATGGTTGGATGGCATCACTGACTCGATGGACATGAATTTGATCTAATTCCGGGAGTTGATGCAGGACAGAGAAGTCTGGCCTGCTTCAGCCCATGGGGTTGCAAAGAATCGGACACGACTGAGTGACTGAACAGCACAGCAAAAGCACTTCAGGGAAGCCCAATGGGGGTCAGTACTGTCAGCGATGACCTCGCTCACAGCCGTGTGTGAGCACTGGACTCGTCAGAGACGGGAGGAGGAGGGAATCAAGGGCGCTCTGCTCGGGGGCTCCACATTCATCCATCCTGAGAAGCCTGTGGTGTCCCATCCCTGCTGTCTGTGAAACGGCCAGGACCCGCTCAGTCTGTCCACTGTCTTGAGGCTCTGGGAGGGCACAGTAGGATTATACATCGCCTTAGGACCTTAGATGAACCCCGCTTGTGCAAAAAGCATGTAAAACCAGAGAAGCAGCTGCAGTCAGTGTGATCCTCATCCCAGGCCCTGCACCAGAAGGGAGTTGACTCTTTACAAAAAAGCACTCGGCCGTGGGCTGCTGCAGGCACCAGGGAGGCCCCCGGAGGCCCGGGGCCTGCCTTGACAAGCTTGTTGGGGAGGCAGTGCTGTGGGACCCAGGCTTGCTCTGCTTCAAATCAGGGCCTTCCATGTGTGTCATCTTTGGGGGGCGGAGGGGCAGACCCTGAAGTGTGTCTGCAGGGGCTTTAACCCCTGCTCCGCTGTGGGGTCAGTGGAGGGGAGAGGGTCTCTGGGGTTGTTTCATTTGTGCTGTGATGATGATGGATGCACAGAGGACTTCCTGGGTTGTTGATTTCCCCCATCCCTGTGGCGGAGTCGTGCCCATTTCTAGATACAGAACGGAGGCTCAGAGGAGGAGCCCAGTCTCAGGGTGTATACCTCATCACGAGAAAAGAAGGAACAGACGTTGGGTTCCGATTTTCAGGCCTCCATGGAGATGGCTAGCAGTCAAAACTCCCTGCCCCAAGGCTGTCTGCAGGCTGCAGTTTACAGGAGGGGTAGACAGGGAACCCTCAAGAATTTCAGAGGCCTGGGCTGTGGCTCAAGTGGTCAGGCCCACAACTGTGAGGAAACCTTGGGCTTTTAAAACTTAATTTATTACCTAGCATTACACCGTGTGTAATTTCAGAAGGAATTCCCACTTTGCCCTCACTGCCCACTCTGCCTACACCAACTTTGGCTGTTGTGGTGGATCTTCCCTTGAGCTCCTTGAGGGTCAAGGACCATGCTATTCTATCTGGGACCCGGGACCTGCCAAGTGTCAGCACGGTACAGGTACTCAGAATATGTTTGCCAGAAGCACGCGTGTATGAATGTGACTGAGGGCTCACCCGGGGGTGGACGCCCCGTGGGCTTGATGGGATCTGGATGGAGCCAGGAGAGGACATTCCAGGTGGGTAAGACCTGCAGACATGCATGGGAGAGGCATGCGGTGGACTGCACGGAAGATGCCGTCAGGACAGAGTGGGAGTGTGGGCTGAGGCCACTTTTGGAGAGCCTGGGAACCTAGATTTTAGGTAAGGTAGGAGGAAATGGAGAGCCATTTTCTGTCTCTCTCCTCTTGACAAGATTGGGAGTGGCAAGGGGTTTCCTCTGGTTTTTCTTTGTGTCTGTGTATCAGAGCCGGTGGGCTTCCCTGGTGGCTCAGGTGGTAAAGAATCCGCCTGCAATGTGGGAGACCCAGGCTCAATTTCTGGAGCAGGAAACTTGCCTGGAGAAGGGAATGGCTACCCACTTCAGCGTTCTTGCCTGGAGAATCCCATGGCCAGAGGAGTCATGGAGGTCACAAAAAGTCAGACATGACTGAGCGAGTAACACACACACACACACACACACACACCCGAGTCGGTGGGCAGGATAGGGAATGGCTGGGTGTGTGCAGGATGGGCAGGGGCTCAGCTAATCTTCGTTACACCCTTTCCTAGGTGTGTCCTCAGGTATACCTGCAGCCCCGTGACTCCTGGGGGTCTCATGCTCATCTCCAGGATTCCTCATGACCCCCTGAGTCTAGGGAACCAGAAAGTCTAGAACCTGGCTGGGGAGCCAGAATGACCTGCAAGGCTTACCAGGCTACTGGGTACCAGGCCGCAGTGCATGGCAGTGTCCCAGCACTGCCAGGAGACGGGGTCCTCCCACCAGGGAGACTGTGGTGTGGCAGAGGGAGTCCTGGACGTGAGCGTGAGAGAAACAGCTCTCCTGCTCCTCCCAGGAGTCGCAGGGCTGCAGGTATACCTGAGGGCACCCCCAGGTTCCAGGTGTCATGAAGGCTACCTGTCCTGCATACTGCCCCCTGTCATTCCCTGTCCTTCCCCCGACTCAGATATTCAGACAAGAAGGAGAACTCGAGGAAACCCCTTGCCACTCTCAAACCTGCAAAGACTAAAACTAAAAAGAAGAAAATTACATTTAGCTACTCACCAGCGTTGTCAACGGCACACACACTCCTGAAGCATCTAGGGTTCTGAGTCCCTTTGGAGAAGGAAGGACGCTATCCCTTCAAGCCCTCCCTCACAGCGAGCGTCACCTGCAACTTTCCTCCATGTCATTGTCACACTCATACACCCCACACGTGAAAATCTCATTGCGGTCCCAATCATTTTGAATAGAGGGGCTCAGGAAAGTTAATTTGCTCGAGATGATTCATCTGTGAGGAGCTTGGCTGAAGTTCAAGAGGAAGCCTTCCTCCATGAAGCATGCCTCCAGAGTGGAATAGGCCACTGTCCCCCTACCTGGGGGTGTCTTGGTCACCCGCCTCTGCACACACAGTGCTGACCAAGGGGAGAGCCCACAGAAATTCGCTCTCCTTTTCCTTCTTCAAGAAGGCAAGGACAGAACCACTTTGCTCTCCCAGTAAGGGGTCAATGACCTAGGGAAGCGCTGCACGCCTCCACACACGTCTTTTCAAAGGTGTTCAATGAGGTGTATCCCACAGCAGCCATCCGTTTTTATTTATTTGTTTTATTTTATGGAAGTATGGTTGATTGGTGAAGGAAATGGCAACCCACTCCAGTGTTCTTGCCTGGAGAATCCCAGGGACGGGGGAACCTGATGGGCTGCCGTCTGTGGGGTCACACAGAGTCGGACACGACTGAAGTGACTTAGCAGCAGCAGCATAGTTGATTTGCGATGTTGTGTTGCTTTCTTGTGTACAGCAGAGTGATTGTTACACCTATACGCGTATTCTTTTTCATTTTCTCTTTCATTGTAGTTTATCATAGGATATTGAATGTGATTCCCTTTGCTATACCGTCGGACCTTGCTGTTTATCCTTTCTATATAACAGTGTCTGCATCTGCTAATCCCAAACTCCCAATCCCTCCCTCCCCCGCCCACCACATGTCTGTTCTGTGCGTCTGTAACTCTGTTTCTGTTTTGTAGATAGGCTCATTTGTATCATATTTTAGACTTCACGTGTAAGTTATATCATACTGTATTTGTTTTTTTTGTTTCTGACTTACCTCACTTAGTGTGATAGTCTCTAGGTCCATCCGTGTTGCCGCAAATGGCATGATGTCATTCTTTTTCAGGGCTGAGCAGCATCCCATTGTATGTATGTACTCCACCATCTCTTTCTGTTCCTCTGTCGATGGACGTTTAGTTTGCTTCCATGTCTTGGCTATTGTCAATGGTGTTGCGGTGAACATAGGGGTGCATGTTATCTTTTCAGGTTATAGTTTTCTCTGGATATGTGCCATTCTTAAGGATGCTTCTCCTCCTTCTGTTTTCAGAGAAGTGCCCATTTATTTTCTGGGTAGCAGCTTCCCTCTGCTACCAAATAACCTCCTCCAGCTCCCAGTTAGATGGAAATTGCCTTTTCTGTTGAGCCCTGTGCAGGGCTCCAAAGGTCTAGAACAAAACCCACCAAGCCCTCTCTAGCTTGAAAATAGTCTGTCGCTTCTGAACATGCCTTTGTGTGGCAGCCCCAAGATGACAGGGGATCTCTTTGGCAGGTGATTTTAGTTCATGTTCAGGGATTCCATCTTTCGCTCAGCAAGGGGGTGAGAGGAACTTAACAAAATAATGGTGCAAATAATAAAAGCAGTGATGATAATAAATGCTGATATGGATTGAATCTCATCAAGTGCCTGGCTCTGTGCTCAGCTCTTCTGAGGGGATCAGTCTCACTTAACAACTGAGCCCTTTTTTAGGAGAAGAGGAAGCCAAACCTTAACCCCTAAGTAACCTGCCAGGGTGACACAGCTAGTAAGTGGCAGCCCAGGATGAGAAGCCGGGCAGCCTGTCCCACATGAACTGGGACGAACTCTGGGAGATAGTGAGGGACGGGGAAGCCTGGTGTGCTGCAGTCTGTGGGGTTTCAAAGAGTTAGACAGAACTTGGGGACTGAACAACAGCAGGCAGTCCCAGAAACACACTTCTCACCTTCACTCTAGGGCTTGTTCTGTCCATGTCCTGCAGCACTGGGAAGAAGGCGTCTATAACAGTGAGCCCACAGGCCCCTGCCCACGTGGTCCAGAATAGGTTCCGAGCCCACTGTTCCCCTCACTCGGGGAGCTGCGCACAGTGTGACAGCAGAAGCGCTCTGTTCTTGGTCATCTGAAAGCTCTCTAATGTACAAAAATGGCACAATTGCTGGGCAGAAAGGTGACTATGTGTTCTGGTCACAATCGATGTTCCTTCTTGCTGCATCCTGGACTCTGGGAAATGTCAGATCCCTTTCCATCCCAAATTGTTTCGCTAATTCGTGTTCTTGGGATGAAAGGGTTAAAGCCAGACTGGCTGGAGCTTATTATTTTAATCCAGGATTATCATGGCTGCAGAAGGAGGCTGCTCTGTCTCCCTGATCTCCCTGACTGGGAGGAAATGGTGGTTGTCCTGACTGGAGATATTGAGCTGGCTATGCCTGGCTGGGAGGGGAGCTGCAGGCAGGGCTCAGCTGGTCTCTCTACCAGGAAGCGGGGCTTAGATGGAGAGACCAGAGTGGGAGGGGCTTTCCCGCTGCTCTTTGTCCTGGGGGACAGCTTAGGATGCTGTGGTTGGAAGGGCAGCTGGAAGGGAAAGGATACTCACGTGGATCTTCCATTGTCCCCCACAATTAGCTCTCTTAGGTATTGCTGCTTCTTGAGGGCCAAGCATCTGTGGGGTGAGCCCCCTAGGAGAGGACCTCAAGGTTCCCCATCCGGCCTTGCAGTACTACAGACTTCCTGGCCAAAGACGTAGGTTCATGGGGTAGCAACGTGGATTCTCTCTCTGTACAACTCCAACTGTTTACAGATGGGGAAACTGAGGCCCGAGGGAAGCACTCAGCCTCTTTAACCCTATGGCCCACCCACTGAGCTCATGAGCCCTAGGTGTGCGAGCTCTCACAGCAGTGACAACAGCTCTCTGTGCTCAGGTGGAAAGTCTTTGCCGATCCACGCAGGGACCGCCCCAGCCCTGCCAGGCAATCTGCAGAGGGACCGTGGGAGCAGGGACCTTGGGCTGTAGTCATGATGGGAAGGAGTTGGCTCCAGGGCTGTGGTCACGTGAGAGTGGAGGGGCTCCCTCAGCTAGCGGAGTCTGAACCTGTCTGCCTGTCAGGGTCGGTGGCCTTGGGTGGACCAGAACAATGCAGCAAAGTGGGGGGGTGGGTGAGACTAGGACAGATTCATGGGGCTGTCAGGGCCTGCCTTCTCCAGAGCGCACCGTGACCCATAGCCGGCTGCCCCCCTGACCTTGGCCGCGGTCCGTGAAGGTGGCTGCCTCTCTCCTCCTGCTCAATTTGTCCCTGTGTGGATGCCTCCAGGCGCCTCCAAAAAGCCCCGCTTTTCTAATCAGTGGAGAAACCAGCTTTATCTGCCAGAAACCAAAGCAGGGCAGCTGATGAAAAGGAAAAAAAAAAAAAAAGCTCCAAGCAGAGGGAGCAGAAAGAAAAAACAGCAAAGCTGGAAAATGGCTTCAAAACCTGGGGCGAGGCTGTTCCCGACAGCATCTGGCCAGCTGCCTGGAGCCCTCCTGCCTGCCCACCAGGTCTTGTGACAAATGCCCTCCGACAGCCGGGCGGCCACAGCTGTCACCGGAAGGCTCTGAGCACGCGGGCTGGCAGCCAGAGGCCCGTGGCTGCAGAGGCGTCTCTCCGGGCTGGTAACCTCATTATCTCTGCTGGCGGAGCCGGAGCCCCAGGGAGCACAGCTGCTCTCAGCAGTGCGTTGGAGGCCCTGCCTGCTCGGGAAGCTGTGCAGAGGGCCGCCTCGCCTCACAGGGCAGCGGGCCTTGAGAGCTCACTCTTCATTCTCTCCTGGAAGCCCTCCTGGTTCCAGAACCGTGCCTGGGCCCTGCCAGGGTCCATAGGCACAGATGGTGCCTTTATTCTGGCAGTTCTTAGTTTTCATCTTGGCCCCAAAGCAGGATTAGGTGCAAACAATGGGAAAATAAAAGGAAAGAAAGAAAAAAATAATCAGACTGCCCAGCGCTCACCCAAGGTTGTCCCAAGGAGGCCTCAGGGTTGGGCCATTTTCCACTCACATCTCTATCATCCGTCACCTAGGAAACGACTTGGTACCGTCCCCCCTGTCAAGATGAGGCCCCTTTCTCCAGGTGACATATGGGCTGGGGAGGGCCCGGGATTTGGCGGACTGCAGACTGAGATGCAGGCCGGCCTGAGCCTCTAGCCACCCAAGTCCTCCTCCTGCAGATCCTCCCTGGTGGGGACAGCCCAGTGTATGTGACAGCGAGGAAGGACAAGGGCAGCTGCGGGGGGTGCAGACGTCGCATCAGAGAGTGTGTCTGGCTTCAGCCACATGCCGGCTTGGCCGGCTCTGGGACCCGGGGTGGGGAGGAGCCGAAGGATGCAGCAAGGATGCTGGAGGCAGTGGAGCTGGCTGTCGTCTGCTCTGCTTCACTTGATGTTCAACCTTGAATGACATGCCACATGTTCCTCTCTGCTCAGGAACACCCTCATCTGTCAGGCAGAGAGCGCACCTGCCCCAGGGCCCGCCTGGCTGCAGAGAGGACCCTCCGGTCAGCGGGAGGCTGTGGGGCGGCTATTATCCCTGCGACCTGCCGCTGTGTCACCGGGAGATGGCTTTGAAAAAAGGCTGCTGTCATTTTCGGCAGCTCTGGACTGGCCGGGGAGGCCGCGCACCTGGGAGGTGGTGAGGGCTGCTGGAAGAAGACCCTCGTTATGATGAAGGGGGAGCCACTTGCTGACTTGGTGTGGGTCCAGCTTAGTTCCTCTCGGCCCTGACCTGATGTCTGTCGGGGTAGGATTGGAACTGAGGCCAGAAATCACCGGGACTTATAAAAATGTTCTCTCAGAGGAGCAGAGCGGTGACGGGCAGGGCCCTGATGCCTTGTGTCTGCGGTGAGAGCTCGGGACGGTGTGCTGTGAGCTTGAGTGGGTGTGTGTGGGCGCCGAGAGACAGAAGGAGAGAGGGAGGTGGCGCGTGTAGGGACCATCTGGCTGGGCACAGGCCCAGCCCGGCAGCCCTGGGCCCTTCCCTTCCCCTCCTCCCAGATAACTCCCGCTGTCTGCCCAGGGAAGGAACAATGGAGTAATCTGGAGACTCCCCTACCCTGTTCTAGATCCTCCTGGGGTCTCTGTCTCCGGTCTCTGAGCAGCTGTCCAGGTGGGCCAGTCCCTTCCAGAGTCGCCCGGGGCCAGGCCCCCGGCACCAGGCCCCAGGCTGGCGCCCTCCGTGTGGGAGCTGGCCAAGGAAGGCTTCCATGCGGGGCTGTTTCTGGCACAGCCAAGCTCGACACTGTTAAAGCCCTCCTAATCTGTGTTATTTTCTTCTAATCCCCCCCCGCCCGCTCTGGCCCGTGTGCCCCCCTGCAGGACCTTCGGTCCCAAGCTGGAGCCCGTGCTGAGCCCCAGGCATGAAGAAGCCAAGCACCTACTGCAGCGAGCCCGCATGAAGGCCAGGACCCGGCCTGTCCGTGCTAGCCACGACATCGTGCCCACCCTTGCCCTGTGCAGCCGGTGAGTGGGGTCTGGGCCAGGCCAGCCGGTATGGGCTACGGCAGGAGAAGAGATGGGATCCAGCCAAAATGCCTCCGCTCACTCCTTCCCCCCGGTCCATGTGGGAGCATTTCCCGTGTCAGGCATCACTTTCATTCTTTTAGTCAGTTAGTACATCTTCACTGAGAGCCTACTGATGGCATGTTAGGGAACATAACCCGAGCTTCCCTGGGGGAACGGAAGTGTCACAGTCTCCAGGGTGAAAGACCAGCAGATGGGTCAGTGCAGTTCTGTGGTCTGTGGTATAGGAGAGGAAAGATATGTGTGTAGGGCTGGAAGTCTAGTAACTCCACCTGGAAAGGAAGGGAGGCTTGGAGGAGGTGGCTTCTAAGTTGGAGCTTGAAGGAGACATAGATATTTACTATGAGGAAGATGAGGGAGGCAGGGGTGACCATCCCCGATCAGAAACTGAGCAGAAGCAGTATTCTTAGGAGTTGGGCCAGAAGGCCGAGTGGAGGCCAGTCATGGAGCCCTCCAGGACTGATGGACAATTTGAAAGCCTCCTGTAATAGCTAGGAGCCACCAAAGGATTTCAAGCAGCTGGGTAGCACCATCACCTCTGCATTCCAGTGAAGCGGCTCTGGCTGCAGGGATGGTTGGATCTGGGGAACAGAGAGCGGTGATGGGAGGAGCAGGTGGAGATGCACGGTTGCCCGGAGCCAGAGCAACAGGCTTAGTGAGGCAGCAGAGAAGTGGTTAAGACCCCGGAAGCAGAACGCCGAGTTCTGGCTCTGCCACTTCCTAGCTGTGTGCTCTTGGGGAAGCCCCTGTGCCTTGGTTTGCTCCTCTGCATGATGGGAATTATACCAGAGCCTGTCTTTCAGGGTTATTGTGGGGGTTCTGTGAGTTCATAGAAAGTGTTTAGAACAGCCCCTGGCATGTAGTGAGTACCCTACAAGTGTTACCTCTGACATCATGGAATCAACTGGATGAGGGGAGCCTGAGAAGGGGGGACATCCAGGACGGAGCCCAGGGTTCTGACTTGGTGTCTGGAGGCTCGGTGAACCCTCGGTGCAGGATTAAGCTTGGGAGGGACTGTCCATGGAACACCCCACTGGAGATGCTTATCAGGCAGTTGGATCCAGGAGCTGAGGAGGAGGACAGAGGTCAGACTGCAGATGTAGGCATCATCCCGAGCTCACGGTGCTGGGGCCACGAGGGAGGGCGAGCCCGTCAGAGATGAGGAGATGAGAAGAGAGCAAGCTCAGGGGCGTCCCGCACCCCACACAGGTGGCCGCCCCCGTGACATCCCATCCCCACCTCTGTGCCTGTTCCATGCACGATGCGCCCCAAGGGATCCACTTACAGGTGGAGTTGGCGGGTGCACCTGACCTGCAGTGAGGCTGCCAGCTCAGGTGCAGCTGCCCCAGGCCCCAGCAGGACCATCTGCGGCTGACCAGGCCTGTGGCTTCTTTGGCGCAGTGGGTACTAGAGGGAGCAAGGATTCTCAGCAGAACTGGACTCTATGCTCTTTGATGGGGATGCTGAGTTGGCTTATTAAAGGCTGAGGACCTTCCAGACACCTTTGAGACTGACTTCAGCGAGAGCAGAGGGTTGTGGCTCGCCTCTGTGTTCAGTGTCACTATGACCTCTAGGAGAGGCCAAATCCTGGCGAGAGGTCCCCAACTGGCTCCCCTTTTACCTCTGCATTTTGTGCCTTGTTTCCTTCTGGCTGGAAGACACTGATCAGGAATGGGAGTGCCTCCTTTGAAGCACTCTGACTGTTCTCTGCATGTATTTGCGGCCTGGAGCCTTAGACTTCCATGGAGGCCTCCTGTTCCACTTTCTTTAGGTCCTGAGGTTGAGTTAGGTAGCTGCAAAACAGGCAGGATTCTTGAGAGTCCCTTGGACTGCAAGATCAAACCAGTCAATCCTAAAGGAAATCACCCCTGAATATTCATTGGAAGGATTGGATGCTGATGCTGAAGCTAGAGCTCCAATAATTTGGTCGCCTGATGTGAAGAGCAGATTGAAAAGATTGAAGGCAGGAGCAGAAGGGGGCAACAGAGGATGAGATGGTTGGATGGCATCACTGACTCAATGAACATAAGTTTGAGCAAACTCTGGGAGACAGTGAAGGACAGGGAGGCCTGGAGTGCTGCGGTCCATGGGGTCACAAAGAATCAGACATAACTGAGCGACTGAACGATAACAACAAAAATCTGCGAAGCAGACTGGATGATGTAAATGTACCTTGGGACACTTCCTCTTCCCCAAATCGCATCAACAGCTCACGACAACCCCAGCCACTAACCTTAAAGTAGGTTCCCTCTCACCAGTCTCTTCTCTGGCAGTAGAAATGCAATTGAAATGCAAGGTGACCCACTTTAGCAGCTGCTGTGTCCAGAAAAGAATTACTTTGACTTGGCAGCACTGGTGAATCCTCAGAGGGTATAGCTGAAAAATCAACGCCAGATGGCTTGCTGCAGATGCTTCTAAAGGTTACGCTTGTCAGATCACCCTGGAGAGCCGTGCTGAGCTAACGTGGCGATGCCACACAGGCCTGGGGCCTCATTAGATGCAGGAGCCCCTCCTCCATCCCCCCGAGCCCAGAAACATCACTCGTTCCAAAGAGCAGCCTGATGAAAGCTGACGGAAGAGTGGGACAGACAGGCACAGCAGCCCCCAGAAGGTCTTCTTTATCTCAGGTCTAGCTGGAGGTGGCTGCGGCCATTCTGAACAGACAGGCTTTTGCAGGAAGTGAAGAGGGGGCCAGCCACAACAGCATTTTCTGGAAGCGAATCAGTGTAGAAATGGAGAGCTCTTGGAAGTGCAAGCTCTTGCTACTGGGGAGACAGGCGCACCTGTGTTGGTGTTCCTGATCCCCGGAGGCAGAACACGCCCACAAGAGGCAGGGCCTGGGAGGGCTGGTGTCCTGTGTCAGTGGCCGGGTAGGGCTGCCTGGAGCTTGGGTGGCTAGGACAGCACTGTGGTAGAAAGGGGCCTTCCCGCAGAGGCTGTTTGGCACCAGCGTCTGAGCAGACAGGATCCTCTCGGAGAGGGATGGTTGTGGAGGCGTCAGTGATGCCTCATGTTGACAAGGTGTGGTGTTTGCTTGCTGCTGGAGTGCCTGATTCGCTCTGCCCATGTCTCCGAGATCTTTGCCATTCCTTTATGCCCTGGTCCCAGCTCTGCTGGTGGGGACCTCGGGGATTCAGTAACTGAGTTGAAGGCACCTTATGCGATTGGGGCTTCCCAGGTGGCGCTTGTGGTAAAGGATCTGCCTGCCAGTGCAGGAGACACAAGAGACATGGGTTTGCTCCTTGGGTCGGGAAGATTCCCTGGAGAAGGAAATGGCACCCCACTCTAGTATTCTGGCCTGGAAAATTCCACGGACAGAGGAGCCTGGTGGGCTGCAGTCCATGGGGTCTCAAAGAGTCGGACACTACTGAGCACGCACACAGCAGCATACCTCATGGGATTAAGCTGTCCTGCATCCCTCCATTTCTTCTTCTTCTTAATGAAGGCGGTATTTGAGAATTTTATCTTATTTGTTTTGGGCATGCTGCTATACTGCGTGTGGGATTTTAGTTCCCTGACCAGAATCGGAACATATGCCCCCACTCCCAAATTGGAAGCACAATCTTCATCACTGGACCACTAGGGAAGCCCCTCCATTTGTTCTTTTAGAACAAAAATATTGTTTCTACCTTTGGCATGAATTCCAGGATGACTGAGTTCACCAGCTTGACTGTAAAGTTTAAGGTTGTTGTTGTGGCTGAGAGGACCTAGAGTTCCTTACTAGATTAGGAATATACCAGCTCTAAACCTGAGTGTTTTTTCTCTTAGAAAGTATAACCCATATGCTGTCAGCAGAGCAGGGCCTTGCCCCCGGGGCCCGGTGTGGGGTGTTGTGTCTAAGCTGGCGTACTGAGTGTCCAGCGGGCCTCTCCTGCACTGGGCGGGCCTGGAAAACCAGGGCACCCTGTCCATGCAGCAGGGGCAGAGCTTCTGCTCAGCGGGGCTGCTCTTGTTTCTAGAGGGTGAGATGGTGCTGTTTCTCTGGCTAGAGCCTTCCTTTCTGGGCAGGAATGCTCTGGATACCTGACCCAGGAGCCCCACACTGTCAGTGAGCCCACCAGAAGAATTGTCTCACCGCCCCTTCTCAGGTTCTGACAGGATCAAGAGATGCAGTTGCAGATGGGGTCCTTATTCTGGGTGCCAAGGGCTGCAGCACCTCACAGCCACTTCAAGAGAATGGTCACCAGGAGGGGGTTCAGAGGGACTTTCCGGCCATGCTGAGACGAGCAGAGAGAGACACTGCACCTCCTCACCAGGGGTGATTCTACCCAGGAGCTTTACATCTCAGCCACACAGCCCTCTCCAAAGGCAGGCCCACAGTATGACTTTTGGGGGCCCTAGGCCTTCATGACTCCTCCTCCATACTATGTGTGCGCGTGTTCAGTCGTGTCTGGCCTTCATGACTCCTCCTCCATACTATGTGTGCGCGTGTTCAGTCGTGTCTGGTACTTTGCGATCCCATGGACTGTAGCCCGCCAGGCTCCTCTGTCCATGGGATTTCCCAGGCAAGAATACCGGAGTGGGTTGCCATTTCTTTTTTGAGGGGATCTTTCCGACCCAGGGATCAAACCCATGTCTCTTGGATCTCCTGCATTGGCAGGCAGATTCTTTACCACTCAGCCACCTGGGAAGCCCTTTCCCCATAATTAAAGTTAAAATTTAAATTTTATGACCATGCTGGCTAAAAGGTAAATATATTAATATTATATCTGAGAATGTTTTCTTTGACTTAAAAGTATATTTATATATTCTCTTTTGACTTTAAAAGGAACTAAAACATTTTCATGGGCCCCAGGAGAATTGTGGTTTCCAGCTACCGTGGCTGTTGTGACTGATGGATAAGATGGCCCTCTCTGCATATGGGTTCCAGGAAACAGGATGCCTGTTTCAGGATCTGCTCAGATCTCAAAGCAGGCAGATCCACTTGCTTAGCAGTAGTTCTTTTTTCTTTTTTAAATCCTTCTGGAGCAGCGTCAACGGGAAAATGCTGGAGTCAGGGTTGGTGGCAGGTGTGTAGGCTGCCCCTGCCCACTGCATCCAGGGCAGTGTAAACACCTAGGAAACACCTAGCGTCAGGCTTCAGGGAGGCCCCCAGAACTCACACCGTGGCAGTTTGCAGCTTCCTTGACTTAGGAAGTACTCACCCACTCCTTGGTGTGAATTGGGGGCTAAGGTCCAATGCAGTATGACACAGCAGGACCTTGGCTCTAGCTTTATTGTGCCAGCTCAGCATTCATGGCTGGGTGAGCACCAGCCCCTCTCTTGGTGTGACCAGAGGCCCCAGGTCCAAGATTTGAGGTTGTAGTGAGCTGACATGGCACAGTGAGGGAGTAAGCTCTCAGCTGTAGCTGTTTTCCATGGAGCTTTGCAGGGAATCAGTTTTGGACAATTTAACTCTTACATCTCAGGCAACCTCAGGGTCCCCAAGGGTAGCCTCTATGTGCCATATTCCACACCATCTGTGATCCAGACCATTCTAACCCATCAGGGTCTTGAGATTAGTCAGCGAGCAGCCTGGCTGTCGAGGCACCCAGGAAGGGGTTGAATTGGAACGGTCAGGGATACCGTCAGGGCCCAGGTGAGCACATGTTCACCTGAGTCAGGCAGGCCAGGCCATTTATCCACACAGAAAGCACAGCCTGGAAGGATGCACTGGCCAGTCTAGGCAATGCCATGTATAGATAAGGAAGTCATCCAGTTCAGTGGCCACTCTCCCCCCTGATTGGCATGTTTTAACAGTAATTGTTAAGCATGGATGAATGGTTTCTTCCTGCCATTGTCTGACCTCCTTTTAAAAACATTTTCTTTTTATTGGAGTATCATTGCTTGAAAGTGTTGTGTTAACAGAGTGGATCAGCTATATGTATACTGTATCTCCTCCCCCTGCGCCCACCCCACCGCCCTAGGCCATCACAGAGCCCCGAGTTGAACTCCCTGTGCTGTATGGCAGCTTCCCACTGGCTCCCTGTTGTAAATGTGGTGGTGTATTTATGCCAGTGCTACCCTCCCATTCCATCCCACCCTCCTCTGACCCATACTGTGTCCACACTGAACTCCTTTCCGTTTAATTGCATACCACACCTGTCTTTCTGTTGGGAAGCTGTAAATTTGGTGAAGAAGGAACTCAGGTGAAGGCAGCCTTTTTCAGAGCCCTGACATCTTTCCTCCAGAATCGCTGAAGCATCCAATTAGAGGAAGGATAAGTCAATCAGCCAATCACTCACATACATTTCATTTATAATAAGTTGTTGGAGGATCAAGACAAGCTTGAACAAGTTGTGCTAGGAGGAGGGTATAGTTAGGGAAGCCTTTGTAAGTGCCTTTGAGGACTAAAAGCAGTTAACAACACATAAAGTATGCCAGCATGGGTACTGTTCTCGGTAATTCGAAAGAAGTAGTTCAGTTCAGTCACTCAGTCCTGTCCAACTCTTTACAACCCCATGGACTACACCTCACCAGGCTTCTCTGTCCATCACCAACTCCCAGTGCTTGCTCAAACTCATGTCCATCGAGTCAGTGATGCCATCCAACCATCTCATCCCCTGTCATCCCCTTCTCCTCCTGCCCTCAAACTTTCCCAGCAACAGGGTCTTTTCCAATGAGTCAGTTCTTTGCATCAGGTGGCCAAAGTATTGGAGTTTCATCATCAGTTCTTCCAATGAATATTCAGGACTGATTTCCTTTAGGATTGATTGGTTTGATCACCTTGCAGTCCAAGGGACTCTCAAGAGTCTTCTCCAACACCATAGCTCAAAAGCTTCTGTTCTTTGGTGCTCAACTTTCTTTATGGTCCAAGTCTCACATCCATACATGATTGCTGGAAAAGCCCTTCAGTTCAGTTCAGTCGCTCAGTCGTGTCCAACTCTTTGCGACCCCATGAATCACAGCACGCCAGGCCTCCCTGTCCATCACCAACTCCTGGAGTTCACTCAAACTCATGTCCATCGAGTTGGTGATGCCATCCAGCCACCTCATTCTCTGTCATCCCCTTCTCCTCCCACCCCCAATCCTTCCCAGCATTAGAGTCTTTTCCAGTGAGTCAACTCGTCGCGTGAGGTGGCCAAAGTATTGGAGTTTCAGCTTTAGCATCAGTCCTTCCAATGAGCACCCAGGATTGATCTCCTTTAGAATGGACTGGTTGGATCTCCTTGCAGTCCAAGGGACTCTCAAGAGTCTTCTCCAACACCACAGTTCAAAAGCATCAATTCTTCGGTGCTCAGCTTTCTTTAGAGTCCAACTCTCACGTCCATACAAGACTACTGGAAAAAACATAGCTTTGACTAGAGACAGACCTTTGTTGGTAAAATAATGTCTCTGCTTTTTAATATGCTGTCTAGGTTTGTTATAGCTTTTGTTCTGACGAGCAAGCATCTTTTAACTTCATGGCTGCAGTCCCCATCTGCAGTGATTTTGGAGCCAAGAAAATAAAGTCTCAGTGTTTTCATTGTTTCCACATCTATTTGCCATGAAGTGATGGGACTGGATGCCATGATCTTAGTTTGTTGGATGTTGAGTTTTAAGCCAACTTTTTCACTCTCCTCTTTCACTTTCATCAAGAGGCTCTTTAGTTCCTCTTTGCTTTCTGTCATAAGGGTGGTGTCATCTGCATATCTGAGGTTATTGATATTTCTCCCTGCAATCTTGATTCCAGCTTATGCTTCATCCAGTCCAGCATTTTGCATGATGTACTCTGCATATAAGTTAAATAAGCAGGGTGACAATATACAGCCTTGACGTACTCCTTTCCCAATTTGGAACCAGTCCGTTGTTTCATGTCCGGTTCTAACTGTTGCTTCCTGACCTGCATACAGGTTTCACAGGAGGCAGGTAAGGCGGTCTGGTATTCCCATCTCTTTAAGAATTTTCCAGTTTGTTGTGATCCACACAGTCAAAGGCTTTAGCGTAGTCAGTGAAACAGAAGTTAGATGTTTTTCTGGAATTCTGTTGCTTTTTTTGACGATCAAACGGATGTTGACAATTTGATCTCTGGTTTCTCTGCCTTTTCTAAATCCAGCTTGAACATCTGGAATTTCTCAGTTTATATACTGTTGAAGCCTAGCTTGGAGAATTTTGAGCATTACTCTGCCAGCATATGAGATGACATAGCAGGAAAGAAGTAACAGGTCTCTAAAATCCAAGCCCCTGTGTCCAGTCAGAACCTGACTATGAGCATGGTCAAAGACTAGTTCTATACTCATGGCTCCTTCTAAGAGAGAAAAACTCCCTGCAGCTTGCCTTTCCAAGCTGTTCAGGTGCCGGTCAGTCCAGAAACTGGTCTTGTGTGTCCTCTCCTTTGTGGATACAAGTAGGGGTCACTTGGTCGTGCTAGTCCCTTCCAACCCTGACATCTCCTGAGTCTTTGATGACAAATGAGTGGCATGGCTAGTCAGAGGAGTAGACAGCATCAAGCTGTATCAGTCAGGGTTCTCCAGAGAATGAACCAACATAATGTGTGCTTATAGAGAGAGAAAATTTGATTCTAAAAAATTGGCTCATGGTACCTTGGAAATTTGGTAGGTCCAAAGTCTGCAGAGTAGGTTGGCTGGCTTGAGACCTGGGCAAGAGTTGCTACTCAAATCCAAAGGCAGTCAGCTGCCAGAATTCCTTCTTGCTCAGGGAAGAGCAGTCTTTATTCTATTCAGACCTTCGACTGATTGGATGAGGTCTACCATATCATGATCAACTTTATTTGAAGTCCACCAGTTTAAATCAGCTTCCCTGGTAGCTCAGCTGGTAAAGAATCTGCCTACAATGCAGGAGACTTTGGTTTGATTCCTGGGTCGGGAAGATCCCTGTGTGAAGGGATAGGCTACCCACTCCAGTATTCTTGGGCTTCTCTTGTGGTTCAGATGGTAAAGAATCCACCTGCAATGCAAGAGACCTGGGTTTGATCCCTGGGTTGGGAAGATCCCCTGGAGAAGGAAATGCTAACCCACTCCAGTATTCATGCCTGGAGAATTCCATGGACAGAGGAGCCTGGCGGCTGCAGCCCATGGGGTCACAGAGAGTTGGACACAACTGATGACTAAGCACAGCACAGTTTAAATGTTAATCTCATCCAAAAAAAAAGCCTTCACAAAAACATCAAGAACCTGGGCACCATGGCCCAGCCAAGCTGACACAAAATAAACGTTACACGTGGCATCTCTACACAGGTATGATTTAATGACTGGTAATCAAAGGCAGACAGGTTAAGAAGAAAGATTCTAGGAAACAGTGGCAGGAGGGTTGCATAAGATAAATGGAGTGAGAAGCCTGGAGGCCTTGCAAGTGGCCCATAGCTAGAAAGGAAGACAGAGAGGAATGTGGAAGGCCTGTATCTTTACCCCAAAGACTGTGAACTTGATCCTGTGCCGCCTTGAGAGATGATGCGATGAAGCTGAGATCCAGGAGGACCAATGAATAGGAGGGCACTTCAGGGGTCCAGGGTGAGTGATAAAAGCAGCAAACAATGTGAATCCCAGCTGCTCATCAGTAGATTGGTGGCGAGGTGCTGCTGGGAAAGGCAGGGAGAAGTATGGTCCTTACTTAGGTGGCCTCTGATAGACAAGGGCCTGGAGGGTCCATTTACACAGGGATCTGAAACTCGGGTTACCTGGCTCCGGGGGGCCTGGTGTGAGATTTGCACAGGTGTTTTCTTGAGCTGAGCAGGACTTGACCACCAGCCACAGTGTCTCCCAGAGCACAGGCTGGCGACAGAATGTGAGGACTCTTCCTAGCATAGGAACTGTTGTCACAGCGTTTTGGGACAGAGTGTGTGGGAGGGTCTGGGAAGGGGCAGATACAGGAGGCAGCATTGGAACAGACTAGATGGAGAGACCAAGGAGAAATACCAGCGTCATTCTGTCTAAATTTCGTCCCAGCAAGATGGTTAGGAGCCCTGAGTGAACGCTTTTGAGAGGAGGAATGCTTGGAAACCCTGACTGCAGGTCCCACACGGTCTCCATGGAAACTTATGCTCTTCCCATTAAACCTTTATAACAAATGCAGCACTGCCACAATTCATCTCAGCTCACCAGACGCCCATGATGGCCAGGCTCGCTTCTAAACACACACCAGGACTTCGGTATTAGCCTTTCCTACAGTCCTGCGTTTACCAGCGTTTCATCCTAACTCGTGGAGACAGGCAACAGAGGCAAAGCCAAAAGTAGAGAAGGTCATACTCATTTTGTTCAGCACTGTGTTCAGGATGGGGATGGGCCTGTAAGCTTCTCTGCTTTGTTGCTGGACTCCTGAGGAACCTGATTTGGGCAACCTTGGGTTGTAGTTTTCCGTGAGCGCTATGCAGGACCGTGCCCCAGGGTGGACGGGTAGGGCTGGCAGGGAGGAGGCTTGTACCTTCTTCTCCTGCTCATGACCTCTCTCCTCCTGCCTGCCCATCAGAGATGGGCGGAAAAGCCCAGCCCTGGACCCAAGGATGACCTTCGCCTGCCGAGACAACCTCCAGAATGGGAACACGAGCGACTCCTCCAGCGGGGAGTCCAGCAGCGGGCAGTGGCCGAAGCGGGGCGCCTCCCCGTCGCATGTCCGCTTTGAGGATGAGTCAGCCCGGGACGCTGAGTCCCGCTACCTGGAGCGGCTGCAGCAACGTCAGCGCCAGGTGCTTGGCACGGCGGACCAGGGCCCCCTGCGCTCCAAGCCCGACCTCGCCTACATCCAGGGGGGCTGCCGGCGCCGGGACGCGGGCGCTCTGCACCCGTTGCTGGGTGGGCTGCAGCCCCGGGGCCTCTCAGCGCCGCCACCCACTCGGGGCAGCGAGAAGAGGTGCCGAGCCTGCGGCCACTGCATTGCCCCCGACCCGAGGGTCCTCCAGGAGTGCGAACCCGCCTGCGGGAGGGAGGGGGCGTCGGCGCAGCCCCTCAACTCTCGGGGCCTGAGCGCCCCACTCCGGCTCCTCTCCGCCGCCGAGCCCCGGCTCCACACCGAGTGGATCCGGGAGACGCACATCGGGCAGCAGGCACTTCCCGAGGAGGCGGACTCGGCCCTGGACAGCACCGACACCTCCGACAGCTGCCGGACCGACAGTGAGGAGGCCGGGACCTCTCAGCCCGGCAGGGCCCGCCTGCGGGCCTCCAGGCCTCGGGGAGGCCACAGGTGGTTGCGCAAGGCTGAGATGGAGCCGCCCCGGAGCCCGCAGGCCTCGCACGACCTTCCTGGGCTGGAGCTCCTGGAGGTGTCAGATGAGGTGACGGACAGCGCGGGCCAGTCGGCAGGGGCTCTGCTCCCCAGAGAAGACGCTTTCGCTGAGCCTCCTGTCCAGGGCTTGGAGAGGGCTTTCCCCGGGTCCCCGTGGCAGCCTGGACCAGGACTGGAAAATCACTGGGCTCACCCCGGGGATTTTCGGACAGCCTACGCCATCGCCTCTCCCATGAAGCTGGGGTCCTCGGGGCCAGGCACACAAGGCCCAGTTATAGAAAGCCAGGAGCCTCTGGGAACTGACTGTCCTCAACAGAGCCATGCAGAGCCCTCTGCCCCCCACCAGGCCCGACAGCCGACTGCTTCCCTCTGCCCTGAGGGCTGGGTGCCGACCCCTCCCTCTTCAAAGAAAACCGCCTCACCCGTGTCTCACAGGAAGGCAGCCCTGGCTGGGCTTCGCAGGCTGGGCAACCAGGGAGAGCCCATGGACAGCCCCCTGCCTGCTTCCAGAAGCGCAGTTCCCAGGACCCACGAGCTTACCCCGCCACAGTCACAGCCCCACAGCCCCAACAGCAGGCACCCGCTGCGGGCCCTGTCCACCAACAACTGCAACAGCAGCGTGCCCCAGGGGCCGCAGGAGCCCCGGGGAGGAGCCATCCTCGTGGGGGAGACGGGTGCCCGAAGCCAGGAGCCCGCAGCACCGCTGGAGGACCGAAGAGATGGTAAGGAATGGCCCTGGGGCTAGGGTGGTGTTAGCCTGGAGATCACGAGCTGGGTCTGTGGCCCTCCAGGCACTTAACTGTTCATCTCGATAGAGGACAGAGCTGTGCATTGCTCCTAGCAGCTCCCAGAGCCCGGCAGATGTTGGGGAAGTTGGCAGGGCCTGTGAGAGGGTGCAGGATTCGACATCAGCCTGGAGGCAGATTAGCCAACTCCCCCCGGGGAGGTGGTGGTAGGCATGCTAAAGGAGCTCCAAGCTCTGTGGCTGTGGGAGGCCTGGGCTTTGAGGGAATTTTACTCCAACAGAGCAGAAAGAGGCAGCAGCTCCAGGATTTACTACTTGCTTAGAGCAGCAAATGCCAGATAATGCCACGGCTAAGGTCCCTCCCCTTCACTTCATACACTCACTCATTCAATACGTTTGAGCACCCTTACAAGCCAGGCACCATCCTAGGCCCTGCAGGGAATGCATAAGTGAATTAATTCAGCAGGAGTCTAACCCCTGAGACCCTTGGCAGCCAAGCAGGTGTGCGGTCCGGATGACACAGTGACCAGTAAGCAGAGCACCTACAAGGAGTGCTGGGGTTGTTCTCTGGTGCCCGAGCCCTCCTAGAGCCCTGAGCCTCCTGGGCACGCTGGTAGGTTTCAGCAGGCAAGGCTGCTGAAGGCCGGAGGGTATCCCCTCTGCCCTTGGAAGGGGTCCTTATGTCGTGGGCAAATCGTGAGCTTCCCTGATGCTGTGATCTGAGGTGAGCAACTCAGCCACTCAGGCAGAGGTAGCAGCCTTGCCTTCACATGCCCGCGGCCCTGGCAGCCCTGGTACTGTGATGGCTCGGGAGGAATCCAGGGCTTGGGAACAGTGAGGGGGGAGAGGTCAGAGAGGTGGCGGGCTGTGCTGACCTTACTGAGGATGCAGGTGCCCAGTGCCTGCCCCACCTCAGGGGTGCCACCACCCCTCCACTGCACATGGGGAGCCAACGCCACCCTATGCCTCCCGTACTCACAGGAACCTTGAGGAAGCAGGCCCCGCCCTGAGTTCCCGCCTGCCCTGTGCTCAAGTGTGGTTTTCCTCCCTTGGGTGGGCTCTAGACTGGCTGCCCCTACCCATTTCCTGTGGGGCTCCTATTTTGAGAGTTGCTGACCTTTCTGGGCAGCCTGGCCTTCATCTGCTGGAGCAGAGGGCCAGGTCTGGCTCTTCCTCTCATTCACACGAGATCCTGGGCTCCTCACATCACCCCTGTCTCCAGTTCTCCTCTCTAACCTGAGAATATCATTAGAACCCATCTCCTAGGAGCTCAGGCAATAATCTCCGTGGAGGGTTTAACTCTTGCCTAGCATATCACAGATGCTCCAGAAATGGTGGCAATTGTTTAGCTGTTGGACATCACCACCAACCAGATTGTGGTTCTTGTCCCAGGAACACAAATCTCCCCCTGCCAGCCCGCCCCCCATCCCCTCCGCCATCTCTCTCTCTCTCTTGTTTCATTGGAGGAAAATCGATTTACAATGTTGTGTTGGATTCTTCCATTGTTGTTGTTGTTGGTTTAGTCGCTAAGTTGTGTCCGATTCTTTTGCGACCCCGTGGCCTGTAGCCCGCCAGGCTCCTCTGTCCATGGGATTCTCCAGGCAAGAATACTGGAGTGAGTTGCCCTGCCCTCCAGGGGATCTTCCTGTCCCAAGGATCAAATCCGTGTCTCCTGCATTGCCAGTGGATTCTTTATCGCTGAGCTACCAGGGAAGCCCTTGCTTTCTTGCATAGAGCAGTGCAAGTCAGCCATAATTATACATGTAGCCCCTCTCTCTTGAGCCTCCTCCAAGATCCTGATCCCACCCCTCTAGGTCATCACAGAGCGCCAGGCTGAGCTCCCTGTGTTATATAGCAATTTATCATCAGCTCTCTGTTTTACACATAAAACAGGTAGTGTATATATGTTGATGCTACTTTGTCCATTCATCCCACTCTTTGCTTCCCCAACTGTGTCCACAAGTCCTTTCACATACCTCTTGATACAGGAGGGACATGACTTATTATAAGCGGCCTTTCACTTTTTAAAAATTATTTATTTATTTTTATTTTTGGTTGTGCTGGGTCTTCGTTGCTGCATGCGGGCTTTCTTGAGCTGCAGCAAGTGGGGGCTACTCTGGGTTGCTGCTGCTGCTACTGCTGCTAAGTCACTTCAGTCGTGTCCGACTCTGTGTGACCCCATAGACGGCAGCCCACCAGGCTCCCCCGTCCCTGGGATTCTCCAGGCAAGAACACTGGAGTGGGTTGCCATTTCCTTCTCCAACGTGTGAAAGTGAAAAGCGAAAGTGAAGTCGCTCAGTCATGTCCGACCCTTAGCGACCCCACGGACTGCAGCCCACCAGGCTCCTCCAATCCATGGGATTTTCTAGACAAGAGTACTGGAGTGGCTTGCCATTGCCTGCTAGGCACGGGCTTCTCATGGCGGTGGCTTTTCTTGTTGCTGAGCACTGGCTCTAGCACATGGGTTTCAGAAGTGGCAGCATGCGGGCTCGGTAGTTCCCGCGTATGAACTTTAACTGCTCTGCGGCATGTGGAATCTTCCCAGACCCAGGATTGAACCTGTGTCCCCTGCTTTGGCAGGTGGACTCCTACCCACTGTACCACCAGGGAAGTCCAGCCCTTCATTTTACAGGTGTTTATTTCTCATCTGCTGCATACCAGGTGCTATGCTGGGGGTGATGGGCTTCAGCCCAGGGAAACAGCACCCCTCCCTGCTGCGTGTGGGTCTCACCACCGCCTCCATGGCTCGTGGGGCTCCCGCTTCCCTGCATCTTCCTCTGGCTCTCCTGCCTCTGTCGCTGGGACTGCCCCCCTCGCCCCTATGACCTGTGGGGGTGGATCTGTGCCACGGGAGGAATGCTGTGATTGTTGTAGGAGTACTCCAGGGCTGTCTTGCCTCAGCAGCTGTTGGCACAATCAGCTCCGTGGGCATCACCTTCTGCCCGGCCTCAGAGGAGCCCGAGTCCAGCCAGGAAGCAGAGGGAGGCCTGTGGAGGACAGAACCGAGTTCTGTAGGGCGTGTGCCATCCCGGTGAGTGACGCAAGCGAGAGTGCTGACTCGGGAGGTGGGGGGTTGGGGTGCTGGGTGGGGAAGGAGCCCCCTGGAGTGGCAGCAGGATAAGTTAACTACTCCCAGATCCTCGGAGGGCTTCTAGATTAGGCGCAAGCATGGCACCCCAGCACTCCGTTCCCTGCCCTGTCCAGTCTAGTGTGCGTGCTTATTCATCCCCTAAGCTTTCCCCGAATGGCCTCAAGCTGCAGGTGCTGTGCTGGACATAGCTGTGCGTACAGCCCCAGCCCTCCAGGTACCCCCAGGATGGGCTCTCTGTCAGAGGACTTGCCTCTGACCCTGGGGTGGGAAACAGCCCGGCACTCGTGGTTCCATGCTCTCCTTCACTCCTGAGCTCTGAGTCCTTGCCCCTGGGCTGCTGAGCCTTGGTGAGCTGGTCCTCTGGCCGGGCCCTCGTTTCTCCACTACTTATCATCCCTGGTGACATGCGGCCCAGGGCTTCACAGGCTACTCAGCCAGATCGCCACCTCCTGGCCCGTGTGCGCTCCGGAACTCCGGATTTGTGCGTCCAGTTCCCCCGACATCCCCACTAGGGTGCCCGAAAGGCCTAGTGGAACTCTCGCTCACTCCTCTGATGAAAGCTGCTTCCCGGGGCCCTCCCCCGGCAAACACACAGCGCACCGCCATCCCCACGGGGCTTGCACTCCGCCGTCTTGGCTGCCCTCTCCCGGTTCCCCGCCACCCCCATCCACTGGCGCGGCCTCTTTGGCCCCTGAGGCCACCTGCATGACGTTTCCCCTGGGCTCAGCGTGTTCCTTCTTTCTGTGCGAACCTCACAGTCTCTCTCTGCTCTCTGCCTTCCTCTTGCCCCTTCAGTTCCTTCGCCACGCGGTAGTCTGAGGTGTCTTTTGAAAACCTTAACTAAGTGATGTCATTTCTCTGACTGAAACCCCGGTGGGTTAGCCTTTCACTTACCTCACCCTGACGCAAACCCCTTACCCTGACTTAGCACGCAGCGTAACTCAGGTTCGCTCACCTGTCAGATCCCTGCTGATCCCTCTTTCCTCGTTAAATCAAAGTCCTACGGGCCCGGCCCTGTTCTATTCTCGAACCCATCACACAGCGAGCCTCTTCCTGCCTAGGCCTGTGGTTTCAGCTGCTCCCGCGCCCTGGAATTCTCACCTGCAGGCTCGGCAGGATTGACTCCTTCCTGCCACTCAGCCCTCGGTTTAGATGTCGTCCTATGAGAGAGGCCTTCCCCAGCCACCCTGTTGGCCTCTGCTTCACCCTGCTCGTCGGCCACTCAGAGGGCTTCTCCCTTGGTTACTAGGCTGTTGTTCGTAAGCTCCCAAGTGTAAGGGTCTTGTCCGTCTGGTTTATCCCATACCCTCATTATTTGCCACATCCCAGCGCTGGCAGGAAGCCTCGCAGAGGTTCTGAGGAATCACTGGGTGAACGGGTGACTGGTGAACCCACAGTTGCTGTGACCCTGAGGGTCTTCTCTGCTGCCCAAGCAGAGGCTCCTGCAGAAGTCCACTCGGCCTTTCTGTCTGCAGCCTGGCTGTCACCTCCTCCTCGAGGCCGGGGTGCTGGCCCACCTGGGCCCCAAAGGACCCTAAGGTTCTTGCCTCCCCCAGCCCTCTCCCACCCACCTCACAACCACCTTTGCATTTCAGCGCCTCGTCGGGGGTCAGTCTGGGCGCCAGCCCGCCCTCCGCCGCAGCTTCTGACCAGAACAAGAAAAGCAGCGGTGGCATCGCCTCTGCTCTGGGGCTGAAGAAGTTCTTCTCGGCGCTGAGTCAGGGCACGCGGCCCAAGATGGGCAAGTCCCGCAGCTACAGCATGGAGCAGCTGCAGCCCCCGGTGCCCGGCCCGGCTTCACACACTGGCACCCCCAAAGTGAAGAGGGCCCCATCCTTACAATCCCTGCATCTGGTGAGAGTCCCAAGGGCCCAGCCGAGGGGTGTGTGAGGGCAGTGGGGTGGTAGCCACCACTGAGATGAAATGTGAAGGAGAAGAGAAGTGCCGGGGGTGCTCCTGAGGAGCCCAGGGTGGGGAAAGGGTTGCTCCTGGCATCCCCACGGTCCATCCGCAAGATGTGGACTCCCTGGACACGGTGCGGTGAGCGAGTTCTGTCCTTCCACCCCGCTGCCCCAGCCTGGGCTCAGCCTAGACCCCTCCCTGTCCCTCACTCCGCCACCTCTGCCAAGGCCCGGCATCGGCCTTCCTGATTATTCTGGAAGCCTCCCTGCGGCCACAGGCATTCTGTAGCACAGATCACTGCACACCTGGATTGCCTCCACAGCCTCCTCACTGGCGTCCCTGCCCTGTCTTTCCCCATGTGGCTTCCAGAACGGTCCTTCCTGCATGCAAATCTGGTCTTGCCGCCCCCCTTGTGGAACATCCACCATTGGTCCCCTATCACCCCCAGGAAAACACTTTGAGGCCACTCAAGATTGTCAAATGGTTTCTATAATCTGACCCTTTCTGTAATCTGACTGATCGTTCCCCTAATACTCAACCCCAGTTACCCTTGACCTTGCAGTTCTGAAATCAGGCCGCACAGTTTAAACCTTCACCTGAAATATTCTTCCCATCTTCTCCACCTGCTAATGCCATTCATCCATCAATATTTAAGGCACGGCTTCCTCCAGGAAACTGCTTCTAATCCTTCCTGGGGCTGAGCTGGGCACCTCTGCTCTGTCTTCCCTTCCCATCCTGCGCTTTCCTTCTTCATGGGACCTGTCATGTAGTATTTTGATTTTTGTCTGTCTCCCCTGAGTGGAATGTGATTCTCTGAGGGAACACTACTCGATCTTTAGATTCCAAATATTTAGTATGATAATTAGCATAGTAGACAGACGCAGTACACGGTGAATGAGTGAATGACACAGGGCAGCCTGCTGAAGTTCCCTTCTCATGTGCTAGAGGATTCCCACAGCAAACCAACAGCAGCGCCTAACTCTCGGCTAGGTCTCTGAAAGTGCTATTCTAGTCCAGGTATTCCAGGTGTCATGTCTGTTCTCTTCCCCGCCCTCTCCCCTGGTCAGAACAGAGCAGGTGATTGCGGTTTAGGGCATTGGAGCCTTTCATTGTTCAGTCTGAAGTAGGGAAGAGAGTGCAGGCTGAATGAACATTCCATTGGTCGTCTTGCATCACGTATAGTTTAAATATTTGCTGGTTGGATGAATTGGAAGGCAAAGAAACAAAAGCAAAATGATCTCAAGCTGGGGACAAATGCCTCGAGTGACATGGTGCTCCCGGAATTCGCTGCTTTTCTCCTGAAGTTAGATTTGTCCCCAGTGTGTCTGAGCCATGGTGCGCAGATGTATGGCCATCAGAGCTGCAGTCTGTGTACCCAAGGGAGATGACAGCCCATTATCTGCCATGTAATCCGAGTGGGCCAAGTTAGGAAGTAAGCTGGCCGAGAAAGGGTGGCAACAAGTGCCGGGAAGACTGAGCAGCAGAAAGAGTTGTTCAAGAACTAAAAAAAGAACATAAAATAAGGCTCCGCCTCGCCCTGGGATACTCATGACCGATCTCAGGGTGAGCCCCTTGCTGTTGTGTGCCCAGTGTGCGCGGTGAGCGTGCAGACGGGCGTGGCTTTCCCCCTGCCCGTCTAAGTAGGCAGTGCGCACCTGCCCACACGGCCGGTTCCCACGCCCTCTAGTGGCTGTGGCTCATTCCTTCCTCCCCTTTCCCCTCCTCCCTGCCTTTCTGCTCTTGAGCCGAACGTGACTTCTTCCAGGAAGCCCTCCAGAACTTCATGGCAAGCTCAGGGCCCCCTTTTAAGCTTCTAGATAATACAGCTTCCTGAGAGCACGGATTCCCAATGTGATAAATAATGTGTGCAGTATTTGTTTAGAAGTCTGCCTCTCCCTGCCTCCCACCCGCACCCTCAGAATAGCCTCCACACTGGGTCAGTTTCTAGAACACAGATCGGACCTTGTAATTATTCTGATTACTATCACTCAGTGGCTTCTCTGCAGGTCAGTCCTTGAGGTCTCTCTGGGTCTGGCCCTTGGCTCCAGCCCACCGCCCATCACCTCTGCAGCCCAGCCCCCCAGACCACAAGTATGTTCCAGAACATGCATGCTTTCTCCCATCTCTGTCTGTCTGCCTCTACTGTTTCTTATGCCTGGAACTCCCCACCCCTGTCTTCACCTGGTGAGCTCTTCCTTCAGGTGCTGCGCAGGCAGCGGCTCCTCCAGGGCCCTGGGGCCTCCTGAGCTGAGTCACTCTGCTTCCCTGCACAGTGTCATCCATGCTTCTAGCCTCACACTTACAATATACATTTAGGGCTGCTGACCTGTGCATGCTCACCCCGCCCCCACCGTGGTGTGAACTCCTTGAGGGACTTCAGTCTTACACATCATGCACAGTGTTTTTAGGTGCATACTTGATAAAATGTTTAATGTCAGAGATCATAAAAGGGATACTGCTAAGTCACTTCAGTCGTCTCCGACTCTGTGTGACCCCATAGATGGCAGTCGACCAGGCTCCCACGTTCCTGGGATTCGCTAGGCAAGAACACTGGAGTGGGTTGCCATTTCCTTCTCCAATGTGTGAAAGTGAAGTCCCTCAGTCGTGTCCGACTGGTAGCGACCCCATGGACTGCAGCCCACCAGGCTCCTCTGTCCATGCGATTTTCTAGGCAAGAGTACTGGAGTGGCTTGCTATTGCCTTCTCCAAAAGGGATACTAAAGAATCACAAACTAAGATTTTAACTCTAAAATTGTGTTCATTATTCTGTAATTATGTGATTTTACCTTTTTTTAAAGTGTATTTATTTATGACCGTGCTGGGGCTTCACGGCCTTCGTGGGCTTCCTCTAGTTGTGGTGAGTGGGCTTCCTCTAGTTGCAGAGCGCAGGGTCCTCACTGCAGTGGCTTCTCTTGTTTCGGAGCGCAGGCTCTAGGTACGCAGGCTTCAGTAGCTGTGGTACACAGGTTTATTTGTCCTGTGATGTGTGGAATCATCCTGGACCAGATATCGAACCCATCTCCTGCACTGGCAAGTGGATTCTCAACCACTGGACCACCAAGGCAGTCCTACCTTTTTTTCTTAATCAAGGAGAAAGTTAGATTTTCTTACTCAGTGGGATAATTAGCGCTATCATGCTGCTGCTGCTAAGTCACTTTAGTCGTGTCCGACTCTGTGTGACCCCATAGACGGAAGCCCACCAGGCTCCCCCGTCCCTGGGATTCTCCAGGCAAGAACACTGGAGTGGGTTACCATTTCCTTCTCCAATGTGTGAAAGTGAAAAGTGAAAGTGAAGTCGTTCAGTCGTGTCCGACCCTTAGCGACCCCACGGACCGCAGCCCACCAGGCTCAACCATCCATGGGATTTTCTAGGCAAGAGTACTGGAGTGGCTTGCCATTGCCTTCTCCGAGCGCTATCATATTCAGTTGTTATTTCAGCCAACACATTTTTTTCATTATTTGAAGCTTCAGAGTTCTTGCATAGGGCCATCTCTTTAAGGAAGTTATCTGTTAAGCACTTTCTTAGCAGGCCCTCAGGTTCATGGTTGGGGTTCCCTCTCTGGCAACCCCTTGATGGTGGTTTAATTACTAAGTTGTGTCCAACTCTTACAACCGCATGGACTGTGGCCTGCTATGGTCCTCTGTCCATGGGATTCTCCAGGCAAGAATACTGGAGTAGGTTGCCATTTCCTTCTCCAGGGGATCTTCCCGACACCAGGAATCAAACCCAGTCTCCTGTATTGCAGGCAGATTCTTAGCGAGGGAATCCCTGTCAACCCTTTCAGTTCAGTTCAGTTCAGTTCAGTCGCTCAGTCGTGTCCGACTCTCTGCAACCCCATGAATCACAGCACGCCAGGCCTCCCTGTCCATCACCAACTCCCGGAGTTCACTCAAACTCATGTCCACAGAGTCGGTGATGCCATCCAGCCATCTCATTCTCTGTCGTCCCCTTCTCCTCCCGCCCCCAACCTTTCCCAGCATCAGAGTCTTTTCCAGTGAATCAACTCGTCGCATGAGGTGGCCAAAGTATTGGAGTTTCAGCTTTAGCATCAGTCCTTCCAATGAACACCCAGGATTGATCTCCTCTAGAATGGACTGGTTGGATCTCCGTGCAGTACAAGGGACTCTCAAGAGTCTTCTCCAGCACCACAGTTCAAAAGCATCAATTCTTCGGCGATCAGCCTTCTTCATAGTCCAACTCGCTTTTCTTACCTGCAATATTGGGTCTTCCCCACCAGGTGTCACCCTTTCGCCAACATCGGAAAGCCACCTCCTTTCAGAACCTCCATTCTCTGCTGAGTGGCAAGGTGGACCGGTCCAACCTCTACCTGGCAGGGGAGCCAGGGGATCACAGTGCAACGGACAGGTGAGAGTGAGCAGGTGTTTTGGAGGGGAGGCCCAGAGCATGCACAGTGGGGCTATACACTTAACTCCTTCCTGCCTTAGCAGCGTGGCCTGGGGAGGGTCCCTTTAAAAGAAAAACCGAGGCCAGCTACCTGTGCCTCAGGTACCTCAGGGGTCTCAGAGCCCACACCTCAGTGCCCTTGTCCCGAGCAACTGGACAGGGGTTGGGGCTTCTGTAGAGTTGGAAGGTTTGATTCCTCCATCCCTTTACTATCCTAATGACATCTTGAAATCTGAATGTTCAGAGAGTTTCCTTGGTCCAGCTGAAGATTTGATTAAAGATCCAGAGACAGGGGCCCCAGAGAGGTCCCTGCCCCTTGACCAGGCCTGCCTAGAGAAACCGCCCTCTCTGATGAGACCCGCTAGGCTAGCTGCTCTTACCGGGGGCCCCACGGAGGGACTTCAGGGGGTCCATTAATTCCTGGAATTTTTGTGTAAAATTAAAAACTTCGTCACATTCTCAGAGAGATCTCTCCAATTAAAATGATTAAAAACCACTGCTCTCGGGGAGGGGCTCTGTGGAACCTCACATAGCTGTGGGCACCGCCAGGCCCGGCCCTGGCCGGAGGCCTCCTCTAGGCCTAGAGGCCCCAGTGCCCGCCCCCTTTGCCCTCCCTTGCCTCTGCCCCTTACAGGCCGGGCAAGGCGCCAGCCCGGCGCGCCCTCAGTGTGGAGGACGTGAGTGCCCCTGGCCCGGCGCGCGCCGTGGGCCGCCTGCTGGAGGTGTTCCCCGACGGCACAAGCCAGCTGCAGCTGCAGCGCCCCTCGGAGGGCACTTTTGGCTTCAGTGTGGCCTCTGGGAATGGACGCCGGGACTCAGGTAGGCCCCTGCCCCCCTGTTCTGGCTCCAGGGCCCCCGGGGCATCAACAGGCCGCAGTGCCTTCTGGCCGTGGCCGTTTCTGTTTTCGGGTTTTCACCGAGCAAGAGCTCCGGACTCAGAGAGCCTCTCAGTGAAGGGACTGGAATTCTCCCCTCCAGGCGGTGGAGATGGCAGGCTTGCTCCACTGTCCCTCCATCCATCTTGAAATCAGAATCCCGACTCCCATCTTTTCACGGGAAAGTCAGAGGGAGATTGTTTGTGTTGGCTGGTTCTCCGGATCTCTTTGATGTGGTTGGTGTGGTTCCCTTCCTCTGGCTGCGGAGTACCTCCGGGCGCTTGGACCATGCCTGCCTGTCTGTGCACCCAGGCCCCTCCCTCAGGGCGGGCTCCTGCTGGGGATGTTCACATGGATCCTGGCTCCAGGCCCCTGGCCGGGCGGCCTGCTAGGTCCTGATTCAGCACTGGCAGGATCAGGGAGGGCCTCTGGACATCCTTCTGCACCCTGGCTGTTCTCCGTCCTGCCGCATGAATGTTTCAGGGGAAAAATGACTTGCCCAGGTCTTTGCCCAAGGTCTGTGGGCTAGGATCCATCACAAGGCGAAAGTAAAGTGAAAGTGAAAATCGCTCAGTTGCTATACAGTCCATGGAATTCTCCAGGCCGGAATACTGGAGTGGGTAGCCATTTCCTTCTCCAGGGGATCTTTCCAACCCAGGATCGAACCCAGGTCTCCCGCATTGCAGGCGGAATCTTTACCAGCTGAGCCACTAGGGATCCATCACAGGGTGAGGGACCTTGAAAGGTATTTCTCAGCTGAGATGAGCAGGGAAGGAAGATAGACGTGCAGGAGTGGGAAGGAGAGAGAGAGGAGGAAAAACGGAGAGGCAGACACAGAAAGACACACTCAAAGCTGCCCTGGATGGATTGCGCTGTGGTGGGTTTAGTCCTTTGTGCTTTGATCTCCTGAGTCAAAGCTATTTAGGTGGCAGAACACTGCTGCTGGAGTTGCAGACTGAAGTGAGTTCTTGCATCGGTTCCATCATTTATTTTTCAACAGTATACGTTGAGCATCTACTAGGTGTTGTAGATACTGGGGACAGAGCAGTAAATGGAACAGATGAAATCTTTGTCCTCAGGAGTATACATTCTCATGAGAAAGTTAGACTATCTACATATATATACATATACATATATATATATATATATACACATATATATATAGCAGGATAAGGCCCAAGGGCAGTGAGTTGGGAGTCCTGATGGGGCAGCTTTTCTGAGAAGAAACCCCTGAGCAGACAGACACTGGCATGAAGTGAGGGTGGCCCCATGTGATGTCTGGGGCAGTGAGTTCCAAGCTGAGGGAACAGTCCACGCAGGGCCCTGAGGGCTGGAAATGAGCTTGGCCTGTGGGAGGACCTGCAAGGAGGTCAAGCTGGACAGATGGGAGTGAGGGGGAGAGCCTAAGCTGAGGGTAGGAAGGCTGGGGTCAGCTGAGCCTTGAAACGTGGGAGAGAGACTGAGCTGAGCTCAGAAGGCGCCGTCTTCCTTGAAATGAGACAGGAGTTACCAGGGGCTTGGAGCCGGGACCGACATGCTCTGATTTAACGCCTTTCCCAGGGTCCCTGGCTGCTGTGTTGAGAATAGACCCTAGTGGGATGCAAGTGGAGCCAAGGAGCCCAGTTTTAAGGTTATTTCAATAGCCTGGGATAGACTTGGTGGCAGCGGCATAGACTGACTCGGCCATGGAGGTGGTAAGAAGTGGCCGGGTTCTGGCTGACTTGAAGGTAGTTTTGACTATTTGCTGGTGGGTTTTACATGAGTGCAAGAGGAGGGAGGACAAGAGGCTCCCCACTCTGGCCCTCAGGAGGGTACCCGTCTGTCCTCGCAGGGAGAGGGTGAATGTGAGCGTGTGCTGACCATCATAAAGCGTTCCACAGGCTGTTAGCCACTCTGCCCTTTCCTCCAGCTTCCTGTACCCTTCAGTGAGGGGGTCAGGCCCTGCCAGAGAGGCAGCATCCTGGCATAGTTAGACGACAGAGCGTGGTTGTACTCCAGCGCCTCTGCTGTCTGTGTGACCTTGAGCAGGTTACTTACCCTCTCTGAGCCTCTAGTCTCTAATTTGTAAAATGAGGGACTTCCCTGGTGGTCCAACTGTTAAGACTCTGTGCTTCCCCTATAGGGGGTATAGGTTCAATCCCTGGTTGGGGAACTAAGATCCCACATGCCAGGCAATGCAATACAATAAATAAGTAAATGCTGCTGCTAAGTCGCTTTAGTCTTGTCTGACTCTTTGTGACCCCATGGACTATTGCCCACAGGGCTTCTCTGTCCATGGGATTCTCCAGGCAAGAATACTGGAGTGAGTTGCTGTTTCCTCCTCTAGGGGATCTTCCCGACCCAGGGATCGAACCCACGTCTCTTATGTCTCCTGCATTGGCAAGCAGGTTCTTTACCACTAGTGCCACCTGGGAAGCCCATATATAAATAAAGAACACCTAACTTGTAAAATGAAGCTAATGAAACCCTGCCTGGAAAAGTCATTTCAGGGGGGTATATAGGAAAGTACCTGGCACACATTGTTCCTTACCTCTTCAGAAAAAGAATGTGTATTTGGGGAGTAGAACTCCAGACAGAGGGCGGGGGTGGGGGGAAGGGGGCCCAGACGTGATCTGCACCAGCTGCCAGTGTGAGCTCTCGCCCAACCAGGCATGCATTCTCCTGTGCCCCTATCCTTCCCACAAGTCCCTTTAGGCCTCTTTGCTGGCAGTGGGACTCCCTCCCCCATCACCCATCACGGACTGCTGATGAGCAGGGGTCTCCAGTGACCAGGAGCTTCTTGAGCTCTGCCTTGGCCTGCTCTGTGGGTGCCCCTTGCCTGGGTGGGTGCCAGCTCTTCCCTGTCCTGCCCAGGTGGCACTCTCCTCCGGCTGCTGCAGAGATGCCCTCACCCTTGGAATGTGGCTTCTACTGGTGTGTCCTTGCCTCAGGCCGTGCTCCAACCCCCCAGGGTCATTTCTCCTGGGCCTCAGAGGGGCTGTGAATTGGGGCTGGTTTGCATTCCTCACTAAAACATCGTCATGTGGGCATTCCTTGCTGGCTGTCACATCTAAGTCTGTACAAGCACGTGAGAACGGCAGGCTTCGCCTTCTGCTTCTCATTGAAAACAACACAGAGATCATACATCCTTAACAAAGGCCATTTCCAGCAGACAATAAATGTCTACAATAGCCTCTCTGTCATACTTGTATCATGACTTCCAACTGTGAAACGTACCTCGGAGTCTTCCCCCTACATGGCAGGCGTGACGGCAGTGTCTGGTCCTCCGATTCCATTCTTTTGGGTTTTCTCACACCTCCCCACTGGCATGCTCTGCTGGACAGCAGCCATTTCTGCAGGTTCCTCCCCTGCCTCTTACCTGCTTCCCCCCCCCCCCGCCCCCCACTGCCAGCACACAGACAAGGCAGGCAAGCTGTTAAAGAACCCAGAAAGAAGAGGGGAAGGCTAGGGCAAGGGCTGCGAGAAAAGCCTTGTGCAGCCAAGATGACAGACAGGCCTTGCCAGGAGGGAGCCGGCCTTGCAGGAAAGGCTCAGTTCAGCCAAGAAGCGCTGAGAGCATGTTCCATAGCTCAGACCGGGGAGCAAGAACATGTCCACAGATTGGCTTTGCTAAACCGAAGAGCTGCAAACCTTCAGGTGCCTTAGAGGAGATTTCAGTGCACATTCAAACCCCAGTTTTCGAGGATGGACTTTGAAAAGCTTGACTTCTCTTGGGACCAGAAGCTCCTACAAGGCTGGGTGGGCTGGAGAGATGACTTCCCACGCGTCCAAGATGTCTTAAAAGGCTTCCAGCCAGAGAGAAGATGCTCTTTTGGGTCCCTTCTAGGAACACTGATTTTAAGAGGAAGTAGAGAGCCGGGCATGGACAGCTGCTAAGTGTTTCTAATCAGCCAGCCAAGCTCAGGCTGGGAGCAGCGAGGGTGCTTGAAGCCAGGCCAGCGTGTCCCAGGGCGCCCTGCAGGGCCGTCACCGCACGGCTCCCCAGCCTGCAGTCTTCCTGTTCTGCACACCTGTGCTCAGTGCAACTCGGTGGGTGGGGGGCACCCATGGATGAGGGACACCCAGTCTTCCCTGGAAGAACCTGTGCTTCCTTGCTCCCTCAGGCAGAGACAGCTGAAGGGGAGGGCTTGGAAGGTTTTCCGCAGAAGTTGAGGCAAGAGGGGCTCAGTCAGCTGGACTGTCCTACACTGTGTGGCCAGGGAGTCCAGCCCAGCCAACCCGAGGCCCCCAGAGCCTGCTGCGCTGACATGAGTTCCTCAAATTGAACTGGGGAAAGAAGGAGAAGCAGCTCCTTCCCAGGTTCACCCTACCTCAGACACCCAGGAAATGGTCCCAGCCAGGTGGGGCCCCTTGGGGGCACTGGAGGGGAGAGCACACAGAAAGGAGAAGCCAGCCACTGTGACTGTAAACAGGGGACCAGAATTTCTACGGGGGCTTCCCTCGTGGCTCAGATGGTAAAGAATCTGCCTGCAATGCAGGAGACCTGGGTTTGATCCCTGGGTTGGGAAGATCCCCTGGAGAAGGGAATGGCAACCCACTCCAGTATTCTTGCCTGGAGAATCCCATGGACAGAGGAGCCTGGCGGGCCATAGCCCATGGGGTCGCGAGAGTCGGACGACTTAGCGACTAAACCAACCAACCCAACCAACCAGAATTTCTGTTTCCTGGGCTTTTGCCCAGATGCCTCTGAATTCTAAGGCTCCATATCCAAGGAAGACTGAAGCCAGGGCTGGTCCTAGACAATCCGGTGAAGCAAATCAGGTTTGGATTTGACCTCAGCCTGTTTGCTACTCCCTGGGCTTCCCAGGTGGCACGAGTGGTTAAGAACCTGCTTGCCAAGGCAGGAGACATGGGTTCGATCCCTGTGTCAGGGAGATCCCCTGGAGAAGGGAATGGCATCCCTGGACAGAGGAGCCTGGCTGGGCCACAGTTCCTGGGGTTGAAAGAGCTGGACATGGCTGAGTGACTAACACTTTCACTTGTTTGCGGCTCCAACGATACCATCCACCCCCAGCAACTTGAGGGCAGCAGCTGGGTCTTATTTGTCAATCCCCACCTAGAGCAGTGCCGGGCATGTCGTAGGTCTTAACATTTTCCTCCTTATTTTATAATCAAGGCTTCTCCCAGAAAAAGATAAGATTAGCTCGTTCACACTGAGGGATACATGAATTACAACAGCTTAAGACATTATTTGTATTAGGGGCATTTTAAAAGAGAAAAAAGGAAAAATAAAGTGGAGGCAGGCCTGCCGTATCTATTATAAAGCGAGTTGTGGTTGTGAAGTGCAATAGTGAGGGAGTGTGTGTGCGTGCGTGCAGCACCTTGTATAAGCACCTGCTTCCCCTCCACCCGCCCCGCCCCCCCGCCACCCACCTGGTCGGCATTCCACAGAGCTGCGTGTCTTTGGTTTGGATTTCCTCTGTTAATTCTCCCGTTTTCCTTTGCAGGGTTCTACGTGCAGGAGATGGCTGACGAGAGCACAGCCAAGCTCTACTCTGGGCTGCTGGGGGTGGGGGATGAGATCCTTGAGGTGAACGGGGCCAAGGTTGCAGGGCTGGGCTTGGCTCACGTGAGGGAGCTCCTGGCCCACGCGGAGAGCTTGTCAATCCGGGTGCTGAGGCAGAGGCCTGTCCCACGGTGACACAGAGGTGCCTTGGCCCTCACTGTTACCACCACCACCCCCCCATTAGAAACCCTGAACCACCCCCGGGGGTGGCTGGGAATGTGTTACACAAATCTGCTTTGTCTACTGAAAATGAACACGGTGGTGTGCAACCCCTTGGGCCTTGGTTGGGCTTCTGTGACTGACCATCCTTGCAGAGGGAAGGAGCCTGTTTGTGTGTTTTGTTTAAGGATGTTAATTTATGCAGAAGCAGGGAAGGGAATGGGTCTCCCGCCCTGACCAGGCCTGAGGTGGAGTCACCGTCTTCTGGCACCTTTGTTGGCAACAGGAGAGAGATTCCGTGGGTCCTTCGGTTGGTCCCTAAGCATCACTGCCTTACCTCCAGGCCCTATCCCACACTGTCGGGGGCTCCCCCAGGTCCTCTCACTCCAGAGCCAAAGAAAGTACTTGGCCATATTGGCCTTGAGCCTGCCTTTTTCAGTCTCATTCCTCCCAGCTCTCATCTGACGCCTTTGCTCTTTTTCCAAAAATGGACCAACCGTCCGGGAGTCACAGCCTTACAGCCATGGACCATATATCCCAGACCAAAAGGTGGCAACATGTGTCTGGTGTGAGAACAGCTGAGAGATGTTATCTGGTAGTCAGAATAGTAAGGATTTCTGGGAAATCTTTATGATATATGAGGTTGAAGGAACAAAATGAAACCGAGACCAATTTTAGGAAAGTGCAGCTGTGGCCAGTGGGACTGGCCAGACCAGTCCCGTCCTATCCCGACCTGACCTCTGCTCCCCGCCCAGAGTGAGACTGGAGCCGCTGCAGCCTGGCCGTGAGGGGCTCTGTCTTCCTTCTCCTGGGGCCTTGGACAAGGCTGCAGCTGGTGCCAGGCTGTCCCCAGCCACAAGCTCTCAGTCCAGACTCCCTGAGGGCAGCTGTGGGTGGGTCGCTGGCAGGGAGATGGAAGGGCACGCAAGCAGAGGGAGGGGCCATCCCGCCTGGCGCTTCCACGGCCCAAAGTGTTGGGACTCTCTGGAAGTAGTCTTAAATTATTAAAAAGCGAAGCTGAAACGTCTCCCACTCTTGAGTTGCTAAATTTTGGGCTGAATGTTCACTTGACCTTCACTAGCTTGGCAGGGGTAAGGGGGAAGGAGGACACGGGCATGGCATTGAGCTGTGTTTGCATGCCAGGGTGGGTGGCGGGGAGGCCTCGGGTTGGGGTGATGCCAGGGTTGAGGCAGAAGCCTCCAGAGGTCACTGACTGGAAGAGGAGCCTTGGGCAAGGTGCATTTAGGAGCAGGAGACAGACCGGAGCTAAGGGTCCTCAGATGGGATCAGTCGGGGTGGGCAGCCCAGGGCTGCTGGGGGCAGGCAGTGGTGAAGACACTGCAGAATCAGGTTACCGTGTGTGTGGCTGCAGCTCTTAGCAGGCACGGTTGCTGAAGGAGACTTGTGGCCTGAGAGAAAGATGACAGGCGGTGGGAAGGGGGAGGTCAGGCAGTCCTCTGTGTGTGTGTGTGGTGAGTGTGTGTGGTGAGTGTGTGTGGTAAGTGTTCTTTCCCAGGAGACATGTGGCCTGAGAGAAAGATGACAGGCGGTGGGAAGGGGGAGGTCAGGCAGGCCTGTGTGTGTGGTGAGTGTGTGTGGTGAGTGTGTGTGGTGAGTGTGTGTGGTGAGTGTTCTTTCCCAGGAGACATATGGCCTGAGAGAAAGATGACAGGCAGTCGCGGGGGAGGTCAGGCAGTTGTGTGTGTGTGTGTGGGGTGAGTGTTCTCCTCTTCCAGGGCCTTAGCAGCAGCAGCCAGTTAAAACCCCTCTTTACTTCCCTGGAGGCTAGGGGGATACGGACAGCTCCCAGAGCCCCCAGCACTGCAGGCTGGGGAGGCTTCGCCGGCCTGGGGTCAGGGCGATTGGGTTGAGCAGCGGGATCAGTGGAACAAGTACTTGGGTCTTCCAGGTGTGAAGAGGGTGCTGGGATAACTCAGACACCAGCCCAGAGCCCCCCACAGCATAGAAATGGCCCCAAAACAGGAACTACAGGAGTGGGGAAACCCTGATATCTCCTGCACCCCAAGACATGGCCTTGTGTTCGTAAGACTTTGAGGAAATTTCATGTTGAAAGATGCTTCTAGAGGCGAAAAGGCCCGCTGCTTTCTCTGTCTGGTGAGGATAACCAGGATAACATGCCTCTTCAGCCCCAGCTGGGAAGTGGGGTGCTTGGGCTGGGACTGAGTAGGGGAAGGTTTCTAAGGAGCCCTGAGCAGCTGCATCTGTTAGATCCCAGGTGCGGGGTCAGGCTTCTAACACATCTTATTTCATCCTTAAACTAGTCCTGCCAGGGATGTCCCATTTATTGTCTTCTTTTACACAGATGGAGAACCAAGTTCAGCAGTGATGACAGGCCATTCAGACCTAGTACTCTGACTGGGGGCCCACTCTTCCTACTGCAGCCCCCTCCCCCCATCCCCCATGCCAAAAAAAAAAAGGCTGGATGGAGGAGGGAGGGAGGCACTGTGGGCTGTGTGTGAAGTAGACCTGCTTTATTGTAATTCCATGGAGGCCAAGGGTGCTCCCCCCTGGAGTAAAGCGATTCTGGGCCCCGACTTGTGTGGGTAGGATGGGGTTTTGGATTCTCCAGTCTCCTGTGTGACCTTCCCCATATGCTCTGCCTGGGGAACTGCTGACCTGGAAAACTAGGTCCAGCCCTGCGGCATCCATGCCTCCCACAGGGCCATCAGAACCTTCTTATTTAGAAAGTGTTAGTCACTCAGACCGGAGAAGGCAATGGCAAGCCACTCCAGTGCTGTTGCCTAGAAAATCCCATGGATGGAGGAGCCTGGTAGGCTGCAGTCCATGGGGTCGCTAAGTGTTGGACACGACTGAGTGACTTCACTTTCACACATTGGAGAAGGAAATGGCAACCCACCCCAGTGTTCTTGCCTGGAGAATCCCAGGGACGGGGGAGCCTGGTGGGCTGCCGTCTATGGGGTTGCACAGAGTCGGACACGACTGAAGTGACTTAGCAGCAGGAGTCACTCAGACGTGTCTGACTCATTGCGACCCTGTAGACTGTAGCCCGCCAGGCTCCTCTGTGCATGGAATTCTCCAGGCAAGAACACTGGAGTGGGTAGCCATTCCCTCCTCCAGGGGATCTTCCCAACCCAGGGATTGAACTTGGGTCTCCTAAATTGCAGGCAGACTCTTTACCAGCTGAACCACCAGGGAAGCCCTGGTGTTGACTAGAAGCCAGGCCATGGGCGATGCAGGAGCTCAGAGAGATGAGAAAGATGGGCTCCACCTAGCCTGGCCAGAGGCTAGGGGAAGACTCAGGCATCACCACCTGACCTGTTGGTGCAGAGAGGAGGCACCTGGCTCGCCCTGGGGGAGAGAGGCTGACAGTGATCTGAGATTAGCTGGGGGAGGCCTGCTTAAGAAGGGGGAGGAAAGGCTCTTAGGCAGGGTTTTGTAAAAAGAGGAGGAACTCCCAGGAAGGCAAGGGAAAGGATGTTCAGGCACAGAAAATAAGAAGCATGTTTAAAAGCATGGATGTTCCCTGAATCTGCCCTCTGTCCCTCCGGCGGCTGTGTAAGCTGTGTGTCCAGATGTCTCTTTGTACAGGTAGGCACCTGACACTGTGACCACACAGAACAGAAAATGGCCCCGACTTTGGCTTCAGGCGTGTCACTATCCTTAGGACAGCCAGGAACCTGTTCGGGTGGGATCGCAATCTCGGAGCCCCCAGCCAAAGCCGCGGGTGTTGAGCTGCTCTGGCAGGTCTGCGGAGGAAGGGCGCGGATTTGGGCTTTTTTTTTAGGGTCGCCTTTTCTCGATACTGGAGGGGCACCCGGGAGGCGAGAGCGCCTCTCCTCGGCAGAGCGCCGCTGGGTGTCTCCGGCTTGGGGTCCGAGGTCTGCCCTCCCTCGAGGCTGCTTTGCTCCAGGTGCGGGTGGTGGGTTAGTCGCCCAGTCGTGTCTGACTCTGTGTGACCCTGTGGACTGTAGCCCCCCAGGCTCCTCTGTCCATGGGATTCTCCAGGCAAGAACCCTGGAGTGGGCTGCCATCTCCTCCTCCAGGGGATCTTCCCGACCCAGGAATCAAACCCGGGTCTCCGGCACCGCAGGCAGATTCTTCACCGACCGAGCCGTGAGGGAAGCCTCCGGCGCCGCCGGCAAGTCCTCGGCGGCCCTGAGGCCCGGGTCGCGCCGGCAGGAGGACGGGGCCGGCTGCGCTCCGGGCCGCCTGCCTCGGCCAGCGCCCCGCCTGCCGCGTCCCGGCGCGGCCGTGGGGCCGGGGAAGGGCCCGGGCGCCGTGCCCTCGGGGAGGTCCAGCAGCTCGGGCGCGCCTAGGCGCGGGAGGGCTGCAGCCTGGAGGCTGGCGGGCCCGGGGTCTCGGCGCCCGCTTTTCACCTCTGGGGGCGGGAGAACGGGGAAGAGGGCAGCCTGGGGAGCTGCCGGGAGACCGCGGCCGGCGTTGGCGGCGCGGCGCGGTGAGGCCGGGCGGCACGCGTGTCGGGGCGCGGGCGTGGGGCCCAGTGCGCGCAGTGCCCCGAGCGCTCTCACGTGGAGGAACCGCAGGCCCCAGTCGAATTTTGGAAACCAAGGTGGACCTGGGAATCTAGGGACGTGCAGTCACTCTACCGTCCCCTACGCTGCTCGGCCTGCTCCTCAAATACCCCAGAGCTCTGCTGGGGACAGGAAGGTCACCATCCTGAATCCTTACAGTGACTCAGCGAGGGAGGGACTACTCATCTCCGAGTTGCAGATTAGGAGTCTGAGACTCAGAGGTTAAATTACTTATCCAAGGTCACATCGCAAGTAATTAACAGAGGGAGGATTTGAACCCGGCCCTCTGCAACTCCCAGCCTGCGGCTGCCCTTCCTGCGATCCTGTGGGGCTCACCTCTGGAGGCCCCCGAGCCACCCTCCCACCCCAGGAGCCCCCCCACCGCCAGCCCCTGAAGCCTGTGATCAGCTCTCCAGGCCCAGCTCTGCAATGACCTTCACTATGGCAGGCCTGGGGGGCTTGGCTGTGGTTTTCCTTCAGGGAACTGGTGCTCCCACCTCCTGGTGGGGGAAGGGAGTAGGGCGGGCAAATCATTTCACAGAACAGTGTTTCTGAACTGCAGGCACAACTACTAGTGAGCCACAAGATATTTTAAAGAAAGATCACCGTTAAAAATAAACAACAGTGCTTCACACAAGGCAAGGTTAAGACTTTGTATGGAAAATGCTGCTTTAAGACGAGTGTGTCCCAGAGTTGTAATCTGAAGCGTGTTCTGCTCTGAGGGTGGCATAGAACCATCTTTGGGGCTAAGGCTGGGAGGCTGGCCCCTCCATTCTGCCCTCAGGGCCCGGGGCTGCCCAACTTAGGAGCTGCTGAAACCTGGCCTGAGGGCTCGTGTGAATGTGACCAGCCCCTGGGAGCAAGAGGCATCCTTGCTCCTACATCCCTGTCACCTTGAGGAGGCCTGCACCTCGGGCGGGGCGCCATGATGGGACAGGGCTTCCTGGCCCTCCAAGCTGACCACTGGCAGCGGGATTCCCACAAGGGCAGCTTTTGGCTTTAGCTTCAAACTTCAGTTGCTGGTTTCTTGGTTCCACTGCATCGCAACTCCACACACTCACTCATCCACCCACTTATCTTATTTATGTGTCTTTATTGGGGCAGTCTCCCCCCGTCCACCTGTGGACCCCAGACAGCCTTCAGATGTGTTAGACGTGTCCACCCGCAGAAGCTTTCCATGACACTGATGCTGAAAACTTGTGCACCAGTGTCTAATCTGGAGACAGAATTTTGCGTGATGTAGAAAAGAATGCTGCAGTCCAGGGGGTCACAAAGAGTCAGACACAACTGAGTGATGGAACTAAACTGAACTGAGGAAAGAATAGCTTTATTGCTTTGCCAAGCAATGGGAGACACAGCAGGCTTCTTCCTTTGAAAACTGTGTGTACCAACCTGGAAGGATCTGGTGCAAAGTTTTATAGTAATGGAACAAGGGTGGGATTGCTGGACAAACTAGGGTGTGTCCAGGGCCTGCCCTCCTTTAATCTGGTCCCAGGTAATCTCAGGATGAGCTTCTCTGGTTCCTTCAATCTGGCCTCAGGTGTTCTTCTCTGGAATGAAGAATGCTAACATCTTTCATTTGTTGGGAGTTTTAGTCAAAGATGGGCTTCCCTGGTCAGTCAGTAAAGGATCCACCTTCAGTGCAGGAGACCCAGGTTCGATCCCTGGGTCAAAAAGATCCTCCAGAGAAGGGAATGGCTACCCACTCCAGTATTCTTGCCTGGAGAATTGCAAGGACAAAGGAGCCTGGCAAGCAACAGTCCATGGGATCACAGAGTCGGACCCTGCTCCAAGGCCGCACAAACTGTTTCTTGACTGTTCGTCCTGGTGTCTCTCTTCCATTTCTTCCCTGATTAGCTGCTATTTGAATCTGCCTTTTGGAACTCAGGAAAGGGCATGGAGGTTGGAGTCTGTTCCCTACAAACAAGAAAAGGGGGACAGAAAGGCTTCCACGTCCAGGAGCCCCATTGGGTCCTGCTCAGTTTCAACTCCCATGCTGGCTATGGCCCCCTCTTCTTAACTCCTGTAGAATCTCATCTCAAGGGCTCTTCCTTGTGGTTTTTTCCCCATGGAGCTGCTTATTTATCCTCCACCAAACTTACCTGGCAACAACTGGACTTCCCTAGTTCATCTGCCCATTTCCCACCCTAGGCTGTCACCTGATCCCCTTCCTTCCCTCCCTCTCCATCATCCTCTCTGGATTTCCCTTTCTCCGAGACAGCCAGAGCACCTGCTTAAAAATGGCAACAGCTTTCCTTGGCAGGCAGCTCTGCCCGGCTCTCTCAGGCTGAGGTTTGGCCAGGTCGCAGTGCTGGGCGCCGAGGAAGGGGCTGCTGCAATTGGCTCCGACACTCTGCCCACAGAGCCAGGCCTTAACAGCTGTCCTGCCAGGCCTGGAGGGTATCCGGGCTCTCCGCTGGATGCCCAGTTGCCTACTGGGCCTGCCTTTGTCTTATCCTTCTGCAATCTGGACTCGGGCCCCGACTCACAGTGTGAAGCTGCCCTTAGGGGGTCTGGCCTGATGCCGGGCACCGGGGAGAGGCCTTCCCTGTCCTTGGGATGCCCAGGGTGGAAGCAGCTACAGCTGTGTTTAGAGACAAACCAGTGTGCCAAGGGCTACAATGGTAGCCCCAGGCAGGTGGCCCCATTGCACCTGGTGAGCAGAAAGGCTTCCCAGGAGAGGCAGTCCCAGGCTCAGCAGCTTCCCTCCCAGCTCAGTGTTGTCTCAGGAACAAGGGACGCTGGCAGCCGTGGGGCTCACAGTGGCCTTTGGGTGCCACAACTTTCTCCTCCTGTGCTCCTCAGACTGTCTCCGGGCTTTTCTCAGTTTATATAATGAGCTTGGCTCACTTATTGTTTTATACATTTCCAGCCAAAGGAACAAGAGCTCCAGAACGTTTTATCAGCAAGGCTGACCTGCCTGAGGTCCTTGACCAGATTTCTTGAACTCTACAGTAGGCTTATAGGGTTTGAGTTACGGTCAAGTTCAAGGTGGCTGGTGTCCGTCATTGCCATCTTCGGCACTTCTGGTTCAGTGCTTTCACCTGCTGCTTACTTGTACTGCAAGTTATTGGAGGCTTCTTCCTCTCCTCAGTTTGACCTGTTTCTCCAGTTAGAATAATGGCTTGGTGAGAGGAACATCTGCTCGCCACCCCTGAAACCTAGACAGTAACTCCTCAGAAAGGCTGCATCATCCGTCAGAACTTGGTTCCCATTCTATCATATACTGGTTGTAATCTTGGGGAAGATTCGTAATTGCTCCAGGCCACAGTTTTCAGACATTAAAATGGGCCTCAACAATATTTCCCTCATGGGATTATGAGAATAAACAGAAACACTCCCTAAGGCCTTGGTCATGTCCCTAAGACCTTGATCAAAGACCTGCTGGCATACCAGATTATCATCAAATATTGGCCAAAAGTATTAGCTTTATTAGCTACTAATGAGATAAAAAATTTTGGAAATTTGCTCTCCTGGAAGAGTCGATGATCCTTCCCGAAGGCTGCCCAATCTTGTGAGCTCTTGTGAATGGAGATAGGGCCATTTAATGGTGCCCATCAGCGTGGAGAGAGCCTGGGAGGGAGGAAGCGGCCCTGCAGAGGTCAGAGAGGCTGGCTTTGGGAGTCCACGGCCAAGTCCAGGGCAACTTCTGGAGCCCATCACTCCCTCCCTGAGGGGTGCTGGTGCGGATGTTTGTGCCCAGGCTCCGCCTGTACCAAACAGGAGCCACTGCTGCGTTCTGGCTCCCAGTACCTTGTGGGTGGGAGTCTGGGAACCCTGTTCCCAGAGGACTGATGCCCTGGACATTCCGAGGATGGGGGCACACATTGGAAATGTGTCCTCTTTGACAGGGCAAGCATCGTGGTGGCACAGATGGGTCTTCCCTTCCTGTGGGTCCATTCTGCCTCTAGCGTTGCCTTTTAACATTCCCAGTGTGAGTTTTGTGTAAGACTTGCAGCCAGTAGGAGTAGGGTCAAGGTGCTGGGGAAAGAGGACCTCTCGGCCGTGGGGATGTGCGTCTCCCCTTGGTCCACGCCGTGGGGTCCATGTTGTCCCCTGAGGTGTGGGAAGGTGATCGGTTTTTATCAGGAGATACGTAGAACCATTTCCTCCCCCTGAAATAGTTAATATAACTCTCAATAAGCGAGGCTGTGAGTATGTTGACTCACCTCTGCCCCTTCTAGTTATCAGGCCAGGGGGTCATGAGGCTGAGCACTCGGGAAGCACTGCTGGGCCACTTTCCGAGCGAGGTGCGGGGGCCACAGTACACGGCTCTGCCCCTCACCAGCTGTGGATGGACCTTGAGAGACTACTCGTGTCCCAGTTTCCTTATGTGCTGGTTTGAGGTAAGATTAAATGAGGCAACGTCTCCAGTTCACAGTGGCATTCCCAGTACTAGATGCGTTACCAGAACGTACTAGAACAGTGCCTGGCACACACAGAACGTGCTCAATCTGAGGACGATGATGGCAAAAGAAGTGAAGACCCCGTCCTTAATGAGCTCACACAGAGCTCAAAGCAAGCTCTTCTGACCAGCAGCTGGCATGGGCAATATTTTTGCATGCCAGCACTACAGTGAAGGGCAAGTCGGGCACTAGATTCCTTAGTGTTCTAGTCTCTCTGACCCCCAGGTGCCTCATCCCAACTGCAACTGTGCTGTATGATATTGTGAATGCATAGGATGGCTGTGGGGGTTAAGAATTCATATATAACTTAGCCAGAGAAAACAATTTAGAACTCACACCTCACACCAGCCACAAACTTTTCCCACCCCAGACATATGCACATGTCCATGTTTATTAGTGCGAGCAGAAGGAGGGGAGGCAGCTGTGTTTCGGTCTGAAAAGAACTAAAAATAAAAACCAACCAAATAAAAAACCAGAACAAAGTTCACGGTCTCTCCATTTCTCTTTAATACTGAACAGTATTCTTTGTACAGTTGTAACATGATTTCAAGAGTAGAAGTAAGAAACATTACTGATAAACTTCTGGGTGTAAAAATATCACTTTTAAGGATGGCTAGTGGAGGCTTTTTTAAACACAAGTATTTTTCAAAAGTTTTCAAGTTTATTGTGTCATCAAATTTTAATGTCAGGATTACAATCAAGGCCATGAAGCTGTTTTATTTTACAACAGGGGTGGTTTACTGTAGCCTAAATTCCACAATGCAGACAGCAGTGGTTCTCAAACTTGGGTGGGCATCAGAATCCCCTGGAGGGCTTGTTAAACAGCCCACTGGCCCCATCCCAATCTGTGGGTCTGGGGTGAGGCCCAAGAATCTGCATTTCGAGCAAGTCCCCAGGGGCTGCAACCACCGCTGGTCCCACTCCATACTTGCCGAGCCACTGCATAGAGGAAGCGAGACCTACCTACAGCGAGGCTGGAACTGCTGGCCCCAGGGCTCTGACACTGTTCTCCTGGGGTGGCGGAGCTGGGGCGGAAGCACCATCTGGAAATCAACATGACTTTTGCATTTCTAATCACTGATCTCACTTCTTTCATTTGTACCTTCTAGCTAATTAAAAATAAAATGCTCTAAGGTTATTTATCCTTGAAAGAAAAAAACAATGGTTTAGTCCTGCTGAGCACTGCCACATATTACACAACTTTTAATTACACTAATTTCTGATTACAAGTGAGCCAGTGAAAGCATATTTCCACTTACAAAACCCGAATCCATCATCATTTACAGCTTGCTTGCTTTGGCCCTCTCCTGGTTTCCAAGCCGCCCCCCACCCTGGGCGTTCTCCCAGCCCGGGTCAGTCAGGACGTCATCACGTGATGCTCACAAGCGGTTCCAATGCCTTATTAGTGGGACACCTGCCTGGCCTCCCCTCACCCCATACAGACAACAGGGTACATTCACACTGTTTTCCTGAGGATTAGGACGGCTGTCTGTCCCGGAACCGACTAACCGTGGGGTCACAACTCCCATTCAGTGGCCCAGTCTCAGCCAAAACCTACTTTCTGCAGAGCAGGAAAAGAACCTCTCGGAACTTGGTCCCACCCCCGGGGCTGCCAGAAAGCTGGGCTGGAGCAGGGTGCTGGGCTGCCGCCAGGGAAAAAGCCTGCAAGCTCTGGTCTGTGGACAATGAAGCTGGGTGGTCTTTTTTCTAATACCCCCCTGGATAATCAAGTGGCTTCAGGTTGGATAAGTCGTAACTTTTAAGAAAAAAAGAAAAAAGGCAAAATACACTTTCTCACAAAGGGTCAGGACCATGAAATGTTCATGTGAAGCCCAAGCAGCAGGGCAGGCGCCTGGATGCTGTCTAAGCACAGTTCCCCTCTGCACGGCCTCGGGGAAGGGCATTTCTGGACACAGGTCACATGCGAAGGAAAACAGCACCAACACGTTAGCTTGTATCAGAGGGAAGCCAAGTTCTTGTCCGTCCTTTCTCACTTCCCCAAGTGTCCTAGTAGAGACAGTAACATCACCTAACAAAGAACTTCTAACCCACGGACATCGCAGCAACACAACCAGAGTGCCACTGTAACACTCAGAGCCTCCTGTTCATTCAAAAGCAAAAGATGTCAAGTGGCTGAGGTCAGCGGGAAGCACAGGTCACTACGAGCCTGCGTCCCGTCTCTGAGGTCAGCTTATCCCAGAGAGCGGGTGGGCTCCCTGGTGCCAGTCTGGACTGCAACCCACCCAGTGACTCCCGTGTCTGTAGAGGGAGCTGATAGTGTGTCATCTCTGAAAACAAGAGGACTGAGCTAAGAAGACCAAGTCCTTCTGAGTCTACTGTTAAGGATGCTAACACCCCAGAAGTCGGCTAGCTTGCAGCTTTGGCCTCCAGGTTCACAGCAGGGCTGTTCTGGTCTCTGAGGGCTGTTCTCTCGACTCAGAACTCTCCTGGGTTTCTGGACTCGACAGCAGATAGCGGTCAGCAGTCTCCCTGTGAGCATTACCAAGCAGAAATGGTGAGGCAGCAGCCACGTTTACAGACCAAAGGAGCTCCTTGGTTTCAGCACAGACTGGGAGCTGGGTACAGGTAACCAGAGGGGCAGAAAGGCTACCTCCTCCTGCCAGGGAGATCCCCCCACCCCACAGACGTAAAGGCTGGGAGGGGAAGGCCGCAGGGTCCTACCCTGGGCCCCATACTCACGCCCTGTGTTCGAGCATGGGGCTGCCTGACTGCAGGCCCTGTGGCTTCACCTTCTCTCTGCACTTGATAGACAAAGAACAGTCTTTAAAACAAATTTTTTTTCTTAAAAAGCCTGGAAGGGGGAGAAATGCCAGTGAGAGGAAGACAAAGAGGGAGCACTGGCAGTACTGTGTTCCATATTTTAGAACTTTAGCTTTCTAGACAGTCCGAATTTTGTTTACAAATTTGTTCCGTGTACAAGGTAACACCAAATGGCCCAAATTCCAGCGTGGAAAAGCAACTCGTATTTATCAGTTGGTTTCAGATCTTCGGATGCTATGAATTCTCAAGAAAGGTGGTAATGGTCTCACTTGACAGCCAGGGAAATAACCAAAAGAAAAATCTTGGCTCCGCCACTTTCACTTACAGAAGGTAAAACACTTCACAGAGACAGATTTCTGCTGGAGTTAAGACTGCGTTTCTCTTCGCAGCCCTTAAGCTCACGAGGTGAGAAGGAGTGGAAGTTGCCAAGTTGTTGGCTACCAGACCCATCAGTCTGTCTAACTCTGGCTAAAAGCAGAGAATAACGGGCAAGTTACCAAGCTTCTCCCCCGGCTCTGGCGTGAAGAGCCTCATGTAACACACATGCTGTGACATCCAATTGCCACACGGTAGCGGCATATAGAGCGCGTTTGTGATTTTTCACAGTTCACACAAAGACAATATCAAAAACCAGGACTAAAAACTAAAGGTGTTTTGGTTTCCCAGCTGGATTCCTGCTCTGGCAAATTCTTTCAGTGGTTCATTCCCGCATTCTACTCACCTTGCCCAACCAATTGATCAGTAAAATGTTCTCCCAATAAACAGAAATTGAGCTCTTTTTCTGTTATCCATCATATCCTGCCAGCTTTTTTAGCAATGACAAGTACAGATGAAGTACATGCTAAGGAGGGGAAAGGCCCCACTTAAAGGAAGTGCCTTTAAGCCTCATGGAGGTACTGTGGGCATCTGCTCCAGCCCCATTCTGCCACCCAGGGTCAGCGGACCACTGCAAGGAACTCACAGCATTAGGTCACTGATGAGGAAACATTTATCCTTAGAAATGAATCTAAGCCCCTGGCATGCTCTATCTGCCACAGTCTGGAATTTCACTGGGGAGCTTTCAAAGGAACACTGGTCTGCAGTGACTGCTCAGTCCTGATATATAACAGCCAGGGTCAGACCCAGGATCAGGTCACCTGGGGCTGTGTGGCTCCGACAAACACACCGACAAACACATTAAGAGGTGGTCTATCAGAGAACAGCTCCTCCAAGGTCAGAAAGACAGGGAGAATGCTTCATTGCCTGGATTTAAGTAAACTTTCTAAATAGTTTCCTCTTTAGTCTGGTCTGCAATAGCCACAGTTTAGCAAACACCTTAAATGAACAAGTTTGCCAACTCTCAATATCCCCAAACAGTAGTGAAGCCTCAGCATCACAAAAGTTGGTCCCTGAAGCCTGGGGAAAATCTTACTAATGACCAGGGTGTTCCCAACAGGCTCTGTAGACATGATGTCAGTTTTGAAGGACATCGTCAATCTGATAACATCCGGAGAATAGCATGGCATTTAAACAGGGCAATCATGTAATTCATCAAGGAGCTGGCTGCTTTGTGTAACACAGAAGGTGGGGATCACAGTACCGAGACAACGTCCACATGGATGTTTAACAAAGACATTTTAAGGACCAGCTGTGTCTTTGGCAGGTAGACTACTTTAACAAGCTCAAAACTTGGAGAAGTAATCTAGTACCCTACATCTGAAGCCATTTGTAAAAATCACTTTTTCCCCTAATTTGAAAAGAAAAACATATCAAGTAGAGTGGAGTGTAAACGTGGATGTTAATCACCCTTTTAATTTTATAAACCTGCTTTCAGCTTTTCATCCACAGGCAGATTTCCTGACCTACCACGATCCTAAACATGAGAAAATACCCTTTTTTAAAAAAATTGTTATGAGAATTTATTCCAAAGTGCAATTCAAGAGTTAGCTGGGCAAGTACATCATTGCAAATCACACACACACAAACAGAAGCGCGACACAAACAAAAAAACAAGATACAAACAAAACAAGGGGAAAAAAAAAGTTAGTGTGCTGAGGAATGGACCCCGAAAGATGAGATGGGAGTCGAAGCGAGAGTTCTGCCCAGATGTTGCTTCACAAGTGCAGAGGGAGATGGTGGGGAGGGACCAGCAGCCGCCACCGCCACCGCCACACGCTGGCTCTGGGCTCAGCTGCTACTTCAATCCTAGGTTTTCATCAGGGAAGTTATAAAAATATTATATACACATGTACACTGGAGGCATTTTAAAAGTCACCAGAAGCTTGGAGTGTATTGCGTCTCAGCAGGGTCAGCAATTAAAACGCAATGAAAGTATCTGTCATTTAAATCCGGAAGGGCTCAGTTATTTGAATGGATGATAAACCACATCGTCTTAGGAAAAAGGAACCATGTACACCTACCCATCCTTGCAATTACAGGGTAAGAAAAATCTGGTCCAAAACTAGCCTGCTTTGACATTATGGTTTCTGATAAATGTCATTAACATACTGGCCACTCCCAGCCCTCCAGGCAGAGTGCTGCTGGAATAAAAACTGCCGGGGACGCCACCCTGGGACCTCAGGCCACTCATGTGAGCCACTGAGCCGCTCATTTCAGGGTCCCCCTAGGAATGCAAGTTGCCCCTCTGGGGAGGTGGCTGTAGGACAGTGGCATGAATCCAGCAAGGGCTTGACCCCGGCAACCTCACCCGCCCTCCAAAGCTGTGCCATGCTGCTCCGTCCTCCCTTTAATTCAAGCCACAAGTTGCCAGCAGCCCCAAAGCTCAGTGATTTTCATTCTTTTCCACTGGTTATTCCTACCACAAAAAACACTGCCTAGAGAAGCATTTTCACCCTAGCACTTACCCCTGAAAAACCAATCACTGCATTTTCTATCACAAAGTACTTCTGAGCTCTCTGTCCCCACTAACCACCAGCTCTCAGGGGTGAGACAGCACTGCCTCGACAGGATGCAAGACCTATCCAGGCACCCATACACGCCATGGGTATTTCTGCAGTGGCCAGCACAAGCCATCTGAGGGGCAAAGGGTCTGAATGGGAGAAAAAAGCTGCCAAAGATGGATGGAATGAGCGTCAGCCAACGTGAGCCAAGTTCGCAAAGTTTTCTGGATTTCTCGAAGGCCCTCTGAGGGGAGCGAGTTCCGGGGGGGCAAAGCAGGGCCAGCTGTCCTCAGAATGGGAGCCGGGGAGCCAGGAGTGTGCAGTCGTTGACTTCCTCTGCCCACCGGCCCTCCCCACACTGGGCTGGAGGCACTGTCTCCACGGTGGGGTCACAGAGAGAAAAGTCAGCTCAGGCTGTGCTTCCAGGAGAGGGTAGCGAGGAGTGGGCCGCCGCGTGCTGCTTCTCCCTCTCCCCCAGGGGGTGTGTGCAGCAGGAAGCGAGCTGGGGCCCCGCCGTCACAGCGCCAAGAAGAGGATCAGCACGATGAGCAGGACCACGAAGAGGACCACGATGGCACACCACTGGCGCCGATCTGGAAGGCAGGACACGAGGGTCAGCTCTCCAGGACCCGGCATTCCCCAGGACACAGTTACAGGACAGTTAAGGCAACACCTGGGCATGGAAAGGGCACAGAATGGGCAAATGATGGCAAAGAGAGGCCCGAATCTGCCCGGGCACCTGGCACTCGACCGCTGCTGTTCCTGGCCTGCCTGTACCCCGAAAGCCAGCCTCGTAGGAAGTACTGGCTTTGTGTCCCAGGTCTCTTAAGATCTACAGGCTGCAGCTTTCTGCTGGCGGTTATCACATCCCTGGAAAAGGTGTTGGCATTGGTTTTACAGGTCAAAGCTCATCCGCTTTAATCTCCCACCAAAGTCACATCATTTAACTAAACAATAATCATGGTCTTTTCTCAAGGAGCATGATGGGAGGACAGAAAGGAGATGAAAGCTGCTGGTGGTCACTTCAGGAAACAAAAAGCTGAAAAAGCAAGCTGTAGTGATCATGGGTGTGTGATGGGCTTCACACCATCCTGGGCAAGAAAGATCACTTTAACCAGTATTAAAGTAACTGACATGAACATCTCTAAATCAAAGTGGAATGTCTTTTCTGAAGCTTTCTGCCCTACTCACAATTTAGAACAGGCGCAGGAAACAAAGTGGTCAGAGCCCATCTAAATGACCCCAGAGCAAGGAGGCCCCGAGGAACGGACAAGAGAAGGGCCCCCACAGGCTCTGGCCCACAGCCCTTGCTGAGCGCCCCTAACTCACAGGGCTGCCATGTGGACCATGCAACACGAGTGTTCCCACGCTCTGTGGGCCCACACTTGGCACAGGATGCTGTCATCCTCAGGATGCACCCTTTGCTTGGGCAGATGTAGGAAGAGCCAGCCGGCTCCCCACAGAGGACCCCTGCCATTCTGCACAAAAGGTCAAGCTGAGATATAGCCTGTGATACTGGAGCTCAGCTTCTAGAAGTAAGAGTTCTGTTTAAGTAGAAGTAAAAAGGTACGTCTACCAATTCATCAAAAGTTTATTTGGAAGTTTCTAGCACAACACTACTACTGAGAATCACATTGTAAAAAGGTCTGAATCTAGGAAAATAGACCATGAAACTTGACACAAAGCAATGCAAGGTCCATAAAACATATACCTAAAGTAAATGTTACAGACAGCAAAGTCTTAGAACCGGTCAACAGAACTGCTGCCAACCAACAGTAAGTAAAGCAAGTGCCTTTCCAGAGGCTCACTGTGCTCTCCATCACAGTGGAAACTCACTTAGCAAGTGGGATTAGGGTCAAGACCTCAAGACCACCTGTTCCCTTCTGAGGCAGGACTAGTCCAAAGGGCGTGGGGAGGGTGAGTCTGCCTACTCCAGATAACAGTATTTACCTATTGAACGATCACTTCAATGGTCCAGAAAACATAAGTATCTAGCCTTCTTTCATCTACTTAAAAATGTTGACAATAATAAAGTGATTAATCTATATTCTTCTAGGATGATACAGTCAAGGTAAATACCTCCTAGCTGCCTTGCCCAAGGCATCCTGCAATCTTCGACCTGAACTTCCAACACTGAACCAGCTTCCCATCAGCCTCTACCCAGCCCTCCTCCCACCTCCAATCACTTTCTCTTCTGCAACTGCACTAAACAGGGGTTTTCATCAAAGAGCACACAAGCCAGAACAATCCAGGAATGTGCTTTTAAATCCACTTTCCTTTGAAGTGGTAAGTTGTTTCTACGAAGCGTGAACAGGGTGACCCCAGGGAGCTGTGTTACCCTAGCAGACTTCTCTCCAGAAGGGGTGGGTACTAACCACAAGGGTTTTTGTGACCCCAAGTGAATTGTGCTAACCAGCCGGTTTGTAAGCTCGGACCTGTCTCAGAAAGTCAGGTGGGGGCCAGGGGTGGGACCCCAGAGGGACTCCACAGGATTTTCCTCTCTCAATAGTCTCCTCCCCCAAAGAGAAAAGATGAACAACAGAATTTTGGAAAGTGAGGGGAAGAAAACCTGGGTATCCACTCAAAAGAACATACTTCTTTTGGGTCATTCAAAAAAGTAAGTATGGCACCCTGGCAGATTTCTGCCCAGGAAAGCAGCCAGTCACGGGGAGGACAGGCGTCTCGCCTCTGCAGGCCTATGAAATATGGGCGTTCACTAACTGCCTAATCAAACTCCAGTGTGTCCTGATACTCTTTCTTTATATGCAGGCTTGATCGAAAAGCAGTGAACTTTCCCAAAAGTTACAAAGAACAGAGACAAACACCAAACTCCCTTGTCATCAAACCAAAGCCAGCACAGCCAAGTAGGAGGCCCTGGGCTCTCTCTCTTTGGGGAGCAGAGATTACAATGAACACCACGGGCAAGCTGTCCAAACCCAGGGGCCTTTCAGGGTAAACACTGTTTCCTGGCTCTCTTTCTTGAGGTATGACAGGACATACCTCAAGTTCTTACTTGTTCTCCAAACTTTTTGCGGTAGAGAAAAAGTAGAAGACATCATGAGCAGACTTCAGTGCTATTTATCGAGTCGGCTGGATGGCATCACCAACTCGATGGACGTGAGTTTGAGTGAACTCCGGGAGTTGGTGATGGACAGGGAGGCCTGGCGTGCTGTGATTCATGGGGTCGCAAAGAGTCAGACACGACTGAGCGACTGAACTGAACACACAGAGCGGCTTATCACAATGCAAGCACTTTTCTAAATTATTCATTCCCACAATGCTGGAGACAAGGACACAGTGCATCTCTGTTACACTGTTCTTCTCCAAACAAAGCTCTGGCGCTGAAGTAGCTACTTGACTTTGCGACTAATACAGACACTAGTGAAAGATCTGGTTGAAACTGGTTATATAATACTTCAGCAAAAAGCTTTTTTTTTTTTTTTTAAAAGGAGAAACAAAGAGGAGAGAAGAGAGAACAGAGGTAAGCGGGAAGAGGACTTCACAAAACTCCCTATAGTGTGTGGAACACGAGGTGAGCTGGGGCCTGCCGCAGGCAATGAAGAGCCTCCTAGAAGCATAAAGCCCATCTGCCCCTAAAGAGAAGGAAGGAAACCAGTCTGGCTAGGAGCTTCCCTTTGTCTTAAATGTAACAGGGCCTTGGCCTGTCTTACCCTTTCTTTTTTTTCCAACACTTACCATGTGCTAATACATGAGAGACACTGTTAAACATTTGTACACCAATCATTATTTCATTTAATTCTCACGATGACCTTGAGAGGTAGGAATCATCCTATTTTTTTATATATATGAAAGAAACAGAGCCCAAGAGAAGTCTTATGTAACTTGACTATGAGTTACACAGCTGAAAAGAAAATACACACTTGTATTTAAATTTTGCTTCAAAAGGCAAGAGTGAACTGTTAGACTGTATCATACAGATGTAACAAGTGGAAATCAACTGAGGAAAGGTGTCAAGACACGGGGGGTGTTCTGATGGGGGAGGGGGTGCTCTGGTTCAAGGACACTTAGGTGACCCTGAAGGATGTCTCAGTTCCTCCCTTAACCCAGAGACTCCCACCAAATAGAGAGGAAAAAAAAAAGATACTCTATTTTCTCTGATTTAAAAAGATGTTATTTCTCTTAGAGAAGATAGATTGTAGTAACAAAAAATAGTCACTGGCACACACCTTCCTACACAGTAACTAATTTGAAAAAAGTTACTTCTTCATCCCCTGCCTGGTGCAAATTTGCTGGAATAGTTCACTCAGTTCAGTTCAGTTGCTCAGTCGTGTCCGACTCTTTGCGACCCCATGAATCACAGCACGCCAGGCCTCCCTGTCCATCACCAACTCCCGGAGTTCACTCAAACGCACGTCCATCGAGTCGGTGATGCCATCCAGCCATCTCATTCTCTGTCGTCCCCTTCTCCTCCTGCCCCCAATCCCTCCCAGCATCACTACAGATTCAAATAAAAACAGTTTAAATGAGATCTGCAAGGCCATCTTCTTCTGAAATGTAGAGGTTTTTCTTTCAGTGAAAAGTCAGTCCAGGAGAAACAGTAACTAGCCCTTAATTAAAACCAATTCCCTCTTTTGGCAAGGAAACAGGAAAAAAGGAAAATGAAGGATTTTGTAAGTGCAAAGAAAGTTACCAGAAGAAACGTCAGCGCCAGCCTCGCATGGTGGGGACCATGAAGGCTCTGTTCCCAGGTGAAGGCCACGAGCCGAAGACCACGCCTATGTGTTCTCGTCTTCCATCTCCTGACCCCAAAGTCTGACAAAAATGTGCCAGAGGAAAGGGATCTGAACAAGCTCACCCGTGAGACACCCCCTAGACTGTGTCTCTAGAATTAAATGAGAATTCTGGAGCTTAAACGCACATACATACCACTGGTCATGTGCGATACTTTTGCGAGTTTCTTCATCACATTGTCCAGTCGAGACTGAGTGCTCTCCAACTCGTGAGAGAAATCATCCAGCATACTAGGAAGACAAGCAGACACAGGAGAAGGTTGCTCAGCACAGCTCCAGATACAGTGGCCATGGAGCTAAATTACTGGGATCTGGGCCTCAGTCTTAGCAATCACCAAACAGACAACATTGGGATTCAAACCCCCCAATCTTTTTATCCTTGGGACAAGATCTGTTTTTGATTTCAGAATTTTGGAAATCTGAAAAAGTAGTAAGTTACATACACTGTGTATTAGCCAACACCCCCAGCAGAGCCTGGGGCTGTCATCAAACACCCGAGTTAATATTTCTGCAAAGAAAACTAAGAGGAGTCATGGCTGCAGTCAGTTCAGGTTAGGTTCCTCTGTAACAAGAGCTTGCTGCAAAATTTTTTACTGCTTTCTAGATTGCAGAACTGCAGCCAAGACCAATGAGGACCTGAACATACAACAATACAAACTCAGCCACAATGCAGTGTAGCAGAAAGAAGGCTGTGTGAATCAGACAACCAGGCTTTGCCAACTGCTGCTTTGGACAAGGGACCCTTATCTGTAAAAGCAGGCGATCCTATCAACAGGGTTCCTGTGAAAGTGAAAGTGTTTGTTGCTCAGTCGTGTCTGACTCTTTGGGACCCCATGGATTGTAGCTCCCTAGGCTCCTCTGTCCATGGAATTCTCCAGGCAAGAATACTGGAGTACACCATTCCCTTCTCCAGGTTGATCCTCCCAACTCAGGGATCAAACCCTGGTCTCCTGCACTGCAGGCAGATTCTTTACCATCTGAGCCACCAGGGACGCCCCACACAAAGCACTTTACAGTAGTGTGAGTTAAGAAATGTACTTTGACCAAATCATCATCTGCTTTAAGCCACCCCGTGCTTTACCAGAAAGCTGGGCAGCCTCAGGACTGAGTTCCGTGCCCTGTCTACACGCACAGAGAACCGACTCCCTGAGACTCACTGCTTGTTGCCCAAGGTGTGGCTAGGAAAGAAAACATCACAATACTCATACCAACAGTGTTTATTTCATAAACTACTAAGCATTCCAGACTATTCAACTTTGGATTAATATATGATTATCCTGAGGCTAGAATATGACATACTAATTAGTAACCAGAGGGCTTATTAACAAGGCTTTATTCATTCCTTTGGCAGCACCAAAGGCAGCGAGCACTGCTGGTTTTGGTCTGGGCTCCCGAGGCACCTGAGAGCCCTGCAGGATTCAGGCAACCAACTCCTCATTAAGTCAATCATTAAATAACTTCCATGTTGGCAACTAAACAAACAAGCCTTTGTCCCTTACCTGAATTTTCAAATTAAAACATTTTTTAGCTCATTTGAGATTCTGGTAGCATCTTGGCCCTGCAGCTGGCAGACCGATCCACACAGGGCAAATGCTGATAAACAAGAGCTAGCTCTGTGTGCTGTGTAAGACCTTTCTTACTCAAGACAAAAATGGTAAGTCATCCAACCTACAGTCCAAGGACACTCATTAACCACCCACTAACCAAGTTTCTTAGGTGGCTCAGTGGTAAAGAACCTGCCTACCAATGCAGGAGACTCAGGTTCGATCCCTGATCCAGGAAGATCCCCCTGGAGAAGGAATGGCAATCCACTCCAGGATTCTTGCCTGGGAAATGCCATGGACAGAGGAGCCTGGGGGGCTACAGCTCTTGGGGTCAAAAGAGAGTTAGATATGACTTAGTGACTAAAGGACAATAAAATAAACTAGGTTTCTAGCCTACCTCTGTGCTGTCCGAAAGAAATACAATGTGAGTCACATGTGCCACTTAATATTTTTCAGTAGCCGCATTTAAAAAAAGGGAGCTGAAATTAATTTTAATAACTTGTTTTATTTAGCCCAATATCCCTAAAAACAACTCTCATTTCAATATGCAATTTTACATTTTTTCACACTAAGGCCTTCAGAACTTGGTGTGCATTTATACCCAGGGCCCTTCTTGGTTTAGACTGGCCACATTTCATGTACGCAATGGCCATGTGGGGGTTGGTGGCTGTTATACTGGATAGCACGGATCTAAGTGCAAGACCCGCTTTTTCCTTTTAATTTACCTATTTTTATTAGAGTTACACACATACATAGTTTGCAGAGCCAATCAGTCCTTTTATAAAAAACCACAGTTGTCCCCCATCCCCGAGGGCCACCTCTTTCAGCCCCTCCACTATTCTCTGGGTGCATTCTCCAGTTTTTGAAGCTACACGCTGGCAGCTCAGTGTCCGGATCCCGTGGACTCTGCACAGTGAAAGCCTAGGGCTTAGGCTCCCTCCCATTCCATTCCCCACCTCTGCATCCTTCCCACTTCTCTTCCCCCTTCCTTCCAACAGAACTGTGTCCTGGTTGGATAAGGCTGACATCCAGGGTTCCCACTGTCACGAGTGAGTACATGCTCTTCCCAGCTGGGGGTCCGGAGCCTGAATCACACAGCTCTGGGATCTCCCCTCTGCTCACCGAGGACCCCGTTTTCTCAGGTCTGTTGAGTTGGGCACCATTCATCTTTCTGCTTTCCAGGAGCTAAACTGTTAAGGTCTCTGTTTCTTATTCCAAGCTCTATGTCCCCATAGATTTTATGCCATTAAATACAAATCAAAACCTCTGTTACTGTTCTAGTGGACTTCAGAGTAGGAACGGAGATAAAGAGGTTGTATTCAGTTCACCGTCTTTATCTGGAAGTCTACCAGGCTCTATCATCTACCCAAACAATGTGACTGCTCAAATAATTAGTCCTTTCCCATCCGCATAGTGAATTTTAGGGTAAGAATGCATTTTAGACAAATTAGACTGCATGCCTAGGTTCCTGTTCTGCCACCTTTCTACGCGGTCTCCCCGTTTCCAGTCTTTTCCACTGTGGTTCACCATCGAAACCACAGATAGAGGGGCCTCCCCCAAACATAAACCTGACCATGGCATTGCTAACACAACCTTCCCTGGCGTTGTGTTTCCCATTGCCCTTTGAATGACAAGTCCTAACTCCTTACCGTGGCTTCTGGGGCCTGCCCCGATTTCTCTGCCTCCCTGCCGTGCCTTCTGTAACCTCCCTCTGAACCCCCACGCTCTAGACATGCTAAACCTCTCTGCTGTGTGCACGTATCACCTCTGGGTCGTTACAAGGACTCTTCCTTCCAGGAGACCCTCCCCTCACCCCTTCTCCCCCACCCCACCTAGCACTTTCGACTCATTCTTCAGCCCCAGTCAAGCCTCTTTCCTCTTCTCAGGGATCTGAGACTGAGTCAGGTCTCCAGTTCAGGCTGTTAGGGCCCTCAAGGCACCGCGCACTCCCCGCCCTGGGAGCCCTCCGCTTCTGTTGCCACTTCACGACTTGCATCCTTTCAATAATGTCCGTTCCACCCAGTGAACAGTAAACTCTTGATGGCACAGACCTTGTCTACTCTCTTGGATGCTCTGTGGATACCCTGGGGCTTCCCAGGAGAACAAGATGCCCAGTTTGAATTTGTAAGAAATGAATCCATAAGGTTGAACACAAAATCAAGGTAGGAGAGTTTCTGAAATATCCTACTTTTTTTTTTTTCAGAAAAAATATTTTGTGAAATGGTAAAGGTAGCATATTTTAAGAATTCTGTTTTTGATGTCATACTTCAGGAGTGCAAATGGAAATTGTTCTTAAGGAAAAATGAATCCAGATATGTTTTCTTGTGCTTTTTTCTAGGAGAAGACCTTTTCATTGCAGGAGAAGATTTTTTTATTAGTTGGAATTAAATTTCCCCCCCATAAAATAAAAACTTAATATACAGAGTTCCATTTAATATAGCAGGAAAGGCATGCAATGATGAAGCTAAGTTAGCCCATGTCCTATCCTCTTTGGGACAAAAAATCTCCATGGAGCTTACATAGCCCTAACAGTGTCACATTCCTATTCACAACACTTGAAGTCAGCTGTTCAGAGGAACTGGTACCTCTTTTTCAGATGTTTAGAAATACTAATAACTTTGCCTAAACCTTCTTGAAAATTGTATCTGATGGATTTGCCTTTTTTGGAGAGGCTAGTCTGTAAAACAGAGTAAAGATGCAGCTAGAAACAAAACAGCTTTTGGCTTTACTAGCCATGTAACCAGCAGGCTCTTCAGGTGTCTAAGATGGCTCTTTCCTTCACCTCTCTGAGGGGAGAGGGGCATCCCGGTACTCACACGGCCTGCTCCTCCAGCTCCCCTCCGATGCGCTGGGACATGTTCTTCAGCACTCCAATGCTGCCAGAGACCAGCTCCAACTGCTCATCCTGCTGTTCCACGATCAGCTGGTGCCAGAGAAATGGGAAATAAGCAATTAAAATCCATCTTACCTGGTTCCAAGCCCAGCACTCGAGCAGCTGCTAGCTTCTTTGCCAACTTGGGACAATTCACATTCAGAAGCAAAGCCCAGAAATCAAAGGACCAGACCGTCCGCCTCAGAGAACACGCTGCTCAAAAGGCTGGGCTGTCAAGCTACTGATATCCCCCGCTGATCCAACTTGTGAAACAGTCAGTGGGGCTTGAAACCACCCAGAGAGATTTACCCTGGTTGGCTGAAGTCCAGCAAGGGACAGACAATGGCCAAAAGCACCTGTGCAGTGACCACGGACACATGGGGATGCTTTGGAAGAGGAAGCCTGCTGCCAGGGTCAGGGTCTCAATTGGCAACAGCCAGCCACAACTTAACTGTAAGAGAAAGTCTGGCAGGTCTCTGGACACGGGAAAACTACACACACGGAGTCCTTTGCTCCCTCCTCAAGGACACATGAGAGAGGGCTCTGCAGCAGTAAGCGACCTTGCAGGCAACTTCTGAGCACAAGTTACTTTTAATTATGCTGCAGTCACCTCACTTTTCATTGAAAAAAAAAAAAAGTTTGCTTGGTTAATAGCAATTTAAGTAGACAAATGGTTAAGCAGACGTGCTAATGGAAAAAGATCAACACGTATATATAAAACACGGTATTTAAGAACCAATAGTTTTGATGGGGTGATAATCTTCAAATCCCAAGACACTTTACTATTAGCTTCCTTTAATTAATACAAATCAAAAGCAATCACAGAAATGTAATCAGTCTTTCCTTCCACCCCTTAACCTCCACCAAAGCGATGATTTTTACATCTAATGGAACCAACAACAATTTTCAAAGAAAAAACAAGGACTCAATTTTTCTCAAAGTGCCTTTGTTGAAATGAACAAAAAGCTGAGCACAGAAGTGGAGGCTGGGGATGAGGCGGCTGTGTTTTTAAATCAATGGCCTCCTCTGTCAGTTGCGGGTGTCTGGTCTGCTTGTCCTGAGAGGTCTAATCAAGCTTGGTTCTCTGGAAACTGTCATGCTCTGAAGGGCGTCTTAAGCACCCTTTATGTAGGCAACCATCACACAGGTAGACTCCGGCAGCTGTAAGGCTAGTTCTGGCCCATCCTGCCTGTCATTGGCAACAGAGCCCTGGCTGGCAGAGGAGTGAGGAGGGTGGTGCTTGGTCTCCCACCTCCCGGTCTTCCACTCAGGTACCTGCTGCTGTGCCTGCTGCTCCTCGATGAAATGGGAGTTGGCCAACTGGAGCTCCCGGTCAAGGCGCCCATATTTATCCGTAGTTCCAGTGCTCCAGTTCTGTCCGCCACTGTCTCCTAGCAGGGCCTGCAAGAGTGGGGCCAGGGGCAGCGGGGCAGGAGGAACAAACCATTACTCTCACTAAACAAGGGCCCCATCACCATGATATAGAGTTCTCCCACTGCTCCTAAGCTGTCTTTCCAGGGGTCAGCTTTTTATGGAGTGGTGCAGGTTGGTGCCTGTGGAGTACTAATGAAAGAATGCCATGAAGGGCACTTTCTATGGACTCACAAATGAACTCTGTCCCATTAAAAAGGAAATGAGAGTCAACTTTAAAGCAATCTTAAAGCCCCTCTGTGCACTGCTTTGTGGATTGTAAGCACTTGTTCTCATAGGACCAGCTCTTCCTAGCACCCTTGGAATTTCACTAGAGACCTGTTGAAGATTCTAGTCTAACTGACTCCAGACATCTAGAGTCCTTTCTATTTAAGTATGACCAAGGAAATGTTTGGTGTTTGGAGGAGGGAGGGACAAGAAACTAAGTCACAGTCCCGCATACAGTGAAGGCACGAGAACCACCAATGTCTGCTCAGTGTGACCCACAGATAAATCCCAATGCCCTTCAGCTGAACTAAAAGGCCAGAGGTTTCCCAGATGGAGCTTCAGCAGGCAGCATGGCCACAGTGGGGGCCTGACCCTGATAACCCAAGCAAGGGTTGGCCGTGATGTCAGTTCTCCACCAGGGCCCCCAGATGCCAGGGTCAGGTTTCCCAGTATGAATTTGAGGAATGCTGTAGTCAGAAAAGGATAAGTTTGGGAATGTCTTCCTTCACTGAAGAGGCCAGCCAGGAATGTGAGCTGACCCTGCCTGGGATCCCCACAAGCCTTTTTAACCAAAGAACTGGACCAAGCTAGTGACTAGAATTCTTCTATCTTGTAGAGCTGCCAAAACTTCTGACCAGGTACTCTTTAGCTCTGGACCTGTTAAAAGTCTAACTGATTCCTTGGTTCTCTGTCTGCAAAGCCCCTCAACACCCACACTAGCCTTGCCTGGCTTTCAGACATGAATTCAGGCAGATGGCCATATTTCAGAGGTTACATTCAAGGAAGTTCAGGATGTATGTTGAGTTCTGAGGCAGACATGAGAAGAGGACCAGGATGCCTGAAAACTTCCACAGCCCAGAGCTTTAGTCAAGAGTCTGGATGGTGACTGTCTCTGGTGTAGAGCAGACATAAGGTTTTGGGGGGATGCTTCTGCCCCATCTGGTCGTTGGGCTGTTAAGATCAAAAGGATCCTGCTCGTTTTGATGCAAAGACTCTAATGACTCTATGGTGGATACTGGGGCCTAGTGACAATTTTTTCAAGGTCAGAAAAAGTCAACAGTGCATCTTTAGGCTATGGATAGAGAACCAGAGCTCCTGGGGCCACAGTCATGGCTATTTTTTCCTAGCTTATCCATGGTCTACATTTGGGGAGGCATATGCCATGCTGTTAAGAGTCACCTGTGAAGCTGTTGAGATTCCCTTGGTCTGATCTCCAGGAGTTGGTTAGTGAGAGAGAAGACAGAGAGAGGGCCCAGAGCACTAGGGAGTCCAAGTATAGCTGCCAAAGCAGGAGGCCTTGGCTTTGTGAGGATCAGCCCAGCACCTGGTGCTGGAAGCAGCAGTGAGGGGGACTCTGCCCAGCTTCCATTCCTTGAATGCCTGTGACTCGAAGACATTTTGTTGTAGTTTAGTCACTAAGTTGTGTCCGACTCTTGTGACCCCATGGACTACCCCACCAGGCTCCTCAGTCCATGGGATTTCCCAGGCAAGATTACTGGAGTGGGTTACCATTTCCTATTCCAAGGGATCTTCCCGTCCCAGGGATCAAACCCAAGTCTCCTGCATTGGCAGGTGAGTTCTTTACCACTGAGCCACCTGGGAAGCCCAAAGATACTTTACTCATCTCCTAAAACAAAATTCCCAGCCATAGTCAGAGAGGCTATGCATAAATGCACATTTTATTTATGTTAGTTCACTAGCTTTTCCAAGAGTCAGTGCCAGATGGGATGGCTAGCTAATGTCTTTTCCTGTCTGCACTGTTTCATGCAAGAAGGGTGGATGGGGGAAAAAAAAGCAACAGTGACTTGGAAAATGGCATGTGGGGAAAGAAAACAGGAAAATTAGGCTGGAAGATATTTAGAGAGTCCTCTTCCCTTTTCATGCTTTTAGAATATTTGTTTTCAAAATTAAGTGGGTCAAGAAACACCTACAGGTATAAAGTGAAGAGTATATCATAAACCACTGATTCCTAGTTAATTAAAAATGGTGATCTGTATTATCAGCCTACTAAATTCAAGGACTGGGTCTCTTGTAGCTTTTATTTTTGATGTGTCAGTATCTGGGCTTTGGTTTCTGAAATTTATTAGGTTTCATAATTTATTTGTGTAACTTACAAAAACTGGACCTCACATCAAAAAAAAAGATACATAAAACAGTGAAAGATTTAACACATATTTAAGTTCCTTCAAATGCTTTATGTAAAGTTTCAATCATTAAATGTCTAGAGCGTTCTACACATGGGCAGCTATAAATCTAAAAAAAAGAAGAGAAAAACCATGACACAATCCCTCCCCACTCACAAAGAAGCTTGAGGTCCAGCAGAGAAAATGACAAGAAAGCAAGCAATTACAGCTGTTAACAGAGCGCCTGGCACATAGAATGTGCTCCACAGGTGCAGAATAAATGGCCTGTGGCAAGGGCTACGAGGTACACAGGGGGTACAACGGGAGCCCAGAGGAGAGAACCAGAGGATATGGTGGGGGAGGGGGAGGCTGCTGCCATCACTGTGGACTCAGCACACAGATGTCAGAATTTTTAAAGGCCAAGTCTCTGTGTATTTTCTGTGATACTGTATATCCCAGTGTTTACTCACCTGTCTGTTTTTCCTTTCAGCGAACGCCTGCACAGATGAAGCTGACATCTGATCCTTCATGTCCTAATGAGACAAGTAGAAGACCAGAGAACAAATGAACATCCTTAAACAAAATGGTGGTTAATATTCTGCACACAAGCAAAATATACATAATTCATTATTAACTTTTTAAACAAAAAGGCAGTATTTCTTGCCATCTATTTTCAGTCTCAAAAATAAAGGAAATAAAGAGAAGGACATCCCCTTAAAAAGAGGTAATCTGGATACTAAGTTTAAATCTGAGGAAAGAGAAAGTACTTCCTGGGTGCCTACCACAGGCCCAAACACTGTGAATCACGCAGCATAAGAGCACTATGTGATCCACCCACAACGACCCTGTGAAGCTGGTATCACCTTCATTTTACAGTTGACGAGACTAAGATCTAAAAAGATCCAGATACTTTCTCAAGGTCACACAGCCAGTAAACGGCAGTCCTGGGTATACACACAAAAGCTTGTGTTCAACGCTTGTATCTTCAGTATATGCTGTGCTTAGTCTCTCAGTCATGTCTGACTCTTTGCGACCCCATGCACTGTAGCCCACCAGGCTGCTCTGTCCATCGGTTGCCATGCCCTCCACCAGGGGATCTTCCCAACCCAGGGATCGAACCCAGGTTTCCCACATTGCAGGTGGATTCTTTACCAATTGAGCCACCTGGGAAGCCCAAGAGTACTGGAGTGGATAGCCTATCCCCTCACCCGGGGAACTTCCTGACCCAGGAATCGAACTGGGATCTCATGCATAGCAGGCGGATTCTTTAGCAGCTGAGCTACAAGGGAAGCCCATCTTCAAGTATAATACATATAAAAAAGAAATACATACTTTAAAGTATACTTACCATTAAACACCAGAAAATACTTTCAAATAGTGATGAACAGGTCACTTTATTTCTGAGTTGGATTCATGGGACATATGGGCTATTTCTAACACCAGTATTTTCCAGAGTGATATAAAAAAAATTTCATATGGAAATAAAAAGGAATGTACCCATTACTTAATCTAATGCAAAACACTTTATTAAATATGAGCCATCAGCTGCATATTTAACTACAACCCAATATACTTTAAAATGATTTCAGCTAAGTACATGATTACTGTAAGTTTTCTTTTTTTAAAAAAGGATGCCAGAATATTTTCTGTTGGCTCATAGGCTACTTTAGAGGTGCAAACGTTGATGTATTAGGCTTTTACAAACTTCTTGCAGGATGCATGACAAGGGAATGGTAGATGAGGGTGCCACAGCTTTCCAAATTCCTACTATGGGAAGTTTGATAACCACCTCGCTGCAACCTTCAGTCTGCCTGGTCCCTCACTCAGCAGATACTGACTGATGTGTGCCCGCACACAGCAGTGATGATACGGACAGGGCCCCTGCCTGACAGAGCTCCTATCACGGTAGACAAGAAGCAGCAAATGGCAATCTCACACACACACTTCAACAAGGTGACAACCATTCTGGAAGGAAGGGAGTCAACGGGGCTGAAATTCAGTGGGTAAGCGCCACTCTAAAAGACAGGGATGATACCTGATCGAGACCTGAGGGCCTAGAACAAGCCCACCACAGAACAAGCCCAAAGCCAGAGAATTCCAGGCAAAGGAAACAGCAAGCTCAAAAGCCTGCAGGCAAAATGGCTCAATGGTTTAGCTTTTGAGAAGACCCGTTGCTGAAGGAGCCACTGCATGCTGGGAGTTGGACAAGGCTGACCAAAACAGGCAAGGGCCATCAAGGTGCTTAGAGTTTATACAGAGGCATTGATTGCCACACTAGTCCTGTAAAGAAGTAGATATTAAATATTCAGCCTTTGTCATTTTTTTTTAAACCATGCTTTAAAAATAAATATAAAACCATTCTTAGATCTCATGGGCCACAGAGTACAGGCCCCTGTTCTAAGGCAATGGGAACTCTTAAAGTATTTTGAGAAGGGCTGTGGAGTATTCCGCGTCATGCTTTAAAAGATCACTCTGGTTATTCATTGGGAAAAATGTTGGCAATTAAGCAGAGCAGAAGTGGAGATCACCTTACTGTCACACATTAAAGTGCTGCCCAGGATGGGAAAGAAGTGCCCTGACGGTGGGAAGCTTCAACAAGAGGGCACGGGAGCCCTTGGACGTGATATTGGGCAAGTAGGTAGGGCATCTGAGGGTGCTCCACCTGGAGTCCAGTTAACCCATAAATTCTAGGAATCTTTACCTAAGTTCATCTGTTCACAAACCTCAAAAGAAAAAAAAAAAAAGAATGCCACCGATTGAAACAGAAAATATTTACTTCAGTTCAGTCACTCAGTCGTGTCCGACTCTTTGCGACCCCAAGAATCACAGCACGCCAGGCCTCCCTGTCCATCACCAACTCCTGGAGTTCACTCAAACTCATGTCCATTGAGCTGGTGATGCCATCCAGCCATCTCATTCTCTGTCGTCCCTGTCTCCTCCCACCCCCAATCCCTCCCAGCATCAGAGTCCCCTCCAGTGAGTCAACTCGTCGCATGAGGTGGCCAAAGTATTGCAGTTTCAGCTTTAGCATCAGTCCTTCCAATGAACACCCAGGATTGATCTCCTCTAGAATGGACTGGTTGGATCTCCTTGCAGTCCAAGGGACTCTCAAGAGTCTTCTCCAGCATCACAGTTCAAAAGCATCAATTCTTCGGCGATCAGCTTTCTTCACAGTCCAATTCTCACATCCATACATGACCACGGGAAAAACCATAGCCTTGACTAGACGGACCTTGGTTGGCAAAGTAATGTCTCTGCTTTTTAATATACTATCTAGGTTGGTCATAACTTTCCTTCCAAGGAGTAAGCGTCTTTTAATTTCCTCGCTGCAATCAGCATCTGCAGTGATTTTGGAGCCAAAAAAAATAAAGTCTGACACTGCTTCCACTGTTTCCCCATCTATTTCCCATGAAGTGATGGGACCAGATGCCATGATCTTTGTTTTCTGAATGTTGAGCTTCAAGCCAACCTTTTCACTCTCCTCTTTCACTTTCATCAAGAGGCTTTTGAGTTCCTCTTCACTTTCTGCCATAAGGGTGGTGTCATCTGCGTATCTGAGGTTATTGATATTTCTCCCGGCAATCTTGATTCCAGCTTGTGCTTCTTCCCGCCCAGCGTTCCTCATGATGTACTCTGCATAGAAGTTAAATAAGCAGGGTGACAATATACAACCTTGACGTACCCCTTTCCCTGTCTGGAACCAGTCTGTTGTTCCATGTCCAGTTCTAACTGTTGCTTCCTGACCTGCATACAGGTTTCTCAAGAGGCAGGTCAGGTGGTCTGGTATTCCCATCTCTTTCAGAATGTTCCACAGTTTATTGTGATCCACACAGTCAAAAGCTTTGACATAGTCAATGAAGCAGAAATAGATGTTTTTCTGGAACTCTCTCGCTTTCTCCATGATCCAGCGGATGTTGGCAATTTGATCTCTGGTGCCTCTCTCTGCCTTTTCTAAAACCTGCTTGAACACCTGGAAGTTCACAGTTCACATATTGCTGAAGCCTGGCTTGGAGAATTTCGAGCATGACTTTACTACCGTGTGAGATAGAGTGCCTGATGAACTCTGGACGGAGGTTCATGACATTGTACAGGAGACAGGGACCAAGACCATCCCCATGGAAAAGAAATGCAAAAAAGCAAAATGGCTGTCTGAGGAGGCCTTACAAATAGCTGTGAAAAGAAGAGAAGTGAAGAGCAAAGGAGAAAAGGTAAGATATAAGCATCTGAATACACAGTTCCAAAGAATAGCAAGGAGAGATAAGAAAGCCTTCCTCAGTGATCAATGCAAAGAAATAGAGGAAAACAACAGAATAGGAAAAACAAGAGATCTCTTCAAGAAAATTAGAGATATCAAGGGAACATTTCATGCAAAGATAGGCTCGATAAAGGACAGAAATGGTATGGACCTAACAGAAGCAGAAGATATTAAGAAGAGGTGGCAAGAATACACAGAAGAACTGTACAAAAAAGATCTTCACGACCAAGATAATCACGATGGCGTGATCACTCACCTGGAGCCAGACATCTTGGAATGTGAAGTCAAGTGGGCCTTAGAAAGCATCACTATGAACAAAGCTAGTGGAGGTGATGGAATTCCAGTTGAGCTATTTCAAATCCTGAAAGATGATGCTGTGAAAGTGCTGCACTCAATATGCCAGCAAATTTGGAAAACTCAGCAGTGGCCACAGGACTGGAAAAGGTCAGTTTTCATTCCAATCCCAAAGAAAGGCAATGCCAAAGAATGCTCAAACTACCGCACAATTGCACTCATCTCACACGCTAGTAAAGTCATGCTCAAAAATTTACTTAGTAAAAAAAAGTATTCACCATAAAGATCCAGATACTGGCATACTTAAAACAAGAGAAATAGTGATATAAGCCATATTTCTTGAATGTCTGAGATTTACCTGAGTCAATCACTTGAGGTATTATTAAAAATGCAGGTCCCTGGCCGCCATTCAGAATTCCTTACTAAATGAGACTTTAAGGAACAGTTTAACAAGTCTCCCAGATGAGAAGCTGTTTGACAGGCTGTGATCCACACAAATTCTAGAAGTCTTCAAAGGAGACCATTATGCTATTACCTTCTGGACTGCAGGATTCCTTTTCTAATTATCAATTAAATTAAAAGTTTAAGATGACATTCTGATTTTCAATCAAACAATATGAATAGCATAATCTCACTTATTTAGTATATGTCAATAATGACACAAGGCAAATATCAGAATTGTTCACTGGCTAGAATGATATACACTTTTGAAAAATGCATTTGGGGGACTTCCATGGTGGTCCAGCAATGCTGGGGATATGGGTTCAATCTCTGGTCCAGGAACTGGGATCCCATATACCCTGGAGCTACTGAGCCTGCACAGCGCAACGAGTGTCCATGTGCCCCAGCGAAAGACCCTGCATGATGAAACTAAAACCCAACACAATAAATAAATAAACATATATTTTAAAAACCACATTCAATACACTTTATAATAGCCTTTTAAAAGTACTGAACCGTGTGTATGTTAGTCACTCAGTCATGTCCAACTCTTTGTGACTCCGTGGACTGTAGCCTGCCAGGCTCCTCTGACCATGCGATTCTCCAGGCAAGAATACTGGAGTGGGTTGCCATGCCCTCCTCCAGGGGATCTTCCTAACCCATGGATGGAACCCGGGTCTCCTGCACTGCAGGCAGATCCTTTACCATCTGAGCCACCAGGGAAGCGCCTTATTGAATATTACTTGCATAATAAAAATAGCAGCACACCTGTATGGGAAAAGTGATTTTGAAGTTCCAGTTGAACTCTGAACATTATCTGCAGAATGTATTTTTGCTCTTGGAAGGTAAGACAGTGAAGGGGGAGTAATGACTATAAAGGTACATAAGAGGGTTTCTGGTGGTTGCCGGGAATGTTCTGGAATGCTTCCAGGTGATGCTTCCATGGTTGTGATCAGTTTATAAATTCTTCAAGCTGTATACTTGGAGTGTATATACTTTTCGATACAGGTGTATATGCTTTTCTATACTGTTATATAATTTAATTTAAATGTTTTTTTTTTTTAAAAAAACTATTGCTCCTGAACAATGGCTAGAAGGCAAACCAACCCTCTGAAAATAAATTTGGCATTCTGTATTAACAGTTTTGATATCTGTAACAAATATCCACTGCCTTGACCTAGTAATTCTAATAGGATTTACTTCAAGGAAATAATATAAAATATATACCAAAACAGATATACAAAGATGTATACTGAAGTTTTATTTATAATATGAAAGAATAAATAAGCATCATATCCAAGCAAGAGAACAGTAACTGATAGTAAACACATACAATGTAATATCATGTATCAGATATTACACTTAGGAAGAGCATTCAGTGAACAATTCACAGAAAAATACAAATGATCAAACACGAAAAGATGCGCTAATACATAAATAATCAAAGTACAAGCTAAGAAATATTTTTCCCAGTTACAGTGGGGAAGATGAAAAATATGAACACTACTTAGTGTTGCCTAAGGTATTAGGAAATACAGAATATGCACTCTGCCATTAAGAAATATCATTGATAAGGTCTTGATATTTTGAAAATGTTTATCTGTGTTTAAAATGGGCATTTTCATTGAACTTTTTAGTACTTAAATATCCAGGATACGCTCAAAAAAATGGTTCCTGAAGTATGGTTTGTAATTGCCAAAAATTAACCACATAAATACGTACCAACAAGGTCAATGATAAAACAAATCATAATAGAAGCAGGTTAGAGAAGAGAGCATAGTCTCTCATGCCAAAGACCTGGGTTCAAGTTTAGTTACGCTTTTTAATAATTAGGCAAGGTTGGACAAATTACTCAATTTTTCAAAGTGTTTATTTCTTTATAAGATAGTACTTTATAGGGTCATTAGGGGGATTAATAAAGTATGCAACTATGAAAAAGAATATTCTAAATCTACTCTGTCCAATAGCTGTCAGCCAACTACAGTTATGTACTGAGCGTGTCAAATGGAGTTAGTGCAATGGAGGAATTAAACTTTTGACTTTACTTAATTTTAATTAATTCAGATTTAAATTTAATTACTGGAAAACTTTCACATATGTCTGGAAAATCTGGGTATTTTCCAGTAAATCAACCTTTTCAACTGTAAGTTTTATAAACTCTAAATACAGATGAAGTATCTCCAATGAAAAGTTCACTTCTGAATTGAGATATGCTTAAATATAAAATATATGCCAAATTTGTAAGTTTTAGTAAAAAATTTTTTAAAACTTTACAGAAATCTCAATGATTTCTATATTGATTACATGTTTAAGTAACAGTCTTCTGGGTATACTAATTCAAATAAAATATATTAAGTTTGTTGCTGTTCATTCGGTAAATTGTGTCTGATTCTTTGTGATCTCATGGACTGCAGCACACCAGGCTTCCCTGTCCTTAACTATCTCCTGGAGTTTTGCTCAAATTTATGTCCATTGAGCTGGTGATGCCATCCAACCATCTCACCCCCTGTCGCCCCCTTCTCCTTACCTGTTTCTTTTTATTTTTTAAATATGACTACTAGAAAATTAAAGATAGCTTGTACTTTAGTATTTCTATTAGACAGCATGTATCTGTATTGATATAAAATTATGTCCACAACATTTTTTCATATAAAAAAATTATAGACTAATATGTCATTTCTTTTAAAAATATATTTCAATTTCATTTTATAGAAATGGCTACAAAAAATGTATAAAACTGATTATTTTCATAGAGTGGAATTATAGAATGGAGGCACATTTTCACCTTTCTTATTCATCAAAATTATCTGCATTTTTTTAAAGTACAGATTATTTTTAATTTTAAAACTTAAAAATGCTTATGATTACATAACAGTATAATTACAACTATGCACAAATAAAACAAAGTTCTGTTTTTGTGTTGTATTTTGAGTTTAGGTTTCTTTTTCTATTTTTTCTTTTTGTAAAATTTTCCTAATTCTCTTTAAAAGCATGTGTGTGCATGTGCTCAGTCGCTTCAGTTGGGTCTGACTCCTGGTGACCCCATGGACTGTAGCCCGCCAGGATTCTCTGTTCATGGGATTTTCCAGGCAGGAATACTGGAGTGGGTTGCCATGCCCTCCTCCAAGGGCTCTTCCCAATCCATGGATCAAACCCATGTCTCCTGCATTAGCAGGCAGGTTCTTTACCACTAGCAACACCTGGGAAGCCCTTAAAATGGGCATGCATTACTTTGATGAAATACACATTTAAAAGTTCCCATTTTTAAGTTTTCTGCTTATTAAAATCTATGTGTATGTGTGGGTGTGTGTTAGCTCCGATAGTCAGTGACCTCAGTAGCTGTGTGGTACGCATCCTGTGTTTGGCATCGCAGAAGGCAAAGAGCTGTGGCTTTCACTTTCAGGATGGTTCTTTCTTTATGCAGGGTAAAAACTGCCAGATACCATGCCACAGATCACCTTCTTATTAGGATTTGGGATTTAAAGTTACATCACTAAACAGTTTTGAGGATTTTGTAACACCTGTCATGCCAAAAACATAATTAAAACTCATCTTCTTTCTAATATAAGAAGTTTAGAATATGCAGTCAAGAAGCAGTTAGTACTGATAAAATATGGGTCACTTATCAAAAAAACAACAAATAAATGAAACAATTTCCTGTTTATGCTGTTCCCATTTTGCACCATCTTCCAAGCTGAGTGAATGACACACTGTAAATCCCAGTGCTTCCCGCTCGGAGGACTCACATCCCAGCATCATCTGTAGTGGCACAGTATGCCTCCTCACCCTTTTTGATTAACCAAAGCCATTTCTATCATGACTTATAATATAAACAATTCTTAGATTTGAAGAGATTGGATTTTGGGGAGAGGGTGCTATAGTTTTGATTGCCTTTGAAAGTTCAAAAAGTTGTAGACTGTTAGTGAGGATCCTTTGCTTGTTAAAGAAAACTGAGATCCAGAGAGGCTAAATGACTTGCCAGGCTGAAAATTTACTGAGGTCTCAGGGGAGCCTCGAACTCATGTCTTCTCACTTCTTATTCACTATTTTGCCATTGACTGAAAAAACCTTTCACTATTAAATTAACCCAACGTCACTTCTGCAATAGATCTCCATAACACAAATATATCACATGTGAAATCTCTGATATATAGGCAACTCCACAAATGTAAAAATGATTACCTCAAAAATACCAAGGCTATATACACCAAAACATGAATGTTTGCTCTCTTTGGGCTTCCCTGGTGGCTCAGAGGGTAAAGAGTCTGCCTGCAATGTGGGAGACCTGGGTTCAATCCCTGGGTCAGGAAGATCCCCTGGAGAAGGAAATAGCAACCCAATCCAGTATTCTTGCCTGGAGACTCCCCAGGGAGAGAGGAGCATGAGGGGCAACAGTCCATAGGGTCGCAAAGAGCTGGACACGGCTGAGCGAATTCACTTCACTTTGCTTTCTTTAGTAAAAAAAATTTCTGTATTTAAAATTTTTAATAAAAATTGCACAAACTAAAAAGACACTTGGAAAAACATACACAAGACTCTTTAAATAAAAATGACTTATTAAAAAGCTAAAACAGTGGACATTGAGAAGAAACCCAGAGAAAGGTTTAGTTCTTCAGACAGAACAGCTACAAGAAACATATAACATGTCACTGCCTGCCCAAAGAAGGGAAAGCACAATTGGCACAAACGCATCAGGATGCATTCCTTTAAGCAACTGCACGAAATCTAACTGATAATGGCAACAAAGCAGCATGCGCAAACTCGTGGTGTACAAAGTCCTAAGCTGAGCCTGGTCTTGTGTTTCATTTTCCTAAAATGCTAACTCTCTGAACCCATGCTATCAGTGTCCTTGAAGTGGAACTCAGAGAGCTCTGGATACAAATATTGTCTAGTTGAAAGTAACAATATTGAATCAACACAGTGCTTCCAAAAAAAAAAAAAAATCAAGTTAGTGTCAATTACCGCTTTCTTTTCTTCCACAAAAGCTCAACTAGAATTTATTAAAATCAGAGAAGCAAAAAATCAGTTAGGTACTATTAACCCACCACTGGCAAATAGTAACAGCTTCCAAATTAGAAGAAGGATCAACAACTCTAAAACATTCCCTTGGATCACACCGTTGAGTCCAGTTTAGCTCTCAACTCTCAAAGGACTCTGCAACATTGTGAAGTATAGATGATTTAGAATACTTATTTCAAAGAACGTACTTTAAAAAGCTTTTCAAATACTAGAAAATGAACTTGGGATTACACTATCAATTACACCAACTCACTTAACTTTTACTGTATTGACCTCTGAATTTCAACGTGCAGAATTTACAAGTACTACCTTGCAGAAAGAATAAATATAATGATTAAAGTCAAGAATATATGCATCACTTCAAGGCATCTTTAAATATCAACATCTACGAAAGTCATCTTCAGAAAAACCTATCATAAAAAATTTAAAAAGCACACACTATATATATTTATAAAGTAAATAACTGGGAAATTGTTTACCTTACCAAACAATATACCACCTAACAAGAGGGCTTCCTTACCAGAATATCCTCTGAACTGGCCTGAGACTAGGAATGTCTAACCCAAATGTTCACTGTATAGGTGGGGTGTACACGCGTGCTCAGTCACTCAGTAGTGTCTCTGCCACCCCACATGGACTGTAGCCCCCAGGTTGCTCTGTCCATGGGATTTTCCAGGCAAGAATACATGAGTGGGTTGTCATTTCCTCCTCCAGAGGATCTTCCCAACCCAGGGATCAAACCCACATTTCCTGAATCTCCTGCATTGGTAGGCAGATTCTTTATAACTGAGTCACCAGGCAAACCCATAGATGGGGCTCCTAGATCTAAAAAGGTTACTGCCCCATTAGAACACGGGTTTATTTCTAAACAAGTTTTAGGTACATGGATACAGAAAGGCAACTAATGACTAAAGCAAGGAAGAAGAATCTTTTAAAGCTCAGTGATAACCTACCATTTGAAATAATTTCAAAAGGAAATCACATGACACAGAGTCTTTGGCAAACACATAGCAAGGTTCCTGCCTAAGATGACTCTTAAAAAGCCATATGTTAGCGCTGGTATGATCCCAAGTCTTTTTATTCAAGGAAGCTGCTTTCTAGTACATATGTTAAAGACAGCTGGTTCTGTTACATCTAGTTATGCTAATCAACTGGCTTAGCCATATAGTTTCAAAATACAAACATATCTTAATGATATTTCACTTACATGCTATTTTCTCTTAGGTCTTTTTAACAATAGGTTAATATCTAAATAATCTGAGACTAAAGATTTTTTTCCCTTGGATTGATTTCTTATAGGCTGATGATTGCTTGCTTGCTCTGGATAACTCCCGAAAGGCTGTCAAGCAGTTGTATATGGAAATGTCAGTAACTGGGTTGCAAGAGTTCCAGAAGCAATTCAGATGGTAGAAGAGGCCGCCATCCAAACCCAATAAGAGCACTCTTCACAATGCAAAGTGATTACCGATCAATCAGGAAACCAAATGGTTTCTACCATAGCAGTTCTTCTTTTTGTCTAGGAACACAGCATACTAAGAAATAAAGAGGAAAAAAGACAACTGGTCTGGAGGAGTGAGACGGATAGACAGGAAGGACACAATAATCTTCCCAAAGCCAGCAGTCTACTCCCTCATTTTTGCTCTGAGAAATAAGCCTGATGATACTAACAACAGATTTCTTCTCTATCAGAGAAATTATATGTGGAAACTGACATTTAACTCATTTAAAAAGGAGTTTCAGAGTTCACCTACTAGTTTACATTAAGGGAAAGAGTTTGGAGCAGTCTGGCTTTTTCTTGCACAAGTAACACAATAAGATTTCATTCCTTACCCTGACAACCTGCCGAGTACTGGTGATGAAGGCTTTTCTTATACTCAATTCGGTTGCATCAAGGTTGAATTTCCTAGGATTTGCTTCAACTATGCGTGGGTCAAAAAGTCAAGGTAAAGCAATTTCATCAGCAAAAATCTAACATCAAAAAACATCAGTGTAAAACCACAGACCTCTCACAGGCAAGCAATAAAATCTGGCCCAATTTCTGAACACACAGTCAACTTACACTGATCATCCTCAAACATTCTCTGCCCACAGCTATACGAGGGTCCTTGTGCCCCAAGGCAGAGGTGACCTGCCTGGGTTCACTACAAACCCATGGGTGTCCGGCCACAGCTGAGCTAGGCTCTTCCACATGCCTGCCACTGTTTTGACTCCAGACCATCTTTCCCAGGACAGCATTTGCAAGCCATTTTCATTTGCCATTCCCAACCATCCTGCTTCTGACCAGATGCTAACTCTGCTTCTTAATCTAGAAATCGAGGCTTCTTCTGTGAGGCTTCCCTGCTCTTCTCACTCCGAACCTGGGTCACTCCATGGCTCTCTATACTCATCTATTACCGTCTGCAAGGATGCATTTGTGATATTATTTGACTAATGTCTCTTCTCCCTCCTCCAAGCCCCCTTCTACCCCCACCATAAGTTCTATAAGGGTTGGTACACTTTTGCTTATCAATCCAATCTCAGTAACTAGCAAGATGTCCAGCACATAGCACACTCAACGACTACTTGCTGAATGACGAATATCTATTAAAACTTATATTCTCTTTATCTCACAATTTCTCTATCTCCCCAATCTTTTTCTCTTCCCTCCTATCTCGAGGTAGGACATTATCTCCCTGTAAGGGTGTTTTTGCTCCCACCCCCTCACATAGTTCTCTTACACTAGTTTTAGAGAACACATTTATCTTTTAATAATTTAAAAAGGTGCCCCAGGGTCATTTTGATGAAAAGAAATTATCCATGTCACACGTCAACTCTATATGAACCTTTGTGCTCACTACAGACTGATTCTGACAAAATCTGGTTTCCTTTATGTTTTGTTACACTCAAAAAACAAAACAGGCCTCATAACATGCAAATGGCATATCTTCAACCTAAAGTTCTGATTGAATATTTCCAGTTGAAAAAACGGCCATGTAATCCAACTTTTACAGTTCCCTGGTTCATCCATCATATCAGTGAACTTACTTAACATCAATAGCATGACTTGGCATAATAGGTCTGCTTTAGTAAGTGCAGTTTCATGGGACAAGATGCCTCTCTAATGCTCACTGGCATTGAACAGGAAAGTCTGGGGAAGGATTTTCTTTTGATTTCTAATTACCAATGTACGATATTGGTCTGTATACATCTCCTCAAAATAATGACAGCAAACACTCACAGAGGAGAAGGCAATGGCACCCAACTCCAGTACGCTTGCCTGGAAAATCCCATGGACGGAGGAGCCTAGTGGGCTGCAGTCCATGGGGTCGCGAAGAGTCAGAAACTTCACTTTCACTTTTCACTTTCATGCATTGGAGAAGGAAATGGCAACCCACTCCAGTGTTCTTGCGTGGAGAATCCCAGGGACGGCAGAGCCTGGTAGGCTGCTGTCTATGGGGCTGCACAGAGTCAGACACGACTGAAGCGACTTAGCAGCAGCAGCAGCAACACTCACAGCAGCTCTCTGTGGGGACTTCACACAAGTCCAGTGGTTAGGACTTTGAGCTTCCAGTACAGGCATGTGGGGGGCACAGTCTGATCCCTAGTTAGGAAACTAAGATCCCACAGGCTGCATGACTCAACAACAACAAAAAAGAAAGTTCACTGGGTCAGGCACCACCCTAAGCTCTTTACCTGATAAAGTTTCAACAATCCTATGAGCTAGGTACAACTGAAAAGCAAAGTGCCCAGAGTCACAGTCTAACTGGGAGAGGCAGGACCTGAACACCCAGTCTGACTGCAGGGTCCAAGCTCAAAGCCGCTGCACTATGCGGCCTCTACGTTGTAGACTCCGTCCTGCACTGAAGCAGAGTTTGATTACTCGACCTCAGCCTCCTGGGCAACGATTTTAAGCGTGTCATGGTACAAGTAAGAGCAACATCAATCGATGACAAAAGGGAATATCTAATCTATGTGTCTGAGACATCTGAATGAAAACCTGTCCGTCTGTCTGCTTGCCTCACGTGGCACAGATGCCTTGGAAAAGGATATTGATGGTTTCGTCGAGGTCCTCCAGGTCCCACTCGATGCTCCGGAGGTTGTTCCTCAGCTCGTTGGTGGTCCAGTCGATTTCTTCCCTTGTGGCTGTGGATGGGTCCTGGAGGAGCTCTGTCCATCTCTGAAACAATCCCTGTGCAGTGTTGACTGCTTTCTGAACCTCTCTGTAAGCAGGTGAAGGGAAAGGAGAGAAATGAGACAACGCTTACTACGAACAAGTTAATACAAGACTTATGTTAACCATTACAATCAGACCCCACCCTCAGCAACGAACCACCACTCCCCAAAGTATTTCTAAGTTGTTATAGAAGGCTCTTCACAAATATCAAAATTCAAAATTTTAAACTAATAGTCTGAGTATTATGTTTTCAGTTGATTTCAAAATAAAACAGCCACCACTTAAGCAGCTATAATATCAAGCTTATTCGTAAAGTGAAACTGCTAGCTGCTCAGTCGTTTCATTCTTTGCGACCCAGGCTGCTGTCGGATTTTCCAGGCAAAGATACTGGATCGGGTTGCCATTTCTTTCTCCAGGGGATCTTCCCAACTCAGGGATCGAACCCATGTCTCCCGTGTCTCCTGCATTGGCAGGTGGATTCCTTACCGTCTGAGCCACCAGGGTGTCATTTAAATTTTGTAAAGGACAAAATTTAATTTTTCTAACAGACAATACTTAAAAGTAGTCTAAGAAGCTATAATACAAATTAACTAAAGGACCATTAACATTCATACATGCAGCTAGTTGGTGCAAAGTAATGTGCACTCAGATGAAGATTCTAAAACAACTGTCTTCTCCTTGGGAAGACTGCTGTGAAAGGGGGGTAAAAAAGGGTAGACAGAAGAGTTACTGTTACACAGCTTGTCTTTTAGAAGGTAAGTATTTTAACCTGAGACATTTTAAAATTCAAAATCTCATTAGAAGATTCCCCAACAGTATTGGCTTTAAATATCTCTATTGTACTTTCTACTCTGCACAGAAGATCAGTGTGCTTCAAGTTCAGGGGGTGAGACTGGGCCATTAAGCACTATGGTCTGTTTTCTTTTAGATTACAGATACAGCCGCAAGGTCTTAAAACCTTTCTCCCCACCGTTGGGCCAATATCTACCATTAAATGTCATAATCTAACACTACCATGTATGAAAGCCAAAAGGGAGTCGTTTTATAATCATGGTCTCTTGTGTACAAAGATTATAACCTTCATGCTCCTAAACTGCGATATCTGTTATGATCCTTCTGTGATTTCTTAACCAACTCTTCTGGGTGTTCAATCAGTGTGCTTGTTGCCTATGGCTTTAAAACAAGGAACTGCATGCATCCTATCCCCTCTGACATCTCAAGTGTTAGAGGAGACAGCACTAACAAAATGAAGAAAGGCATGTTATAATATCTTGGACTGTGAATACTGATGAGAGCTAAAAAGCAGAATGTTAAATACAGAATTATAGACACTGGATCCGGCTGAGGAAATCACTGAGCTATGAGGCCGACAACGAATCTACCACGAACAGTCTACTGTGTTCACACCAGTTCATGGGATAAGCAAGTCCCCTCACAGCTCCTCTCACATCAGCCCTACGCTTTCAGTGCTGAAGAGGAACTCTATCTGAGACAAAAAGAGGAAAGACTAAGTAACTGAGATGCAAATCTACTATTTTTACTCTTTATTGAGGTTTCTGGCTGGTCTGGTAAAGAAAAGGGCGTACATTTTCCCATAATATGAAGTACTTGGTGAAGGGAAGTTTGTGTTGAATTGTGTTGAATACCTTCTCTGATAATAGAGGGTAGAGTTAAAAAGTTATCTAAGATGATATATCTCATTCTAAAGGACATAAAAATTACCACTTCTGTAAAGGAAATCTGAATTCTGAATTGCTTTTTGAAAACCAGAAGTCTCAGGCTGGAGCATACCACATTCTCCACCACCAACAGACAACTAGGATGCTGGAATTAAACTCTTAAGCAGTGATCCATAAACTTTTTTGGTCTCAGGGCTCTTCTGCACTTTTCAAAATTACTGAAGATCCCCAAAGAACTTATTTTGATGTGGACTCTTTATCTGCTGTCACTTACCATATTAGAAATTCAAACAAATATTTAAAAATATTTACCAATTAATAAAACATTACAATGAAATTACTGTATGTTACAATGTTTTGCAAAAAATTTCTAAAACAAAAATATTTAGTGAGAAGACTGGCACTGATTCACATTTTTGCAAATCTCTTTAATATCAGGTTGAACAGTAGGACAGGTATATTCTTACAACTGCTTTTACACTGATTGTTTACATACGTTTTGGTTGAAGCATATGACAGAAATCCAGCCTCATACAGATATATAGTTGGAAAAGGGAGGAGTACTTTAACAGTCTTTCAGATAATTGTGGATATTCTTTCTTGACGCTCTAAGAAAACTCAACAAGTGGCAGTTTCTTAAAGCTTAGCGGCAATATGGAAGCTGAAACTGCACCACAGACCTTGTGAACCCTCATACACTGCAACTCACTGCCCCATCTTCTATGGTGAATGAATCTTTTACCCATCATGTACTGGTCATTTGCAAAGTATTATTTTACCGAGCATCAAAGATCTTCCAAATGCTGACTCATTTCATTATACAACATCCAAAATCATACAATAATATCACCACCAATCCCACCAGAAAAACTTAACTACTTGGAATATGTAACATGATACAAATTGACTCAAGCTTCCCAAAATTCTTTTTTTAAAAAAGGCTCTAATTTCATCATCCGTAAAAATATTGTCAGTTGTTTTCCAGGAAGTGACAGGTTCACCTCATTCATTTTTGGGAAAATCTCAAGGTTTTTAATGGATAATTTTGATCCTTGTGAGCATATGCAAGTCTCAATAACCAGTCTGCAAGTCATTCTTTGAAGAAAAAAATGAGATTCTGTGGAGGAAAAAGTGAGCTATTTCAGCTTGCAACTGCATCAGAGAAGTGCGTTCCCTGGAGTCGGTCATCTTACAATACAGCAAAAGTGCCCCATGCACTCTCTCATGTTGTCACAAAGAATATTAAAATGTGTACTGAGGTTGGGAGAAAACAACTGTGAGTTACACTTCTGATTAAATAACTTGTATCTACAATATACATATATATATATATTAAACTCTCAAAACTTAAACAAACCCAATTAAAAAAATGGGCACAATGAAGACCCAGCACATTACAAAATTAACAAATAAATCTTTAAAAAAGAAAACTGAGCTAATTTCTTAAAAAAAGTGGGGGAGGGCAAAAGATCTGCACAGTCACTTCACTAGAGATAACATACAAGTGACAAATAAGCACATGAATTGATGCCCAATACCATTAGTCATTAGAAAAATGCAAAGTAAATCCATAATGAGATACCACTACAAACCTGGAATGACCTCACACAACCAACCAACAATGCCAAGTGCTGACCAGGTAGTGGAGTAACTGGAACTCTCATGGATTGCTGGTGGGAACACAAGATTGTACAGCCATTTTGGAAAACAGTGTAGTCGTTTCTTAAAATTAAACACACAAAACATACATTTACCATATGACCCAACAACGCCACTTCACGATGACACAAAAACACACACACTCACACAACAACCTGCAAATTTTTACAGTGGTTTTAGTCATAATAGCCAAAAACTGAAAACAAGCCAAACTTCCTTCAACCGAGGAACGGACAACTCTGGTACACATTCATGATGGAATACTACTCAGCAATAAAAAGGAACCATGCCTACATGCAACAATAAGGACAAATCCCAAACGCATTATGCAAAGTGTAAGAAGTTAGATGGCCACACCTGTATGATTCCATTTCTGTAACATTACGAAGGAGGCAGAACTACAGGGAGAGAAAACAGATCAGTAGTTGCCAGGTGCTGGACACGGGGGGAGGGGGACAGAGAGAAACTTCTAGGGGTGATGGATCTGTCCTGCAACTTATTTGTGGAGGTGGTGGTTACTGACTACATGCATTTGTCAAATTTCACAGACGTATACACTAAAAAGGGTCAGTTTTATTGTTGGCAAATCATAACTTTTAAAAAGTGAGGGAAAGTTGGGACTTCCTAGGCGGTCCAGTGGTTAGGATCTGCGCCTCCACTGGGGGCCCAGGTTTGATTCCTGGTTAGGGAACTAAGATCCCACAGGGTGCACACTACAGTGAAAAAGAGAGAGACAGACCGACTATTTTTTTTTTTTTTTAGAAAAGGAAAAGTGTTATTGGGAATCAAGGTTAGATAAAATTAATATTTCTTTTACTGTTTCACAAAGAACAATCTGAAGGGAACGTGATTCTCTTTTTTCTTTTTCACCATAAGGGAAGAATAGTTTTGGTGCCACTGCCTTGATTTAGGAAAAGGCACCAGCAGTTTTACCTGCCACCGCTTTTGCACCATCGGTTTAAATGCTAACATGATGAAAAAAAGTAAATAACGTCTGAGTAGCCTCACGAAAAGCACTGGAAGCTGAGGGGTTCTTCTATGAAAGGATCTTGAGGTGCCCCCACACTGGGAGCTGAGGATCATACTTTCATCACCACAACTTTAAAGACGCTGACAACTCAGACTTGAGGGGAAGGAGGAGCAGGTTGGGTGGATTCAATTCTAGCAACACAGAGTGAAATCAAAGAGTCGTAAAGCATGCAAGAACTTGAGCATGTCCTAAAAAAGAAATGAAAGAAACGGCAGGAATTAGAAAAATGCTACAAGGCGATCCCAGGATAACATTCGAAACCCCACAGGCCTGGCCAGTGACCTGGCTCGTGTCACTCTCAGTCTCTTATTTTTAAGAGGTTTCATTTTTAGTTTTCAAGTAGTAGCACAGACATAAGAAAGTCAAAGTAGTCTTATTTTACTTTTCTAAGATGCGTTTTAAGGGATCACAATGGTGGGAATGGTCAGCAGTGGTTCTGATCTGAAAGGCCAGAGAACCTGTAGTATGTCAAGGAATCCCATCTTAACAGCATCTCACAGGGTCCCCCAAACATCTCCCAATTTTTCTTCTTTTAATATCATTTCAGCTTAGTATTAGCCTGAAAAAGAAAGCATGAATGGAGAGAAAATGTGTGTCACAGAGAAAACCTGTTTTTAAGCCAAATATTAATGGTACCCAGAATATCCAAAAGAACTTGGGATTTCTGAACAGTTTCAAGACACATGTAAGAAGTACAAGACACTAACTAGTGACACAACCCACTCAACTCAGAACTATGTGTAAATACCTGGGACTAAATATTTAGAATCCCCTGTCATTCCAGGTAAACCGATGAACAGGACACAGGAGTATATAACCAGGCCAGTCGTTTGGCATTTGGGAGGATCTCAATAGAGAAGAGCAGTGGAGCTTTCTTCACCTACTTTTCCGGGAAGGGTACAGGGGTTGTTTCTGCATGAACTAGTGTGCATTCCCACACATGTATGTGCTCCATCCTCAGCTCACGGTGAGCCCCTGTGAGCATGCTGCACCCTGGGAGGAGCTCTGCAGCTGCCGACTTAGTCAACGGTGATCCACTTTCATCTGTGGTCTCTGGAAAGCTCGGAATCACAAGATATTGCCTCTTTTTCCTGTAGAATCTGCTTTAGCTATTTTCAGGTTTTTCTTCCAAGTGCATAATGGGAATGATTAAAGTCGGATGCTCAGAACTTTCTATGAGGGGCCATGTATACCATGAATTTCTGGAGTTTTTCGGCTTAGCTTCTCGGTACAGAGGCTTCCCTGGTGGCTCAGACCATAAATCGTCTGCCCACAATACGGGAGACCTGGGTTCAATCCCTGGGTCAGGAAGATCCCCTGGAGAGGGAAATGGCAACCCACTCCAGTATTCTTGCCTGGAAAACCCCATGGACGGAGGAGCCTGCTAGGTTGTAGTCCATGGGGTTGCACATGACTGAGCGACTTCACTCACTTCACTTCAGCTTAGCTGTCTTCTTGGTAAGTAATAATCTGCTCACGGACAGCTCTGGGTATCATGTCTGATGCCATTTCAACAAAAATCTTGCTAATTGCTTCCCTAGGCATTACAGGTTTAGCTCCTGACCAGAGATATCTTTCAGTTCCTTGAAGGAGAGAGATGGCTAACTCCCACAGCGGTCAAGCAGATGCTACTCCCACATCTGCTACAGATGCTTCGAAGTCAGTCTCACTCACACATTTCATGGATAACAAGAGCCACAGCATGGAAATACCAGGGAAGAGGCTTTTCCCCTTGCTGGCCACCAAACGGCCCATCAAAATGATGAGCCCCATCACATCCTCATGGATAACAACTTCTATGACCAAGAGAATGAAGGCTCTTCACTACGAGTCAAACCAGGTCCCATGGGACCACTTGTAACACAGAGCTTCTTTTCAGTAAGCAAGTGTCAAAAACAAAAACACAGTCCACATCTTTGAAGAATGTATCTTTCAAGCAAAAATAAAGTAATTCAAGCTTTCAAAATTGGATTCTTCCATTCCTTAAAAAGAGTTGATATTGGCGGGACGAAACCAACCCAGTTCTTCTGTGTTTTTTTTCTTTTTCTTTTTGGCCACACCATGAGGCATGTGGTTATCTTGGTTCCCTGACCAGGGATTGAACCCTTGTCCCCTGTATTGGAAGTGAGGAGTCTTAACCACTGGACCACCAGGGAAGTCCCCCTATTTGTTTGAAGCTAGCCCAGCACTAACCCCTAGTCACTGCTGGTTAAGCCCCTACCACACAACATTCTGCCAAAGAATTGATGCTTTTGAATTGTGGTGTTGGAGAAAACTCTTTGAGTCCCTTGGACTGAAAGGAGATCAAACCAGTCAATCTTAAAGGAAACCAATCCTGAATATTCATTGGAAGGACTGATGATGAAGCTGAAGCTCCAATACTTTGGCCACCTGATGTGAAGAACTGACTCATTTGAAAAGACCCTGATGCTGGGAAAGATTGAAGGCAGGAGAAGGGGACGACAGAGGATGAGATGGTTGGATGGCATCACTGACTCAATGGACGGGAGTTTGAGCAAGCTCCAGGAGATAGTGAAAGGCAGGGAAGCCTGGTGTGCTGCAATCCATGGGGTCACAGAGTCAGACATAACTGAGCGACTGAACGACAATACAACATCCCAGTCTGTTCCACCATGGAGAAAAGTTCACCATCCCAGGCAACCCTTTGTTTGGGTTTCAGGCAATACATCC